>NC_071355.1:35914698-37370948 GCF_943734655.1 Sabethes cyaneus
AATGAGTAATGAAGGACGTATACGAGACCAAGTTAGTACTTGTTGAGCGCTTGGACATGAAACCATGTTAAAAGTCCACTATATAATTACCGCTATTATGCTCAATGAATCCAAGCACTATCGGTTCAAATAGTTTTAAAACAGCACATAATGCCGCGATAATTTGAAATGAGACTTTTATCGCCCGTTTTGTAAACAGGAAATACAAATTATGTTTTCCAGGGAGATCAAAAAATCGCTTGTTGAAGCGATAAGTTAAAAATGGCCGAAAGGGACACTAGAAGACTGTTGGAGCATTTCTTCAGGACGATTGCAGGGATACCGTCAGGGGTCAGGGCCGGCATTTGGGGACGACTTTAGTTTTGAGTAGGCTTTTTTGATCATGTTTATTGTAACAAGGATGTCTGGTTTTATAAAGTCTAATACTCTGCCAGAGCGATCCTGGTAGGGTATTAGACTTTATAAAACGAGTCGAGCCTAACTGGGATCGTATGCTGAGTCGACCATTGTCCATCACACTTTAATTGTGACAAGGCATTTAACTAGCACCAAATCAAATATGGGTTATACAACAATATTCCTTATCAATGGACGTAGTTGTGATATAGCTCTACAGGAAAGGGAAAAAACAAAGGATGCTGACCAGGGGAGAATTGGTAAAACAAAGTGAGTATGTACTTTATGGTGACTAAACTTGGTACGGAAGAAAATTATTTTAAATTTCAGGGACACTTCTATAAACAAACCATAGGCTCACTCATGGGAAATCCACATCCTTCTTTTACATGCAATAAATGAAAGAGAGACAATTGTTGTTGGTTGTATGTTAACGTGGGGACGTTCAGGTACATTGATCAAGTCACATTGAAGGTCTGTTGACCACTTAGAACCATTGCTGAAAATACTACTAAAGTGTTTGCGGAATAGACAGGGCTTGAAAAGGGATCGCAAGTTGACTGTGACCATGTGAATGTGTACGCTTTCTGCATTCAATTTGCGCTTCAAAAACGATCGTTTGACTGTTTTTTTTTGAAGGCAGTATATCTGACACTTGCGAAACTGCAGCCTACAATCCATGTGGCCTCTCAAGAGTATCCTGCAGCCGTTCTCCCGCTTTGCGTTCATATTGAACAGTGTAAACAGTAAACTGACTGGGAGCATAAGGTGACGTATTTATTCATTTCTCTTTTGGTCCCCAAATCGGCAACCCACACTAAAAGTTTGTCGCCCGGCGTGTGTGCGACGCAAGCAAAATGTTCGTTTGTATCGCACGGCGTCCGACCGATTTCCTCCATGCATATTTGGCGGTTGATTTTTTGTAGTATTGAATCATTCGATAGTGCGATTGCTTTTCTTTAGTGTTGTGCTATCATTTGCTGCTCCGAACGGTAAAGGAAACTTGATCGAAACGAAAATGTAAAACATAGATCAGAACGCATTCGTTCTGCTGTACAATCAGAGGTATGACTGAGCGATGTGTGGTAGTACTGATCATAAGTATATTTATCGCCTAATGACATGTGAGTGGGTAGACCAGATTCCTTCCTTTGCTCCTTGATGTAGTTCCAAAAGCTTTTAGGGTTGTTTCTCAAGATGCGTTGGTTTTTTTCCTGGTAATTCACGAAAAGTACCCTATTTAATTCAAAGGATGCTTAGATAGCCTTCTAAGCATAGACCGCTTAGCGGACTTAACATTTTTGAGTACTGTATTTGACCAGGTGGGAATTGGTAAAACAAAGTGATGTACTTTATGGTGACTAAACTTGGTATGGAAGAAAATTTTTTTAAATTTCAGCGACACTTCTATAAACAAACCATAGGCTCACTCATGGGAAATCCACGTCCTTCTTTTACGTGCAATAAATGAAAGAGACAATTGTTGTTGGCTGTATGTTAACATTAATCGGACATCTGAATCCACTCATTCCAACGAAAAATGGCCTCTTTTCACAACATGATTCGTATAAACTGTTTACCTTCCAGTAGAAAAGCAAACCAAATAAAATGGGGTGTATTAAGAAGATTTTGATATGGTTGTTATCTTTCCTAAACTGAAAACACCCAAATGCAATCAACGCTCGATGGGCAAAACTGAACCAGAAAAAACGAACGCAGTTAATTAACGGCCGGCCAGTTGATAAAAAATAAATGTTATTAGGTAAAAATTTCCGAAGAATCGCGTGGTGCACACCCCAATGTTGTTTATCATCGTGAAGCATCCCATTTTGTTTAATTTCCCCTATTTTTTTTAACAATATTTTTATTTATTTTAACTTATTGGACACCATGTAAAACTTTGAGAAAACAAAACCTCATTATTTAGCGTAAAGAAGTCTATAGCATCGAATAGGGTTTATCCCTTTTAATTTAGACCACATTCATTTTTTGGCCAAGTTCCCGTTTGGCGTGGTCGGTTTGATAACTGGAACTCAGGCAAAAATTAACGGGGTAAACCCTATTCGATACCCTATAGATTTGTTCGGATCAACCAAAAATAAACGTCTTATAAAAACATGCCATGTAACATTAAAATCAAAAAGCCTGTAAGCAAGATTGAATGCATTGGCAATGACATGGATGGGCTTATATTGTCCGTATTGTCGACGACGAGCTGCGAGGTCCAAAATGATGTGCTGGCGAATAGCATAAAAGCTGAGCTGCCGAAGTAGTTCAGGCAAATCAACTTCTGAAGGGATGATCATAGCAGCCAAGAGAGCCTGTGTAATAAACATATTCGGAAAACAAGGAAAAATATTCGTAAAGCTAGTAAAGAAAATTTTATACCATTCAAAAACATTCGTAACCTTTTCTATGACAAACGTCGATATTACGAATGGTTCGTATTTGGTACGAGAGCACATTCGTAGTACATTTTGCACCAGAACGCATTTGATGCACGGTTATTGTTTGGCATCGTTATCGGATAAATCGGATTATGAAGGTTGTATAGAAGAGAAAATATACTTGTGCAATTATGATCTGCTTCATTTACAGTACTCATGGTTCTGTGGTTTGTGGCATCGTTGGCTGTTCTTCCAGTAATATCAAAAATCGGCACAACTTCGATTCCCGAACATATCAGAGATCTCATTATTTTCCGGCAGGCGCCGGAATCATACTATTTTTGTCAAGAGCTTTTATAATATTCGTATATTGTCCTCCCAGTTGGCCTCGACGTGCGATGCTGGCTGGGAAAGGCTGTTAGAGTCAATAGGATCGTATCACCGACCTTGCAATTGACCTGTGCTCTAACAGAAGCAGAAGGTCAAGTTTTGAAAACGGAATGTAGCGCCTAGATTTTGCTTTTTAAATTTCACGAAGCATTTTTCAGAATACAATGATTCGTCCATGATCGGTTTCTGTCCGTGATGAAGGATTATCACATTGCAATTGTGCATTGTATTGAGCACCAACTCTGCATACGATCTATGACTTGGTTGCTAGTAGTAGCAATCATCGGTAGTGTTGATTACGTTGATGGCAGTATGGAAGAAAGCTCGTTGATAAACATCGAAAACAAAACTGGTCCAAGATTACTCCCCTGGGGGACGCCTGAAACATTCGTAAACACTTCAGAACGAGAAGCTCCGAACTTGAGGCAAAGTGATCGGTTTGTCAAATAGGATCTAAATGAAGCGATTAATGATCTGTAGACTCCAAGCTTCTAGAGTTTGTTCAACGGAATTCCACGATCTACTTGATCAAATGCTGCCTTGATATCAGTGTGGACAGCATCTACTTATCCACCGTTGTCCATTGTGCGAAGGCAGAGTGGATCCATGCTGAGCATTTGAAATGTAATTCTTATATGAGCAGAAAGGCGATGATAATGATCTCAAAATTTTTTGAACAGTATAAAGAGAGCATTCCTCTGTAACTCCGAACGTCTGCCTTCCACAGAGGATTTCCACAGTTCAGAAAATTTGCTCTCTTAAAGTGACCTGTTAAATAATTTTGTAGCGGACCAAACAACACCTCGGAGCACGACTTAAGAATGCACACAGGAATGCCATTTGGACCAGCAGCATATGAAAGCGTTAAGGGGACATGAACGACTAAAATTTTTTGAAAAATCTTTTTTTTTTCAGATTTCAATCAGATTGTCACAACCCTACGGGATGCGACGCACCTTGCGTCCATGTACGTTGATCAACACCGCGCAACCCTGTTCCGAAATGTCATCTGTTATCGTTTGTCGGCCGACAGATCGTAAATAGGAGCAAAAAGGGCAAGTCATCAGAGTGCGATTGAGGACGTTTAAGAAGCCGTAAAAGTGATTCCAATTGATTATTATTAACTATATTGATTATCCTAGAAGTTTCAACTTAAAGCTAAAGTGATTAAGTGCTAATTATTATATACTTATCGTTATCTAAACCTAAATTGATTATTATATGCTAGTTCCTAGTGCTACTTACATACAAAAGGTAAAATTAAAAGATTTGCTTATATCCTAACCTAAGCTAACACATGCAATTACAGTACTTAAACCTACAGTACGGATATAGTACGGTCTTGAGGAAGGTAGAAGAAGACTAAACGTGAGTAGTTACATGCAATCCTAAATTCAAATCTAGTTGTAAATGCTTGATAATTATATTATTTGCTTGAATCGAAAGTCGATACAGTAACTGATAATTCAATATTTATTTGATTCTACCCTTAAACGGATTTTATAAAATGTTGCAGTAGCAACTGGACGGATAGAGAAGAGGTTGTTTTCGGTTTTGTAACACGATGTATTTGATGACGATGTGAAACGCGTTATAAAATCCCCAGTAGTTCCTTGGGAGATTGCAGTCGACGATCAGCACAAGATCACCCTTCTCGATGGGTTTTACGGGCTGGAACCACTTCGTCTTCCGGGTCAAGGTAGGTAGGTACTCATTCAGCCACTTCTTCCAAAAGATGTCCGCGCCACGCTGGGCCATCGTCCATGATCGCTTGAGAACAATGGGTCTATCGTCGAAACTGATCGGGGGCTTTCTCCCATTAGACGACCCTAACAGAAAATGGTTCGGTGTTAGGGGGGGTTCAGTATCGTTATCGAGCGGTATGTCAGTGAGCGGTCGCGAATTTATTATCATTTCAATCTCCATTAGCATAGAACGCAAGATTTCATCGGAGGGCAAGCGCGGGGGGTTAAAACCGTTGAGGATCTTCTTGACGGATTGTATTAGCCGTTCCCAGCAACCGCCGAAATGTGGAGCAGACGGGGTGTTGAATGTCCCTTTCGTATCTGGACCGACGAATTCCAGTTTAGCTTTTCGTCGTCAAATCCTTTCAAGGCTTCGCGCAACTCGCGGGAGGCTCCAACGAAGTTGGTCCCACGGTCACTTATGATCTCCAATGGCGGGCCTCTTCTCTATCCGTCCAGTTGCTACTGCAACACAGATTTAGATTCAACTGATGGTATATCCGAAATCCGAAGACTATTTTGCGTGACAATCAGAGTAAATTCTGGTCATTTTACGTCGAATTTCTTTTTTACTATTACATGTTGGCTCTAATCGTTTTTATGAAGATATTTGAATGTGCTGCGTAGTAGAAAATGGTCAACCATGGAATAGTTAAACTGAAATTACTTGCGTTAGAAAAAAAATAGTTTTTTATTTTCACATACGTTTGAAATAAAACTTCAAGCTTTCATAAACGGCCATAAAGTTTTATTTTTTTGTCCCTTTTTGAGACTAAAAAAGACTAAAAAACACGGGAAAAACGTTAGAACTCGTCATACGTATAAGTTTTCTACATACAATGTTCTACAAAAATATGTCTTTTGATAAGGGAAACAACTTTGTAGAACATTATGATTCAATAAAACCATTAAATTTGAAGTAATTAGTGAAAAAGTGATTTTGGAGAGGTCTTTATATAAAACACCCTGTGAGTCAAAAACTACGAAAAATACGCCTACTGTGTCTTTCGCAAAGTTACTTATATATTCTTTAGCAACAATTTTGTCGAAGAAATTATTCTTCTATCTCTTGTCTATAAAAAGTTTTATGTATTAGGTGTTTACAAACCAAACTGGAACTTAGTCGTTGAATTCACTTTAATTGTCTTCTACTTTGCTGAACATTGTGGAGAGCTATTATGAATCGCTTAACCGCAAAAGTAAGTTTCCACTTAACTTTCGTCTCTAGACCACTGTGCAATGGCGACTTGATCAGGTAAGGAAGAGCTTTCGTTGAACGAATTTAACTTTAGTGTTGTGCAAAAAGATCGCACTTCTCAAATTCAGAGTTAGCAACTTGTTCCCCAAGATGAACTAACAGTGGAAGACCAGCTTCTTTTTTTGTTGGAATTTACGAAACCCTTTGAATCGCTTTGGATTCTTGTACAGTATGGGGAGCATATTGTTGGTACATGTAGCAGAGTTTACATGTACATGTACCGTCGATAAGTGTAAAACTAGCGGCAGATAAAGCCGTTAGGAAGTCGATCTGAAATGTCCCGCCATTTGAGTTACCCCATCGAAGCTGAAGCTGAATATAGTCCTCAAACTGTAGAGCATAATCGCTGAGTTCCAAGTTGGAGTCAACAGCATCGATAGAGTCCACGTGCTCATGAATGCTGCCAATATCGTGACGATGATCCGTAGCAAGCAGCAAGTAGCAATTCTAATCTAGAGCTGCTCTTTAGTATCGGATCGGAGGCGCTGGATCTTTGTGGCTGTTCCAGCGAGTTAAAACAGCAATCAGAACACCTCCGTCACGGGTTATTATATCGTTCGAGGGCCAACGATCGATACGATGGACATCAAAGTCATCGCCTTACAATTGGTACTTTGTAAACATTCATCGAGCCATGTCTCGGTTAACACAATAACATAGTAGTCGCACTCGCTTTTGGCTAGAAAGAATGGATCTACCTTTGTCCGTAAACCTCGCACGTTTTGGTAGTAAAAGTGCATGGTTTGGTATCTTCCACGTTGTTAGTTGGCACAGCTCCATTGTTCAACTATGAAGTTGAGGTAACCGGTAGGGAGCAGCATGAGAGCATGGTATGATTAGAGGCTCGACGACGAATCAGAGGATATCGCTACAGAGACCATGGCTACGGACGGAAAAAGTTAAGGAAGCGAAGATGATTATACTTGCCGAGCATATGAACAGAATGGCTGTGATGGCATAAACTAATTGAAAGATCGACGAAATAGCGATGCTCGACTGTGCCGGGTGGGTTTATTCTGCTGGTGAACATAAATCTAAATCTACGAAGTGCACAACCACATCACAAGAAACATTCAATTGGGTTAATCAGTTCAGTTTCCCTATTTTTTCAATGAATTTTACGACTGCCTATACAAAGTGAGAACATAAAAAGTGCACTGCATGCGAGGGAAAAACGATCCATAATGTGTGAACTGATAAAAATTAAAAATAAATAAAACCACCTCATTAGCTTCCAATTTCCTACGGCAGATGGCCTGGGGACGGCACTGCCACACTGCCAGCCAGCCAGCCAGCCAATTTGCCGATAATGATCGCGACACAAGTCACAAGGACCGGCCGGGCATACAAACAGCCAGCAATAATTATAAATCAAACCGAATTTAATTGATACAACTATTTATTATCATTAACAATTATCAGCTGCCAGTCGGCACTTCGTCCTCTGTCCCATCCTTACCCACCCCACCCATCAAACTGAACACGGGGAAAGACTGCACGACGGTAGAAAAGCGGTTTTTCGCGTGGAACGCGAAACGCGAAACTCGGGAAACAGCAACCGGCTGCTGCTGCTGCTGCTGGTGTGGATTGTGATGAAATTAATTTGACCCCATCCACAGGCGGAAGCCGCGCGCGTGCTTTCTCTCTCTCTCTCTCGGTCTCTTTTACGAGCGGAGGGCATCATCGTCGGTTAGCGTGAAATCGATCAATGCTTAATTTAATCCCACCAAGCGCAAAACAGCGATTCCGTGCTGATTGCCGCCGCCGCCGCCACCACCACCGACCGCGTAGAACGGGAATGGACGCCGCGGCGGCGCGGCGGTTGCGACGTCAAGCGTTCCAATGCAGTTTTGGGTGATGGCTTTTCGACTGGTGTCTCGGTGCACCGGGTGCACCTAAAATTCATTGCCCTGGATAGGAGGGGGTTAATCATGTGACTGCGACGTACTAACTGCATGGTCATAGTTGATTATTATGAAATGAGGTAATGGAACATGCTGTTACGGCGATTTTGAGGAAGAGGAAAAAAAGAATTCCGAAGATTATGCGCTTTGATTATATTAAAGTTTATCAGGGGTAAAATCGACTCAGCTTGGTGTCACTTTTCACAGTTTTCATACGTCAAAGCAGACGAATGTTCGCACTGAAATTTTATGTTCACTAAACCAACACAAAACCAATAAACTTCGTCGCGCCCATGACGCTTGTCTTCATAAATATTGAAAATAGTAATTGTTCGCTTCTGCACCGAACAAGCACCGACATTCGATGAACCCGTTGTCACCCGAAAAAGCTCCACTCTGCACCGATCTGCTCTACTTGCAGTGGCCACTGGCCACACTGCAAAACTGGCCTGTCATAGATCATGACTTTACAAGTGCCTTCTAATTGGCAGAAATCCTTGCATTGGCCAAACCGCAAACACCATGGCCCGTTCGTTCAGTCACCCTCACCCGCCGCCACCCGTCACCGATGGCTGTCCGGCGAACTGGCGGTGGCGGCGGTGGTTCGTACGGTTAGAATTTTCGGAACGAACCGGATGGAAAGCTGGTTTTAAATTGGAATCATGTAAACCGAAGAACAAATGGTTTTCCCATTCGGAGATACAGTAGGACGGCCCGTTTATCCGTTTTCCGATTCACAGCACAGCACTCTCCGACTTGAGTTGACTTAACTTCCGCAACCGGGCGCAGCAGGAGCAGGAGACTCCGAACAGGCGGGGAGGGAAGTTTTGGGGCCGGTGGGGCTAATATCAAATATGTGCACATGGGGTCCACTTTTCAGGAACAAAAGGACCACTTTTCTAGAGGGTTACGCTCCACTGCAATCGCATCGCTTGCTGCTGCTGCTGCTGCTGCCGGATGGACACCGGACATACATAGATGCAATCGATTTGTTCGTATCGCATGCATAACCACTGGACTGTTCGAAGTTTCGGGCTCGGGCTATAGAACCGTCCACTTTGGGATTCTGCCGTGTGGAAGCAAAGATCTGCACAAACCTCAGCACACAGTCTATCATTCGATTTTATCGTTCACAGCTTTACCAACTGGCAAGCGGACACCGAAAGGCCTTTTATGAAAGTTCGTTTTTCGGGTGGCAATTGAACTTTTCATCCGAGTGTTGCAGTGCCGGCCGGCCGGCCGGTGTGATGGTGTTGGGCGAGGCTGGCCGGACGGTCTCACACCACCAACCATCAGCTGGACGCCTGAATTTCAAAAGAAGAGGATGAGATAGTGAACAGGACGATCATCATCACGGTAATGATGATGCGGTTCTTGGGTGCAGCAGACTCGAAGTGGAGAGTCACTTGGCCGCTGGAATGTGTACAGAAGTGCAATCACCGTGCAGGGAACCGCACCGCTCGGCTCGGTTTCCGCTTTCCTGCCCGCTTGACCTACAGCAAAAGATTCACAGCCAATCGTGACAACAGGCGAAACTGGGCCCGCTTAGCAGGAGAAAAATCTTCTATACGAAGCGGCACTCTGGGAACAACGCTTCAAAAAGTGGACGACACTTTTCATCAGCTGCATGTGCAATTCTAAGGACATTTTCCGACCAGACGGTCGGAAGCGCACGGCAGTGCTCTGGATGTTATGCCCCGAAACGAGACTAAAACATATCAAAACACTTTTCGGCTTCCTGTGTGTGTGTATGTGTACGTGTGTCTGTATGTGCTATTTGGAGCACCGCTTTTTGGTGACCTCCGGCTGCAGTGGCTTGGCCTGGTCTGGCCGATTCGACAGCAGACAGCAGTGCCACAAGAGCGCTAACTTGCTCTCAGCTGAGGCGCGACAGCTCACAGGGAACCACCGTTCCTCGGCTCCTATGGTTAGTAATAAACGACAGAACCGAATGTCCCGTTCCGAGCGCACCGTACCCGGATGACAGCGAGTGGACCTTCAGCGCTATAAATAGCTGAAACAGACGTGGCAAACGTGGACAGCAAGCGGATCCAGTGGGTATCCAGTACCTAGCGGATGGGCCGACGTTGACTGCGGGCTTACGGGTGTTCGTTCCGTACTGAGGCGCGTATTCGAACTTGTACAATATAATGGGCAACGCTTGTTTGCCGTGTGCGGCAGAGGAATATTTATTGTATTGACTGGCAAGAATTAGGGACTTGCTTTGTTCGGCGCGATGCATCGGTTAGAGTGGCATACAGAGAATCGATTGCCGTCGAGAGCTGCTGACGTTTGACACTTTGATTCGTTTCAGGAACAGTAATTCTTTTTCTCGAATGGGAGGAGTTCTAGTTTCAATCGATATATTTCACTGCTGGTGACTTCTCAAAATCAACGCGCTAAAGGTAGCGTTGGGTATATTCTACTCCAGTAAATTCTTTTTTTATTGTTCACGTTTGTCATAAAAAGCTTGCTTGCAAAAGATGAAAGAAAGTTTCCCATCGGTATACAGGTGGTTTGTTTATAGAAATGATCAAATAATGCCGGTACTAAATAGATCCATAATTTTTGACTACCCGTTTGATAAATAATTTTCATGGATAAAATTAACAATTTTTAATTTTAATTTCACGTTTGGTATGGCTTCTAATCTAATGTCTAATGATTAACGTAGGAACACTGCTGGCGTGGTCAGACAAAATCAGAAGGCACCAGCCTATTAAAAGCATATTTTGGTCCGGAAAATTCAAGTAATCAAGCAGGACGGCGGATTTTACGAAATCAGCTGAGCTTGCGAATCACATCACGAGCATTTTTTTACATTAAAAATTATGAAGTAAGTAAGGCGGGGCTTCAACCAGGGCTCTTCAGTGGACTAAAAATTGAACTTGAAATTGAACACAAAATTGGTACATTCCAGTTATATTAGACTAGCTGAGTGCCCGATCTCTTTTGGGGCTTCTTTGTCTCCCAGCCACTTGCACATTTGTTATTGTGACGAAAGTTCTCATAATGCAAGAAAAAAAAAACACTTTTTCTTCATTAGAACGTCTCTACTCCCCTTTCAGCTTCCTCCTCCCCCCCCGCTGTAGCCCCCTGTTGTGACCAAGTCTATTTTGCTTATTTGAAGCTCCTACTTCTCAATAACCATCCCATCCCCGTCCGTTTTAGATCCCCCTCTTGTCTCTCAGCCATTTGTACATCTGTTATCGACCCAGAAATTCTCATAACATAAGACAAATGTCATTTCTGTAGGAAAGTTGTTCCCCTTTATATTTTTTATAACTTTGCCGAAAAACCATGTCTGTCTATCTACTCACACAAAAGAATGGATGTGTATCGAACCTATTGCGAACGCAAAACATATAAAACGCATACTTGCCTTTGTCTAATTTGGGTGGATGGGGACAAGTGGAAGCCATACAAGTTTATAGTACTTGACTTAAGCTTCAAGATGAAGTATTGATTTCATAAATCCACTTGCCCCATTTTACCCCATAGGCTCGTAAAGCTATATAGAAATTTGATGCTTGAATATGCCATAACTTAGAAAGTAAAAGTCCCAGAGATTTGAGATTTGTGTATTTTGAGCGCTTCGATAGTTGCCTAGAGCAATGTGTTCCTGTAAAATGCAACTAACAAAAGCTAAGAATGAAAATCTAATTTTTAAAGAATTTTAAGAGAATATGCCCTATAGTTCAGCACTCGATAAAGATAGAAATTTTATTTCTTCGACAAAGTTGCCTGTTTTTACATTATTTACAACTTTGTTGAAGATACTATGTCTATATTTCCTAACACAAAAAAGTTATTTTTTTTATTTTCATTATAGTAGGCAATGACTAACTTTTGCCCATTTTAGATCAAGGGGGATATTCATACGGATAAAAGTGCTGAAGACCATAAATGATAAAATGAAAGCAAAAGACACTAGGAAAAAAGTTCCACTCTTCGCCCGTTTGGACCACTGTGCACTGGCGTGCCCAGGCTGGGGCACACCGGGGCACGTGCCCCAAGTTCCATAAGTCCGCAATTTGTAATTAAATCGCTATTAAGTCACTATTTTTGCGATAAGTAAAATCAATTGAGTAAAGAAGAAAAGATGAAAACGGGAGAGAGAAAAAGAGGGTAAAAAGAGTAAACTGAACAGGAAAAAAAGGAGAACGGAAGAGAAAAGAAAACAAAACTAGAGTAAAGTAGGAAAAACGATTAAGAAAACGCGGAAAACGAAGAGGAAATTGAGGATAAACAGAAGGAAAAATGGGACAGAAAAGGAAGAAAAGAGAAAAAGTAACTATAGGAGCTGGAAAATGAAGAAAAGATAACAAAAAATGAGGTAAAATGCGACAGACAGAAAAATAAAAAAAAACTAGAAACAAAATGGGAACAGACTACAAACGGGATAAACGAAAAACTTAACGTGTCAAAAAAGTAGAAAAAGTAGGAGATATTAAGTGGAAGAACCGAACAGACGAAAATGGAAAACAGGATAAAAAAGGTGTTAAAAGGGAGAGAATACTGAAAACCTGGAAAAAACGTAATAATAAAAAAGACAGGGGACAGTAGGGAACAGAAAATAACGAAAATCGATATAGGAAAAGAGCAAAAACGGACCTGAAAACTAGGAAAAACAGGAGAAAAAAGGCGAAAAACGGAACAAAAAATTGTACAAACGAACAAGAAAATCAGGTCTGACAATGAGCACAGAAAAAAAATGAAACGAAACAGAAAACAGAGAAACACATGGCACAAAAAA
This sequence comes from Sabethes cyaneus, assembly GCF_943734655.1. Lineage (NCBI taxonomy): Eukaryota > Metazoa > Arthropoda > Insecta > Diptera > Culicidae > Sabethes > Sabethes cyaneus. The sequence goes on from NC_071355.1 coordinate 35,927,535, forward strand.
CGAGAGTAAAAAGGAGGAAAATCGGGAGTGCGTCAAACGGGATATAAGAGGAGGAGTTGCGACCAAAAATAGAGAGACGAGAAAATGGATGCTATGCTATGCGTATCGTAGATTGACAAAAAATGGGGAGACGGGAAAACGAGTAGAAAAAGAACCATGTCGGAAAATAGGCCGACACACAACAGAAAAAGAAGCAAAGAAGACGGTAAAATGAAAGAGAAAGAGAAAAAGATGAAAAACGGAAAACAAAAAAGGAAACCTGGAGTGCAAAGGGAAATAAGGAAGCCAAAAACTGAATAAACGTGAGAAAAGAAGGAAGAAAATAAGAAAAACGAAAAACGAGAAAGAAAGTAGATGAAAAGAATTAGAAAAAGACGAAATCTGGGAATGAACAGAGGGGAAAAATAACAAAAAATGGAAGAAATAACAAAAAAAAACGAGCGAAAAAAGAGAAAATACAGGACTGAAAGCAAGAAAACGATAGAAAAGAGGAAAAACGGAAGGAAAAAGACGAAAAGTGCGAGCGAAACTAAGAATATAGAAAACAGTACAGAAAAGGAGACAAAAACGGAAAAAGTAAAAAAACTGAACTGGAAAGGAGATAAAACTAAACAGAAAAAGCCCTCTCACACCGAGGACTCGGGTTCAAATCCTAATTCCGCAGAGGTGACGAATGACCCAAAACTGGTTAAAGTGACTATAATCTAAACAAAAAAAACAGAAAAAGGTAAAATGTGTGAGAAAATAAATCACAAAATGCCAATGCCAATTTCAAGTAAAACTTCGTTTCTAATTACGTTTCCATGTCCGGTTTAAAATAAATTTCAAATCTAATTGCAATCTCAAGTAAAATTTCAGGCGCAACGTTAAAGAAGTTGTGTATCGTTCCTCTTTACCCAAGTTAGGGGAATCAAAACAAGTTATAATTGGAGCCAATTATAACCGGATTTGAACCCACTCCTCCTTCCTGGCCCGCTGGTTCGCAGATATTGGTGAAGCTTTTAACCACAGCGGATTAAATTGACAACAAAGGTAAAAAGAGACTCCACAACCCCCTTATTAAGCGTACGACATATTTCAAACTTCACCAACACTGGCGGGTTAAGTTATTTTTAGACACAAATTGCATCTGTTCCTCCGTCTATTGTAATCAAACCACCAAATGAGCAACTCAATCTAACTCGTTTTACTAACGGGACGATGATGAATTTTCATTATTTTTCTAACTGTCCATCGAAAAATCTTCCATATATTTACTCCGATAAAAAGAGATATTGGTTTTTAATTGCGTGTTATTGGAAAATTGAATATTTTTGTGTGTATTGAATGTCAAGAAAACAACTTATGATAGTTAAAAGCTTCTTTGAAGTATTTTCTCCACAATTTCTCAACTTCCCAAACACGGACATCAAAACTGTACACGGTCTAACTACCGAGTTTCATTTCTCGTTCCTTGACGGTTGAAGCTCGGAAAAACGACTTCGGGTTCGGCGCTTGAGGCATGTTTTCTCCACTAGTTTTCCTTCGAAGTAAAAAATGGACCAGACGAATTAAATTAATTGATCCCAACCTGTAGCGACACTCAGGGCACCAAACCGGTTGTAATTTATTGTTTACTGCATTAAATTAGAGTAGACAGCAGACGATTTTTTTCCAATAAATCCAACCCGAATGTACTTCGGATAAGGTTATTACGGGCAAAAACTGAATGGCGGCGCATTTCGCAAGCCATGTTGCTAGAGCCACACAACGAGACGATCACCAAAGGCCTTTGGAAACCTTGACCGTAGGTACTGCCAAATAGAACACCATCATCATCATCATCATGCGGTAGCAAACAATAGCTACAAGCACGAGACGCCGTCGTTTCGTACAGCTCCTGTAATTAAAGCCAGCAAATGAATAATTGTTCAATTAGAGAAAATACTCTTCTTCTCGAGTGGCAAAGTAAAAACTGCCTGCCGTGCTTGCCGGCCATTACCGGTACGGGTATTTACTTGTCGAAGTTGTTGTGGTTCAGCTTCCTTCCAGCTCATTGTTATAAAACAAAATACGAGAGTTTCGTCCACCACCACCCAGTGCCAGCGCCGGGGCTGCTACAATAAATCATGCCGTTAAAAATAGGTGATTACTGAACAATCCTGATTTTTCGGTAGAGCTCGGGCTCGTACACGTTTATAAAAAATATCTATGTATTTATATATAAAGCGATACAATCATCATGCCACCAATCAATTTACTCCACGTTTTCGGTACGTGAAACGAGAGCATTCAAACAATTATCCCCAAAACGAGAAACCATTCAACGATCCTTTTCATGTAAACAGCCGCCGGTGGTGGGCAGTGGACAAACCTTGACGCTCGACTCCGGACCGGGGAGAAGGAGTACGAAACTAGCAACAGCAATACACCTAGGGAAACAGCTAAAGAGAAAGTAAAGGAAAAAAAACCCATAGAAGGCAATGGAAAAATTGCGCTTTTTGTATTCTCCGCTTTTCCACGCTGAGCAGTGTTTTTTCCTCCTACGACACGTGGCAGCCGCCTGCCCGGCCTGCTGGCAGGGCCGTGGCGCGGCGGGGTGCCTTCTGGTAACAGTGCAGTATTTAATCACCCCACACTCACCGTGTCGTCGTCGGGCCTGGACTGGCGCGACCGGCGGCAGGGGTGAGCAGGACACGATGCCTCGGACAGAAACAACGAATTAAGCTCTTCCCAAAGCTCCCGTGGGACATCGCTGGAATAGGGTAGGGTGGGGTACCGGGGAAGGAGAGAGAGAGAAAAAAAAAAAGAACTGCTGTGTAGCCAACAGCGGCAAAACGAGAACGAGAAAGCAGTCAGGCAATTGGAAATGAAATTGAGTTTATTAGCAAATTAATTAAGATAAAAACAGAAATCGTTAGGTTGTGCCTGGTCGGAATGTACGTGTTTGGCATTAGTGGTGAATGGTGCCCATGTAGGGTTGCACGGATCGGGGGGGATGGGGAGGAGGGATATTTTCATCCTCCAGTACGGACACATACTGACTGCTGAAAGGGGTCGTTAAAAAAATGGAGCAATGAGCGGAAAGTGTGTGCAGGTGGAAGGCCGCGAGTGAGCTGGTTGTAATGAAACTGGGCGAAATGAGGGGATGTTTTAATTGGACTGTAACGATGGTTTGATGGTAGTTTTCCCTCTCACATGATGAAAGATTCAGCGCTCGCATATCTGTTTCTGACGTTCGGAGAAAAATGTCGTTAAACCATAGTGGTGGGTTTGTGCCGCTCACTAGAAATGATATATTGCTCATACCGAATATATACCGACTTGAAAGCGGCGTTCGATCGGATAAACCATGGCATATTGTTAAAAAAAAATCTCGTGGCTTGGTGCGCCACGGAAGTTTACTGCATGGCTGAGTTCGTACTTACGCGAAAGAGTTCTCCATGTAAAGCTTGATAAATGCTGTTTCTACTGAGTTTACTAATAATTTTGGTGTCCCACAAGGCAGTAACATGGGGCCTCTGTTATTCGAACTATTTTTCAACGATGTTACATTACTGTTGGGTGTTGGCGTAAAACTTGTTTACGCCGATGATGGTATTCGCTTCTGGAGGTATTCATAAGCTGGTGCCGTAGTAACTGGTTACTTATTAGTATAGCTAAGTGTCATGTTATTACCTTTCACCGCACTGTGAATCCAATAGTGTTCCAGTTACAGATCGACAATCAGGAACTAGCAAAAGTAGATCACGTTAGCGACCTAGGTGGTTTGTTAGATGCGAAGTTCTCTTTCAATTCACACCGCACAAACGTCATCGCTAAGGCAACACATCAGCTTGGCATCATCTCGAAAATTGCTCACTGGTGCGACCGCTACTTGAATATGAATATGCTAGTTTAGTATGGTGTCCTCAACAACTTGTTTGGAACTTGCGAAAAGAACGTGTACCAAAATAGTTCATCCGATTCGCACAACGGGATCTACTTTGGCGGATCCGGCGAATTTGCCCCCGTATTCCGACCGCTGCCGCCTTCTTGGCATCGACACTCTTGAACGTCACAAGATACCTATTCTTATGTAAAAAATGCAGGAAATCGATTGGTGATGGTGCCATCCTGCGCAGACTTCGGGAAGTGGTCCGTTTTGCCTTATTTTACTCAAAAATCATGTTAAAAGCTAATTAAACAGTATAAAAACTTATTGAAACTTGATCCATTTAGTGCTGCGTATGAATTGAAAAATGCCAGGAACAATCGAGATATGTCTATTTGATTTTTTGTTTTTTAAAATGCAAGTAGATTTTTAATAAGAAATTATGCATCAAGTGGGACATGATATCTGTGGTCATCCGATAACCATGGAATAAGTCGAAAAAACTCTAGACTCATTAAGCAGCCTGCAAAATTTTTCGAAATATTAGGAACGGTGACATATTTAACTATACATATATAACTATTAGGCTATTGCTAATTTCGTTTTACACTGAAGTGTCAATAAAACAATTGAATATAGGTTCTCCTCATTATGGAGGATTATGGGAGGCTGCAGTTAAATCTGCTAAGCAAAACCTCCTTCGCAAAGTACGACTGTTTTTATTGGTCAGTTCTCATCTAAATCGGTGGCTTTAAATGCAAAAGGTCTTTCTGCGCTTTTGGGCTGGCTAGTATCTAGGATGCTTGTTCCGACTACCATCTCATGCAACAAAGGATTGCAATCGCGATGGGACAGGGGAATGACCTCGAAATAGTACCAATTTACTCGAAAGACATCAGGACAGGTGATTGTCATCGATTTAGTACCGTGATAAATTCACAATCGGTTCGTTTTGCCTGATTCTCATTTGCTATTGCGTAAAAAGATCATAATTTTTCAACGATGGTGTCTTTGAAGAAGTTTATCAATAAAATACAGCGCATCTTTTCAAATTATCAAGGTGATCTTATATTCAACTATCAGGGTGATACAAACTTTTGTTTTTTTGAATACGCCCAAAAAAATTTTTTTCTTTAAAAAAATTATAGAACACACTAAAATGAGCAACTTTGCTGAATTTAGTAACTATCTATCTTTAGCTAGTTGCGAGATATAATGATTTCTTTAAAAAGTACACATAAAAATCAATTCTGCTCAATAACTCCGCATCCAATTAATTAATTGCTTTCAACTGTTCTCCAAAGTTATTCAGTATGACAAACTACACATTTGTTTTGAAGACTGTTTTTACCTTTGAGTTAGTTTTAATCGCTTTAATTGGCTTATCTATGTATATGGGGGTGATTTGGGCAAAATGGACTATTCTTGCATTTCGCACAGTATCGACCTTTTCACGTGCGTAATGACGGCTAGTGGGTACAACTTTCGGAGAGCGTTAGCATGCCTTAGGCAACTTTATTCACGTCCAGTTAATATTTCCAGCCTTAATTGGGTTTGTAGAACTTTCAAGCATACGTGAGCGGAGTTCCCAAAAGCAAATAAACATTGTCGAAAACTGTACCCACTAGCCGCCATTGAGCGCGTGAAAAGGTGGATAGAATGCATGGAATTTGATTCTTCTGATGTTTTGACAAAATTTGGAAGCTTTGAGTTCATTTGAGTTCATTTCACGGGCGGCAAATAAGTTTTTATACTGTTTAATTAGCTTTTAACATGATTTTAGGGTAAAATAGGGCAAAATGGACCACTTCCCGAAGTCTGCGCAGGATGAAACCATCCCCAATCGATTTCCAGCATTATCGCCAGCAGCATAGGTATCTTGTAAGATTCCAAACCAGCGGCTTCTAATTCTTGGGATTACGAGCTCGTTTTTGCCCATTGTGGATGTTTGGATTCAACGAACCGTTAAACTCCTGCATTTGACTTTGGTGTGCCGTCTAACAAATTTCTACAAAAGCTATTATTGTGTAAACTATAGTATTTTTGTAAAGCAACATGCGAAATTTTTCATTAAGACAATTAGTTAGATGAAGTTTATATTAATTAATAAACATTAATAAACATTTAACAGTTATTGTCTCGAGAAAAAAAAGCTTGGAAAAATAGCTTGCATAGAGAACCTATCAGGGCTGATTGTTAGCTACAATATCGTTAATTTAATATTGATTTTATGGTGCTTCCTCATTACTAATTAAAAGTTCCAAAAAAAATCTAAGACTGAAATCATCGAATCCATTTAACATCGAAATTAAAAATGGAATTCCTGTAATCAAAATTTTTTCCTTTTTCTCGGGTTATCCCGCTGGTCGGTTAATAGCGTATAAAACTTTGCGCTGGGCCCTTTTATGATGTCAACAAAGTGTCAAGGAGACCTCAAACATTAGTTCTATCTGACGAGACAGGCAATGTCGCCCACTAAAACACAGGTAGAGCCTCAAGCATAGCCGTCACGCCTATGCCCGCAGGCGGAAGCGTTTCGGCCCTGCGCGGACTCCACGTACTGACTCTACGACCTCTCTGCCAAAGGCCGGAATGTCATATTTTAAATATAATGATGATAATGATGACAATGATGATGACTAGAAGAAAAATGATAGCTCGAATTTGTAAATGTGCTTTATCCTGGACTTTTTGTACTACTTGAGCTGTAAAATGTAGTATAGTGAAGAAGTGAAGGATTCGTCAGCCTCGCCAAATACCGGTCCTCAACCGCGCGCCCGCCGTCAATTTTCCAACACAAACAACCACAAATGAACCAATAGGAAAGACAGATTTCGGAGCATTAGTGGCTATCAACTTATCAGAGCAAATTTAATCTTTCATCCCCCCAGCATTTATGCACTGTCACAAGATACAAAGTAAATTCAGCGCAGCACAACCTGGACGATCGCGGTAGTCAGCAGAAGCTTTACAATATAGAGTCGTACTCCCCTCGCAACCCTCGAGACCAAAGAGCTAGTGCAGTATTTATAACGTAAATCCGTCGCCAAACCCCGAAAAACGACAGCTAAAAACACTATTATTGTGAATTGAATGTAATCTATACCTATAAAAAAGCATTTCTGTCTGTCTGTCTGTCCGTATGTTCCTTATAGAATCGGAAACTACTGAACCGATCGGTGTGAAAATTTGCATGTAGAGGTTTTTGGGACCGTGAAAGGTTTTAGTGATGGGAGGGGGGGGCTCCCATACAAATGAAACACATATTTCTGCATAACTCGAGAACTAATCAAGCAAATAGAACAAAATTCGGCATGCGGGTGTTTTTGGTGACAAGAATTTATTCTATGGTAGAGTGGGACCCCTCCCCTCTTTAGAAGGGGAATTATGACTCCTGTTTCCTTTAAGAGGGGGGCTCCTATACAAATGAAATACGAATTTCCTCATAACTCGAGAACTAATCAAGCAAATGGAACAAAATTTGGCATGTGGGTGTTTTTGGAGACAAAAATATTTTCTATGATGAATTGGGACCCCTCCCCACTTTAGGAGGGGGGCTCTTATACAAATGAAATACAAATTTCCTCATAACTCGAGAACTAATTAAGCAAATAGAACCAAATTTGGCATGTGGGTGTTTTCGAGGGCAAGAATATTTTCTATGGTGAATTAGGACCCCTCTCCACTTTAAGAGGGGGGGGCTTCTATACAAATGAAATACAACTTTCCTCGTAACTCGAGAACTAATCCAGCAAATGGAACCAAATTTGGCATGTGGGTGTTTTTTGAGGCAAGAATTTTTTCTATGATGAATTAGGACCCCTCCCCACTTTAGGAGGGGGGACTCCTGTACAAATGAAATACAAATTTCCTCATAACTCGAGAATTAATCAATCAAATGGAACCAAATTTGACATGTGGGAGTTTTAGATGGCAGAAATTTTTTCTATGGTGAATTACAACCCCTTCCCCTTTTAAGAGGGGGGCTCCCATACAAATGAAATACAAATTTCCTTATATTTTGAGTACTAATCAAGCAAATGGAACCAAATTTGGCATGTGAGGCTTTTAAGGGGCGGAAATTTTTTCTATGATGAATTAAGACCCCTCCCCTGTTTAGGAGGGGGGCTCCCATACAAATGAAATTCAAATTTCCCTATAACTTGAGAACTAATCAAGCAAATGGGACCAAATTAGGCAAGTGGGAGATTTTGGAGTCTTGAATTTATTTTAGATAGAGACCTCTCACCCCTGTGGTAGGCGTAGGGGGATATGGACTCTCATACAAATAAAACAGAAATTTTTGCGAAACTCAAAAACTAATCGAACTCGTGTAATTCGAGACTCTTCCATAAAACATTAGTCAATAACAAGACCACAAAAACTATCTATAGTAACACTAGATCATTCAGGACGAGACGGCCGCGAGTGTTGCCGGCGACCCGCCGTCGGAAGCGCCGCCCACTGGGGGGAGGCAACTCCCCGCAGAAATCACTACTGTTTAGGTTTATTTGTTTTCCTAGGTCTGCCTGGGTTTCCTGGAACGAGCGACAGCGAGTAAGGAGAGGATCGCGAAATGATACTTCCCACAAAAAAGTTTTCCGTGAAATGGTACATTCCGCTTAAGGTTTATCACAAAATGATATTCGGCAAAATGTTGTACAGTCATGGCGAATATTACTATCCGCTTTCTGGTAATGCAATGAGGGGACAGGAGAGTTGTTTTCTACTTTACTGTGAGCAAAAATTGCAAATTTGTATATTAAACCTCCCATTCCTGGTAACTAATAAGCATTAACATAAGCAGCAAATCAGCGTATCTGGCATTTTATACTGCACGTTGCTGTATATTAGCTTTTTGACTGCATAGGTGTTGTAAATTGGCATCCAAAATGGTATTCAAATTCTTCGTGTCGGTAATTAGCTGTAAATTAGCACTGTCAGCACTATAAGAAGGTTATTAGTAAAGTCGCTGTATATTTAGTCAAAATAGCATTTAAGTAGCATTTAAGCCGACTTAAATGCTTATTGGCCTGCATTTGAATAGCATTGGTGATGCTTATTGGTTACCTGGGATGCTTTCATAGTTACGTAACTGCCAAAATGAATCATCTAAGGTTGAACTCCTCAGAAACTTGCAAAACTCGAGATTGTGACAAAGATCATCCGAGATTCATGATTTATGTACAACACAGGTTAATTTGTGGCAATACGAAGTTTGTCGGGTCAGCTAGTATAGTATAAGAATTGATCTAATTTTCCCATCTGCTACCTAAGCACCTCTATTATTACCCGTAATCATTGTAGAGTGCTCCTTCGGCATCCAAACCGGATCTGGTATCAGGCTTACATCCCCTTACTAACCCTAAACCCCCGGCCGACTCAATCAATCCGATATTTCTCGGAGATATTTGTGACAGCTGTGATAAATAGAGCTGATCCCCAGAAATGTTCATCTATTAATTATCAGAGATCCCCGTACTAGCCTTATTCTTAAATGGAATAAGAGCACTTTCTGAACAACACAACAATCACATTTGGTAAATTTTTACCCCGAGTCCCACTTGAAATTACAAAAGTATTTTAGCATACACCCACATTCAGAAGTAAACGTGACCGCTGTTCATTTGCTGATTAGTTAAAAAGCCCTACACCACGACAAGGTTCAGTTTTATTGTAGGAAATTCCTGAAATCAAAAATTGATAATTAAAGTTCGAATAATTAGGATTAGGATGACAGCCATTATTTACATAAACTCATTCACCACCTTTATAATTACAAGATTATTAATCACGGATGTACTCAAGTAAACAGAATACTTGTCTATGCCTCCAATTAATTCATAGTCACCTGCTTCTTTGGCACGATTGAAAATAAAAACTATAATATTTTCATGTTCTTGGCATAATGTTCAATTCAAGAACTGTCCCAACATACCTATTAGTAATTACATTTTTCACAACTCGCAAATCATTCGCGGCATGCAGTGAGCGGACATTTATTGCATCTTTTGGCATGCAGCCTTGCACCGTCAGTGTGCCCAGTATCCGTCTCTGTTGCCATTCATTAACAAGGACATTTTAGAACAGCGCCAAACTGCGAGTCTCGCAACACATTCGACCACACAGCAAGCTATGGCTCGGTCGGTGTACCGCAATTTTCACCAATTTAATTTATAATAACCACCGAATCTCCCTAACTTACCTCCCACCACCCCCTTTTCCGCGCACACAAAGAAGCTTGCCATGGGTGCTGCGTAGTTGGCCCCCCCATCATCGATGGGTGGTGGCCCTGGCTAGCTAGCCAGCTAGCGTGCCACTATTAGTTTTGCAATGTTTCAACAACGGCGATGCCGGCGATTCGCGCGTGTTCTGTGTATATTGTCACATGGTTTATTTTAATTAATTGGTAATTACATGTTATGTTAATGTTCAACATGAAGTTTACTATCCGTTGTACCGAGTCGCGAACCGGACGTTACCTTCGGCAACGGGTTGATAAATGGACTGCTGTGGCCGCTTTCCCCGCCCGGTCAGGGAACGGCGCCGTGCGGAGCGGAAAATAAATACGCCAGGGGTGCAGTTGTGGAATAATATCGCTTTCGCGACATTCAAAACGACAGGCCCGACCCTACCGACCGGTCGGGGCCTACGCTATCTAACGAGTGATTACTGTTGGTCACGAAATCAACAGAACAACGACAACAAAGCCGGTCGTCAAATTGTTGGTTTGGAGGTTCGTTCAACCGATATGGGCCGCAGGAGACCCACCGGTTGGTTGGTTGGAATGGAATTAGTTGCAATATTTTATTGTTCCACTGTGAAGTAATTTAGCCCCTCTACCGACCGGTGGGCCATAGTGTGGGTGAAATAAGTCCCCCAGAACCAACAATCAATTTTGGGTTTCCACCATTAGAGCATTACAGAGCGGGTTTCATTCAATAGTTATTTTAGTGTACCTCCAGCCGAAAGCCTAACAGATTGTCTGGCATTTATTTTATTTGTCATTTATTTACACTCAAAACACTCGTTGAAAACCAATTGTCTCGTTATGCACAGTACAGATCGAAAGCGATTTTCCCGATTTCATTTTTCATTTCATTTAACGTGATTTTTTTGTTCGGTTTTGCTCGCTTGCTGTGCATTCTCTCCCCCACCTACCCCCACCCCCATTCACGTCGGTTCGATTTTATTTTAATATTTCAATTATTCCATTGTTATTAATTTCAACCAACATGCAAACACATTTTCATTCCATGGCAGCCTTCCGTGCTGAGTTTTCCAGTTTTTTTATATTTATTTATATTTTTTTGCGTGTCCCAGAGCGATCCCCAATAGTGCAGGTAAACCAGGTGTGCCTTCCGCTTCATCAAGTGAGCGTATGTGCACGTGTGTGTGTGTGTGCGTCCACAACCGGCCCGGGCGCGCGGGTCCCGGCCGATTGAGCATTGATTTTCAATTTTTATATTCATTTGTTTCACTGGCAATCATTTGTTTTCATTTTGTACGCGCTCGGCGTGGCAATGTGTAAAATATAAACCACTCAATTCGATCGGATAAAGCGAAAACTCACAGCGCGTTTGCATGGTGCATGGTGAGCGCGAAAAGGGGCTTCCCGGGTTTCCGGGATAATGACGGATGTGGTGCAACGCAACGCAATGGGGCTAGGCGGAGGCGGAGGCTGAAAATCCAGTTGAATTATGCGACGAGGTCTGCAAAAATATTGCTGCAGATTGAAATGGAACGAACAATTGAGTCGATTGATATTTTAATCCGGTCTTAGGGGTGGTGAAATATATTTGGAGCTCGATGTAAATAACGGTGCCTGCTGTGACGGTGGAAAAAATCGTTTTTTTAATTGCTTAAATTTGATCCACAAAAAACCCACGCGGGAATGAGACAGAGAGAGAAAAAAGGTGAAAAAAATGCAGATACAAGTAGACGAGTAGAACGTTTCCATACTGGGATAGGTATGTCCCCTGGGTGAGGTTGATCAAGCGGGAAATGCCTAAAACAAGGTTTTTTTTTATAAAAAACTGGCAGAAGCCAATGCGAACGCTGTTACGTTTGCAACTAAATGAAAGAAAATTTAATAGAACTGGCGCGTTTACGGAGGATTTTTGGAATGAATTTTGTTAAAATATTTTCGTTTGCTAATGCATGACTTCGATTATATTCTAGAGGGGGAGGGGTCTCGAACCACCATAGAAACAATTCTTACCATCAAAAACATCCACGTGCCAAATCTGGGTCCATTTGCTTGATTAGTTCTCGAGTTATGCAAAAATTAGAGTTTCATTTGTATGGGAGGCCCCCCCTTAAAGATAGCGAGGGGTCTCAAATCATCATAAGAACCTTTTCCGGCCCCAAAAACCTCTGCAACCCATGCAAATTTTCGCGCCGATCGGTTCAGTAGTTTCCGAGTCTACAACCCAAGCGGCACACTTTGCGCACTTCTGGTTGCAGCAACTGATTTGCGACTGAAATTAGTCATATATCGGTTGGAGCAACTGGTTTGTAACAACTAACAAGTGTGTTAGTAGGGAATGATCATACAGATAGACAGATAGACGAACAGAAATTCATTTTTATAGGTATAGATTAACCTTTATTTATAGTTTTATTTCATCTGCTACTTATGACGTCAAAAAAAATCCCACCGCGATCTGGAATATCTCCGGGAAAATAAAACCAGAATTTACCAGCATATTTTTTCATTAAAGGCCAATCTAATGTGTTTTTTTAAGACTAGTTGCATAAAAATCGATTGAAAATCAGATGAGATAGAGCCAAAAGTGTAACTGAAAGTACCTTCATTTTTGATGTCGGGGCCGTAAAGGTTAAATAAATCAGGAAGGTTCGACTTTCATCTAAAACATTTCCTGAGCAACAATTTGAGTTTTATTACACACTTATGGTGGCTTTCTAGACTTTTAAGTTTCACAAGTCTCAATCTCCGGTCCAAAATTAATCTTAGTTTGAAACTCAATCACAGGATGTGCTCTATCAATTTCTTCAGTTTTACGATATAGAGATCCCAAGCCACAATTTAAGTTTTATTATGTTCCTCTAGTGCTAAGCTTCTTCACTAGAACCTTCTAATGGCGGCTATGCAGCTACCTTTCGATCTTATTACAGTCTACTGAAAGCAGCAATAAAACTGGTTGTATTTTTTTGTTGCTGAAGGGCTCCCGCTATAATTTAATGAAGCTTTATGTTTTGTTTGAAAGAGCTATACAACTACAGAAGAGAGCGACAGAATGACAAAAAGAGTGAAAGAACGAGAAAGGGAGAAGAAAGAGCGAGTGTGTGTGTGCGTGTGTGTGTGAGAGGAGAGAGAGAAAGAGAGAGAGAGAGAGAGAGATAGAGATAGAGAGAGAGAGAGAGAGAGAGAGAGAGAGAGAGAGAGAGAGAGAGAGAGAGAGAGAGAGAGAGAGAGAGAGAGAGAGAGAGAGAGAGAGAGCTTCCACCAGAAAGGGCTTCCATCAGAGAAAGATTCCAGAAGAAAAAGATTCCACCAGAGAGAGATTACACCAGAGAGAGTTTCCACCATAGATGGATTGCACCAGAGAGAGGGTATGAAATGGGGAAGGCAAATGAGGAGCGTCCAATATAGCTCTAGCCATCCCAAGCACCTACCTAGCGCCTCCACGTGGCCATACCTGGTAATTGCCTATTGAGTAGCCAAGCTAGGAGATGCGATACTGGGTGGTTCCCGGCTGCCTGGTCTCAAAACCTCTGTTTTGGGCAGACGACGGAGCCACACGGCCTAGCTAATAGGTAAGCCTATTAAGTTATTTTAATTATTTTTTTCGTTTAAGCTTATCAAGCATCTCCTGCTATATAGTAAAAACATTGGCCAAAACGAGTCTTAATACTGCACATGGATACCAGAATGAAAAATTAAATTAACTATTAGAAGCACTTATGGAACCTCAAAGGACGCTACTCTATTCCATACGAAGGACTGCTGGTGAGATTGTTCTATTTTTACCATATATACCGCATTTTATCTTAATATCATATGGTTAACAGTATTATTATTGATATCATAAATGTGGAAAGCTGGATGATGGAGTGGATTGCCAACCTGAATCCTTAAGGTCTGAAGCAAATATGGCACTTCTCAATTCAAACCAAACAAATCATCACGTGGGTTAAAGCTGGTACAGCGAAATTGATTATTACATGGAATCCTAGGATTAGGAAGGATCCTAATGCTGGAAGGCGACTCTTATAACCCCGGAATGCGCACAAGTTCCTCTGCTTGTGGGTCCGCCTAATCCCTTTTGGCCCTTCTGTAACAACATTAGTGTGAAATTCATTTGATAATCAAATTTGGATCTACTGTAGTTCTACCCACATACATTGGCAAGTCCTTGAACTGGTGGTGGTTTTCCCCTACTACTACTACTACTACTACTAGATGGATTCCACCAGAGAGAGATTCCACAGGTGGAACCTATCAGAGATAGATTCCATCAGAGAGATTCCACCAGAGAGAGATGCCATCAGAGAGATTCCACCAGAGAGAGAGATGCCATCAAAGAGAAATTCAGAGAGACATTCCATCAAAGAGAAATTCCACCAAAGAAAGATTCTGTCGGAGAGCGATTTTATCAGAGAGAGTTTCCACCATAGAGAGATTCCACCAGAGAAAAAAATCATCAAGAGTCCATCAGAGAGATTCCATCAAAGATAGATGCTATCAAACAGATTTCATTCATCAAAGATACTGGAAAACATATGACGAATATTTTCCCAAACGGTTTTCTTAATTTTTCTTAAATCCTCGGCGCTTTCAAAAGCCAATTATAGACTTTTGCGCTACAGTATTAACAATTGAAAAGAAAAATAATATTAGTAAGAATTTGATCTTTACAAAAACTTCTACGCTAGAAAAATACTTTACTGTGGGGCACTTTTATAAACAAACCAAAGGTGTACCCATGTGAAATCTCCTTTCATCTTTTCAAGGCACTAAAAATACAGAGACCTCAATGACCACAATATAATTATTCATACGCAAACTTTACCTCTCACAAGAGAAGCAAAATAATACTTGAACATTCATCACAGCAGTGAAAGATCCGAAAAGAGGAGATGTTTAGTATGATGAGGTTTTGAATATATCAACTTCGTTCAAAATCGAAAAAAATTATTTAATAATAATGGCATTACAAATAACGAAGTCCATATAAGATCAAAGATAAAATCGTTAAAATTAAAAAGGCTAAATGAAAATTTAAATTTTCAATCTTTTTAAATAGTAAGTATACAAAAGTGAACGTCTAGTGTGTATGTTGTAACTCCGGAATACCGGAACCGTTCTCCTCCAAACTTGACATGCATGTTTCTTGACAAAAAAAATCAGCGCTGAGGACCTTGGCAAAAGGGGGAGGGGGGTCTCTAACAAGGTGAGGACGTTCAAATAAACAAAACAGGCCTGCGTTTCGTTTGCATTTTAGATCTAGGGCAGTAATGCAAGAAGCTAGAAGACAAGAGTGGTTTGAAACGAAGAGCTGGTAGGTTGCACTAACTAAGTACAGACGTTAAAATGAGGAAACAAGGCTTTGTTCCTTTTCCATTATGTCCCACTGTGTGTCCAATTTTAAATCTAATGTAATGTTCCAATCGAAATCTTGTTTCAAGCATAATTTAATTCCGATTTCGAATGCATTTTCACATCCTAATGAAGTGCAGTTTCATGTCCATTTTCATGTTCCATTTTAAGTGAAAATTCAAGCCCAATTTAGGTCCAATTTTTAGGACTAATTCCACGTCCAAATCTAAGCCTAATTTCACATCAAATTTTAATTTTTTTTTTCAAGTCCAATATAAGTCCAGTTTCCAGCTAGATAGAGTCAGTAGAATTGTTGCACTCAGGCTTGGCATACACTTTTCGCTTCGATTTTGCTCTTTTGATTACTGCATCTCAGCCAAGCAAAATTTGGAAAAGTGATGTATGGGGCGTTTGTAGAATTTGTTATTATCTACAATATTGCTGAAGTAAGCATTACTGTGCATTTTGTATTTATGGTGCTATAAGGCTGCTACCCTCTTGGTAGCAAAAAGAGCGCTCTTTTTGCTACCAACGGCATTACTACCCTCCAGCACCGTAAATACTAAAGATAAAACTTCACTTTCTTCAGCAATATTATAGTTAATTACGTGTTCTACAAATGCTCGATACACCACTTTTTCAAATTCTGCTTGGCTGAGGAGCAGTAATCAAAAGAGCAAAATCAAAGCGAAAAGTGTATGCCTAGCCTGGTTGCACTAGCCCCGTAACTGTCCTGTATTCCAATAGCCGGCTGTGAAGTCTGTCGATAAAGAAAGGCCAAGTCTTACAAAAACGTTAGAGCTCAAGGCTTTGCTTTATGTGTTCAATTTCACGATTAAATTAATGTCCCATTTTGACTATAGTTTCAAACCAAATTTAATTCCAATTTCGAGTAAAATTCCAAGTCCAATTTCAAGGCCAATATAGCTAAGACTTCCCAGTTGGCTCCGAGGAATAACGCTGGCCTAATGAACCAGTCGTCGTATGTTCGAATCTTGACTGGAAGAGGAAGTTAGAGTCAATAGGATCGTAGCAACTGACCCTGCAATTGTCCTGCACTCTAACAGCTGGCTGCGAAGTCTATCGTATAAAAACAGAAGGTCAAGTTTCGATAACGGAATGTAGCACCAGGGTTTGCTTTATAGTTTAGACATTTCCAATTTAATGTCCCATTTTAGTCTAATTTCAAGTTTACTTTAATTCCATCCAATTTCAGCTCTTTCGATCTCAAGTCCAATTTCAGGTATAGTTTCAAGCCCAATTTTAGGCCGAATTTCAAGTTTAATATAAATACACTGAAGTCGCTTTTTACGCGGTTTGTTTTTTACGTGACTATTTTTACGCGAATTTCGGAATTTATGCGGTTTTTTACGCGATTTTCGGAATGTACGCGGTTTTTTACGCGGGACGTATCCTTCGCGTAAAAAGCGACTTGAGTGTATTATTTAAATCCCAGTTTCTTGGCAAATTGTAAGCATAATTTCCTAATTTAATAATTTACTTTCAAGTCCAAATTGAAGTCTAATTTGCTGTCTAATTTCAAATGCAATTGCATGTTTAATTTAATTCCAATTTCGATGCAGTTTCAAATCCTAATATAGTTCAATTTCAAGTCCATTTCAATGTCCCATTCTAAGTACTATTTCAAAGCCAATTAAGATCAAATTATAGGGCTAATTCCATGTCCAATTCCAAGCCTAATTTCATATCTAATTTCAAGTCCAATTTCGCGACTAATTTAGTGTCCCATTTTAAGTACAATTTCAAATTTAGTCCATTTTCAAGTTCAATTTAATGTCCCATCTTAGGACCAATTTCAACTCTAATTTAAGGTCAAATTTTAAGTCAATTTCAAACTTAATTTAATTCCAATTTTAAACCTAATTTAATTCCAATTTCAAGTGCCAGTCTTCAATTTCCAGTCCAATCGAATTTTAATTCTAAATTGATTCCGATTTCATGTACGATTTCAATTGCATTTCCTAGTCCAAATGAAGTTCAATTTCAAGTACATTTCAATGTTCCATTTTAAGTTCTAATTTCAGCCCAATTGAGGTTCAATTTCAGGGCTAAATCCATGTGCAATTTCAAGCCCGATATCGAACCAAATTTAAAGTTTAATTTTGTGTCCTATTTCAATATATCCAATATATCTTGTATAATTTCAAATATAATTTCAAGCCAAATTACAAGTTTGGAATAAATCTAACAATGAAATAAACAAATAAACAAATGAAATCCCTGTTTCTGAGTGAATTTTAAGCAAAATTCAAATATTATTTTATGCAAATTCAATTTTATGTCCAACTTGAAGTCTAATTTTCTGTCTGATTTCAAATCCAGTTTCATGTCTAATTTAATTCTGATTTCAAGTACATTTCCAAATCCTAATGAAGTCCAATGTGAAGTCCATTTTAATGTCCCATTTCAGGTCTAATTTCAAACCCGATTGAGGTCCAATTTCAGGACTATTTTCATGTACAATTTCGAACCTAATTTCAAATCAAATTTCAAGTCCAATATACGTCCGGTTCACGTCCAATTTAATGTCGGTTTTGAAGAATCAAATCAATTGGAATTTCAAATCAAATTAAATTTTCCAATCAAAATTAGTCCAATTTTAATTCGCCAACTGTCCCATTTTAAGTCTACATTCAGATCTAATTAAATGTCCCAATTAAAGTCGAGTTTTCATTTTAATTTGATTCCGATTTCAAGTGCATTTTCGAGTCCAAATGAAGTTCAATAGCAAGTCCACTTCAATGTCCCATGTTATGTCTCAATTTCAGCCCAATTTAGGTTCAATTGCATGTACAATTTATTGTCCCATTTTGGTATTAATTTCCATTTCACCTCGGATCTCAAATCCGATTTCCAGTACCATTTCAAGTCCAATTTCAGGTCGAATTTCAAGTTTTATCTAAATCTAATTTAAAGCCCAATTTCCCAGCGTATTTTAAGCAAAATCGCAAATTTTAAGTGCATATTAAAGTCAAATTTTCTGTCTAATTTCAAATCCAATTGCATTTCTAATTAAAGTCTGATGTCATATGATCGGTGTTAAGTCAGACCGGACCAAGTCGCAAAATTTACAAAAATGAGTTAATGACAGCAAACGATCAAAAACTTTCTAAGCAATATTATGCTCTAATCAGATCACAGTAATGTTGCAAACAGCCGGTGTTATGAGATGATTTCGAACAATTAATAGCTATAAACCATACAGAGCAGCAAACTTTGAACGCGTTTTTCTCGAAATCAGGATTTTGTCACTTGGTTTAGTCTGACTTAACACCGACCATATGCATTTTCACTTCTTAAATTAGAAATGTAATGAAGTTCTATTTCAAGTCCATTTTAATGTCCCATTTCAAGTCCAATTTCAAGCTCAATTGAGATCCAATTTCAGTACTAATTCCATGTCCAATTGCAAGCCAAATTTCAAATCATATTTGAAGTCCTATTTCAAGTCCAATATAAGTTCAATTTCATGACTAATTTAGTGTCCCAATTGAAGTATAATTTCAAATGAAATTTAATTCTAATTTCGAGCTAAATTACAAAAGCCCTACTGCAAGGCCAATTTCGGTTCAATTGCATGTCCAATTCACTGTCCCATTTGTAGTCAAATTTAATTTCAATTTCATCTCGAATCTCAAGTAACTTCAACCCAATTTCAAGTCGAATTTCTAATCTAATCTAATAATTAAAGTTCAATTTTCGGTCTGAATTCAATTTTACGTCTAATTTAATTCCGATTGCAAGTGTACGTTCAAATCCTAACGAAGCCAAATTTCAGGTCTATTTTAATGTCCCATTTTAGTTCCCATTTCAGGGCTAATCCATGTTCAGTTTTAAGCCTAATTTCAAATCAAATTTCTGGTCCAATATGAGCCCAGTTTCACGACTAATTTAATGTCCCATTTGTCCCACTATTTCAAAACAAATTCAATTCCAGGCTCGAGTAAAGTTCCAAGCCCTATATAGGACCTCAATTGCATGTCCAATTTAACCCATTATGTCCTAGCGTTTGATATATCATACCCCGTCTTCAAAACCGGTTTACTGCTGAATTTCAATAGTTAGCATTGTTAATATATCACTACAAGAGAGATAAGACATCAATCACACACATATCAGTGTGAGAAAATCTGTCAATTTTTGTCATTTCTGCTGTATTTTCAACAGTGCAAAGTTGTGACAAATGGAAAAAAATTGAAAAAAATGGCGAAAAAAACTTTGTTTCCAAAACGCATGAACAAGTCTACATTTTGTGACGAAACATTACCTGAAATGTAAAATGGTATTTATAAGTAAAGTCTATCACAAAATTCAATAAGTAATATGCAAACAACTTTGTGACTTGTTTGTTTGAAACTGAGCGTATGAAATATAAAACCTGCGATATTTTGACATTGAAACCATTCCAAATGACGATTTTGAGTTTCCCGACACATTCGGACCATACATAATATAATGGATTACACAGTTTCACTTCATTTGGCCCAAATTTAGGTATACCCGGGTCATGGTGGGTTAATGTCCCATTTTTAGTCTAATTTCAAGGCTAACTGATTTCCGATTTTACCTTTGATCTCAGGCCCAATTTCAAGTTTATTATAAATCTAATTTAGATCTCCGTTTCCTGGAGAGTCTTACGCAAATTCATTACGTCTTTTGAATTCAATTTTACGTCCAAATTGAAGTCCTTAATTTGTCTAATTTTAAATCCAATTCCATGTCTAATTTTATTCCGATTTCGAGTACATTTTTAAATCCAATTGAAGTTCAATTTCAAGTGCATATAAATATGTCCCATTTGAAGTCTGAAATTGGACTTATTTGGCAGAATTGGTCCATTTACGGTCCAATTTCAGGGCCATGTTCAGCTTCAAGCCTAATTTCAAATCAAATTTCAAGTCCAATATGAGTTTCACTACTGATTTAATGTCCCATTTCAAGTACGATTTCCAATCAAATTCGATTCCAGTTTCCAATGCCAGTCCATTTTCAGCCCAATTTAAAGTCCAGTTTCACGTCCAATTTAATGTCCCATTTTGAGTCCAAATTCAAACCAAATTGAATGTTCCAATCGAAGTCCAATTTCAAGTCTTACTTAACTCCAACTTCGCATCCGATCTCTAGTCCAGTTTCAGTATAATGTCAAGCCCATTTTAATGTCCCATTCAATGTTTCAACTTAATGTCCCTACGAGTGTATTTTAATGTTCCATTTTAAATTCGATTTCAAGCCCAGCTGAGGTCCAATTTCAGGACTAATTTCATGTCCAATTTAAAGCCTAATTTCAAATCAAAGCTCAAGTCCTATTTCAGTTCCAATATAAGTTCAGCTTCACGACTAATTTACTGTCCCATTTTATGTACAATTTCAAATCTAATTTGATTAGACCCGAACAAGAAATTAAAGGTTCTATAATAGAAAAAAAATCAATTTCAATTCCAAGTTCATGTCTAGTTGTAAGTCTATCTTCTAGTCTAATTTAATTCTAATTACTGTCCGACTTAAAATCCAATTTCAAATCTAATTACAGAAGTCCTCCGAATAACGCGGTGGGGTGTGGTGTACGCCTATGGCGAATTCTTAGTTGTCCACTAACCAATAAAGTTGATTTTTGGTACATTATTAGTATGTGATACAACCTAGTCAACTACCAAAAATCAACTTTATTGGTTAATGGACCGCTGAGATATCGCGATGGGCGTACAGCACCACTCATCGCTTTATTCGGGGGATTCCTGTAAATTACAGTTTCGAGGTACCATGAATGCAATGTCAAGTCCAATTTTGGGCTGGGCCCAAAAGTCATGTTAAGTCATATAAGCTTAAACAGAACTGATGGAGGTGCATGGCGTGAAGCGAATGAAAACCATTAAATGGAGTTGAATGGTTTCCAATTAATAATGTCATTTTACCATCGTATTATGATACGTATTTATAACTTAACCTATTACAATAATCTAATATAAATCAATTGCTCTATTAAAGGATATTCAATCACTAATTGAATAACAGAAAATCAGTCCAATAAGGCGTGTCTCTTCTTATGAGCCACAGCAAACCTCGCAACTATCAGCATTGCAACGTTCCCAGCTCGCTCCGCGTACTGTTTGTTTGTGGTTAAATTATTTCAGACAAACAATGATCCAACCGGGGCTTCCAAGTGAACAATTCATTTCACAGCCGTACCACTTTCAGCGAAGAAATTATCCTCCCAAGCCCGATTAGGTATGTCGCGTCTGCAGACAAGCAAACCGAAAATACCAGCTTGCCAGCGGAAACAAAAAGGAAAGTACAAACAAGTTTATAATTCCGAGGAAAAACGCATTAAATAATCCTCTCACTACCCCCGCCCCCATTCCACAAGTGAAAAGAAGGAGAAAAAAAACCGAGAAAGACACAACCAACAAAAACAAATTAAATTTTCCACTTTTCTCGTTTCCTGAGTTCACTCACTTAAGCAGCGAAAACGCCAAAGGGACCTTCGCTCAACAAGCGTTGAAACTCTACGCCCACGTTTCCGCAAAGCAGCTCGACTTCAGTGTGCTGGCTTCCTCCCTCCCCCCCAAGGGAGCAGACGGGAGCAGCAAGGGCGCGAAAAAGGACGCAGCAAATAGCCAGACAGCCAGCACCAGCCAACCCGGCAGTAGCCCAGTCCAGCAGAACGAAGCAAGGCATAAATATTGTATAATTCACTTTCCCTTGCCGAGTACGCTGCCGGCCGGTTCAGACCGATCCGCAGCCGTACCTGACCTGAGCCTTATCTTTTCTCCCTTACTAATTTATTATACCCGTCCCACCGGCAACCGAGTCGAGTCGGTAGCCTTCGTCGCAAAAAGGTCTAACATTCATACATACACACAGAGACTTATCCACTCACAGGAGAGCAGCAAAAAGTTGCGAATCGCTGTGTAAATAAAACAGTGTCAAATTGTGATGAAGATTAGATAATATACATTTCCTATTCCGACCGAGTTCACCTACATAAGACCGGTAAGCCGCAGTGCCATACCGACCCGAAACGAACTTTTCGTGGTGAAAGCGGTAACGATCCGAACGGGAAGGGTAAGTCTCCGGTCCTGATTCCACCATTTCACAATCATGCCATCGTACACCACGGCCGGCGGCTTGTGGTGGTACTGCGGAGCAGCGAGGGGAAAACCGCTATACACATTCCTATCTCGACTCAATCTGACATCGTTGAAATTCAGAGTCCCTCGTCTTCAGCAAATAAACCTCATCCCGCCCACAATCAGTGCCAACATCATCATCATCATCATCATCATCACCACCACCGTCATCATCAGCATCATCATCGTCAACGTGCCTCTGACGAGCGAAGGCACCTTCTGCTTCCTGCTGCTCCGGAAAAACCACCGCCGGCAGAGCAAACACTCACAGCCCTGCCAGCCAACCCAACCGCCGTCGTCCTCACCACCGTGCTGATCTGATAATACAGCACAATAACACGGCACTTCACTCTATTCCACTCCGGTCGGTGCTTAGCAGCAGTCAGTGGTCTCACTTCATCCTTTTCGTATCATTTTCCCTTCTTTTATATTTAATTTCATAAACATGATCCCCCACCCAGAGCGCCGCCGTGTTGTAGTCTGATGCTCCCGTGCACTGTGGATAACTAGCAAAGCACGGTGCGACGCGCCGCGACGGTACGGACCAGGCCAGGACGAGAACGAGAATGATGGCACGTGTCTCTCTCTCTCCCTCTCGGCTTTCCTGCCACACCGCAACCTCTTCATTCAAGGCACCGACCAGGGGGGGTTTGCCTTCTTGATCCGTAAGCCAACATCATCAAGCTGCCAGGAGTTTGTCTCGCTTTCTCCCATACCATACCCACACCGGAGCCGGAGCTCACTTACTCGCTCGTTCTTTCCGCCTTTTTACCGTCACACTGCGAAGAGTTCACCGTGGCATGGAATGCCAACCAGATGGGAGGAAAATTGTTCTTCTCGGTTTTGTACCTCCCGTCCGTCCGTTCCCGTCCACTCCCGAGCGCCCGCCGATGCCTCGAGGGCTAGGAAGAGATTTTCCACTTTTTGCCACAATTTGTGCGCGCTGATCACTGTGGGTTTTGCCGGAGGGAAATGCGGTCATCATCAGAGCAGAGCAGAGCAGTGCGCTGGCTGGTTTTTCCAGCAAGACAAACGAGAGAATTCTGTTGGCCACCGGGTTTTTGTTCGGGTAAAAGGGAACAGGTACCGAAAGCCATGCGTCTCCATTGCAGACTATGTTAGAGGAGGCGCGACCCGAAGCAAATCAGATAAACGAAACTGATCAATTCGAATGAAACTTGTTCGATTTAGTTGGAAATTTATGCGTTTTTAGGTCAAAAAATGTCACTTTTCACCGGTCAGCTTTGAATCACTTTTGATATTTGTTTTAAACTATCTTGTCAATATTAAAATACTGTTTTCGCTAAAGTTTTGAGACTCTTGTTTTTCTACTTTTAGCAATAATTTTGCATTTTTTCCATTTTCCCGATCATGATAGAATCGATTCTACTCTGGCCGCTTGAAAATAAACAAGTGTAGTTTACAAAAATTACGAAATTACAATTACAAAAGTGCTAAATGTTTAACCAGTATCACATAACAACAGTGGTTTATTACCAGAATGTGAGTAGACTATGCTCTAAAATTGATCATACAATCGTTCCAATCTACTAAGTTGCTGTCAGCAAATAATTCTGCCACTTTAAGTTCTTTGTTTAAAAAAATGAATGCATCTTGTATGGAAATTTTTAAAATTATCGTACAGGTTTGGGCCGAAACGTCACGGAATTCCATGAAGTTTTGCATACGACCATAGTTCATGGACTTATTAATGAAAGCAATATTTAAACAACTCGAGCACTCCCATTTTTTCGGCTAACTCCAATGGAAATTTTCCAATTTTCTGAAACTGCACTTATTTTAAAAGTTCATAACTCTTGAACCAAGCATCGTAGAACAAAAATTTTATCACGAAAATGCAAAACAATTCTCGGCAGCAGGAGAAAGTATACCACAAAACTCTCTAACACGGTGCAAAACTTGCAGGTGTTGAATACCCCTGATACAGAATATTGCTTATCCCAGCATCAGAACAGGTATCGCGCGATACACGATCTCGACAGCGTTCGGTATCGTCTAGATTTCGACCACGTTCAACGACTTGACTGCTGAGCATAATCAGTCGTCTGCAATTGGTTAACAAGTAGACTTAGGAAATTCTTTGTGGCTGCGAAATAGACTTCGCACAAATGACGATCGTGACAGGATGTAAGCGTGAGTGTGTGGCTGTAAAAGAAAAATATACTCAAGTCGTTTTTTACGCGAAGGATACGTCCCGCGTAAATCAAAGCCGTGTAAAAAAAACCGCGTAAATTCCGAAATTCGCGTAAAAAACCGCGCAAATTCCGAAATGCGCGTAAAAAAAACGGCGTAAATTCCGAAATTTGCGTAAAAAACCGCGTAAATTTCGAAATTCGCTTAAAAAACCGCGTAAATTCCGAAATTCGCGTAAAAAACCGCGTAAATACCGAAATTCGCGTAAAAATAGTCGCGCAAAAAGCAACTTCAGTGTATAGTGCTCATCGTCGCTTTTTTGGTTTAGATCTTTAGCAAAGCAGCAAAAGTGGATACGATCGTGAATCTCAAAACAAAGCCAAAGCCAGAAATGCGGGAGAAACGAAACAAAATTTGACTAGTAGCTTCATTAGTGGAATGGAACTAAATAATTAACCTTCATTAGAGGTTGGTTTCCAGCCGGGAAAAGGCAATTTGCTTTGCACGGGTCACGGCTGTATCCTGAATGGTCATGGATCTGCGCGTATGCGGAGTATTTTTATCTTCAATCCGTACATTTTATGAAAAATATTAGTCGCATTTCGCATATACAATAAAAGATTATTACTTGTTTCAAGGGTTATTTATTTGGTGCATTATAGGACAATTGTTTTATCCGTGTTTCATTATATTGCCAGTATAGAAAGAATACTCTATATTCGAACTTGAATGTACAAGTTTCAATGTCTTTCTTAGATTTGACCCTTCTTTATCGACAAGCTTTGCAGCCGGCTGTTAGAGTACAAGACAATTACGGGGCTAGTGTAATGATCCTACTCCATCTGGGAGCACCGCCCAGCCGAGATTCGAACAGACGACGACTGGCTTATTAGACTAGCATCGTACCTCGAGGCTAACATAAATTGTTTTTTAAGATGCTCGCTCTCCTTCATTTTTACGAACCTTACGATGAAAGACTTGGTCCACATGGCCAACATAATTGCTAAAGGGAAACTGAGATGTGCCGAACTTCGAATATAAGTGGAACGGTTCGATGCGACCATAATTAAATTGAACAAAATCAGAAAGGTTGTATTCTAGACACAACCGGGAAGCTGGCGTAGAACTACGTTCGCTCTTGTCTGCTCTCTCATTCCGCGGTTGCAAATATCAAGGCACGAAAATTAATTTACTTTAGCCATTCCATGACTGCATACGTCGCCTGTTTACAGCGTTATGTTGCTAACAAGAAGCCAAACAATAATGGCTTTGCTTTTCATTTTATGTTATTTCAATAATCTTTACATATCAAGAATGCAGGACTACGCAACCACCGCAAATTTATTATGCTTCTCAGTCTTGAAGCAGTAACAGCAGATACAATCGCAAGCTTGGTGAAAGTAACCGTCGTCCGCGGACACGGGAAATATATGGGAAAATTTTAACTTAAAAGTATCCGTTGAGTTTCACTATGTAGCGATTAGAAAACAATCTTTTTAAGAAAGCCACATAATTGCTGCATCTTTTATGAATCGAATGGTACACGAACCTTTAAAATCCGTTCTAAATTGGAAAAGCTATTAGCGTTCAGAATCTTTCATTCTTTCGTGACGCTGGCTTTAATCTAAATTTTGGATTGACACCTTGCGGTAAGACATACTTCTACGTCAAAAATGGTTCGGTAAGACCATTGGTAATCAAAATATTTCTGTATGCTCATACACTGAAATGATTCGGTACAATCATTGTTGGTGAAGTATATGGTTCAGTACGACCATAGATGAAATTAAATGATTCGATACGACCCTTATCTATGGCCGTGTATGATTCGGTATAATTATGTTCAATGAAGTATATGGTTCGGCACGACCATAGATGCATTAAATGGTTCGGTACGAGCATTGATGAATAAAAGGATTCTGTATAGTATTTACAGAGCATTTACAGCATTGATAAATAAGAAGGTTCTGCATGGCATAGCATTCGTTAATAAGCACCACTCTCACTAATATGGAGCCATTTCCAACCAAAACCAAGTTTGAAATGACTGTTACAGTGTGTGAAGAATGGAACAGCGAGTGTTGTGACTTTTTTCCATGGCTTTATGTTGGCAAAGCTTTTTGATTAGTGCACCATTTTTTCTGGCAAAACTATCCCAAGTAAAAATTTTAAGTTTTCTTACGTTCCTTTGCCGAGCAGCGACATAGGAATTTTGCAATGTTTAAAAACTTTTTTTATTTAAACATAATAAAAATATTGTATTTGTCAATCTCAATTTCTAACAATATCATTCTAGTTACTTCCTGTGACAGGAAAACCGATTGATAATAACTTTCTTTATGCAATTCACACTTTGCTTTGATGAAATTTTGTTTGGTTCCGTATTATTTTGAATGGTGTGCCATATTGTTTTGCTACACCCACGTAAGGAAAGTTTAATAATAGATGTGGCACACCCAACTAGTTTTATCGCAGTAATATTAGCAACCACATTACATTTGCTATATTCACAGTTTTATGGTGGTTTTATAGCCAGCTATAGGTAGCTTTTGACCATGTTAATGCTGGTTTAAACCAGTAAAATGATTCTAATCAAGGAATTCCTAGCTTGGTAACCCTACTAGCACGGTTGTTACAAATCAGTTGTGGCAACCGATTTACGACTAATTTCAGTCATAAATAGGTTTCTGCAACCATAAATGCGAAAAGTGTGCTACTTGGGAAGTAACGAATTTTCGAACACAGGAGGTGCTGCTTCACTGACCCTCTTCTCATCTAATTTTCCGCTCTTTCTACTTTACGTCTTGTCCCACTTTAGAAATACTATGAAACACCTTAGCTTAATTACTTTCTTCTATCATTCTTCTCGTCTATTGGAGAAATTATTGTTACAAAATTTTAAAAACTATTTTTTGAGTATTAGCGAGAATACGGATACGATCATATTTCGTATAAAAAGCAGCAAGCAAAACATTCTGACGATAACGAATGAGAACACATTAAACAATGAAGCTCAGCTCAGCTCAGTTTATATTGCCATTTCATATTGAAAAGATTTAAACTTGACAGCAAAATTACAAATCAGTGAGTATTATTATTATTTATTGTTGGTGCAGTGTGAAAAAAGTGTTTCGCAAAGCTGTACTATTTTATTATTACACTCAAGTACTTTTTTTTACACGGTTTGTTTTTTCGATTATTAAGAACGGGACAACTTAAGGACCATTTATTTATTTTTCAATACATTTGGGAGCGGCCCGACATTCGTTACGTAGTTTGTAAATGGTTCCTGAGTTGTACCGTTCTTGAGTAATCGAAAAAAACAAACCGTGTAAAAAAAGACTTGAGTGTATCATAACTGGGCCTAGTGAGTAAACCTGAGTGAACCCCGTACTGTCAATGAAGTCCGCTATCGATCAATGATTACGAACTTTTTTGCCCAAAATTCAAGCATTGGATCAGGCCGATATGTGGTTGGTTTCAACAAGACGGCGCTACATGCCACACAGCACGTGCGCGAAATAATGGACCATGTCTTACACGGGTGTGGGTTTTCCGCACCCGTGTAGAGAGTTATGAGTTCATTCCTGTATTCTTCTCTTTTGAGAACTTGCTGACCCGACAAACTTCGTATTGCCAAAAATGAAACTGTACTGTACATAAATCCTGGGCGCTACCCCTCACAGTGGCCGGCGCTTCCGACGGCAGGTCGCTTACAACACTCGCGGCTTGTGGCCGTCTCGCCCTGAATCATCTAGTGTTACTATAAGTAGTTGCTGGTGGTCTTGTTATTGACTAATGTTTTATGGAAAAGTCTAAAATTTCTCGAATTCGATTAGTTTTTAAGTTACGCTAAAATTTCTGTTTCATTTATGAGAGTCCGCCCCCACTATCACAGGGTGAGGGGTCTCAAAACAACTCTAAAGTCCCCCACGTGCCAAATTTGGTTCCATTTGCTTGATTAGTTCTCGAATTATGAGGAAATTTGTATTTCATTTGTATTCATTTGTTTCCTCCTAAAAAGGGAAGGGGTCCTATCCCTACTAACACAGTTGTTGCAAGGTAGTTGTGGTAACCGAATTATGACTAATTTTAGTCGTAATTCGGTTGCTTCAACTAAATGGACCTAAAGTGTGCTACTTGGGAATTCATCATAGAAAAGATTCTTGCCTACAAAAACCCCTACTTGCCAAATTTGGTTCTATTTGATTGATTAGTTCTCAAGTTAAGAGGAAATTTGTATTTCATTTGAATAGGAGCCCCACCACCCCTCTTGACGAGGGATGAGGTCATAATTCCTCTCCTAAAGAGGGAAGGGGTCTTGATTCACCATAGAAAAAATTGTTGTCTCCTAAAACAACCACATGCCAAATTTTGTTCCATTTTCTTGGTTAGTTCTCGAGTTATGCGGAAATTTGTATTTCATTTGTATGGGAGACCCCCCTCTCAGTGGGGGGAGGGGTCTCTAACCATCATAAGAACATTTCCCGGCCCCAACAGCCTACATGCAAATTTTCACGCCGATTGGTTCAGTAGTTTTCGATTCTATAAAGAACATACGGACATTCAGACAGATAGACAGACAGACAGAGATCCATTTTTATAGGTATAGATTTGGAATAGTTCCAGTTAGGTTGGAGCCCAAGTAGCACACGTTGTCACAATTTAGTCGCAGAGACTGATATGCGACAAATTTCAATGTAAAATTTGGGTTACAGTAACTGAAAATATAACAGTTGTGTAACCTAAATAGCGCAACTTGTGTAACTAAATATGGTTACATTAACAGTTACTCAATAACCAATATGTAACTATTGTAGTTACACATAAACTAGAAACTGTTTTCAATTGGTGGCAAATGAAACTTTTATTGCCTGGTGAAAATAATGCTGCAGGTTACAATATTGCTTGAATGCAAGAAGATTTATTTCAACCTATGGCTATCAACGTCAAGAAGTAAATGAATATTGAAGAATGTATTAATTTCGCTTGTTAGCTCAACACAAATTTTAATGCAGTTTCAAATTTATGGTGAAACCAATGATTCTAGCTTTGAAAAATTCACGCGCTCTAATTTAATGTAGTTTTTTATTACTTACTTCTTTAATCAATCCATTTTTTGTAGAACAAATATGTACAATAAAAAAATTTTTATTTTTATTTTCTGATTTTTTAATTTATTCTTAGTCAGCAATCGTTCAAAAATGAATTGAAATTGATCAAAAGTAAGTTTTAAAAGTTTTCGCTATCGCTAAGAAAAATTCATAGCCATTTTCCCTTTAGTTGATCATAAAGGTTACATTTCAGTTACATTCTAATTGCACGTAACCTAAATTTTCTGTCTGGTTACGCTGGTGGTTACGGTAACCAATATTAAAGCTGTTGTAGTCACCTGGTAACTAAAATATTTTTTACATCATCATTTTTAGGTTACATACTAACTTATTTTCATTGCCGGTTTCGTTTCGTTGTAACTTGATCGTTTTGACGTTTGAGAGTAAACCAAATTGATTACTTAATAACAGTTTCTGCGAAGAATTCCCCGGAGAATATTCCGAGTATCAGTTGAGTAAGCAAAAGCATTTTTATATGCATTTTGCATCCCGTGTACCAAATGTTTATCTTGAGCAGTAGTAAAATTCTTGAGATGTATTTTTTGCTCGATCCGTCATGTTTACATGGTACAGTTGACAAGTTGCTGCGAAAATGTTACTAGCTAACTTTCGATGACTTCGTAACTGCTCGCAACGCAAAATTAACACACAAGATTAATTCTATAAACAAAATACAGATTATGGTTTGCTCAATCCATCGTGTTTACAAGGTAGAGTAAACGAGTTGTTGTGGAAATATTACTAGCTAACTGTTTTGCTTATGTAACGGCTCGTAACTGAAAATTGACTGTTTTGCGACAACCAAGTTTATGACAGTTCGAAAAAAGGTTTCAATTTGGTCATTTGGTAACTATTTGGTAACTTTTTGAGATTTTTGTCACCACAAAACTAAAATGTAACTATTTTTAATTTTATGTAACCTAGCTCGTTACAAGTGTCCTAAATGTAACTATTGTGTAACCTTTTTTATTTTTTTATTTTTATAATAAGTTACAAGTCCTACTTGGGAGGTATGATGTTGGTCTAACAATTCGTTGTATTTTCGAATCTCGACTGGGAGGTGCTGCTAGAATCAGTAGCATCGTTGCAGTAATTCCGTAGGTATCCTGTACTCTAATACCGGTTGCGAAGTTTGTCGATAAAGAAGGGTCAAGCCTTAAAGACTTTTACACCCTAGGATTTTCTTTAACGAACTTGTCAACTGGATTGTCTCTGACTTGTCATTAACTACTAACACCGAATCATTCATCTGCGTGCTGACTTTTTCAGTGGTATGACCGGAACATACGTAAAATGGGCATTATGCACGGCTCGATAACGGCTGGATTGTGGAGGTCAATGGGATAGATATATGAATGATGTAAAAAAAAAGTAACGAAAACAAAAAGTACGTTTCCTTTGTGTGTTGGCTGTTTTAAATCGACCGATTTTTTTAAATTGAAAGTTAAATTGATTTTAATTGGAGTACAGTAGAGTTAATATTTGTGACAAAAAAAACAAAAACAAACATCTATAAGAGATAACAACATTTTAAGTGATAAGTTTACGGGCATTATCTTACGATTCTTCTAAGAAGATCTCAACGAAGGGCGTATATTCAAAGGTGACATCCTCGCCATTCTTTGAACATAATTATTTCACTCATACGAGCATCACACCAGCAGTAATATAAATTAATAACCACATGCCAGTTAAGCTTCGGTACGTGTTTCGAATCGACTTACCGAGGGTACGAAAAATTATGTGAATAATTTCCAGCCATGTTAAGGCAAATAAATTTCCATTTGTCATCAGATCAACGATTCTCCCCACATTAGACAATTAATCATCGCACAAATCTCACTGTCCCAGAAGCAGCAGCAGCAGCAGAAATAACGCACAAGCAAATCCTCGCCCATAATCTTCACCCATCTCTTGTTCTGAATTCCCAACAGCATACCGTGCTGTATTTCTGCTGCTCTCCCCCTTCAGTCGCACCCCAGCTCCCAGTGAGAAACCACCTCACCACCCAGTCAACTTGAGTAACGCGAGCCAACCAAGCAGCCAACCAACCAACCAGTCAAAGCGCCACCGACAGTGCCAGGTAATAACAATTTCAACACCAGCTTTTATCCGTCTTTTTGGTTTGCTTTCACTTAAAATTACACAACATCATCAGCAACCTCCTCCTGCCCTCCATCGCCCCTGTCAGGACTCCATCCACCCCTTCATCGAACTGGCTGCTGGCTGCTCTACCAGGTATATACTTCGGTCGGTCGTAGATAGACGAAGGTAGTAGTCAAGTGCCTGTGCTTCGGAGCATCCCACAAAAGGCGGACTGGGATGGGATGGGACAGGCGCTACAAACACAAACATGTCGCCGCTTTTCCGCTTCGACCGTACGGTACGGTACATTATTGACACTGGGAAAAATTATGGGCTCGTTTTTGTTGCCGCTCGCTTGCTCGCTCGACGGAATCATATCTGCTGCTGGCTATGGCTGTGTGACTGTGGGTTTGGGGTTCCGACAAAAGGGACGAAACTGAACCACTGAAATTATAACCTAATTTCATTAACGCAGCTTTTTACGGTGTATTCTTGAACAATGAAAAAGT
This sequence comes from Sabethes cyaneus, assembly GCF_943734655.1. NCBI lineage: Eukaryota > Metazoa > Arthropoda > Insecta > Diptera > Culicidae > Sabethes > Sabethes cyaneus. The sequence continues at coordinate 35,959,961 of NC_071355.1, forward strand.
TGACGAAGGTGAGAAAACGGTAAACTGCGCCGCTGCTTCGAAGCCTCGCTCGAGGGGATACATTCGTGGGGGATGGACAGAGGACAGGACAGGACAGGCCGGGAGCGTGGGGAACCTCCGGACACAACTACAAGGAAGCAGCACTTTTTCGCTCGTTTCGTTCGTCCTTTGCGGCCTTTGCCAAGCGGGCAGAGCCCGGTGCAGTCAGGCAGGTGGGTGGAACGACCGGCTGGTTGGATGCTTATTTGTTCGAGCGTTTCGAGCGGAAGCAAGTAAATACAAAAGCCTGGCAGAGCGGTTCCGTTGGGCTGCGCTCGCTGGTTGTTGGTTTGCTGGAGGACACACGAAGGTAGGAGAGTAGGACGCGGACGGACGATGTGCGACGGTGGAAGGAAACAAAAGCCGTGTGGGTTGGGGGACCTGTCGTTTTTGCTTTGCTGGAAAATAAAAGTTGGTAAAGGTGAAAAAAGAATTCATTATGGTCACGAGAGCGAAGGTGGTGTGGTTGATTTTTTTTTTCTTGTGTGTGCATGATGCTCGCTTTTGTATGGCGGGCGATAAGAGCAGTGACACGGACGGATGAGTCGGACTGAAGAGGAAAATTGTTTGGAGAAAATGTGACCAGGGAAAAAACAGATTATTTTTTGCGTCGTCAGATTTACGATCACAACCTACGCTCTTCTTTAGTAATCCATAAATGTCTATTCTGTGAAGTATAATAATAGAGTGAATCGACACATAAATCATTGTCTGTTTAATGTTTTTCAAGCATATTTGTGTCCTGTAAGAGAAAAATATCCATCCTCGTAATAACCGCAATTTTTCTCAAAAGTTTTCACATTCATTTGCTTAAACAACTTCACCAGGGTGAGTAAATGGATACCCAAAATGCTCAAACTTCAGAGATTTGGGACGGAAATAAATTTATTTACTTGGCTGAAATTGTTTTGATTTTTTTGCTTTCGCAACAACAATCAGCGAACATTAAAAGAAAAACAAGATCGAACGAGAAAGTTGATTTAGATTAATTTCTTCTTAGTTACTTAGTTCTGTTTCTTTCATTTTTTCTCGGGTTGAACAGGATTCGCTTTTAGGTTTGAACTTCAAATGAGTTCTTGCCAATGGCAAGATGCCCCAAATGACACATATAATATTAAGCTGACCGTAATCAAAAAATTTCTAATTTGAGATTCCACTTCGATGAGATTCGGCGCTTTAAATGCGCTGTTCAGAACAACTTGTACACCCGAACTTTCCCAGATCCAAGCCGAACCTTCGGGTCAGAAATTAATTGAAGGCATAATCACGGAAAATTATTCAAATAAATCAGATTACACCCACCTGGCAGAACCATCCTACGGTCCTACGCTACGGCAAAGGAACGCAAAAATTCCCAGCAGACATAGCTTTACTTTGCCCACCGAACCTATTTTCCTCTCTTCTGGCTAAATAACTTTCTGCGTTAGTCTTTCTCACTTTTCTAAGCCGCAAAAAAAAACGATGCGAACGAATCCGAAACGATGCCCGCGTTCTGTTCCAAGTATCCGTTCCCCATCCAGGCGGTGGCGGCGGCGGCGCGCTTTCAAACGGCACGAAAAATCCAAGGCTCAAAGTGACTAGCAATGAGCTCATGTCCTTCTTGTGCAATCATCGGTAGGATCCCCGACGGACGGTAAGCTGGAGGGAGCGAGGCAAGGTACCACAAAGGAATGGAAATGATTCACTGCTCAGATTACTCATCTTTCAATCGTACTTCTTTTTGTATATCCTCCGGAAAAGGCTATGTACATGCCGTGCTTACGTTCGTCTTTTTTTTTCTCGTCTCGTAGGTACATAAGCTATGAGAGCAAAATGAACTTCTGATGGGTACAGAAAAACTCTGGATAGGTATTTGACTGCCGCGCGGATTTTCCATTCTTTGTCGTTTAGTCGTGGTCCTTTCTACAGGAAGCAAGCAGATGATTGCGAATATCAAAGGAACATTCGACAATTACAAACAAAAGCCCAAATCGTAATTTAGCCCGCATGCGTGATTTTTTCTTCTATTACAGACATTCAACACCTCATTTCATAATCTAGCCAGTTTTTTAAACTCAACATTCAAAGCGCTTTAAAAAATCAACATTTAAAAGTTTGCAATCTCAAAAATAGTAACTTTGCCTATTTTTGCAATTGAAGCATTTTTTCTTCATTTTATAACTTTTGAACCACTGATTTTCGAAGACTAGTATAAATATAAATAAATATAAAAGAAAGGTATAATTCTTTTGCACACAATCACGGGACTTGCCGTGCGACCATCGGCAACGCACTGCTTTGTTTTTATCGCACTGACCGTAGATAGCAGTCAACTGTCAACTGGTCAACTGGTTTGTCTCTGACTTGTCATTAACTACTAACACCGAATCATTCATCAGCGTGCTGACTATTTCAGTGTTATGACCGGAGAATACGTAAAATGGGCATTATCCACGGATGGATAACGGCTGGACTGTGGAGGTCAATGGGATAGAAATATGAATGATGTAAAAAAGGAACGAAAACAAAAAGTACGTTTCCTTTGTGTGTTGGCTGTTTTGAATCGGCCGATTTTTTTAAATTGAAAGTTAAATTGATTTTAATTGGAGTACAGTAGATTTAATATTTGTGACAAATACACTGAAGTCGCTTTTCACGCGGTCTTTTTTACGCGACTATTTTTTCGCGGTTTTCGGAATTTACGCGTTTTTTTACGCGGTTTTCGGAATTTACGCGGTTTTTGGAATTTACGCGGTTTTTGAAATTTACGCGGTTTTCGGAATTTACGCGGTTTTTTACGCGCTTTTCGGAATTTACGCGGTGTTGATTTACGCGGGACGTACCCTTCGCGTAAAAAGCGACTTGAGTGTAAAATAAAAACAAAAATCTCTAAGAGATAACAATATTTTAAGTGATAAGTTTACGGGCATTATCTTATGATTCTTATGAGAATATCTCAACGAAGGGCGTACATTCAAAGGTGACAAGCATGGCCACATGCTTTAAACATAATTATTTCATCACACCAGTAGTAAAATAAATTAATAACAACATGCCAGTAAAGCTTCGGTACGCGTTTCGAATCGGCTTACCATGGGTACAAAAAATTATGTGAATAATTTCCAGCCATGTTAAGGCAAATAAATTTCTATTTGTCATCAGATCAACGATTCTTCCCACATGAGACAATTTATATATAAATAAATATAAAAGAAAAGTATAATTCTTTTGCATACAATCACGGGACTTGCCGTGTGACCATCGGCAACGCACTGCTCTGTTTCTATCGCACTAACCGTAGATAACAGTAAAGATATCTACTGTAGATCGGCGGCAGAAACAAAGAGCAGTCATATAAAAATAATATCGTCGCATGGGAAGTGTGTGATGCATATACGGGGGATGATAAAATTAGGAGAATAAAACAAAATTAGATATTAAACAACTTAATATAACGGGCAGCAGTAGTTTAGTGAATAAAACATTCGGGTACCAACCGAAAGAGCGTTAATTTAATAAAAAAAAATCAAACTTTGTGTCACAGTATAACAGTATAAAAAGATGTGCTGTATATTAATAACATTAGTAACAAGATGAAATGCTCTGCTAATCCTGGTCCGGATGGAATCCGTTAATTTATCCTAGAAAAAAGCTGCTCCCCAAGCAACACAGCTTGTTATAGAATAGTATAACATTACATACATAAGAACTTCTCTATTACCAGAAAAAAGTATGAAGGTCTGTACCTAAGGGCACAAACGAGGGACGTAGGACTACAAATGCACGTTCAATTCGACTAAGCTTGATATATCAAAATAGTATAAGTCTGAACGTCGTAAAGAATCTTCGACCTGTCACATTTTTTATAAAAAATAAAGGAAAAATGTAACGAGAACCATTAAATGCAAGTGTAGAAACTGGAATTAGTGTAAATTTAAAAACGGTTGTATATAACCATACTGTTTGTGGTATGGAAACATCATTATCGCTACGGCAAGTCAGCACTACTTATTCCGATCAATCACAGAGTGTGGATTTTTAGTTAGACAATGGCTAATATTTTTCAATTATTTAAAAGTTTGTGAGGAAAACACATTATATACTGTATTGTAATGGATTCTTCGAAAAATTTCCAATCGATTGATATCAATATCTCTAGAATCTATTGAGGGATGACTGAGTTATAAGCGTGCAAACTATAACCACTTTTCGTTACATGTTCCCTTTTCGTTTTTCTAAAGTGCACCCCAATATAGAAATCAAAGAAGTAGTCGTACTTCAAAAATTGAAGTCTAATGACACAACAATTGAAAGAAGTATGTATCAGGTTATATCATAGCATTTTAAAACGTTATTATAGCATAAGCTACAACCTGTTCTTCCAGTAGTTTAAATTTAGTAATGGAGACATAATAAAAACTTCGTGTTGACATGTTGACAAAAACAAACATTATTCATTTGATATGAGCTGTCAAATAAATTCATGTTATCACAAAATATCTCAAAACCTTAATAATAACGACACATATTTTCAAAATACGTTTATAAGATAAACCAAGTAGAACCTAATGGACGAAAAAGTTGTCCGCAGATGATGAGCGAAGACCAGCAGTAGCTCGAAACGTCCGGACTAACTGGTATTTAAAAATCTTCATACTTATTTCTCCGAAAAACGTCGATTAAATCGAAAAAACATTGCGGTGGCGTCGATTATCTGAAATCAACAAAGTACGTTTATAGTACTCTTAAACGACTACTTTTCTATTTATTTTCTAACTTGTTTTGTGTGTTACTTGGGTCTGTTCTCTGTCAACCGTTACGCAGAATTTTTAACATGTCGCTATTATCTGGAGTCTTTCCTACCATATGGAACTTCTCCCTCGTTTTTCGCATCTACAATAAGGGTTCAAAGCAAAATATCGCTAATTATCGAGCCATCACGGCATTATGCGTCACTTTAAAGCTTTTGACGCTTATTGTGCTTGAAAATTTCTTTCACAATTTTTCAAGTTACAACAGTTCCAGCCAGCATGGATTCGTACCTAAATGGTCCACATGCACTTGTTTGTTTTGGTCCACAACAAATTGTATTTTCTTACATGTCGTTCATCGCACGATCATTACATAATCTCCTACAAATCGATGCAGTTTACGCTAATTTATCAGTGGAATTTGATAAAATCAATCATCAATTTGCGACATCCAAACTCCATCGACTTGGTTTGTGTGGTAATACATTAAGATGATTTGAATCATACCTATTTCACAGGCTGCTCAATGTCCGTCAAAATTGGTAATTATACATCACCATCCTTCACGATTACATCTTGTGTTCCTCAAGGAAACCATCTTGGACCGCATTTATTCTCGATGTACCTCAAAGACATCAAACGCATTAAACTCTGATATGTCCAAACTTTCATGATGACTTCAAACTTTTTGCTGCTATCAAAGACTTACCAGATGCTGACTCTCTGCAAGTGAAGTTGAACGTTTTTGTAGACTGGTGCAGTACTAACAGAATGGTCCTTAATACAACTAAGTGCTGTTACATCTCTTTTTTTCGCAAACACTCGCTCATCAACTCAAGCGCTCAATTTCGCAAACAAAGATCAAAAGACAAAATACCCTTGAATATTTAGGAGTTTTGTTAGATTCTAAGCCTTAAAGTAGTAAAGCATCTAAAAATCTTGGTTTTTTTATTTAGAGTCGTTAAATTTTCCGGCAATATAGAATATCTTAAGATAATCAATTGTTTCCTGGTAAGGACCACATTGAAATACAGTAATCCCCCCAATAAGGACGCTAATAGGGACCGCGTTAATGGAAACCGTGTTATTGGAGTCTATGTAGCATATGGGAATTGACTTAATTGGTTTCAACACGGAATAACTCGTGATCCTGACCATATAGGCGGTTGGTGTCTTCGACAAAGTTGTTTAGTACATCAACGGGTTTTCAGTAGATTATAGTATTGCGGGATTATCTCACTACGTGGCGCTAGCGTATACGTAATATTTTTGTATAGGCTGTATCTCGCACTGCAGGCTATCTAGAAAGTCGCGGCCTTCGGGAAGGTTGCTCAAATGACTGCCACCTTCAAGATAGCATGGAAAAAAGCGCAGAACTGACTCACTACGTGGCGCTAGTGTATATGTAATCCTCTTAAGCAGGCTGTATCTCACGCTGCTGACTATCTAGCAAGTTGCGGTCTTCGAGAAGGTTATTCATATGACTGAGACCTTCAAGAAGGATGGACAATATTGCAGAATTATCGCACTACGTGGCGCTAGCATATATGTAACAGTCTTGTATAGGCTGTATCTTGCGCTGTTGACTGTCTGGAAAGTTGCGGTCTTCGAGAAGGTTATTCATATGACTGCCACCTTCAAGATGATATGGAAAATATGGCAGAATTGTCTCACTACGTGGCGCTAGTGTACATTTAATCCGCTTAGGCAGGCTGTATCTCGCGCTGCTGGCTATCTAGTAAGTTGTGGCCTTCGAGAAAGTTATTGTAGAATTGTCTCACTACGTGGCGCTAGTGTATATGTAATCTTCTTGTGAAGGCGCTGCAGTGAATACAAAATATCTGTTAAAACCATGCAACCAATTCACATTCTAATAATAAGTTTAATAAAGCTTATACAAAGCTTATTGTAAAAAAGTTTATGCCCTACTAGCACAGTTGTTATAAACTAGTTGTGGTAACCGATTAATGACTGATTTCAGTCATAAATAGGTTGCAGCAACCAGAAGTGACAAAAGTGTGCTACTTGCGTGTCCTGGTCTGGAAATTTTTTTGAAGAGGGGGGCAAGAAAATGATAATAACATCAGACCTTCAAACAAACTAAACAAAAGCTAAACAAAAAAGAAAAAAACCAGTGTTTATTTTTCCATATATTAAAAATTAAATACAAAAATTTTGTACAGTACTTAAATTTTTGTTGAAACCTAACAAACCAAAATTTTTCGACTCATCCTGGTAAGCATCCTGGTAGAGATGAACCAGTTTGATAATAGTGGTTCAACGGTAACCACGAAATAGTATCGTGATCTAATCATCTTTTGAAAATGGCAGTTTAGGTCCCAACAACTTTTTTACATCGAACGCATCTGCTCACCGACGTGCCCAGAGGTGGGGCTCCACAATTGCAAATCAATGCTGACTTTTATGTTTATGCTATTATTTTCAGCATGCGTGTTTTTAGAAGAAACTCGTATATCCCCCACAGTCCTCGCAAAAATAATCCATCGGGTTAGTCTACCATCTATCCGTAAATGCTACTTCCTAAATGGCCAGAAAAATCCCAGCGTCATTTGAATAATCTTCTCGAAGACCGCAACTTGGTATACAGACAGCAGCGCGTGATACAGCCTGCTTAAGAAGATTACATATATGCTAGCGCTACGTAGTGAGACAATTCTGCACTTTTTTCCATCCCTTAAAGGTCTCAGTCATATGGATAACCTTCCCGAAGACCGCAACTTTCCAGACAATCAGCAGCGCAAGATACAGCCTGCTTAAGAAGATTACATATATGCCAGCGCCACGTAGTGAGGCAATTCTGCAATATTTTCCATCCCTTCTTGAAGGTCGCAGTCATATGAATAACTTTCTCGAAGACCGCAACTTGCTAGATAGTCAGCAGCGTGAGATACAGCCTGCTTAAGAGGGTTACATATACACTAGCGCCACGTAGTGAGTCAGTTCTGCGCTTTTTTCCATGCCATCTTGAAGGTGGCAGTCATTTGAGCAACCTTCCCGAAGGCCGCAACTTTCTAGATAGCCTGCAGCGCGAGATACAGCCTATACAAAAATATTACATATACGCTAGCGCCACGTTGTGAGACAATTCCGCAATACTATAATCCAATGAAAACCCGTTGATGTACTGAACAACTTTGTCGAAGACACTAACCATCTATTAGGTCAGGATCACGAGTTATTCCATGTTGGAACCAATTAGGTCAATTCCCATATGCTACGTAGACTCCAATAAGGACGTTCGACCGCGTTAATGGAATCACTCGAGACCGTCCTTAATGGAAACGTCCTTATTCGAAACCGCGTTATTCGGGGGACTGCTGTATGCATCTGTTGTTTGTGCGTTTTGCTTTCAGTGATCTATCCTAAAACGTTCCTCTCAATCCTCTATGGTATGAAATTCGCTGTAACTTAATCGGCCTTAATCAAGCCATTCGATGTCAAGTGACTTTAGCATGAGTTTATTCTCAGGCCCCTCATTTACCCTTCCTTCATGCTGAATTCTACATTTACCCACTGAAGCCTCGTGACAGTGCAAAAGTCCCTCCTATAGTTAAGTGTACTGGTCAGAGGAGCGAATGAGTCCTCGCCAGGGACGGCTATAATATGGGATAGTATTGGCAGCGAGGAATAAGTGGGTAAAGTAGATCAAGCTTTGCAGGAAGGGTAAACCCCAATACACAAAAACACGCATAAAATTTAATAAGCATATCGCTCATTCAATGGCGATTATAGCAAAAAGAAATGCAGTGCAGGTCATATAGCAAATACCCGGGCGATATTACAATAGATCAACTATACTGGTCGTAGTGATAATTCCACGCAGGAAAAAAATCGGCCTCCAACTGCTAAACGTTCGGCGTAATGTTGCCAAAGTTTTCGCCGAAAACCGCCAATCACAAGGAGCAAACAATTTGAATTGCGGCGATCAACTCAATGGAACAAAGTTTTCTTCATAGTTGATCTCTTAAGCACCAAAATGGACCGCCCAGAGCTACTACAGCCAGTGTTGCCACATGTACAGATTTATCTGGAAAAGTACAGATTTTTTCGAATTTTTTGGTACAGATTCTGTACGGTACAGATTACAGATCTTTGCCAAAAAGTACAGATAGATACATATTTTTCTGAGTGTCAAAAACTTCGTAGTGTCAAAAACTAGATTTCTCGAAAGCATTTGATGGTGTGTCTCATAACAAATTATTAAGAAAATTATCCGAACAGTTCTACTTTTCTAGTAATTCATTTCGCCTTGTTCAGTCATATTTGTCCAACCGATCTCAGGTTGTTTCAATTAATGGAATTAACACTAATTCTATTAACATACCATCTGGAGTACCGCAGGGCTCCATACTTGGTCCATTACTATTTTCTTTATTTATCAATGATTTATCTTCAATATTAAAATTTTGTCAAATACACATGTACGCCGATGATGTTCAAATTTATTTAAGATCTACAAATATTCCCGTTGAAGATATGGTGAGACTTCTAAATTATGATTTAGCAAGCGTATATGATTGGGCTCTCGATAATACACTTCCTATTGAACTAGAAAAAACTAAGATGATGTTCATTTCTAGAAATAGATATAGTAGTGTTTTACCGGACGTATACCTTGGTCAAAGTACTTTTGAATATGTTAATAAGTTTTAAGTCGGTTTTACCCTAACCTCCGATCTTGATTGGGATAGCCATCTATATGCCATGTATTCGAAGATTTATGGCGTTTTGAGGCATCTATGGCTAACATCCAACATGCTGAAATCAGACATTAAACTGAAACTATTCAAATCTTTAATTTCACCTCATTTCATATTTGAATGTTTCTGCAAGAGCTTTAAATAAATTACGCGTTGCATTGAATAGTTGTGTGCGGTATGTATTTAATCTTAACAGGTATTCTAGAGTTAGCCATCTCCAAAAACAATTACTTGGATGTCCATTTGCTAAATTTTATAAACTACGAGCATGTTTAACTATATTTAAAATAATCAACTTTTCTTTTCCTAGATATTTAAAAATAAATTGCTAGCGTTTCGAAGCTCTCGAACGAGAAGTTTCTTAATCCCTCAGTACCATTCATCGCATTATGGCAATACATTATTTATAAGGGGCATTGCTTATTGGAATCTGCTTCCTAATAATATTAAAAATAATAATATATTTCACACTTTTCGGCGAGATTGCGTGGCTTGGTTCAAAGGGGAATATCAGCAAAATTAAATCAAATTTTGAATTAGTATAAAATTGAATATGTAGTTTAGTTTAACGTGAATTCCAAATCTGGTTGTAGTAATTTAAAAGGGTCACCTTACTCTACAACAAATAAAAAGTCAATAAATTTAAATCTAAAAACTCATACTTTTTTCTTAGTGCTATTTCTTGAAATCAATAGAGAAACAATTCTTAGTATGAATAAAATTAATACAAAACGTATTTATGTCTAAGTTTAGCAGAACACATATCTCAAACATCATCAAACAAATAAATGATTTGAGACTCGTGCATTTTTTTAATACTAACATACCAAATTTTTCTATGTAATAAATATTTTTAATGGTACAGATTTTGATACAGATTTTTGGATGAAAAGGTACAGTTGAAAAAGATTTTTGCCCCTTCCAGTACAGATGAATATGTGGCAACACTGACTACAGCCCCTTAACACCCAAGTAACAATTCTAAGTTTTATTAAGTTCGCCTAGGTGTATTCATGACCACTTTTAAAAAACCGCTAAAAAACTATGAACTCCACCAGAACTTTCAGAAAACCGCTATAAAACTGCCTTCCGACCAAGGGGCCCACTCTTCAGAAGATTATAACAACCTTTTAAAGAATCAGGTCATAAGCTTAAGTAGAGAAATCACGTTCTGCAGAAAAAAGAGCAATAAAACCGAGTATGTTTTTCGCTGCATGACAACAACCACCGTGATTTAATGAAGGTTTTCGCTACAAAGCTATAAAGCATACAGCCAGCTCTGTCAGCACTTGAAAGTAAATTCATGAGCAGAAAAGTTAAGGTTTTATTGTCAGATCAACCTGATCGATTTGATTTACAGCGACCATAATAAAATATCCCATGGAACAATCAATAAATTTTCAGTAGTCTTCGTTGGTTTGCAGCATATGCACATTAAACACATTTGAAAACTGGTTGTTTTAGTAAAATAAATATATTCATTTAATCAATCTCAATTTCTAGCAAAATCATTTTAGGTTGACAGGAAAACCGGTTGCTAATAACTTTCTTTCTGCAAAACACTTTGGTTCGATGAATTTTTGTTTGCGGGCTAAAGCAAAATGTTAGAATATGGCAATATGGCTTCACATAAAAAAATGACTTCGGTGTTATACTCCAATATTCTTCATAATACCAGCAATAAATATGACTAGTCGGGGTGTTACTGTTTTGAAAAGCTTTATAAAATTAACAGATTTTATGCGATTTAACCAGCAACCGTAATAAGATAAGGTTTGATTGGTGCACCATATTGTATTGCTGCGCTATACGTTTGGTAAGCTTATAAGAGACACGGTGCATCCAACTAATTTTATCGTGGTAATATAAGTAATCACCAAAAATTCGCTTTATTAACAGTTTTATTATGGTCTTCTAGCCAGCTATAAGTGTGTTTTGACTCGTATCCCATTTGGTAATTGCGTCGTATTGTGTTGCGGCCATCTTGGATTTGGCCGGCATGTTGGATTTTATCCAAAAATCACCGTTTTCGCAATGATCCCCCAACCGATTTTAACTTCAAGGCCATCATCGGAAAGCTGAGAAAAAATGCTATAAGAAACATTTGTCAAGTTAAGTGTGCAATGGCATTAACTAAATAAAACAATTAATTTTCTGTAGCAAGATATTCCATTATATCAGAGTTGTAAACCTTGATACAGATAACAAATTGTTTCGTTTATTTAATGCCACTACACATGTAATTTGATGAATGCTACTTATAGCATTTTTTCTCAGCTTTCCGATGGTGGTCTTAAAATTAAAATCGGTTGAGGGGATCATGGCGAAAACGGTGTTTTTCACTTTGTTTATAAGTAATATCTCTCCTGTTTTCATAACCGTGTCGTTTGTAGTTTGTTTCATAACAAATTTTGGAAATATCAAAATAAATACACTGAAGTCGCTTTTTACGCGACTATTTTTGCGCGAATTTCGGAATTTACACGTTTTTTTTACGCGAATTTCGAAATTTACGCGGTTTTTTTACGCGAATTTCGGAACTTACGCGATTTTCTAAATTTACGCGTTTTTTATGCGAATTGCGGAATCTACGCGATTTGTTTACGCGAATTTCGGAATTTACGCGGGACGTATCCTTCGCGTAAAAAGCGACTTGAGTGTATATGAAAACTGTGAACCTTGCTACAAATAACTGGTTGTTTTATTCAGTTAATGTCATTGCACATCTAATTTTATGAATGTTTCTTGTAGCATTTTTTCTCAGCTTTCCAATGCAATGGTGGTCCTTAAATGAAAATCGGTAAATCGGGCCCATGGTGAAAACGACGATTTTTTGATGAAATCCAATATGGCGACCAAATCCAAGATGGATGCCAAAAAAATTTTTACTCCAAGCCCTGTTCTTCTTCTTTACAGAACCGGGCTATTTGTTAGTTGTTTCGTGGCAAATTTATGAAATCACATGATATAGATCTCAAGGTTTGCTCAAAATTCAACTTTTTTTTGAACCTGTAGACCCCTTGGCGAACGAGAGGTCACCTATTTCGAGGTATCAAAAGTGTAGTTCTTATTTTTTAACCATTTTCAACCATTCAAGCGCAAAAGGTCCAATATTTGAAGACCTCGTGTCAGTAGTGGCCCCGTTTCAGCGAGGCTTACTCAAATATAAAGACAAAAACCAAGGCCAAGACTAAAACGAAGACCAAGACCAAGATAAAGACAAAGACAAAGACAAAGACAAAGACAAAGACAAAGACAAAGACAAAGACAAAGACAAAGACAAAGACAAAGACAAAGACAAAGACAAAGACAAAGACAAAGACAAAGACAAAGACAAAGACAAAGACAAAGACAAAGGCAAAGACAAAGAAAAAGAAAAAGACAAAGACCAAGACCAAGACCAAGACCAAGACCAAGACCAAGACCAAGACCAAAACCAAGATCAAGACCAAGACCAAGACCAAGACCAAGACCAAGACCAAGATCAAGACCAAGACCAAGACCAAGACCAAGACCAAGACCAAGACCAAGACCAAGACCAAGACCAAGACCAAGACCAAGACCAAGACCAAGACCAAGACCAAGACCAAGACCAAGACCAAGACCAAGACCAAGACCAAGACCAAACCAAGACCAAGACCAAGACTAAGACCAAGACCAAGACCGAGACCGAGACCGAGACCAAGACCAAGACCAAGACCAAGACCAAGACCAAGACCAAGACCAAGACCAAGACCAAGACCAAGACCAAGACCAAGACCAAGGCCAAGACCAAAACCAAGACCAAGACCGAGACCGAGACCAAGACCAAGACCAGGACCAAGACCCAGATCAAGACCAAGATGCATTTTTTGCTAGAGTAAACCACGCGCTTTTTTATGTTTGATCTCATTGTAAGGTAGTGTAATTGAAAATGCACTCGACCGGCAACCGAGAGCTGCGGGCAGCAACTGCCCAGCAGCTTCTTTTGACTGAACTTTGAAAAAATAGTCATTACCCAAGCAACTTTGAAGGTTTTATTATACTCTTATGATACTCTTCATGGCCAAAATTAACCATAAATACCATTATGAGAGTGCAATAAAACTAAAATTACAGCTTGGGTAGTTTGATCGCATCGTTTTTGCGATGTTGCCCGTTAGAAACTTGTTTGTTGTTTGAAATGTGCAATCTAAAGATTGTCGTTTGCAGCTTGAAGCTATTGAATTTATTACATTGAAAGTAAAAGTTTGAGCATTAGTGTTGAAATATAAAACTCGAAGTCTTAACCCTCTAATAGGTAAGACTGTCTGTTGACGGCCTTCGCTTTTGGTGCTCCAGAGTTGCATACGAAATTTGTTTTGAATTGACAATACGCAAAATGTGTTCAGAATAGATTTCTTGACATTTTGATGTTATTATCATAACATTCTGACTATGCATTCAAAAGTTATCTGTAAGATGATAAAACAAAAATTCCGAAAAATTTCGAAAATAATTAATGCGCAAATATTCCCTTTTTTACTTTTAGAGAAAAAGGATATCTAGAACAAAATGATTGACCTTAAAAATTTACTATGAGTAAATTTCATGCTTTATTTCAATTTTGTAATGTATTTGAATTGAAAAAATATCTGGGTAGAGCGTTAGACATGAAAAACGAAAAAGAGAAATTGGACTTTTTTGAAACCTAGTGCTCCTCCAGATAAATATTTTTGCATGAAAATCAGAATTTAAGGTTCTTTTGAGTGCACTTTTATGATAAAATAGTCATTAGCTTAATCGCATCGTTTTTACGATGTTGCCCGTTAGAGGGTTAAGTTTAAAAATTGAAGTTTGATTTTTGTATTAAGACATTTAAAGCTTGAAGTTTCAGCTTCGAATTTTAAAATTTGAAATTAGCAGTTTCAAGTAGGAAGATAAATTTAGAAATTTAGAATTCGAATATTGAAATTCGAAATTTTGAATTTGAATTTCGAAGAAGGCAGTCTGTTATTTGCACTTTGAAGTTCAAGGCTAAAGTTTGTTGCCTTGAGGTTTGAAGTATGAAATTTAAAGTTTGAAGCGTGTACTTATATAAGTCAACTATGAAGTTTCAAGTTTTGAATTAAAAATTAGATGTTTAAAGTTTAAAGCCTTCAGTTGGAAATTTAAAGTTAAGAATTTAAAAATCTATATGTAAGATTTATATTTTTAACTTTAAAAATGAAAGTCTAAAGTTTGAAGTTTAAGATTTAAAATCAGAAATTTCATATTTGCAAAAAAAAAGTTTGAAGTATGCAGGGATGGTTCGATCGCTTTGACTCAATTTTGATTCATTTGACAGTACCGTCTTAACGGGGCCAAATATGACAAAGTTATATATGAGACATTTGTAGAACAGGCTATTATCTATAATTTTGCTTAATAAAGTTTTGCTGAATCTTTTGTAGTTACGGCGCTACAATGCTAGTATCTTGTTAGTGACTAAATGAACGTTCATTTAGTCACTGATGAGTTACTAGCGTTGTAGCACCACAACTACAAACGTTACAGCAAAACTTTGTTCAGAAAACTTGTAGATTAGAACTAGTTCTACAAATATCCCATATATAATATTGTCATATTTGGCTCGGCTGAGACGGTACTGTCAAATGAATCAAAATTGAGTCAAAGTGATCGAACCATCCCTGGAAGTATGAAATACCGTGAACGTACCATATTCTGCGCAGTTAAGATATTTTTATGATTCTTCCGCTATTCTAAGTATTCTAGATTTAAATTAACAACGTGGATAGCAGCAACGTGTAGTGCTACGGTCTATAATATCTTGTAAAAAATATGGGAATTATAAGTCGACCAACAATTGAGTATATTTTTTGTTTTGTAAACGTATCCACGGTGCCTAATTCTGCGCACTCTCTTGTCCATGTTCCTAATTCTGCGCATGTTTGCTCCTAACTCTGCGCACACAAAAAGTGAAAATAAATACTCTTGCCATGCTTTTTATGTCTTTATACGCTGAAAGCACACAAAAAAATCCGCTATTAGCCATTACCATAATTAAATCCATGATCCGGCCTGCTTGTGCTGTCCGGGTGGCAAAGGAATATTGTTATCATTTTGATTGCTTCATTTTAAATATTTTATTCTCGATAACGTGAAGGGCGAATTGATTCGGGTTTTCTGCATACTGAACATTACACTGTAGACTAATACTAAAAATTGTGTTTTCATATAGAAACCACTTCCCCACTCTCTGACAGCCCCATGAGGTTTAAAAAAATAAAAAAAATAGAAGACATGGTTTCATGAATTGGTGATCGTAGGTTCGGACCCCGAGACACAGCACAGGATTCCAATCAATGCTAGTTAAAGATTCTACTTGAATTTTTATGCCTCTATACCTCAGCAATTTGGGTGAGGTTGCGTATTCTTTCGCGATTTCTTCGTAGGATACATTACTGCGCAGAATTTGGAACATGAATAAAAAGTCTGTGCCTAAATCTGCGCATTATTGCATCGCATTTTTCTGTGGAAAGCAATGCATGCAATCACTCTTTTTGTCTAAAACATGACTAAAATTAATTATTCTTTCTAATTATGCTGGGTAATTTGATGATTGCAAAGAATTTCGATCATAAATTTGTTAATTTTCTAGAAGGACAATCTTAGCGTTGGTGCTAACGACGATGTTTTCTGCCATATAAAATACTATCAGTTTCACGTTAAATTATTTCGCTCTCAAATATTATGGTCCGTTTGTGAATAATGACATTATATTCAGCAGACATTTACAAAAAAATAACGCAATGATCATAGTTATGCACAATGTTAAAAAATACTTATATAAAGAAAAATGCGCAGAATTAGGAGCGGTCACGGTACAAAGTTAAGCATTTGAAGCTTAAAACGTTGCATTTCCTCCTCCTCCATCTACTCCTGGTAGTATTCTTTCATCTGTCAGCCCATGGACATAGTTACTGAACTACTGACATTCTTTGTCTTTCTCAGTTTTCTACCCTTCGAAACAATTCATCCATGAATTACAGTGCTGAATGATTGCTCGACTAACCTGTCAGTCAATTTTCTTGCTCTTAAGATTGGACGATGGAATTAATGCGAGAGTCTCGTCTGTTTGTCTGTGGTTTAGGGTTAGAGCTAAGAGTTTCGAGTTCAGAGTTTAAAGTTTAGAATTTCGAGTTCAGAGTTTTGAGCTTGTTGAGTTGAGTAATGTTGAAGGTTAGCAGTGTATAGCTTCGAGTATAGAGTTTAATGTTAGAAGTGTTGTGTTTAGAATTTACATTTTGGAGTTCAAAGGTCAGATTTTAGAGTTGTTAGAGACGTCTTGATTTTCGAGTTTTAGGTTCTGAGTCTTGAATATTGATTTCGATTTTCAAGTTTCCAGTTTTTTGAGTTTTAAATTTTCACTTTTGAATTTCAAGTCTAATGTTTAGTTTGAAGTTTTGAGATTTGAGTTTTGAATTTTTAGATAAATTTTTATCTTCTGAACTTCCGCATTTTCAAATTTTTTAAATTTTCAATTATTATTATTCAACAATCAGTTACCATAAATTCAATTAGTATTGAATAAGTCCAACTTTTTCGCAAGTAGCAAATATTCGGAAGAAGTTAAATGAACAAGGATAAACTTGTAAACGGGGGAGAGCTCGGTGAAAATGTTCCCCAATTCCACAGCTTACATCTCACTTCTATAGCGATTTACGGGCGGTTCGCAATCCCCGGTCTTGTGCTCGCCATTTATTATCAACGCGGCAGGCATGCGAGATGGAAAATATGAATATTTCATAACACTCATCTCCGATTTTTTTTCTTTTTTTTTTTCATCCTGCCATGCCAGCTTACGGCACCACATTCAAGCGGAGCGGAGCAGCGAATCTACTACGGTTGATACTTTGAAGCCATAAGCCCACTGATGAAGCTGGGGAACGTCATTCTACTATTTACGAAAGCAAAAAAAAAAAAATAGAATCCAAGATAAAACAGACTAACGAAGCCACGGTGTGTGCTTCGTAAAACAACAACTACCGTATCCACCAGCAGGGCATCGCCAACGCCAGCGTCGGTCGGCGTGAGGTGAGTGTGAAAGAAGTATCATTCAGTGGCGAAAGGAAAAAAAATCCAGAAAATAGACCGTCATTGTGTTCTGTTTCATGCACTCGTTCGGCGCACTTGCGAAGCAACTTACAACGAAGCAACAATGGCCTTGTCGAAGACCACACCACCTCTCCAGTCTCCACCCAAGTTAGTTGGGTGGCGGGCAAAAGTGGAAAGGAACAGAAAAAAAAACTTCTTTCAACCCCGGCCCGGTGGAGGTGAGAAGATCATATTCATTTTGCAGTTCTGCCACGTTGTGCACGTTTTTATGCTTGTTAAAACGGCCTAATCTCGGCAGGAGAAACGTGCGAGAATAGCGCCGGATTAAGGTTTCGGGAAGGGAATAAAGGGAGAGAAATGAAGGTGAGAAAGAAGGTGGGTTTTTCTTAAAGCTGAACCTTTGGTTCAGCGAAAGTAGGCAATCGTGGAAATTTGAAGTTTTGATATTAAATAATGGAGAAAACCAGTATTCAGGAATTGGCACTTGTAACACAATTAGCATTGCTCAAAATTAACTCTTCTCCGTAGATCATAATAATCCAAACTACCGTCCTTGAAGGAGTTGTCATGTACCCGTTCTCACGACATCCGAAAACCGCACCATCATGCGATGAGCCTTTGAGGCGCACGATGAGTCAGCCGGTGTTCGTCTTCTCGCCTCGAATGCATTTATCTTCTGCCAGTTTTACGGAAAGTTAGCCGGAAGGAAAATATGTGTACACATTCCATCCTGTTTTACTTTCTTGCTGCCATTAGTAGTGCTCGAATAACTTCTTCCAGTCGATCATTAGTCCCACTTTCAACTCTTCATCGTCGTCGTCGTCGTCGTCACCATCGTCATTATCATCGACATCAGCGTCGTCATCTCCGTCATTAGCACCATCATCGGCTCCTGTTGACTAGTGGCTTGCTCACTCGCTCATCAAACGTTTCGGCGGCAGCGGTCGTTGATGGTTGTTTGGAAAGCTAAGAAAATCATATCCGTGTCGTGTGCACTTCAGTCGCTTGGAAGATGATGTTGTCATCACAACATAGTGCTGCTACCGGAGCATACGGAAGATGTTGCTAGATGTGTAGTGAAGGGAGACGGGATGACACTGTTTTGTAGGAGCAAAAGCACTACGGGAATCATAACCAAGTTAGGCTTCTTTCCAGTAGGAAGATCGTGAAACATTTTAAGGAAATGATTGACAGAGGCATAAGTAGTGTGTTTGGATATACTACCCTCATGTGTAAGGACTGTTCTAAATATTTAACTCAACAAAGTAGATTGTACATTACTCAAGTACTTTCTAAACTGGATAAATAGTTTCTTATAATTCCAACGAGCATCAAAAGTATCAATTTCCTTTACCCGTCATCATGAGAGTATTTACCGAACGCATCAGCAGCCTTCGTAATTAATCATCCAATCAACAAACCAAGCCCGATTCGCACCCACCGACACCGACTGCGGCGACATCGTTCCACGTCGATTGCCACTTAGTTCGGTTCAACATTTCTCGAGCTTAACTCTTTGCCACCCCCGCCGGTTTGTAACAAAATCCAGCCAGATGCTTGTAGCAACAACTTCAACAGCGAAATCCGCCTCCTTCTCCTCCTTCTCCAGCTCTTCCCGAGGGAAATCGGTTTTGTTGTGCACAAACACTAATTTTCCTTCCGCTCAGTGCCGAAACGATTCCAACCCCAAAGCCAGCCAGCCAGCCAGCCAGCGCAACCCTTGTCGACTGCCAGCTCTACGGTTTCCACTGGTTGGGGACCGTTTTCCACCCAGGAAACCCCCGTAAGAAAACCCAAATTTGCTGCCGAGGGATCCATGGTGCGGCACGTCGTCGACGAAACGAGCGCAATTAAGCAAATACATTCCACGTCGACCTCGACCGAGGATTCCGGCAAGCAGTTCCGCACTTTCTCTCTGTCAGCTGGGGGTGGTGCTCACTGGCGTGTCCAGGTGGGAGCGAACCGGGGTACGGTCCCCCGTCTTCTCTTTGAAATTTAATATAAAGCAAAAAAATGTCTGTTACCCAAAAGTTGACAATTTTCAATTTCATTTGTCTTTATTTTTGATAAAATTAAATATATTACGTAAAATAGTTCCACTTTCAATTCTAATTTTATATCCAGCGATAAATTAAAGTTTAGTTTAAAGTCTAATTTAACATTTAAGCTAAATTTTAAGTCCAAATTAAACCCTTCCTCTTCTGCAGGGTAGTCTTAGCCTTACTTTAACAGTTCATGCCCAATTTCAACACTGAATCCAAGGCCTTAGGTCTAGTTTCAAGTTCAATTCCAAATACAATTTCAAATTTCAATTTGAATTTCATGTGCCATTCTTCCTCCTTCTCTATCCAGTTTGCACTTTTCTGGTCTCGTTTCTCCTGTTTTTCTGGTTTACTCAATTGGTTTTCTTTTTGCTTTCTCGCTATTCCTTTTGCCCCATTTCATCTAATTTATAACCAGTTCGAAATCTAATTTCAATTCTTGCTTTAAGTTCGATTTCGAGTCTAATTTCAGCTTTGATTTTAAGTTCAACATCAAGTCTGATTACAAATCCAGTTTCAAGTCCAATTTAAAACCAATTTATATTCATTTTAAATTTTAGGAGAAAAAAAAGAATAGGCTAAAGAAAAATCGTGACACAATAAGTAGGAAAACGAGACATAAAAAGAGTAGAAGAAAAGAAACGGGAGAAAAATGGGAAAACGAGGCCAAAAATGGGCAGACCAACCAGACTGAAAAAAAAGAAGTACAGAAAAGAAAAAAACAAAAAAAAAAATGAGAGAAAAAAGGAAAAACTTTCTCTTCCATTCCTGTCTTGTTTATACTCTTGTCAGTCCTGATTTTCCTTGTTCTTGATTTTTGTTTTTTTTCTGTTATGCTTTTAGTCTTTTTTCTTTCATTTTCACACCCGTTTTCATTATTTTCCAGTCTTGTTATTTGTTTTTGTTGTATTTATTTTATTAGAGAAACATTCTCTTATTATGTTCTGCTTTTCTTCCTTTGCTGTCTCGTTATGTTTTTTTGTTTTATCCCGTTTGCATTGCATTTTCAGCCAAATGGAGAGCCGTTTTTTCGTTTTTCGGAACAACATCCGTTTTTTCACCTTTTCTGTCCAGTTAATCATTATATTCTTTCTCGTATTCATCATTTCCTTTATCGTTTTTCGTTCTTACCTCTCATTTTTTTGTCTTTCCTTTCTATCCAGTCTGCTCTTTTTTGGTCTCGTTTCTGCTATTTTTCTCGGTTTCTCAAGCGGTTTTTTCTTTCTCGCTATTCTTTTCTCCACGTTGCATTCTATAGTTTTCTGTTTCATTTTCCCTCTTATTATGTCCCGTTTTCCCTCCATCTCTCTCCCTCTCTCTCTCTCTCTCTCTCTCTCTCTCTCTCTCTCTCTCTCGTTTATTTCCTGTTTTTTCTCCGCTGTTCCTTCCTTCTCTTCCATTCCTGTCTCGCTTTTCGCCCCCTCTTAGTTCTGATTTTTCTTTTGTTCCGCTTTTCGTCTTTTTTTCAGTTTCAGGCCCCTGTTTTCCAGTCTCGTT
The DNA here is from genome assembly GCF_943734655.1 of Sabethes cyaneus. NCBI lineage: Eukaryota > Metazoa > Arthropoda > Insecta > Diptera > Culicidae > Sabethes > Sabethes cyaneus. Next base: position 35,981,066 of record NC_071355.1, read on the forward strand.
TTTTATTTTTTTTGCATTCTTGTTTTTACATTCTTCTGTTTTATCTTTTCTCTTATATTATGTCCTGTTTTTCCTCGTTTTCTGTCACGCTTTGTTTTTTTTATTTTATCCCGCTTTTCGACTTTTTTATTCGTTTTTTTTTCTTCTTTTCTGTACCGTTTTCTTGGTTTTCAGCTGTCACTTTTCTTCGTTTTCCTTCCGTTTTTCAATTTAATTTCTCTCAGTTTTTTTAACTAACTCGTTTTTTCCTCTTTTTTGGTTTGTTTCGCTTTTCATCTTTTTTTCAGTTTCAGGCCCCTGTTTTCCAGTCTCGTTATTTAAATTTTTGCATTCTTTTTTTTACATTCTGCTGATTCATCTTTTCTTTTATTATGTCCTGCTTTTCCTCATTTTCTATCACGTTTTGTTTTTTTATTTTATCCCGCTTTTCGACTTTTTTATTCGTTTTTTTTCTTCTTTTCTGTACCGTTTTCTTGGCTTTCAGCTGTCACTTTTCTTCTTTTTCCTTCCGTTTGCCAATTCAATTTCCCTCGTTTCGTGTTTTATATTTCATTTTTCGGTTTTCTCATGAGTTGTTACTTACTTGTTTCATTTTTTTTCTAATTTTTAGTTCTGTTTCCTCCTGTTTTTTACTCATTTTTTGTGGTATTATTTTCCGTTTTCTGTCTTTTCTCTTTCCTGTTTTCGTTTCCAATTTTTGATTTTTCCAGCTCTTCTTTTCTTTTCTGGTCTTCGTCTGTTTTGTTTCTCCCCGTTTCTTTTAAATACCACGTTTTTCTCCTTTTCTATCACATTTATTCTGTTTTTGGTTTCCTTTTTTTACTTTTGTTCACCGGTCTATATTTTTTGTCTCGCGTTTTGCGTGTTTTTCTCTGCAGTTTTGCCTTTTTCTTTGGTTTGTTTCTCTTGTTTTTCTTTTCTTCTTTTTCTCATTCCATTATCATCCCGTTCGAACTCTTTTCCTCTATAAGTTTTATTTTTTCCTCGTTATTCTTCTTTTTCCTTTTTCCTTTCTTTTTTCTTTTGCCAAGTAGCACACTTTAAGTCCATTTAGTCGAAGCAATCAGATTACGACTGAAATTAGTTATATTTTCGGTTACCACAAGAATGTATGGCATGGCATAACAGATGGGGTTAGATAGTTACAGATATTGGAGTATAGTAAGAATTAAATCAGAAACTTAGAATTATAGAAATAACTAGGCATTGACCTGAATGCAGAAATTAAAAAGGTTAATCCTTACTCTGTATGTATTAGATAATAAATAAATAAATAAACAACAACTTTGAAAGAACTGTGCTAGTTGGGTTTTTGGTTTTTTGTTCCGTTTACCCTTTTTTATCTTGTTGTCTTGAATATCTCTTATTATGTCCCGTTTTCCCTCCAAGTTTTTTTTTTCTTTCTTTTTGCCCGCTGGTATTCTTTGTTCTTTTTGTTTAATTTTTTTCTTCCATTATCAGGCACGTTTTACCTCTTTTCCATTCTCTTCCTTTTATTTTTTGTCCATTTTTTGCACTTGTCTCTTTCATTCTTTCTCTTTTTATATCCTGCTTTTGCTTATCCTCCTTTGCTGTCACGTTGTTTTTTGATGTATTCCGTTTTTTCAATTTTATGTTCCATTTTTGCTTCTTTTCTGTACCGTTTTCTTGATTTTCGCTCAATCTTGTCTTCTTTTTCTTTCCGTTTTTCCTTTTTTCTGTTTCGTATTTCGTCACGTGTTATTCCGTTTTTGGCTTTCTTTTTTCCTTTTTCGGAAGATAAAAGATGAAAAGCGGAACAGAAAAAGAATAGAGGAAAATCCGGACTGAAAAGGACGACAAACAAGACAGGACTGGAAAAGCGGGCGAAAAAAGTAAAAAAACGAGAGAGAAAAGAAGGGAAAACTGGACATAATAAGCTGACTGGATAAGAAAGGAAAGACGAAACAGAAAAAAATTAGAAACAAAACAGAATGAAAAAAGAACACCGAGAGGATAGGAAAAGAGTTCCATATCCTTTTAAGATGGAAAAATGGGTCAGAAAAGAAGAAAAGAAAAAAAAGAAATCGAAGGCAAAACTGTAGAGAAAAAGACAAATATATGCGAGATAAGAAACCGGAGAAAGGAAAAAAAGAACCCAAAAACGGAATAAACGTTTCAGAAAAGGAGAAAAAATTAGACTTCTAAATACAAACTACGGAACTGAATAGAAAAACCAAATAAACCAAGACGAAAACTGGAAAAATGAGTGAAAAATAACACTGAGAATAAGAAAACATCGAACAAGAAACGAAGAAAAGTAGAATGATAAAATAGATAACGCGTAAAAAACGAAAAACGAGATAAAAAACGAGACATGAATATACGGCTAAAAACAAACAAGAAGAAAATGAGGGAACATATTAATAGGGAAACGAGACAAGAAAAGAAAAACGGAATAGAAAACAAGAGAAAAAAACAGATAAAAGAAAAATAGCGACAAAGAAAGAAGAAAATAGATGAAGAAAATGAGGAAAATAGGAAAACCAGTTCCACCGTGATATAAAAGAAAACACATTGGACAAAATGGTAATGCGATGGGAAAATGGGACAGAAAAAGAAGAAAAGAAAATAAGGAAAAATCTAACCAAAACTGGATCAGGGCAAAACTGGAGAGAAAATGATGAAAAACGTGAGATAGAAAAGGGCAACCGAACAGCAAAGGGATAAAAGGAAGTCAAAACAGAATTAACGTAATAGAAAAGGAGAACAAAATGGGACATTTAAAAGAAAAACAGAACAGAGGAAGACTAGAAGGAGGAGAGTTAGACAAAAATCGAGAATAGGAAACGAAAAAAGGAAAAAGTGAAAAGAAATATAAAAAATGAGTGAAAAATTTAAAGAAAAACAGGACTGCGAATAAGGCAAAATGAAAACTGAAGAGGAAAAGACGCAACACGCGAGATAAAAAAGGAAAACAGGAGAGCAAAGAGAAAAAAGGGAGCCAAAAACAGAATAAACGTGACAGAAAAAACCGGGCATCTAAAAGAAATGAGGAAAATCGGAACAGACAACAAAAAAATAAAAACTGGAAAGGAAAAATGGAAGAGGAAAGATTGAAAATGGGGAAAAAATGAGTGAAAACAGGACTGAGAATTAGAAAAAATGGTACAAGAAACGAATAAAAACGGAACAATTAAACAGAAAACACGAGTCTTAAAGAAAGAAAGAAAGTAACTGCGAATAAGACAAAATGGAACAAGAAATGAAGAAAAACGGAACAATGAAACAGAAAATATTAGACAGACAATAGGAGAAAACGAGGAAAACCCCAAGCCAAATGAAAATAAGTGAAAGCAAAAGCCAAGAAAACGGTGCACAAGAGAAGAAAAAATGGAACAAACAGGTGAAAAACGGGATGCAACCAAAAATAGACGTGACAGAACGTGACAGAAAGGGAGGAAAAGCAGTTCATAATGAGAGGAAGAATGAAACGGACGAACACAAAAAAATAGACAAAAAGCAAAAAACCGAGACTGGAAAAGAGAAAAACGAGCATTTTGGAAAAGCAAAAAAAAAGACTGGAAAAGAGGAAAAATGGAAGAAAAAAGATGAAAAGTGGAACAGAAATTTCAGAACTTAAAAGGCGAAAAACAAGACAAGCATGGTAAAAAAAGAGGAAACAGCGGACAAAAAAAGAAAAAAAAAACGAAAGTGAAAAGGAGGTTTAACGGGATATAATAAAAGAAAAAATAAAATTAAAAAAGTGAAAAAGGAACCGCAAACAAATCATCCCGTTGGATCTCTTTTTCTTAAAAACATGGGACAAAATGGTAATGGCGATGAGGAAATGGGACAGAAAAAAATCAAAACCAAAGAAAATGGCGAAACTGAAGAGGAAAAGACACGCAACACGCGAGATAAAAAAGGGAAACCCGAGAGCAAAGAGAGCAAAGGGAGCCAAAAAGCGAATAAACGTGACAAAAAAACCGGGCATCTAAAAGAATCGGGGAAAATCGGAACAGACTAAGATGAAAAACGAGAAGGAGGAGAGTTAGAAAAAATGAAAACTGGAAACAAAAAAATAAAAACTGGAAATGAAAAATGGAAGAGGAAAGACTGAAAATGGGGGAAAAATGAGTGAAAAACAGGACTGAGAATTAGAAAAAATGGTACAAGAAACGAATAAAAACGGAACAATTAAACAGAAAACACGAGTCAGAAGGAAAGAAAGAAAACTGAGAGAAAGAGAGGAAAACGGAAGGAAAAAGCAGAAAAGTGAGAGCAAAAACCAAGCCAGCGGTACAGAAAAGAAGAAAAAACAGAACAAAAAATTAAAAATGTCTGAGAGAGTAAGACGAAATATGTTAATCCTAATTTGAAGTAAGACTTCGTGTCTAATTTCACGTCAAAATTAAAATCTATTTTAATGTTCAACGGTAAGTTCAATTGTGTGTCCGATGTTAATACCAATTTAAAGTCTAATTTAATTTCAATTTGAAGTTCAATTTCAAGTCCAATTTAAATTCTGGTGTCAAGTCCAAATTCTAGTACAAATTCTAGTCTCATTTCATACTTAATTCCAAGCCTAATCTCAAGTCCAATTTAAATCCAATTTATTTCCAATTTCAAGTTTAATTTCGAACATAATTTTAAATTCATTCAACTGTAATTTCAAATCCAATTTTAAGTCTAATCCATGTCTAATTTAATTTTAATTTCAAGTCCAGTTTCAAATAAAAATTAGGTCCGATATCTCGCCTAATTCCAAATAAAAAATCCAGTTCAAATTACTCCAAATAAAAGTTCAATTTCATATCCAATTTTAAATCCAATTTCCAGTTCAATTTTAAAAAATACTTGAACTCAAATTAATCCAAATTCAAGTCCAATTTAATGCCCTAAGCCAAGTCCGATTTCAAGTCGAATTTCAGCAACTTTAATTTTAAAGCCAATTGCACCCAAAAATACGGAGTTTTCAACGTAATCAGCCCTATATTTTTATGATTCTTGATTTTCCAGGTCAAAACATACTTAAAAAATCGGGCGCCCCACCTTTCGTTCCTGCCTGGGCACGCCAGTGGTGGCTGATGCTCGATGCTGGTACGTTCTGAACCAGTTGACTTCCAGTTGATAGCGGGCGACGTGACAGCGGTACAGAATAGACCACCCACCAGCTGTCTCCCACCCAGCACCACCCACTCCGGTGCGGTGCTCCGGTTGTGTGCGGTGCGAGAAGCGAGAACAGAACAAGGTGGTAAACTCAAACAAGTTCATGATTTTCCTACTTTTCATGCTTTCACAGCTATTACTGTTATTTTAATTTAATAATCCTCGCCCTCTCCGTCAGCAAACGTTTGCGCGGCGTTCCCTGGAAATGGCAGATCGTCTTGTCGTCTCGCTCCCACCCAGCCAGCCAGGGTACGTTCGGCTTCGGTTTTCGCAGCAATTGAGCGGGTATGTTTCAGTGTCAGTGATGCCAGCTGTCGTACTTGGGGAAGAAGGTGGTTATGGAGATGTTCGATGCTGAAGGCTGGCAGCACGGTACCGGTGGTTCGGTTTCCGTGGCACGTACAATCTGATAAGGCAACTCGAAGAAATGTTCCTTACACCTCACCAGCAAGTAGCGCAGCGCTACAATATTCCGATGTGGGTGGTGGGATGACGACGTGCGAGAGTCGGGGTTTGTCTTTTCGTGCTTTGACATTTATTTAATTTTATATGATTATCTTATTTACAGCGACAGTTACGGTAGAGTAGCGGGGTTTGGGTCGTAGTATCATCGTCAGGTGGTTTGGGACCGGATCGAAACGGTTTCCTTCGGCGAAGAACCCCGCAAGGAGCTGCCCCGAAACGAAGGTCGAACGAAGGGTTGGGTTGGGTTGGGTGTGAAGCGAACGGGTACGGTTCTACGTGATGTAGCAGTAGACAGGGGAAATTAGATGATTGATCGGTTGTACCCGACCGGGCGGAACCGCCGTTCGGTGTGGTTAACTCTGATTGACTTACCTGTTTGTGCATTTCTACGTTGAGGCCGTACGACATTTCGTAATACTGAAAGTAAAGAAACAAAAGAATAGAAATTAGTTATAGAAAGTATGAACTCCTAAATAGTATATTCTAATAAAAACGTCCACCCATCATCAGAAATTAGTCAGTGTCTCGCTCAACCCGTTTGCATCGGAAACCGGCATGAAGCTAGTAGATTCCGCTGCAGTCAAGCTCTAATCCAATTGCCGGTGTCAACCGATGCCGAAAGTCTGTCGTCCGTGCTAATTCCGTGGTGGCACGTCCGTACGGCCATACGTACGTACGTACGTACGTAGGGACTACGTCCATAGTCCGGGACAGACCCAGAACTAGAGATGACGAGAATTCCGATATTGTACCACACCATTTATACGTATTTATACAATATTAATTATAAATTTATAGCCATGCATGCAATGGCATGGCAGCTGTGCGACGGCGGCGAGCGTCCCGCTTGACCGCAACGGCCAAGGATGTCGGTTGACATTCACGTTGGAGCGCCAGTGTGCTGGCAGGCAGACGGTAAGCTGTTCGGAATCCGTTTTTCGGCTTGCATCCTCCGCATCCGTTCTACGGAGCGCACGCTGATGAGTCTATTTACACATGAGCAAATGAGGTTAGATCAATGCCAACGGATGGGCCAAATCATTGTCGGCATCATTCTGCTACCGTCTGCTACGCTACGTAGCGTAGGGACGAGAGTTAGCAAATTGGACCGAGCTCTCTTTGTTGGTTACGACTGTTGGTCCAGTCTAGATTTTGCACGTACCGAGCCATGCGTCTCCATCAACGGGACGGGACCGATGTGTCAAGATATCGTACGGAAACCGGGAAACAGCCAAAATTTCGCCATTTGGAAAGGACAAATGATCAACATAAAATGCAATCAAATTCACATGCACATCGCCGAGGGCACGAATAATTTTGAATAAAATTTATCGATCAACTCCGCACTGGTTTGAGGCCGCGAGCCATTCGTTCTCTAACCGGCTAACTGTCCGGCATGGTTTGTTGTACCGTCACGGCGGGTTAGCTGGGATAATTTATGGTTTTCCCACCGAGGAAACATTCGGCTGACAATGACTGTGAAAGATTTGGGTGCATTGCTTGTGAAATTGATATTGCCATTATTAGTGTTTCCGAACCTACATTGCTGCCGGGTGGATTAAGTCTGAATATTTACGTCTACGCATATTTTTTGGAACGGAATTCACATTGATTTGTTAAAAAAAATGTGACTAATTTTGAGCCATTATTTCTGGTAAAACTAATTTTGATTTTTGTCCTAATTTTTGATTCAGGATGTCTTGCAAGAAGATGAAAATGGTCAGTTTTTAAATTCCTATAAGTCATACATTTTTTTAGTTTTTCAAAATATTGTCGGTTTCCATAATTTTGTCCATGCCCTGAATGTACGCGAGGGATTAAGCGTTGATGGTGTTTACCAGCATGTTGTTACTGAGAACTTCATCTGTTGGTAATTCTGAAAGTTTCATCGAATATGTACAATACCATTTTTACGGATTTAACTAATCTCTCCCAGTTTCCACCCATATGGTGACTGCTCGGAGGTAAGCAAGTCTGCTAATTATCGTAATTGATGTCTCAGATCTCTTCTATATTATCTTATCCGATGGAGTGCATAGCTTTGCTTCATTATGCAGAGGTAAAATACAATATCTTGTATTGAGCTAACGGGTGGCAACTAAAATTTTGGAATTATTTTCTCAAGCTGTCAAAAAAAAAGACAAAGATACATAAAGAAGATCTGATTTATCGAAATTAAAGATACATTATCCATTGTTGAAAAAAAAATTAGTGTACATTTGAAAACGGTCCGTAATCGGCTGTTCGGCGAAGTTTCCGTTTGATGTCCGAACAGGAACGTTGTACGGCCGTCATGTCAACTTTGCGAATGCATCTCTTGATTCTACCAATCAACTGTTTACAATTCGTGGTTCTCCAGTTATTTTTGTACACCATGGAACTCAAAATCCCGAAGAAATCTTTGATTGGGCGCATTGAGACAGATTTTTCGGGTCGTGGTTTGTGGGTAAAAATGGGATCGAATGAGTATCCAGGAACGATTGTGTTTTTTTGGCGTAATGCCATGATGCTCTATCCGGCCAAAGCACGTATTGTCCATTTACATGACGTTTTTGTAGAAACGGGATCAAAATTTTCTTCAAACATTCGTCCGGTGCATCTTAATTGATAGCCAAACCAGAAGGCTTGTTGTTGAAGAAACAAGAAAGAGAACGATGTCCTTCTGCGTCCATAATTTTGGCTGGTCTTCCACTAGCTTGCTTGCGAATAGTTGTTGGGCATCTGAGGATATGCTAAACAGTCAAAGCCGCAACATATTCGCTTTTTAAATGTTGTACCGTATACTTTTTGCCGAGATTTCTGTGGCTGTTCGTAGAAGTGTACAACGCCATTTTAACGCCATTTTAAGCAAAACTTGACCAGCATAAACAAAACAAAAAATACTGACAGAAAGAGGAGAGAAAGAGCTAACACATATACACTCTCATTTCTCCCTAAGCTCGTTTGTTGTTGAGTATAGGGGCCTCGAAAAAATTCCAAAATTTTACTTGTCAGCCGTTAAAATAATGCAATCCTGTGTACCCTACTAACACAGTTGTTACAAGCTAGTTCCCCTAACTGATATATGACTAATTTCAGTCGTAGATAAATTGCTGCAACCAGAAGTGCGCAAAATGTGCTGCTTGGGTAACTATACTTAACTGTGTAGGCTTTTCAGGCTTTCGCGGTATGATATAAGCTAAAGGTGAGCTGTCTTATGAGTGGCGGAAATTGGCATATTGAGATACTTACTATAGACTAGTTTCTCCACACCAATCAACAAACGCAAAGAAAACTGTCGTATATAATTCCAGATAGTAGCACTAGTTTGCAGCTATCTCCAAGGTAGTGAAGCAATATCGTTATAAAATAATACGAATAGGAACGGTCTCAAGTTGTTGCCTTGCGGAACGCCCGAGAATCTAATTTAATCTAATCTCATACTAACACAAGCAATTCTTGAAACCATCCTGGAAAATGACGATTGCTTGATTTAACAATTTTTCTTGTCAACAGCCAGATCAACTGCACAGCATGTACCGCAGAGAGAATTCCAAGGAATCAAGTGGAATCAGAAATAATACCTAATTCCAATCAATTCCATAAAATTAAAGAGAAGAAAAGAGGGGCTCCGTAGCCCCAAGGTTATCGAGTCTGCTTTGATAAGCGAGTGGTCGTTGGATCGAATCTTAGTAGAATCAAGCCATTCGATGTCAAGTGACTTTAGCATGGGTTTATTCTCAGGCCCCAAGTAACAATTTGGGTTATATTACAACATTATGATGGCATTTAAGACCAAAATTGGTCAATAAAACAGCCATAAGAGCATACTAAAACTCACATTGTTGCCTGGGCGCCTCATTTACCCTTTCTTCATGCTGAAAATTCCATATATTTACCCACTGAAGCCTCACGCAAATGTCCCTCCTATAGTTTAAGTGTACTGGTCAGAGGAGCGAAGGAATCCTCGCCATGGAGGGCCAAAATATGGAATAGTGCTGGCAGCGAGGAATAAGCGGTTAAGTAGATCAAGCTTTGAAGGAAGGGTTAAACCCCAATACACACAAGCACGCATAAAATTTAATAAGCATATCGCCCACTCAGTAGCGGTTATAGTAAAAACACCCGAGCGATATTACAATAGGTCAACTATACTGGTCGCAGTAATGAGTCCACACATGGAAAAAAGAGAAAGGAAGAAAGCGTGGACCTCCCATTCCAAACGCTCCCCCTGTAGATAATGACTTATTCATTCGCTCTCTGAAAATAAATTAGTCTACCAAAATTATTAGTTTAAATAATATAACACTTGAAAATAAAGTCGTGTGGTTTAATGGTTGCCAATAACTACAGCTGTAAGGTTAGAAACTGAAAACCACACGACCCGTACCGTGGCTAGTTTGGCTACTCAATTGTGTAAATTGAATTATTACCAGGTATGGCCACGTGGAGGCGCTAGGTAGGAGCTTGGGATGGCTGGAGCTATGTTGGGAGCTTTTTCCTAGATGCCTTCCCCATTTTATACCCCTGCCTTGCGGAACGCCCGAGAAGATAGTAAACCGAGACGTCTAGCAGGCGTTAAGCAACACACATACAATTCCGTCATATAACTATGAGCTGAGCCATTCGGTAAACTTCCGGAATGCACCGGACAGTGAAGGAATTAGACCTTCTTCTTCAACGCGCTTTAGCGCTTTTCTCTGCTGTTCCCGTTGCCGTTGACCATTGATGACACACTATGGTTTCGATCAGTATTAACTGTGTTAGTAAAATTGAACTCGGTAAAGGTATCGAGTTAGGCTGATTAATTTATACGCACCTACACTTAATCACTTAATTAATTGTAGGAGTTATGGAGTTCCCTAAGTTTGCTTAGAAACGGTTCAAATTTCACCTTGCTTTACCGATGCGATTCCTGTTGCTGCTTTGGTTTTTTGTTTTCAAAATCAAAAAATGCCTGCAGACAATTTAGTGTAGGACCAACCAGAACAACATTTTGATGGCGCGTTAATTTTCGCCACTTATTATTCCAATACACAAAATTAATTGCGCATATGCTGCATAACTACGGAAACCGCTGAAAATTTATTTTATATTTTTCGGATATTTCATCATGACTTCCCGAACAGGAACGAAGAGCAAAATAATATCAAAATGTGTTATTGGAAATCGACTCATATCAAAATTTAGTCTTGTTTTGGCTGACATAGTTGGTAAAATAACAAAAATAATATCAAAATTTTACTCCTTTAGGGCCAAAAGAATAACTACTTGTGTTATTTGAAAAGCAATAACATGACTGTATTCAGAGTTTAGAATAACATATTTTAGTATTATTAAGGTATTTAATAACAAATGCAGTAGAATATAAAAAAATCACTTTATAGAATATTTATAATCTAAAATCTCTTTAATAAAAAAAAATTGTATGAAATATATCGAATGTCATTTTGAGGCCAAAATAAGATATGATAACAAAATCAGTTATTAAACTCATCTTACAATCACTGTTTTAAATATCTACTCAATAACAAAATGTGTTATCAATGTATCTCTATATCTATTCAATAACAAAATATACCATTATAACACAGTTTGATATTGTTTTTATATTATTTTGCTCTTCGCTCCTGCTCGGGTTACTTTCTAAGCAGCAAACTTTATGCTTTATAGCTTTGTCGAACGAATCGAAAAGCTTCGTTAGATTAACGCATAATCGGTTTTATTGCTGCTTTCGGCGGAGCGTAATAAACCTAAGTGACCTTATGGCCTGACTCTCCAAGAGGTTATAAAAACCTTCTGAAGAGTGGGTCTGTTGGTCGAAAGGAAGTTTTATGCGGGTTTTATGTGGAGCTCATAGCTTTATTATCGATTTTATCTCGAACTTTTGGTTGAAAATAAACTTCAAATTCAATTGGAATTTAGGGAATTTGGACTTCAAATCCAACTTTAAATTAGACATGTAATAGAACTTGAAATGAGACATGGAATTGGACTTGAAACAGGACTTAAAATTAAACTGAAATCAGAAATAAGATTGAACCTTGCATCGGAGATAAAATTGGACCTTGAAGTCGAATGTCGAAATCACAAAATATCAGAATGTTAATTAAAAGTCAAAGATTCCAAGTAAAAAGTCACAAGCAAAAAATCAAAAGCTATAAGTTAAAAGATAAAAAGTTGTAATTCAAAAGTCAAATGTCCGAAGCTAAAAGTCTAAAGCGAAAATTCAATAATCAAAATTAAAAAAACATGCGTCAGAAACTAAAAGCCAAGACTAAAAGGCAAATGTTACAAATACAAATGAAAAATTTAAATAAATAGATATTTAAATTCAAAAGTCATAGAGTCAAAGGTCGTAAGCCAAAATCAAAAGTCAATACTTTAAAACTAACAGTCAGAGTCATAGTTTGTAAGACAAAAGCCGAAAATCACAAGCAAGAGGCCAAAGGTAGATAAAAAGTCAAGCGGAAAGTCAGAAGTCAAAAATCAAAATCAAAGTCAAGTTAAAATTTTAATCAAAAGGTGAAAGTCAAAAGACGAAGATTAAAAATCAAAATTCAAAACCCAAAAGAAAAATGTCAAAAGATAGATAGAGAGCGAGAGAGAGAGAGAGAGAGAGAGAGAGAAAACCGATAGATATAAAAGCAGGAAGATATGACAACAAACGGGAAATTGAGGTAGAAAAAGTGAAAACAGTAGTAGGTAAAACGGAAGAGAAAAAGACGAAAAACGGGAAATAAATACAGCAACGCTTCGATTTTGTCAGCCCCATGTTGAATTTTGGGCTGACAAAATGGGAAAACTGACAAAATCTGGAATTTTTTTTTTTTTTATTTTTCGAAGACTTAAGACCCTGCAATATCGAAGTCTTCTACTAAACATTAAATTTTAACCCTCAATAGATCAACCGAAAGCTCAATCAACCGGGCACAGCACACTGGTCCAGAACCTTTTTTGGTGCGCATTAACTTTGAGCAGGAAAAGTTGGTTTTAGGTTTATGGAACCTTTGGAAGAGTTCCTGAAAATTAAAAGTTCTATCGTCAAGCGGAATTCAAATTTTGATTAATCCTCCCCTAAACGTGCAATAAAAAATTTATTTTTCTTCAGTTTCAATATAACACATTGATGTGTTCTGCAAAGTTTTACAGCATATTATTACAAGAAATTTTTCTGAAAACAGTAACCTTCTATCTCTTCAGCAAAGGTAGAAAATTCTATTTCTCATGAATGAAAAATCGTTAAAATCAGTTTTTTAATTCTAGTTGTTTTTGTAGCTGTTGTATGACTTTTTCATTTTTAACAAAGTTGTACAAATAGTAAAAATATAAAAAATTGCTGAATATAGTATACCTCTATCTTTGCTTGTTTAGGAACTGTGGAACTTTTACTATAAAAATACCCTAATTTTGACCCTGAATTACTCGCAAGAAGGCATCATTTTATTCAAAAACTCTTCCCAGAGAACCAGAATAGTTATAAGCAGGCTGAAAAGTTTTATAAATCATGTTTAAAAGCACAAAAGTTAATCAAAATTTATAGGCTGACAGAATCGGGATAAAAAGCTGATAAAATCGGGGGTAGACAACATCGGTACATTACTGTACTCGCAAGGAAGCTCTCTCTTTGGGAAAAAAGCGAGCTAAAAATAGAATAAATGAGACGGAAAAATATCATCAAAAAGAGGAAAAACGAAGCAGACCAAGACGAAAAATGAGACTGAAAGGAGATAAAAAGAGTTAGAAAAGTCGAAAGCAGGAAACCAAAAAACGGAAAAAAAGAAAAGAGATAGGACGAAAAATGCGAAAAAAATAACAAAAAACAAATGAATAACATGACGATAAACAGGACTGAAAATAAGAAAAACGGGGGGCTCTGTAGCCGCAAGGTTACCGAGTCTGCTTTGACAAGCGGATGGTCATGGGTTCGAATCTTAGTAGAATCAAGCCATTCGATGTCAAAGTGACTTTAGCATGGGTTTATTCTCAGGTCCCTCATACTTTTCCTTCATGCTGAGTTCTACATTATCCCGAAGACGCTTCTTATGGTTAGTATACTGGTATGAGGACCTATTGAGGTAATGGTTTTGAACCTCATGAGGACTCACCAGTTCTAACTATAACGAGGCGAAACAGATTTGATATAGTAGGACATGCATCGAAGCAAGGGTAAAACCCTCACGCATAAAAAATATAAGCTTATCGTTTACTCAATAACGATAAAGCACATAAATGCAGTGCAGAATACAGCATACACCCGGGCAGCATTACAACCCAAGTAACAAATTCAATTTTAAGATGCACTTGAAGAGGTTTTCAGCATTTGCTCCTTAAAACCGATCAAAAAACTTGTAATTCTACAAAACTTCGATAAAACAGCCATAAAACCCGTATAAAACTAGGGAGGCCCACACTAAAGAAGGATCTCAAGAATATTTCCCAAGGTCCTTTTAAAACTTGTAATTCTTATCGATATCTATTTATAGTGATTTTCAAGAGTCGCTTAAAACTAAAAGAAAACCACCACAAGTGTTGATGATTTTATGGTTATCTTCTCAAAGAACACTTGCAAGACAACATACACTTTTCACAGCCTTGAATTTTTTGAAGTGACTAAGAGCTATGAGAGAAAAAAGCATTCACAGATATTGCTTTTCCAAAATGGATATAAATAATAAAAATGGTAATAAAAGCAGCTGCTAGGTTGCCCATAAATGAGATTTTTTTCGTGCCACGCTCAGTTTGTCGATGTTTTGTGACATGAAAGCTAGAAAATTTTAACGCGCCGGTTATTTTTGCTAGATTATTGAAAAATTTAATCAATAAAAAAAATTCTATAATTTCATGAAGAAGTTGATAACTACCAAATTTTTAACAAATTGCGGCAAAAAGCCTTTTGCATGTCCAAACATTTGTTTAATACCTGCGGAATTGTGAAAAAACATATTTATAAACACCCATATGCAATTGGTTTCAATTTCAAAAGTAATCAAAACAGCCCCGTTCGCCATTTTTTCAATGATTTTATCTAAATCAACCAGAAAGCGCTTATTAGAATAACGTTTCTTGCACAAGACAAAGAAAATTAATCCAAGAGGGCGATAAGTTCATCTATACTTATTGCATTCTTGAAGAAGACAAGTTACGCTTGAATAAGAATTGTTTGAATTACTTTAGGGCACCAAGTTTTTTGCAAGATTCCCATTCTAGTATAAACAAAGAAAACGTCAACGAAATGTCGATGTAACGTGTTGTTTGTACTTGCATTGAGCTCAATATTTTTAAAGTATAGCAGTGATGTTGATTATTATCAATATAAATTGATTTTAAAAATTAAAAGAAGACTGCACGACAATGCGTCCATGCGTAAAGCTTAATCTTCAGAATTTTCAATGTAGGTACTTCATCTTTACTATCCGTTTTAGAAAATATTAGCCTCGTCTGCTTGAACCCCTCCAAGCATTTTCCAAACATAAATGCTGGCTAATAAAGTTTAAAAAATACGAAAAATACCCGCACCGCCGCCGGCAAAACACAATCGAACCAAATTTATCCAATTCATACAAATTTACTAGTGCATCATCACCGGCACCGTTCTTCTTTAGCTTACCCTAACTAACACAATAATCAGTTGTTCCTGCTTTCTTCATTGTTTTGTGAATCGCCTCGCTGATCGTTCATATGAAAAAGTTTTCAAGACATTGGATAAATGTTTGCTCAATTCTCGTTTAAAAGATCAGAGTTTTCCAATTTACTCTAGGCTCAAACGCCCATTTTGACAAATTAGTTGTTTACACTAGAATGTTCTTTCTTAAGAGTATGATTTCTCATTCAAGAATATACGGTTTTAAGAGAATTTTATGGCAACATTGTTAAGATAAATCAATCTTACAGAAGAATTCCTTAAAATTTTGTCAAAACTCTTGCTAAGTTTTAAGGAGCGTCGTTTTTGGGCAGAAATCAAGTTTCCTTTAAAACTGCTTATAAGGTGAATTACACTTATTCATAATGCAGTTTTATGGGTGTTCCTTCAAGTCTCCTTCAGTCATTCTTCAGAAATGTTAATCAAATAAGTTAAAATTTACTGGGGGAAAAACATTATAAAACCTGATAGACTTTGCGATGCTCTGATAAAACTACTATAAGAAATGAATAAGACTAGTTTGCTATTGGATTGTTACTTGGGAATAGATCAATAATGTTGTGTTCAAAGTGATAAGTCCATACAAAAAAAAAAGAAAAACAGGACAGAACGCGAAGAAAATCATGTTTTAACACGTGGATTTCAAATACGAGACAGAAAAAAGAAAAGCAAAAGAAAAAACGGAAGAACAGTAGAGCAAAAAACGAAGAAAATGGTTTAGAAAAGAGAACAGATAGAATAAAAAGTGGAAAGACGGCACTGGAAAAGCGAAAAACGAAACAGAGAAAGGGTAAAACGTGTGAGAGAATAAGACGCATAATGTCCATTCTAATTTCAAGTAAAACTACGTCTATAATTTCGTGTCCATGTGCGGTTTGTAGTAAAACTTTTAGTTCAAATTACTCTAAATTTAGGTCCGGTTTCAAGTCCAATTTCAACTCTAATCTATTCCAGTTCCAGATATGTATAATGTCTAGTCCAATTTCAATTTTGAGCTCAAATCTAGTTGCACCCGAAAGTCCGGAGTTTTAACCTAACTGGTCGGTATTTTTGTGATTAGTAAAACGAAAAATTCGTCTTCCTACGATTATTCCGTTTTTACAGGCCAAGTCATTCTTCTGGATGGTCGGGTGCCCCACCTTTTGTATATATCTGGGTACGTGAAGCGTCTAGCGTGAATTGGTGCTGTACGAGCTTATACCCCGAGCCAAAAAGGTTATTTTAATCATTTTAATTAGGTTTAGCTATGAATTTAGAAGGAGGCAAAATGGACGATTCTTGTGTTTCGCACAGCATGGAGTGGATGGGATATGATTCTTCTGATGTTTTGACAATATTTGGTAGTTATTTGAGTTTATTTCACAAGGGTAATATAAGTTCTGCTACTATTGAATTAGTAGTAGTAGTTACTATCACTGCCACCAGCAATTTGATCTATTGTGATATCGCTCAGGCGTTTTTTCTGTATTCCGCACTTCGTTTTTTTTGCGCGGTTTGGCAATGGAGCGAGCGAACTGCTCAACAGGAAATGCAGAGACTAGTTATAATTTGCCCTTGGATAAGAGCCTTCTTTCGCAGCTCAAGCCAGTACCATTCTTATAACTAACCCCGGCAAGAGGCTGCCTGGTCGGTAAAGCAGAGTTCAGAACGAAGAGAAGGTGTGTATATGTAGCAGCCGTTATTTGTTTACTGCTTTGCATCCATGTCATTCCACTGTGATAAGCAACCATAATGAGAGGCTTCATCGTTGGTGAATGCGCAATCTAGTGTGAAGAAGGGATGTGGAGGGACCTGAGAATAAACCCATGCTAAAGTCGCTTAACATCGACAACACTTTTTAGACAGGAACAGATATCTTGTAGGACTACAAACTAGTGGTTGTTTAGACAATCGCGACTTCCCACTGTTGCGTGGCTTTACTTAAGTAGTAAAGCAATCATACGATGTATGATTATTGCAGAGTGTTTCATAGACTGAAGCTTTTGCTGGAAACCTTTGGTGGCGAATGCTAGTGCAGTTTTCGAGAGGGACGCTCCACGACGGACCAAATGTTCACCTTTTGACAGATCCTCGATTCATATCGAGAACCAATTTGCAGACCCACCATTTGTTTATAGACTTCCAAGCGGCGTACGATTCTGCAACCCGAAATGAGCTGGACGGATTATGGTTGAGCATGGTTTTTCCAACAAAACGAACTAGGCTGATACGTGACACCCATCATAATAGTTCAAAATCAAGCGTCAGAATAGCGGGTAAGACATATCGGACTTGTTTGTGACGTTAGATGGTTTGAAGCAGGTGGCGGGCTGTCGAATTTACTATTCAACATTGCATTGGAAGGTGCTATTTAAGGCACGCAGTACCTCAAAATAAATATTATGACATTGAATCTTATTAATAACTTTCTATCCAGGACAGCCATAGCTAGTTTCATAAACCAATCTCTGATTTGTGATCATACCTCAGTCATAGATTGTATGATATTCATTGAAAGTACGATTTGATTAAAAAATGGGTCTAATAGCAAATAATCCGCACAGATCTACTGTATTATTACACAATAATCTAATCCATCTCGTTCATACGTTGTCACGGCAAAGGACATGAAGCTCGCCATGGACGAGAATTTACCATTTCAGGCAGCCAGGTTGGGAAAACCGAAGCTGAACCCATCAGCTGGTCGGAGCCCTTTTGCGATTTAACTCCATGACTTCCAACCTCGAACTGGCTGGCTGACTGACTGACTGACTGACTGACGTTGGATCCCCGTCCGTTGCGTTGGTTGGCGGAGAAAAACCGGAAATGTGTGTTCCACACTATGTAGGTATGCCGCTGCTGCTGCTGCAGATCACTCAAAAACACTCTCAATCCCAGGTATGTGCGTTGTTCGATTTGGATTTAGGTGGGTGCTTGCTGGCTGCTGCTGCTATCTAACGGAATGCTGCGAAGCGAAGGATCCGTCCTGGGGGGGGGGGGGGTGGCTGGGTCGGATGGGTGGACGGAACAAGCGAATCAAACGAAAAACCACGCCAAGCGTAGCGTAAATGCGAGTGTTTCGACTCCAGTCGTTCCCCCGGAAACGAAAACAACGGTCGGATTGGTGGAAAGCTGTTGCAGATTTTTTTTGCCTCCTCCTGTGTGTTGTGTATGACTCGAGTGAAGAGTCTTTTTGCCTGTGAATATTTTGGATTTGAATATGGAAGCTTTTGTTTCGGGTAAAGCCGAGTACTGTGAGTACCTAGTGCTTGACGCGGCCTGGGAAGAGGGACAGAGAAAGCAAGCGCATAGTGCAACGAATTTGAAATCACTTTCAGTGATTCTTGTGTGTGCTTCGCACCGAAATCTGGTCCGATTGCAGGCGAACAAAAGGAAAACCCTTCCGTTCCGAAGTGATGCTTTATGAGGTGTTCATTTGTTTGCATGCGATGCACTTTCCGTCGGTTTTCGGAAAAAGGAAGGGCTTCAGCGCGGCTGGGAATGATTTCGCATGATTTGATTTTACAAATTTGTGAGTTTCATAATCCGTGACTGTTTTTCGCCGAGGAAAACCCTCATCTTATGTTGAGACGGATGAAATTTTCTTTAAAAAAATTACAGCATGTTTTCCGTCCTTCTTTCCATTGCCAGGCAAATTCCGATATCAATCAGTAACCTTCTTGCTTTTCATCGTCTTTCTTTTCGGCTACAGCTGGAGGGAAAAAAATTCTCGGAAAAGGGATCATAATTCACGGTTCAATAATTTTCACCGACGTCGAAACGGATGGGAAAAGTGATTTTCCTCCGGCCGCGCAGCAGCCGCCCGTTGTTGATACACTGGGTATAATACGGATGGCAGCTGCAATCTATAAATCCCTTCATCATTATGCCTCCCATTACCACCCACTCAATTTTCCTACACTTGTACCCACTTTACTAACCAGCTCTTCAGGCAGGGTGGATTACGCATTTGGTTATTCGCCGCTGAGAGGGGAGATTTATCGATCTTTCGATTTTTTTTTCCTTAGACGCACTCGTTCTGCTAGGTTTGTTACACCGTTTGTAGGATAAAAGACCTTCAATCTGCGAGAAGATTGACTTCGTTTATCGCTTGTCAACTGAAACGAAAAGTAGAATATCGACCCCCAGTCCCACATCGCATCGGCCGGAGCACACATTAATGTTGAAAATGTGTCTTAATTACGGGCCCATCAAAACAATTAGCGAAACAATTATTATACTCCTCGGATGCGCGTCTGCAGGCAGGATAGGAGCATTTCCGCACAATAATCACGCCCTGTTTCAGTGCTGCTAATGCCTGAAAAGGTGGCCCGCGGACGTGCTTCGTTTGCTATATGCGCGCCACGAACCGACCCACCCCTCCCTGGGGGGAAAACAGCCGACACAAACCGGAGTCACGAATGTGCTTTTTGCCAGATCCACACGAAAATTATCTCTTCTTTTGTTCGCTTCCCTTTATTTTTTTTATATGGGCAGGCAATAAACCTAATACCATTGCTTGCTTGCTTGCTGGCTTGCTTACTACGTGCTTCCTCTGTCCTGCTTCTGCCTGCCTGCCTGTTAAGCAGCCAGCGAGAGGATCGTATCGTTTGTTTGATGAGGTGGCTTTTTGCTCTCAACCTTCTTGTCGCTCGCTGGCTGCCACCGTGAGATGGTCCTTTTAGGCCTCGTTTCGGTATGGGTCGAAGGACGATAGTTAGGTTCGGGGGGCCGGGGGTGTTGGAAATAACAGTAAAATAATTAACAAGCGAAACTCCTGGTCTTTTTCTGTTCCGCTGGTGACAGTTGACTGTGGAGTAAAGTGGAAAGGGAAAAAAACTTTTTTTGCCGATCCAGGTTTTTTATTCACCGTGGGCTGGTGGTAATAGCAAAAATAATCTTAAAGCGTAACTTTTTTTCGTCAAAATTATGTCGATTCTCACTGGCGTGCCCAGGCTGAGGCACAATGGGGCACGTGCCCCATCTTCTTTTTAAAAGAAAATAATTTCTGTAACCTAGAAGTACGCTGTCCAATGAGTTTATAGTTCCATTAAGAGTAATACCATAAGACTACAGTTTCACATCTTCTAATGATTGGCGATGATTTCGCATTTTGAAACTTTTGCTTGGCTTGTAGCACTAGCCAACTTAAAATAACTGATTGAAACTGGTGTGCAGTTGACGAAATTAATTTACTTAAGGAGTTTGCTTACAACTACGATTAGGCCGAAAAAATAACTAACTATCCTGGATTATCATTTACAACACTGAATCGCATTAGTCAATTTTCATGAAAATAGTTGATAGCACCATTCATTGTGATAGATTGACTTAGAGTGTGGACAGCCAGTTAAAATATCAAATATCCTCTGCATCTTACTAGTTCCTTTTTTTAATATCCTCTGCATCTTACTAGTTCCTTTCTACGCTCTACTTAGCTGCATACTTGACAGAAATACAATTGAAACTATGTAAAGAACTGCACGCAAGTAACTGATGCAAAGCAGCAAATGACACGCTTAAATACTGTCTCCGGATAAGACAGTCACTAATTTTCTTCGCTTTGAGAATTGGTGTGTCACGTTACATGCGCAAATATTCCTTCAGCCCTGTATCCGTGCAAGACAACAGTGGAGAACTAATTCTTGCAGTATATGTGGTCAGGTATGGATGCAATCTGGCAAAAGGACAAGATGGTCGCTTACTTTTCTATGACGATTTACTTTCAGGACATCAAATTGAACTAGGTTTAGGACTTAAACGATAAAATCGTTTGAAGAAACGAGGAGTGGTTTTACACTTTAACAAAATTGTTTACTTTCAGAACATCAAATTGTTCTAGCTTTGATCGGAAAGAATAATCTCTGGTGTGTTAGACAGGGAGACTTTCACCCGTATTCTGTATTTCGAACGTATTGGTATTTCGAACGAAAGTGGATGGTATTCTTCATTCCACCAGCAAAATCAAATGGGCAAAACAACTCGTTCGAAACAAGTCGAACGAAATAAAGACTCGTTCGAAATACAGAATAAGGGTGTTTGTCACTTTTTTCCAAAATCTGTCGCCACGGTCTTCGATAGCAAAAGCGTGCTTGCATGTGATTAGTTGATTGGGTAATTTTTGAAATACTTGCTGGATAGGATCTTTTTTTTCTTTTAGATCAATGCGTAGAAGATTTTTCGACCGATCGGTGAACAAATATTGAAAATCGACCAGAAAATCGCTGAGCCATTAACGTTCAAAACCTGACCACTTTTCGTGTATAGATTTTTTAGAATGACACCCAACCTTGCCGCAAGACATAGTCCTACGTCAAAAACAGAAAAAAGCACGGGGGAAAGCGTAACAAAAACCAGACCAACAGGGTGAAAAAGAGAAAAAATTTCCGAGAGAGAAGAAAAACTAACACGAAAAAAAGAAAGACGAAAGTAAAAATCATGGGCACAATGGGAGGGAAAACGGATGACAAAAAGTGAAAAAGTGGAAAAGAAGAAACCACGAAAAAAAGGAAAATAGAATAAAAAAAGAGGAGATTGAACAGAAAAAGGTGGAAACGGAAGACAATAAAAAGAAAAGCATAAAAGAAAATTTCTGTCTTCATTTTCGACGAAAAACCGGACAAGAAAAGAAGAAAATATGGGAACTGGAACCTTGAGAAACAAGAATAGAAAAAGAGAGATATATAGAGAAAAAATAAAAATAAAAGACAAAAGGGGTAAAACAAAAACAGAACGTTACAAAAAAGAAGGAAATGCAGGACATAATAAGTGTAAGAGGGTAAATAGAAACGGAACAGAAAACAAAAAAACGAAACTGGAAAAGAAGAAAAATGGGACTGAAAATGAAGACAAGGGCGAAAAATCAAACAGGAAAAAAAGAAAAAAACGACGGTCAGAAAATAGAAAAACGAAAGAGGAAACGAGACAAATAATTCTTTCTGGACAGAAAAACAAAAAATGTGACGGAAAAGGTGGAAATTGAAATGGAAAACAAGAGAAAGGGAAAAGAACAATAGCAAGAAAGAAGAAGGCAAACCGATACAAAAAACGAAAAAATGGGAAAAACGGACCAAAAAAATTAAAAATCAAGTGAAAAAGACGAAAAACGGTATTTAAAAAAGTGAAAGCAGAGGATTTTTTCAGGATAAAACAGGATGACCGTGACCGAAAACTGGGCACCAAAATGAGGAAAAATGGAAATAACGAAGACGAAAAACAAAAAGAAAAGCAGATGAAAAGTATTAAAAAGACGACTGGATACGAAAACAGGAGAAAGGGAAGAGCAAAGACGGACAACGGGAGAGAAAATTACAAGAAAATCAGTGAAAAACAAAAACAAAAGGAAAACCAGGCCTGAAAATAAGAGAAAATAGAGCAGGAAAATGGGAAAAGCAAAACGGAATAATGAAAAACGAGAGAAAATAGGAAAAGAAAAAAAGAACAGACTGGACAGAAAATGGTGAAAATCGAAAAGAGAAGAAGAAAAATGAGAGAATGCAGGAAATATAAAAAACGAGGAAAACGTACAACAAAATGAGGACAGAAAAGGAAAAAACGGGAGTAGTAAAATTAGAAGTAGTAAGAAACTAGTAGTAAATAAAAATAGAAGACATAAGCGGTAAAATGAAAAACAGAACGTGACAAAAAAAGAGGAAATGCAGGACATAATAAGAGGAAGAAACATTAGAAAAGAAGTTAACAAGATAGAAAATAAAAACAACGAGACGAGAAAAGAGGAAAAACAAGTCCAGCGAAGGGCGACAAACGGAACCGGAAAAGAAAAGAAATAGGAAACAGCGGGCAGAAGAAAAACGAGAGAGAAAACAACACAAACAGAAGAAAGACCGGACACAAAAAGAAAAAACGAGCCAGAAAAAGTGGTAAAAGGGCAAAGAAAAAGAAAAGAAATAACAAGGTAAGAGTGGAGAGTTGAGATGGAAGGGAAAAGGGAAAAGAAGAATAGCGAGAAAGATCAAAACAATAAAACCAATAGAAGAAACGAGGAAAACGGGAAAAAGATGTCAAACGGGATATAAAAGTAGAATAAGATGGGAATTATAGGAAGAAAAAAAAGAAAAGGGAAAGGAGCAAAAACAGAATAACCGTGGCATAGAAGGAAAAATAACGGGGTTTCAAAATGAAAAAAATTAAACAGGCCAAGACAAAAAATGAAAAAAAAGGAGATTAAAAGTATTAAAGAAGACAAACACTGGATACGAGAAAAAAGACAGAAAGAAAGAAAAACGAGAGACAAATAGGAAAAGAAAGAGGAAAATAAGAAAAATAAGAAAAATGAGAAAAATGAGAGCAAAACCAAAGAAAATGGTACAGAAATAAAGAAAAACAAGGAACAAAAACCCGAAAGACAGGACGAGAAGAGCATCAGAACAGATGAGAACTAAGAAAAAAATGGGACAGAAAACTAAGGAAAACAGAACATTGAAACAGAAAATACGCGACAGACAAAAAGGAAAACGAGAGAAAAAAGGAAAAGGAAAAAAGAGAAAACTGGACAGAAAATTATGGAAACGGAGAACAAGAAAAATGAGAGAAAAGCAAGAAAAACGAAGACGTGCAAGAAAGTGAGGATAGAAAAAACGGAACATAAAAGAAGCCAAAAAACCGGATAAAAAAGGAGGAAAAGAAAAGGAGCAAAAAAGGAATAAATACGGCAGCAGGTAAATTGAGAAACAAGATTCGGAAAATGGAAAGAAAAACGGAACAAAACGAAAAACAGAAAAGGAGGAAATGCAGGACATAATAAGAGAAAAAAAAGACCGACGGAATCAAAAAAATAGAAAAATGGTTAACGGGATAGAAAAAAACAAGACTGGGAAAGAGGAAAAACGCGACAGGAAAAAAAGAGAAAAAGGCAACAGCGGGCAGAAAAAAGGGAAACCGAGAGAGGAGACAAATAGAAGGAAGGCTGTACAGAAGAAGTAAAAAATGAAGCATAAACGGTGGAAAAAAAAGAAGAAGAGGGACAACAAGGTAAGGGAAAATGAAAATAGAAAACAAAAGATATCAAAAGGGAAAAGAACAGAGTATTAGAGGAAACGGGGAAAACGGGAAAAATAAGTCCATCGAGAGAAAGATGGGATGAGAAAAATAAGAAAAGAAAAACAGAGATAACGAGGCAAAAAAGTAAAACTGAAGAGAAATGCACGAAAACGGGAGATAAAAAAAGGAAAATCGTGGAAAGCAAAAGGGAAAAATGAGGAGGGAGCCAATATCAGAATTGAATTGCTGACAGAGAGAAAGGAAAAACGGGACATTAAAATAAGAAAAAAAACGAAACAGACGAAGAGAAAAAATGAAAAGTAAAGGAGATTAAAATATTGGAAAACGACACAAACTGAACACGAATATCAAACTTTAATTTGGAAACAAATTTCAAGTCCAATCCCATGTTTAATTGAATTCCAATTTCAAACAAAAATTTCAAATATTCTTTGAAGTGCAATTTCGTGTTCAATTCTAACTAAATTTCCGGTCTAAATTACTTGAAATTTGGGTCCAATTTCAAATCCAATTTTAGGTCCAATTAGCGACTCTAAGTCCAATTTGAAGCACAACTTCAAACTCAAGACCAAATTGAAGCCTAATTTAGTACCCTATGTTTCGTTCGATTTCAAATCCAATTTCAACTATCATTTCTATCATAGTTCCAAGTCTAATTTCAACGTTTATTTCAAGTCCAGTCCCGAGTTTTCTACCTAATCGACTAGTATTTTTGTTATATGTAATACTAGATTCGCCATCCTACGAAAAGGTACTCGAATTGCCAGGTCCAAACATTCTTCTAAAAGCACGGATACCCCGCCTTTTCTTTATCTCTGGGCACGCTGGTGTCGATTCTACGTACAAATCCGAATTTGAAAAGTGAAATTTATTTAGGCCATCACAAATATTTTAAAACGTTTTTGTCCCTCCGGTGTTGGGCCACTAAAGGGGGGGGGGGCAATAAAAAAATAAAGAGAATTTTTTAATCGAGCAAAAAAAATATGGATTTCGGGCATTTTTCTTTTAAGTTTAAACGTGAAAGCCAAATCTATTCTTGCTTTTAATTTAAGTATACGTTGTTAATTTCCGTGCAAAAATCTACGAAAAAAAGACAAAAACGAAAGAAAATTTTTTTGGCCGATTTTCGGAAATTCCGCTGTTTGAATTTCATTTCTATTTCATTTCTCGTACACTCATTTTTCAAGCTTTTCGGGCTGTGGAGCCCACAGACAATTGATTTTATAAAAAAAAATTAACTCATATCGTACAAATTATTTTTTTGCCCCACGATTTTTCAAGCCAATTTCCAAGGGGGGGGGGGGGTGACAAAAACTTTTAATATGATTTGCAATGGCCTTATATTTTTTCATGCATCAAAAAGCCTCTTCGGATAACAATAATAAAATCTGTTATGATTATGTTTTACCAATGGATCTTTACACCGCAAGTTAATCAATCAAAATAGTTCGAACCAACCATTCCCAGCCCACAGCCGCGACGGGCTACATCCAGTCTAGTGACGCAGGGACTCACTCTCTCTCTCTCTTTCCCTCGGAGGATGGTTTTAAGTGTATGATTTTATGGTTATTACGCGAACAGCGTCATCGCAACGACAACGCTCCAACGTTCCAGACTGCGTGTGCCACAACCAGCAATTTCCCCGGGGTAGGTGGTGACGGTGATGGTGGTGGCGGAAACAGCAGCAGTCCAACAGCCAGCGGTGGTGGTTTTTGGCGTTGCAGCGTTCCCTCCTACCCAGCTCGATTTTTCAGTAACGTCGTCGTCGACGACGACGACAACGACAACGACGCTGGTGATGGCCGCCAACGACAAGAACGACACAGGACAGGGCAGGGAATGAGAGAGAAAATCACATAAAATAATAATAATAGCTTTATATGAGCTCTGAATCCGGATATTTTTTGCTGCTCCGGATGGTGGTTTCTGCCCTTGGCAGGGTTGTCGGGGAATATTTTCGCAATCATTCTCGCATAAAGCGCCAAAGTTGGTGAAAATGAGCGTCTCACTCATTCCGCCGCCGCACCGCTGTCGCAGTCAGTCGGCGACGAGGGCGGTCGGAGGCGACCGGCCGGTCGGTCGGAGGAGGTAATATAAAAGAGAGCTTGAATTTGCATAAGGAATATAAAGAGGGAATTTTCAAGTGCCAAGTGTTGAGCTGTAATAAAGTTTATGAGAAAAACGATTTTGACTGCGGAGCAAAATTACGGAAATCTTTGCAGCAGAAAAAGGTTTTTAATTTTCATAACACGGCACCGAGTGGAGTGCCCGTATCGATTTGTGACTTTGTCGTTTGTGAAACGCTGTAATTGGCCTAGTTGAAAGTGAAGCACACCTGTGCTCTTGCTCGGAAAGCGAAACACATTCCAGAAACCAATCCGCCCCCAATCCACAGTGTTTTTTCAACAATCACCACTGCTAAATCTGTCAGTATGAAATTCGATTTCCATCCTAACTCACTTTCGTCTTCCGCCGGCACTTCCTACCCCGTTTCGGGAACCGCTTGACTGAACCGTCACTCCATCGTGGCAACCCAACACCCAAAAAAAACCCAATCGATATCGAAAGCAACCGGAGAAAAACGGCATCACATCTCTCGGGAAGCAACAAAACCATCAATCATGTCATCCACCCAACACAACACTAGAGCGACAGGGAAGGAAACACAGAGAAAGAGCCCCGTACACGGTTGCACACAAACGTAACCGAGGCGTGTGTGTGGTGGGGGGTTGAAATACAGCAAACATTGGGGCGAAAAAAAAGTTTAGCTACTTTTCCACCCGACAGCAGCAGCCACAGCCCAACTGCCCATCGGAGGGATTTATCGCCCATGTTGATGAGAAGAGGGAAAGACCCCGGCACGGCACGGCCGGTGCGGCCTGTATCGGCGTATCCATTCGGCTCAATTTACACCGGCATATTGAGGCCGAAACTGCCACCCTACGCTTTTTCGGTAGGTTCACCGTGAGAGGAACTTTTTTTTTTGCTCGCGGAACATTTCGAATGATCCGTGGAATGTGAGGTGAAAATTTGACCGGTCATGCTTTACAGCAGCAGCACCGGTATGCAAAACATCTTCATTCGGATAGATGCTTTATTAAGTTACATTTACGCGTGAATGGTTGGGATTGGGAGTTTGTTGTGGCAAATGTAATCTTGCTCCAGAGTGAATTGGACGTGATTGCTATTCAATGAACTTTAGCAGTGGCTTCTTGTAAGTTGAATCCAAATTCTTTGTATTAGAAAAGACATTATTCAAATATTAAAATAATTTATATTTGTATTATCGAATCAATTCTGCATACATAAGTCTCTCCCGCGGCTTGCTTCTCAGACGAAGGCAGGAAACCATTGTTGGCGAATACCAGTGCGGTTTTCGAGAGGAATGCTCCATGATAGACTAAATGTTCACCTTGCGACAAATCATCGATGAATTCCAAGAATTCATTTTGCAGACTCACCATTTGTTTATAGATTTAAAGGTGGCGTACGATTCAATTAAACGAAATGAGCTGTGCCATATTATGCTTGAACATGGTTCTCCAACTAAACTGATACAACAAAAAGATACAGCAAAACTTTGTTCAGCAAAATTGTAGATAATATCTAGTACTACAACATTGTGAATTTTTGGTCAACAGACGACAACGGTCTTTGTACGGCGTTAGGATATTGCTGATCCCTCCAGAAAAGATGACGAAACACATAGCGAACAAACTTTCGCTGTACGTTTTCCAGTCTAGCACCCTGGATAGACTCGTACGGGTTCCAAACGATGCTCGCAAACTCTAGCGTCGACCGTACAAAAGAAGAACAGAGAGCTTTAAAGCAGAGCGGGTCATTGAATTCACCAGCGATCTTAAATATGAACCAAAGGCTGATGACGCAACATTTCTCCACACTCAAAAACAATTGATTCTTGTTTACCAGTCACTAAACAAATCCAGAAGCTTTCATATTGTGTCTTGCAGCAATTTTACGAATCCTATACAAATTCGTATTTAAAAAAAATAATTATCCTGTAATTACCGAATACATTGAAAATATTCTTGCCATGCAAGGAGGGGTGCAGTGGGGATGCAATAACGAAAAATTGATGGCTCAAATCGCTAAATTGCAAACATGTGTGGGCCAGAAAATAACCACGCTAATAATTTTCGCGCGGAGGTCTAAATAAGTAGTCCTCGATTCGTCAAACTACAAAATAGATATTCCGATCATCAACGAAGAAGAGCTTTTCAGCTTTATTGAGTAGAAACGCTGTATCGTTCATGTAGATACAGAATAGCAGTGGTCTCAAATTACTACCCTGTGGGACAACAGAACTATTTGTAAACACGGCAGACCGGCAGTTACCAAGTTGTACGAAAGTTACCTATCCGTGAGCTATTTTTCAACCAAATACACAATGTTGTGGCACACCCAAGTTTCTTCAGCTTTCTCGACAGCATAGAATGATTGACGGAATCAAACACGGCCTTCAAATCAGTATAAACTGTATCAACTTGCGCTTTGGCGCTCATACTATTTACGCAAAACGATGCAAAGTTTACCAATTTTGTTTCAACAAGCGGCGCTTCTCCATACAGAGCTTGACCAAAAGTCACAAGTTACTTCAAATCGGCTGAAAATAACATCTTTAACTAATTTTGGGTCACTGATTTCAAATTGAGATCACAAATCGAAAATAATGATAGCTCAGTAGGGTGGTTCACAAACCATTAAAAAACTATATTACAAAAAAACTAGGAAATTATAAGTAACCAATTTCAATTTTGTAACACCCTCCTCCCCGTTTGTTCTTCTCCCTCGAGATTTGCAAGCTGGAATCCCGACTGGGAGGTATCAGACTTATCATTTCACTAGCCATTAACAATTATCAGTAAAGTAAAAAAGAATTGAAAATCTGAGGGGCCTTGCTTTGCGATTAGCTCTTCGAAGCGCCAGCACAAGGTACCTTCGCTATATAAAATAGATTCAAATCGGTTCAGTAGTTCAACAGTTATGTATTTTTGAAGAATGTAAATTTACTACGAATTTTAAAGAAAGAAAATTTGTCAAAAATTATGATTTTTGGAACCACTCTAACTCAGAAAAAGACACCCTAGGCGTCAAGTAAAAAGTTGGGGGTCTAAAATTTTCCGAAAAGAAACAAATACACAAAATATGAACAAGCATTTGCACACAATTGCACAATGCAATAGCACACAAGCAGCCCAGAGCACTTTTAAATAAGCCTTTTTCATGGAATTGCTCAATATGTATATATACTCATCACACATACGCATACATACATCAAATATGAATATACAAAATAATTGGTTAATCGGAGAAGTTAATTGATACATAACACTAACCTTTTTAAGTTTTTGTTGAAAAGCCTATTTTCATAGTAATTTTATTCCTCCTATGGAAGAGAAAATCATTCCTTCATGTAACAAGAAGAAACCACTTCGAATATACCCGCCAAAAAATCGATACTTCTTCCTTAGTGCAGCAAAACGCAGAAAGTTACCTAGTTTTTCCAAAAGTAGAGAAAATTTCCTACAAGATGCACATTCGGTACATTCGGCAAAGTTGTAGTATATATCAATGTAAACAACTTTGTCAAAGACACCATACTTGTATCTCTTCATGGAAATTGTCTATGAAGCGTTATTCGTGGACATACCCTTTAAAACAGTTTTTAAACCCTGACTTATTCTGGTCAACTTTTACGTGTTCATAGTCCTCTAGAAAGTTGTTTATCTTGCTAAAATCAACGTTTTTGTAGAACATTATTATATGTTATTTTCTGAAGTTTCGGTAATTCCGGGCTTTTTCGGTAAAAAATAGTGCTTTTTTGAGCTTAAATATTTCCCAAGGTGGCAAATGGTGGCAGATCAAACAACTCCTACTTAAAAGTACAACAAAAAACCTATAAAAGCAAGTGTCAATTAACTGTATCTGTTTGTCTCCTCAAAAGTTACAGTTGTATTAAAAATCCATCTCAGTCATGTTTACAGAATAATTAAACTGTACTTCGGATGCAATAAACGCTATTTTGTTTACGTTGACAATTTCTTTCTAACAAGTTAAGTTACTAGCAATTTTTCGCCTATTTTCGAGTCGAAAATGAATGTAGACTTAAAATTATTTGACGCAATTAATAAGAGAAAAGCTTCCAAATAACTAACTTAAATTTATTTTGTTCAATTTTGCATTGCTCTCTCCTTCCACATTTTTCCAAAACAACATTTGATGATGAGTTATTTCACCTACACCTTTATTTAACATAATTACCTATATATGACTGCTTACTTAGTCATTCCGAGAAAATTCGGTCTTTCATGACTCGGCCTTTTGTGACTGTTGTTGAAATCCGGCCATTTGGATTTCGGCCATTCGTGATTCGACCATTTGTGTTTCGGCCATTCGGTACCAGCCCATTATGAGTGTTTTCTTTTGAAAAGACATCAATCGAAGGAATTGAACAAAATAGGCATAAGTTAGTTATTGGGAAGCGTTTCTCTTGTTAGTTGCGTCAAATAATTTTAAGTCTTCATTCATTTT
Organism: Sabethes cyaneus; assembly: GCF_943734655.1. Lineage (NCBI taxonomy): Eukaryota > Metazoa > Arthropoda > Insecta > Diptera > Culicidae > Sabethes > Sabethes cyaneus. The sequence continues at coordinate 36,011,835 of NC_071355.1, forward strand.
CGACTCAAAAATAGGCGAAAAGTTGCTGGTAACTTAACTTGTTAGAAAGATATTGTCAACGTAAACAAAATGGCGTTTATTGCATCCGAAGTACAGTTTAATTGCTCTGTAAACATGACTGAGATGGATTTTTAAAACAAATATAACTTTTGAGGACACTAACGGATACAGTCAATTGACACTTGCTTTTACAGGTTTTTTGTGGTATTTTTAAGTATAAGTTGTTTGAACTGCCACCATTTGCCACTTTGGGAAATATTTCAAAAAAGTACTATTTTTCACCATAAAAGCTTAAAATCTCCGAAACTTTAGAAAATAACCCATATTAATGTTCTACAGAAACATTGATTTTAGTAAGATAAACAACTTTCTAGAACACTATGAACACGTAAAAATTGACCAGAATAAGTCAGGGTTTAAAAACTACCTAAAACATGACTGAGATGGATTTTTATAACAACTATAACTTTTGAGGATACAAACAGATACAGACAATTTGCACTTGTTTTTAAAGGTTTTTTGTTGTACTCTTAAGTAGGAGTTGTTTGATCTGCCACCATTTGCCACCTTGAGAAATATTTAAGCTCAAAGAAGTACTATTTTTCATCAAAAAAGCTCGAAATCTCCGAAACTTCAAAAAATCACGTATAATAATGTTCTACAAAAACGTTGATTTTAGCAAGATAAACAACTTTCTTGAACACAATGAACACGTAAAAACTGACCAGAATAAGTCAGGATTTGAAAACTGTTTTAAAGGGTTTGCTTATGAATAATGCTTCATAGATAAATTCCATGAAGAGATACAAGTATGGTGTCTTTGACAAAGTTGTTTAGATTGATATTTACTACAACTTTGCCAAAATCACCAAACCAGTATCTCGAATGTACGAGAAAATAAATTTCGTATCTCACTTTTAAGAGAATTAATCACCCAAAGATTTCTCTCACAAGAAGGGGCTTGTTATACCAAGAAATGTTGCTAAAGATACTATATGCGAAAAACTTCACGTTTTGGCGCAATATCACACGATCACTTATTTCGCTGTTTGGACCACTGTGCACCGGCACCAGAAACAGGGGGGTCCAACGTGCACGATGGCTCGACCATGTCGAAAGCGATTAGCGACTTCTGAGACGACTAGGAAATTGGCGACGAGTGACCCAAGACCGAGTTGAATGGAGACGAGTGCTTGAAACAGCACGAGCCACCCCGGCTCTATGTTGCAGAAGAAGAAGAAGAAGAAATTTTGGGACAAAATACGAATTTTGGTGAGTGAGGAAGTGTCTGATGCAAATAATGATTAACTGGATGAACTGGAAAATTTCGTTACAGACCAAAAATAAAACGGGGCATCTCGAATATGGGTGGGATTCACAACCACGTTTTTTCGGTTGGTACCCGACTGTTTTACGAACTAAACTACTACCGCCCGCCATATTAGGTTTGGCTAGTCTTCCTGCGATGCATGGAAAACTTACCGGTAACATAAATATCTATCTACAAAATAAAATTAATTTATTCCTGAGACGGCCTATTTTGGCAAATCGATTTTTAGTTTTTAAATACGATTTTCTCAGTGAAGAAATTTTTTTTGCAGTATTTTTAATGAAAAATCGGGATATTTTCTAGAAGTCACCCACAGATCTTTTTTGTGAGTTTTATAATTTTCGAATCATTTTTGCATTTTGTAGTTCAAAAAAAGAGAAAAAAAAAATTGAGACCTTTCCAAAAGTTAGTCTGGACCAATTTTGGAAAACTTAAATATGCAAAGTTGAATTTATGAACTGTTTATGCACTCAAAGCAGTCAAAGCTTCATTGAATTCTGAGAGGGTTATGCTAACCTCTGGGTGAATTGGCACGAAATTTAACCTCTCTTTTAACCTTTGCGTTCCCGACCATCAAAAATGATGGTACTTGCAGTTATAATTTTGGCTCTATCTCCACTTATTTTCATTCGATTTTTATGCAATTAGTCTTAAAAGAACCACAATGGATTGGCCTTTAATGAAAAAATAAGTTAATAAATTATAGTTCCATTTGCCCGGAGATATTCAAGATCGTAGTGGGATTTTTTTTTGACGTCATGATTGGTATGTTAAATAAAACTAGAATTCTGCTTAAGGGGGCATAGTACTTTTTACACCATATTTTTGGCCTTATTTCAAATATTTTTTTCTCGAGAACGCGGAAAGCGAATCGATTCGGGTTTTTTGCATTCTAAACATTGTATTTTATACTAATATTTAAAATTTTGTTTGAATATGGGAACCTCTTCCCCCCTCCCCTACGGTTCCTTGAACATGATCATTCGAAAAAAAACATGAATTGCGGCACCATAGATTGGCGTTCGTGGGCTTATCCGAAATGAAAAATTCCAAAACGACATGAAAGTATATAAAATTATCTTGTCTTTCACCCATCCTTTTTTTTAATTCGAACGCATAACAAAATGGCGGACATTCAAACATAAAAGTCAGTTTTTTAGCCGAAAAATTGACTTTAGGCGTTTCTAAAAAATACATAAATTGCAATATCGAAAAAAGGATGGGTCAAAGACAAGATAATTTTATAAGCTTTGAAACAAAAAAAGAAGCTAGAGAATCGCTTGAGTCGTTCTTACCGACCGGTACCGACTTTGAAAACCTGATTTCCTTTTCCCTTAAATATGCTCATTTTGAAATGTATGGAAGAATTGTAAGCCATTTAATTATCTATCTTCAAAAGAAATTTCATCCATGTCTAAAATGGTCTTTTTTTGAAAATCGAATTTTAGTTTTCAAAATGCTTTTTTCTCAGTGTAGAAATTAACTTTTTTTCAGTAGTTTTTATGAAAATTCAGAAGATTTGCTAAAAGTCACCCATAGATCATTTTTTTGGAGATCCTATAATTTTTGAGCTATATTTTTTATAATAAAAAAGAGAAAAAAATTAAATCTTTCCCAAAACTTTGTCTAATCCAATTTTTGAAAAACTAAGTATACAAAGTTGTTTATTTACATGAATTCTTTACACACACAAAGTTTCATAAAATTCTGAGAGGGTCATGCCAACCTCTGGTCGAGTTGGCGTGGAATCCGTCAATAAATGTACAAGTGACTAGGAGATCAAGGGGCCCCGAGAAAGATTGACGGAGTGGCTTATATTAAAACAATTTTGAAATGACTAGCCACGTCTCCCTGGTGGTCATTTGACATGATAATTTAGTTTATGTGTGACTCAAGACCGGATCAAATGATTATTCTACAACAGATCACAGACCAGTTGCGGGTGTATCTCCTGTTCGTGGATTTCAAGGCGGCGTATAATTCAGTTAAGTGAAATGAACCGTGGCAGTGCGAAATTCTTTAATATAGCTCTGGAGGGAATAAAACCATGCGCTCTCAAATTTTCGAAGATAAAATTTGAACAGTAAAGGTAATATAACTGTATTAGGTATAGTGTGCTCACACGTAACCAGAATGCCTGAGGAAAGAGCACCCGGTAACGGAAAGAGCACACGCAAGATTAACAATAATAGCTTGAAGTCTACTAATAACTGCAAAATCATGAAAAATATTCATTTTTTTCGTGTTTTCATAGTCTGAAGACTCAGAAACTTCCATTTTTTTAAGTGTTTTGTAGAAAGATGAAAATATATTTTTTTGAAGAAATAAGGTTACGCTAACACCATGGAGACACATGGTGTTTTGTATTTAGCTACAAGGAAACAGATTCTATATTAAAAAAGGTTTGATTAAAAGTTTTTTTCACTCAAAAATAGTTAGTATTGGCTAGATATTACCCTTTGATCTCAATAATTACGCAACCAGCAAAGATTCGAAAATATGTTTTACAACATTCAATGTAACTACGGTTAGAGCTTAGCTTAGATGACTGAAAACCAGTCTACGGGTGGCAGAAGAAACTGGCTGCAAAGTTTACCGCCTCCTGATGTGTTAGTTTTTCATCGAATCGACCCCCATAGGCCAGCCAGATGTAATTTCATTCCATGATACTACACGTATCCATTCGGTTTTTGCCACCGATTCAGGATTCCCCACCCCGGTCAGAGCACACCAACCACCGACTGTAGCCAACGCAAAATCTGCACAATACAACCGTGACTGCAACTGCAAACCTGTTACTTGTACTTCCGCAGTCGTTGTAGTCATCGTCGTCGTCGTCGTTGTCCTCGTCGTCATCGTTGTCGCCAGCGATACTGCATCGATGCAATCTGGTACACTTCCTACTCGTTTTATGAACACTAACTACGTTTTTTTTGCCGACCTCGGTATGCCTCTGAAAATGTCGTTCTCGGAAAAACAGCCCGTCCCGAAAACCATCCACATTCTACATCCGGAACTGGTCGGCTCAACGTTAAACAGCAGTCCGCCCACTTGGGAAACATACATGCCATTTTTTACGTCTACTCCCCGGTATGGAACTCCATCCGGTTGGGGAGTTTTTATCCCACTCTGTTCAATAGCCAAACGACGCATTCGAAAACATGTCGCCGATCCGGGCACCGTACGGTGCCGACCAAGCGAGAAATAAATGGAACAGAGAGTTGGTGTGTCCTAACGATGAAAAAATAATAAACCACAGAGAACGGTTCTTTCGCGCGCCATCAAAATGGCATGGGAATGAAAATAAATCAGCTTGTAGAGCGAATGCTGTTCCATGCTCTACAGGAGATTCTTTTTTTTTTGCTTTTTCGCCGACTCGGTGTCTGTTAAACAATCATTGTGCTCCGTGCTTCAGACTGCGCCATGGCAGACAGCGAAGTGGACTTTCTCGTTCATTTACAAGCAAATGCACATAAATTAAGTAACATTTTTCACATCCGGAAAAGCAGAAAAGCTCCTCTCCCAAATCCAACCGCAAAACCACAGCCAAATTCAACACCCGTCGGTCGGTGCTTTTGCGAAGTGTTCCACGAGCTGCTTTCAAGTTAAAACGATTTTTCCGCGCAGTAAATCATATCCTGTAGCTAGTACAGCTAAGGTTCCTCTGCTTTTCCGGAAGTGCAACCCTTCCACACCCAGTCTCGTGCTGTTCCCCCCGTGATACATATGTACAATTTAATCGAGAAGGGTCCTTGTTGTTATATTATTTTATTATGATTTTATTTTCCTTCCCATTTCCCGTAGCCGTTCGTAGCCGAACGAGCACAGTCCCACATATATTTGCGTGTTTACAGGCCCCGTCCGCTTCCGGCATCGGAAGGCGTACACCCACCACCACCCACCAGTCAGCCATCCAGCCAGCAGCAGCCAACAGTTCCATTCTTTCCCGAAACGGACGCCCACACCAGAAAACATCACAAACGGAAAAAGGAGAAGTCGTTCAGAATCCGACTGCCAGCAGCCACTCGTCTCCCAACCCTTGCCCTTGCCCTTCGCCGCATCCGAAGACAGACCGTGTGATGAAATGGTTGGTTTCACTGTTTATGTTATTTTCCACAGTCAAGCAATTCCTCTTCCAAACCAGCACAAGGCAGGGCGGGTGGTCTGGGGCGATAGTTTCTGATTTTGCTTTCCCCACTTTTGGCAACGAAGCGTAATTCACTCCGGAATCCGGAATTGCTTCGTCTCATGCAATGCTAAATCTCGAATTTGTAGTCGGTCGTCGTTGAGATTGAAATCGAAACTTGCGCGAATTGTGTGGGAAACAATCGATAAAAGCAGTAAGTAAGTTGAATATTATTTCGGGGTTACAAGAATCCTAACCGCCATCGATAGATAGTTAGGTACGGATGATACTACAGCAATATGGCAAACATAATGAAACAATCAAACCAGATTTGAACGTTCTGCCCTCTACGGCTGCACTGCACTGCCTCTGCACTGGAACAACGACAGGAAGAGTACGAATTAAATGATGCTTCACAAACTGTTCGTCTAGCTGTCTACCACTGTTTGCCGGGGCCACTTTTATCGTTGTTTTTGAGAGCCAACACAGGAAAAGTGTGATGGGATGCTCGGTTTGGAAATGGACCAACATTATCAGAACGGACATGCTGATGAACGAGCGAACGAACGAACGAACGGAGCAGCAGTTGGCAAAAGAAGGCACAAGCAATTTACGGGTGTTTACCAGATTCGTCTAGCCCGTAAGCATCATCAACAGCATCATCATCAGCATCATCATCAAGCATTGCCAGAGTGGTGGGCTTGCGAACCGTGTTTGACGTCCAGTTTAGAGGAGGAGACGGTAAAATCGTTTTCCCAGCGTTTTGTTTTTCCGATCTCCGAAAGATGAAGTGTTTAACGAAGCATTTTGAGACGAACAGCGAGCGAAATTATGGTTGAATCACTGGCAGAGAAATGGGTGCATGCCAATGGGTCCGGTCATGGCTCTGATTTGCTACCGCCGTTCTTGCAAATGGGCAATTAACTTGTAGTAAATTTATTCGAACTCTACTTTTTAAGTTTTACCGATTCATTTAGTTTAGTGACTACGTACCTTCAACGAAACGTGAGTTTAACATTCACGAGAATTGTAAGATACTTCACAAGATACTCCCGTTGACATGTTTGGTTACATAATTAAGGGTCAATTTTACATCCAGGAGGAAGTACTAAACGTATATAGATAAAACACAACGAGAAAAGGAGCGATCCAAAATTGTTTCCTTGTGGAACACCGTATGTGCACATTGAAAGTTCCGAGATTCAGTGTTACCAAACTGCACAGAAAAATAACTGTCTGACAGATAAGCCTCAAGCCAATGAACAAACAAGCCCGACGCACCTACGCGTTGTACGTAAGTGAGAAGTACAGAATGATCAGCGCAGTTTAAATCTGCTTATAAGTCAGTGTACAGTACGTCAATTTGAAATTATTATTGATCGAACAACGATGATCTGCTTTATTTCAACACGGTGCTTACTTGCAGATTTCGTTTCGTCAATGTGTTCGGCTATGCATACGTAGTCCATCTGATTTTCAGTATGTCCATCACGGGAGAATCACATAACTTTAAGCACTAGTTCAGTTCTCAGAGACTATACCCAAGTAACAATTCAAAAGTCACTTGGTTTTGCTTGAATTTTTTAAGGGTTTTATTTCGGTAATAATATTTACTTCTGGTTTTATTATGGTACTAGCTGACCCGGCAAACTTCGTACTGCCACCAATTGAATTAAATGCCGTAAATAGTAAATTTTGGATGTACTCAAAGTGTAGGTTAAGTTTTGTGCGTTTTTGAGAAGTTTAGCTTTTGAGGGAATGGTTAATTGACTACCGGATTTTCATAGAACATATGTTTCTTACAACTGTGCTAAACCATTAGTTAGAAATGGCAATCAAAATCGTAAAATTTATTGCCAAATATACGCTAAAAACATGTGGAAAATGTTGATTTTTCAATTCTCAGGACCCAACAGTTGTGCTGAGTGTCAATTTATTTTTTGTAAAAGTAGACTCGATGTTATTATATAACGCCTAATTCCGTCTACTGCAGTTAACTGTCTAATGATATGCAATATACATTCAAAACTTTTTGAGAACAGAATCATTGCACCACCAATTATATTTTCATTGCCGCCGAAATCTATGATTGTTCTGTTCAACGCCCTCAAATGTTTTATTTCGCCTTTGTGCATTCTCCCATTATTGATTTGAAATTTTGTATGTTCTTTTTTACGCAAATTGTTGGTTTATTAAACATATAATTTGTTGACACTTTCGATTTCCTCTATCGAAATCAGAGCTTTGTTGTGATTGCCACCGTAATTTTTGAATTTAAATTTGATATTCATATGTATGAAATGAGAATGTCAATTAGATTCATTAGATTTTTAATTTTACTTATCAATCGATTGGTAAGAATTTACCGAATGAATTATACTCTACTGAAAGTCCTCAAGCAATTACCTTTGTTATATTGATTGGTATATTATACCAATCCGATAGGTTTCATTATTCCTCAAAATATAATCAATGTTATTTGCTAATTTCATTTCTTGCTGGGCTCCTCAAACATACGAAAATGCAAATAAATGTACGCCTTGTCTTAAACCCTTTTTTGTCTTCTTTATTACTTTGGTATTTCAAAATAATTTGAAACAGAATTATAATTTTAGAAGCCTTTTTGCACTTTTAGAAGTCTAATCAGAAGAGAAAAGGACAAAAAATAATTAACGTTGTTTTCAATACGGTTTTGTCTAATGGGTTACATGTACTTTTAGTGTTAATTTATTTCAGCTAATATTCTTCAAGTACACTTTTCAATTAAATTTAATACATAAAGTATATTCTTCACTTGACGGTCATATAGCTTCATACCTAATTTTTAGTCATTGAAACATTTGTAAACATGCATTAGGAACGCATACAACGTAGAAAGTTTCCAGTTCTGGTTAATTTCATTAATTTGATAAATGATGTGAAAGAATTAGTTTTAGACTATTAGGCTCTTTTACAAACTGAACCCCAACGCATTATACAACATTTATTATTTTTTAAATTTGCTAGCCCATAAAACTGTTTATTAGCAAGAATAAAGATTCTGTTTCAATATATGTACATATATTGCATACCATATTAACGGACAACTACAACAGACGGAATTAGGCATTATCTATAGCTATCGAATTTACTTTTACAAAAAATAAATTAACAGCCAGCTTAACTGTTGAGTGCTATAAATTGAAAAATCAAAATTTTCCACATGTTTTCAATGAATATTTGGCAATAAGTTTTAGGATTCTGGAAAGATTACCATTTCTAACCAATGTTGATTTCAGATAATCGCCGCCACCGCAATGTTTGTTCGATTTAATCGACGTTTTTCGGCGAAATAAGTATGAAGATTTTTAAATACCAGTTAGTCCGGACGTTTCGAGCTACTACTGGTCTTCGCTCATCATCTGCGGACAACTTTTTCGTCCATTAGGTTCTACTTGGACTTGGAGAAAGATTAACCAAGTAGAACCTAATGGACGAAAAAGTTGTCCGCAGATGATGAGCGAAGACCAGTAGTAGCTCGAAACGTCCTGACTATTCCTGTATTTAAAAATCTTCATACTTATTTCGCCGAAAAACGTCGATTGAATCGAACAAACATTTCTAACTCAGTTTCTAAGTATTTCAGTATTCAGTATTTCTAACACAGTTGTAACGAACAGATGTTCTGTGAAAATCAGGCACTATTGACCATTCAATCAAAGTTACCCTCATCAACATGTTTGTTAGCCCAGCAACGACGCTTCATATTGAATGCGACGCCGGTTGATTTGCACCGATAATAATCATAGTAGTCTAAAACATTGTCTATGCGACGAATGGCGGGAAAAGTAAAATATCGGTTTTTTACTATTTTTCAGTTTTTCGCGTAGATTTTTAATATTTTTTTTTGCGTATAAACCTGACGCAAACCAAAACACATCAACTGAAAAAAGAATCATGCAATTCCGTCCTGCCGTTCTTGAGTTTATCTCTTACAAACAAACGAACCAACTTGGTTTTATTATATAGATTACTCAAAAAACACTTGTAGCTAGCTATGAAACCATAATAAAACTGTTAATAAAGCAAATTTATTGTGGTTGCTTATATAACCTCGATAAAACTAGTTGACTAGTTGAGGGCGCAGCAATACAATATGGCCAACCATCCAATCAAAATTAATCTTACTACGGTTGCTTCTTAAGCCGCAATAAATCTGTTAGTTTTATAGAGCTATTAAAACGACAACACCCTGACCATGATTTCGCTAGAAACTGATATTGACTAGCTAAATATATTTATTTATGTTAAAACAACCAGTTTTCCAAAATTGCAAAGTTTCGATAACTCTCCAACAATTTACATTAATATTAACAATATGCACGATAAAATTTAATGCGCATATGCTGCAAACCAGCAGGAAATGCTGAAAATGTATTGATTATTTTGACGTAGGACTACGTCTTTCAGGAAGGGAGCTGGTATAGGGTGTCATTCCAAAAAATCTTTCTCGAAAAGTGGTCAGGTTTTGAACGCTAATAGCTTAGTGGTTTCCCAAACGATATTCAATATTCTTACACCCATCGATTGGAAAATCTTCTGAAAATTGGTTCAAATGAAGAAAAGTATGAATTCTTGATGTTGAGCTATTGAAAAATTGAAAATAAGGAACCTATGTTTTACCAAAATTCTCGCCTCGTGATTGGTTGGAAGATTCTTTACAATGATTTAAACCTATACTAATTTGATATCTGTGCTTGGGAAGTAAGCCAAAACAAGTGACGAAGTTTCCTAATTTCAACAAGACTTCTTAACACCGCGATTAAACCTAGACCATTTTGATGTCATTGCTTGGGAAGTACGCCAGAAAGAGTGACAAAGCCCCCTCGTGCCAACAGATTTCTTACGAACGCGATTAAATCTAGTTCAATTTGATGTCTGTGTTAGGGAAGTGTGCCAGAAAAAATGACACAAGTTCGTTGTCCCAACAGATCGCAAATTCTTAACTGCGAGACGATTAAACCTAGGCGACCTAGGTGCAGGAACACTACCCGCTCTCGGAAGCCCTTGCACGCAGATTTTCTCTTTTTTGTTATAAGATGGTGGGGTTTTTATGCCTCTTGAGAATATCAAGACGGCTTTTCCCCACCCCAAGATCATTAAGATCAATTAGATCGGATGATTATATTCAATAAACATAAACATAAACATAAGGCAAAGTTGAAAATATCTACGGTTCCTGCCGTGAACCACACCACAGAGCGAAACCCTAATCCTACCCTTGGCCCTTGAAATACTACCCATAATCTTAACGTGGATTTGGCCAGACTTTTCTTGAGTGCCAGACCAACCGAGAAAGTTCCAAATCTTCCAGATTTTTGTCATATTTGCATTTCTTCATCTTGCAAAAAAGTTCACACATTTCATTTCAATCAAAATTTTACATTTATCGTGAATCAAATCTTCAAGATGTTTTCCAAAAACTATCTCTCTATTGGAAAAAATAGTTACTCGTTTTTTCCCAACCTCTTTTATTTATCGATTGCAAGGATATGAAACGAGGAAAACGAGGCGACTACCTAACGCCTCCATGTGGCCTTTCCTGAATACTCCAATTTGTATAATTGAGTAACCAGGTATGCTAGCCTATGAGGATCGGGGTCGTGAAATTTTCAGTTCAGTTCAGTTCAGTTGGCCAAATACAGCTTGACTTCTGGTCTATATGCCATTAGTTCATCCCCGAGGGTCCGCTTTATTTGTAAATATAGTCTAAACGTTTGTTTTGGAAATATATTATACAGGAAGCGTTGGTACGGGAGGTCCACGCTTTCTTCCTTTCCCTTATTTCAAGGAGTTGAATGGAATTAGCTATTATTTCAGGTTCCTCTTTATTCCTTGAAATTCTCTCTGCGGTACATGCTACATAATTGGCCTAGTCGTTGGCATGAAAAATGATTGATTCAAATAATCATCATTTTCCAGCATGCTTTCAGCATCAAGAATTGGCACGCTGGTATGAGATTAGATTAGACCTTTTTATTTTCAATTGCCGTGTTTTCGAAAAACCCTATTGGCAATCCTAGTTTTACCCAGGTCTATCTTGCTATTTGTATACCGATTTCACCTATTTAATTGTACCAGCTCACAGGGCAAAATTTGGTTCATCTCTCTCCTGGATGACCATGATCACCTGTAACCGTGCGTAACCGTGCGACACTAGGATATCGCGAGCCTCGTACGCACAGTGGTCCAAAAGGGTGAAAGTGGAACTTTTTTCCTAGTGTCTTGTGCTTGTATTTTATCGTTTATGGTCTTCAGCACTTTTAACCCTTAATCTAAAACTGTCAAAAGTTAGTCATTGCTTACTATATTGAAAATAAAAAAAATAACTTTATTGTATTACGAAATCTGGACATATTTTCTTTGGCAAAGTTATAAATAATGTAAAAACAAGTAACTTTGTTGAAGAAATAAAATTTCTATTTTTATCGATAGTTGAAATATAGAATATATTTTTGAAAACTTCTTTAAAAATTGGTTTTTTGTACTTATCTTTCCTTAGTTGCATTTTACAAGAACACAATGTTCTACTTTCACTTTCGTATCTTCGTGCAATGTTCTAGGCTATTATCGAAGCACTCAAAATACACGTTTTTGCAGAAGACCGCAAATCTCTTGGACCTTTACTTGCTGAGTTATCGCAGTTTCAAGCTTTAAATTTCCATAGCTTCGAGAGTCCATGGGGTAAAATGGGGCAAGCGGATTTATTAAATCAGCACTTCATCTTGAAGCTTAAGTCGAGTACTATAAACTTGTATGAATTCCGCTTGTCCCCAACCAGCCAGATGAGAGTATGGCAATCATACGTTTTATGTGTTTCGCGTTCGCTTTAGGCTCGATACACGTCCATTCTTTTGTGTTAGTTGATAGACACATAGTTTCTTCGACAAAGTTATGGAAAATATAAAGGCAAACAACTTTGCTAAAGAAATGACATTTCTATCTCTATCGAGTGCAGAGCTAGAGAGCATTTTCTTTGGAAATTCTTTAAAAATTTGTTTTTCATACTTAGCGTATGTTGGTTGCATTTTACGAGAGTATATGGTTTTTGGCGATTCTTGAAGGACTCTAAATACATGTTTTTGCCGAAGATTGCAAATATATGCAAATATAATACCCAAGTAACCAGTGAGCACTTAAAGAAGCAGAAATCTAGCTTTTTATTAGCCTATGGTGCACACCATATCGTGCAGCATAGTTCAATATGCCTATAAAAAGCTGCTAGAAAGCCGGTTTTGGCGAAATATCCGGCTACATTAGTGCTTGGAGATTTACAAATGTCATAAAACGTAACGCCTGTTGCGTAACGGTAAAACGTCAAACATAAAAAAATGCGAAAAATATATTGTACATCCTTTTTTTATCTCCCCTCTCTGTTATGCTTATATGGCGTACTTTTGTTGACGTTTCAAGATTGCTTTTTTGTTATTTTCTTTTTCGGTTAGAATTGAACCGCCAGCCAACCTGTCGATTACGTGGCTTGGAGTGGAGGAATAGGGCAACGCCTTTACCAGTTGATCTGTAAACGGTAGTTGCGAGTCAGCTGCCAATAGCTCTACTTAAATTACCGAAATTCTTAACTCGGATGTTTGATTTGCTTATCAAGGCGGAATAGAGGAAAAGATTTTGTTTTTCACATTTCTTCCATAAGTTGCGATTTGGGAGAATTACCTACCTTTTAAATATTTTCTTTTTATGTGACGGCATACATGTATAGTAATATTTCTTGCATATTATCCGTATGCATATGGCCTATCGATTCGACAATGCTGATTTATATCTGGCAGCATGTAACTTGCAAATATAGAGCAGCTTTCAAGCTTAACTCAGTGCTTAGCGGTTACCTGGGTATCAAGAATTTTTCAGTTTGCCTAAATCTACATTTTTCGCATTAAGCGTTTATTCTTCCCCAAGAGCAATCAGTAAAGATAGAGCAATACTTAGCGCAGCAATGTAGTACATTGAAACTAGCTCGTTAGGTGACTTATGCATAAGTTTTTAAAGTACAATCAAAAGAGCCGAATCGAATCAACCTGTGCGTGCCAACTATGGCTCTAATAAGACGACACCACATCAGGACATGGAGGTAGACTCGCGGAATTACACCAGGGAAGATTACGTAATGCTTGACGAATCACTCTGGTCTAGTCTCAGGCGGTGTTAAGCAGCAGTATGGAGGCTTTGAAAAATATGCATCCGGAAAGTGCCGTTTTAGGCTAAACCGGAGCTGTCCGGTTGCTTTGGAAATGATGGCCGAGAGATTGAGGTTGAAGTTGAAGATTGAGTTTTGTTTTATTCTCCCAATTCTGACATTCCCCGTATATGCACCATACACTCACTTCTATGCGATGATATTATTTTTGTATGACTGCTCTTTGTTTCTACCGCTGAAAAGATAAAGTGTTATCTACTCGGTCAGTGCGACGGAAATAAGCAGTGCGTTTACGGTCGACCCGGGAAGTCTCGTTATTAATTCTTTATTTCTTTCTAATATAACAGGCGACAGTAGTTTAGTGAGTAAAACATTCGGGCACCAACCGAAAGAGCGTGACATTATCTCCCTATCCAAAATAGTTTACGTCATGACCGCGTATAGAGTCACATTCCAGTAAATTAGAAAGCAAACATGCGCAATCATACAGAATTATATTATAACCGAACACTACCACTGTAGCGCATTTTTCCAAGGAACTTTTGTCATTTTTTCTGGCACACTTCCCAAACACAGACATCAAATTGGTTTAGGTTTAACCGCGATCGTTAGAATTTTTTTTTGGACAAAAGCAAAGCCGTGGGATTAAACGTCCTTTCTAAGACTTGACCCTTCTTTATCAACAGACTTCACAGCCGGCTATTAGGGTACAGGACAGTTTATTGGGCTAGTGCAAAAATCCTACTGACTTTATCTAGCAGCAGCCTCTAGCCGTTTGTTGAGACAAGGAGACTTTGTCATTTGTTCTGGCTTATGTCCCAAGCACAGATACCTAAGATTGGTTCTAAGTTCAATCATCGCCAAGAATCTTCGACCTGTTGGGATGGGTTTTGTCGCTTTTATTCTATAAACACGTTTAAATTGTAATGATGTCTTTTCCAACCAATCACGAAGCGAAGATTTCCAATAAAATAAGGTAAACAACTAGTGATTTTAACGCTTAGAGGAGCTTAGAGGGGCCCAACGCGCTAGATGGCTCGACCAGGTTGAAGCCGACTTGCGTGTGTCGAGACGCACAACGAATTGGCGACGACGACTAGCCCAGGACCGAGTACAATGGAGAGGATTTCTTGAAACGGCAAGAGCCACCCCTGCTCTTGGCTGCTAAAGTTAGTTTTTTCTGTTTAAAATAGTTTAATTACGAATACACCATCCGAACCGTTGCTTTTCAATTGCTTACTTATCTATGTTTACCTATTTGAAAAACAATCTCTAATGATATTTTATTTGTGGTACAGTTACTCTGTTATACTTAATTTTCATGACTTCTGCCTACTTTTGATACAAAACAATCTTTTCCTATACCTCTCCAGAAGCATATTACCACCATTCATCCGAGAGCTCGGAAAAGTGATTTGAGACCGTACGAGAGCCAAGAGCTGAATATGTTTGCGACATTTCGCAACATGAACGCAATAAATAAACACAATGTTTACCAATTATTTATTGGTTAAGGTGTCAAACGTTATAGTGCGATTAGCGATAAATACAAAAGAAACTGAGATGCATGAGAGAGTAATGTTGCTGCTTTGAGTAAATTTATTGTCGCGAAAAATTGAGCTGTTTCTGAAACGTACAATATGCGTTACAAAGTAACGACATCTGTTGTATTCAACAGGGAAACATTGATAGTTTCAAGCATACTCTCACGCATGGCGCATGATGAAACACTAGCGCCAACTTCTGTTATTTATTATCAGAAACTAGTGGCGGTGTCCTATTGAACTACGCAATATAGAGCAAGGAGGGGTAAAAGTGCGATTCAATGATTTATCGGTGCAGATTCCGAGTAAATTGACTACATTGGCATGGATGGGTGACTACTTTGACACCTTGGATCTAACGTAAACTTTGGTTGCTTACGAAGCATAGTTGCTGAGTTATGTGCAAATGTTAATTTAGGGCGGTTTTGATGTAATTTTTCATTATACGTCAAATGCGATGTCAACAGAAGGATATTACTTGTAGAAAATTTGTAGCAGTGTTTAACATCACTCACATATCTCTTTTGAAAATACGGTGAAATAAATTTACTAAATATATTTCGCTTTTCCGTAATTTAATCTAACCCGGTCAAGCACCTAGCGGGGTAAAAGTGCGATTCACGGACGGGGCAAAAATGTATAACTAATTATATACAGCTTTCGGCACTATGTTACAGATACTAGAAATGGAAGATCTGCAGAAAACTGTGTGCTCTACAAATGTTAGCCGAAGGAAAACAATGTTTTTTCGCTGATGAAACAAAAAAGAAACGTTTGAAAAAGTTTCAATCTAACGGAGGCTGCAATATTCCTTACCGAAACATAACGCAGATTGAACATAATATGGTTTTGTTAGCTACTGTTGTGCTAATTTCATGGATTCGAGCTTCGCACTTTTGCCTCGCGGTATTCGTACTTTTGCCCGCTAGTGGGGTAAAAGTGCGATTCGGCACTGGATCAGAAGAATTTATTTTGCAAAACACTATTACCGCAGATCATTTATAGTTGAATGTGAAGACATTGAGTTACTGCATAACTATGAAATATATTATGTTGTTGTCCTTCTATATATCTCACGAAAATTGATGACAACTTCAAACATCGCATTTATGCCCCGCCCTACTCTATGTTTGACCTCATAATAAAGTTTTGCAGTTTTATCCAGTCTACTCACCAAACGCTTCTCCTTTTTAATAAAATATGTTTGAAATAGATTCCCTACCCTATTAAAATCAATTCAATGATTCAAAAGTAATGACTTTTCAAAGAAAAGTCTATAGGTAAAAAGTGGATAACAGCGATTACTTTTGAAACTTTCCTAATCGGCGCGAAGTTAATGCCCCAGTAACATTGTGAGTTTTAATGTACACTTATTATGGATTTCATGACCAGTTTTCGTCAAAAAAAGTTATCAGGCTCAAAACAAAATCCAAATTATTATTTGGTTGATGCCCGCTACTGGACCATGATCACCAACTTTTTGTGTGCCACAATCAAGTGCCATTAATGTGGAAGAGCTGTGATTTCAACATGATGCTGCAACATGTCACACAGCGCGTGTCAGTTAATTTATCGAAAGAAACATTCAGCGACGGAAAATTTCGCATCATGAACTAGAGAAATGGACTCCAAAATTATGAAATTTTCCAACGTTGGACGCCAATAATCTCCAAACGATTGTCAATTGGAAGGCAACCTACGCTGCGTTATCATTGATATATTCTCTAAATTGCTGCGAAAAGCGAGCGAAAATTGGATTCTCATCGAATCAGCCGAAGTAGCCATATGCCGGAAATCATATTCAAATAAAAATGACAAAGAATTATCTTCCGAATAAAGCAAAATTTATGGCAATTAGCACCATCTATCTAGGTTTTATTCCAATTTACATCGCTAAGGATGTTTTCTCCCTTTATTATTTCTCAAAAGATTACGCAGACACATCTGAATCAGTAGATATTTAGTTTCCCCAACACAGTAAAGAAAGACAAACAATCGAATGTTTAGAGCAATAAATCCTCACAATAAAATCGACGCACACGATTTGATTTGAAAGATTTCCAAACAACTTGATTCGAATTCTCTTGCGGTCCACTAAAAATACCCTCTGCTTCCTTTCACATTCCAGCCAGCCATCCAGGTAAGAAACAGCACCACCGCACTGCACTGCACTGCCCTGCCCTGGTTCGCTCGGTCCTTGGCCACTCGGAGGGCCACTTTACATATTTGTGTCACGTCGCCATCGTTGTCGCATTTCAGGTTCCCCTCATTCCCCGCTCTCTCTCTCTCGGAGGAATAAAACCTAGGAAAAAGTTACCACACCACTAGTTCGTACTAGTGGAGACTTTGGAAAGACTTTGGCGAAAGCTAAAAGTACCGAAACTTAGCACGATTTGATCATCTCCAGGCTCCAGCTCTCCAGCCAGCAGCGGGTTGTGATGTCCTGGTATTCAATGTGTACTGTCCCCGCCGTTTCGTTGGTTGGTTGGTTGGTTGGTTAGTATTCGGAAAGAAAAGAAAAGATTCTTTGCCGGAATGTGGTTTTCGTGTGCGGGGGGAAGCGGGGAGCCAACAAAGAAGGGCACACCGTTTCCAAGCAGGCGGAAAAGCAGGCAGGCAGGCGAAGAAGCAAATACAATTTATTTTATTCAGAAAAGGAATGAGCAAATTGTCATGCCATCAGAAAGCCGGTCCGAATACAGCGGAAACAGCGGTGGGAGGGCATACAGAAAAAAAAGAAGGTAAAATTTCCCGAAGGGAGCGACGAAAGGCGCAAAATAAAATAAGAAATGAAAATGTAAGGATCGTCCTTTCCATTTTTCTTCATCAAATTCTTCGAGACGAGACAGAAACAACTTTCTCCCCCCCCCCCACATGCTTGCTCCCCACGCCTCGCACGAGGAACGGTAGGGTCGGTCTCCGACCGACAAGGGGTAGAAGATTGTATGAATCTTATATGAATTTACAACTTATCTCTATTTACATATATCATTTCGGTCGGGTTTCCCCACCACCGCCATCGTCCGGGTCTCCGACCGCCCGGCCCGACTCCGGAATAGAGTTCTGAGCTAGGTGAGGTGCACCATGAAGGTGGCACCGAAGAAGCATGATGTTTTCACATTCTGCACAGAAGTCGAGTCTTTTCAGAAGAATTTTCTCCACGCCCAACCTGGCAATGGCAATGGCAGTGCTGGCCTGGCGGGTGGAGTGTCGTCCAACTTGTGTTCGCTACGCTCGAGGGAGAATATGTAACAGTTTTCCTTTTTCCCCCACGGTTTGCTCTTTATCATCGTTTTCATGTGAGACGAGAATCGTTGCATGTATGTGTGTGTGTGTGTTTGTACGTGTGACTGACGACGTGCTCAATGCTATTTAGGTGGAAAGCCGAAAATATATTTTCCTCTTCCGAAATGGTGGTCGGATGAAGCTTTGAGCGGGGGTTGGGGGGAATGCTGCCTGCGTTGGGGTGGGTGTACAGATTGAATAAATATTTGAAGGCATCCTTTATCAAAAGGCACCCACCCCTCAGCTCCTCGGGTGGTCGGCCGAAGCGGCAGCGGCGGCGCTGGGCGGTAGAAAATAAAGAAAGATGAATGTATTTACGAGATGACAAAGATATAGCTCGCAGCTCGGAGGCGCAGAGCCGATGTGTGCAGTTGATCATCCCGTGAACGCGTGAAGCTTATCTGAGATCGTGAGGAAGAGGACAGGGAGTTTCACGGGGGAGAGAGAGGTAGTCGAAAATTGTTGGTCGCTTTCGTGGGTCGGTGTTTGAGTCAGTCGTGTCGATAATCTTCTTTTTTTTTGCTTCTTCTTTCGTGGATCGTTTCGCCGAGGCTTCCACAGCAACCAAAAAAAAAGGATACTCTGGGATGTCAATCATCCGGCACATGGGGCGAATTTCGTCGACCGAACCGACCGACCGACCGGGTGTGGGACGACTAATTCAATCGGTAAGCTTGGGGCTGATTTGGCTGATGATTGAATCAATAGAATATTGGATGACTGCGGAACGGAGGATTTATTTGCATGAAACAACTTTGCTGCTTTTGAAATATAGTTTGGTGTTTTTGCTTGTATTTTCCGATATGTTTTCTAACAAAATCAATCAATTTTGCAGTTATAATTTTGCAAAATTTCCTTTAATTTACCCAACTATGGAAATAGTCTGCCGTAAACTGCATTTTTAGTGTGATTGAAAAATATTGTAACCTCCGTACAATGTTTCCCAGCGGAACGTTTCACTCCAGAGCGCCAGCGAAGTAGTGCCAACGACGCCTTTGTCTGTTTTTCCTCCAATTCAACGAGTGCTCTCGTCGTGCCACCCCTTATGGGGTGTGTATATGTGTCTGTGTCTGTGTGCCAGTGGAAATGCGTGCCATGTGCAGTGTCATAGATCTGAATCTCCAAGCGAGGCCACCAGAACTAGCTATACTTCACGCGGCAATTCTATCCATCAGGGCAAGTTCACTTTCCGGGCTGCCTCCAGGCCCGGTTGCTGTCGGTTTGCTGCTGCTGCTGCTGCTGCTGTTGCTGTTGATGCAACGACAGACCAGAACCATTCCTTATATATCTATAGCCACGTACGAACGTATAGGAACATTCCGAGGTTACACACCGACCGAGCGAGTAAAATCGAGCAACATAACTCATAGTTGCACCCAGCGACGCTTTTTACGGCCTTTCGCTATTCAAAAGCCAGCCTGACTTCTATTTGCTCAGCACTTGCAGCGCGTTGAACGCACGGCACGGCACGGCACGGCACGGCCGGTACCACCCATCTCTCTGTTCCGGTTCATTTTTACCTTTGTTATACTATAACAAAGGTTTAAAAATTGGTCGAAAAACACGAAATTGATCCGAGGCCCGGAGGGCCAAGTCACATATACCAATCGATAGGGTTCGACGATTTGAGCAATGTCTGTGTGTGTGTGTGTGTATGTATGTAATGATTTTTTCTATCGCCTGTTTCTCAGAGATGGCTGAACCGAATCGTTCGCTATTACTTTTGTTTGAAAGGTATTATTGTCTAGTAGATCACTATTGAGTTGCTTCGTGACACGACGTTTCGTTTAAAAGTTATAAACAAAAATGTGAAAAATACGTGACACGGGTTTCTCTAGAACTACATCACCGATTTCAACGATCTTAGTATCAAATGAAAGCCCTTATTAAAGCTAAATTATTCAGAATTTTTTAATTGAAAACAAACAAGTAGTTTAAAAGTTATGCTTAAAAAACCTGTTTTGACAGGGTAATAATTATCGCCTGTTTCTTAGAGATGGCCAAACCGATTTATGCGCTATTAGTCACATTTGAAAGATAATATATGCTAATAGATCACTATTGAATGGTTTTTTGATTGGACGTTTAATTTGAAAGTTATGAGCAACCGTATACACCACACCAAAATTAACAATAATTTATAATGATTTTAACCAAGATAATTTACCTAATTTCAATTATTTTAATATCAAACGAGAGGTTTTGACACTACGAATATATATGCAAAATTTCATAAGAATTGGTTGTACCGGTCAAAAGATATTAACCCTCGAACACTCGCGCCAACTTTTGCAACACAGTTACTCGCGCGCACAATAGCCCCAAACCAAAGAAAACGTGCGCACTAGAGGTTTGACTGGGAAAACTTGGTTTTAGGTTTATCGAACCTTTAGAATAGTTTCTTGAAATTAAAAGCTCTATCGTCTGGTGGAATCTAAATTTTGACTAATCCCCCTAAAAGTGAAATAAAAAAAAATATTTTTCTTCAGTGTCAATATAACACATTGATGTGCTCTGCAAAGTTATAGAGCATATTATTACAAGAAATTTTGCTAGAGACAGTAACCTTCCATCTCTACAGCTAAGATAGAAAAATCTTATTTATTGTATATGAATTTGTAAACTCAGTTTTTATATTTTTACTCTTTTTGTAATTGTTGTATGACTTTTTCATCTATTACAAAATTGTACAAATGATAAAAATACACAACTTTGCTGAATATAGTATACCTCTATGTTTGCTTGTTTAGGAACTGTAGAACTTTGATTATAAAAAAATACCTTAATTTTGACTACGAATTACTCGACTACCAGCAGACGGATACATTTTAAACATTTTACATTGGCTAGTTTTGCTGCATACAGACACCATTTTTCCATATGAAGAAACGAGAGAAAATTCTACTTGGGGTCAATTGCGGTACACCTCGCATGCTGATTGTTTCGTTTCTGTGATGGCGGTTTATGCTGATCTATTTTTCAAACAATTTAAATTATTAATGCATTGAATAATTATGACATTTTGCTCAGAATAAGTTTATTGAAGAATATTCGTTAGTTAAACAACGATTTGTAACTTTATAACAATATGGCGTTGAAAAACCTACACGTGTTGTACAAAATACAACAGCGTGCGTAACCGAAGGTTAATAAAAATTGATTAAAATTATTCAAGAAAACTCTATTGATGTGAATCAAATAGAATGGCATTACAGGAAATTATGCATAGTTCAAAAACCTATAAATTAGACCTTTACTAGGCAATGTATATGTTAAAGAATAAGATTTCCTCTTACAACTTACTTTTATTTGCACTTACTCAAATTAATAACAACTTACTTATCCTTACTCAGCAATTACATGAAAAAAGGATCTATCAAAATTTAAAAGTGTTCCTATTTTGTTCAAAATTTGTAAACTTATTCAATTTTCAAAAATTTTATGTAAACCAACGCATTACGCAACGTTAACCAATAGATGAATGATGTTCCGAAAACGTGTCGATTTCTATCTCAAATACCAAGTAAGACCGTATAACAAAGGTTCCTTTCACCACTAGGTGGATTAAATCGGGTTTTTTTAATTTCTTCTCACCACTACTCGAGGTATGCACTATACTCACTGCACATCGCTCGTTTTGAATGTGCACACCACCTAGCCTAGTTTTCCAGAAACACTCCAACGACTGCCACGGCACCGGCGCTGGCACTGGCACTGGCACTGGCACTGCTGGTTTGGGGCAACACAACGAAGAAGGAGGATGAGGATGAACCGGAAAAGGATGAAAAATGTAAGTACCATTTTAAAGGGGTTTTCGATTGCACGCCGCACATCCTGGCATGCATCATCATCGCCATCGTCATCGGAACCACCACCACCAGTGCCACCAACGCCATCGTCATCATCAACATCGTCATCATCGTCATCCACGCTCAACGCTCTGGAATGGAAAAAGCGTCCAAAGCTCGTTCAAACCCACTAAAAAGTGGCACTATAACCACCATCCTTCGTTCCCAGTATCCCACGCCCGCACCGCACCAACCGAACAACCACCAAGGGCCACAACATCCGCTCTTGGTGTGGTGCGGATCGTCGACGCTAGACGACGACGACGATGGAGCAGTTTGAATGTTGAGCTGTTCTGTTGTTAGTTGAAGGCTTCCTGTGTGTAGCAACAGAGCAGAGCAGAGCAGAGGAGAGAACAGTGGCAGCAGCAGCAGCAGCAAAAAAAACCACCTCCGAACGACCCGGCTCGGCATCCAAGCACCCGGAACCCGGAGAACATTTACCAAGTTATGTACTCTTCGCTTCTGTTGCTGTCGGTTTTCCACCATATGCCACTGACGCTCCGGTTGTCACGGATGTGGGGAATGGGGAAGTCCCTTTTCTGATGCACTTTCACACAACCCATACGACGTGGGAAGTACATTTTTCCTATCGTTCCGTCCCGCATGGGTTGCAGCACCTAGTCGTACCCAGGACACCCGTGAAAATTCACATCACATGAAAACCTCGATGGTTCGGGCACCGGGCATGGGGCAGCAAACGGGACAAGGCGGTAAACGATGATGCACTCTTCTCTTACAACTGCCGAGGGGAGTTGTTGCTGGTGCTGCTGTTGCTGCTGCTGCACTGGCCAAGTCTGTTCTGCACGCTCAGTGGAGTCCGATATTAAATGCAACAAATTTATTATTATGAATACGAATATTTATTGCACCGAGCTATGAAAGTGTGCAGACTCAACCGGAATGCTTCGTTGCTGCCGTACCTACGGACATATAACGGTTCCGGATGTGATTTACTGGTTTGAATGCAATTTAGTGAAGGTTGCGTTGGGGGAGACAGGACCAAAAAACGAACGCCTCGAGGATGCAGTTGAATTACTAAAACTTTTGATATCAACAGTTGATCATACCGGGGGAAGTGATATGCGACGACAAAAAAAAAACCCTAACCCGGTATGTGCCTAAAAAAGTGAATGAAATATGAAACAAATGTTACAAATGAAATTAATAATTCACACGAGAAAAAATCAAAAATGTTTATTTACTTGTGTGTTTATTTACTGGCACGTTTACTTAAAACACCATGCGGCTCCTTTGAATTATCGAAATTTTGTTTGTTTCGTTGTTTTACGGTATCGAATACTTCTATTGTTTTTGCATTTAAGCGAAAATTAAAGCTTTGCACCTATGTTTTTACTAAACAGCACATACCTTTCATATGCTATCAAAACATTATTTACCTCAGTTCAGTGGTTCAGTTTTTGAGATCACCCTAACTCCGCAACAGAAGACACTCTAAGCCAGATAAAAAATACGGATTCAAAACTTTCCAAAAAGGCACAAGTTCACAAGGTTTGAACAAAACAGTTAATAATATTCGGGGAGGGCAGTTTTTGATTTGATGTTTTACCGACGTTTCGACACTTTATTGATGGCATTTCCAAGTGGTAATATTGTGCCACGTTTTTTGTTCTATTTTAAAGAATGTACTTTTTACGGTCACAAAGGGTAGTACTTGGTACATTAGTCCAAATCATAAGACTTATTCCTGCTTTGTGACTCTTTTTGAAGTCAAAAAGAAAAGCCACCAACAAAGTGGTGCAACATCGAAATTAAATGAAATTAAACATGGAATTTTACGAGTCTTTTAAAACAAATACCGAAAATCCGATCCGAAAGTTTAAGACATAAAAAAATGAATTTAAAACATAAAGAAAATGAGAGTCCACAATAACAACGAATTGAAAATTGTAGATACCGACCGAAAATAAATTAAAATTTGAATATAGATAAGTTTGAAATATGAAAAAAAAAATCCAACCAAGAAAACTGATAATCTACTATCAATATAAATTTCAAAAATTAGAGAAAAGAGATCTAAATCAAATTTTTGGCAGTGAAAGTTGAAATTTCGAAGAAGAAACTAAAAATCTGAAACCAAAAATAAAATCGTGATTCAAAATCAGAAACAACGGAGAGGAAACAGAGAATGGAGAACTGAACTCTGACTTGGGCTTGGATTCGGAATTGATCTTGATCTTGGAGGTGGAGTTGCAATTGGACCCTTAAACTGCACTTTAAATTGGACTTAACAGTGAAATTGGATTCGAAATTGGACTTCATATTGTACTTAAAATTAGACTTGAAACTGTACTGGAAATTGGACTTGGACTCAGAATTGGTCTTGAAATTGGACTGGAACTTGGACTTAGACTTGGACTTAAACTTGGGCTTTGATTTGAATTTGCACTTGGAATTGGACTTGGACTTGGACCAGGACTTAGACTTGGACATGGACTTGGACTTGGACTTGGATTTGGACTTGGACTTGAAATTGCACCCTCAAACTGGACTTGGAATTGAACTTAGAATTGAACTTGAAACTTGACTTGGAATTGATTTTGAAAGCATACTGGAAATTGGAATTAGAATTGGTGTTGAAATTGAACATGGACTTGGACACGGATTTGGATTTGGACATGGATTTGGACTTGGACGTGGGCTTGGACGTGGACATGGACGTGTATTTTGACTTGGACTTGGACTTCATATTGTACTTAAAATTCGACTTGAATTTGGACTTGAAACTTTACTGGCAATTGGACTCAGAATTGGTCTTGACATTGGACTGAAACTTGGACTTAGACTTAGACTTAAACTTGGGCTTGGATTAGGATTTGCACTTGGAATTGGACTTGGACTTGGACCAGGACTAGGGCTTAGACCTGAACTTTAACTTGCACTTGACTTGGATATGGACTTGGACTTGGACTTGGATTTGGATTTGGATTTGGACTTGAACTTGGACTTGGACTTGGAATTGGACCCTCAAACTGGACTTGAAATTGAACTAAGAATTGGACTTGGAATTTGACTTGAAACTTGACTTGGAATTGGATTTGAAACCATACTGCAAATTGGATTTAGATTTGGAATTGGTCTTGAAATCGGACTGGAACTTGGACTTGGGCTTGGATTTGGATATGCACTTGGAATTGGACTTGTGCTTGGACTTGTGCTTGGACCTGAACTTTCACTTGGACTTAGATATGAATTTTTACTTGGACCCCTGCTAGCACGGTTGTTACAAAGTTGTTGTGGAAACCGAAACACGATTGATTTTTGTCGTAATTCGGTTGTATCAACTAAATGGACCTATAGTGTGTTACTTGGGACTTGAACTTGGATTTGGATTTAGATTTGGACTTGGACTTGAAATTGGACCTGGAATTGAACTTAAAATTGGACTTGAAATTTGACTTGAAACTTGACTTGGAATTGGATTTGGAATTGGTCTTGAAATTGGACTGGAAGTTGGACTTAGACTTGGACTTGGGCTTGGATTTGCACTTGGAATTGGACTTGGGCTTAGACCTGAACTTTGACTTGAACTTGACATGGATATGGACTTGGACATGGACTTGGACTTAGACGTGGACTTAGACTTGGACGTGGACATGGACGTGGATTTGGACTTGGACTTGGGCTTGGACTTGGACATGGATTTGGACTTAGACTTGAAATTGGACCCTCAAACTGGACTTGGCATTGAACTTGGAATTAGACTTGAAATTTGGCATGAAACTGGGTTTGAAATTGGATTTGAAACTATACTTACTAAAAATTGGAATTGGACCTTAAAATTAAAAAAAGAAGAAGAAAGAAGTTTTCTTCTTTTTTTAATTTAGGTTTCGTATTCTACTAAGACGCTCCAAAAACTTCAGTCAATTGGATTTAGAGTTGGTCATGAAATTGAACTTAAACTTAAACTTGCAATTTGATTTGGAATTGGACTGGATTTGCACTTGGAATTGGACTTGAACTTGGACCAGGACTAGGGCTTGGACCTTAACTTTAACTTAAAATTGACTTGGATATGGACTTGGACGTGGACTTCATATTGTATTTAAAATTGGACTTGAAACTGTACTGGAAATTGGACTTGGCGTCAGAATTGGTCTCGAAATTGGACTGGAACTTGGACTTAGACTTGAAATTGGACTTCGGCTTGGATTTGGATTTGCACTTGCAATTGGACTTGGGATTAGACCAGGGCTAGGGGTTGAACCTGAACTTTAACTTGAACTTGACTTAGATATGGACATGGACTTGGACATGGACTTGAACGTGGACATGGACGTGGACATGGACGTGGACATGGACGTAGGTTTTGACTTGGACTTGGACTTGAAATTGGACCCTTAAACTGGACTTGGAAATGAACTAGGAATTGGGCTTGAAATTTGACAAGAAACTGGACTTGAAATTGGATTTGAAACTACACTGAAAATTAGAATTGGATTTGGAATTGGTAATGAAACTGAACTTGAAATTGGACTTGAGCTCGAAATTTGATTTGGATTTGGACTTGGACTAGGACTTTAACTTGGAATTGGACTAGAACTACGACTCCCACCTAAAATCTGATTTCAAATTTGAAATTAAACACAAAATTGGACTGGAAATGGGACTTGAAAATTAATTTGAAATTGGACTTGTAATTGAATTTGGTATTGGACTAAAAATTGAATTATGAAATAAGACCCTAAATGGAATTATTTACCATCAAAATGGCTGTGAAATTTGACATTAAAATGGACTTGAAGTTCGAGTTCAATTGAACTCAAAAATGGATTTTTAATTAGACATAGAAATGTGCTCGAAATTGGACTCATGAAATTGGTCATGAAATTGGACTTAAAATTGGACTTAGTTTCAGAATTGGTCTTGAAAACGACTTGAGCTTGGACTTAGACTTGGACTTGTACATGGGCTTGAACCTCAAATTTGGCTTGAAGTTGACTTGGATATGAACTTGGACTTGGGCATGGACTTGGACTTGAGCTTGGGTTTGGATTTTGATTTGGACTTGGATTTGTACTTGAAATGGGACTTGGATTTGAATTTAGATTTGGACTTGGACTTGGAATTGGACTAGAACTACAGCTCGCATTTAAATCGGATTTCAAATTTGTCTTGAAATTAAACTCAAAATTGGACTAGAAATCGAACTTGAAAATGAACTTGAAACTGGACTAAAAATTTAATTTTGAAATTGGATTCTAAATGGAATTATTTGACATCAAAATGGTTTTGGAATTTTGCATTAAAATTAAATTGAAATTAAATTAAAAGCTCAATTGAACTTAAATTGGATGGATGGATTTTTAATTGGACATAGAACCGTACTTGAAATTGAACTTAAAGGTAACTTGAAATGAGCATTGAAAACGGACTTGCTTAAAACTGGACTTTAACTTGATTTAAAATGAAAAATAAATTCAGCCGCAGGCTGAAAACCTTTCAAATATAGAATAAAAAAAATCAATCGAAGAACAAATCAAAACCGAAAGGAAGGTAGTCGAAAAGGTACTGGAGAAACTGGATACTGGAGATCCTGCTAACTACTTTAATGCCAAGAATGAAAAATAAATTAATATGATAAAACATTGAAAACCAGAAAGTTAGAAAACTGAATAAAAAAACTATTTAAATTGTAATTCAAACATTTGTTTTAAAATCAGAAATCAAAAATCAGAAAGCAAAAATAAAATTAAAAATCATATTCAAAAAACCAAAATGAATGTCAAAAGTCATGTTAAGAGTCAAAAGTTTTAAGTCTATTATCTACAGTCTACAGTCTAATGTCTAAAGTCGAAAGTGTAAAGTTTAAAATCCGAAGTCTAAACTCTGAAGTCTTAAATCTAAAGTCTAAAGTACAAAGTCTACAGTCCACAGGCTAATGACTAAAGTCGAAAGTCTAAAGTCAAAAAATCAAAAGTCGAAAAATCGGAAAATCAAAAGAAAAACGTCAAAACTTAAAAATCTAAGGTCAAAAATCAAAATTCAAGAGACAAAAGTGAAAAATTAGAAAACAAAAACGATATTTATATTATCCTAATAGGTGAAGACACAACTATTTTTTAGAAAGATAGACTATTGTCAACTAATAAATTAAATAAACCTCTCCAACGATCAAAATTCAAGAGACAAAAGACAAAAGTGAAAAATCACAAGGTCGAAGAAACTAAAAATCGAAAATCAAAAAACAAAACTCAAAAGTGTAAAGTTTACAGTCTAAGGTCTAGAATCCAAAGTCTAAAGTCTGAAGTCTTAAATACAAAGTCTAAAGCCTACAGTCTGCAATCTAAGGTCTGCAGGCTAAAGTCTAAAGTCGAAAATCTAAAGTTTAAAGTCTAAAAGTCAAAGGTCGAAAGATCGGAAAACCAAAGAGCAAAACTCAAAAATCAAAAATCGAAAGTCAAAAGACAAAAAACAAAAGTTGAAAGTTACAATGCGAAAAAGTCAAGAGACAAAAAATCAAAAAGTCAAAGAACATGAGTCAAAAATCAAAAATCAAAAGTATAAAAGTTAAAAAATTGAAAAGTTCGAAGACAAAAATCACAAGTCATCTAAAGTCATAAACCAAAATTCAAAATTCATTTGTCAAAAAACAAAAGCTAAAAGCCTGAAAAAAGTCGAAAAGTGAAAATTAAAAAGATAAAAGCATCAAGTCAAAAAACAAAAATTCAAAGCTCAAGTCTCAAAAGTTGACAGACAACAGTCAAAAGTCAAAATCGAAAAGTTAAAAGACAAGAGGCAGTAGTCAAAAGTCGAAAGTCTTAAGTCTACAGTCTACAGTCTACAGTTTAAGTCTAAGGTCTGAAGTCTGAAGTCTGAAGTCAAAGTCTAAAGTTTAAACTCTAAAGCCCCAAAGTGGAAAGTCTGAAGTCTTAAGCCTAAAATCTAAAGACTAATCAGCCAATCAGGCTGATGTCTGAAGTCTGAAGTCAAAAATCGAAAAATCTGAAAATCAATAAACAAAAGTCAAAGTTCAAAAATCAAAAGTCGAAATTCAAAAATCAAAAGACAAAAGTTGAAAGTCACAATGTCGAAAAGTCAAGAGTCCAAAAATAACAATACAGAGATCAAAAGGCAAAAGTTAAATGTCAAAAGACAACACTGAAAAGTCAAAAAATCGAAAAGACAAAAGGCAGAGGTCAGGTCAAAAGTACAAAGTCTGAAGACTTAGGTTCAAAGTCCAAAGGCTACAGACTACGGTCTACAGGCTAAAGTCGAAAAATCGGAAAACCAAAGACAAAAGTCAAAATTCAGAAATCAAAAAAACCAAGAGTCAAGAGTCCAAAGACCAAAGTTAAAAGTCAAAAAGTCGAAAAACCAAGATTCAAAAATAAAAAAATCAAAGGTTTAAAGACAAAAGTTAAAGGACGAAAGGTCAAAGGTCAAGACCCAAAAGTCAAAAGATAACGTCGAAAAGTCAAGAGTCAATAGTAAAAATTCAAACGTCAAAAAACAAAAATAAATTTTTTTTTTGAAACGGTGGTTCTACAATTGATGAAGGGACGGTAGAGGAAAGTAATGAATTTTTTTTTTGAAAATTGAGGGGAAAGAGTGGAAAGGTAAGGGGGAGGGGAATAGGTAGCTACGCTTAACAAGTTGTCCTACCTAGGAGTAGGACTTACAACGACAACTTGTTAAGCGTAGGTATCTATTCCCCCCCCCCTTACCTTTCCACTCTTTCCCCTCCATTTTCCAAAAAAGAAATCATTACTTTCCCCTACCGTCCCTTCATCAATTGTAGAACTACCGTTTCAAAAAATATTAATGAAATATGTTTGATCGCATTTCAAGGTCAAGACTAAAAGTTCGAGGTTGGTCTATAAAAATAAAAAGCCAAAAAAAAAGAATTCAAAGTTAATAGTCGAAAAGTCTACAATAAAAATTAAAAAATTAAAAGTCGAGCGCTAAAAGACAAAAGAGAAAAGTCAACAAGTCGAGAAGTCAAAGTTTAAGAGTCAAAAGTCTAGAACACAAAAGTCTATAGTCTAAAGTCAAAATATAACAGTCAAAAGTCAACAAAAAATCGAAAAGTTAAAAGTCAAAAGTCTAAAGCCCTAAAGTCAAAAGTCAAAATTCAAGAATCAAAAACAAAGTTACAAAGTCGAAAAGTCAAAAGTCGAAAGTCAAGACCCAAAAGTCAAAAGGTAACAGTCAAAAGCCAAAAATCTAAAATCAAAATTCAAGAGGCAAAAAAACAAAAGTTTAAAGTCACAGCGTCGAAAAGTCAAGAGTCACTAATGAAAATTCAAACTTCAAAAGACAAAAATTAAAAGTCATAAAAAAATTCAAAGGTCAAGAGTCAAAAGACACAAGTTAAAAATCAAAAAGTCTAGATTAAAAAATAAAAAATCATAAGTTGAGAGCTAAAAGCTTTTGACTTTAATAATGCCGTAAAGTTACGAGTCAATAAGACCATTAGGCCATTACAAATGTTTTATAAAGCTTTTGTCTTGCCGGTGTTGGGCAACTGAAGGGGGAGCAAAAAAAACAGATTTTTTTCGACAAAACAAAATATGCGTTTTGAACGTTTTTACCTCAAGTTCAAATGTGAAAACCAAGTCTATTCTTGTTTTTTATATAGACGTTATTATTTTCCTAGCAAAAATTTACAAAAAGAAAGACAAAAATGAAAGAATTTTTTTGCCGATTTTTAGAAATTTCATTGTTTGAATTTCTGTTTCGTGTTAGAAGCGTTAACTCCTCTCGTACACTCATTTTTCGAGTTTTTTTTTGGCTGTAGAGTCCACAGGCAAATGATTTTATAAAAAAAAAATTACCGTATATCCTACAAATATTTTTTTTGCCCCATGATTTCTCAAGAAAATTTTCAAAGGGGGAGTGACAAAAACTTTAAAAATGATTTGCAATGGCCTAAGTCGAAAGACAAAAGTTGGAAGTCAAAATTTTAAAATCTTAAGTCAAAAGTTAAAGGTCTACAGTCTATAAAGTCCGAAGACTAAAGTATTAAGTCGAAAGATGAAAGTTAGAAGCAAAAAATCGAACTTCAAAAAGTCAGAAAAGCCTAAAGGAAATTTCGAAAGACAAGACAAAATGTATAAGTCCAAAATAAAAAGCAACAAGCAAAAGCTAAAATCAAAAATTGAACACTGAAATTCAAAGTGCGAAAATCAAGAGTATTGCTGCAAAAAACAAAGGTTGAAAATAAAAAATTCGATGAGTGGAGTCCAATGTCTAGAATTTATATTTCACAAACGAAACTCCATAAATCGAAAGTCAGACGTTGCAAATTTTAAATAGAATGTTGAAGTTATACAATCAAAATTTAAAACACGAAAGACGAAGAGAGTCAAAAGTAGTAATTCAAAGATCGACAAACGAAGTGAGTCCAAAGTCAAAATTCAAAGATCGTAAGAAGAAGCCTTACTAGCACAGTTGTTACAAACCAGTTGTGGCAACCGATTTACGACTAATTTCAGTCATAAATAAGTTTCTGCAACCTTATGTGCAAAAAATGTGCTGCTTGGGAGAGAAAATCCACATTCGAAAGGCGAAAGTCAAAATTCAAAAGTTAAAAGTCGAACACTAAAAAGTCCAAAAACAGAAAGTAAAAAGTCAGAAAGTTAAAGGTTCCAATAATCAAATCGTAAAAATGGTTGTCAAAAAAATTGAAACATGTAACGGTCGAAATGTCGAAAAGCCAAAAAACCGAAAAATAAAACTTTTGAAAAAATAAACGAATAAAGAGCTTAAATTGAAAACCTTACAAGTTGGAAAACTGAAAATTCGAAAATTCGGAAAATAGAAATGTCCAAAGAAGTAAAGCTGTTCAAAAATGTAGGAGTCAATCAGTTAAAAGCCGAAACAAGAAAGTGAAAATCTGAAAGTTCAAAGGTTTAAAACGAAAATTAATGGATCTAAAACTTCACAGTGAAATTCAAGAATCCAAAATTGAAAGTCCAAAATGATTGATAGTCAAAATTTGGAAGTTGTTTATCGGAATTTGAAAATCAAAGATCGAAAACGGATGGTCGAAACTAAACTGTCGAGAGTCGTTATTTCAAACAAATGAAGAAAAGCTGGAAGTCAAAAACGTAAAGAAGTTTAAAAGTCAAGAAGCCAAAAAACCAAAAGTCTAAAATTGAAAAAAGTAAAATATAGAGAAAATTAAAAGTCTGAAGCTGAACTTGGAAAAGCATAAGGCATAAGAGTGAACAACAAAGCGTCGAAAGTTAAAAGTAAAACTAAAAAATTCAAAATTCAGAATTGCAAAAAGAGAATAGAAAATAGAAAACAGAAAATAGAAAATAGAAAATAGAAAATAGAAAATAGAAAATAGAAAATAGAAAATAGAAAATAGAAAATAGAAAATAGAAAATAAAAAATAGAAAATAGAAAATAGATCATAGAAAATAGAAAATAGAATAAATCTTTAAAATTGAAAATTGGCATCTGAAAACTGAAATTTGAAAATTTAGTTTTAATTTTTTTAATATGAGCAATATGATTTCCTGTCAATCATCCGCATATAATTATTTGAATATGTTGTCGATTCGCTTCCAATCCGTTTGCCAATTTAAACAGCATCATTCGCTTCACCACAACACCAGTCGGCATTCGAAACACAACAGGAGATACGAGTCAGTCGGAATGTAGATTACAAACGGCAGCATTTCCCGCTGTGCGTCGACGTCGTCGTTTCAACGCACACTCTACTCTACTCTACGTGGATGCCCTTCTTAATTGATAATAAATATAAAATAATAAAATGAAATTGTTTGTTGCACGGAGAGCACGAAGATTGGAATACCAATTACCAGCCACCCACCGCTGGCTGGCGCTGCGCTGGGCTGGTCGTCTCCTTTGACGACGGACGGCGGGGAAGTGTTGGAACCGGGAAAAACGAGCGGGAAGCGATTAAGAGCGCCAGAATTTGTGCGGCAGTTGTGCGAGTGTACCTTGTTCGCCCACTCTCATTGTTACTATACACCATTCAAAAACAGTACTGTTACGCTCGTACAAGCGAGACGGCGAATGAACTACCGAACTGATAGCCAACTCGGGCGAGGAAAAAGCCACTGAATGCAAGTAAAAGGAAGCTCTTTTAGTAGAACTACGATGAGGGCGTCGGGAAAGGAAAACTTGATCTGATTGAGTTTGTCAGAGAACAGCTTTGCTTGCGTCGCTACTTCTACTACCACTCCACACCATGCCACCCATTCCATTCCATTCCAGCAGAAGTGGAGTGGTAGGAGGAGAAAAGAGACGATAATGACTTGGTTCTGCAGTGGAGTACATATTACACTGGAAACATGGGATGGTGAAGTGGCGTGGAGAACAAACAGACAGAATTTTATCCTGCTCTCCAATCACTCTTGAGTCAAGCTATCATCGTACCCGTCGTCCTTAACAGCTGGCTGGCTGGCTGGCAGGATGGAAACCTCAGAAGCAGCAGAAGTAGGAGCAGCCAGTCGAGTTAATGTCACTGTGTGTGTCTGGAGGTGTGCGCATTCATTCCCCCGGTGTGGGTGTGGGTGTGGGTGTGAGTGGTTTTATGGGTTGGATTCTGGTTGAGATTGAAAATGAGTCGTCGGTGAGGAAAACACAGTAAGTCCGGATAATTCCATTTGTTTTTCCCGGTACCACCGTAGGAAGTAACGCAATTTTCTCGGCTTACGGAGTTTCCAAACGGAATCAACCACACCAAGAGTGACAGAAGAACTGGCTGCTGATATCGTTCACCGACCCGTCCATCCCCCGCCACCACCCGTCCGGCGACCGAAGAGGGTGAGAGATTGCTGCGGTCTGGTTCCGTTCGGATGTTCCATTGTTGTTGTTGAAAGGCGGCAAAAGAGGAGACTAATAAAATAAAGCAATTGAGAAGAATGAGTCGTATAAATGTTTCGGTATTAGGGTCGTTCGTTTTTCACCACCACCCTCGCCTCGTACGGCGGCAGGACAGCAGCAGCGGGTGCGTTGGGTGGAATGTTGAAACTGAAACTGAACTGGCAATCAACCCCGATCCATGGGGAGCAGCACTGACTGGATGCGGATGGTCGGTCGGTCGGTCGGTCGGTTGGACGAAGAACAATTACAAACTTGGACTTACCATGACATAATGTCGCTGCATTTCGGTTTTCTCGCTGGCGAGTTTATCACATTCCAGTTTCAATCTGTGGAAGAGAGTTGGTGTTGTGTGTGAGAGAGAAAGAGAAAAGGAGAAAAGAACGAAAAAACGAAGTTAGGAAAGGCATGACTAGAAGCGGAAAATGGGGCGAATTAATTAAGATTTATGCGCTTGTTTTCGAGAAGGGTTGCAAAGTTGGAAACTTTGGCTGTGAGAAGAATGATTTGAAATTTAATTTGTTCGACGTTGTTAGGCGGCAAATTAAATGAACAGTCTGTGTGCTGTGCCACAGCCCTTCAGTCCACACAGAAACCAGGCACTGGCACCGGCATCGGCACCGGAAAGGGTGACTGGGTTGGGTTGGCTGGTGGTCCGGAGGTGGAAACTTCGCTTCAATTATAAATTATTTTCGCTAATTAAAACAAATACGGACCGAGGGCGATTGCAGTTTTGAAATGTTTGGAATTCGAACAGGAAAGTTAATTACAACTAGCAGAGAGCAGTTCATTGCTCGACCCCCAGAATGCAATTAGGGTCG
Source organism: Sabethes cyaneus (assembly GCF_943734655.1). NCBI lineage: Eukaryota > Metazoa > Arthropoda > Insecta > Diptera > Culicidae > Sabethes > Sabethes cyaneus. The sequence continues at coordinate 36,046,800 of NC_071355.1, forward strand.
CTCAAGTGGCGCCAAGCACGGATTGCATCAAGGGAATCTCCAGCCGTGGAGCTGGATTGGATTGGAAGTAATATTTTTTGCTCGTCAGAGTTCGATATTATAGCGTAATGGTTAGAGAAAAATCCGTACAAGTAACTTAAATTGCATTTTACATTTAAATTTATTGCATGATACAATCTCCATCAAATCGGATTTACTCGGCAATGCTAGTTTCTGCGATATGGATTTTCAAGTATGAAAGTATTCAGGAAAATCTAGTTTCTTGCCCATAGCTCAGGAATAGCAAAAATCGCGAAACGCGAACGAAAGTTTTCCGGAAAAATTGGAGCAGTTGAACTTTGCAACTAATACTTTCATTTGTAAGTTCATATATTATGTCAACACTGTACAAAATTTCCAAAAAATTCTAAGACCCTTCGCCCTAATCTGTTCAATAATTTTGAAAAATTCCCTTTGGCATCAACTTTTATACGTCATGTTATACGCCACTTTGCGCCAGTTTTATGTAATTTTGTTGTTATGTACATTTTTCGTGTCAATTTTTTGTGTCATTTAATCAATTATCATATCATGATAATCTTGTTGACATTTTGAGGTTATTGTTTCATAATTTTGATCTGATTTTGGTAATGTTTTCGTGTCATTTTCGCTTAATTTTATGTTATTTTTTTCATTCTTTTTTAAGGTTATTCTGTATTATTATAATACATCTTCGATGTCTGTATCATTTTACTTTTCTCGTGAATACTGCGTTAATTTTTCTATGATCTTTGTACCATTTTTACTTAGCTTTAGTGCTGTGTTTGTATAACTTCGGTATTAATTTAGTTGTTTACGAGATTTTGTGCTATTTTTATCATTTATATATACTAGCTGGCCCGACAAACTTCGTACTGCCACCTATAAATTATGAATCTTGGATTAACTTTGTCACAATTTCGAGGACGGAGGGGTCTCAGTACACCATTTAAAAAAATTCCTGCCTCCTAAAACCCCCACATGCCAAATTTGGTACCATTTGCTAGATTAGTTCTCGAGTTATGAAGAACTTTGTATTTAATTTGTATGGGAGCCTCACCTCTTAGAAGGGGGAGCGGTCTCAGTTCAACATAGAAAAAATTCTTGCCTCCAAAAACCCCCACATGCCAATTTTGGTGCCACTTACTTGATAAGTTCTCGAGTATGAAGAAATTTGTATTTCTTTGGTATGGAAGCCCCCCCCTCTAAAAAGGGGGAGGGGTCATACTTTACCATAGAAAAAAATTTTGCCTCCTAAAGCCACCGCATCCCAAATTTGGTTCCATTTGCTTGATTTGTTCTCAAGTTATGAATAAATTTGTATTTCATTTGTATGGAAGCCCCCCCCTCTCTTATGCAGGGGAGGGGTCCTAATTCACCAATAAAAATGTTGCCTCCAAAATCCCCACCATGCCAAATTTAGTTCCATTTGCTTGATTAGTTCTCGAGATAAGAGGAAACTTGTATTTCATTTGTATGAAAGCCCCCCCCCCTCTTAAAGGAGGAAGGGGTCATAATTCCGCTCCTAAAGAGGGAAGGGGTCTCAATTCATCACAGAAAAATTTCTTGCCTTCAAAAACACCTACCTGCCATATTTGGTTCTATTTGCTTGATTAGTTCTCGAGTTATGCAGAAATTTGTGTTTCATTTGTATGGGAGCCACCCTCTTAGCGGGGGCAGGGGTCTCTAACCCTGGCCCCAAAAACCCCTACATGCAAATTTCCACGCCGATCGGTTCAGTAGTTTTCGATTCTATAAGGAACATACAGACAGACAAACAGACAGAAATCCATTTTTATAGGTATAGATTAGCTTTTGCGTCCCTTATGTGTCCATTTTTGAGTCATTTTAGTACCGTTTTGTGTAATTATTTTATTTGTCATTTTTTGTAATATTTTTTAAGTAATTTTTATATCAGGTTTTTGTTTAGTGGTTTTTGTGTCAGTTTTCCGGTCATTTTTGTGCCTGTTTTGTGTTATTTTTGTAAATTTTCAGTGTAAATTTTTTGTGTCATTTATTCAATTTTGTGTCATCTAATTATGTTGGCATTTTTTTGTTATGTTTGCATTATTTTGAGCTGATTTTGGGGACGTTTTGGTGCCGTTTTTGTTTATTTTTATGTTATATTTGAGTTCTTTCATGAGGTTATTCTGTATTAGTTTACTATATCTTTGACTTGTATATCATTTTACTTTTGTATTATCATTTTCTGTTTGCAGTTAGCGTTGTATTTTTTTTAATTATTTTTGTTATTTTGGCACCATTTTGGCTTATCTTTTGTGTTGTGTATTACTTCGGTGTCAATTTGGTCGTTTACGAATTTTTGTGTCACTTTAGTGTTCATTTTGATCATTTATATGGTAGTTTTTGCGTCCCATTGGTGCAAGTTTTGTGTCATTTTAGTGCAATTTTGCGTTATTTTAGTATTTGTCATTTTTCATGTCAATTTTTATGTATACTCTTATAACAGTTTTTGTTTAATCTCATTTTTGTGTAAGTTTTCCGGTCATTTTTGTGACATTTTATTGTCGTTTTGTATCAATTTGTGTCCATTTAATAATGACGTATGAGTTTTTATCCTTTTTGGCGTGATTTTAGCATTGTTTTATACTATTTTTGAGTAGTCTTTATTTTTCTATTTTTGTCAGTTTATTTTGCATCATATTTCAGTTCTTTTTATATTACTTTAGTAGGTACTACTTTAGTAATTTATGATAATCATTTTGTTATTTTATTGGTTGATTTTGTACTACTTTGGTGCAATTTTAATATTTCGGGTAAATTTTTGTTATGTTATCAGTTTTGTTGATCTTGCTTCTTATTTTATTTTTTTTGTCTGGAAATAAAATAAAATAAAATTGAATAAAACAATTAATAATATTTTTTGTGTTACTTTTGTAACACTTTTATTGTGTTTGTACCATTTTTATATAACTTTTGATTGATTTCCATACAATTTCCATACTATTTTAGTACCATTATTGTTATTTACATAATTTTTGTGCAATTTATAGTCATCTTTGTATGGACAAACGCCCATACCTCTTTTGTTGTGCTTCTTTTATGCAACTTTTTAAATCAATTTTATGTCATGCTAACACACTATAAAATTTTAGGATAAAGTTTGTTTTATCATTGTATACGGATTTGTATGTCATTTGGGTATGAAATGGGGAAGACAAATGAGAAGCGTCCAATACAGGTCTAGCTATCCCAAATCACTACCTAGCGCCTCCACGTGGCCATAGCCGGTAATGCTCTATTGAGTAGCCAAGCTAGGAGGTGCGATGCTGGGTGGTTCCCGGCTGCCTGGTTTCAAAACCGCGGTTTTGGGCAAACGACGGAGCCACACGGACTAGCTAATAGGTAAGCCTAATAAGTTATTTTAATTATTTTTTTCGTTTTAGCTTATGAAGCATCTCCTGCTATATAATAAAAACTTTGGCCAAAACGAGTCTTAATACTGCACACAGATACCAGAAGAAAAAATTAAATTAACTATTAGAAGCACTTACAGAATCTCAAAGGACGCTACACTATTCCATACGAAGGACTGCTGGTGAGATTGTTCTATTTTTACCATATATACCGCTTTGATCTCAATATCATATTATTAACAGTATTATTATTGATATCATAAATGTGGAAGGCTGGGTGATGGAGTGGATTGCCAACCTGAATCCTTAAGGTCTGAAGCAAATATGGCACTTCTCAATTCAAAACAAACAAATCATCACGTGGGCTAAAGTTGGTACAACGAAATTGGTTATTACATGGAAGGATCCTAATGCTGGAAGGCGACTCTTATAACCCCGGAATGCGCACAAGTGCCTCTGCTTGTGGGTCCGCCCAATGCCTTTTGGCCCTTCTGTAACAACATTAGTGTGAAATTCTTTTGATAATCAAATTTGGATCTACTGTAATTCTACCCACATACATTGGCAAACCCTTGAACTGATGGTGGCTTTCCCCTACTACTACTGTATACGGATTTGTGTGTCATTTTGTGTCACATAGAATTACTTTTATATTCTCAATAACGTTAAATTTCTTATTCGGGTCTTCATTGGTGTTGTTGTTTTTGCCATCTTGTCATTTGCCATTGTTCTATAAATTTTCATGCCATCTCAATGTCATTTCTCTTTTTTTTTCATTTCTGCCATAGTATTTGTCTAAATTATTGTATCAATTTAGTTACTGTCACTTCTGTGTTAGTTTTCAGTCATTTTCATCGTGCTGGTATTATTTTTGTGCTATTCTGGTATCATCTCTGTGTCCTTTTTATGCCAATTTTCGTGTGAGTTTTTAAGCCATTTTAGTGTGATTTTAGTCATTGATATCATTTTACTTGTGCGTCATTTTTGTGGTATTTTTGTATAATTTTAGAGTTTGTTTAATGATTATTCTTCTGTCATTTTATATGTTGTGTTATTTTGGTGCAAATATTGTACTATTTTAATGCCATTTTTGTTTTATTTGGTGTCAGTTTTATAGTAGTTTTATAGTAGTCAGTTTTATATAGAGATATATACAAATTAATTTAATTTCATTTTCGTCTTTTATCTTTTATATTTTGTGTTATTTCTGCGTTTAATTTTCATTATTTTTGCACTATTGTTGTGCATGTTTTTTTTTTATTTTAATACAATAAGGCCATTACAAATATTTTGCAAAGCTTTTGTCCTTCCGTGTTGAGCATTCGAGAGGATGAAAACCTACCAAAAGAGAGACAAGAATGAGAGAAAAACTTTCGGTCGACTTTAAGGTCATTTGAATAGCTGAAATTCCACTTCTATTTCGCGCTTTAAGCGTTAGCACTCCGTCCATGATTGATCATCGTGTTCTTTAGGGGCTATCGAACCCATAAACAATTGATTTTATACAGAATTTACTTCTGTCCAATACTTTCTTTGTCGGCCGATTTTTGAACCATTTAAAACCCAAGGGGGTAGGTGTATCAGGTATTAGCATCTGTGGCTCGAGCAGTTATGTATTATTATTTTTTGTTACAATTTTGTTATCCATTGTGGCATTTCAAGATCATTTCTACGTTATCCTTTATCATTGTTGTAAGTTTGCAACAATTTTTGTCTCAGTTTTTGTTAATGTCATATTTATGTTAGGTTTTTGTTCTTGTGTGAAATTTTGTGCCATTTTGGTGTGATTTTTATTTTATGGTGTTTATTTGTTGTGCGTCTTAGTAGAATGCAGGCTTCCTCAGTGTCTGTAAGTCGTAGGCGAAATACGTATCTGTCAAGAATAAAATATACATAGTGGAATTAAATTGGAGAAGTTTTCGTTTTATTTAATTTCCAGGTTTTGACGTAGGATTACGTCTTACGGCAAGTTTTGAGATAGGGTGTCATTCCAAAAAATCGAAAAATGTCACGAGCGTCACGAAAAATGAAAGGTTTTGAGCGCTTATAGCTCAGCGGGTTTCCGATCGATTTTCAATATTCTTACACCAATCGATCGGAAAATCTTCTAAGAATTGACCCAAATGAAGAAAAGTATGCATTCTTGATGTTAAACTATTGAAAAATTAAAAATAATGAACCTATGTTTTACCAGAATTCTCGCTTCGTGATTGGTTGGAAGATTCTTTGCGATGATCTAAACCTATACCAATTTGATATCTGTGCTTGGGAAGTAAGCCAAAAGAAGTGACAAAGTCCCCTCATTTCAACAAGATTTCTTAACACCGCGGTAAAACCTAGACCATTTTGATGTCCTTGCTTGGGAAGTACGTCAGAAAGAGCGACAAAGCCTCCTCGTGCCAACAGATTTCTTACGAACGCCATTAAACCTAGTCCAATTTGATGTCTGTGTTAGGGAAGTGTGCCAGAAAAAATGACACAAGTTCGTTGTTCCAACAGATCGCCAATTCTTTACTGCGAGACGGTTAAACCTCGGCTAATTTGATATCTGTGTTGGAAAAATGTGCTACATCTGCAGTGTTCGGTTATAACACGACTCTGTATCAATACGCATGTTTGCCGTTTCACTAGAAGTGTAGTGAAAAGATGTGCTGTTGATAAAATAGGATTGAATTGGTAAAATACCTTCAACGTGGGGAACCATGGGTAATAAAAACAATCTTTAATTTATGTAAGGCAGCAGGAAAGCAGGTTTGTGTTCTTGATTTTGTTAAATTAAATTCAAATGCACAATGTTGTGAGAATTGAACGTATGCAATGTTAGTACTTTGATAAATGTTACATACAACGCATATAGCATGTATATATGTTGCATATAGCATGTATACATGAAGAATCAAATGATTACAAGCATGAATACATGCTACTATCACTACAAAGAGTCTTACGTAGTCCTGCGTGACCTTTATATGCGGTAGTGTCTTGTACACAACCCCTCTGATTTTTTGTATTTGTTCTTTTTATGTTTTTTTCCTGTGTGGACTCATCACTGCGACCAGTATAGTTGATCTATTGTAATATCGCCCGGGTGTTTACTGTATGACCTGCACTGCATTTCTTTTTGCTATAATCACTATTGAATGAGCGATATGCTTATTAAATTTTATGCGTACTTGTGTGTATTTAGGTTTATCCTTCCTTCAAAGCTTGATCTACTTTACCCACTTATTCCTAACTGCCCGAACTATCCCATATTATAGCCGTCCCTGGCAAGGACTCATTCGTTCCTCTGACCAGTGCACTTAACTATAGGCGGGACTTTTGCACTGTCAACAAGCTTCAGTGCGTGAATTTAGAAATCAGCATGAAGGAAGGGTAAATGAGTGGCCTGAGAATAATTCCATACTAAAGTCACTTGACATCGAATTTTTACGTTAGTATTTGTATTCTTTTGGTTCCATTTTTGTTTTATTTCCTGTTCGTTTTATGTCCTTTTTGTGTTCTTTTACATTCCGAACATTTCTGCATTATTCTGTGACGTGAGCCTGAAACCAGTCACAGCCTTTTTCAATAGTAAACACGGTTTCAACGTAAATACGTTTCAAAAAACCTATTGAAAAAAATTTTTTCACCCGGATAATCGAGTCCGACCTATATTTAATACCATATTTATGTTTTGTTATTTGGTTTTTCAATTATTACTGTGTTATAAGTACTTTTATTATTTTTGCACTATTTTTGTGTATCATTTTGGTCATTTGATTACAATTTTTGTGTTATTTTGATATTATTTTAAAGACACTTTGGTTGTCATTGCATTTTACATCAATTTCGACTCTTTTCTGTGTTATTCTGAGATATTTCTTTATCATTTTAGTGTCATTTTTGTCTTTTTTATCATTTTCCTTTGGGGCCATTTCGACGTTTCATTTTTTTTAGTATCGTTTTGATCATTTTTGTTATTTATGTAATTTTCTATTTGCTATATAAAGTCGTTGGCTTATTCAAAAGGCCTCTTTTGAATACTTTGAACATAATTTTCGTACTGTTTTAGTCTCATTTTTGTGTCAATATTGATGTAACTTTTATATCATGTATTTTTTGTTATGTTATGATGATACAAAGCATGGCAATTATACATTAGTTTGGTGTCATCTTTGTTCGTTTTTTCTGTCACTTTTGGCATTATTTTCGCATCATTTTAATGTCGTTGCTAGAGCCAGTAGGATCGTTGCACTAGCCCCGAAACTGTCCTGTACTCTAATAACAAGCTGCGAAGTCTGTCGATAAAGAAGGGTCAAATCTTAAAGACGTTTATAACCCAAGGTTTTGATTTTTTGCGTCGATTTATTTTGGGTTAATTTTGTGTCATTTTTATATTATGTTGAATAAATTTTGTATTGGATTTTTATGAACTCCGATGACATGAGACTGTTTCTGTGTCTTGTGACTAGGAATTTTCATTAAACGTTCGATAAACAATAAAGTAAATATGTGAAGTTATTCAATTGATTGAAATTTTTAGAAGTGAACTTGAACTTTTATAAATATAATGTGAATTTATAGTTTTGTTATAGTTTGGCAATTGTTATACACTACACCACCCCCCTTTTGGGTGACTGATGTAGCGCAGTGTAAATTAACAACAATTAACGATCAACAGCAAATTAATTTTGAATTAATTTAACTATTTAAACTAATATTCTTTTTTTGAGTGTATTAGCGAACACTAGTTCTAATATGTAATCGAAAGAAATATTCTAGTTGGAGCATTACCATCAGGGTTTCATCTTAATAGTAAAAGTCCCTCAAAACATTCATATCTTTTCGTGAATCCTGTGTAAGTATAAATAAATAGGCAGTGAAAATATACGGAAGTGCACACAAAACACTTTTACAGTAATAAGCCAAGATAGGGAAAAAGATTCATCAGCAATACATTTTTTTCATTGGCCGGTGAAATTTCTTTGTCCATAAACAAGCAAACTAGGGTGAGTGGCCTAGCGGCGAGCCCTCCGAGCGAATCCCGTAAACCCCAATCCACAGTCCACAAAAACCACGCATCCGGAAGACCTTCGGAACACACTTTGTCCAGCTCACCGATCGAACCACCACCAGCTCGACCGGTCGACACAGAAAAAAAGCCATTAAGTACCCTCCCGGGCAGTTCTGGACAGGAAACCGGAGCAAAAGAGCAAATTCAATAAATTACTTATTTCTTTATCGCTTCATTGAGTCCGGAACGATTCGTTCGACTTCCTTTTTCCTGGAAGGGCAATTCGTCGTCCAACGGCAATGAATGGCAGCTCTTGCCACCGCAGCGCAGTACCGCCCAGCCGCCACAACAACAGCACGGTAGCGTCATCAAGTGCACAGGACCACCACAACGAGTTTGTATCAATTTTTGTGTTGTGTCTAACTACGTGACTTGAACAGTCTGCCAACAACCAACCAACCAACCACCACTTCGTCCTGCTCGTACGTATCTCGTTCTCGTTCAACGCTTGTGACCTGTGCCCGAATCGAATCGAACTGTATTGACGGAAAGTACCGTACAGGAAGTGCTTCCCGTGTCAATCCTCCAGTTCAGTTCAGTCGCTACCCATAATGGGGACCGGCAGTTTGAATCTGATCGTCCATTCTCTCTCTAGCTTTTCTGGTGCTGTGCACCAGTGAAGCAATTTTCCTGGGAGTCCTTTTCTCCGAGCACACAAGCGTCTGTTTTTCCTGGCCAAGAGAGGGTGAAACGAGGAGTTAACGGTATAGGGCGGGTGGTGGTGTGGTGGTAATGGGCGGCATCAGTGCGGTAGCAAACTATCGTACTAAACTCAAACAATCAAACAACCCTTCCTGGCAATTTCACCTCGCCCTCTTTTCCTCCGTGTGGCCTATTTCTCGTGCCCACAGCAGAGCGGCAAGGTCCCACAACAACGGATGCCAGTTGGGCGGAAAATTTACACCGAAAACAGCTTGCAATACGAAAATGTGGTAAACGGTTGCGGTCAGGAGATTGGGTGTACATTTTCGCATTATTGTTATTGCTGTGTTCGAGATCCGGCAGTGGGGATGAGTGTGGATCCTGTGTGGCAATCGAACCAAGTTGGAAGTAGGAGTTGGGTAGAATAGAGAAAGGCTAGCGATGGATGGAGTAAGCTCGTCGTCGTCGTCGTCGTAGTCGTCGTCTAGCAGCAGCGGGTATGCTCATTTCCAGTGCTGACACGTTCGAATTAAGGGGCTGGATGGTGGTGGGATCTTTGAGACTTGTGCGCCAAGCGGAATGGAATTTGGCTGGCCAATTTTCGAATGTGAACCATGCAGTTGCTTTCGTCGGACACTGTAAGGCTATAATTATCCGCAAAAGCTTTCACTTGGAACCGATGGACCGCTTCATGATTTATAAGGTTGAGTTTATTTTGGTGATCTTGAATAGTTTACAGTAGAAGCAACTGTTCGGCCGCTCTGAAAAACAATGGTTATGCCCCAGGGGATTAAACTAAGGGCAACATTCTCGGCCGTTTTATGAATGCTCGCAACAAAATTTGTTGACAATCCGGCTAGCTAAACAAAAATAACAGTATGTCTCCTTAGTCGTAAGAATCGATGGAAGCACCTTGTTCACTGTGTTCACAGCAACAGACTTTAAACTTGTTTGATAAGTTTAGGAATCAAACTTAGAATTTACTAACTTGCAGTCTCATACATTTGTTCAACCTTTCGCTGCAACGGAATCCAGTATAATATTTCTATTGACTCTAATTAGTAAGAGGATGCATGGCTATTATTAATTTACAATAAAATTAGCCAATGAGAAACAGAATATAAGATTTGCACCGAACTGTCTACGGTTGAGCGAAAAAACCAATTTTAAATTGAATGATTTTTACTGCGTTACATCATTCATCTCAAAAGGAGGTGGTGTATCATGGCAAATTTTGTAAACTATGAATCCGTAATATTTCTATGAAATATAAAATCCACTACAAGTTAGATCTGGTTTACTTACTCTAGGTTCCCAAGCATAAGCTGGATGTACTTATTAGTATTTCCGCACATGATATGGCTGCACTGGGTTATACCATTTCATTAGTAAATTGCTAAACATTTCTATATAACGCAGGTGTAAGAATATAAATGTGCTAGAGTAGAAAATATGTGTTTCCAAGCACCAACATGTTCAATAACCGGTACCTTCGTAACAAGTCTAAAGGTTCTAAAGGGACAAGTGCTGTCTAAAGGTTTCAGTTATTCGTTTACCGATTAATCGTTGCGAATTGCCTCCACTGATCGATAATAATAATACATCTATTTTCATATTTCTCTTGTTAGGCTATTGTAAATTATTTTTAAAACCTTTGTCATTACACTCCCCCTAAAATTACTTTGAAAAAGCGGGGGCAAAAAAAATTCTGGGATATAAATCAAAACTATTAGTATAAAATCTATTGTCTATGGGCTGTACAGCCTTCTGAACACGAAATATGTTTGTAAGGAGTATTAACACTTTTAGCACGAAACAGAAATTCCGAAATTCGTGTAATAATAGACGTGTGAAAACACGTTAAAACCTGCAAAAACCTAATAAAACATAGAAACTATATAAAAATGATGGACAATTACACAAAAGAATCACAACACATAATTTGACTATGCAAAGATGGGGCTAGCACCGAATGGCCGGAACACAAATAATGGCCAGCATCCAAATGGCCGACATCCAAATAGCCGAATTTCAACAACTGTAACAGAAGGCCGAAATTAGCTGAGTTTCGAAAGGTTCAACATGAAAAGATGTCGAAGTGCCTAAATGACTAAAAGAAGTAGTTAACAAATCACTTGAATGGAACATTACACAAAAAAATTGACCCAGCTTTTTACTACAAAAGCTGAAAAAAAACATGTTTCAATAACGCCTTTATTTAGCGATTAATAAAAGCGCAACTATGTGACAAAATTTTTGTTGCTCATGTTGCGAGCATTTAGACATTTTGAATAAATTTTTTATTTTTATTTTTATTTTAAAGCGGAGAGAAATAGCGCTAATTCAAAACGTTCTTCTGAAGAACCATGCATTTTCCTAGGTAGGGATTATTCCTTAGTTGAGTCCGAGTGGTAGTGAGTAAGGACAGCACTTGTGCATATTGAAGACTAGCTGACCCGGCAAACTTCGTACTGCCACAAATTGTACTAAATGGAAAAAGAAAAGCCGTGGTGCAATATTTCGCATTCGGAACTTGATTTACTGTTTTACTAAATGTAAAAAATCTGAAAGCAATGGTTAAACACGGCGGGGGTTGAGTGATGGTAAGGGGGTGGATTACGGCTAAAGGTGTTGGCAATTTAGTTTTCATCGATGGCATAATGGATCAAAATGTCTATTTGGACATTTTAAAGCAAAATTTGAAGTGCCAACAAAATGGGATTTAATCAGAGGTTCAAGTTTTACTGAGACAATGACCCAAAGCACTTAAGAAACGCACATGGTTACAACTGCTCAAAACTTATTGACACTCCACCACAATATTTGCAGTCTGCAAATTGCAGACATCAACCCCATTGAAAACCTTTTGGAATATTTCGACAAAAAAATTAGAAACCATCAGATTTCTAACAAAACCGATCTTAGAACGCATTTGATGGACAAATGGGAACAAATTCCCATCGAATACACGAAATAACTCGTAGGCAGCATTCCACAGCCACTAAAGGCAGTTGCAACGACCAACAAACACCATTCTAAATACTAATCCTTGAAATTAAGCCACATCTGCGAAGTCAAAACTGATAATTCGAATCCCGTACGAATATGAATTTGAGTGGATTTTTTCATGCGCTAATTTATAATTTTTTTTTTTCAGATAAATAAAAACCATTTTTCCAAAACCAAATAGCATATCTTAAAATTATCATTTGACACTATGATTTTATCTAAATAACACGTTCCTAAAATTTCTGTTAAACTTTCAAATGTAGAAAAACCAAATATGCATGTTAGCGTACGAATGCGGATTTGTATCACTGTATTAGTAAAAATGCATTAAATACGCATCCAAATAAGTAATACGTTCATAAAATTGGTTATAGCAAGTATAAAGATTTCGTTTAATATGCATTGAAGTTATTTCGACGGTCAACTGGAGCAGGCGAAATGGGGTGTTATCTAAAGCCATTGAGTTCTCTTATGGAAAAGATAATCTGATGACCACCACAACTGTTGGGTATTGGTGGGAGTTGAAAAATCAACATGAAACAAATCAAACATTCTAATGGATGGTTGCAAGAAATTTTAGGATTTCGGAAAGATTTGCACAGTTGTAAGGAAAACGGGTTCTGTGAAAATTCAGTGGTCAAAGTTACCTACCATCATTAACACGTGTTTGATTAACATCAAATAACGACCATAACAACGACGCTGCTTGATGGTACGTGGTGTTTGTTACTTTTCCCCGATTATAATCGTAGTAGCCTAAAACATAGCGTATACGGTGAATGGCGGGAAAAGTAAAATAAAGATTTTTTGCTTTTTTCCAACTTTTCGCTTAGAATTTCATTATTATTTTTACATATAAACCTGACGCAGACCAAACCACAACAGCTGAAAAAAGAATCATGCAATTCCGTCCAGCCGTTCTTGAGTTTATCCCTTACAAACAAACGCACCAACTTGGTTTTATTATATAGATTGCGAATATTTTCAGTCGAGTATGACATTCAGCGATTTGTTGTTTCGGCCATTTGTGTTGCGACCATTCTTAGGTAATCCAAAAATCACATAGCAATAATAAAAGTTTAAAGCAAAAATGACATTGAAATGAGACAAGAAAAAAGCTATAGATTTAGTACAGAAGTAGCTTAAAAAAGGGAAAAACGACATAAAATGACAAAAATTGACACAAAAGTAACATAAATATCACATAAAAGAAAATCAAATATCATATACAAATGGCACAAAAACTCATACAAAAGTTAGCATAGAAAGGACACAAAGTTGACACAAAGTCATGCAAAAATCACAAAAAAACTAATAAAACTATAACGTTTACCAAAAACAGACACCAAAGACGACAAAAAAGAGAGCAAAATAGCACAAAATTGATACAAACTGGCACTAATATGACGCAAGAATATTACAAAAAGTGACACAAAGGGGAGTTGTTCATTATTATCCTCGACGGAGAGGTGCAAAAATTTTTAAAAATCTTTTACACGAGTAGGGTATTGTCGTTATCGTCGGGCCACTGTTATGGTCGGGCCATCACGATTTTACAGTTTTAGTAACTCATGATATCTACGATACAACCATTGTAAAACTTCTTACTGTGATTGCTAACTTTTCACAATACTGTGAGTTTCAATCGTGCATTCAAAACAAACGTACTGAGTTCAGTGACTAAATTTTACAAAAAAAGTTTTCCAGGCGCAAAAAAAACTTTTCTTCAAGAAATAATTCATGAAATGCAATTATCGAGATAAATTTTGAAAATCTATGAAGTGTGTTGTGCTGCACACGAAGACCATAGAAAAATCCCCTCCAGTAAGGTGTTTGGGAAGGCTAAGATGAAATACTTGAAAAGCGCTAATTGTAAAGGTCGGACCACTTGAGTAGTCATGGATGGGCCACCATAATTTTAAGCGCAGAAGCGCAATAATCGCTAGAGAATGTCAGTCACGTAAAATGTGATGAAATAAAGCAAAATTAATACGATAACGACCTAGTTTTTCTTATTTTTTTTTTCATTGTAGTTGTACACTTCGGAAAAAGCAATTGTAGCAATATTGATTTTACAAGATCGCCAAAATTTCGCGAAAATGCAATTAAAAATAAGGTATTTTTAGGTTCACGGAATTCATTCTTTTCATGTCTCTATATAGAATTTCAATATCTTAGATTTTCTGCGGTGGCCCGACCTGTACAACATGGCCCGACTATGACAACATTTTTTTTTCTTCACGTAAATGCCTATAACCTTTTTATTTTTCAAGCAATCAGTTCATAACTTTCCGGAAATATACCTTATTCTTAGCCTTTTGCTACGATGTATTTAGATTTCCAAAATTCCTTTTGAAACCAAAGTTATGGGCGAATTCAAAAACGTGGCCCAACCACGACGACACTCCCCTATAGTTTATGAACTTTCCCAGAAAACTCCCATGGAAATTTTACCAATTCTGTCGGGTATCCAAAATGGACCGAAGGATCGCGGAGTTTTGCTTGAATTTTGTATATGGACATAGTTTATGAACTTATTAATGAAAACAATATGCAAAAAAAATTTATTCTGCAAATTTCCCAGAAAACTCCAAGGGAAATTTTCCGATCTTCTCGGATATCACTTATTTCAAAAGTTCTCAGCTCTTGACCCCAGCGCCACAGTACCAACCAGTGGTGTACGCTACGCTCGTGTGGTTTAATTTTCTCACACACGCCTGCATGTTCTAACGAGCAGGCCGGCATAAGCATCCTTTCAGACTCTCCCTCTAATTTATTCATGCACTGCAACGAGTTTTTGCGTGTGTGCATTTAGCTAACAGCCACGGTCGTCGCTCTCGCTCGTCATTGCAAGTCGAGCTGCTGAAACCGATCACTCGCGAGGGCTCGCACTCCCGCTCGTGAGTAGAATTGAAGGCGAAGATGAAGAGGAAAAGAAAAAGTAATTCAAAATCTGTATTGAAGTGCACCATTAGCCTTCATGGGCAGTTGATTGCTCACGAGTTGTTTGACTCGCGAGTCCAGGGCTATGCACAAAGACGCTACAAGACTGTGCGTTCGTGAGAGTGTAGGTAGCAGAATGTCTGCGCACAACGGCACGCTTGTGTGTCTTACGCTCGTTCTTTTATAAAAATGAAAAAAAATGGCAATCAAGAAAAAATACCAATTGAAACAATTTTCTCACAATATTTTCCACGAAGGTAAGAAACTCTAAAAAAAGAAGAAAACTTAATGTTCAAATTCTTACAAACTTTTCATATTTTTTTATTATTTGCCAATTTAACGACGGCGTTTTAGACCTACCTCTTGTTTTGTCTTGATCTTGTAATGCGGTCAGGTCTATCAGAACTGGCGTTAGAGCACGCGAGGTCCTGTGCAGATTAAGCAGCGAGACCGTTTTTTTTTGTATGTCGAAAGGGCATTGGGTTAAAATGCAGCTGTGATAGTCTTAATGATCGACTTTTCGGGCAGACTTCGATTGCTTTACTCAGTTCACGAACTGTTCATACTCATTGATGAAACTGAGCTAGATAATTGTAATCCTGTGACTCAATTCTACATGGTAAAAAAATCAATGACCTTTTAGGATTTGGGTTCTATACTCGAAATGGAGTGAGAACGAAACTTCCAAAAAAGTTATGCCTAGATAAAGCAAGAACCTCGCAATTGCAGAGCAGATGGGCTGAACTTTCAAGTTCAGAATTACAAAAGCGGCAGGTGTCTGTATAATCCGATATTCTTTAAATGATGAAGAGTGGGACTACGTCCAGTTAGAACACCCCAGATTGTGCGCAGCTTATTGTTAAACTGTTTAGTCTACAACCCTGTATTTGATACTTTCTTAACAGCATAATCTAGGTGTGGAGCCAATTTCAGGTTTTTATGCAGTTATTGCGAGGAGTTTAATTTCATTACTGAAGCTCAGTCTGTCACCAATCAG
Organism: Sabethes cyaneus; assembly: GCF_943734655.1. Taxonomy (NCBI): domain Eukaryota; kingdom Metazoa; phylum Arthropoda; class Insecta; order Diptera; family Culicidae; genus Sabethes; species Sabethes cyaneus. Next base: position 36,062,842 of record NC_071355.1, read on the forward strand.
TATAGGAGGGGGAGTAATAGTATGTGGTCTTCGCCTAGTGAATGATTCACTGTTTTTTTGGGTTTATATTAGTTAAATCTAGTAAACATCACAACATGGTGCAAATAATAGTCTCATAAACAAGCTGCGATAGCTTGTGAAGAAACGCGTCACCCACCAGTGACTAAAGCGAAGGTGAGAGAACTCCTTTTGTACTTGATTTCATCACCGAATTCGTGACCGATGTATCTCCCAGCGATGATATGATTTCTCTGCTTGAAAGCATGAGTTGAATATAGCTCGCAATCGATTTTGTCTTGAAAGAGAGCCGGTAAACTTGAAGCGAAGAACGCGTTATCATAAGCGCCTTCAATATCAAAGAAAACACAAAGTGCCATCTCTTGATATTTGAAAGATTTCTTAATTAACGTCACAACGCAATGCAGTGCAGAGCATTCTTTTATAACTCATTGCGGATATAGTTATCCGCGATTTGCTCCATCAACTTGAGAAGCGTTGATACCAGACATGTTTGTCTGAAAGCTTTTTGCATTGTTTTCTCTTTTTTATCTGCCCTACCTAAGCCATTAGGTATACGTCTACTTTCCGCCAATTCTCCGGGATATGTCCCAAAGTGAAACTGGCTCGAAAAGTATAGATAAGCTCGAACATTATAACACTGTCCATTTTCTGAAGGAAAACGGGTGGAATACCATCCGGATCTGAAGATTTCATTGGCTCAAAAGAGCTAAGTGTCCATTTGATCGAGGCCTCCGTAAACAGCAAAGCCGAGCCATTTGGCATATTATATAACGACACATTCCATAGATGTTTTCTTAACACTTTACACACTACATTTAAATAAAAGAGGAAAGGAAACAATGGAAGTCCTGCAAATATTTCTGAACAGTGTTGTATACAGCCAGGGATTATCCCTTAGACTTTGTACTATTTTTTTCTAGTCATCACCAAGCGCGAGGCCCCCCTGAAACGGGAGGCTCCGTTCCACCGCACGGGTTTGCCGTCCTAAACGCCGGCTCTGAGGTCTATAATAAATTTTTTATAACGGTAGTTTTTACAGTCGCCTGAGCGGATGGCAGAAGAAAGTAATGAAACAAAGGTGTGATAGTGTTCGAACAGAATGGGATAAGGCGTCCCGCTCTTTCTCGTTCACGTCTTATCCCATTCTGTCACTATCAGCAACTTTATTGAGTTACTTTCTTCTACCGTCTCCTGCATCGATTGTAAAAACGGTCGTTATAAAAGATGGCATTTTGTTTACAGGGTTAGTAGTAATAAGTGTCAGTGTTTTTTTGGGACGTGTTTAATTAAAAATGGGTTAATCACAGACATAGCTGCATATTTTTGGTTTAGACGGAAACCAGATCAATGGCAATTATCGAAGCACTCAAAATACACCTTTATGCAGAAGACCGCGAATCTCTTGGACCTTTACTTGCTGAGTTATCGCATATTCCAGCTATTAATTTCCATAGCTTCACGAGCCCATGGGGTAAAATGAGGCAAGCGGATTTATGAAATCAGCGCTTCATCTTAAAGCTTAAGTCGAGTACTATAAACTTGTGTGGGTTCCGCTTGTCCCCAACCACCCAAATGAGAGTACAACAAGCATACGTTCTATGTGTTTCGCTTTCGCTAAAGGCTCGATACATGTCCATTCTTTTGTGTTAGTAGATAGACACATGGTTTCTTCGGCAAAGTTATAGAAAATATAAAGCCAAACAACTTTGCTAAGGAAATCACATTTCTATCTGTTACGAGTGCAGAGCTATAGAGCATTTTCTTTAGAAATTCTTCGGACATTAGTTTTTCATACTTAGCTTATATTGGTTGCATTTTACAAGAACATATGGTTCTAGGCGATTATTGAAGAACTCAAAATACACGTTTTAACAGAAGATTGCAAATCTCTGGGACCTTTCCTTTCAAAGTCATCGCTTTTGACTCATGAAGTTAAGGAAAAATAAAGCTTAAATAAGCGATTACTTTGTAAGGAAAGGTCCTAGAAATTTGCAACCTTCTGCAAAAATATATGTATTTAGTCCTTCAATAATCGCCTAGAACCATATACTCTTGTAAAATGCAACCAACATAAGCTAAGTATGAAAAACTAATTTTTAAAGAATTTCTAAAGAAAATGCTCTATAGCTTTGCACTCAATAGTGATAGAAATGTCATTTCTTTAACAAAGTTGTTTGCCTTTATATTTTCTATAACTTTGCCGAAGAAACCAGCTGTCTATCTACTAACACAAAATAATGGACGTGTATCGAGCCTATAGCGAAAGCGAAACACATAAAACGTATGCTTGGCGTACTCTCATTTGGGTGGTTGGGCACAAGCGAAAACCATACAAGTTTATAGTACTCGACTTAAGCTTTAAGATGAAGCGCTGATTTCATAAATCCGCTTGTCCCCTTTTACCCCATGGGCTCGTGAAGCTATGGAAATTTAAAGCTTGAATATGCGATAACTTATCAAGTAAAGGTCCAAGAGATTTGCGGTCTTCTGCAAAAACGTGCATTTTGAGTGCTTCGATAATTGCCTAGAACATTGTATTCTTGTAAAATGCAACTAAGAAAAGCTAAGTATGAATAACCAATTTTTAAAGAAGTGTTAAAGAATATACCCTATAGATCAACACTCGATAAAGATAGAAATTTTATTTCTTCAGCAAAGCTGCTTGTTTTTATATTATTTACAACTTTGTCGAAGAAAATATGTCTGTATTTCCTAATACAAAAAAGTTATTTTTTTATTTTCACTATAATAAGCGATGACCAACTTTTGACAGTCAAATTAAGGGGGATATTTATGCGAAAAAAAGTCCTGAAAACCCTAAATGATAAAATGAAAGCACAAAACCCTAGGAAAAAAGTTCCACTTTTCGCCCTTCTGAACTACTGACTGTGTGATGGTGTGCTTCCAATAAGATTCTGCACGGTCTCACTAGGCGAAAGCTACACAGGCTTGGTGTGAGGACAACTTTTCGAATTTTGTTTCTTCGAAAGAGTGGCCTGTCTCTTCGCCTGATTTGAATGCTTTCGACTTCTATGTATGGGGTTAGACGTAAGGCGAACTAAAGAGCACCAAAGGATTGATTGTGGATACTTTCAAGCAACGTTTGGAGAAGATTTTGGATGAAATGCCTCAGGATATCGTGCATGCCAGCTGTAACACTTTTTAACAGCGATTGCGACTGGTAATTAAATCAAAGAGAGAAAGATTTGAATTAGAATAATTTAAGACAAATGTTATGGATGTACTTTACACGAAATACTCTCAAAATTAAAATTCAGCAAGCGTCTTAAATCATGCGCAAATGTATTTAGTAACAATTAACAAAATATTTTTACTAGTTTCGTTTACGAATCAAAACAGAATTCAGATCACGAATTCTTTCCAAAACAGGCAACTGTTTAATTCTCTAATTTCACAATCAAATGAGCCCGGATTTTGTAAAATCCAACATCCCCCCCCCCCCCCCCGCAGTTTCATCTAAAATTGTTCACTACTCGTAACATGTTTGCACTAATCGTACCGTCGCGTCGCCGTCGGTCAGCCATCAGCCAACAGCGAAATCCTTCGGGAATTTCGTCCGCTCGAACCCGCCGCGGTCGGTTTCCATTGGTTACATACGAACAGAAAACAGACAGCCAAAACCACCCAACGGCAGTACCCAAACCAACACCGCCCAATCGGCGCGAGGCTCGCTGCAGGGTTTAGAGTGAGAAAATCATCGGTAAATATTTGCACAAATGTGCTGAATTAAATATTCAACAGATTTTATGGGTTCCGTTTGGTGCACTACTCTGCCGTATGTCGTCCTGTTCATGGGTGGTGATGTTATTTTTGACAGTATACGGATGCATAGGGAAAAAACTGCTCCGGTGGATGCTAGATCCCGTTACTGATTTCCATCGGTTTCATTGTTTTTGCCGTGCTATGTTTGTATACTCTATCTATTCACCAGGGGGAGAACTTTCAGTTATTTAACGCGCATCGGTAGTGAATCAGCGGATTTGAAAGGTGTGCGATTTTTTAGCCGACGGTTTTAAGTGGATTAAAATTGTATCTTCAAAGCGAAATGTTACAATTTCAACTGCCATGAATTTGATCCAGCGAACAAGCTTTGCCTCTATCCTAGCATGTACTACATGGCACTGTCACTGTTGGTGCACCATCGGAAGAGCAGTAATATACATGCAGTTTAATTTATCGTCAAACAGTGGACATTGGCTCACCAACCATCGAGCCTTTGCAGAGCGTGGGCATCGTTATCCTTTCATTACCAGTTCGCTCACTACCAGGAGGATAGCCATGGCGACGTCCTCCAGCAGGACGTGATTCTAATTTCTGTCCTTCCAGCAACCACTCACGTATTCCATTACAGGGACTAGGACTACGGATTGTCACTGGCCGCCGACATTGGACACAACGGGATAACACCTCCGACGATTCCGCGCTTCCAGCCCAATGGCTAGAAGAACAATTGGAACCGAGAGTCTGCTGCACCGTTCACCGCACCCATCTAAAACAATCGCATTCAAATCTATTCAACGACCAACTAAGAGACCCGCCCTACTCGGGAGTCAAACCACGACGGCTACATCGTCATCATCATCGTCGTCGTCGTCGTGGCCGTTACCTGCAGTCGGATCGGCACTACGGCTCAAAGATTCCATTGCAGATAATGCAGGCCTTTGGCGACAACCCGGTGATACCTGTCGATAGCAGCCGCAGACACACTTAGCAGGAGGAACGGCTGAGTAAATACATATTACGGATACAATAACAAGACTCGGTCGGTACACGATTCCGCTCAAATAGGACGTGAAGTGCACTAGCTCTTGATTAGTAGTCTGAATAGAACTTCTTCACCGCTTTTAATAACACACCGTCACGAAAGTACTTTCGAATTAACGGTCTAGAACAGAAACAATGAACATCAACAAGCACTCACTCATTTCGATGCGATAGTTCTCACCTCAACCCGACGCAATAATTCGAATCAAGATCAACAAAATCAACAACCATTAATATCTATCTCGATTTGAAATCAATTTAATGCATCCCTCCGTTGTCGTTGCTGTTGACGTCGTCATCATCCTTTAATCCTCGATAGCGCACATTACCGCCAGCAGCCGACAAGCAAGCGAGCTGAAAGGGATAGGACATCAACCCCTAACCCCATTTGGAACTTAGAGCTCACAGCGAGAGGAGGGAAAAAAGAAAATAAACGAAGAATAAAAACACTCTCACGTTCACACATACACACACACACCCAACCCCGCTCGCTACGCTACTGCTGCTGCTGCGATGATTACGAACAATCGAGCCGGATCACCAGAAGACCGGATGATGACGGCAGCCAGCGGTCTCGCGCACGGCCGCTATTGACAAGGATGAGGACGAACGACGAACGACGGCTACAAGCCGGGGTGAAATATGATTATCAAGGACTAAATAAGTGGAATTTGGTTAAATGGGATGATGAGGCGCCGTCGCGCTTTACGTTGCTCGCTCGTTCGCTCGAGTGCGGATGGACGAACGGACGGACGGACGGAGTCAGTAATGGCAGCGGGCAGTAGGGAAGGAGTGAAGGGTTTTTGTCGGGGACAAATTGAATAGGGGGTTGGAGTTGAATAGCGATTGTGTGCGGCTTATAGTTAGTCAATGCTTCGGAAGAGCTTCTGCTTCGGTTCGATATCATCGGTGCGTATCGGCGGATCGAGCAGAGGAGGGGAACCAACCAGCTCTTGGTCAGGGTTGTACCGTTGTGGAAAGTGATAATTATCCCGAGCGGGCGAAATGTTCGAGCAGAAAAAAAAATAAAAGCTTAAAGCGGTAATTTATGGGGTGAAATATTACAGTGATGAGTTGACATTGATGGGCATTTTTGATATGTTTTCAAATCAACGGTGGTTGATTAATACCCTCAAAGGTGAGAGATAATTACCATTTCTCCATATCTTTTAATAAATGTTAAAGCATAGGTCTGAACAGTATAAATTTTCGATTTTTTGATTTCCAATTTCTGTTTTTTTTAGAATTTCTGGTTTGAGATTGCTGTTTTTCTTCATTTCGCCTTTGTTCTTCTGTCGTTGGTTTTAGATCTTCCATTTGCAATCTTCAGTATCGGCCTTCCGTCCTCAGTTCACATTCATCCGTTATTAAATTTTGTGTTCAGTTTTCAATCTTCGGTTTTCGAAGTATGGTTCTTCATTCTTTCGTTATTGATCTGTTTTCTTATTTAGTCTTCGCCTTTCCCACATCTTCTTCCATCTCACTCCGCTGCCCTTCGTCTTTCTTTTTGTATCTTGCATCGTTAGTTTTCGGTATTCTGTCTTGTTCGTCTACCACCTTCCATCTTCCCTCTATCTTCTATCTTCTATCTTCTATCTTCTATCTTCTATCTTCTATCTTCTATCTTCTATCTTCTATCTTCTATCTTCTATCTTCTATCTTCTATCTTCTATCTTCTATCTTCTATCTTCTATCTTCTATCTTCTATCTTCTATCTTCTATCTTCTATCTTCTATCTTCTATCTTCTATCTTCTATCTTCTATCTTCTATCTTCTATCTTCTATCTTCTATCTTCTATCTTCTATCTTCTATCTTCTACCTTCTATCTTCTATCTTCTATCTTCTATCTTCTATCTTCTATCTTCTATCTTCTATCTTCTATCTTCTATCTTCTATCTTCTATCTTCTATCTTCTATCTTCTATCTTCTATCTTCTATCTTCTATCTTCTATCTTCTATCTTCTATCTTCTATCTTCTATCTTCTATCTTCTATCTTCTATCTTCTATCTTCTATCTTCTATCTTCTATCTTCTATCTTCTATCTTCTATCTTCTATCTTCTATCTTCTATCTTCTATCTTCTATCTTCTATCTTCTATCTTCTATCTTCTATCTTCTATCTTCTATCTTCTATCTTCTATCTTCTATCTTCTATCTTCTATCTTCTATCTTCTATCTTCTATCTTCTATCTTCTATCTTCTATCTTCTATCTTCTATCTTCTATCTCTATTTTTGTCTTCGATCTTCGAAATTCTGCATTCGGTCTCCTGTCTTTTCTTCCGTCTGTCTTTTATAATTGCCCGGCTATGGTCTTCTATTTTCTGATTACCGCTTTTCACCAAATAACTTTCGTCTGCCATCTTCTGACTTTGATATTCGAATTATGGTCTCTAATTTTCCACTTTCTGTCTTCTATTTTCAATATTTCATCAGTGTTGCGAATCGAGCGAGAAGTCATCGATGCCTACATCTTCTTCGATCTCACGCGAGAGAACATGAGAAGCATAGCGTTCTACGCTTACACCGCTCATGCAGGCTTAAAAGAAACAGCCGCCGTTGCTGTGTGCAGATATTCTGCTACCCACATACTCGCGCACGCACATTCTCACATCGTCTTCCTGCATAGCTTATTCGTGAGTCAAATAACTCGTAAGCAGTCAGTTGCCCGTGAGGCTCGTGGCCCACTACGATACAAATTTTGCATTACTTTTTCTTTTCTTCTTCATTTTTGCCCTCGATTCTACTCCCGGACGAGAGTGCGAGCCCTCGCGAGTACTCGGTATCAGCAGCTCGGGCTGCAACGACGAAACGAGAGTGACGACTAAAGCGGTTAGCTAAGCACACACTCGCAAAAACTCTTCACAGTGCATAAATAAATAAGAGCGAGAGTCCGTAAGGAATGCTTATGCCGACGTGTTCGTTAGAATGAGCACGCGTGTGTGTGAAAATTAGACCACACGAGTGTGAGTCGCGCAACACTGTGTTTCATGCTAACCATATAATCTTTCTCATAATTTGTCGTTTATATAGGATAGATAAAAACTCTGTCCTTTTTTTTCGATCAAAAAAATTTATACGTATTATAATTTCGAAAAAACTAGCCTATGCCAATCGCTTGGCTTTTATCTTAATTATGTGCCAATTTCATCATAATTTTTCTTAGTCTTGATTTCGTTCAGATTTTGTCCTAATTTTATAGTAATTTTAACACAAATGTGGCCTATCTTTTGTCATAGATTGGATGTAGTTTTGTCATGGTTCTGTGTTAATTTTGTTTGTATTCATATTTAATTTTTACCTTATTAAAGTTCCTAATTTAGTGCAAACATGTAACTAATATGATTTGTATTTGGATTAATGAGCCTATTTTTATTTCAATCTTGTACTGAATTTTTCTTTATTTTGCGTGTACATATTTTGTACTACTTTTGTCCATATTCTATTCTGTTATTAACCTTAACTAAGGTTAACTTAACCTTAACTAAGGTTAACTTAACCTTAACTTAACTACCAGTTAATTTCGGGGTACAATGCTGGTCTAATAAGCCAACATGAAGATTTCACATGTTGCTCTAGATATCTTCGAATCTCGGTTGCGCGGGGTTGCTAGAGTCAGAAGCATCATTGTTCTAGCCCCATAATTGACCTGTATTCAAACAGTTGGCTACGAAGTCTGTTGATAAAGAAGAGTCAAGTTTTAAGGACGGTTGCCCATTGCTTTACTTTGTTAACCTAATTTTGTCCCAATTCTGTACCAAATTTTATTCGTTTCACTCCTATTTTTCTCTTTATTGTTTCCTGTTTTGAACCAATTACCTTCTAAATATTCTTCTATCTAGGACAAAATTCCTTATGTTGGCTTATATTACATCTCATTTTATTTAAGTGTTGTCCTAGCTTTGTACTTAGCTGGTTCATATTTAATCACAAATTTGTTCAAGATTTCTCTTAATTTTGTTCTTATGTCAGCCCTATTTCTGCTCAATTCAACTCTAAATTTGTTCTTTCTTTATCGTAATTTCGTCCGAATTTAGATTTTTTTGCTATTGTACCATATTTTGTATAACTGCCCTAGTTTTGTGCCAAATTTGTCACATGTTTGTACGAATTTAATCCTGATATCAACCCAATTTTGTACTATCTGTCCCAATTCTAAACCAAATTTATTCCTGCTTTTACATAACTCACAGTATGTAAAAATATTCATTTATTTTTTCCTGTTTTTTTTCGAAATTTCTTTATAATTATCTTGCAGATTTTTTCCTACATTCCATTTTATTTTCTTTAAAGTTTCTCCTTACTTTGTGCTGAGCTGGTCTTAATTTAGAGCCTTCCTGCTTTATCTTAATTTGTCCGAATGTAGTTCATCTCAATGTCCCATATTTGTCATAACTGTTCTAATTTTCTCCTAATTTTGAACCAGATTTGTCCTAAAATGCAAAACTTAGTTTTGGATACCTTAGTGGAATCTCAAATATGGGCAGAAGATTTTTTCCATTTATTTCGACTATTATCGTTAACGGGATAATAGTAAAATTAAATGGAAAAATTTTGTTTTTTTTTACATATGTCACATATGTCATATTCATATGTCATGCTTGTTTAAATTTAGACCTAAATTTATCCAAATTTTATTTTATTATTTGTCTCGATTTTTTATTATGACAAACGCAGTTTAATTAAATTGTTGCCTCAATATGACCCATTCTTGTTCCAAACGATTCGCAAATTTTTCCAAATTCATGCTAACTTTTTCCGAATTTCGTATTACATTTGGTCTGTTGTCCAAAAATTACTCTACTTTTGCTGCAGTTTTGTCTTAATTTTGCACACATTTTCTTTGTCCCAACTTCGTTAAAAATAAGTCATAGTTTGATCCCTATTTCTACCAAATATTTTTCCAATTTTGCCCTAACTTTGTTCATATTTTACTTTCTAAATTTTTGAAATAGGAGGAGCCAAGGGTCTTTATTTCGTTTTAGAAAATTGACATTTTATTTTCTTATTCAACAGACTTCCACGAGAGAATAGCGGGGCTAGCGCTAGGATTGACTTACACAGCCTCACCAGCTGCGTACTGCAACGTCCACTAGTAGGCCAAATTTGTCTAACTTATTCTAATATTGTACCGAATTAGCTAATATTTTACGTTACTTTTGCCCTAATTGTGTTCTAATTTCGTCTCTGATTTATTTCAGTTTTGTCTAATTTTTAACCTAAGTTTGGCCTTATTTTGTTCAAATCTTTCCAAGTTTTGTCACAAATTTGTTCAATTTACATGTGGATTGTTTAATCTTGTGTATTTTTTTTCGTATTAATTTTAACACAATTTGTCATATCTTGTATAAATTTTGTCGTAATTTTGCATGATTCTGGCCATGATTTTATACTAACTTTATTCCATTTATTGCCCTAATTTGTTCTAACTTTATCCGGGACAGATCCCGTTCCCTCCAACTACGTTTAATGTTTGTCTCTAATTTCATTTTCTTATTTTGTCTAACTCATTCTGATTTTGCATCAAATTGCTTGATTTTGCCTTATTTGTACCCTATGTTCGGCACTTAATCCTCTATTTTATTAATTTTGTCTAAATTTTAATCAAGTTTTGCTCAAATTTTTACCTATTTTGTCAGAATTTTGATCAATTTTTATTTTGTTCTATTGTGTTTAATTTTGTGTTATTTTGCACCAATTTTGTCCTAACTTTGTACTGATTTTGTATAAATATCATAATTTTATACCGATTCTGGCCGCGGGTTTATATTATATTAATCACAATTTTATCTTAATTTTGTTCTGTTTTCTCCAATTTAGTTCTATTTTACTCTTAAACTAACCTATTTAAAACCAAGTGTGTCCTAACTTCGTCCCAAATTGATACAATTTTTGTTCCAGTTTTGCCTAATTGCCGAAACAATAAATAACGAAAGGCCGAAACACAAATGGCCGAAATAACCAATGGCATAGTAGATATAATGGCCGAATTACAAATTGCCGAAACATGTCCTATTCGGCTAAAAATATTCACGGCCTTTAACCTGTACAACTGTTAGGTATATGCTGTCCTTACACGCTACCGCTCGTTCGAAGTAAATTAAGGAATAATCCCTACTAGTCAGTAAACCTAGGAAAATGCGTGCACCTTCTGGTCTCCCAGTCACTTGCACAACTGAAATCGATCTAAAAGCAAGAGAAGCGCAACCCCTTCTGCTATTTTGGTAATTCCCACCTTGTTAGTAACCATCCACAAGCCCTCTGCGCCGATTATTCTTGTCAAGGAACATTTGTGCCAAGCTTAAATCAGAACCGTCCAGGCGTTTCGGAGTTGTGGTGGAACATACATCATAGTCACGTTCCTCGTACCCCTCGTCCTGCTGTATCCCTCCCAGTCAGTTCCCCCTTCTGTCAATTATGAATTGATTCTGTTTGCTCTCTGAAAATCCCTAAAACACGAGAAACAATTTGGGTTTTATAAAATTCTTAAGATGGTTTTTTTTTCTACTAAAATTGGTCATGAAAATCGCAATAAGAGTGCAATAAAACTCACATTGTTACTTGGGATGGGTGCCAAATTTGGTGGAATATGGTCAAGGTGTTCTAGAGTTACGGCGGAACATACTAACACTGCCCATGGATACATAGTTGGCGTACTAACCAACACCACAGTAAAATAACGAAATTAACAGTCACAGAGTCTAAAGTATACATAATGGCGAAAAAGGTATTTCCAAGTTTTTACAGCAACATTAACACCAAGTAAAGACATTAAAAATGGAAGAATAAAATCTTGCACTAAATTGAGTTCCAAACCAAGCACATGAAAGATTACCGAGCATTGGCCATCACAAACGGATGCTCCGAGATGAGCTTACGGTCATGTAAGTAATATTTTTTTCCATGTGTAGACTCATCACTACAACTAGTCGTTGATTTACTGTGATATTGCTTGGGTGTCTGCGGCTGTTTGCTTGTGTGTATTGAGGTTTACCCTTCCTTCAAAGGTTGCTCTACTTTATCCCTTCGTTCCTCGCTGCCCATACTATCCCATGTTATAGGCGTCCCTGGCGAGGACTCATTCGTTCCTCTGACCAGTACACTTAACCCGAATCAGCCCAGAATTACCCCGCAAAATCAGGCAAATTTTCAACTTTGAAATGCTATTGCATTAAGGTACAGAGCTTAAATACTTAATGTGATATTTCTTGTCGAACTATAGCTATTTGCCTTCAAAATGGTGTTACCAAATTTTGGAAATAGCGATTCGTTTTCATTTTATAGCGAAAAGTATAAAATTTGTCAAGTGATGCCATATGGCATCATTGGGATGATTCGGGTTAACTATTGAAGGAACTTTTGCATTGTCAAGAAGCTTCATCGGGTATTACAGAATTCAGCATGGAAAAGGTCCAGCCTGAGAATAAGTCCATGCTAAAGTCACTTGATATTCCCAAGTCCCAACATCCCAAGTCCCTACCTAGCGCCTCCACGTGGCCATGCACCTGGTAATGCTCTATTGAGTAGCCAAGCTAGGAGGTGCGATTCTGGGTGGTTCAAGGCTGCCTGATCTCAAAACCGCGGTTTTGGGCAGACGGCGGAGCGACACAACCTAGCTAATAGGTAAGCCTGATAAGTTATTTTAATTATTTTTTTCGTTTTAGCTTATGAAGCATCTCCTGCTATATAGTAAAAACTTTGGCCAAAACGAGTTTTAATACTGCACATGGATACCAGAATGAAAAATTAAATTAACTATTAGAAGCACTTATGGAATCTCAAAGGACGCTACTCTGTTCCATACGAAGGACTGCTGGTGAGATTGTTCTAATTTTACCCATATATGCCACATTTCTTAATATCATATTATTAACAGTATTTTTATTGATATCATAAATGTGGAAGGCTGGATGGTGGAGTGGATTGCCAACCTGAATCCTTAAGGTCTGAAGCAAATATGGCACTTCTCAATTCAAAACAAACAAATCATCACGTGGGTTAAAGTTGGTACAGCGAAATTGATTATTACATGGAAGAATCCCAATGCTGGAAGGCGACTCTTATAACCCCGGAATGCGCACAAGTGCCTCTGCTACTGGGTCCGCCCAATCCCTTTTGGCTCTTCTGTAACAGCATTAGTGTGAAATTCATTTGATAATCAAATTTGGATCTACTGTAATTCTACCCACATACATTGGCAAGTCCTTGAAATGATGGTGACTTTCCCCTATTACTACTACTACTATGCTAAAGTCACTTGATATCGAATGGCCTAATTCTACTACGATTTGAACCTGCGATCACTCGCTTGTTAAAGCAGACTTGGCCACCTTGCCGGTACGGAGCCCCCTATCTCATGGGCGTAGCGACGGGGGGTTTTGGGGGTTCAACCCCCCCCCCCCCCCCCCCACAAGACACAATTTGCTTTACACTTTCGAGCTTAACATTTCACAGCCAGCTGTTTAGAGCACTAGAGGTGGACGGTGTGAGTTGTTTGAGCGGCTCTGAACCGTTCATTTGCTGTTGCGAACCAATTCAAATGAGCGGCACGCGGTTCACGGTGCGTTTGTTTGGCGGACAAGTTCGGTAAGCTACGATTCACAAACCCAACTTCGTGTCACCTTCGGGTAAGTTTGAAGAATCATGGTTCTTTTTGAAAAGTTCTTATTTGAACGCTCTTTCTTGTGAACTGGTTCATTACAACTATGCGTGAGCTGTTCGCCCATCCCTAAGAGCACAGGAGTCTGTACGGGGCTTATTGTACGATCTTTCTCCGTGAGCTCCGGGGTACGACGCTGGTCTAATAAGTCAGTCATCGTAGGTTCGAATCTCGACTGGGCGGTGCCGCGGATCTTTATACTAGCCCCGTAGTTTTCATGTAGTCTAATAACCGGCTGCGAAGTATGTCGATAAAGAAGGGTCCAGTTTTTAAGGACGTTCATACCCCTGGCTTTGCTTTGCACATGCATCTTCGCTACTCTTCGATTTCAGTTTGTACTCCGTCAAATATCATCAGCAAAGTCGCGTAAGTCTTCCGTGAACATGGTCTATCGGTCTAATTGGGGGTTTGTACATTGTCAGATTCGTGCGCGGCTACCAGCGATCCCACATACACGAACTCATTGCCACTTCTGGTTCGTCGCCGTCAACGATTACCGGCACGTTAGTTCTCATTTGAGCCTCTACCATTCATGTATTTGGTCTTTGAACGCGTTTATTTTAAGCTTATTCCTCTGAGCCTCCGCTTTCAGTTTAGCGTAGATGGCATTCGCCGTGGCAAATTTTCTAGCTTTAATATCAAAGTCACCAGCGTAGCCAAAAAGTTTGCTTCCTTCACTAAAAATCAAACCTCTCGTTTCGATATCTGCCCGTCGGATCACCCTAAAAGCGAAGTTGTAAATCATGCAGAATAAGTTGTCGGCAGTACCCTCCCCAAGCAACAATGTAAGTTTTATTGTACTCTTATGGTGGTCTTCGAGACCAATTTTGGTCTTAAATGCCATCACAAGAGTATAATAAAACCCAAATTTTTACTTGAGTCGCCGCGGATGGAAGAGACTCGATTCTATGGACGCTAGCAACCTCTCCCAGCCGTGATTCGAACATAAAGGTACCTCAATACTAGCCGGAAGACTAAAATTTGTCTTCTATTATTTAAATTTGTTTTTTTTGTCTAATGAAGAACACTCAATTTCAACCAAAACAACTTTTAACTGAAAATAATTCCCCATTTCCAGAATAAACTCTTTACGGTTAGGCTATGTAAGATGATGCTTGTTGGCCCTCCCCCCACACCCCCCTCAAGTATCATTGCTGGCTACGCCCGTGCCCTATCTAAATGCGATATTTAGAGCCAAGCTTTGCTAATGGATAAACAAAGAAAAAAAAGGAATAATTTGTGGTACCTAGCGTGAGATACTATCCCTATATAAAATATCAAAACGCAGCCGTGAGCTTGAACAGAATGAGTCGGGAATAGCCAATAGCCAATACTGACAAAACCTCGAATCGGTACAAAACTATGGCAATCCACTACAGGAAGGTTCGTGGACCTACAATTATATTAAAAGTAAGATATAGTAAATGTCGGAATCCGAATTAAATATTTCCGAAGACATGTAGCTTTTGAACACATCACAAAACGGAGAGTGAATTCTAACGAATTCAAATATAATAAACAAGATTTGAAGATTGCACAATCTATGATTGACCAGGAATAGTATATCGTATATTGAATTGTTAATTTTACGCAGGGGGAGGATGTAGCATCCTGATATTTATACCACTTTAGAGGATTCACGTGGAATGTGGAATGTGCGTTGTTTACACATCATTTGGGTAATTGCCGGTAGCGTGTAGCTGACAGAGTGAGAAAGTGGAGGGTCGGATAACAGCATCCCGCGTGCAGGGAGTCGGAAGTTAGTCATAGAGATGGTAAATCACAGGTCATCAGATGTCTCAGTTTTCTTTATTTTGCTTAGTTATTCTAATTTTGTACCAATTACTTGATTTTGCGTAAATGTTACCCATAAGCTTTAATTTTGATTAAATATTAACTTACTTTTTGTGTAATTTTGTTCAAATTTGTCCTAACTTTGTCGAATTTTTTAAATCTCGTTCTTTTTGTTTAGTTTTATGTTATTTTAACCCAACTTTGTCTTGATTTTATATGAATTTTGTCATAATTTTATCCTAATTCTGGCCATGCTGTTATATTAATTTGTGTTGGTGCAAATTTTACCATTCTGTCCTGATGTTGTTCCTATTTTTTTTTATTTAGCACTGTAATAATTATAACCTTAGCTATATTTTAACAAAATCCAGTTATTCTTCAAAATGACAACAAAAAGTAATAATTTATCTTAAAATTGCTACGTATAAATTTAGTTTCGAGTTTTTTCTAAATTGTTTGCAAATCATTTTATTATTATCTATCTATATTCACGACAATTATAAAAATTACAATTACCATGTTAATATTATTTATAATATTAGTAGTAACTCAATGTCTGGTTTTCTCTGCAATTGACTATTTTTCACTTTTTATCTCTAAACCAGCCAGCGAAATAAAGTCATAAGAAATCGTCCTCCGTAACGCAATGTGCCACGAATCCAATAAATCAAGATTCGGTCGAGCATCTTTCGATCGGGGGACTTGCAGACAATTTACCCCTCAACCCAGCATCCCAGCGATTCCAGCCCAGCTGCTGCTGGTCTGGTCATTCCATTATTTTTTCGTTTTCTTCTCTCGCTTCAACCCTGAGCGCAGGCGACCCTCTTGTTCACAGGCCAAGCGTAATGATACCGATCAACGTTGCTGCTGTTGCTGCTGCTGCTGCTGCTGCTGCTGTTACTACTGCTGGTAGCACAGCAGCTAGCGCCCTCGGCCTCCTCCCGTTCACATCACGCGCGCGGACAAGGATGGCTGGTTTGGGTGTGTAATGTATTTATTGACCAAATAACGCGAGCAATGTCTCAACAGCAGCACAGCAGCGCAGAGAGGAAGAGGAAAATTATATGGCAGCCCAACAGCAGCAGCAGAAAAAGCAGCAGTGACAGCGACACAGAGCAAAATAAGGGTAGAAAACAATCAACGATCGGGCGCACACACAACCAAACGCGCGCAGCAGCAGACACTGACACATTTTTTTTGTTCGTTCCGAATTTTCCTTTTTCTGTCCTGGCCTGGCTGCTTTGGATGCCTCCGCCGGCCGGCCGGATAGAACGACCTTACTGGCGTGGCGCGGACGAAGGGAGGGTAAATCACGCGAATTAATAGGGGTTGCTTTGCTTTTATGAATAAATTTTTGCCGGGTGGAAAGTGACGTGAGTTGAGTGAGCGAAGGGAAGTAATAATGGTTTCGAGCTCGGCAAAGTACAAAACACGCGAGCCTCGACTTCGGAATGACGATAATAATAATAATGTAGCCGCCGGAAGAAAAAAAAAAGGAAGAGGACAAAAAAGTTAACATTTTTTAGCGCCAATGTCACGAAATATATTCCTGAATGTTATTGTTGCTTGGTTGTTTGGTTGGTATATGGCTATCAAATGGTGTGAAAACCGTACTGGAGCGGGGCCCAAGAGGCAAGCCGAGACGACGAGGAGGAGAAAAATGTAATTGAAATATAAATAGTCAGGCGGATGCCGCCGCTGCAGGATTTGCCGTGTGGAAGAAGGTAAACAAGCGATACAATTAGGCGATTAAGGGTGTTTTCGCTTCGTTTCTTTGTGCTACCTTTTATGGTGTTACTTTTGCGCTCTTGTTTGGAATGGTTTACTCCTGGTTTCGGAACCGGTATGCGATGCAGGCTTCTCTATGGCTAATTTGATTGTTTGCTGACTGGCACCGGGTGAACCTCACTCACGAAGACAAACGACGAGTGTGAGCAGATGGTACAAATTGATGACGCCCGGGGTTGGGGTGGGACATGCACTAATACTATAATTATGTTCGAAGCAGTTTCGGTTTCCGGCCTTGATGACATCGTGGGTTGCTGGTCTGCAGACCAGCTAAATTCGAGAATCTATTTACGTTCAATTGGTTCGTAATTAATTTTTCAGCAAAAACCCCCTCTCGGCTCGGAATGGTGGTAATCAACTGATTAGACACCGATTATGATGTTAATGCTCGGAAACATTACCATATTTATTGCACCGCGCTGATAAATACTATCCGCGAGGGTTTGCTGCGGCAGCGGATGAAACCCGGTAAGCCCAGGAATCCGCCAACATACTCTTTGCGGCAATAAGCTTATACTCTATTTATATGCGCATCAATATGTGCCCCATTCGAATGAAACTCCACTACAACACAGTGCTGTCGTTAATTTAATTGTTGTTGTGAACCGGCAGCTGCCAGCAAATTTCACTCCCCCAACCGCGCTTCGCATAACGACAGACGCTCAGACTGATCTGATCCCTCCCTGGAGTGTGTGGTGTGGAGGAGTCAATTGAAAACGACTGAAAACGAGGAATAAAATGGGACGATGAAATCGATACCGGCCAACAGTACTGGGCGGAGGAAAGGGGGCCGCCGGGATAGAAGAAGTGAGCTTTTTGTAGCGATCAGAATCATAAAGTGTGTACCACTTGGTGGCGGTGGTAAATGGTCAGGCCAGGCCGCCGGCCGGCGACGCCCTCGAGTGTGAATTAAAACTCGTCTTCCTGCGAAACGAGAACGAAGCCGCCGGAACAATGGACCGCGCGCGCCAGTGGTGAACACAATCAAACGGCAAACCACCACCAGCAGCGGGCAGCAGCGTTCGAACCACCACGGATTGTTGCAGGGATTTCAATAAACTGCCATTTTATGACACTGATTGAAAGCTAATTAAATTAAGATCGTGTGCTGATGTGGGGTTGCTTCCTGCGGGTGGAAAACTTTGTGGGTTGAGTTGTGAATCGGTTTATTTCGGCGTACTTTGCACCAAAGACCACCGGTTCATCACCTGATAGATTATAACGGTATCAAATTATACAATTCAGCACAGAAGTAGTATCCAATCAAAATTGATGGCTCGAGCAGATCACTTTGAAGTGAATGGCTTTCTCTTCCAAGCAATAAAAAGTACAATTACATTTAAACGCACATAGAAAACCTTTTCGATTTCTTCAGGCATTGCAGGAGCAAGGAAAATCACAGAAAACAGGCACATGTTCAAATTATTACTACTTATTATCGTACCATGTCAAACTGTCTTTGTCGAAACCTTGACGATCTTCGTAAATCACGGTGTAATAGTCATTTTATAACCCCACCAGTGCTAATATTTGTAAACGGCATTGCTAATATGTCTCTCATCTCGCCGCTGCTGTCAAATAAGACAATGTTAAATAAACAATAACCGTCGTTAAAAACTTGCACATTCAATTTTCTTCAATCGAGTGGTAACTTTAGTGGTCTAATTTGGTGTTGTTCTTGATTCCCTTCGTGGGCTATTGATGGACCTGGAAGTCCATCGCTATTTTTTCCAAACTATTCATTTATAACTATTATTTACTGCGTATAATACAAATGTCGCATCTTCTCAACCTTTCATGCACAAGCCGCTACTACTGTTGATGGAAAGTGTGAACTTTTCGCATCACATTTCAAGACCGTATCCAAGTCAACCCTCCCCAAGCAGCACACTTTTCGCACTTATGGTTGCAGAAACTTACTTATGACTGAAATAAGTCATAAATCGGTTGCCATAACTGGCTTGTAACAATTATGCTAGTAAGTTTTATATTTCTTTGTGATCTCCGTTAACAATTATAGTCATAAGTTGAGTGCTTATCGTATCAATTCCTGTGCTGGTAAACTGTGGTCTTCACGCGCTTTCAAATTGACTTGTATTGCCTGGTTCCGTGACCGAAAGCTTGTGAGTGCTTGACTGGTTTATGTCTTTGGATTGAATACATCCATCAGTAGTACACGTGAGTGGTTCTGTTGTCGCCGGCAAGGGCCATCTATGCTGCGTACGACTATCACCAAATAGGCTGTAAGTATGCTAATGGCTGTGGTCAAATGATGCAGATTTAGCGAAGTTAGATAGAAAGATCAGAAGTGAGACCGGCACCTCCAATAGTAAGTAACTCGTGGGATCCGTATTAGTCAAATGAACAGTTGAGTGTTATATACCTCCGTTTATTGTATGCTTATTAGGGTACAAATACTCCTTATCAACTTGATTGTTGTATTGGATACGCATGATAAATAATAACAACCACATTGTTTAGTGCACTGAGACAGCCTCTGTCTTCGATCTATACTCAGAAAATCTCCGAATATATTTGTAGTAGTATTAGTATGTACGGAAAACCATTCTAAAAATAATTTGTTTACTTTCTTTTTTTGTTTTGAGTTTAGTTATTGCCTCCAAGAATGACGGATGATCAAAGTGATGTTTACTGTGTTGAATGCAAAAAAAGAGAAAACGATTCTAGTAAACTAGTTACTTGCATGTACTGCTTCGCTAGTGCTCATTTTAGATGCCGTAATATTATTGGCAATGCTATTCGTAAGGTCAAAGAAAACATGTATTTTTGCTCTCCCAAATGTTCTGATATCTACACAAAAATAGTTGAAATGCAAAATTCACGTTCCGCAATGATAGCTGAGCTTAGTGCTGAAATCAAGACCACTGTAGCTAACGTTGTGTCTGCTCAAATCGAAGGTGTAAAAATCGAAGTGAATACTATTGTTAAAGCCATTGAAGAATCGCAACAATTCCTCTCGTCGAAATTTGACAGTATAGTAACAGATGTACAAGATTTAAAGTCGGATAACGATCGTTTGAACACTGAGGTAGATGAGTTGAAGAAATCTCAGTCATCCCTGAAAGCGTTTGTCAACAAACTGGAAATGAGAGCAGATAGTGCCAACAGGCATCCCATCAGCAATAACGCAGTTATGCTGGGTGTTCCAGTTCAAGCAAATGAAAATATTCCTGGTTTGATTTCAAAAGTGGCCGAACGCATTGGTGTCGTCCTGCCTTCTGATGCATTGTTATCAGCCTCTAGAATATCTAGTTCAAGTACTCTTCGTAATAAACTGGTTCCGATTCGAATTGTTTTCAAGGACAAATCTGTAAAGGAGCGGTTCTTTTCTAAGAAAAAAGAGTTTGGGCAATTATCATCATCTTCTATTGACCAATCGTTGGTCGTAGATGGGAAAACAACAAATATTGTGGTCCGGGACGAATTAACTCCGCTTACACTTGAGTTATTACAAGAAATGCGCGAATTACAGAAAAAACTAAACCTTAAATATGTTTGGGCTGGTAGAGATGGTGTAATATTAGTAAAAAGGAATGAGCATTCAAAGCCGGTAACTATTAGAAACCGTAACGATCTAAGCAGTTTTATGAATGGATCTTCATCTCGTTTCTCTCCGGACTCTCCGTCTCCTAAGAGGAAGAGAAGGGATGAGAAATAATTATGTAAGTAAGGCTCCGTTTTCTTCAGATCAAATCGAACAGCAATGGCTAATACAAATAATTACTTTCATGATAATCTTGATGATTTTAACAAATCATTTTCGGTCACTCAATCTAATGCTAATCATTTACGTATATTACAGTGGAACATTCGAGGTATGAATGACCTCGAAAAGTTTGATCAAATTCTTTTAACACTAGACCATTGCCGATACCCGATTGATGTAGTTGTTGTGGGAGAAACTTGGGTAAAAACAGATAACGTGTCACTGTATAAAATTCCTGGATATAACTCTGTTTTCTCATGTAGGGACAGCTCAAATGGAGGATTGGCAATGTTCATCAGAAGCGACATACCCTGTTCTACTCTACGTAATGTTCATATCGATGGATTCCACCATATCAGTGTAGAACTCGTCTTAAATGGACAGAATTATAATGTACATGGGTTTTACCGACCTCCGTCGTATGACGTAAATAGCTTTTTAAATATTTTAGAAAATATACTTGATTCAATTGGTGATACTCGTTCATGTTTCCTTGTCGGTGATGTCAATATTCCAATCAATTCTCAAAACAACAATGTGGTTATAAAATATAGATTACTTCTGGAGTCATTTGGATTTGCATGCCTGAATACCTTTCCAACCAGACCGATAAGTTCGAACATACTTGATCACGTTATTTGCAGACTTGATGATATCCCACGATCAAGAAGTGATACTGTTCTTACTGAAATTAGTGATCATTGTATGCTCATACTGTCCTTTGAAATTCATGGTGAAAGGGAGAGAGTAACTTTAACTAAAAATATCATTAACCATCGAAAGCTTGATACAGACTTTAAAAACTACCTAAATAATTTCGGAACCGTACAGAATGTTGACCTGTGTCTCACCGAAATCATCTCTACATACAATTCGTTGTTAATTAAACACTCGAATGTTATTAGTAAACAGGTTAACATAAAAGGCAAATTTTGTCCGTGGATGAGTTTTAATCTGTGGACGTTGATCAGAATGAAAAATAACTACATTAAGCGAGTAAAGAAGAATCCCCACGATCATCACTTGCGAGACCTTCTTAAGCATGTATCAAACAAAGTCATTGCGTTGAAAAAAATTAATAAAAAGTCGTATTATGATAACCTTTTGAATAACACCCCTCACGCAAAGATGTGGAAAACTGTAAATCGTATATTTGGGAAAACCGCTAAAACTGAATCGTTGGCGCTTGTTAGGAATGGTAGGAAAATTACCGATAATCTGGAAATTTGCGAAATTTTCAATGATTTTTTTGCTAGTATAGGACAAGAATTAGCCGACAAAATTTGTGTTGATCCTTCGGCAAATCCTCTTTTGAGCTTACAACGAGTTTCTGAAACGATTTTTCTTCTTCCAGCTTCTGCGAGTGAGGTCGCATTGCTGATCAATAATTTAGAACGTAATAAAAGCTGTGGCTACGATAATATATCAGCTGGCATTGTTAAAAATAACTCTGCTGCTTTTTCTCGGATTCTGTCGGAAGTGTTCAATAAAATGTTGGAATTAGGCTATTATCCAGATTGTTTGAAAATTGCTAGGGTTGTTCCTATTTTCAAATCAGGGGACGCTTGTGATCCAAACAATTATCGTCCAATATCGACGTTGTCAGTCTTTAATAAAATTTTAGAAAAACTGCTTATCAACAGAATTATACCTTTTCTTGATAAACACCAAGTACTGTATAGCTTACAATACGGTTTTCGGCAAGGAAGTAGTACATCAACGGCAATCGCTGAATTGTTGGATAGTGTTATAGATGGGATAGATTCTAAGCAAGTAGTCGGAGCGCTATTTTTAGATTTACGCAAAGCATTCGACACCTTAAACCACTCTATTCTTCTGCAGAAACTTGACGGCTATGGAATTAGAGGTGTTGCAAATGATTTGATACGAAGCTATTTGTCAGGAAGAAAGCAGTCGGTATCGATAGGAACGTCTAAAAGTCTGTTGCGACCGATTGGTGTGGGTGTACCTCAAGGGAGTAACATAGGCCCGTTGTTGTTTCTCCTGTATATTAATGATTTGCACAGACTCCAGTTGAATGGTATTCCACGCTTATTTGCAGATGATACTGCTCTTTTCTACCCACAAACTGATGTTGAGCTTATAGTCCGTAATATGAATAATGATTTGAAAACTTTATCAAAATACTTTGCAGCAAACCTTCTTTCCTTGAACGCCTCTAAAACTAAATGCATGTTTTTTCATTCTTCGAGAAAGTCTGTTTCACAGCATGGCAGTGTTTTACTAAATTCATGTGTGATCGAAGAAGTCAAATCATTTAAATACTTAGGTTTGGTTTTGGACTCAACACTTTGTTGGTTTGACCATATTAAATATGTTGAAAAAAAAGTCTCATCCCTATGCGGTTTAATGCGTAGAGTACGGTATTTCGTTTCACGCAGTATTCTTTTAAAATTTTATTTTGCTCACATTCATTCGTGCCTAAATTATCTTGTTATAGCCTGGGGTTGGGCTTGTAAATCTTCCCTAAGAAAACTCCAAACTCTTCAAAACAGATGCTTGAAAGTTATTTTCAATAAACCAGTATTGTTTCCTACCTTGCAACTTTATTCCGATAACTCTCACAACATTCTTCCAATTAATGGCCTTTGTGACTTTCAATCAATAATTTTTGTTCACGACACGCTGCAAAATAGTTGCTTCCATCATTCCGTTCAACTGCCTTCTATTGATCATAGGTATCCGACTAGAAATGCAGACAATTTACGGTTATCGAGAGCTTACACAACGCTTGGTCAAAAGAGAATTTCAATTGTTGGTCCAAAAAAGTATAACGCATTACCCATTGAACTGAAACAAATTAGTAATCGCGGTATATTCAAATATAAGCTTAAAATATTTTTAAAAGGTAATCTAGCCGACATTCTTGGTTGAGTGAAGTACAATCTACCAGAAACAACTAAATTTCACCCTTACCAGATAAATAAATAATTTATTATTACAATTATTATTATTATTTTTTAAATATATGTACGTTTTGTAATTCAGTGAGTCCCTTAAAAGGAAATTTGTTTTCACTGGGACATCACACCCTTTCTTTGCTTTTGTTTCTCAACTCATTAATGTTAGTTTATTAAGTTTGTTTTTTTTTTTATTTTGTTTGCTGCGCAGTTTGAGTTGAGATAGTTGCGTCCATTACCAGGGAGCTCATTTGAGCTCTTTGGTGTGGGGGATAGTGGAGGGTTATTTAAAAAAGTAAAGTAAGTAGGGTCCATGATCCAGATACTAGCAACACCATTCGCCATGCTCCCGTCGAAGTTGTTGACATAGACGTTTTCGGTATCAGTGCTGAGATGCTTGCTATGGCACTTGTGAAGTTGACAGCTCCGTCGCGGCCCGGCCTTCTACTGACGCGACGGCGGCGGGGGCTCCTCCGGCTCTGCTAATGGACAGCATTCTTCAGGCGCATTCGTAATTATCGAGAGAAATGTTAGTCCGACCCCAAGTCGCAAGCAAGACGTCCTAGTCTTCTATCAAAACGCCGGTGGAATGAATTCCGATATTGAAGACTACCGACTGGTCGTATCGGATTGCCATTGTCCTTTGCGAAACGTGGCTAAACTCCCAGACGATTTCCAGGCAAGTCTTTGGATTCTGTTTTCTGTTGTGATCGGAACCCTAACAACAGCCGCAAATTCACAGGCGGTGGTGTTCTAATAGCTATTCGACGTGGATTGAAAGTAAGAGCAATTGAGAAGGACCCATGGAACTGCGTAGAACAGGTTTGGGCGGCCATCAACCTGAGTGATCGCTTTCTCTTTTTGTGTGCCTTATACATCCCACCTGATCGTATCCGGAACAACGATCTAATTGACGCTCACTGCCAGTCAGTTTACTCACTAATGAGTGACGCTATGCCGCTCGATTAAATAGTTATTTTGGGCGACTTCAGTTTGCCAGATATCTTGTGGAAACCTGCCCATAGTGGTTTCCTCTATCCTGATTCTAAAAACTCTACGATCCATGCCGGTGCAATTAATCTTCTTGGCAACTATAATGCTGCAATGCTTTATCAAGTTATTCATGTCGTCAACGAGAACAACCGTTCCTTAGACCTCTGCCTCGTGAGCTCACACGACAAGGCCCCATTCGTCTCAGCGGCTCCATGTCTGTTAATCAAGAGAGTCCCACACCATCCTCCTCTGATCATCTGCATAGAAGATAAACTCCTTCAGGACTTCGATGAATGTCCAGCTGCTATCTCATATAATTTCCGTAAAGCTGATCAACAAAGCATCAATGATTTGCTGTCTAGTATTGACTGGGCAAACACACTAGATCCCGACGACGGCGAAGCCGCTGCACACTACCGCGACTACCGAAAAGTAGTCTCCGCAGTACATCTCATACCTTTTCGCATACGAATGAGCTACGCAGGCTGAAGTCATACAAAAGAGCAGTCTTTCCAGCTATGAAAGCCGCTATCAACTGATCGATCTAGAACCTCTTTGTGTTCGTCGGGCTAGCTCCAGAGCACTGGAAAGCTTACAAGGGAGAATTGACTATGCCAACTATCATGGGATAACATCGCAGTCCGCTGGATCGAAATGCTTCGAGATCATACTGAATAAAGTGATTTTTGAGGCATGCAAACACTACATTACACTTTATCAACACGGGTTCTTCCACAAGCGTTCTGTAAACTCAACTTCTGTGAGTAATAAAGACCGTGGCGTACAAATTGATGCGCTATATGCACCCTTCAAAGCAGCTTTCGACACAGTGGACCATGAAATACTGTACCCCAAATTTCGTCGTCTCGGCTTCTCGGATAGACTGTGGCTGAAATCTTATTTGACAA
This sequence comes from Sabethes cyaneus, assembly GCF_943734655.1. Classification (NCBI taxonomy): domain Eukaryota; kingdom Metazoa; phylum Arthropoda; class Insecta; order Diptera; family Culicidae; genus Sabethes; species Sabethes cyaneus. The sequence goes on from NC_071355.1 coordinate 36,088,437, forward strand.
ACTGTCAGCTATATATGAAGATAGGATTGGCGGCTGAATCGACAACATTCTCTCTCAGTGCCACAGGAACCTCAAGGAAGTAATTTAGAACCTCTTCTATTCACTCTCTTCTTCAATGATGTCTCCCTGATCCTACCAAACGGCTGTGATGATTGTTTCCGTCTACAGGATATGCTTAACTCTATTAGAACATGAAAAAGAAGAAGAAACAGTACAGCAGCCGTATGTTTTATCAAAGTAATTTTGAAGTAGCAGGGGTAAAGCAAAGCATGGGTGCTAATTCCGTTACTGAAATTTGACCTTCTGTTTTTATACGACAGACTTCGCAACCAGCTGTTAGAATACAGGACAGTGCGGGGTCAGTGCTACGATCCTACTGACTCTAACAGCCTCTCTCAGCCGAGATTCGAACTGGCTCATTAGACCAGCGTCTTACCTCGAGGCCAACTGGGAGGCGAAGTAGCAGGGGTAGGGGTGACTTAAATGCTTAATAACTGGCATTAGAATAACATTAGTAAAGCTTATTGGTTATCTGGGCATAAGAAGTTTGCCCTCAAAGTAGTCATATTACGAAAAATATTGGAAATAAAGCATTGGTACGGACCCAGCAGAATTTCGGGAACGCTGGTGACCGTCAGTCACTACGGGCATGACCGCTACAGTGGCGGCAATATGGTGCATCAATAACCACTCATCACCATTTAGATTGAAAATGTATACTTATACATCGATGAATGACAAAGCCAATAGCATGAAAAAAGAGTTCTGTTGACCTCTCACAAGACGTATGAGAAGTGCCCCTGCCATGACATAAAAACCGTTTTCATGAGGAGTTAGTTCGCACTGCCTCACTACAAACGGTGACGATGGAGAGGCTTGCTCTCAAAACAACCACGTTTTGGATGGTAGTAGGCAGTAAAGCTGATGAGAGGTTTGACGAACAAGCTACAGAACATGTCTTGATAAGCAATTAAAGTTTGAGTGACTCCAGAGCTCACATGTACGTAGGCGTGACACGTCAAAACAGGGAGACATACCGAAATGCTAGAGCCGAGATTCCATCACCGTAAGGAACGCTGGCGCTAAGATCGCGAGATTGTGATGGTGGAGAACTGTTTCAACTGGCATGACACAAGAAGCTTCGTTAAAACTATCAACGAAAATAAGAAAAGGAACTTGCCAACAGTTATGTTTCCAGTGCATAAGAAGGGTGACAAACAACTACAGGTGTAAAAAACTACAGAGGTATCAACTCTCTTTGCGCATGTTCAAAAGTATTTGAAATAATTATGTATGATGTCCTCTTCGCCAGCTGTAGGCACTACGTCACGTCTACGGATCAACATGGGTTTTATCCAAAACGTTCCACTGCCAGCGCAGTTCACAGCAAATTGTTTACAAAACACGAGCGTAGGTGCCCAGATTGAAGCTGTTTATATCGATCTAAAAGCTGCATTTAACCGTGTTAACTGTAGCATGTTTTTGGCTAAACCAGCCTTGTACGATGGTTTCGATTCTATCTGTTGGATCGAATGCCCTACGTGAAGTTGCGTAAGATGTAATCCGAGTACTTCTCGAATCTCTCCGGCATTCCACAGGGCAGCAATTTAAGACCATTGCTCTTTATGCTATTTATTAACGAAATAACGTTCCTATTTACAGATGATTGTCGTAGAATTATACACCTTCAATATTATTTTGGACTCGAAGTTTTGGCCAGGCATGTGTACTGCAACTGCACAATGGGCAAAAATGAGTTCGTAGGGGAAGGGCGGTAAAGACGGACACCTTAAGGTAAAGACTCAATATCTACTCAAATATAACTGTATTGATCCCAATTTTCGTATAAACTGAACCTTGAAGTCTCTGTCTAATAAAGTTACAACGTGTGCTGGAAAATTTCTTCCAAAATTTATGCATTTTTTAATATTATAAACATCATGTATAAATCAGAGTTTCTGCGCATGGGCGGGAAAGACGGTCACTTGATATGGGAAAGACGGACATTCGCAAAAAGGTGTCACGCGTCGTTGAATTATCAGTATTAAGAAAGATTAACATATTTCATAATGTATTTAGGAAAGAATTGGTTTGGGAAACCCCCTTCCCGATCCCCCCTTTGAGCGAGAAAATAGAATGGTTCCCTTCAATATTTTAATTGGTGACGAATTAATCGTTTCTAAAAGTTGGCTCATTCCAACTGTTATATGACTTCTGGTTACTTTTACATATATAATATGGAAGTATTTGCAATGTTAAATCGTTGTTGGGCGTTGTTGTGAACCCATTTTGTTCAAAATCTGTGTGTCCGTCTTTCCCTACCGTTGGGTGTCCGTCTTTCCCGACTTGGATACCATTTTTTCAAACTTCAATAACTTTTTACTGAATATTCAAAAATTCACTAGGTTTCCAATGGATATTCAGTGAAAGATCAAACTAACGCAATGTCGTCGGTTTAGCATGAACATGTTGTTTTTTAACGATTTACCAGCTATTTTCTTCACGCACAAAATTACATCGGTTAGCGTATATACGCATTTTTTCTTTGTTTTGCTTATAAATTTGTCAGTTACGCTGCTAAAAATCGGCAGTTTATTTCAAAAGTGTTAATTCAATCTATAGAAACATTTCCCATCATTGATTTGCTTCAAAAAATTATTGTTTATGAAATATGACAAGTGTCCGTCTTTCCCGCAGTGTCCGTCTTTACCGCCCTTCCCCTAATCCCAATTATTTAGAAGATAGATACTTTTCCGTAATTAAGTTTTACTATGTATGTATGTATTGACCCCCTAAGTTTTTATACTGTTTATTTAAATTTTACCATGATTTTTTAGGATAATAGGGCAAACTGGACATCTTCCCAAGGTCTGCACCAGATAGGTCTATCACCTATCAATTCCCTGCATTTTTACCTTACATTCTGACTTTATATCTTACAGACCGTACTTTACGTGTCAAGCTGGATTACACAGTTTCGCATGCATTCAGTAATACTTCTGGTGTCCCACAAGGCAGTAACTTGGGGCCTTTGCGTTTCACCTTGTACTTTAACGACATAGTTATTCTGCTGTGTTCCGGAAACGTACTGATATATGCCGACGATCTAAAGATCTTTCTAGTTGGAACATCTGTTGATGATTGCCACCATTTGGACACCATTGCTGATTGGTATAACAGAAACAAGCTAACAATAAGCATCACTAATTATGTGGTTATAACATTTCATCGTTGTAATGTGCCTATCTCATTTGACTATTAGATAATCGGAACTGTACTCGAACGCGCCGATCAGATTAGTTATCATGAAATTCTGTTGAATAACAAGCTCACGTTCAACCAAAAGTCTGCTGTCACATCCAGAGCTTCGCAGCAACTGGGATTTATCACAAAAATCGCTCGAGACTTTAAAGATCCACATTGCTTGAAAGCATTGTACTGCGCATTAGTACGAGCAATACTGGAAAATGCCTGTATTTTGAAAAACTCTCCGGTGAATCTTCAGAAATCGCAGCTTAATGACTGCTAAACGAAATAATAGTTTGCAGAGACGACACTCTGTGCTTTCCTTGATATTGAAAGCGCTTTCGATAACACGCCTGGTTTTTTTAGAGCTCCGTTATGCATGTTTTCCAATGAGATTATTATACTGAGAAACCCGCTTTTTTGTTCTATATTTATCTCAACTTTTGTTTTCAAAAATTTTACATAATTTAAGATATAGTTTAATGACTTTACTTCAAAGTCTACCTCCTTTGTCGAGCATTTTGGAAAATTTTTGTTTGATTTTCAATTTTATCAAATAACTGAAAGTAGCTCATTGAAGATGACTTTTTCAGATATATAGGGTGTTAGGTAGCTTAGTGCAGATATTTCAGGCGGTGATAGAGGACCATATTTGACGAAAAAATTCATCTACACATATGGTCAAATCTCAATTGTTACAGAGTTATTGAACATTTTTAGTTTTCGGTTCTGTTTGCCTTAAATTAGCTCTGGTACAAAAACTATGCTAGCTAGCACAATTCTGCTACTTTCATTCGAAAGCCGAAATTTAGTCTTAAACCTCCTACTTCATGAGATTTAGTAACTTTTTAGAGGAAAAAGCTATGAAATAAGTGTTTCTCAAGGCGTTTTTTACGAATTTCTCCTAAAAATGTGTGATAAAACTGATGGCTGTTTATGCACTAATTCAAAGCATTGGTACGGTTCTCCAGTTCGTTCATTGACGTAAAACGCTTATCTCTTTTAGTTTCGTTGCAATTTCATTCTAAACGTATAGTTTTGGGTGTTGAATTAGAATCTGAAAACTGCTCGAACTCATGCATCACGCATAGCAGACTTTAGATCAACGTGTGCGACGGACACGGTTAGACGCATATGGAAAACAGTTTCAAAACTGAGTTCTCGGGTCTCTTGGACCAAAAATTTGATGAAACAGAAACTGATCTGTAAAGTAAATTTAGTCATTCGTGGTATCCCGTAACGCAGAAATGTGTCATTTTTGGCGTTTTTGGGATTTTTTGGGCCAGGAAAGGTTCTTATGATGGTTAGAGACCCCTCCTCCATTAAGAGGGGGGGCTCCCTACAAATGAAACACAAATTTCCTCATAACTTGAGAACTAATCAAGCAATAGAAACCAAATTTGGCATGTGGGTGTTTTTGGAGACAAGAATTTTTTCTATGGTAAATTGAGACCCCTCCTCTCTTTAGAAACGGAATTATCTTTAAGAGGGGGGCTTCCAAACAAATGAAGTACAAATTTCCTCATAACTAGAGAACTAATCAAACAAATGGAACCCAATTTGGCATATGGGGGATTTTGGAGTCTTGAATTTTTTTATGATGGTTAGAGACCTCTCACCCCTGTGGTATGGGGATAAGGACTCTCATACTATTAAAACAGAAATTTTTGCGTAAATCAAAAACTAATCGAACTCGACAAATTCGAGACTCTTCCATAGAACATTAGTCAATAACAAGACCACAAAAACTATCTATAGTAACACTAGATCATTCAGGGCGACCCGCCGTTGGTAGCGCCGGCCACGGGGGGGGGGGGCAGTCCCCCCGCAGAAATCAACACTGTCTAGGTTTATTTGTTTTCCTAGGTCTACTGACCTCTATTAGTTTCCTTCAATTGGGTCCAAACGAGCGACAGCGAGTAAGGAGAGGATCACCCCTGCAAAATGGTACCTTCCACGAAAAAGTTTTCCGTGAAAAGGTACATTCCGCTTAAGGTATTTCGTGAAATGGTATTCGGCGAGATGTTGTACAATCGCGGCGAATATTGCTATCCGCTTTCTGGCTAAGCAATGAGGGGAGTTGTTTTCTACTTTACTGTGAGGAAAAATGGCAAATTTGTATATGAAACTACCCACCCCAGGTAACCAATAAACATTAACATAAGCAGCAAATCAGCATATCTGGCATATCTGTTGTACTGCACGTTGTTGTATATTAGCTTTTTGACTGCATAGGTGTTGTAAATTGGCATCCAAAATTGTATTCGAATTCTTCGTGTCGGTAATTAGCTGTAAATTAGCATTGTCAGCACTATAAGAAGGTTATCAGTAAAGTAGCTGTATATTTTGTAAAAATAGCATTTAAGGCGACCCAAATGCTTATTGGCTTGCATTTGAATAGCATTGGTGATGCTTATTGGTTACCTGGGATGCTTTTATACATACGAAACTGCCAAAATGAATCATCTAAGGTTAAACTCCTCAGAAACTTGCAAAACTCGAGATTGTGACAAAGATTATCCGAGATTCATGATTTATGTACAACACTGTTTAATTTGTGGCAATACGACGTTTGTCGGGTCAGCTAGTTAGTACATAAATGTAACGTAAAGTAATGTAAAGTGCCAGGTTGTAGTCAGCAAAAGTATCAGCCACGTAGTTGCATCTCATAAAGTTACATAGAAGTACAATTAGGCCTTTTGGCCATATATTCTGTTATCTCCGTCAAGGTGAATCTAAATTATCACAGTAAAAGTGTTTTTTTCGTCGAAACTATAGAAAATTAAGTTAGGTATCTCCGATTCGCTCTCAATTAGACGCGAGACGACGCACGACGTTCCATTACAACTTTTTCCGAATGTCATTTGTCGTTATTTTTAAAAATTTAAAAAAAGGAACGAGTTAAGCAGTGTTACCTATTTTAATCAGTTGAACATAAATGATCCGAAAATGCACTTTTTTATTCATATTTTCAAAATCTTTTGATAGGATCATCTTCACAAATCACTTAACCATACATTTGATTCACACAAACACAATTTACTGGGTTTCCGACAAGAAATATGATGAATTAAAAATTGTTGTCCAAAAACGTACATTTTTCAGCTGCTCTTCAGCAATCGCCACCTCGCTACTAACGAATTCATCAAATTTTCAGTACTGATTACAACCACTCTGAAAGTCAAGCACTCAATTGTCACGTACCATATTATTCAGTCTCTTTTTTTCTATTATCTAAGGCTTTGTCACTAGCCAAAAGTTTTATTATTTTCTAACAAAACTGAAAACAAATTCTGAATTGACGGAACCTGTTCACCACTAGCAGCACAACTGATGAACTATCGTGTTGCCAAGACACTGTTTCGGTTCTGGAAATAAGAATTTTAAGTTTGAAATTAACTGAAACCTCCTATGGTGAAAACGTGGTTCAATACTTTCAAGAGAAATGTATGTTCATAATTAATTTTTCTTTATTAAAAACAACACAAAAGACAGCTTTTTCAATAATTTTCGAAAATTTTCTCAGTGATTTAATAAAGCAACGATGTGTTTCAATGTCATTTGCTTTGACAACACTGTTCTGAGTCGAATCGTTTGTACTGCTATATGTTTACCTCTTTTGTTCTCCCACCATCCTTATGAACAGCGAGTGAGACGTCAAACTCGCAGTTTCCCATAAGAACACCAGAGAATAAAAGAGACGACGAATACCGTTTGCCAAACGGTGCGGTGAGTATATGCCCCGATAAACAATTTAGACAGATGGCATTTTACGCAACTATGCCGATACGCTATGCCGATTACGCATCAGATGCCGATTAGTAGGTCGCGGATAGGAACGCGAACTTACTGAATAGGGGGAAAAGTTCGAGGGATTTTTTAAGGGGACGTAAAAAAATTCAAATTTCAGGATTGCTTAAAAAAGCACCTTGTGGGTGAAAATGGGTTCGGTCTGTTCAAAATTAGTTCCGCCGCTCCAACTTTTAAAGCGAAAAATCAAAAGTTTAGCTCAACAATAGTGTCTTCCAATGGTAACAGCTTGAAGAACTAAAGATAGCAAGAAGATTGCTATGCTGATATCCCCCACTTAGTCAACCCATCGCTTGTAATAAGGTAAAACAATCAGTGACCCGCTTAGACTGCTTAAAACTAGTTCTTTACCTTATGTATTTATTAGTACCGCAAAATGCGGCTTATCAGTGCAATCAAAATCCAACTTAACTACAAAATCAGTTATCAAACGAAGAGGTTCCTCTAATAAAGTTCTAGATTCGAAACAGAATGAATTGTGAATTCATCTGGGAACCTTCAATCAACTAAGCTCTTATAAAGGTTTGTTCCAGAAATATGAAATACTTTTTCCAAAATTACGCACAAAACATACTATATCAAAACATATGCACACGCCTTGCTGGAACCACTGGTTTAAATACAGAATTTTCCTCTGGATTTGGTCCTGTATCCGCATTGAAAATATTTTTGACGAATTTATGTATTCGCGCCAATATGTAAGTAGTTTCTAACCGCTACGATAGCTTTGCAGAACTAAAGCGACATTTTCATTTCATTGTTTGGTCTCATTCTGATTCGCCAATTGTCAGGCCGTACTAAATCAAAGTGTTTATTTATGTCGAGTTCATGTGCAGCATGTGCATTTTATATTTTTTGTTATCTTTACAAATCGGTAAGTCACCGAGATAAAATTGACACCTAATTTTGATTACTGTTTTATATCGTTCCGAAAGCATAGCAACCCTCCCCCAGTTATCATGATCTCAACAGCGCAAAAATCTAGTTCCGGTTCGCCCCCCGGTTCTGGTACAAAATAAACCAACAATACTCACGAATGATACTGTGCCTGAAGAAAATTGAACTCCTCCTTTATCCGCTCGAGCGTTTCCGCTATCGTGAACTGTCGTCCCTGCGGGGGTGGACCCTGTAATTAGCAAATCAAACAGAAAGCACCAATTAGTTCATCCCTTATCGCCAATCAATCATTTCGCGGTGTGGCACTGTTTAACTGATAATACGACCCACTCTATCACGAAATCATATTCAGTAATGCCAATGTAATTATTATGTACAAACACTCCCGGTTCGACCCGCAGCAGCTCCAATTGATATTGCCTTTCAAATGCAAATTATAATTTATCGAACTAATTATCATAATCTTTATTGCTGCCGCAAGTTTACACTCATACACAATCGCATGCCAACGCACGGAATCCATTCGGCACGATAGAGCAAAAGAGAGAGAGGTGAAACGAGTGTGCGTGTTAGGGAGAGAGAGTAAGAGTACGCGCGGAGTTTCGATTTCACGAATCGGATAATCATCGTGACATAAATGTGTCACGTTTGGTTACACGCGCAATCATCCCACCCTCTGTCGCCCATCGCAAACATTCCTCTCTCTCTCTCTCCCTCCCACCCTTCGTCGTTCTCATACTGTTGTTTCCTCACTTCATTCACACAATGAAATATTTATAGACTCGAATTAAATACAATTACGGGAATGGCAAGCACCTTCAAATTGGCAGTCATATTAACTGCTTGTTTGTTGAACACTGGAATCCTGCTGAAAGTGACAGCAACCGAAAATCACACACACACGCGCCCGTGCCCGTGCCCGCACAAAAAACGAATAACTGTTGCGCTGTAAAATTAATCACTTTTCAGCCCCCACAAACCAGAAGCGCCGATTGTTTCCAGCACGTTGACACGTTGAATCACTGATCCGACCGCCGGTCTCGGTCTCGCGGGGAGCAAAATAATTAAACTGATTAATTCATTCGTTGGAAAATGTGCTTTATTTTATTATCGCAATATTGATGTTTTATTCATGTGCACTTCCTCACCACGGCGCTGCTGCTGCCGCCCCACTATTATGCTGTTCGAGCGAGGTGATAATGGGGTTGGTCATTTGACTGCCACTCAGCGGCACACATAAACACAACGGCACAGAAGCACGTGCGCACAAACGTAAACACTGCCACTGCTACCGGGGGTAGCCGTTTTTAATATGTTGTTTAATATGTAAGATAAATTATTAAATAATTATGCCTCCATGGACTTTCCGCAGGCGGGCACCGTGCGTCGCTCTCACTTTCGCTTGATTGATGTTGGCAAAACGTCGCCTACTCTGGCACAGAGAAATAAATTCGCACGTAGGCCGGTATTGTTTTGGTTTGCTTTCAGGTTCGTTGCAAATCCAAATGGTCACTAGATTAACTGCCGAAATTGACACCGTTTGTCCTCTTGCGCTCTTTTGTTGACAAGCGGCAACGAACTTCCGGACAGCGTCACTCACTTTCGAACGAACAGAGGGGGGAAGCGAACACACAGCTTCGATGGCAGTTGGCCAATTCAATTACAGCCAAAATTAATCCAATTTGTGAACCGATTTTTTTTCTGCCAAATCTTTGGCTGCTATAATCCACATCCACACGGGCAATTGTACACTACGGTTCCGGAGCACTCCACAATCCTCGCCGCACTGATGTATGGGTATCCTTGTGTATTCAAAAAAAAAAAACCGATGACCCTTTTCACTTCTCAAAGCGGCGTTATTCTTTCTTTGTCACACACAATATTTTTCGCAGAAATGACTCTCGGAAATTCACTAACACACGGAGGATGCGTGCACGAGAAACGCACTCTAGGATTCCATCAGCGACGGTGATCTTCTTCGCATCCAAGCAGCATCCAAGCTGCAGCACACACTTCACCCTGTTGATGTTTTTGCAGGACGCGTCAGCACCGCATGGTACCGAATTCGACCGAATCAAGGACAGGAAAACCAGAGCCAAAAGGATCCTTCCAGCACGAGCTTCAAGACACAAATGACGTACGGCAGCGTGGCACATGCAAGGATAACTCTCTTTCCTTGCCGCGCCATGCTCTCCCGAAAGAGAGAGAAAAACTGCGAGCGAGCTTCTGTGTCTTCTTCGCGTAATCACTTGATTCGCTCTGTAAACTTGATTACCAACTCCAGCCGGGATGCCAGATAATCGGTTGAGGTTAATTTTCAATTAGTAAAACTAACAATATTTCACCTCCTAATGCACATCTAGGAGGAAATCATTCTGGCAACCCCTTCCTTTCCACACATCACACAAGGATGCGACGACTCTCCTCAATACACGCGCGCACACACACACACACTTTCTCTTTCGCTCTTTCTCTTCCCATCGCCGCCCCTTTTGTTATCGTATGTTTCCACTCCAGCAGGAATCAGCAAATTCGCTGCTCATGAATGAAAGTTGTTGAAACAAAAAAAAAACTTTTCCTACCCTCACACAGCACAATGAAATGCTTTCACCAGCATGCTGGCTGCCCCGCAGGATGGAAGGATGGTTGGTTGGTTGGTTGGTTGGTGAGGACCGTTATCGGTGGGTGCGTTTGTGTATAGAGTGTCCTTCTCGGCTCCTCGGTGTAAATGTGTGTCACTTGGTACGTACCGTACGGTAGGATCGGGAATACACCGTGTCGTTTTCTCATTTCGCGTGCGCATGTTGTTGAAGGGACGAGCGAGCAAGGAAGTATAAGCAAGTAAATGTGGTTTGAGGTTAACGGTGACTGGTTGTTGGTTGACTGACTGACGCGGTTTTGATGACAAAGGACCGGCCGCCCGATTGAAAAATAAACAATGATCGTCGTATAAGAACTTTACCCTACTTACCGGGGCTATTGTGAGTCTTTTTTTTTTTGTTTGAACAAGCAGATTTTCTCAGTTTTTACCGGATGGAATGAATTTGCCTTGGCAAAGTATTTGTACGCAGGCAGAAGGCAGTCTTTATGGAAAAAATCGTCGAAGGATCGCTTGGACGGATCGCAGGCTCGTGATTGCAGCGCAACAGCCATGGTTCAATGGATGGAAACAGTAGGAAGTGTGCAATCCTGGTACAAAACGCACACGCAAAGCTGCGATGCGCACCATACAGGAGGGATGAGTTTCACCGCTGCAAGCGCAATCATCATCGTCAGCAACATCATTGAACAGGGAGATTCGCAGGTCGGTAACGGTGATGATGGAGGTGGTGGTAAAAGAAACACAATGCCAACAGCGGATGGAGAGCACGATAGACAAACAGCAAACGAACCAAAAAAGTGTACAAGAAGCACGCTGTTATGTCGGGATTAGAACGGTAGCTGCTGGGTTTGTGTTTGCCCGATGACGATGGGACGGTGCGGCATGAAGCGGTGGGACTGGAAGCCCACGCGTGCAGTTTGCCAACTGCTTCCGAAGCTGATGTCACTCAAACTTCCCCGTTCGATCCGTTCTCCTCTGCTCCTTCTGCTTCTGCTTCGCTCTCATTCTGGACGTTTTCTCTCCTTTCTGGTTTTTCTGTTGAACGGGAACCGAACAGTGTTACCAGGTCGATTGCCCATTTTCCCGCTGCCCAGAGCTTGATTTCCCGCTGAAATACCGCTGGCCAGGATCAATTTCCCGCTAGAAATCCCGCTGAATCGAAAGTCATATTATTCTTTCGTTTCTGGTGCAATATTTCAGTAAGGCTTGCATTTGAAATTAGGATGATCTGCTGAAATTGAGAGGTTGCAATTGAATGAACATTATGCAAATTTACTGCATTCATGTTGACGAAGTTTTGGGATTCAGGAAACAGAAAACGAAATATTCTGTTATCCCTTATATAATGACAGTTTACTGCGAAATTTCGCAAGAATTATAAGATTAAGGAGTCTAAGAACACAGGCGAAAATTTCGAAAGAAGCTTTTAGCACAAATTCTTTTTCTGTGTCTAGCTATGATAAAAATCATGCAAAATTTCAGCAACGCTGGCAAATGGTTATGGTTTTTGGTGACAAAAGAAGATATGTTTCAATCTTTAGAAACACCCAAAAATCAAAAATATCTGTAAAGCGCATCGGCTCTTTGTTCTCGCCTTTATTTTGTTTTAGCACCGATTTGTTTTGGTTTTGTTATCATACAAACCAAATTATGGGCCCTATTCTGTAAGTCACGTCGAGTGTCACTTTGCTCGAATAGTCGACTTTTGCTATTATGTAAGTCACACGACCCAATTTGCTCGAATAGTCGACTTTTGCTATTATGTAAGTCACACGACCCAATTTTGTCGAGTAACACGACTAAGTCCATCGCCAAAAAGCTAGTGACTAAACGGTTAGCAAATGACGCCAGAGTTAGCTTTGTTTTGATCGTGCATTGAGCCGCTATGTTACCCATTCTTCTTGCACTCGACACACGACAGTGACTGAGTCGAGCCGAGTTGCTCGACGTGACTTACAGAATAGGGCCCTATGATGTATATAGATACATAAGTGTTGTTTTGTTTCCAATTCATGAATCAGTTGGATTTTGCCATCCATTGGCAACGAATTAGTGCAAAACGGATTTGTTTGGTGGTCTTCTTTTTCAGTAAGTTCTAATGAGTATTTGTCAGAACTATCCCATTCTAGGTAAAAACCACGGAATTTTATAATCAACAGAATATACTGAACCATCTGCCAATGCATGAGCAGACATTAGAATGTCACTAAACGAAGTGTTTTGCTGTCAACCTCTCTTTCAGCACTCTTTTTGCCTATCAAATATCGCTAAATCGAGATCCCGCTAAAATCCCGCTGAGTTATTTAAGAAAACCGCTAGATTCCCGCTAGCCGCTGTTTGGTTATTAAGTCCCGCTGTCCGACTTAAAATCCCGCTAAATCTAGCGGGAAAACCGCTGATCTGGCAACGCTGGAACCGAAACCAGGTACCGGCCGCATGTCACGTAGGCTGGCACCGGAGTCGCAACGAAACGAAACGAAATCAACGCAAGCCAGCACAGTTCGGAAACCGTCTACATACTTCGACGGAAAGCGTACTGATTTAGAGAAGATTGAAAATAAACAGGATAATGACTATATTTTGTCGCTTCGGTGCTGCCGTGTTCCAACTAGTCAAAATACTTAGTGGTCCAGAATGGAAAATTTAAGAGATAACCTTGATGAGTCGGCAAAAGTTGTATTATGAAAAACCGTATTTTTGGTAAAATTGGTGGTTGGGGTGGTCCCAATTTTCTTGACAATAACAAAACTGGTTCTTAAGTCTAATTTAAAATGTGTTTGAAGAGATCTGTTTCACTTTTTTCAATATAACTTTCTCAATTTTGGTTTCTAATAAAAACTCACTTTAGTCAAAATTTAGACTTTATACATATGCATATTTTTGTCAAAGTCATCAACCATGTTACTTTCCTACAAACAAAGTTATGAACCCTATTTATTAAAAATTAACCATTTTTCGAAAGGAAATTTTCTACGATTGGGTACTTCCAATATAATTTCGCTTCAACTTCATGAAAGATACTTTTCAATTTAAATTTAGTGTTTGTGTACAAAAGAAATTTAGGGACTCTGCATCGAGTTGTTCGACAGTTTTGAAAAATGCCCATTACTGTGCCATAACTCCGTTTTTTGTCTTTTTATTTGGAGTTTTGGAACTAATTTGTTGTCATAGAAGTGTTTTTGTGTTAATTTAATGCTATTTTTGTATTACAGTAATGTTCCGATTTTGTCAGCTCCCGATTTTCTCTATCCCCGATTTTATTAGCCTTTTATCCCAATTTTGTCAGCCTATAAATTTTGCCTAACTTCTGTCCTTTTAAACATGATTTATAATACTTTTCAGCCTGCTTGAAACTATTCTGATTCTCTGGGGAGAGTTTTTGAATAAAATGATGCCTTCTTGCGAGCTATTCGGGGTCAAAATTAGGGTATTTTTATAGTAAAAGTTCTATAGTTCTTAAATAAGCAAAGAAAGATGTATACAATATTCAGCAAATAGTAAAAATACACAAATATTGTGTATTTTTACTATTTGTACAACTTTGTAAAACGGGAAAAAGTCATACAACAGCTACAAAAACAGCTAAAATAGAAAAATTGATTTTTACGATTTTTCATTTATGAAAAGTATAATTTTTCTATCTTTACTGAAGAGATAGAAGGTTACAGTCTTCAGCAAAAATTTTTGTAATAATATTCTGTAAAACTTCCAGAACACATCAATGTGTTATATTGAAACTGAAGAAAAATAAAAAAAAATTATTGCACTTTTAGGGGGATTAATCAAAATTCAAATTCCGCAGGACAATAGAACTTTTAATTTTAAGAAACTTTTCCAAAGATTCCATAAACCTAAAACCACTTTTTCCTGCTCAAAGCTAATGTGCATCGAAAAAGGTTCTGGATCAGTGTGCTGTGCCCGATTGATTGAGCTTTCGGTTGACCAATTGAGGGTTAAAATTTAATTTTTAATAGAAGTCTTCGATATTGCAAGGTCTTAAGTCTTGAAATTTGAAAAAAAATCCCGATTTTGTCAGTTTTCCCATTTTGTCAGCCCAAAATTCAACATGGGGCTGACAAAATCGGAACATTACTGTATGTACATATTCACAGTAATATTAATATTTTTCTGGATGGGGTACGATAAAAAGGCAAATTAATGTTCTGTATGCACTTTTTGCACGATAAATACTTGAACCACTGGAAACAACTGGATATTTAATCTGCATTATTCAGAAAGCGATAAAAGGATGACTATGCAAGTATATAGAAAAGACAACGAAGAGACGGAGATGATGAAAATGTCGTGACAAGATGATGGTACAGTGATAAAATGATAGCGAAAATACGATGGAAAAATGATGGAAAAAACACGACAGAAGAACATCGAAAAGACAACATTTTTGTTAGACTGTTTTCATGTTTGTTAGAACATGAGATTGTTTTTAGTCTTGACCTTGAAATGCGATCATACAACGGGGCCTTTCTCCGAAAACCCGCGCTGAGAATCGCGGCTAACACACTGATAGACGAACAACGTCACGTGTAGTACCTTGCAAAAATGTTGCAAATTTTCATCTCGATGAAGGCTCATCACCTACTCATCAGCGATTTAAATCTTATCAACTGGCAACTCTATCGTATCCTGATTGCTCGCGATGAATCGCCGACGCAAAAACTGGTGAGCAAAATATGAATTGATTACGCTCGAAAATACTCGCTCGGTATCTCTGTGTCACTCATCGCTAATCATCGTTAATCGCTGTCATCCAACCGAGAACGTATTTTGCGAAGAAACATAAAGAAACATATTTTTTGGCAAATTACAAAAGAAATATTGCTCGTTCAAATATAAAACGTTATTCCTATCACATATAATAATTATGAACTTATCAAACGTCAACATATACCTGCAACGCCATACACAACCAGTAACTTCAAGCGGCACACGGACAAACAACATGGTTTCAAGATTTAGTTTCAATGAAATGCAAACCTGGTGCAATATTATTATTATTAATTGGTGCCTCGAAGCTTCGAAGCTATGAAAAACAATACATCTTCTTCTTGTGTGACTAACGGTGAAGGCTGATAATAAAAATATCGTCGGCTACTGTTCAAAATTTGATCCTTTGAGCTTGTCATTGTCACGAAAAAAAAAAGATTTATGCTGCACTCTACGTGAATGTTGAAAAATTATGAATAGCATGTTAATATAATTTTATGAGATTAAAAGTCTTCTGGGTGTAGAAGAACGTTGATGTTTGAAGTGCATTTATGTATTATGTCGCAAAAATGTGTATCAAGTATCTCAGGTGCTAATAGTCGAACTGAAAAACCAACATAAATGTTAGGTACATGGTTTTTGACGGTATAATTCAATATCCGATAGCGCTCTGCCTGTTTTCCAAAATTGGTAAATCATAGCTACTCATCGCGATGAGTAAAATGCGAAATATTCGTTTTTGATTGGCATCACTAGCCTTTCTCTCACTCTCATTAAATAATTCTCAGCTAGAAAAGCATTGCCGGAGAATTTGACGTTATGGAATCACCTTTGAGTGTGTTTCGAACCGAAACAGAACTTTTATCAATGAATAGCAAAAGCAGTCTCCTTTTGTCCAGCGCCTCTATGGTTCAAAGGTACAAACACTAGTGAGCCACATGCCCTGGTAGGTGTTGTGGGTTCGAATCCGGTTATAATCTCAGATTATAGCTTGGTTCGACCCATGCACCTTCCAGCATTGGACAAAAAGTAGGAGTCAAAACGACTACTTGTTAAGCGTTGCTACCAATACCCCCCCCCCCCTCACCTTTCCGATCTTTCCTCTCCTCCATCAAAAAATTTTCATTTCCTTCCCTACCGTCCCTTCATCAATTGTAGAACTACCGTTTCAATGAATAGAAACATTTTTGTTGTTTTGACAACAAACTGTACGAAAGATTATAAAAAGAAGACGAAGAAAAAAGGCGCCTTCAAAAGAAACTACACCAGCATAAAAAACGGCAAGCAACCGCCGAAAACCACCACAAAAAATGCCAAAAACAGACGTCAAAAAAAGACAATAAAACAGTGGAAAGATGACAAAGAGACTATGAAATTTGTTGTGAGTACGATTAAGAGACAACGAATACGAAGAAAAGTAACAGTGAGATGACAAAAAGACGGTGAAAAAATGATAAAAGAACGACATGACAAAAAGACAGTAAGGCTTATACAAATTTGGAAAAAAGTTTATGTCAAAAATTTTCAAAATGTGACGGGGCAAAAAAAATAAAGTGTAATATTATTATGTTGCATTCGTTAGTGACAAGCAGATTTTTTTGCAGCTCAAGGAGTTTACATCTCTAAATTACCCAATTTGGCTAAGTTGAAGTAATTATCCCGTTAGTCTCGATCAACTTTGCCTCACTAATTAAGCTTTCTGATTCCTGCTGCAAGTCACAGGCGATTATTCTGCTTAACCTTTAAGTTCCCGACGTTCAAAATTGGGGTGCTTGCGATCAGACATTTGAATCTATTTACTTTAAATTTTGTAACATTTTAATTCAACTTGTTTTCAAAGAACCGAATTAGATTGAGGCAACAATCAATTAAACTATCATATTAGTGAAATTTGGTACCGCTTTTGACGGAGATATTCCGAATTGCAGTGGGATTATTTTTTCCTATCATAGGTACTAGATAAGTTAAAAACGAAAATAAGACAAATCACAAACGACAGAAGACCAGCTATTGGTGCTTTCGGGGCTCAAAAATGGTCGTTTTAGACCGCAGTGTCCAAGTACCTACCCTATTTTTAGATGTAAGGAAAATAAAACTTAAAGATACAATTTTTTTATTGTGCATTGGATACATGCAGAACGGATGTCGTTGAATCGTTCGAAACATGAAATTTTCTGACTATTGGCATGTTATGATTATCATTGGAATCAATGGTGGCTCCGACCATAACACCATAACCACCGCTGCCAAAAAGAATTAAAGATCCCAAAGAGTTCGGAGATTTTCGGATTGGCAAAGAGTTGTTATCGAGTTGTTAACATCCTTATTATACAAAGGCAAACACGTTATTGTTGGAGAACCAGGCCGAGGAATGGTCTGACATTCATATGACTAAAAAGTTGATCCAGAAATTCTCAGTTTCAAACGGGAATAATTTCAGAGATTTTTTTCTTGAAACATGTCGGATTCGGGGCAGTCCCGGCGTAGTGATTAGCACTCACGCCTCTCACGCCGGAGACCCGGGTTCAAATCCCAACCCCGCAGAAGTCATGAATGACCCAAGCTGTTAAAGTGACGTCGGATTCATAGCACAGGCGTTCCAAGTTAAAAAGTTGTAGGGGTCTAAACTGCCTTTTTTATGAGTCGATTAGATTGCGGTACTATTTCGTGGCTATCGAGTTCTGAACTAGTAAGTGACACGGATTTGGATATTCTAAAATACAAGATAACTAACCGAGTGCCACGCAAATTCAAAGTACAATTTAAACGAAGGTCAAGTTATACGTTTATAGCTTTCTAAAGTGATCCTGCACTCAAAAAAATCAGCACGTCAAGTTTACGTGAAAACATATGTAATTCTCATCCATCACAGTTTTCATGTAACATTCACGTGAATTGTTGGTAACTCGCACTAATACTAACCAGTTTACGTACGATCCCGGTAAATTTTATCAATTTTCCCGTTAAATAGTACATGAAGTTCACGTAAGTTGCTGTACAGAAGTTTACATGATTTTTCACGTGGATGCGACATGTCGATTTTTTTGAGTGTGTGGCACTCCACTATGATCAAGCTGGTTCATCTCTACTAGGATGCTTACTTTATGTGCTTGAGTTGGAAAATTTTGAAGATTGAACTAAAATTTTTGAAGAGCTTGGTTTGAACTAAAATCTATGTACTGTACAAAATTTTTGTAGTAAATTTTTAATAATATGGAAGAATAAACGCTGTTCTCTTCATTTTTGTTTAGTTATTGTAGGTTTGAGGTTATTATTTCTTCTATATATTTCTTGCCAAACCCCCCCCCCTTCGACAATAGTTTCGAGCCAGGACATAAACTTATATAAATTTGTATAAGCCTAAATAAATAACAAAAAACAAACGTCCAACAAGGTGTGAAAAGACAACGGAAATATGATAAACGATTTTCATACGACACATGGACAAATAAAATAGTTCCAAGATCTAATTTCAATTAAATGCACTTATATGATCCACGATTATTATTAATTAATGCAGGCATGGTTCGATCACTTTGACTCAATTTCGATTGATTTCAGTGAAAGTTCATTTAGTTACTAATGAGGTACTAGCATTGTAGCACCGTAACTACAAAAGATACAGCAAAATTGTACTGATATTTCGCGAAAAACTTTAAGCGGAATGTACCATTTCGTGGAAAACTTTTTCGTGGAAAGTACCATTTCGCAGGGCTAATCCTCTCGGTACTCGCTGTCGCTCGTTCAGAACCAACTGAAGGAAAGTAATAGAGGTCAGTAGACCTAGAAAAACCAATAAACCTAGACAGTGGTGATTTCTGCGGGGAGGTTGCGGGGGGATCTAGTGTTACTATAGATAGTTTTTGTGGTCTTGTTATTGACCAATGATTTAAGGAAAAGTCTCGACTTTGTCGAGTTCGATTTGTTTTTGAGTTACGCAAAAATTTCTGTTTATTTGTATGAGAGTCCATATCCCCCTATCACAGGGGTGAGAGGTCTCAAACCATCATAAAATAAATTCAAGACTGCAAAATTCCTCACCTGCCAAATTTGGTTCCATTTGCTTGATTAGTTCTCGAGTTATGAGGAAATTTGTATTTCATTTGCATGGGAACCCTCCCCTCTTAAGGGGGAAAAGGGTCATAATTCCTTAGGAGGGGTCTCAAACCACCATAGAAAAAATTCTTGCCTCCAAAAACACTCACATGCCAAATTTCGTTGCAATTGCTTGATTAGTTCTCTAGTTATGCAGAAATATGTGTTTCATTTGAGGGAGGGGCCTCTAACTATCATAAGAATCTTCCCCAGCCCCAAAAACCCCTACATGCAAATTTTTACGCCGATCGGTTCAGTAGTTTTCGATTCTATAAGGAACATACGGACAGACAGACAGACAGACAGAAATCCATTTTTATAGGTATAGATATATTCTATACAGAACCGTAGCATGACATTGTGGCGCCCTTGGCGAAAACCCACTTTAGCACTCCCCCGTTTCTTAAATCAGTATTACTTCCAAGTTTATTATTTATGATGAGGTTCTAAACCACCCACCAGATTCTGAAACTGCCACAAAATTCTGGACCACATTTTTTATCAGATTTTGTTCCAAACTTTGGAACAAATTTGGACTAGATTCTGGACCAGATTTTTATCAGATTTTAGACCAGCTAATGGACCACATTTTGGACCAAAACCGGACTTCGGACCTGGACCAAATTCTGGACCTGGACGACATTTTGGTCCACATTTTTTTTATCAAATTTCGAACCAGATTTTGGAATAAATTTTGGACAAAATTCTGTAACTGGAGTTATAAACCAGATAGTGGACCACTTTTTCGGTTAGATTTTTTTGGGCCAGATTTTGGGTCACAGTTTTTCTTAAACCACCAACCAGATTTTTACCTAAGTGGACCACATTTTCTATCAGGTTTCAGATTTTGTAACAGATTTTGAACCACAGTTTCATTAGATTAAATTTTTAACCCAGATTCAAGACCTGATCTGGACCTGCATAAGATATTGGACCATATTTTTATCAGATTTGGACCAGATTTTGGATAAGATTATGTAACATATTTTTGATCACATTTTGAACTTTAGTTTTGATCAAATTTTAGATCAGATTCTGGATCTGAACCAGATCTTTGAGCTGCAACAGATTCTAGACCAGATTTTGGGCTCCATTTTTATCAGATTTGGTCCAGATTTTGTATAATATAGATTGATTGAGGACTTTGACCTGATTCTGAACAATTTCTATCAGATTTTAGGTCAGATTTTAAAACAAACTTTGGTTCAGATTCTAGAATTGGATGAGAATATAAACCAGATTTTGGGCCACATTTTTGATCAAATTTTAAACCACCAACCAGATTTTGGATCTGTTTTGAACCAGATTCTAGATCTGGATTGCGGACCACATTTTTATCAAATTATGTTCCAGATTTTGGAATGATTTGATCTAGATTCTGTACCAGATTTTGGACTACATTTATATCCAATTTGGAGTATTATTTACCACATATCATATACCATAGATTTTTTATCGGATTTTGGATCAGATGCGGAACAAGATATTAAACCACATTGTGGACCTGGATCAGATTGATTCGGGACCACATTTTTAATTAGGTTGTAGTGGAGATTTTGGATCGAATATTGGACCAGATTCTCAAGCTAGGCAGATTATAAACCAGATTCTGGACCATATTTTTGATCACATTTTGATTTTGAGGCAGATTTCGGGCCACATTTTTAATCAGATTTTAAACCAGCCACCAGATTTTGGATCAGGTTTTGAACGAGATTCCGGACTTGGACCATATTTTGGATCTGAACTACATCGCGGACATATTTTTTATCAAATTTTGTTCCAGATTTTGGAACAGATTTGGTCTAGATTGTAAACCATGTTTTGGATCACATTTTTTATCAGATTTAGAACCCAGATTCTAGATCCGGTTCCAGAATCAAAGCGTTACATTTTGGCGACTCTGGTGAGGATCCGGTTTGGCGCCCCCTCGTTTCCTAAATCAGTGTTCCTTCGAACACTGATTTAGGAAATGAGAATTCCTAAATTAGACTGTTATACACGATTCGTACAACTCCTCATATCCACTACTTTGGAACACTCGAGAGCATCTTACTAAGGCCGGTTCAAACCGGTTTTAGCGTCCTAGGAAGGGGCCGGTCTGGCCAACTGCACGTTACGGTGCTGATTGTATACAGTTTTTACTACGTCTTCATGAAAAATAAGCAGCTTTTTCCTGATTTTTTGAAATACCGTGACCGCTCTTAATTCTGCGCAACTCCTAATACTGCGCATTTTTCTTTATGTAAGTATTTTTTAACATTGTGCGTAACTATGATCGTTGCGTTATTTTTTTTTATAAAAGTCTGTTGAATATTACGCCATTATTCACTAACGGGACACAATATTTGAGAGCGAAATAATTTAACGTGAAACTGAAACTATTTTATATCGCAGAAAACATCGTCGTTAGCACCAACGCTAAGATTGTCCTTCTAGAAAATTAACAAATTTATGATCGAAATTCTTTGCAATGATCAAATTACCCAGCATAATTAGAGAGAATAATTAGTTTTAGTCATGTTTTACACTAAAAGAGTGATTGCATGCATTGCTTTCCTTAGAAAAATGCGATGCAATAATGCGCAGATTTAGACACAGACTTTTTATTCATGTTCCAAATTCTGCCACCCGGACAGCACAAGAAGGCCGGATCATGGATTTAATTATGGTAATGGCTAATGCCGGATTTTTTGGTGTGCTTTCAGCGTATAAAAATCATAAACAGCATGGCAGGAGGATTTATTTTCACTTTTTGGGTATGCAGAATTAGGAGCAAACATGCGCAGAATTAGGAACATAGGCAAGAAAGTACGCAGAATTAGGCACCGTGGATAAGTTTATAAAACGAAAAATGTTGGTCGACTTATAATTTCCATATTTTTTACCAGATATTATAGACCGTAGCACTACATGTTGCTGCTATCCACGTTGTTAATTTAAATCTAGAATACTTAGAATTGCGAAAGAATCATAAAAATGTCTTAACTGCGCAGAATATAGTACGTTCACGGTATACAATTCATCGAAAAAATAAAGATAACGATAATAACGATTTGATTATTTTCAACAACTCCGATTTAAGTTTAAATTGTACACGGATAGAAATTTAATCCGGAAAATGAGCAAAATGGCTCATTATTTCAGGTTTATAGCTTCTGTTTTATGAAAATACACCATGAACAATAATCATGATTTCACGAACTTCTTGCA
Organism: Sabethes cyaneus; assembly: GCF_943734655.1. NCBI lineage: Eukaryota > Metazoa > Arthropoda > Insecta > Diptera > Culicidae > Sabethes > Sabethes cyaneus. The sequence goes on from NC_071355.1 coordinate 36,111,025, forward strand.
GTACATACAACACAACGCAAGATCATTTGTCCCTGCGTGAAACAGTTTTAAATTAACCCAACACAACTCCTTCAATTGGTATGAGCAATTCATAAACTGTGTACAGTAATCGAGGCCAGCTACAAAAGACAATCTTCAAGACTGTTGTAGTGACTTTCTGAACCCATACAAATATGGCATACAAAAAAACTTTGGCACCAATTACATTGCAAGGATCGAAGCAATCTAGAAAATATTTTTATGGCTACCTCTAGTTTACCGTTTCTTATTTTTTCGACCTTGCTCCGCCCCTGAGAGTATTATCGAATACTAAATAGGTTGTGTTTTTAATCGACTGGATTCAATTGTAACTGTTAATATTTGGCAGGGCAGTCTTCGGAGAAATTTATCAAGACTGAAGTTTGATGTTTTCCCGACGTTTCGACACGTTGTTGGTGTCTTTTTCAAGGGGTAATATCATCATACTAAAAATTTAGTAAATATTAAATGAAAATAAATACATAAATATTAAATTTCAATTATTTACTCTATTTAGATTGATTTTTCTTCAAAATTATTCAATTCTAATGACAGGAGAGGATTAAAAGATATTTCAAAAAAAGAGCATAATATACATATTGATTTTCAGCTTGTAATCAAGCAAGTGCACGGGTTCATCCAGCAGCGTCAAATCATCAGCCATTTTGCTAATGGGATTCTAAGGCAGAGGTTAAATTTCTGCTGCCAACTGCCAACCGACCTAACCGACGACGACGACGACGAGGACGAGGACCTGTATCGGATCATACATTCATTGGAGATATCAAATTATGCCAGGCGGCTTTCCTCCGGTAGTTTCCTGGGTGACAAACATTCCTCGAAGCTGAGCTGAATACTGATGACCGTCATCGATCCCCAACCACCACGGCGAGGCGAGGACGACGCACCGCGTTTGTATATGGGGAAAAACCTGGCCGCCTGCTCGCTGCGATGGGGATGGGAAGAATAAATGGTGATGAATGTGCACCCGAACGTTTCCGTCGTCGTCGTCGTCACCGTCGTCACCGTCGCCATCATTTCCAACGAGTAAAACACGAGGACGCGGAAAAATTCTCTCATCCTCTTTGCCCATTCCGGAGCTTTTTCTCAACTGAATTACGACTACTACCTATACGTCATCATCATCATGACCACCAACGCAACGGCATCATCCAAATCATCCCAGTCAGTGTTGCCACTACGTATAGTTTGATTTGGTTCAGTTTTTTCCTGCTGCCGTTACAACACATAATGGTGGGTAGTGGGTGGTAAAGCGTTTCCATTTGCTCTTCGCTGGTACTGGATGGATGATGGATATCGAAAGTGAGCTACCGTTGGATGTCTCCAAGCATCATTCCTCTGGGTTGATGGGCTTTTTATGCCTCTTTTGACTAAAACCTATGCAGGAGAAATCACTTCTGCCAGGATGTCTGTCGTGTGGGATGATAGTGTTGAATCCAAATGGATCCAGAAAGAACCGACGATGGTTCTCTTCAATATTAAAAATCAAAAACTAATAGAAACTGATATATGGTAAAATAATTGTTTTTCAAACATTAATTTTAGTTCAACATTGTGCGATTGAAGATCGATTCCACCCAGGCCGACCCAGGCAGTGACGGAACGCTTCGTTACACATCGAATAAGCTGTTTTTTACCCTTTCCATAGAGAATCAAAAAAATAATAATAATCCTACCAGCAATGTCCACCGAACCCGTACTCGCTCTGTGGGTAACCATGCTGAAGAGAGATTCCTTTTTACAGCCTCACACCCAGCAGTAACCTACCAGTGCCCGAATCTTTCGACCTACCGCCCTGCGCTGCTGCAGGCTGGTACCTACTACTGGTGCCATCAGTGGAGGATTGCGACAAGGTGCGGATACAGCGAGTGGTTGCTGTGTTAATTTTGTGTTTTTGTGATACGTAAATAATAAAAAAAAAGATGTGAAAAAAAAGGATTGCCCGCACAAGCCCTGGTGGGTGTCAGGCTGTGTACCGTGTCCTGACGACGACGGTTTGCATTCTGAAGAGGTGCCATGAAATTGTGAGATGAGAAGACCCGTTGACTGGCGGCGTTGTTTGTGCCATACACGCCGCACCGCATCGCACCGCACCGGCCGGATGGATAAGGACGGTGAAAGGGTGCCGCCATTTTTTTCGGCTCCAACAGTGTTTTCTAGTGAGGTTGGATGGATGGAAGTTTGGTCGCGAGTGCACTGCCAGTAGGACTTTTATCTGGCTGCTGTTTTTACAGAAGAGCGCGCGAAACTGAATCAACCGGATGGATGGCGGCGAAATGGTGGGAACGGGGGATAACATTTGACGTTTGTTCATTCTGAACGCGGGTCGGGGAGGTGTGCAGAATGAAAGTTTATATACACATATAGCGGAGTTTTTTTTTCACAAGCTCGAGAGTGTTCCTTTTCAAAAAAAGCTTTAGGATGTTATGAGATGGAACAGCAATAGGACAGAGCGAGGTAAACCATAAAAGGGAAAATAATATGACTATATTTTATGAGGTTTGATTTGCGAAACTTCATGCTTTTTTCTGTCGATTTTTTTTTGTATCAGTTTCGTTGTCTTTCTACGAAACGAAAGAATTCGTTTACAAGCAATCGTACTGTAATTGCTTTCAGGGGGCAATAACTCTTCAATAAAGATACTTCTACTTTGGTTAGTGGACTTCACTGAAAGTATTGGACAGATTTTAGGAAATGAAAGCAAAAGAATCTGGAGAAGTATTAGAAGCTTTGCCAAGTAACTGTTAGCTACGTTATTTTACCTTTGCTTCTTCAGGCTTTTCTTTGCCATACTACGTTCGGCATTGTGCTGAAGTGATGAGACGTAAGAAAAAGTATGGCCTCTCTGTGAACATCAGCGACCGGTAAAGATGGGACGTGTAGATTAGTAAAATGAATTACGAATCTACTTTTTTGTGATATATTATTTTTTTCGGGTAATGGTGAATGACCAACTGGTTAAAACCACATTAAAAAAATCTTTTTTCGGACAGCACTTTAAATCTGCTTAAGCAGTTTCATAGCTTCTTTAGAAGCCTAGGAAAAATTTAGATGTAACGTATAAAAGAACTAGTTGAGCCCGAATCTTACGATCCGGAAAATATAAATGTCTGTTCAGAATTCAGAAAACTGTGGATACATGCCATTGGCCTGTGTTTGCGAAGATGTTTAATCTTTGTATTAATTCTTTGAGTTCTTATATTGCATAATATAGCTCTAAGATATCGTACATAAAAGAGTCATAGCAGGAAACTGAAATAATTTTTTTTATGGTCGTATTGAATTTTATTTACCTGAATAAAAACATCCGGCGGATGGCAACATTTATGTAGTCTGATTAGAGTAAAATGTTGCTTAGAAAATTCTTGATCGTTTGCTATCATTAACTCATTTTTTTAAATTTTGCGCCTTGGTTCGGTCTGATTTAACACCGACCATATGATTCGTGACAAGCAATCGAGTCGAGCAGTCGAATCAAGCAATCGAGTCAAGCAGTTCGTTCAAGCAGTCGAGTCGAACAGTCAAGTCGAGCAGTCAAATCGAGCAGTCTAATCGAGCAGTTGAAACAAACTTCAGTCAAGCAGTCCGGTCGAGCAGTCGAGTCGAGCAATCGAATCGAGTGGTCGAGTCGAGCAATTGAATAGAGCAGTTAAGTCCAGCTATCGAATCAAACAGAAGTCAAGCAGGTTATTCGAGCAGTCCAGTCGAGCAGTTGAGTCGTGCACTCGAATCGAACAGTTTAGTCGAGCAGTCGGGTCAAGCAATTCAAACGAGCAGTTAAGTCGAGCAGTTCAGTCGAGTAGTCCAGTCGAGCAGTTGAATCGAACAGTAAAATCGAGCTGTCGAATTCAACAGTTAAGTCAAGTGGTTGAGTCGAGCAGTCGGGTTGAGTGGCTAAGTCGAGTAGTCTAGTCGAGCTGTTGAATCAAGCTGTCAGTTGAGTCAAGCTATCATATCGAGTAGTCTAGTCGAGAAGTTGAATTGAGCAATCGGGTTGAACAGTTGAGTCGAACAGCCGATTCGAATAGTCCAATCGAGTAATTAAGTCAAGCAGTTCATTCGAGCAGTCGAATCGAGCAGTTGAGTCGAGTAGTGCAGTCGAGCAGTGGCATCAAGCAGTTGAATCGAGCAGTTGAGTCGAGCGTCGAATCGAACAGTCCAGTCGAGCAGTTCAGTCGTGCAGTTAACTCGAGCAGTCGGGTCGAGTAGTGAGTCAAGCAAATGTGTCAGGCAGTCGAATCGATTAGTGAAGTCGAGTAGTCCACTCGAGCAGTTAAATCGAGCTGTTCAGTCAAGCAGTCAAGTCGATCTGTCCAATCAAACAGTTAAGTCAAGCAGTCGAATCGAACAATTCAGTCGAGCAGTTCAGTTAAGCAGTGTAGTCGAGCAATCAAATCGAGCAGTTTAATCGACCAGTCCAGTCGAGCAGTCTGGTCAACCAGTTGAGCAATCTAGCAGTCCAGCAGTCGACCAGTGATGTGACTGAGAATACAATTCATTGCTACGAAAGCATGACGTCCTTTCAGGGACCTGTTTTTAGTTACCGATAAGCCTCTTATGACGTCCTGTCAGAGACCTGGTTTTCGTTACAGACATAAGCCTATTATATAAATAGATTACAACAACAGGTCTTGTAACTTTCAGCCAGCTCAAACTAGGTACTTTACCCTCAGTATACGTGGAAGAGCTAAGTGAAACCGAGAACAGCAAGAACAGAACAGTATAATCGTATTTATAACAAATTTATCTAACCTTTTTACCAAAAGTTTTCACCTACACAATTGTGTGAGCTAGCGCTTAAAAGGGTTAATTAGATTTTGTTGTAAATTTCCATAATGAAGCGCACTATCACATATAGGAAGATCACCCTTCATGACCCTACATGTTTTTTTATAAGATGATCTAAAAGAAACCTTGCCAGAAACTTTCAGTTTTTTAACACTGCTAGAAAAAACGTGGGATTTAAAGGGTTGAGAGAGGAGGAAGATAAAACACAGGACTAAAATTTAAAAGAAGGTAAATCGTGAAAAGTAGAAGAAAAACTGGCTGTTTTTTGATACAAGAATTGGAAAATCTCAAGAATCAGACTAAGAAACAGTGAAGTGACCGAAAAAAGACTTAAATCAGATATAAGAAAAGATATGAAAATTATTAAAAAATGTCAGCCAGAAAAAACGGAGTGCAAAATCATAAGAACATAAAAAATAGTGACAAAAATAATAAGCACAAAAGAGAAAAACAACTAAGAAAAGATCAATATTAAAAGAGAAATACCATAAAAGAAAAAATTGAGAAACCTGTGATAATAAAAAAGTGTATAGACCAAGATAATGAAAAGGATGAGTGTGACTTAGTTATACACCAGATTAGAGACAGCAAAAAAAATTTAAGCAACAATTATTGAGACTGGAAAACAGACTGGTGAAAATGCAGTAAATGATATAGCAAAACAACATAATAAGAACCCAATCAAAAACATAGGACAAGTGGATAAGTGACAAGAAAGAACACATGACTAAAAGTCAGGAAAAACCGTAGTAGCAGAAAAAGAAATTCAATGTATTAATTTTTTCTGACATTGCATATGCTCAATATTGTACTACCGGCCAGATTTTTTTTCGGCTGACGAGACAGACAGACAGACTCAGCAAAGCTCTGTGTGGTTTTCTAGCATCACATAATGGCTGCACTTTGCAACTAAGTACGATGCTGTAATTTTCTATCACGACTCTGCTCGAATTAAGCAAAAAATCGTATTTGAAGAGTAGTAGCTGAGAAGTATTACCTTACCCGCTATGTTCATCATACGCATCCACCGTCCAAGAAAAATCCAAAAAAATATCGAAGAAAAGTCCAAAAATGTCCAAAACAGCGTTCAATGAGAGTCCAAGAAGAATCCAAGACTAGTCCTAGCAGAGCCCAAGAAGCGTACAAAAAGAGTTCAAGAAGGAAGGGGTCAGTCCCGGCGTGGTGGTTAGCATTCACGCCTCTCACGCCGAGGACCCGGGTTCAATTCCCAGTCCCGCAGAAGTCACGAATGACATAAGCTGTTAAAGTGACTATAATCTAACAAAAAAAAAAAAGAGTTCAAGAACAGTCCACGAAGAGAGTTTAAGAGGATTCCACCAAAAATTCAAGAAAAGTCGTAGAAGTCCAATAAAAACCCCCAGAAGGAATTCAATATGAGTTCAAGAAGAACCCCAGAAGAGCCTAAAATGAGTCTAAGAAGGGCTCAAAATTAGTCCAATAAGAGAACATGAAGAATCTCAGAAGAGTCTCAGAAGAGTCTAAAAGGGGTCCAATTTGAGATCAAGAAGAAACCGAGAAGAGTCCAAAATAATTCCAGAGTCCAAGAAGAATCCATACAAAGTCCAAGAATAGTCCATGAAGTGTCGATGAAGCGACCCAGAAGAGCACAAGAGGTATCCAAGAAGACTTCTTGAAAAGTCTAAAAAGAAGTCTATATAGGTGACGCAGGACTACGTAGGTCTCTTTGTAGTGATAGTAGCATGTATTCATGCTTGTAATCATTCGATTCTTCATGTATACATGCTATATGCAACATATATGCATGCTACACGTGTTGTACGTAACATTTATCAAAGTAGTAACATTGCATATGTTCAATTCTCAAAAGATTGTGCATTTGAAAACAATTTAACAAAATCAAGAACGCAAACTATTGCTTTCCTGCTACCTTATTGAAATTAAAGATTGTTTTTATTATCCATGGTTTCCTACGTTGAAGGGATTTTACCAATTCAATCCTATTTTATCAACAGCACATCATTTCACTACACTTCTAATGAAACGGCAAGCATGCATATTCATACAGAGTCGTATTATAATCGAACACTACAGCTGTAGCACATTTTTCCAACACAGATATCAAATTCGCCGAGGTTTAATCGTCTCGCAATGAAGAATTTGCGATCTGTTGGGACGGCGAACTTGTGTTATTTTGTCTGGCACACTTCCCTAACACAGACATCAAATTGGACTAGCTTTAATCGCGTTCGTAAAAAATCTGTTGGCACGAGGGGGCTTTGTCACTCTCTCTGGCGTACTTCCCAAGCAAGGACATCAAAATGGTCTAGGTTTAATCGTGATGTTAAGAAATCTTGTTGGAATGGGGAAACTTTGTCACTTGTTTTGGCTTACTTCCCAAGCACAGATATCAAATCGGTATAGGTTTAGATCCTCGTAAAGAATCTTCCAACCAATCATGAAGCGAGAATTCTGGTAAAACATAGGTTCATTAGTTTCAATTTTTCAATAGTTCAACATCAAGAATCCATACTTTTCTTCATTTAGGTCAATTCTTAGACGATTTTCCGATCGATTGGTGTAAGAATATTGAAAATCGATCGGAAAACCGCTGAGCTATTAGCGCTCAAAACCTTTCATTTTTCGTGACGCTCGCATTTTTCGATTTTTTGGAATGACACCCTATCTCAAAACTTGCCGTAAGACGTAGTCCTACGTCAGAAGTATCCGAAAAGTGCCCAGTAACAATGCAATTAATGTTTAAGAATCATACAAGAAGGGCCCAAGAAGAGTGCAAAAACGATCCAAGAAGATTCCGAAAAGAGTCCAACAAGAATCTAGAAAGTGTAGAAAAAGTGCCCAAGAATAATCCAAATCAAGTTCGGGAATAGTACAAGAATAGTACTAGAAGAATCCAAAAAGAATTTAAGTAGAGTCCAAATAAAGTCCAGTAAGAGTCCAAGAACAGTAGAGACGTCCACGAAGAGCCAAAGAAGAGTCCTCCAAAAAGCCAAGAAGAGGTCAAGAAAAGTCTAAAAAAGACCAATAAAAATCGAATAGAAGTCCAAACGGAGTCACAGAACAGCTCACGAAAAATCTAAAAGTTGTTCAATTAGTACCCAAGTTCAAGAATAGCAGAAGAAAAATCCAAGAAAAAGTACAAGCAAAGTCTAACGAAAGTCCTAAACGAGCCCCAGAACAGTTCGAGTAGAGTATAAAAAGTGTCTAAAAAGTGCGGAGTAAAAATCTAATTAGAGCTCGAGAATGGTACATGAAGGGTCCATGAAGAGTACAAGAAGACTCCGAAAAGAGTCCGAGAACAGTCCAAGAAGAGTTAAACAAGAGTCCAAAGAGAGTCCAAGTAGAGTCCGAAAAGAGTCAAGGTAGAGTCCAAGTGCAACGTCAGTGCCAAGAAGCGCGCCCATAACAGTTTGTGAAAAGGAAGTTATAGTCTTAAGTAAGATAATTTGTCGTTTCCGACCGTTCTTAACGATAAGTTTTAATCGTTTATTTCGGACTCCGCACGAGACTTGGTTAAACAATCGAAAAAGTGTTGGTTAGTAAATTGAAATTAAAATTATAGAAGTGTATTTACTAGTGTATTTATTTAGGAAACCTAGTTTTCATACATAGAAAAGAACAAATGGGGAGCTATACAAGAAGAGACCAAAAAGTCCAAGAAAAATCCAATAGGAGTCAAAAAAGACCCCCTGAAGAGCACAAGAAGAGTCTAAAGAGTGTCCACAAAGTGATTCTTAGGAACTATTCAATTACAGTTCAAGATTAGTAGAAGAATGGTCCAAGAAGAATACAAAATAAGTTGAAGAAAAGTTCAAAAAAGTCTAAAAACCCAACTTAACAGGAGTCCTTAACAAGCTCCAGAACAGTTCAAGTGAAGGATAAAAAGTATCCAAAAAGGGCCCAGTAGAAATCTAATTAAAGTTTTAAAATAATCCAAGACCAGTCTACGAGAAGAATGCGAGAAGATTCCGAGAAGAATCCAAGAACAGGCAAAAAAGTCTAATAAAAACCTGATTTAATCCACCTATTGGTGAAAGGAACCTTTGTTATACGGTCTTACTTGCTTTTTGAGATAGAAATCGACACGTCTTCGGAACATAATTCATCTATTAGTTAACGTTGCATTGTGCGTTGGTTTACATAAAAATTTTGGAAATTGAATAAGCTTACAAAATTTGAACAAAATAGTAGCACTTACAAATTTTGATAGTTGTTTTTCTCATGAAATTGTTGAGTAAGTTGTTACTAATGTGGGTAAGTGCAAGTAAAAGTAAGTTGTAAGAAGAAATATTATTCTTTAACATATACATTGCGTAGTAAAGGTCTAGTTTATAGGTTTTTGAACTATGCATAATTATGCATCAATAAGGTTTTCTTGAAAAAATTTCATCAATTTTTATTAACCTTCGGTTACTCACGCTGTTGTATTCATAATAACATGTGTAGGTTTTTAAATGCCATATTTACCAACCGGTGTTTAACTAACGTATATTCTTCAAAAAAATGTTCAGCAAAATGTCTGAATTATTCAATGCAATAATACTTTAAATTTTTAGGAAAATAGATCAGCATAAACCGAGAGCACAGAAACGAAGCAAGCAGCATGTGAGGTGTAGTGTACCGCTATTGGCCCCAAACTGGAATTTTTTCACGTTACTTCATATGGAAAAATGATGTCTTTATGTAGCAAAACTATCAGCAAATGTAAAATGTTTAAAATGTATCCGTCAGTTGGTAGTCGAGTAATTCGGGGTTAAAATCAGGGTATTTTTATAATCAAAGTTCTACAGTTCCTAAACAAGCAAACATAGAGGTATACTATTTTCAGCAAAGTCGTGTATTTTTACTATTTGTATAACTTTGTAACACATGAAAAAGTCATACAACAATTACAAAAAGAGCTAAAATAGAAAAACTGATTTTACAAATACAGAAACAATAAATAAGATTTCTCTGTCTTCGCTTCTATCTCAGGTTACAGTCTTCAGCAAAATTTCTTGTAATAATAGGCTCTAAAACTTTGCAGAACATATCAATGTGTTATATTGAAACTGAAAAAAAAAATTTTTTTTTTTTTTTTCACTTTTAGGGGGATTAATCCAAATTTAAATTGCACCAGATGAAAGAGCATTCAATTTCAAGAAACTCTTCCAAAGGTTCGATAAACTTAAAAACAAGTTTTCCTAGTCAAAACTCTAGTGCGCACGTTTTCTTTGGTTTTAGGTTATTGTGCGCGCGAGTAACTGTGTTGCAAAAGTTGGCGCGAGCGTTCGAGGATTGATATCTTTTGACCGGTAAAACCAATTCTTATGAAATTTTGTATATAGATTCGTAGTGTCAAAACCTCTCGTTAGATATTAAAATAATTGAAATTAGGTAAATTATCTTGGTTAAAATCATTAAAAATTATTGTTAATTTTGGTGTGGTGTATACGATTGCTCATAACTTTCAAATTAAACGTCCAATCCAAAAACCATTCAATAGTGATCTATCCGGCTATATTACCTGCCAAATAAAACTAATAGCGCATAAATCGGTTTGGCCATCTCTGAGAAACAGGCGATCATTTGAACCTTATCAAAAATGGTTTTTTAAGGCTAACTTTTAAACTGCTTGTCCGTTTTCAATAAAACTTGGTAAAAAGTTTAGTAACAGCAAGATCTTTCGTTTAGTACTAAGATTGTTAAAATTGGTTGCGTAGTTCAAGAGAAACGCGTGTCACGTAGTTTTCACATTTTTGCTTATAACTTTTAAACGAAACGTCGGACCGCAAAGCAATTCAATAGTGATATACTAGACAATAATACCTTTCAAACAAAAGTAAAAGCGATCAAATCGGTTCAGCCATCTTCGAGAAACAGGCGATAGAAAATGAGCTGCACATACACACATACACACATACACACATACACACATACACACATACACACACACACACAGACATTGCTCAGTTCATCGAGCTCTATCGATTGGTATATGTCATTCGGCCCTGCGGGCCTCGGATCAATTTCGTGTTTTTCGACCAATTTCTAAACCTTTGTTATATAGTATAACAAAGGTAAAAACCCAAGAAAAAGTTCAAGACGAGTTCAAGAAGAGTTCTAGAAGAGTCCAAAAAGAGTTGAAGAAGATTCCAAGATTTCAAAGAAGAGTGCAAGAAGTTTAACGAATCTCAAGAAAAGGCTAGAGGAATTCAAGAAATGTCCGAAAAGATTCCGTGAAGAACCCAAGAAGAGTTGAAGAAGTCAAGCTAAAAGCCCAAAAAGAAGTGCGAGAAGAGTTCAAGAAGAGTACAAAAAAGTACCAAATAAGACCAATAAGGGTCCGTGAATAATCCAAAAGGAGTCCAAGAGGCGCTAGAATAAGTTCAATAAGAGTCCGAGAAGAGTTCAAAAAGATTCCGAAAAGCATCAGAGAAGAGCCAATAGAGAGTCTAAAATGAGTTTTAAAAGAGTCTATGTAGAGTTCAAGACGAGTCTAAAACGATTCCAGAAAGAGTTTAAACAAAGTTCAGAAAGTGTCCAAGAAGAGTTCAGGAAGAAAAGTCCAAGAAGAGTCTGATAAAATCCAGGAACAGTCCAAGAAGAGTAATAACAGTCCAATGGAAAACCCAAAAGGCGTACAACAAGAGTTCAATATGAGTCAAAGAAGAGTGCTAGAATCATCCAAGTAAAGCCGAAGAAGAATACAAGAACAGTCCAAGAACAGACTACGAAAAGAGTTCAAGAAGGTTTTAACAAAAATCTAAAAAAAGAGTCGAAGAAGTCAGACAAATAAAGCAAGAAGGAGTTCAATAGAAGTTCAAGAAGAGCCCGAGAAGAGTCCAAAATGCGTTCAAGAGAAGTTCCAGAAAAATCCAAAACGTGTCCACGAAGAATCCGCAAATAGTCCAAAAGGAATCCAAGAAGTGCTACAGAAAGTCCAATAAGAGTCCAATAAGAATCCGAAAAGAGTTCAAAAAGATTCCGAAAAGAATCAGAGAAGAGTCCACAGAGAGTCCATGGAGAGTCTAAAAAGAGTCCAAGTAGAGTTCAAGAAGAGCTCAAGACGAGTCTAAAATGATTCCGGAAAGAGTCCAAGCAAAGTCCAGGAAAAGTCCAAGAAGAGTCCGAAATAATCCGGTAAGAGTCCAATAAGAGTCCCGGGAGAGTTCTAGAAGAATTCAAGAATTATCCAAGTAAAGTCTAAGAAAAGTACAAGAAGAGTCCAAGAACAGTCTACGAAAAGAGTTCTGAAAGATTCCAGGAAAAATCCAAACAGAGTCGAAGAAGTCCAGAAAAACTCAAGAAGGAGTTCAATACGAGTTCAAGAGACCCCTAGAAGAGCCTAAAAAGAGTCCAAGAATGGTCCAAAATGAGGTCACGAAGAGAACAAGAAGAGTCATAAAAGAGCCCCTGAAGAGTCCCAGAAGAGTCCACGATGCGTCTGCGAACAATCGAAAGGAATCCAAGAAGTGCAACGGATAGTTCAAAAAGAGTCCAGTAAGAGTTTAAGAACTAAAACTCCAAAGAGAGTCCGAAGTCCGAAAAGAGTAAAAAGATTCCAAGAAGAATCCACAAAGAGTCCACAGACAGTTCACGGGTTTAGACTACTCATGAGTCTAAGTAGAGTTTAAGACAAATCCAAAACGATTCTAGGAAGAGTCTAAGAAGAGTTCAAACAAAGTCCAATAAAAGTCCAAGAAGAGTTCAAGTAGAGTCCTCTAAAAATCGAAAAACAGATTATCGAGAGCCCAAGAAGAGTTCATGAAGATTCCAAAAAGAATCCAAGAAGAGTCGAAGAAGTCAAGCAAAAACCCCAAAAAGAAGTTCGATACGAGTTCAAGAAGGGTCCTAAAAGAGTACAAAAAGAGTCCCAGAAAAGTCCACAAAGAGTCCGTGAAAAGTCCAAAAGAAGTCCAAGAAGTGCTACGAAAAATCCAATTAGAGTCCAAGAAGAGTCCGAATAGAGTTCAAAAAGATTCCGAAAATAAGCAGAGAAGAGTCCAAAAAGCGTTCATAAAGAGTCCACGGAGAGTCTCAAAAGAGTCTAAGTACAGTTCTAGACGAGTCCAAAACGATTCCAGAAAGAGTCCAAACAAAGTCCAGGAAAAGTCCAAGAAGAGTTCCGGAATTGAACTTTGAAGAATTCAAGTAATGTCCAAAAAGATTCTAGCAAGTGTCCAAATAATGTCCAAAAGCGTCCAATAAGAGTCCAACAACAGTCCAAGGAGAGCCCAACAAGTTCAATGAAAACCCTAAAAGGGGTACAACAAGAGTTCAAGAATTGTCCAAGTAAAGCCCAAGAAGAGTACAAGAATAGTTCCAGAAGAGTCCAAGAACAGTCTATTCTAGAGTGTAAGTATGAGAAAGCTCATACTGCCCTGCTGGCTCGCTTTATCTTCTCAGGGTCGTAGCGTGTTCGGGGGACTCAGCACATTCGACTACTTACCGTCTCAATCAAACAAAGCGGAACAACGAACGAAGGTTCAGAGGAAAAGGGATCGGCTCTTTAAACTTAAAATCTAGAACTCCATTTTACTTATTTATTAATTCGAGTTTAGAGTTGAAAATCACGTTGCGGTACCGGTCACGACGCGTTGGGGCCCATCGGCGACATGCAGGAAAACGGATGAAAGAGAGAGTACATACCTCGACCGCTTCACGGTCGATTTTCGAGATGCTGGCACGATGACGTACTAGATCGAGGTTAAGGTTGACAGGAACTGTGCTTCCGGTGACTTCCGGGAATCAGGATGAGTAGCGTTGCACTTCGTTTTCCACCCTTCAGGAGCACTAACGTTGCCTTAAGCTGTTTGCCGTCCAGAATGGCAACGGGGTCACACGTGGTTCCACGTAACACCTGCTATACGATGGCTGATTCCGTAGTTGAAATGGGTATGGGTCACTACGTCTGACTGCTTCTGGCCGCTGTCTGTCACATTCAATACGTTGGTACACGGACAGCCATACTGTCTTAGCCGAATGAATATGAATCCAGCTCTTCGGCTTTAAGAAAGACTACGCTTCGGATGACTAGGTAGTTTTGCACAGCTTTAAATTTTTAGCTCTCTGGTGTTGGGTGTAGTTCACCGTATGGTTCGAGCTCGACTGTCTCCTCCTTTTGGGCCTTTCAACCTTCGACCTACCTTTATCCTATATCTCCCTCTCGTCGACTATCTCTCTCCTCCCTTCACTCTATCCGGACACAGTGGGTTCGCTATCGAATTTCCCTTCGTTTGCTGCTAGGCGAACCGGTTGAGAGTTCCCAGGGTTGTGCCAGGATCAAAGGGTTAGATTATCATTTGAAAAGTTTAGTGCGGACTATTTTGCCGTCTTTTGCCGTTGCGGTTTTTCCGGTACATGCCTTTAATTAAATTTGTGACCGTTTACAAGTTTTGGCTGCCCTCTGGGAAATAAATAACGGCTCCTTGTGAAGCACGTCCAACGCCCCAACGTCTGGTCTGCACGTTCCGGGGTGTGCTCAGAAGGCCTCTTTTGTTATCCCAGATTATCATGCGGCAGGGATCCCACGGACTTGTAAGCGACCACAATACAATATTCATTTTTTCGCAATTTGTCGTTGCTTAATTATAGGGTTTTCTTTTATGTTAGTGTGTTAGTAAGGACTTAAACCTAGGTTAAACAAAAATAACAAATTTTAATAAGCAAAAGAAATTAACAAACTAAAGACAATAATTCAGAGCCAATCAAAACAAAACAAAATAATTACAAACTTAAAGCTAAAACGCTAAACTGAACCAACTACTTCATTGTGCCGATCAATTTAAAAGTGATCGGTAACAAGAGTTCTAGAAGATTCCAGGAAAAATCCAAACAGAGTCGAAGAAGTCCACAAAAACTCAAGAAAGAGTTCAATAGGAGTTCAAGAGAGCCCCAGAAGAGCCTAAAGAGTCCAAGAATGGTCCAAAATGAGGCCACGAAGAGAACAAGAAGAGTCCATGATGCGTCTGCGAAGAGTCGAAAGGAATCCACGAAGTGCCAAAAAGAGTCCGAAAAGAATTCAAGAATTGAAACTCCAAAGAGAGTCCCAGAAGAGTTTGAAAAGATTCCAAGAAGAATCCACAAATAGTCCACAGAGAGCTCATGGGCTTAGACTACCTATAAGTCCAAGTAGAGTTTAAGACAAGTCCAAAACGAAATCAGGAAGAGTCTAAGAAGAGTTCAAACAAAATCCACGAAGAGTCTAAGAATAGTCCATAAAAAGTCAAAGAAGAGTACATGTAGAGTCGAAAAACAAAACGAAAAACAAGTTTCTTCAGTGTTACTCGGTGACCGGACGGGTCTCCCGCTACTACCCCAAGTCCCTGGTCGAACCACTGGGGACTTCCGGGGTGGACACTCAAGATCTCTTTTCCTTTGGCTAGCTCGATCTAGAGGGAGAGAATCTCCTTCTCGAGGTCGGCTTTATGACACCGATCAGGGACACACGGCGGCTACTGAAAACTCTCACTTTAGTTAATTAATTTTATTTAACCTAACTTACAATGATTGTGTATTACTGTGGTGGCCGGCCGGCTGCTGCTGGATATGCGGAGGGGTTACTGTCGACGTATGAACGGCTGCTGTTGAGGCTTGCTGCTGCTATCGGGGAAGGTTACTGTTTAAGGGGAAGGCGATTGCCTTCGGCTTCGGCCGTTGGTGTCTGTTCCGGCCACTGCTTGTGGCTTTAGCTGCTGCTTGTGGGAAAATTGCCGCTCTCCGGATGGGTGGCTGTCAGATGTGCCATTGCTAGCGTGCGTATCGCAGTCAAGGAGCGAGGAGTTGCTCGTCGTTGTCGTAATCTCCAACATACATGGATTTTCCACGGTAAACCTCCTAAACGGCACGTAATTGCCTCTGATAGTTCTTCTGGGTTAAACTTAATGGGTCTATCGGAGGGAATGAAAGGACTGGTCTTAGCTGCTATTCGCTTTTGGCTCGATCAATCGTTCTACAAACTGGATTTAGTTTTACCTGATTTCTGCACAGTATTATTTCAATCGACGTATATCTTAAGCTTATAGCTCTCAAGCTTAAGCTATCTTTTAATTTTATCAGACACTAGTAATAGTTTGGTTAAACTTGCACGTGTAACTTTAGAATATTTTTCGTCAACCTTTTTCCTTTGCTGATTGAACTTGAAATGACCGTGCCCTCCTTGGCTAATTATCTATAACCCTTTTTCAGCTCTAATTTCCCTTTTTCCTTCCTTTTCACACTTCCATCCTACTCCAAATATCCCCATTTTCCGGCAGATCTTATCAGTGTTATTTGTTGCGTTAATTTTGTGTGTGAGTAGATTTACAGTTTTATTTGAAATGACCGTTAGCCGCTCATCATTCTATCTAGCTATTTCCTTATTTTCCCTACTTTCATTTGAGCTTCTGTTTTATTAATCATAATATACGTATCAATTTAAATCAGTATTATCATAGCATACTTATCATAGTCTAGAATCATAGCATATTTATCATCGATTCAATAGTTTAACTAATTATAGCGTGGATCTCAATTCGATCACCACGAACTCTAGTATGCTTGTTACTCTCTTACTCCGGCTTTGAGTGCTCTTAGGGGGTTCTATGGAGCAAAGTTTTCGAACGGTAACATCAGAGTCCAAGAAGAGTTCACGAAGAATCCAAAAAGAATCCAAGAAGAGTCCAAACAAAGTCCAGGAAAAGTCAATGAAGTCAATGAAAAGTTCAAGAGGTGTCGAAGAAGAGTATAAAAAAATTCAAACAAGAGTCCTCGAAAAATCCAAGAACAGTCCAAAAAAGACCCATAGAAATAGAATAGAAGTCTAAATGGAGTCACAGAACATTTCACAAAGAATCTACAAAGTGTCCAAAAATGGTTTAAGTATAGTAGTAGAAGGGTGTAGAAAGAGTACTAGATAGGTCCTAGACTTCAAAAAGGTCCATGAAGAGTCTAACAGGAGTCCACACCGATCCCCAGAACAGTTCAAGAAAAGTATTAAAAGTGTCCGAACAGTACTCAGTAAAATTACAATTAAAACTTGAGAATAGCACACGAAGGGCCCAAGAAGACTCCGAAAAGAGTCCAAGAACAGTTGAACAAGCGTCCAAGGAAGAGTCCGAAAAGCGACAAGTTTGAATCCAAGAAGTATCTAAGAGGAATCTAATAAAAGCCCATAACGAGTCCAAGAAAAGTCGAAGAACAGTTCGAAAAGAGGCCAAGAAGAACCAAAATAGGGTCAAAACGAATCCAAAAAGAGTTGGAAATAGACCAAGAAAAGCCCAATCGGAGTCCAAAAAGAACCCTAGAAGAGTTCAAGAAATGTCCAACAGGTTTCCAAAAAGTGTTCAAGAATAATCCGGTTAAGGTGTTCAAGAGTTCAAGAAGAGTCCACAGAGAGTCCGTGATGAGTCTAAAAAGAGTTCAAAAAGAATCCAAAAAGACTCCAGTGTGATTCCAGAGAAAAAGTACATGAATAATACGAAAAGAATCCGAGAAGAATCTAAACAAAGTCTAAGAATACAGGGATACCTCGATATAAGACAACCTCGTTATAAAACAACCTCGATATAAGACAATTCGATATAAGACAATTTTTACCTCGATATAAGACAAATACCTTTGACATAGTTGGTAACGACGCCAGAGCACATTTTCCATTCCAAAAGCGGCACCATAAATTTGTTCATTATTTCGAAATAATCCTAAAAATTGTAAACAACCAATAGCTCAAACAATATTAAATAGTTCAAAAAACATAAACACACAACACAGAGCAAAATTGGTGACTGTTAATGCCAAATTTTTGTGAAAAAATCATGTTTCGATATAAGACAATTTCTATATAAGACAACTTTTTGAAATTATAAATTGTCTTATATCGAGGTATCCCTGTAATCCTTGGAGATTTCATGAAGAGCTCAAGGAGAGTACAAAAATTGTACAAGAATCCAAAAAAAAGTAAAAGAAGAGTCTTAAAAAATCCAAGAAGGCATCAAGAAGAGTCTAAAAAAGACCAATGAATTCGGATGACAGTCCAAACATAGTTACAAAAAGAGTTCAAGAAGAATCTAAAAGGTGTCCAAAAAGTGACCAAGAAACTCCCAACTAAAGTTCAAAAATAGTTGAAGAACGGTCCAAGAAGAGTCCAAAAAGTGTGCAAAAGAAGTCCAAGAACAGTCTTACAGGATTCCAGTGCGAGCCCCAGAACAGTTCAAGAAGAGTATAAAAAGTGTCCAGTAAAAATGCAATTAATGTTCAAGAACGGCCCAAAAAGAGTGGAAGAAGTATTCAAGAAGACACTGAAAGGAGTCCAAAAAGAGCCCAAGACGAGTTGAACAAGAGTCCAACAAGAATCTAAAAAGTGTCGAAAATGTGCCCAAGAATAAACCAAGTCAAGTTCAGGAATAGTGCAAGAAAAGTACTAGAAGCGTCCAAAAAGTGTCCTAGAACAGTCCAAAAAAAGTTCAAGAGGAGTTCGAAAAGAGTCCAAGAAGAATCTAAGAAGAGCAAAATACAAAGTGTTCAAAAAGTTTCTAAAAAGTGCCCGAAATCAATCCAATTAATGTTTAAGAGTACAAGAAAAATTCAAGAAGACTCAAAAAGTGGATAAAAAGGTTCCAGAGAGAGTCCTAGAAGTGTTTATGGGGAGTTTAAAAAAAGACCGATAAGAGTCCTAAAAAGATCACTAAACTCGAATAGCAGTCCAAACAGAATCACAGAAAAGAATTCTAAAAGGTGTCCAAAAAGTGCCGAAGAATAATCCAATCAAAGTTTAGGAATAGCACAATAAAATTTTAAGAAAAGTACTAGAACAAGAAATGTGCGAAAAGAGGTCAAGAAAAGTTCTAGAAGAATTAAGAGAAGAATCCAAGAAGAGAGTTTGAGAAGGGATTCTTTCTCAAAAAAAAGTCTTAGAAGAGTTCAAGAAATTTTTTTAAAAGAAAATCCAAGAAGGGTCTAACAGGAGTCCAAAACGGACCCCAGAACAGTTCAAGAAAAGTATAAGAAGTGCTCAAAGTTAAAGAATTGTAGAAGAAGGGTCCAAGAAGAGTACAGGAAGTGGCCAAGAAGAGTCCAAGAAAAGTCGAAGAACAATCCGAAAAGAGTCCGAAAAAAGTCAAAGAATAATCCAGGAAGAATCCAAGAAGAGTTCAAGAAGAGTCCAAAAAAGTCCATAAGAAGTCCAAGAAAACTCGAAGATCAATCCGAAAAGAGTCCAGGAAAAATCCAAAACGAATCCAAAAGTAGTCAAAAAGTATTCCAAAAAAAGTCCAAAAAATGTCAAATAGGAGTCCTAAAAGAGCCCAAGTGAAAGAGAAAGAGTACAGGAAGAGTCCAAAAAGAATACAAAAAGTGGCCAAAAAGTATCCAAACAAAGTTAAAGAAGAGTCCACGAAAAATCTAAGCAAAGTCCAAGATGAGTCTACGGGGAGTGTAAGAAGAGTCCAGTAAGAGTTCAACAAGAGGCCAAGAAGAATCCAAGAAAATGATAAAACGGCAAAAATAACAAAAAGACAAAAACAAGAAGAGGAAAAATTTAAAAAAAAAATGGCAAAAAGGCAAAGTAATAACACAGACAAACAGACATAACTCTTGGAAAAAAAATCAACAAAAATTATCGTACCTCACATTTAGCCTGAACATTAGCACCATCTATGATCGACATTCCCAAATGTCAAATAGCAACAGGAGTATCCCTCGAACTAGCAAGCACCTTTTAGGGGGCATTCTTGAAAAGCGCCACATTGACCAAAACGGAGACTTTCCCAACTTAACTCAAATTTGAAATGACGGTTTAATCGAGAAAACGAGTGTTACGTCCGTTTGTCTGTGGTAATAATAAGGAAAATATACAAAAAATAAAATGGAAAGAAATTATTATAGAAAATAATACGAGGCAAAATGGCAAAATCACCAGGATGTAAAAACTGTGAAAAATGGAAACAAAAAAAACGAAGAAAAAAACGAGAAAAATAGCGAGAGAAAAAATGCAAAAACAGCGAAAATGACTAAGGCATTAATTGACAGTAAAAAAACGAAATACAAAAGAAAAAATGGCAAAAAAAAACTTAAAAGGCAGCCAGTTTATAAAATATTCTAAAAAACAAAGAATCTGGTTGCCTGACATTAAAAGCCATCAAGGGCAAGGGGGGTATTTTCAGCCCATTAAGCGATGGCATCTATTTTTTCGGCCTATGGCCTAGTTCTAGTGGAAAACAAATGGTTTTGACGTTCCTTGAATAGAAAATAGTAGATTACTTACAGTCTTGAGAAAATAGTGATAACATATTAAAATTGTATGTCGGCAAAGTATTTTTATTGGCGAAAGAAGAGGCAAATAGGCTGAATTTAGAAACCTGCTGAAAATACCCTTCCGTACCCTATTAATATATTACCATTCATTGTAATATTATGAGTAATTCTCGCTGAAACGGGGCCACCACTGACACGAGGTCTTCAAAAATTGGAACTTTTACACTGAATTAGTTGCAAATGGTTAAAAAATAAGAATTGCGCTCTTATTACCTCGAAATAGTAGACCCCTCGTTAGCCAAGGGGCCTAACAGTTTCAAAAAAAGATCTATATCACGTGATATTTCGTAAATTTGTCATGAAACGACTAACATATGGCCCGGTTCTGTAAAGAAGAAGAACAGGGCTTTCAAATGGAGTAAACATTTTTTGGCGGCCATCTTGGATTTGATAGCCATATTAGATTTTATCAATAAATCGCCATTTTCGCCATGAGGCCCCCAACCGATTTTCATTTTAAGACCCCCATTGGAAAGTTGAGAAAATATGCTGCAAAAAACATTCAAAAAATTAGGTGTGCCATGGCATTAACTGAATAAAACAACCAGTTATTTGTAGCAAGGTTCAAAGTTTTCATATAATTTTTGTTTATTTATTTAATTCCATTTGGCCGGCCGCCAGCACAGCTAGGGCTATATGGGATATAATTTTTGTGATGTTTCCCAAATTTACTATGAAACAAACTACAAACGACATGGTTTTGTAAAGAGGAGAGATAGGGTTTATAAATAAAGAGAAAAAAATCGGCGGCCATCTCGGATTTGACCGCCATGTTGGATTTTATCAACAAATCGCCGCTTTTGTCATGATCCCCCCCCCACCGATTTTAATTTTAAGACCACCATCGGAAATCTGTGAAAAAATGCTATAAGCAACATTCATTAAATTAGATGTGTAGTGGCGTTAATTAAACGAAAAAAATTATTATCTTTATCAATGTTTACAACTCGCATATAATGGAATTTATTTAG
This sequence comes from Sabethes cyaneus, assembly GCF_943734655.1. Classification (NCBI taxonomy): domain Eukaryota; kingdom Metazoa; phylum Arthropoda; class Insecta; order Diptera; family Culicidae; genus Sabethes; species Sabethes cyaneus. The sequence continues at coordinate 36,132,096 of NC_071355.1, forward strand.
TTAATGCCATTGCACATCTAACTTGATGAATGTTTCTTTTATAAAATCCTATATGGCGACCAATTCCCAGATGGCCCAGAATTTTTTTAGTTCATTTGAAAGCCCTGTTCTTCTTCTTTACAGAACCGGGCTATTTGTTAGTTATTTCATGGCAAATTTATGAAATATTACGTGATATAGATCTCAAGGTTAGTCAAAATTCATCTTTTTTGAAACTGTTAGGCCCCTTGACGAACGAGGGGTTCACTATTTTGAGGTATTAAAAGTGCAATTCTTAGGTTTTAACCCGCACGGCCCATAAAAATTAAATACACATGGTTTCGATTATATCAACCCCCGATTATATCTACACCCGATTATATCTACTCCCGATTATATCATCCACAAAAATAAATTTTTTGTTTGTTCTTAAAAAGTTATTTAATGATTCCTTTGAGGTCATACGAACAACCAAATGAATGTTTCAGGCGTTTTAACCCTCCATGAGGCAGGCTGCATAGTGATCCAAACAGCAAAATACATAATCACGCGAGATAACGCCGAAACGCGAGATTTTTCGCATATAGTGTCTTTGGCAATATTTCTTGGTATAGAAAAAATATTCATTTGACAGGAACTATTATGTGATTAATCCCCTTAAAAGTGAAAGCCGTGACGCTGCTCACGGAGGACATGCGCACCCTTGCCGTGTTCGAGCGGAAAGTGCTGCGGACGATATTTGGCGGAGTACAAACCGAAAGCGGACAGTGGCGGAGGCGTATGAATCACGAGCTACAAGCACTGCTTGGGGAGACTCCCACCGTACATCTAGCGAAAGTTAGCAGGCTACGGTGGGCCGGACACGTCGTAAGGATGCCGGACGACAGTGCGACGAAAATAGTCCTCTTCAATAACCCCACCGGCACCAGGAACAGGGGAGCCCAACGTGCACGATGGCTCGACCAGGTCGAAAGCGATTTGCGACTTCTGGGACGACTAGGAAATTGGCGACGAGTGGCCTAAGACCGAGTTGAATGGTGCTGAAGAAGAAGATGTTCAAGATACAGGTTTGATGCGTTCAGCAAAGATATAATAAATATCAATACAAACAACTTAGTCAAAGACATCATAACTGTATTTCTTCATTTAAGGGGGCATAGTACTTTTTCAATTTAAAAAAATCGAAATTTTTTTTATTGATTATTTCGAAAGATTAACATTTTGACCACACGTGTTTCAAGTCATTTCGATGAATTCCAAAAATTGACAAAGTTACAGCTATTTGTACCGCGCATGTCTGGAGCGATTACACGGCGAATAAAAACTTCAACGTCGTTTTTCTCGAAACCAGGTTTTGAAAGTCGGTACCATAAATATCTCAAGAGCGGCTCAAGCAATTCTCATGATTCTTTTTTCGTTTTAAAGCCAATAAAATTATCTAGTGTTTGACCGACCCCCCGGCACGACGCCATTTTTCTATGACTGCAAGCTAAAACGTCAAAACACTGGGCGGGAAATCATTTCATAGAAAATATATGGAGCGGCCATTGTTGTTTGGGGCCCAGCAACGAGGGGCCCATCAGTATGGGGGTACTGTCAAATCATATGTGAGGATGGGTCAAACAGAGCCCGGTGTCACCAATACACTGGTGACACCGGGCTGTGTTTGACCCATCCTTTTTTTGATATTACCATTTTTGTATTTTTTAGAAATGTTTAAAGTCAATTTTTTCGACTATAAACGTTACTTTTATGTTTGAATGTCCGCCATTTTGTTATGCGTTCGAATTTTAAAAAAAGGATGGGTCAAACACGAGATAATTTAATATACTTTCATGTCGTTTTGGAATTTTTCAATTCGGACAAGCCCCCCAGCGCCAATACATGGTACCGTAAATCATGTTTTTTTCGAATGATCATGTTCAAGGAGCCGTAGGGGAGAGGGGAAGAGGTTCACATATGCAAACAAAATTGTAAATATTAGTATAAAGTGCAATGTTTTGAATGCAAAAAACCCGAATCGATTCGCTTTTCGCGTTATCGAGAAAAAAATATTTGAAATAAGACAAAAAATATGGTGTAAAAAGTACTATGCCCCCTTAAATTAGCTATGAACTGTTATTTGTGAACAAACCCTTAAAAACAGTTTTTTTTGTCCCTAACCAATTCTGGTCAATTTTCACGTGTCAATAGTATTCTAGAAAGTTACTAAACTTACTTACTTACTAAAATATACGTTTTAGTAGAACATCATTATACGTTATTTTCTAAATTTTTCGAGATATTGAGCTTTTTCGGTGAAAAATAGTACTTCTTTAAGCTCGAATATTTCTCAAGGTGGTAATTGGTGGCAAATAACTCACACATAAAAGTACAACAAAAAACCTGCAAAAGCAAGTATTAATTGTCTGTATCTGATTGTATCCTCAAAAGTTACAGTTATTTTAAAAAGTGCTTTCTAAGTGCTTATTACATTCAAATCATTATATTTCGACAACCATAAGAGATAGATAGTAACTATATTCGTCAAAGTTACTTATTTTAGTATGATCTAAAACTTTTGTAAAGACGTCGTATTTTTGGTATGCGCTTAAAAATTTTTTTTTTAATTACCCTAATATGTAGAAATATGACCAGTTATTGACCACCCTAATAATGCAAAAAAAAGAACTTAATTTATTAGTAAACTTGACATACTTTTACCAAACAAAAATTTCCCGATTTAAACAGCTTTCCAATTATATCACCCTAAAATTCACGGAGGGGCTAATATAATCGGAACAATACTGTAGTCCGGCTGGGTATCGAGCAGAACAGAATTGGAACAGACTTCCCATTATCGAAAATCGTTAAACATTCTCAATTCTCCCCATTCCACCCAGTCCGGTCCGCAAACTTAGCCGACCGACATTAGGTAGTTCAATTTTTTTTCTATCATTCTCAACACCATTGTTATTATAATTTCCGATATTCTTTTTACAACGATCGCGTAGGTACCGACTGCACTCGGGGGGTGGAAAATAAGGGCTTAAGAAAAAGTGGAAAATAATCCCGCTCAATGCTATCATCATCGGAACTGCTGCTGCTACCGTTGCGCTGGCTGGCGCTCGTTGATGTGGTTGATGATCGAAAAGCGAACCGATGGTGTAGCGAACGCTAAAGATGAGAAAAAAAGAACCGGAGAACGGGGATTGATTTATTATTTTTCCCGGGATCGCAAAACGTAGAGGAATCTCGTTTCAATTTATTTATAACATTGCCATCTGTGAGCAAGGTGAGAGGACGGGGACAGGATGCAGGCGGTGCTTCGATTCGATGTTGGATGGTGTGTTTTTTTCTGTTGCCACAATCGCGCACTGAGTGAAGTGATTTCCAATTGCGGAAATAAATCATGCAAATTTGCTGCGAAAAGTGGACACCGAGGATACGTCCGTCACCGGTCGACCGGCTGGATGCCGGAAACAGTGTGGGCAGTGTGCGGAAGCGTAAATTATTTTTCCTACCAATCGACGGGAGAGCGTTTCGATTAATGTGCTTAACTTTTTGTTTTTTAGCTTTGGGTGGCTAGTTTTAGTTTAGAGTGGAATTCTTTCATCATCAAAAGTGTTCCTTGAGTTATATTCTATTTTTCTCCACGTGTATGGTAAGGTTTCCTGCCACCACACCGGTCGCTGTAGACTAGGATTCGAACTGGAAGGAATCTGCACTTCACTTGGGCTCAATTTGCTGTGAAATGCCTGAAGCGATTCGCTACTACCACTACCGTTTCCTAGGGTGGAATTCTGCCTGCGGCTGGATGGATGGTGTGTGGGTGGGTGGCCAAGGCTGCTGCACTGAATGTAGTGCATGTTTTTCAAGGAACTTCCTTTCAACAGCCATTTTCAATGTAGCAGCACAAGATAGATACCGAAGACAGCGGCCAAAGAAGCGTGGGACAAGCGAGCGGGGGATTCCACGAGAGCTGTTATGTGTTGAGAATATGAACACGGTTTGCAGCCGCAGCAGAAGGATGTGATTCCGGCACGGGAAGCTCGACGCTGCGGTTGTGGGATGGGGAAATTGCTCTCGAAAAGTGAGCTCCGTATCATCAACATCACTTTTCAAGTTTCTGCTCGGCTCGGCTCGGCTTGGTTCTTCGCTCTTGGGATGCTACTTGCCGTTTGTGTGTGAAGAAGCTGTTGAAAAGTTGTTTCCTATGTGACGGCAGAGAGGTGTGCTCGCTGCGAGGGGATCTCGAGGGCCAGGAAAAACTCAGACAACAATGATGATAGTGTGACGGTTGAGAACTTTTCTACCCTCTTGAGGATGCGAGCGCGAAACGCCTCGGAACGATGAGAAACATAGACTGCATTATTTTATTATAGTTCTATTATTGTTCAGCTGGAGCGGCCCGGGGTTTCGAGGACACAGTCCTCGGGGCGGTGAAACGGGAATGGAACTTGTGCAAAGCAATCTTTTTGTTCGAGAAAGAATCGACTGGTCGTATTTACTAAGCCAAAGCGCATCACTTGCGACCTGAGCTTGAAAGTAACAATAATAGTAATGGTTTTATTCAATTAAATTAAGTTTAAAGGACTCGAACCATAAATTCCACCCTTCCCGTTAAGTTTTCCTTTCGCTCAACTAACCGTTTTAGTGGAGCTCAGCTTTCCCGTGCTCTAACCGGTACAACCGCTGTTCATTTTTTTTCTGCCTTTGAGTCTTAGATTCGCCACATTACTTTGCCTCAACCAGCCAAGCCACGAGCATCGTAGAGTACATAGAGAGTCGTTAAATGAAGTTTACGCTCCGGCAGCGACCAAACGATGTGTACCCACATTAGTAACTACTGTTGAGACGGCTCTATACGAACAAGTTTCGAAAGTGGAAAATTTTTACCCCACTCCCGCCATCGCTGATCCGCTGACTCCCGCGTTCCACGCCCGTCAACCGCACAGTGCAATAAACGAACAAAAGAAAGCGGTTGGAAAAATGTAAGCGACGAAAGTTTTTCACGTTCTTTTTTTTTCGTTTCGTTTCGTTTCGCTTCTCGCAAACTATACATTTTGATTGTTATACATATTGCATGTGTGTTGCCTCTTTCGCCGCCGTCGATTCTACCGCAAATCGTCCGAAGCGACCGGAAAGCGGTCGGTCGCTGCTGCTGTGAAGAGGAGTGTAAAAGTTTTCCGAAAAGAAACTATTTGTCAGGGCACTGCACGATTACCGTCTTTTACCGGATCGGGATTGATTTTGTTTCGGGAAGTTGTGGTGTGAGCCACCGTGCGTCTCCATTGTAGGAGTCGTGTCGAAGATCCGGTGACTCCATTGGAAAGTTTGCTACCAAATTCTGCAACATAGTGTGGAGTTGCATGATTTAAATGATGAAAGATTAAAATGACCAAGGTGAGTTAAAATAGGTGATCTAGTTTTCTCAGTTTGTAGAACAGGAGTGCGCGGAACGATTGGTTAGCAACCATCGACATTTTTTTTACTTTTAACAGTTTCCGCTTTGAAAATTTCGGTGGTCGTCAAGGGTAACCCAGCGGGGGTGAAAAACAAATTTCAATATTAGAAAACCTCTCTTGACTAACCTTGAAAATGACCTTCAATTAGACTAGAATTTGGACTGACTTGCACTTGAAACTTTAATTCAAATTAAACTGGAAATTGAACTTAAAATTAGATTTGAAATTGGACCTAAATTTGGAGAAATTTGGAATGGAAGTTTTACCTGGAATTAGATTTGAAATCTGATTTAAAAGAGAATTTGAAGTTTTTATTAGAAATTGGACTTTGTATTAAAATTGGACATGAAATCAGAAATTTACCGTTGACTTACAAGTGAACCTAAATTTTAAAATTTAATAAGACTTAAAATTTAACTTGACATTCGACATTGAAGACTTGAACTAAGATATATACCAAGACGCCACAATTTTTACTTGAAATCACGATTGACATTTTTCGTCTTACTCTCTTACGCGTTTTGACTTTTTTGTGTTCCTTTTTTTCTCTTTTCGAGCCCGATTTTTCGACTTTTTGTTCCGTTTTTTCTTCTTTTCCGTACCTTTTCCTTAGTTTTTGATCTCACTTTTCCTCCTAATTCTTCTGATTTTCCTCTTTTTCTTTTGTTTTTCTTTTTTCTTTCGTATGTTTCAATGTTCCATTTTTCTTCGTTTACTGTCCCATTCTTTCTTATTTTCAGTCCTGTTTTTCCTCTTGTTTTTCACTCAGTTTTTGAGTAATTTTCTCTCCCATTTTACATCTTTCCTCGTCCTTTTTCCTTTTTTCGTTTCCAGTATTCATCGTTTTCCAATTTTTTATCTCCTTTCCTTCTAGATTTCCGTTTTCGCTCGTTTCGTTTTTTCTCTTTCGAATGTCACTTTTTTTCTTATCTGTCACGTTTATTCTGTTTTTTGCTCTGGGTTTTTCCTTTGATCTCCAGTTTTTTTATTTTATCTTCCATTTTACCCATTTTCGGTCTATTTTCTTGCTTTTTCTTCTTCCTTTTTCTGTTCCATTCTGCCATTCCATTTTGTCTCATCTCTGTCCATCGTGTTTTATAACCTGTTTGATCTTTTTTTTTTGGTTTTCCTCGTTTCTTCTATCTGTTTACTTTTTTCTCTCTCTCTCGCTAGTCCTCTTTTCCCTTTGAATTTCTTTTGTTTTCTGTTCCGCTTCCCCTCTTTTTTTCTTGCCTGTTTCCCCACCTTTTCTGTCACGTTTTTTTTTTCTTTTTTTTCGTCTTCCCTCTATCGAAATCTATCGAAAAAAGCGTTTCCCTTCCTTTGCTCTCTTGTGTTACCTTTTTCTGCCCGCTGTTTCTGCTTTCTAGTCCCGTTTTCGCACTTTTTGTCCTAATTTTGCTCTTTGTATTCTTTTTTCCGTCTTATTATGTGTTCGTTTTGCCTCATTTTCAGGTCCGTTTTTCTCTTTTTCTGCATCGTTTATTTCTTCTTTGTAGACTGTTGTTCTATCTTTTTCTATTTTTCCGTTTTCGTCTATTCCATTCTTCCTCTTATTGTGCCCTGCATTTCCTTCTTTTCTATCACGTTCTTTTCTTTTCCGTTTTATCCCCTTTTGTCTTCTGTTTTCACTTTTTTCTCTCCATTTTCCTGTTTTAGTTTTAGTTTCTCGTTTCATTGTTCCTATTCTCGTGTTTTCTCCTTTAGTTATCCTCCTTTTCTATCCCGCTTTTTCTGCTTTTCGTTCCATTTTTCTCCTTTTCTATCTTGTTTTCGTCATTTTCTTTATCGTTTTGCCTTTTTTTTCTCTTCCGTTCTTCGACTTTTTTCGTCCAATCTCTTCTTTTTTGCCCCTTTTTTCCTTTTTTTTCTCCCATGTTCTTCTTTTCTACATTTTCTCCTATTACTTCCAGTTTTTCCTCGCATTTAGTCACGATTTCTTTTCCGTTTTTTTCCATGCCAATTTTCCTTCTCTCTCTCTCTCTCTCGCATTTCCTTACTTTTTCTATCCCGTTGTTCCAATTTTCCCCCGTGCACGTTTCCCCCGTGCAGAGGTGAGCGAAACGCTGTTTTGAGTGAGCGGCATTGAACCGTTCATTTTCTGCCGCGAACCGATTCAAACAAACGGCTCATAACGAAATCACGATCCGTTTGTTTGCCGCCTGCAAGGTGCTCTCCCAGGCGCTTTGTTACGTTATCTATCCTCAATAGTAAGAGTAATCGTAGGTCAGTACCAGGCATGCCCACGCATCACATTTTCGTGCATTTCAAGGCAGCATACGATACAGTCGAACTCAAAGAACCATGGCAGATAATGCACGAGTACGGCTTTCCGGACAAACTGGCGCGGCTGATCATGTTTCGGGAGCACTCTCCAATCCTTTCGAATCGTACAGTGAGTTGCGGTAAGGGAATGGACTGTCCTGTAAGTTATTCAATATCGATATTGAAGGTGTGATCCAGCGAGTTGGCATCTCGAAACGAGTGGAATGAGCTATAGCAAGAGTAGCCAACTCCTGGCCTTCGCAGGCGACCTCGACACCATTACTAGAAACCTTGGGACGGCGAAGGTAATCTACGGCAGACTAAAAACGAAGACTGGACGGATTGGGTTACAATTCAATGCCTCAAAAACCAAATATATGGTATGAAGAGGCTTCAGAGAAAACAACGTTTGCCTCCAAAGGACAGTGACTATCGACGGCGATGATCTAGAAGTCGTTGGTGAGTTCATGTATTTGGGATCTATGCTGGATGTCGGGCCTACTTTTCCCTCCGCAAATATCCTGCCACAGGACACTTCATAAGAAAATAGCTTGTTTATGGTGAAAACTGATCAATTTTATCACAGCGGAATCCGAAGATATACACTAAATAGCGGTAAAATGCACTTCTTTTGGCGAAAATTGCTAGAAATACACTACCATTGGAATCTTCAAAAAAAGGACTAGGGTCCATGCCTAGTGGAACGGGCGCAGGCTTGACGTAGGACTCCCAATGCTAAAGCCGGTGATTATGGTACGAATTCCATATATAGATGCCCAAGTTGCGCATTAAAGGATTGTGTTCTTACATGTGAGAAATTCATAATTTTAACTCTTCAGCTAATTTAAATGGTGGACCTGAAAGGGTCCGTTTGTTAATCTCGAATTCTCAAATTTCTGACTCGTGGTGCCATTCCCAAGCAACAATATGAGTTTTATTGTACTCTTATGGTGATCTTCAAGACCAATTTTGGTCTTAAATGCCATCATAAGAGTGTGATAAAACCCAAATTGTTACTTGGGTTGTCTACTTTCGTCCATCAGATAGGTTATTGGTGTGAGGATTAATGGTGAGAATACTGTTTACCGGACAAACGCTACTGGTAGCATCTGTAATCATGATAGACTTTGTGTCGCCAACCAAAGCCGCTGACCGAATGACGATGCGCACCGAAAGGCAAGCAATGTTCCAGTTAAAACCTTTAAAATGATGCCATGGATGTGACTCGAAAGCTGCCTGCCCGATATGTCGCAAGCTAGCTGCTTGTGTCGCCAACCAAAGCAGCTGACCGACTAACGATGCGCAGCGAAAGGCAAACCATATCGTTCGCTGGCGGATGAGTCGATGGATTTTTCGGTTTGTTGGCGTCTCGCTTGGTGAATTTGGATGTCTTTGTTGCCTTATCCGGAGAAGCAGCAACAGCTGAAGCTCAACAATTTTCGATTGGATTCTATAGGGCGTAAATTAAATACAATCATAAGTGAGCTTAACCCATAGCTCATCTCGCATATATTCCTGTCATCCGTGCTAGGGAAGGCAAAAAATGAAAATAATTCTGAAATAATAAATATTCGTCTAATATTTTCTCAATTATTAATCGTCTGTTGAGGAAACATGTAATCTACTGTGTTTTAATGGATTTTTTGAAAAATTCGAATCGATTGATACCAATATCTCTAGAATCTGTTAACGGATGACTGAGTTATAAGCGTGCAAACTATAACCACCCAGCTAGCATTTTCATATATATAAAAAAGGTAAAAATCAGCATTACGTATAGATATACATGCTAAATAAATCGTAATTCATGCGCAAAATGGGCATATCCGTACCATTTTGGAGGCGATATACGTGATTACGAATAATTTTGAGCGTTACGACTATATAAGTATTTATATACGATAATATCCGATCAAGCGCGAGTCGCTCCGTACTACTCTACGATTTTGTGCTGAAAATCATATGTATGTCAGTCGTTATCATTATATACGACAAAAAATCAACTTGATCCCACTTTATCCAGCTTTAGTTACGATTTCGAGTTTGTTAGGAGATATTTACGATAGTTTTCGTACATTGATATACGAGTTGGTGCTAGCTGGGCACTTTTCGTTACATGTTCCCTTTCCGTTTTTCTAAAGTGCACCCCCATATAGATAGAATTGAAATCAAAGACGTAGTCCTACGTCAAAATGTCTGTTGACGTCAAGGCACAAATTGACGCAATTATAACCGATTTGAAGGCTGCGTTTGATCGTATTGATCATCGAATATTTTTGAGTAAACTTTTTCGACTTCGCGCATCGCTACACTTCATTGAATGGTCATATTTAGACACATAAGCGACCGAACACTACGCGGGCAGCTCATTTCATGTCTTTCCTTTCCATTTACATATAGATCGGGCGAACCACAAAGCAACAATATGGGCCCATTGCTTTTCTCGTTATACAAAAACGACGTAGCTTTACTTATGGGTGATGGATATAAGCTGATATATGCGCGTACGACTTGAAATTATATCTCGCTGTTCGATCCACTGGAAACTGCTATAATTTGAAAAATCCACTTGACATTTTCGTCAATTGGTGTCGCAAAAACTGGCGCATCGCTAGCACAGCTAAGTGTCAGATTATAACATTCCATCGAACCTTACATTGTTCGAATATAATATTGTTGGCAAGGTACTCAAGAGCAGTGTTGCCACATATTCATCTGTACTGGGAGGTAAAAAAACCTTTTTCATCTGTACTTTTGCTTTCAAAAATCTGTACCAAAATCTGTACCACTAAGTTTGTTTGTTGCATAGAAAAACCTGGTTTGTTAGCTTTAAACAAATTACTTATTTCTATAATGATATTTATACATACACTTGTTAAATTTAAACATAGATACATTTTGTTTTGTTTGCATTCATGCCAAGAGGTGCTACTCTATTGATTACGAGTAACAATATTAAAAAAAATGAGTTTTTGACACCTAAAAAAATCTGTACCTATCTGTACTCTTTGACAAAAATCTGTAATCTGTACCGTACAGAATCTGTACCAAAAAAATCGGAAAAATCTGTACTTTTCCAGATAAATCTGTACATGTGGCAACACTGCTCAAGAGAGTTGAACTTGTCAACGACTTCGGCGTTGTTCTCGATGCCAAGCTATGCCCAAGTAACAATTTCAAGTTTTATTACGTTCGTATAGTGGTTTTCATGACCGATTTCATAAAACCGCTAGTAAAACCATGAGCTCCGCCAAAACTTTCTGATGACCGCTACAAAACTACTTTCTGACCAAGTGACCCACTCCTCAGAATGTTTTCATAACCGTTATAAGAATCAGGTTATAAGCTCAAGTAGTCGTATCACGCACTGCTGAAAGCAGCAATAAAATCGGTTAAGCTTTTGCTACTTGACAGCCATCGCCATAATTTAAAAAGCTTTTCGCTTTTCTGGCAAAAGCTAAATAAGTTTGCTAGCTTTGTCAACTTGAAAATATATACGTGAGCAGAAAAGTTTAAATTTTACTGACAGACATTCTGAACGATTTGGTTTATAGCGACCAGAATAAAATATCCCATAGAATATTTATTAAATTTTAAGCAATTTCGTTGGTTTGCAGCATGTGCGTATTTAATTTCATCGTGCATATAGATACGATAGGTCGATAAAATCAGCGCGCCACTGAAATTTTGCAATTTTCGAAAACTGATTATTTTAACAAATTGAAAATATTCGGTTAGTCAATCTCAATTTCTAGCAAAATCATTTTAGTTGCTTCCTGTGACAGGAAAACCGATTGATAATAACTTTCTATCTGCAAAACACTTTGCTTTGATGAATTGTTGTTTGCGAGCTAAAACAAAATACTAGAATATGGCAATATGGCTTCACATAAAAAAATGATTTTGGTGTTGAATTTTGGTATTATTCATAATAGCAGCAAATAAACTGTTTGGTCAGGGTGTTACCGTTTCAATCTATACCTATAAAGAAGGATTTCTGTCTGTCTGTCTGTCTGTCCGTATGTTCCTTATAGAATCGAAAACTACTGAACCAATCGGCATGAAAATATGCATGTAGAGGTTTTTTGGGGCCAGGAAAGGTTTTAGTGATGGTTAGAAACCCCTCCCCCCACTAAGAGGGGGGGGGGGGCTCCCATACAAATGAAACACAAATTTCTGCATAACTCGACAACTAATCAAGCAAATAGAACAAAATTTGGCATGTGGGTGTTTTCGGTAACAAGAATTTATTCTATGGTACATTAAGACCCCTCCCCTCTTTATAAGGGGAATTATAACTCCTCTCCTCTTTAAAAGAGGGGGCTTCCATACAAATTTCCTCATAACTCGAGAACTAATCAAGCAAATGGAACCAAATTTGGCATGTAAAGGTTTTCGAGGGCAAGAATATTTTCTATAGTAAATTAGGACCCCTCCGCACTTTAAGAGGGGGGGCTCCTGTACTAAAGAAACACAATTTTCCTCATAACTCGAGAAGTAATTAAGCAAATGGAACCAAATTTGGCATGTGGGTGTTTTCGGAGACAAAAATTTTTTCTATGATGAATTGGGACCCCTCCCCGTTTTAGGAGGGGGGGATCCTATACACATGAAATACAAATTTCCTCATAACTGAAGAACTAATCAAGCAAATGGAACAAAATTTGGCATGTGAAAGTTTTCGAAGGCAAGAATATTTTCTATGGTAAATAAGGACCCCTCTCCACTTTAAGAGGGGGGGCTCCTATACAAACGAAATACAAATTTCCTCATAACTCGAGAACTAATCAAGCAAATGGAACAAAATTTAGCACGTGGGTGTTTTTGGAGACAAATTTTTTTTCTATGATGAATTGGGACCCCTCCCCACTTTAGGAAGGGGGGCTCCTATACAAATGAAATGCAAATTTCCTCATAACTCGAGAATTAATCAAGCAAATGGAACCAAATTTGGCATGTGAAAGTTTTCTAGGGCATGAATATTTTCTATGGTGAATTGGAACCGCTCCCCACTTTAAGAGGGGGGCTCCTATACAAACGAAATACAAATTTCCTCATAACTCGAGAACTAATCAAGCAAATGGATCCAAATTTGGCATGTAAAGGTTTTCGAGGGCAAGAATATTTTCTATAGTAAATTAGGACCCCTCCCCACTTTAAGAGGGGGGGCTCCTGTACCAAAGAAACACAATTTTCCTCATAACTCGAGAAGTAATTAAGCAAATGGAACCAAATTTGGCATGTGGGCGTTTTCGGAGACAAAAATTTTTTCTATGATGAATTGGGACCCCTCCCCGTTTTAGAAGGGGGGGATCCTATACACATGAAATACAAATTTCCTCATAACTGAAGAACTAATCAAGCAAATGGAACAAAATTTGGCAAGTGAAAGTTTTCGAAGGCAAGAATATTTTCTATGGTAAATAAGGACCCCTCCCACTTTAAGAGGGGGGGCTCCTATACAAACGAAATACAAATTTCCTCCGCAAATGGAACAAAATTTAGCACGTGAGTGTTTTTGGAGACAAATTTTTTTTCTATGATGAATTGGGACCCCTCCCCACTTTAGGAAGGGGGGCTCCTATACAAATGAAATGCAAATTTCCTCATAACTCGAGAATTAATCAAGCAAATGGAACCAAATTTGGCATGTGAAAGTTTTCTAGGGCATGAATATTTTCTATGGTGAATTAGAACTCCTCCCCACTTTAAGAGGGGGGCTCCTATACAAACGAAATACAAATTTCCTCATAACTCGAGAACTAATCAAGCAAATGGAACAAAATTTGACACGTGGGTGTTTTTGGAGACAAAAATTTTTTCTATGATGAACTGAGACCTCTCCTCACTTTAGGAGGGGGGGCTCCTATATAAATGAAATACAAATTTCCTCATAACTCGAGTGCTAATCAAGCAAATGAAACCAAATTTGGCATGTGAAAGTTTTCGAGGGCAAGAATATTTTCTATGGTGAATTAGGACCCCTCCCAACTTTAAGAGGGGGGGCTCTTATACAAACGAAATACAAATTTCCTCATAACTCGAGAACTAATCAAGCAAATGGAACCAAATTTGGCACGTGGGTGTTTTTGGAGACAATATTTTTTTCTATGATGAATTGGGATCCCTACCCACTTTAGGAGGGGGGGGCTCCTATACACATGAAATTCAAATTTCCTCATAACTCGAGAACTAATCAAGCAAATAGAACAAAATTTGGTATGTAAGGGTTTCTGGAGGCAAAAATATTTTCTATGGTGAATTAGGATCCCTCCCAACTTTAAGAGGGGGTGCTTCTACACAAATGAAATACAAATTTCCTCATAATTCGAGAACTAATCAAGCAAATGGAACCATATTTGGCATGTGGGTGTTTTTGGAGGCAACCATTTTTTCTATGATGAATTAGGACCCCTTACCTTTTTAAGAGGGGGGGCTCTCGTACAAACGAAATACAAATTTGCTCATAACTCTAGAACTAATCAAGCAAATGGAACCAAATTTATCATGTGGGTGTTTTTGTAGGCAAGAATATTTTCTATGGTATATTTTCTATGGATTTCCCCACTTTAAGAGGGGGGGGGGCTCCTATACAAATGAAAAACAAATTTCCTCATAACTCGAGAACTAATCAAGCAAATGGAAAAAATTTGACATGTAAGTGGTTTTGGACGCAAGATTTTTTTCTATGGTGAATTGAGACCCCTCTCTTCTTTAGAAAGCGAGTTATGGCCCATCTCCCCTTTAAGAGGGTGGGCTTCCATACAAATGAAATGCAAATTTCCTCTTATATCGAGAACTAATCAATCAAATGGAACCAAATTTGGCATGTGGGAGTTTTAGATGGCAGAAATTTTTTCTATGGTGAATTACGACCCCTTCCCCTTTTAAGAGGGGAGCTCCCATACAAATGAAATTCAAATTTCCTTATAACTTGAGAACTAATCAAGCAAATGGAACCAAATTTGGCATGTGGGTGATTTTGGAGTCTTGAATTTATTTTACGATAGTTAGAGACCTTATTCAATACAAGACCACAAAAACTATCTATAGTAACACTAGATCATTCAGGACGAGACGGTCGCGAGTGTTGCCGGTAACCCGCCGTCGGAAGCGCCGCCCACTGGGGGGCTTGCAAAACTCGAGATTGTGACAAAGATCATCCGAGATTCATGATTTATGTACAACACAGGTTAATTTGTGGCAATACGAAGTTTGTCGGGTCAGCTAGTAGCTCTATAAAACTAACAGATTTATTGAGGTTTAACAAGTAACCGTGATAAGATCAGTTTTGATTGATGCGCCATTTTGTATTGCTACGCCACACTTATGGTAAGTTTATAAGAGACGTGGTGCAGCCAATGTTAACGCCAAGTTTTAACGTGGTAATATAGGCTATCACAATAAATTTGCTTTATTAACAGTTTTATTATGGTTTTCTAGCTAGCTATAAGTGTGTTTGGACTCGTATCCTCTTGGTATTGCGCAATACCGCAATAAACCCAGAGGTAATGATTAATACCGCAAAAAAATCTTTATAAAATTCAAGAAAAACCAAGTGGCTTTAGAATTGTTACTTGGGTGCCTTAATCCGAATTATTTTTCGCGTTTTCTTGCCATTTTTTAATGTTTGATGTAGCATTTTTGGTCACTCTCAATGGTTTTTTTTTGTCGTCATTTGAGTTTTTTTGCATTTTTGTCGCTGTTTTGTCTTTTTCTCTATTACTATTTCTTGTCTTTTTATCACTTTTATTGTCTGTTGTCGCTTTTTTGGTGTGTACGGCATTTTTTTTTCCTGTCTTTTGGCTGCCTCTTTGTTGTTCGCAGTCTTTTCTTCGCCTTTTTGTGGTCTCTGTGTCGTAATTTGGTTGCCTTGCCATGGTCTTTTAACCATCAGAATTTTTTCAATGTATTTTTGTCTTCTGTTAATCAGGTTTTTTAACTATTGTTTTTTTTTGTGAGATTATAGTCACTTTAACCAGCTTTGGGTCATTCA
This sequence comes from Sabethes cyaneus, assembly GCF_943734655.1. Lineage (NCBI taxonomy): Eukaryota > Metazoa > Arthropoda > Insecta > Diptera > Culicidae > Sabethes > Sabethes cyaneus. The sequence continues at coordinate 36,147,783 of NC_071355.1, forward strand.
TGACTTCTGCGGGGTTGGGATTTGAACCCGGGTCCTCGGCGTGAATGTTAACCACTACGCCGGAACTGACCCCAAATAAATATAGCTTTTGTTTTTTCCAAAAGACATGAAATTTAGCATTTTTGTCGCTTTTTTCGGCGGCTTTTTGTCGTTTTTATCGTCTTTTTTGTAGCCGTTTTGTCGTCATTTTTTCCTCTGTTCGTCGTTTTTGACGTCTATTTTTCGTAATTTTTGACTGCTTCTTCCGACTGGTTTTGCATCACTATTTTGACCTCGTCTCATCGTTTTTTCGCCAACTGTGCATCGTTTATTAGCCTCTTTTCAGCGATTTTTCTCATATTGTATAGTCTTTTATAGCATTTTTGGTAAATCGGTTTTGAGCGTTTTTTGGTGGCTTTGTAACGTATTTTTGTCGTTTTCCATTCTTTTTTTCAAAAGGCTTTACGCTTATTTGTCACCACATTTTCGACGTCTTTTTGCTGCCATTTTGCCGTTCTTTCCTTATCTTTTCATCAGCTTATTGTCGTCTTTCTTCATCTTCGTCGTATTTTTGACATCTCTCTGCTGTATTTTTACTGTGTTTTTATCGCATTTTCGTCATTTGGTCGTCTGCAAATGCTTCGGTTTTTGTTTTTTTTTTTGTTACTTTTTTCGGTGGTTTTTAGCCTTTGACGTCTTTTCGTTGCCATTTTTATCGTCTTTTCATATTTTTTCATCTTTTTATTGTCTTTTGTCGTCGTTTCACCAATTTGTTATTTGACCTTTCACCAACTTTTGGCGATTTTTTGTTCTCTTGTTTGTTATCAGTTGTCCTGTTGCTGCCTTTGTGTTGTTCTTCCGTCGTATATCCGACATATTTTCGTCATCCTTTTAGTATGTTTTCATCTTCTTTTTGTCAACTTTTCATTGCCATCTTTTCTTAACTCTTTTCTCTTCATTCTCGTCATCATTATGCCGACTTTCGACACCTCTTCGTCGTCTTTTTAACATCTATTTGCTCTCTTTTCGTTGTTCTTTGATCATCATATTTTTGTCTTGTGTCTTATGTCTTATTGTCTTATGTCTTAACAACGCCTTTTTTGCCCATCTTTCTGTTATCTTCTCCTCTTTTCGGATTTGTTGCCTTTTTGTCATCTCTCTGTCGTATTTGTATTATCTTTTTACGGTGTTTTTGTCAACTTTACATTGTCTTTTGTCGTCCTTTTGCTATTTTTTGTCTTTCAGTCACTTTTTTACCATTAATTCGTTGCTCTAGTTGTTGTCAATGCAACCGAAATCTGTACGTCTTGCTGTAGTGCAATAGCCATCGTTTCGTCATCTTTTTCAAGTTTTTCAAGTTATTTTTAACGTATTATCACCGTCTTTCGTCGTATTTTCGTTAACTTTTCATCGTGTTTTCACAATTCTTTCACCACTTTTTTGACATCGCATTTTCATTTTTTTGTTCGCCTTTTTGCTCTGTTTTCTAAGAGATTACATTTTCAATAATTTTTAATCATTGCGTATGGTTGAAAGCCCCAATAAAAAAGTTAATAAATAAAATAAATTATCGCGAAGAAACTAATACAGTAATGTTCCGATTTTGTCAGCCGCTTGTTGAATTTTCGGCTGACAAAATGGGGAAACTGACAAAATCAGGAATTTTTTTTTTCGAAATTTTTTTCAAAATTCAAAACTTAAGACTTCTACTAAAATTTTAATTTTAACCCTCAATTTCTGAACCGAAAACTCAACACAATCTAATCAACCAGGTCCAGACTGTTCTAGAACTGTTTTTGGTGCGCATTAGAGTTTTGAGCGGGAAAACGTGGTTTTAGGTTTATGGAACCTTTGGAAGAGTTTCTTAAAATTAAAAGTTCTATCGTTTAGTGGAATTCAAATTTTGATTAATCCCCCTAGAAGACCAATAAAGAATTTATTTTTCTTCAGTTTTAATAAAACAAATTGATTTGTTACGTAAAATTTTATAGCATATTATTAAAAGAAATTTTGCTGAAGACAGTGACCTTCTATCTCTTCAGCAAAGATAGAAAAATCGTATTTCTCATATATGAAAAATCGTTAAAATCAGTTTTTCTATTTTAGCTGTTTTTGTAGTTGCTGTATGACTTTTTCTTGTTTTACAATAGTAAAAATACACAACATTGCTGAATATAATATACCTTTATCTTTGCTTGTTTAGGAACTGTAGGACTTGTAATATAAGAATACCCTAATTTTGACCCCGGATTACTCGCAAAAAAGGCATCATTTTATTCAAAAAATCTCCCCAGAGAATCAGAATTCATGCAGACTGAAAAGTTTTTTTTTCTCTTTATTATCGAGATTTTTAGCCGTGGCCAGAAAAGTTTTATAAATTATGTTTAAAAGCACAAAAGTTAAACAATATTTATAAGCTGACAAAACCGGTGTTGACAAAATCGGGAGCTGACAAAATCGGAACATTACTGTAATTAATTATTAATGCAAATTAGGTAGGGATTTCAGCTATAAAGGTTATAATGGTCAACCTTTTTCGCTTGACAGTAGTGAAGTTCTTTCGCGCTACAGAAATTCTATTAGGAACTGTTGATTTCAAACTGTTGCGAGGAAATAGAGACGAAAGAACTTCACTCGACTCTCAAAGAAAGTTATGCTTTACGGGAACTACTCACTAAAAACAGCCTATTGGTGTTGAAGGAAGCTGAAAAAAGATTACAACCTTTTTCGTAAAGGTTTACTAAAAAGGTTTTAGCACTTGTTCTGTAGGTCCACAGAAAATTCCGAAGTGCGTAGAACTTCGGATAAATCTAGCATCAGCATGTGCAAAGCGCTAATTACGCCGGTTGTCGTTTATGGGCATGAAACGTGGACATTGCTAGAAGAACTCTACGGTGAAGCTTGTATTCAGAAAGTGGCTAAAGCCGCATGGATACTTTGGGCAGAACATATTTTTAGAATAGCAGACAACTATCGTGTGAAAATGGTTTTCGCATCGAATATGGAAAGAACAGTACGAAGAGGGGCACAGCTAGCGAGGGACAACACTGGGTGGAGCCAGATCTGACGAGCCCGCGGAACTGGAAATCCGCTACCATGATGGAGCAAGATAGTTGGAGGAATTTGTCATGAGAGGTAAGACCAACTAAGCAAGTAAACAGGAGCACGTAAATATGTTCCACCATAACTCCGAAAAGCCTGATTCGTTCTGCACCAAACTTGGCATATACGCTCCTTAACATAAGGTAATTAGCGCTGGTGGTTGACAAAAATGGGATGACCTAACAAGGCGGAGAGGTCCAGATAAATAAAATGGGCTGCGATTCACTTGCATTTGGACCAACAACTGCTCTTGTACAACAGCTGCAGTAGTAGACAAGGTTGTGTCTCCCAATAGTGGGAGATCTAAAGAGGGGGGCACGACTAAGCGGGAGCTAAGAAACCTTAGTGTATGTAAGAAACCTTATGTATGTTCCGCCATAACTCCGGAACGAGTGGACCGTTTTCCATCAAACTTGGCATACGCGTTCCATAGGAGGATTCACTAGAATGAAGGGAGCCCTTGGTAAGAGAACAGGTCCAAATAAGTGAAACGGGTGACGTTTCTGTTGCATTCAAAACGATAAGAGATGTACAAGTGACTGGGAGATAAGAGGTCCGTAAGGGGTGAACCACTAAGACGGAGGTCAAAACAAAAAAAAATGCTTTATTTCTCTGTCATTGTAGGGATTGTAGGACTAAAAGGGGTCTCCTACAAGAGACGAGGTTCAAAAAATTTAGTTATGCTTTACTGAATTCAGATAATTAATTCAGCTTTTTCAGATAATCAATTCAGTAATCAAACTTCCTTCCGAAGATAGCGAAAATACTGTTTGTAAAGCACACATAGTATGAATATCTTTAACACAGATTAGAAAGGTTTTTGCTTCAAAACTCGCTCTGTAACTAGTATGGAACGATCACTCTATTGACACAAAATCAGAAGAAAGTTAGCGTCACTACCATCCATCCAAAAGCCCCAACTTACGACAGACATACTCGCAAGCTAATGAAGCAAAACATTAGCAATCACTTACAAATAAAGCGCTCGTTCGATGGAGCTCAATCCGAGACCCAAACGATGTAACTTCTCCCTAGCCGCCTTGGAATCAGCCGACAGAAACGTAGACCAAAGCCGCAGCAAAGTTGTCCTGCCTTGCTGATTTCTCAACCAGCTCAAGGAAGATCCTTTTGCCGCTGCTGCCACTTCTGCTACGGAACATGTTGTAACTAAATCTCCTAACCAATTTCAAAGTCACTTAAAATATTAACATCTTCATTCCGAACCGTCCTCCCACCAAGGATGGGAGGCTGGGGTGAAGGCATTGATTCCTCTCTTACTTCACAGTCAATTCACAAACTTATCTACCAGTTCACTGGCAAGATGGTTAGCAAACAACGGTCCTACAACGGTGGCGATAATATTTACTTACCATGGGGAAACAAACCACTCGGATCGTATGAACTAGCCTAACACCCCGACGAGCTTACGGACACAAATGAATGCACAAACATCACATGGGCCATCTTGACCATAAGCGATATACCCGGGTAAGATCCAACCGGCAGCAGAAGCAGAAGGGCAAACATTCTTCGGGATTAAGTTCGTGATGAGAAAACGGTACCGACCAGCCAGCCGCCGTAACCGATGGGAATAAAGGTTTTCTATTAAGGTACAAGAAAGCCAAAATCCCACAAGCAAATGCTAAAGATGACTCGTTCCGTTCCGGCCTGTTCTGGGTAGGAAGTTCCACTCGCTTACATTGAGTTGAGTGTTGGATAGTTTTCCGAATGGTGAGAGGTTCATGTCGTAATTGGCAGCATCCTTCTAGCTCAAACCGAAAGACCCGGGGGGAGGGTCCTGCGGAAAACGTAAATTGTTTGTAATCATTCCACATTATACAGTACGTACAGTCTTCAGTTCCTGTAAGTTCCTTTTTCATCTGTGGAAGTTACAATAAGATGGAACCCGGTCAAGAACCCCCCTCCCCCCTCCTCACATCATCTATCGCATTTGTACTGCTACTAAATCCTAAATTTGTTTACGATTATCCTACCAAACCAAACCACAACACTGAAGATATTTGCAGAAATCTGTACCAGCTTCTCGGATATTTTCCCCAAGGCGTCTGTGGTGGTAGCGGTGGTGGTGGTGGCAGCGCGGGACGCTGAGAATCAGAAATAATTTAATCGACCGAAGCAAAAACAACCAGCAACAATAACAGCCTAGACAGAGTTGGCTTTCCATAAAGGAGCTGCTGCTGCTGCTGCTGATACAACCCACTTTACACAACCCAGCAGCTAGAGCAGCAGAGCACATTGGCACAAACTTTGGAACGAGTTGACTGGAAAAAGCCTTTGGCGTGCGATGAAAAGGCACACCAAAGCTGACGGTGGGCAGGGGAGAGGTGAAACGAGAAACTGACAAGAACCGGAGATGGGCGTCTATTTGATCGAATGAAAAGTTAGTTAAACATACAATGAATAAGATATGAGGCGCATATGGATAAAACCATCATCGGCAGTTTCGTTCCGCTCCGTTTCGGAGTTGATCCTGCTGCAGTCCTGCTGTTGGGGGAGTCCTACGGGGGGAAGTACTAGGAGGTAGCAGACCATCATCGTGAGCTTCAACCTTGGCCAGCTGGTACCTACCGATGGAGAAGGATTGAAGTAGGTACCAAACTTCTTCCGCTAGCGCTGTCTTTTTCTTCTCTTGCTGCACTCTCTATCTCTGTGCAAACTGACTCGATTGGTTTGCATAGGTGTAGTGAAAGTATAATGTACCAGTTGTCGAAGGGTGATGGCTGTAGAAAGGAAAAGGAGCAAGGAATGATCAGAACACCACAGGCTGGTACTGTGCTGCTGATGCACTATCCGGATCGGAGTCGGTTTTCCGAGCCAGCACCGGAAAGTGATACGAATGCACGGGAAAGGTGGTTCACAGGAACGTGCTAAGGGAAGTAATGATATGGAGTCATTAATTATTATTTTTTGGGTCAGCGAAGGCCAAAAAAATTAGACATAATATTTGCGAAAATTCTACTAAAAAGCTAAAAAGAATATTCCAAATCAAGCTTAAGAAAAGGCGAAGGAAAAAAATACCAGAAATTAGGCCTAATCTTATCGTAGAAAAACGCTTCTAAAGGCCTGAAAAGGTGAAAATAAAATATGATCGCGAATTAGGCTTCGAAGCGCAAAAATAACTCACTGCCCTAAAAGGTGAAAATAAAACTATAACCGACAAACGCTTCTAAAGGCCACCAAAAAGATGAAAAGAAACTTGATATCCGTAAAATGCTTCAAATTGATGTGCAAATAGTGCATAACAACATAGGATAATAAAATTTAATTAGAATTAAAGAAAATTGAGTGCAGTTAAGATAAAACAAATCACATTTGAAACGAAAATAAACAGAAAACAGTAAACGGAATTTAAATAACATTGAGGTAAATTTATAACAAAATTATGACAAAAATGAAAAATACAGAGACGTTCCAGCCAGACGCCAATTCAAAAATTAAAATAAAATAAAGTAGCAACAGAACAAAATCAGGAGAAAATTAGACAACAATTCGAATACAATTGAGACATAATTGGAACAAAATTGAATATGGTTAAGTAACAGTGGATTTAATTACGATGAAAAATTTAGAATTTAATTGGGATACAAACTGGATATCAGATAAACAAAATAAAATAAAATATGAAATAAATCTGGTACAAAATATGATAAAACCAGGACAAAGTTAAGACAAAATTGGGACAAAAAAGTACAACAGGACATTATCACGGTAAGATACGGTAATACTGGGACAAAAATTAATTAAAACAACATTGGACCAAAATTCCAACAAAATTTGTACAAAATAGGATTGAAATAAAGTAAATTAGGATAAAATTAAAAGAATTCTCTAACAAACCTATATGTAGGTCCTATAAGATAAAGTATAATGAAATGAGGCAAAATCGAGTTAAATTGGAACAAAGTTAGATTAGGTATAGACAAAATTTATACAAAATTGAGATTAAATTTGGACGGAATTAAAAAAATTGGTAATAATTTGGGACGGATTTGAAACAAAATTAGATCAAAACTCGGGAAAATAAGAACAAAATTAGGAAAACCTTGAGCTAAGTCTAAACAAAATTAAGACAAAATCAGACGAAATTACGACAGCTTTAGGACTTAAATGGTACAATATTAGAACAAAATCAGAGCAAAATTGGACCAAAATTTGCACAAACTTAGGATAAAATTAGGACAATGTGAATCAAAAAGCAATACAGAAGTAAGTGAAAGTTTGAACCACGCAGGTGTAAAATTAGGTGAAACATTGAACAAAATTAGGCTCAAATTAGAATTCAATTCAGACAAAATTGGAATAAAATTTGAAAAATATGACCAATTCGAGATAAATCAGAACACTTTTAGAAAATTTTTAAAGCAAATCAGAACAGAATTACGGCAAAATTAGGACGAATATTAAACGGCAAAATTAGGACGGCAATATTAAACCAAATTTGAGACAAAATTAGTACAAAATTGGAAAAAATTAAACCAAAATGAAAGAACAACTGAGATAAAATTGGAACAAAATTTGAATAGGCTAGGGAAGAAAATACGACAAAATTCGTCGAATAAGGTTGAGGTAAAATAAAATTAACTACAAACAAAGGGAAGAATAAATTAAAACAAAATGGAATCCAATTTAGGTCTAAACTGAAGCAAGCCTTACTTTATATCAGGTTAAACTGGGGCAAAAGTTGTAGAAAGTCGAGGCCAAATTAGGACAATATAATAAAAAAAAACTGGGCTGTAATTGGGATAAAATTAGGACAAACTTTCGACAAAAATTAGTATGAAATTAGGGAAAACTAAGACTAAATTTAGGAATAAAAGAACAATATGAGGTTCAACATCGGACCAACATTTGGCAAAATTAGGACAAAATTGAAACAACTTTAGTACCCGATTGGGACAACATAAGTGCAACAACTAACACGAAATTAGATAAAAATTGAATCACTCTTGTCGAAACGATATAAAATTCCGACAAAGTTGGGGCAAAATTTGACCGAAATAAAGCATAAGTCCCACGAGACGAGGGTTATAAGACTAAAAAGCTAGTTGGGGAAAATGTGATTAAATTGCGACCAAATTTGATCATCAGAAAAAATTAAAACAAATTTGACTAAATTAGGTACAATATGTTTAGAACAAATATGTAAGAAATTGAATATTGAAGATTGTTTAAAACAAGCATTGAAAGTATATTAAAAATGGGAAAAACAGGACCAAATTTGCACTGGAAAATGCATTTGCAAAATTTGGACCCAAATGTTGCAAATTATAAAAAAAAGTTTGGACAAAATTAGAAGAAAATTGGGACAAAACTGCCCGAGTAACAATTTGGGCTTTATTATACTCTTATGATGGCATTTAAGACCAAAACTGGTATTGAAGAACACCATAAGAATACAATAAAATTCACATTGTTACTTGGGTGGGACACAATCGGAATAAAATAAATAAAATATGAATAAAATTCAAACAGAGATATAACAAACAGAAATATAACAAAAATAGTTTAAAATTTAAACAAAATCGGATCAAATCGAGTTCAGAATTGGAAAAAATTGAGTAACACAAGAGCGAAGCTAGGTAAAACTAGAGTTCGAGAAAAATAAAGATTAAATTAGGACACAAATTCAGATCAATAGAAGGACCAAATTAGAGAGAAAATAGGCTATATAAAAACAATTCCAAGACATAGTTTAAAACCAATTGAGGTAAAATTAGCTCAAAACGAAAACAAAATTAGAAAATTAAAATGGAATAAATTGAGGACAATAATAAGGCGTAATTAAAACAGAATTACAGCAAAATTGAAACCACTTTCACGCAAAATTGGATAGAACATAGAACATAATTCGGACAAAGCAAACAAACGAAACACAACTAAAACTTCAAGCAAATCTAAATTTGGATTTGCGACTAAACTTGGATGAAATTTCTTAAAAATTATGACGATTTCGACAAGATTAAATCAAAATTTGCACAAATCTGCGAAGAAATTAGGACAAAATGAAATTAAAATCAAAGCAGAACTAGGACAACATTTGGATCAAACCAGTGCTATATTTGGACCAAATGATGCCAATATCAGGAAAAGTTGGGACAAAATTAGTACTAAAAATAGTTGATAATAATAAATAAATTATTAATAATACATTATTAAAAAGATCGACTGAGGTATATTGTGTTGTGGATTTTCGGCTTTACCGTCAGTTTTATATCGAAAAAGGATTTTTTAAACTGCCTGACGTTTCGGCCTTCGGTTAGGGCCTTTTTCAAAGGAAACGTAACCATATTTTCTTTGAAAAAGGCTAAAACCAAAGGCTGAAATGTCAGGCAGTGTAAAAACGCCGTTTTCGATATAAAACTGATTATAAAGCTGAAAATCCACAATTTTATTAAAAAAAATGAAATGCTGTTCGTGTGTCCGGTATAGACTCGCAAACCGCTCGACGGATTTTGATGAAACTTGGCATACACATTGCGTTTGATGTGAGGAATGTTGTTAGCATGGTTTGAGACCCCTCCCCCTCTAGGAGGGGGGGCTCCCATACAAATGGAACACAAATTTCTTCATAACTCGAGAACTAATTAAGCAAATGGAACTAAATTTGGCATGTGAAGGTTTTTGGAGGCAGAAATTTTTTCGATGGTAGATTGAGAACCCTCCTTCTTCTAAGAGGGGGGGCTCCCATACAAATAAAACCAAAATTTCCTCATAACTTGACTATTAATCAACCAAATGGAACCAAATTTGGCATGTGGGGGTTTCTAGAGACCGGATTTATTTCTACGGTTGTATGAGACCCCTTCCCCTCTAGAAGGGGGGGGGGCTCCCATACAAATGAAACACAAATTTCTTTATAACTCGGGAACTAATTAAGCAAATGGAACCAAATTTGGCATGTGAAGGTTTTCGGAGGTAGAAATTTTTTCTATGGTAGATTGAGAACCCTCCTTCCTCTAATAGGGGGGGCTCCCATACAAATGAAACACAAATTTCTTCATAGCTCGGGAACTAATCAAGCAAATGGAACCAAATTTGGCATGTGAAGGTTTTTGGAGGCAGAATTTTTTTTATGGTAGATTGAAAAACCTCCTTCTTCTAAGAGGGGGACTTCCATACAAATAAAACACAAATTGCCCCATAACTCGACTATTAATCAAGCAAATGAATTTGGGGCTTACTAGAGACAAATTTTTTTTCTATGGCGTATTGAGATTCCTCTCCCCTCTGGAAGGGGGGAGGGCTCTCAAACAAATTAAACAGAATTTTTTGCAATATTCAAAAAGTAATCGAACTTGCGAGTGTTGCCGTCCATACTAAAATATAAGATAAATTTGGAACAAAATTGTTAAGAATGAATCGGTGTAGCCTAGATAATGGGTCAAATTAAATAAAAGTAAGATAATATAATACTTATTTTAAAAACAAAATTGAAGAGAAAATACATTGTTAAAATAAAATATGAAGAAAATAATGTTGAGGTTACACTAAGTTTATGGTTTCTGACCAGTTTTCAACTGATTTCAATCGAACTGCACTGATATTTTATTACGATTTTTCCAACATTACCCTTTTAAGGGTTGGTACGTTGGACTTGCTGCTCGAGTCACAAATGCTTATGCGTTGGATTAGAAATTTTCGGCATGATTTAGGAATATCATGGGTTGTCAAAAAGAAAGCTCTTGGTTGCAAGATTACAATTAATCAAAACTTCAGGATTATGCATGTACCCCCTTTTTAGAATGGCGTAGCAACGCGCGCCGGGTCCTCTAGTTTTATTAAAAAAGACAGAATAAAGTTCAAACAGAGATAGGATGATAGGGATAAAATCTGCTCAAAATTGAGATTGGAACAGATTGGGAACAAAATTAGAACAAAACTGAAGAAAAATAAAGATTGAATTCGTGAAATATAAGAACAAAATTATAGAAAAATCGGGACCCTAAATTTGGACAAAATTATAACAAAATTTGAGCAAAATAAGAACATAATTGGACCAAAGTGGACCAAAAGAGACGAAACATGCACAAAGTTGATTTCAAAATTCTAACGAAATGATGGAAATGTCCACACAACATTGAACCAAAGTTAGGACAAAATTTGAACTGGAAGAAATTAAGACGAATGTGAGGAAAATAAGCCCAAATTGCAGAAATAGAAACAAAGTGAGGAAAACTTTAAACAAAATTGGGGGAAAATATGAAAAATTGGGATAAACTTATGACAAATACGGGACAAAATCAGGACGAAACTAGAGAAATATTAGACCAAAATTAGGTCAAATTTCGGACAAAAACTGTGACTAAAGGACAAGACAAAATTGTGACTTATTTTGAATAAAAAATGTATACCTATAAAAATGGATTTCTGTCTGTCTGTCTGTCCGTATGTTCCTTATAGAATCGAAAACTACTGTGCCGATCAGCATGAAAATTTGCATGTAGAGGTTTTTGGGACCGGGAAAGGTTCCTATGGTGGTTAGAGACCCCTCCCCGCACTAAGAGGGGGGCTCCCATACAAATGAAACATAAATTTCTGCATAACTAGAGAACTAAACTTGCAAATGGAACCAAATTTGGCATGTGGGTGTTTTGGAGGCAGAATTTTTTTCTATGGTGAATTAGAACCCCTCCCCCTTTAAGAAATACAATATTTCTGGATTTTGTTGATTTTTTTTGGTGAAATTATAACTCGCTATTTTTTTCGACGTAACGTTCCAGTCTACTATAGCTTCGACCATCCTCAGACGCCTAAATGAAATACAAATTTCCTCATAACTCGAGAACTACTCAAGCAAATGGAACGAAATTTGGCATGTGGGGGATTTTGAAAGCATTAATTCATTTTATGATGGTTAGAACCATGGGTACCCCTATGGTAGAGGAATAAGGACTCTCATACAAATAAAACAGAACTTTTAGCGTAACTTAAAAACTAATCGAACTAATCGAGAAATTTTAGACTATTTCCTAAAACATTAGTCAATAACAAGATCACCAACAACTACCTATAGTAACACTAGATGATTCAGGGCGAGACGGCCGCACGCCGCTAGTGTTACCTGCTATCGGAAGCACTGGCCACGATAATAAAACAAAACTAAATTCACACACAAAAATAGAAAACTAGTAGAGAATAATACGGAAAAAGTTAGGGCAAAATTTGAACCAAATTAAGTTAAAATTGAGGCAAAAGTAGGATTAAATTGGAGCAAAATTTAAGCAACTTCAGGGTAAATTTAAGACAAGATCGGTATATATTTGAAAAAAATTAGGAACATGTTTGGAGCGGAAATGGGTGAAATATAAGACAGAATTAAATTAAAATACGGAACAAAATTAAAAAACCTGGGCAAAAACAATCACACACAAAATGCGAATAAAGTTGGTACGCAATTAGGATAGAAATAGAACAAATTCAGGTCCAAATTACGAGCAACTTGAGTCGAATTTGGTTCAAAATTAGGACAGTAAGGATAAAATTAATACAACAAGGGTCCTATTCTGTAAGCCACGTCGAGTGTCACTTTGCTCGACTAGTCGACTTTGGTATTTTTATGTAAGTCACAGGCGACGCGATTTTGTCGAGTTACTCGACTGAGTCAACCGTTAGAAAGCTAGTGACTAATCGATTAGCAAGTGACGCCTGAGATTGCTTTGCTTCGGACGTGAATTGATCCGCTATGCTGCCCGTTCTTCCTGCACTCGACACTCGACAGTGACTGAGTCGAGCCGAGTTGCTCGACGTGATTTACAGAATAGGGCCTCTAAACAAACTAACAAAAAAAAACAAACAATCCAACATCAGGACTAAATTAAGACATAATTTAATTCAAATTAGAAAGAAATAGGGCCAACAGTAGGAAATCTTTATTTAACATTAGGACCAAATGAAAACAAAATTGGGACAAAATTAAAGCCAAATTTTGACAGAATTAGATGAAATTAGAGCCATTATAGTCAAATTAAGCATAAATTTTGCGATATTACGAAAAAATTAGGGCAGCAAAAAGGCATATTTAAAACACTAAAGCAAAATGTGCCAAAAATTTCAAATTAATTAGAACTAAATTTGGACAAATGCCAAATCAGTCTAAAAATTGGTACAAAATTTGAACAAAATTTAGACACTACTCAGCAAATATATAGTTTAATTGGGACACAAATTAAGACAGTATTAAGGGGCAAAATAAAAATCAAGATAATAAGTCAGATATGAACGCACCGAAAGGTTTAAAGTGTCTTTAATAAACAAGCAAACAAACAAGCAAGGATATTAGGACAAATTTAACAAAATGAAGCGCAACGTTTGGAACAAAAAGGGATCTAATTTAAAACGAAATTGAGGTAAAATTCGGTCAAATATCAGAAAAAAAACTAAGCAAATGGGAATAAAATGATCACAAATACTGGTCCTAAATACGATAAACTTTAGACGGAAATGAATAAGGACAATTAGAATAGGCCGTGTGAATGAAACAGTTTTTTTCCGTTTAAATCGTTTGGGAGCATTTGCTCTAATTCATTTTATTCATACGGCCTAATATATTTAGGGAAAAAATCAGACAAAATTAGGTTTAAAGCAAGATGAAATAGAGAGAAAATTGGGTCAAATTAGAGACAAAAAAAAGAACGAAATAAGAACAGAAGTAGAAAAATGGAAAAAATTAGGAAAAAGTAAATTCTCCACTAAAGAGAAGGTGTTTTTATACTGAAATATATATAAAAGTGAGCGTGAGTATATTTGTGTGTTTGTATGTTCCACCATAACTTCAGAACACCTTGACCGATCTCCACCAAAATTGGCACACGTGTTCATTGATATAAGAGAATCAGCACTGTGAGGTTGATAAGAGGGGGGAGGATCCGTAACCGGGGGAGGTCCATAACTCCGAAATGTCTGGACGGTTCTTCAACAAACCTGGCAGACATGTTCCTTGACATAAGGAAAGCAGCACTGAAGGGTTGACAAGAAGAGGAGGGGATAGGGGTTCATAAAAGGGGGGAGGGAGCCATAATTGCGAAACACCAGGACGGTTCTTCACCAAACTTGACGCACATGTTCCTTGGCATTAGCGAATCAGCAGTGGGAAGTTGACAAAAGGAGGGAATGCCTAACAAGGGGGAAAGAGATCTAAATAACTAAAAGGGGTTGCGTTTCTCTTGCATTTAAATCGATTGCGGTTGTGCAACTGACTTGAAAGAACTGAAAAGAGTGGGATTCCACCGAGGAGGAATATATGGTAAATAAACCTTTGTTTCATTTCCATTATATAGATTTTCATTGAGCAATTTGATGCATAATTAGCTACGTGACAGAAGCCTTTGGGCAATGTAGACGAGCAATTGGCAACTCTTGGGGTCTTAAACCCAAATACATACACTGGTTATACACGGTCGTTGTCAGACCAATACTGGCGTATGGTTGTCTTGTATGGTGGCAGAGAGGGGAAGTTGTGACTGTCCAGACAAAGCTAAACCATCTTCAAAGGATGTGTTTAATGGCAATGTCTGGTGCATTTACTACAACTCCTACTGCCGCCCTAGAAGCTATTTTCAATATTAAATCTCTACACTTCCACCTGAAGCAAGAGGCACTAATATGTGCTTATCGACTACACGCGATTGGCCTTTGGCAGTCTGTGGACGGTTCCACTGGTCATACTCGATTGTGGTCGCAAATTGTTGCTGAGGACAAGTTTGCCCTTGCTCCTAGCGATGTAACGCTCATGCGTACTTTCCCGTATAGGACTTTCTCAAGTGACTTTCCTCTTAGAGAGGATTGGATGTCAGGCTACATGGAAAGGAAAATTTCCGACTATGTGGTCTGTTACACCGATGGTTCCTTGTACGAAGGTCGCGCGGGTGCTGGTGTTTACTGCCGTGAGCTGGAATTGGAGGAATCCTATTCGTTGGGTAGTTACTGCACCGTTTTTCAAGCTGAAATCTTTGCAATTATGTGCGGAGCTCAGTTTGCACTTCAGAAAGAACTGATAGGCAAGATTATCTACTTCTGTTCTAACAGTCAAGCCGCTATAAAAGCCCTTTGTGCGGCTAATTCAAAATCTAAAACAGTCATCGCCTGCCACACCCAATTAGAAGAACTAAGCATTCTAAATGCCGTTCATCTGGTTTGGGTTCCTGGCCATTCTGGTATAACCGGAAATGAATGGGCTGATGAACTAGCAAGATCTGGAGCAGAAAAGTCGGTTTTCGGACCGGAACCTGCTTTACCAATTGCGGCATGTTGGATAAAACAAAAGATTCGATCTTGGTTTTCATCTGAACATGTACGTTATTGGGAAAATCTTGAAACTTGTCGTCAAACGAAAAGTTTCATTGTTAAGCCTTGTGAGAAGGTTGCGAAATTTCTTTTGCAACACTCAAAGGTAAATTGCAGTATTCTTGTCAGATCACTGACTGGTCACTGCAGGCTAAATTATCATATGGCTACGATTCAGCGAGCTGAATCGTTTCATTGTAATTTATGTGAAACCGACTACGATACACCATATCACGTAATTTGCAACTGTTCTGCAGTAGCACAATTGCGTCATAGGATCTTTGGATCCTACGTCTTAAATGAATCGGATTTTAGGAAACTAAAATTACGAGACATTTTGATGTTCCTTACCGAAAGCGGTATTGAGTTATAAGCTCTTATTTATCATGAGTATACCCCCCAGGGGGTGTACTTTTGGTAAGTTAACTACCAAGGATTGCAGTACAAAAATCACTCAGTATATATATGTTTGTGTTTGTCCAAATTCCTCATCCACCCCTTCCTATTCCTCCTGTTTTCCTTCCCGTCCTCATCAGGTAAATGATGATACGGGCAAGATGGGCAAGGCACAAATCTTCCACATGATTGTGAGGAACGTGCTGCTCGAGCCAAAGATGCTGACCCAGTTAGCACCAACTCGTATATCAATGTACGAAAACTATCGTAAATATCTCCTAACAAACTCGAAATCGTAACTAAAGCTGGATAAAGTAGGATCAAGTTGATTTTCTGTCGTATATAATGATAATGACTGACATACATACGATTTTCAGCACAAAATCGTAGAGTAGTACGGAGCGACTCGCGCCTAATCGGATATTATCGTATATAAATACTTACATAGTCGTAACGCTCAAAATTATTCGTAATCACGTATATCGCCTCCAAAATAGTACGGATATGCCAATTTTGCGCATGAAATACGATTTATTTAGCATGTATATCTGTACGTAATGCTGATTTTTACCTTTTTTATACATATGAAAATGCTAGCTGGGGATACCTGATACCTGATACGTGACAGAAGGGGGACCTGACTGGGAAGGAACCGATATGTGGGAGGACGAGAAACGTGAGTATGAATGTCCGTCATAGCTCCGAAGCTTCAGGCCTGTTCTTCATCAAACGTCGTTTGTCAAACACATGTTTTTTGACACAAAAAAATCAGCACCGGGGGGTTGACAAAAGAGGGAGACGGTCTTTCATGGGGAGAGAAAGGTTCAAACGGATAAAGAGGTGCGTTTCTCTTGCATTTGGAACGATAGCAGTTGTAAAAGTTGTTTTCTTTCTGAAAGGGAGAATAGGGTGGCCATTAAAATGGAGGAGGTTCAGAAACGTAAAAAAGGCTTTGTGTCGATTTATAGGGATTGCTCAGAAGAAGACAGATTTACAAGTGGTTGGGGGATAACGTGAGAGGAACTGACAAAGGAAGTAGACATATTCAAATGAAAAAAAGGGTTTTGTTTCTTGCATTATGAGAGTTTTCGTTACAAAAACAGATGTAGAAGTGACTGAGTGACAAGGAGCCCCGAGTGAGATCGGGCACTCAACTAGTACTGAATTAAAGCAAATAACTAAACTTACAGATTTTTTCATTTCTATCTATACTATATAATACTGGTCAAGTAATTTTTAGTTTCTAATGGGAAGAGCAAGTGTATTTTTGTGAAGAAAGAAACTTAAATGCAAACTCTTCTTGATAAACTCTTGGCAAACTTTAGAAAAATTCTAACACTTATTGCATTGAATGCTGCAATTTCTCTAGGAGTTTCAACATTCAACTGGCACAATTAAGAAATTAATCAATGAAGCTAGAAAAGGCGAAAAAACAAAATGAACACGAATCTGTTTTGATATATTGTCCGCCAAATTTCAGATCGAGCCGTAGCTGCCACGCAGTTTCAGTCTTGAACTAGCAATATACATCTGCAAAGCTTCCAGCGCTTTGCATAGTCAATATTCAATAAATAATACAGAGCTAGATGTTAATTAACGAAATAGATTCACGCGACTGGTTGAAAAAATTAACAATAAAAAATGAACCTTACTGAATGTTGTGATTCTATAGCCTAGAAGAAAATTACGAGTATTTAGAGCACATAAACGAACTAACTTTTCCTTCTGCCTTTCAACAAAGCAAAAAATAAATATTTTATCGTAAACCCAGTGGAGGAGGAAAGATAACAATCGCTGGGTCTTCCAAACTCGCTGTTTACAGCCCAGTAGTATCAGGGAAACAGCCTTCAGTTGATGTTCTACGAATCATCTATACCTATAAAAAAGGATTTCTGTCTATCTGTCCGTATGTGCCTTATAGAATCGAAAACTACTGAACCGATCGGCGTGAAAATTTGCATGTAGAGGTTTTTGTGGCTAGGGAAGGTTCTCTCGATGGCAAAATACCCCTCCCCCCACTAAGAGGGGGGGCTCCCATACAAATCTATTCCCATTAAAAAGTGATTTCTGTCTGTCTGCCCGCATGTTCCTTATAGAATCGAAAACTACTGAACCGATCGGCGTGAAAATTTGCGTATAGGGGTTTTTGGGGCCAGGGAAGGTTCTTATGATGGTTAGAGACCCCTCCTCCCACTAAGAGAGGCGGCTCCCATACAAATGAAATACAAATTTCCTTATAACTCGAAAAGTAATCAAGCAAATGTAACCAAATTTGACATGTGGGTGTTTTTGGAGACAAGAAGTTTTTCTATGGTGAATTGAAACCTCTCCCCACTTTAGGAGGGGGGGGCTCCTATACAAATGAAATACAAATTTTCTCATAACTCTAGAAGTTGGGGGAGTTGTTTTCTACTTTACTGTGAGGAAAATTTGTATATTAAAACACCCATGAACTCCTCAGAAACTTGCAAAACTCGAGATTGTGGCAAAGGTCATCCGAGATTCACGATTTATGTACAACACAGTTTAATTTGTGGCAATACGAAGTTTGTCGGGTCAGCTAGTTGCTTATAAAGATCACAACATACATCGTATTTGTTGCTCTAAATCGCGCGCTGTTGAACCTATTTAGATATTTAAACCAAACCACGACAGAGCATCAGAGTTGCCCTGGCAAAAATGTGCATTTGGAAACAATTTAACAAAATCAAAAAGAAAATTACTGCAGACCTGTTACCTTACATAAGCCAAGGATTGTTTTTATTACCGATTCTTCCCCAAGTTTTGTCACTATTTCTGCCGTACTTTCCGATTAGAGACACCAAGCTGGTCGAGGTTTATTCGTCGTCACGAATATTCGACCTGCTGACGATGACGATGACGAATTTGTCATTTTGTCTGGCGCACTTCCCTAACACAAATATCAAATTGGTCTAGGTTTAACCACAAACTAGTTTGTGGTTTAACCGTCGTACGAAACAAAATCTTCGACCTGTTGGTTTCTTAGAGATTTTATCACTTTTTCACGTACTTCCCAAGCAGAGATGTCAAATTGGATTAGCATTAATCATCGTATCGTAAAGAATCTTCGACCTGTTGGGAATATTCGGTAATTCTTTCCAAAAATACGTTGAAACTATGATGACATCTTTTCCAACCAATCACAAAGCGAGGATTTCCAGTTGGATAATTTTCAAGTTTCCAATAGTGCAACTTCAAGAATGAAAGATTTTCCGATAAATTGGCGCAGAAATATTGAAAACCGATCAGGAAACTGCTAAATTATAATTACTGGCGTTCAAAACCTGACACTTTTCAAGATAGAGTTTTTAGATCTTTCAGAAAGACACAGTCTTACGTCAAAATATTACCAAATTAAACTTTAAATCGCTAAATAGCGATCCTAAAGACCGAAAAACACAAATTCACAAAATCGACAGAAAAAAGTTTCTAAAGGGCAGGGAAGGCGAAAATATAATATTGCGCCTTAAAATCACTGAAAAACGCTTTCAATAGCTGGAAAAGGCAAAAATTTGATTATCCTAATTTAAATTCAAAATCGCTAAAAATGCTTTCAAATGCCGGGCCCTCCTTGAAACGCTACTAACAGCCTGGAAGGTGGAAGGAGCAACCACTCAGTCGAATCTGAATAGCTTGTATCGAGTACAGTGCACACTACGGAGCGGAGCGAGACGAAGCAGAAAATGCAAATATTATTCAAAGATTCATCCGATACGATTAAAACATTCATTGATTAGAACTACTGACTGGGGCTTTCCCTCCCTGGCAGTGCAGAGACGAGCGAACGGCTGCGGCAGGAAATTGATACTTCATGAGCTGGTTGGCTCCGTCCGTCCGTCGTCGTAACCACCTGCAGTCCCGTAGCCCGTAGTCGTAGCAGCTCGGCAGGAGAAATTTGTCTCAAGTTGTGTTTTTCTATCGTTGTCTAATCTCCTTTGCGGTTTGCTATGCTTGCACTAACATAATGCCAGCCATACCTACCGGATGCCGACTGGTACGGACTGCTGTGAGCAGGCTGTGGGTAAAAACAAGGTGATGTTGTGGTTGCTACGGTGAACCTGTCCGATACCGGGGGTATTTATATCAATATTAATTAGAAGCATTGAATTTTTTTTTTAGTTTGTGGTTAGTAAACAAATTGCTTGAACTTACCACTCGATGGTTTTGTGAGCAAATAGGAGAGTCAGAATATACACCGGGTTTACTTACCTGAAAAAGAGAAAACAAGTAAATTATTGATGATGTTTTCATTGGTAAAAGAAAAATTTAAAAATATGTTTCTCATAAAAATAAACCGAATCACCCGCACTTACCACGACGAGCTCAACAATTCAATCAATCATCAGCGATTTCGTGTATCCACAGAAAAACATCGATTCAATGTCTACATTCTTGCCATTCCAACCACTCTCAAACCATGCGAAGTTGTTATAATAATCATCATAATGCTTCCATAATAAACATTTCCTTTTGGTGCCCGCTAACTGGAGTACCGCGAACAAGGGATAAATATATCAAAAAATATCCATAACAACGGCGACAGAACCCTTCTTTCGAGCATTCTCAGCAACCCACTCTACAAGCTGCTTCTCACACTCACTCGCACACACACACCTTCATCGAGCCACAGAGTAGAAATACTCCCAACAACCGGTTCCGGTTCACGAAAAGAAAGCAATCTCCTTCCACACGACTTGCTATTACAACTGTTCAGCTAACATTAGCATATAACAAAACGAGGAAAAAAAGGTGGAAGGATACAAATCCTTAAAAGCGAACCGCCCCTACTGCTTGGCGGGGGCCAGACTGCTTCTGGGAAGGAAAATAAAAATAAGAAAGTAAAAGAAAAGCTGGAATTGAATGAGAATTTTCCGCTTCCTTCTCCCGCTCCAGCGAATCTTTGATGTGACCAACAAGAATATTTCAAGCATTTCAGGATCATACTCGTACAGTCCTCACGTTGCCGATTTCGGAACGGAAAACTCTACAGCAAAATCTACATGCTATGCTGTTCAACTAAGCCGAACGCGGGAATGCATTACACGAAATAGCAGCAGTTGCCGGCTTTACCACTCAATATGCACCGTCTATTCGATTTCCGGCAGCTATTCTGCCAAGTGCTCCACTACGGCTCCACCACTGCTCTACGCCGCGCCCGAGCGGCGGCGAAGAAAGGAAATCCACTCGAACGGAGCTCGAAAGTAAGTTTCCGTTGTGAAGCATTACGTCTCCTCCAGAAAACCTACTATTTATTCATCTTTGCCTGGTTTGATTTGTTTATTTTTCTAGGCATGAAATCTGCGGTTTTCCATCCGGAATCCTACCTCTTCGGCACGGTCTCCGTTCACTTCCGATGGATTGTGAATAACGATATCCCACATTGAGAGCCTCCTGCGTTTTACCGTCCCGTCAACCATCCCGCTACGGAAACCGAGGGGCTGTTCGATTCCATCCCAATAACATTTGCACAAAACACAATTTGTGATTTCGGGTGAACGCCGGCATGTCACGGTTTGCCGATATTCTGAGCAACGAGAGAGGCGCACTCAGTTCGTCGTCGTCGTCGTCGTCTGTCGTTTGTCTGATTGATACGAACAAGCACAGACTGGAATTGTGGATACATGGCCTCAGCCCCGGTCTCGGTCTCGGTCCCGATCCCGGGAATGGAAAATGTGCTTCCACGACGGCAGCGGTGTTCTTCGAGTGACGTGATACGGAATGTTTAAAAAGCAATTGCTTCGTTTGTCGATTCCGACTGTTGATCGATCGCTTCTCAGCAGCAGCGCCAGCCGGCGGGGTAACTTGGTTAGCGCCGCCGCTCCACCATTCTTTTCAGTGCGGGTGATGTGATGTGCCAGCAATCATCATCGATATCGGTTCATGATCAATTTTTTTTTATTTATGTCAAATTTAAGCGGGATGAAATGATGCAGTTGTTTTACTCTGAGTACCTACTATATTAATTGCAACCAAAATATTCAAAATCGGTAAACATCATCTGTCAAAAACTATGTTGCCGATCGTAATAAATTGTGACCAACTAACTTAAAACATAAAATGCCAGTTCCTTGTAGTTTTTCTTTTCTTAGTTTGAGATATAGTCGCAGAATGGAGGAATATTTAAATAAAAATTAAGTATTTTTTCTACTGTTATCTTTTGGCAATGTTTGTCTTTTCCATAATGACATTTTCACATTTGCATTTTTCAATTTTTATAGCTTTCTTTTTGTCATTTTTGTATTTTTATCCTGTTTCGTCTTTTAAGCATTTTTAACTGCTGGCAGTTCAATTTTTTGTCTCAACTGTACTGTTTCAACAAACGCGTTTGCTTATTGCAGTCCTTCCTTTAGCATATTTGATTATTGATTTAGACTTTTTGCCTATAAGGGAAAAAAGATAAAAAAATATTTTCCAATTTTTTTGACTTCTTGCCTTTTTAACTTATTCACTTTTTGCATCTTTTGACTTTTGGTCTTTCCCAATTGCTGCTTTTTCGTTGTTTAGCAATATTTTAATTTTTTATTATTTCTGAATTCTTTGCACTTTCGACTTCTCGCCTTGTCGACTTAAACTTTTTTCTTATTGCAAAAGAAGAAAAAATGTTTTCCCCTTTTTATGACCTTCATTTCTATTACATATTACATATATTCCGTTTAAATCTATTCCATTCCCCTTTTCTGTCTTATCTTTCGTTGCTGCCTTTGTTTTAATTTGTGATCATTTTGTACATTTTTTGCCTTTTCGCCTTTTCTATCTTTCTTTCATAATTGCCTTTGCTCAACTTTGATCATCTTCACCTTTTTCTAGTTTTGCCTTTTGAGATTTTTACCTTTTTGATGTTTTGTCCCTTTGTCTTATTTCCATTATGTATTGCCTTTTTCGTTTTTTTTTTCATTGAGGTTTTTTTCATATTTGCATGTTTTTCTAATGTTATCTATTTTTGCTTTGATTCATTTTTTTTCCATTTCTACTTTACTTGATTTTAGTATCTGCCAAATTTTGATTTTTTTTTCAATTTTGTCTTTTTAATATTTTCCCGTTTTACGATATCGCCTTTTTCCATTCTTGCTTTTCCCAATTCTTACAGTTTTGTACTTTTTTCCATTTGTGCCATTCTCATTTTTGACCTTTTTCCAATTCATCCCTACATGCACATATTTGTTTCTTTTCCGTCTTTGTTTTCTTTTTAATTTTATCTTTTTGTTCAAATTTTAATTTTTGGCATCTTTCCTAGTTCCTTTTTTTCAATTTATAATTTATTTTTAAATTTTTCCCAATTCTACCTTTTTATCTTTTCGATTTTTTGCTTCTTGTATTTTCTTTATTAGGCTATTACAAATATTTTATAAAGTTTTTGTCCTTCCGGTGTTGAGCCACTGAAGGGGGGGGGGGAGGCGAAAAAAAAACAAAGTAAATTTTTTAATCGAGCAAAAAAAGGGTTTGAAGCATTTTTATTTAAAGTTTAAACGTGCAAACCAAATCTATTCTTGCTTTTAATATATACGTTATTATTTTCCATGCAAAAATCTACGGAAAAAAGACAAAAACAAAAGAAAATTTTTTTGGACGATTGTGGGAAATTCCATTGTATGAATTTCCATTTCTGTTTCGTTCTAGAAGCGTTAATTCAACTCGGAGACTCATTTTTTGAGTTTTTCAGGCTGTAGAGCCCACGGACAATTGATTTTATAAAAAAAATTTAACTCATATCCTACAAATTATTTTTTTGCCCCCCGATTTTTCAAGCCAACTTCCAAGGGGGGGGGGGAGTGACAAAAACTTTGAAAATGATTTGCAATGGCCTTATTGTCTGCTTAAAATGACTACTTTTTCCATTTTTGCTTTTTGCACTTTTGTATTTTTCCATATTTCCTTTTTTGTTTTCGGCTTTATTCCATATTTCCCTATTTCACCACTTGGTTTATTTTAACTACCTTGTTATTTTTTGCAATCTCGGTCTCTTTTCAATTTTTGTGTTTTTCATCTTTTCCCCTGCTTTCCAACTTTGCCTGTTTAATTATTTGTGGTGGTTTCGAGGTACGATGCTGGTCTCAGTCGTCAGTCAGTCAGTCGTCGTATGTTCGAATCCCGGATAGGCGGTGCTGATAGATAGTCAGCGGGATTGTTGCACTAGCCCCGTAACTGTCCTGTATTCTAATATCTGTCGATAAAGAAGGGTCAAGCTTTAGAAAAGACGCTTAAGCCCAAAGCTTTGCTTTGCTATTTGTGTCTTCTACCAATTTCGACCTTTTATCATTTTCTTTATTTTTTCCTGTTTACTAATTTTCCATTTTGTTTTTTTTTTCCTCAGAAAAGATTCGTTTTTGATTTTCACCTTTTTTATAGTTTCTGCCTTTGTCTTTTGTCCATTTTTGCTTTTTTCAATATTTATCCTTTACCACCTTTTAATTTTTTCCATTTGTCCTTCTAGTCTTTTTTGTGTTCTTTTTTGTTTCAACTTTGCCACTCTAGACAAGTTTGCCTTTTCTATCGTTGTTTTTGCTCTAGTTTTGTTTATCCATGTTTTCTTTTTTAGAATTTTGTTTTTATCATAATGCTTTTTGTGTTATTTGTTGTCTTTCTTAATGTGTGTTTTGCTTTTCTGTTTAGTTTTCATACCAATCCTTTTTCCAATTTTCTTTTGATCAGTTTATCGTTTAGCCTTTTCGACTTTTTGCCGTTTCAACGGCTTGTTTTTATGTCTTTTCGCGCTTCTTCATTATTATTTTCTTGCAACAACTACCCTTCTATTTTTGATATTTTCACCCCTTTGGGTTTTCTCAATTTTTATTTTCTGTCTTATTCTGTATTTCTCAATCAGCAAAGAGCCTATTGCTTCATCTTATTCTTTATTTCTTTTCTATTTGATAACTTTTCGCCCCTTTCACTGTTTTGTATTTCGTTGATTTTTTCCTATTTTCATGTTCTCCTTTTTTCATTTTTGGCCTGTTTTAATTTTGCCCTTCATCCATTCTACCTTTTTCTCATTATCTTTAGTTTTCCCTGTTTTATTTTAACCATGTATACCACATATCCTTTCACCATTTTCCTCTTCGTTTTTGTCTTTCATTAATTTGATTTTTTTTTTCATTTCTGCTGTTTTATATTTTCATCTATTTCTACTTGACCCTTCCTTCCTGTTATTTCCCTGTTTTAAACTTTATATCGATTTTCGATTGTCCTTTTTTCTTATTCTGATCTAATTTTCATTTTATTTTCTTCATTCTTAACCCTTCACTTTTTTCCAATTTTGAATTCTTTACTTTTCCAGTTTTTCAGTTAGTTTTTTCTTTAATATGCATATTTGTATTTTTCTTACCTTTTTCATTTTGCTTTGTTATCATTTGTGTTGTTTTCTGTTGCCTTTTTTAGATTTGTTTTTTTTGTCTCGGTTTTTTCATTTTCGCTTTGCATATCTCTTGTTTGCTTTTGTGTTCTTACCCTTTTCCTTTAATCTTTTTTGTCCATTTGCCTTTTATTTATTATTTTCTTAGTGCCATTTTCACCTTGTTTCCATTTGATACCGTTTTATTTATATTTATACTAGCTGATCCGACAAACTTCGTATTGCCACAAATTAACCTGTGTTGTACATAAATCATGAATCTCGGATGATCTTTGTCACAATCTCGAGTTTTGCAAGCTCCCCAGTGGGCGGCGCTTCCGACGGCGGGTCACCGGCAACACTCGCGACCGTCTCGTCCTGAATGATCTAGTGTTACTATAGATAGTTTTTGTGGTCTTGTATTGACTAATGTTTTATGGAAGAGTCTCGAATTTCTCGAGTTCGATTAGTTTTTGAGTTTCGCAAAAATTTCTGTTTTATTTGTATGAGAGTCCATATCCCCCTACCACAGGGGTGAGAGGTCTCTAACTATCGTAAAATAAATTCAAGACTCCAAAATCTCCCACATGCCAAATTTGGTTCCATTTGATTGATTAGTTCTCAAGATAAGAGGAAATTTGCATTTCATTTGTATGGAAGCCCACCATCTTAAAGGGGAGATGGGCCATAACTCGCTTTCTAAAGAAGAGAGGGGTCTCAATTCACAATAGAAAAAAATCTTGCGTCCAAAACCACTTACATTTGGTGCCATTTGCTTGATTCGTTTTTGAGTTATGAGGAAATTTGTTTTTCATTTGTATAGGAGCCCCCCCCCTCTTAAAGTGGGGAAATCCATAGAAAATATACCATAGAAAATATTCTTGCCTACAAAAACACCCACATGATAAATTTGGTTCCATTTGCTTGATTAGTTCTCGAGTTATGAGGAAATTTGAATTTCATTTGTGTAGAAGCACCCCCTCTTAAAGTTGGGAGGGGTCCTAATTCACCATAGAAAATATTTTTGCCTCCAGAAACCTCCACATGCCAAATTTGGTTCTATTTGCTTGATTAGTTCTCGAGTTATGAGGAAATTTGAATTTCATTTGTATAGGAGCCCCCCCTCCTAAAGTGGGTAGGGGTCCCAATTCATCATAGAAAAAATTTTTGTTACCAAAAACACCCACGTGCCAAATTTGGTTCCATTTGCTTGATTAGTTCTCGAGTTATGAGGAAATTTGCATTTCATTTGTATGGAAGTCACCCTTCCTAAAGTGGGGAGGGGTCCCAATTCATCATAGAAAAAAATTTTGTCACCAAAAACACCCACGTGCCAAATTTGGTTCCATTTGCTTGATTAGTTCTCGAGTTATGAGGAAATTTGTATTTCGTTTGTATAGGAGCCCCCCCCTTAAAGTGGGGAGGGGTCCTTATTTACCATAGAAAATATTCTTGCCCTCGAAAACTTTCATATGCCAAATTTTGTTCCATTTGCATGATTAGTTCTTCAGTTATGAGGAAATTTGTATTTCATGTGTATAGGATCCCCCCCTTCTAAAACGGGGAGGGGTCCCAATGCATCTTAGAAAACATTTTTGTCTCCAAAAACACCCACGTGCCAAATTTGGTTCCATTTGCTTAATTACTTCTCGAGTTATGAGGAAAATTGTGTTTCTTTGGTACAGGAGCCCCCCTTCCTAAAGTGGGGAGGGGTCCTAATTTACTATAGAAAATATTCTTGCCCTCGAAAACTTTCACATGCGAAATTTGGTTCCATTTGCTTGATTAGTTCTCGAGTTATGAGGAAATTTGTGTGGAAGCCCCCCCTTTTAATGAGGAGAGGAGTTATAATTCCCCTTATAAAGAAGGGAGGGGTCTCAATTTACCATAGAATAAATTCTTGTCACCGAAAACACCCACATGCCAAATTTTGTTCTATTTGCTTGATTAGTTCTCGAGTTATGCAGAAATTTGTGTTTCATTTGTATGAGATGTGTTAGAAACCCCTCCCCCCACTAAGAGGGGGTGCTCTTAGTGGGGGGAGGGGTTTCTAACCATCACTAAAACCTTTCCTGGCCCCGAAAAACCTCTACATGCATATTTTCATGTCGATTGGTTCAGTAGTTTTCGATTCTATAAGGAACATACGGACAGACAGACAGACAGACAGACAGAAATCCTTCTTTATAGGTATAGATTAACGGTAACGGTAACGGTAAAAGAAAGTAAGTGTTGATAGTATCCAAACAGAGTGGGACAAAACGTGAAAGGAAAAGAGCGGAAAATGAGAAAAGGGAGGGTTATTGAAGAAACATTTACTAACTTGGAGAACCGCGGTTAGTAGAACCGAATTCTGTATTCCATTTTGCCTTTGTTCAATTTTTTGTCTTTTTACCTCTTTTTAATTTTTGCGCTTATTCCATATTTGCCATTTTTTATTTGTACCTTTTTCTGTGTTTACTCCTTTGCTTTGCCATTTTACCATTTCCACCTTTTTACCATTTTGCTTTTTTCCATCATTGCCTTTCTGTAGTTTTGGCTTTTTTAATCATTGCT
The DNA here is from genome assembly GCF_943734655.1 of Sabethes cyaneus. NCBI lineage: Eukaryota > Metazoa > Arthropoda > Insecta > Diptera > Culicidae > Sabethes > Sabethes cyaneus. Next base: position 36,175,465 of record NC_071355.1, read on the forward strand.
TTTTTTCGGTTTCCTCTTCTTTTGTTTTGCTTTTGTCCTAGTTTTACCTTTCTTCTATTTTTTCCTTTGTTATTTTTTTCCCTTTTACAATGCTTTTTCTGCATTCTTGTCTTATTGCTTTTGTTACATTTTACTCATTTTGTCATTTTGTCGCCTCTTAAATTTTTGCCTTATGCCTTTTTTCATTTTTGATTTTTCCGGCTCTGCCTTTTTATTTCTGACCTTTTTTAAGTTTTTCGCTTAGGCTTTGCTTTTGCTTATATCATTATCATATTTTTCTATTTGTCCATTGCTGTCTATTTCCATTTTTTGCCTCTTTCCATTATGATTTTCTTTATTTGTCTATAGCTGACCCGACAAACTTCGTATTGCCACAAATTAAACACTGTGTTGTACATAAACCGTTTGGGGTTTTTCACAGTAAAGTAGAAAACAACCTCCCCACCCGTTGCTTAGCTAGATAAAATAAAGCGGATAGCACTTAAATATTCGGCGTGATTGTAAAACATTTCGCCGAATACCCTTTCGCGAAAAACCTTACGCGGAATGTACCATTTCACCGAATTTTTGTCCGAAGGTTATTTTGACCTTCTGTTTTGCAGTTTTTAACCGTGTACCTTCGAAAAAAATAGAAATTAGAAATAAATATGAAGTTCTGTACCTTGCGGCACGAACGAGTGGCTCACGTAGGACTACGAATGCAAGTGCAATTCGACAAATCTTGACATTTTGCAAATGTTTGCCACGCAAAATTTTAATTTACTGATTTACTACTATGATTGAACGGAAAAAATAAATAAATAATCTGTGGTATTATTTACCACTGGTTCACATTTGTCAATTTCCTTGAAACTAGTTGATATGTAGGCCCATTTATTGTAACAGGTGGATTTGAAATATAATTGCCTTTCAATTAACGTACAAACAACGTGTTAAAATTATGGCAGTTAAAATATCATCAATTGACACTCTGTTTAAAAGTTATTTCACACTTGACAGAAATATATTTGAAAGTATGTAAACAATTGCATAAACTTATTGTAAAGCAAAAAATTAAACGCCCAAAACCTATTTTCGGATCAGACAGTCCCTAATTCCCCAGATAACACAAGATCGTAATAGAAAGTGCACATTAAGTCGTATGCATGTCAATTTTACATTGGAATTGCATAATGGTTAAAGTATGTCAAGGCGAAGTGTACAATAAGTTGTTTTGCGGTCGTGCGTGTCGTCATATACAACTTATGGCTGAGAATTGTAAAGCAATATAGATGATTGTAACATTTAGTTATATTTTAATCGTATATTGAGGATTATTAAGTTGCATGTTCTAAAAATTGTTGTATAGAATGCAAGATAGAATTATCAAAATTTTTGCACGTATAGTGCCTCCACTTTGGTACTTATATGTTCTTATGTGGTGTGAAATATAACTTTTTCGTGCGGATATGATTTCGTATTTCTCAGTTGCAACCGAAATATACAAACCAAATTGTTTACTGGGTCTTTCTCACATTGAAAATTGCTGCATAATGTCACATGCATGAATATTCCGTCAACTCCTTTTACAAATAAGACAATAGTTTTGAATAAATTCTTGCAGTATGTGGATACAAAGCGTGTAGGGCGCTATATCTCTGCATATTAGCGTTGGTAAGAGGAAATGCTTATCAACTTAGGGACTATATTGACTCGTTTCATTATCCCTGATTTCCCTGATCGCGGATAAGTTCAAGTTGTTACGTGGTTTTTGAGCCGTAAATCTCGCATGTGCATAGTATTTTTCGATATAAATTAAATTATGGTTGTATATGAGCACCATTGGCATTATATTAAATTTGTTAAAAAGGTATTTTTTATATCTTAATTTTCGTAGTTACTGGCTTTACAAGAAAATTTTCGAATATCCAGCTTAGTCTCATATGACTGATGCTTACATACTTACATTATCCATCTAGCTCCGCCCATCTACTAACAACAATTCCTTTCCCGAAATACTTGTGAAGATGCAGAGGATTCCCTGGTCTTTAGTAGCAACAAGTATTAGACTAACATTCCTTTCCATCCCACCAGGACCCGCATTCGGACGTGGCCGGCGTCGGTATTGATCAGCATGCAGGGACCTGATAATGTTGCACAATGAAAAATAGCCTGCTGTCCCAAGTATGCTTTTTCCAACCATCATTTTGCAATTTTCATCGGTCCTGGTCAATAACGGAGTAGCAGCACACGGGCGGTATCCTATCCCAAGTAACACACAAAACAAGTTCTTTAAAGAAAGTAGTCGTTTAAGAGTACTATAAACGTACTTTGAAAACATGTGTCGTTATTATTAAGGCTTTGAGATGTTTTGTGATAACATGAATTTATTTGACAGCTCATATCAAATGAATAATGTTTGTTTTTGTCAACACGTCAACACAAAGTTTTTATTATATCTCCATTACTAAATCTCAACTACTGGAGGAACAAGTTGTACCTTATGCTATAATAACGTTTTAAAATGGGATGAAATAACCTGATACATTCTTCTTTCAATTGTTGTTTGATTAGACTTCAATTTTTTGCGCTTTTCTGGTAATAGAGAAGTTCTGATGTATGTAATGTTATACTATTTTATAACAAGCTGTGTTGCTTGGGATGCTTATGCTTATGCTTATGCTTATTCTTGCAGTATGTGGATACAATCGGGCGAAAGATGGGGTTGATTGCTCACTTTTTTATAACTGTTCATTCATCAAATCGACTTGACATCAAATTCGATTAGGTTTATCACGATCCAAAGCAATCTTGTTGGGATGAGGAGATTTATCACTTTTTCTGGCGCACTTTCCCAACACAGATATCAAATTGATCTAGGTTTATAGTGATCCTAAGGAATTTTGTTAGGACGAGAAAACTTTAACACTTTTTCTGGCGTACTTCTCAAGCACAGCTATATAATTAATATAAGTCTGAACATCGTAAAGAATATTCCAATTATTGGGACAAGAGGATTTTGTCTCTTATATTCTAAAAATAAAGTAATCGAATCACGGTATACAGATGGTGTGTTAAACTGATGTCTTTGCCTGTGAAGCAAGGCAATTACGAAGAAAATGTATGGGGATATCTGACCTTGAAACTTTCTAACTAACTATGATACAACGGGTAAATCATTCTGAAACCTCAAAGCTGGATTGGATTGATTGGATCTTTTTTGCACAAATTTACTCGCCCTAATAAGCGTACAATTATCACAGCCTTCTCCCCATCTCCACTTTTGACTCCGATAGGATGATGTTGCACTCGGAAACCTCGGAGGGATACAGCACACGCACACGGTGATCGTCCCACGATGATAATAATTTCCTGCGAAATATTTACAATCCAAAATAAACACGCATCAACTGCTGCTGCTGCTCTTTCGAAAGTGAAACAGTAGGGTCATTTGTCTCGCCAAGTGGCAAAAGTCCTCATTGGACGACCATCCTTCTCCTCCTTCGTTTTCGAATTCGAATGCACACTGAGCAGCACTGCCGTCTGCCGTAGACGGACCGGCAACGGTCACTCGTTTCGATTTCGATGAATGCAAATTGCTTGCAGCATGGTTTGTTTATTTTATTTTCAATTCCACCCCGGCAGCAACTCCGGGAGCCCGAAGCGAGCCGGGCCGGGAAACCTAGCCAGGAAGGGGTAAAACACATGCTCACATTTTCATTTGCTGCAGCCTCAGAATCGTTTCATGGCTCGGTGCTTAATCATAAATTCATTTATATCGGTATTGCTGCTCACTCGAACTCTCATACCTACTCAACTAGTTTCGGCATTTATATTACCACTCCGACAGTTCCGTTCGTGTGGCGTTTATGATTGATTTCGGTGTTAGTTTAGAGTTGTATTTCCTAGTTTCGGTTTCGGGTGTTCCCAATCAGACAACTGTTCTGCTGAGATAAGTGTCGAAAATCAATATCTACTACGTTCCTAGAATATAAATATGTACATGTCCGCAGGAGATTAGCAAACAGAAGCGATAGCTCGAAACGTTCGAAACGGTCTCGGATTTAGAAGTGTATTATTTACCTCGCCAAAAAACGTCGATAAATCTACAAACATAAGCAGAATAAAACTGAATAAAACCGTCTGCCGCAAACACAAATCGTCCAATCAATTCATAACATACAACATAATAACTTTTCCAAACATCCCTCATTCATGCTGGTGACAAAAGACACAACAATTTATCACTCACAGATGAAAAGAAGAAAATTATTGTATAATCTTCTACTTAATTTTTCCCATCTGCCAGTCCCGGAGGGGCCCCCAGGAAAGAAAAAAACCCCGGCTATAATCAGCGAAGAAATAACCTCCTATTAGGCGAGCGCCTGCCGTCATCCGAGCCGTAGCGGAGCGGCGGCACGGGCGGGAAACCATCCGACCGTCAAACGAACGGCACTGAACCGTAAATACATTCACCCGAAAGCCACCCCACAGAAAACCAACCGACCAACCCCATTAGCAGTGTAGCAGCAAGTTGCCACTCCGCGCGCCGGCAAATCTTTCCAAATTTTCTCCAGCCAGCCGTTCGTCTCTCATTCAGTGTTCCTTTTTTATTATCCCACTTCCAGCAGCTTATCTTAATACCGAAGATCTTTCGCACAATTTTCCCCCTTGTCATGATGATGCCCTGGACTGGTCTTTTCTTTGCACGCTCTCATAGTCGTTGTCGACGACGACGACGACGACATTTTCCTCTCCTCTTGAGCTCAAAATTCAACCAAGCAAGCGGCCGGAAAGAGTCATCGTCATCGTCATCGATCGGCAACAACAAGCCAACAGAAGGCGCGGCGTGGCGCGGCAGCGGGCGGCGTAACTGTCGTCATCGCTGTCATCGCCACCGCCGGGAGAGTAGCAATCAGAGTAGCACCGGCTAACACTTCCATTCCATTTCGACTTCAGTAAAGTCCTTGAGGAAATGGGTACAATCGAGCCGGGTTCGAGTGCACGGAGGGATTTTTCTCGGGTCATTACTTGTATAATGATGAAGTAATGCATGTTCAAAATTTCGAACATTTTATGTTAAATTAACTAATGTTTATTTGAACGTCTTAATAGTATTTTATGTTATTCCCATCTCGTTTTCATGCCACATTTGTTTTTTTTCCTAATATGGCTTTTATGTTACTTTTATGTCATTTTCTTCCATTTTTCTCATTTTTGCATTTTAGGGTAATTTCTGGTCCATTTTTATGTTGTTTCTGTACCTTATGACGTTATTTAAATACCATTTTTTTTATTTATTCGATACAATTTTTATGTCATTTTTATGTCTGTTTGAGTCTTTGGTCTTATTTTTGTTCCAGCTTTATTAAATTTCTATGTCACTATGATTTTTATGGCATTTTAGACCTTTTTAGGCAACTTGTATTTTTTTATGTAATGTTTGTATTTTTTAAAATTCATGCCATTTTATATTTTGTGGTATGTGTATTGGTGTATTATTTGTATCTCATTGTTGTTGCATTTCTAAAGGGTACGCGACTTTAGGCACCCTTACTAGACATAATGGACGGCAGGCATAATGGACGATAGGCATAATTTACAAAAATTTGCTTTCTTTTGAATACACACTTGTGCCAATCACCACTCCGTCACAATACAGTGCGAACCGGATGCCGTTCATGTAGCGTAAAATCATTTAGCATAAGGCTGTTTGGTATAACGTAATAAGGGACTATTTGGGACCATTCCGTCATGAAATAATGAGAACAGGAACCGCCCATTTAACAAAAAGTCATTTGGTATAACACAGTAGGCCATAAAAGCATTATATACGCAAGAAGGGTCATTTAACATAATGACCTTTCGACATAATTCCTTAAAAAATATTTTATGACTTTTCGAAGGTGATCCAGAACGGCTAGCCCGGCGACCCGCAGGTGCATGCATTGTCTTAGGTTTACTGACAAGTAGCGATTATCCCTTAATTGAGTCCGTATGAATAGCAGCGACATTTGAACTGGTCGAAAGCTACGAATATTTTCTATGACATTTGGCCATTCGTGATTCGGCTTTTTATGTTTCGGCCATTCGTAGGTGATCCGAATTGCCATATATGCAATGCTTTTTTAAATTGAGTCGATTGGACCTCTTACAAGCTCACGGTAGGAAATCCGTTATGCGTACCACTAATTATGCCTTCCGCATATTATGCCTATCGTCCATTATGCCTATCATTCGTTATGTCCAATGTATTTATCCCTAACGTCCGTATACCCAAGTTCCTACACTCGTTTTTAATTGACGTAAGACTACGTCTTTGTTTACTATCTGGGACTGGGTAGCACTTTGTGAAAACGAAAATAAAAGTGTAACGTTGGAATGAAAGATTTCAAATGCTAATTACTGAACTGAATTTCAAATGCTGATTACTGAATTACTGAACAAAACTGAACAATTTATATTTTGTTGGAAAGATAAAATGGCCAGCAATTTCATGGAGGGGGCGAGAAAGCAATTTTATGGACGGCGTAAGAGGGGGGAGGGGCTCCTATACAAATGAAACACAAATTTCCTTAGAACTAATCAAGAAAATGGAACCAAATTAGGCATGCAGGGGTTTTAGAAGGTAGGATTTTTTTCTATGGTGTACTGAGACCCCTTCCCCTTCTAAGAGGGGGGGGGACTCCCATACAAATGAAATGCAAATTTCTTCATAAATCTACAACTAAGCAAGCAAATGAAACCAAATTTGGCAAGTGGGGGTTTTAGAAGGCAAGATTTTTTTCTATGGTGAATTGAGACCCCTCCCCTTATTGGGAGCCTTTAACTTTCATACCTCTTGCCATTCATGTGAAAAGAGAAGGACATTCGAATGGCACGTCATATTTGCGATGATCGTGCTTTGGCTTTAATGTTATTTGTAACCAATGGCCCTTTTAAAGGGCACAAGCAAGTAAAAGTAAGATTATTGAAACGTGTCAAGCTACGCATAATCATATTTAATACAATAACCTGTGGGCTGGTCATTCATTACTATTTCAACTTTTATGATACACACAAGTAATTTTTAAAAGAAATCTTCTATGTCTCAATGACTGCAGGCATTGTACTTATGAACCCCCATCCACGTATTTTCAAAGCCACCATTGCATTCAATGAAGAATTGAATCTGAATATTTCGCTCTTCTCTTTTAAACAATGGCACTTATAGATTCTTATAAACATATAGTCCTACGTCACCGATTCGTACAACCCTTAGGGCTGTATACCTTGTAGATTTTTTTTCAATCCGAAAGAATGTCCATCGATAGCTCTTCACCCGATCTTAGGGCATAATTTAAGCTATCTTTAAAAAAAATTATGCAAATCGGAGAGGAATATTTTGAAATAATTGACATTTTATGATTTTTATCATGGTTTTTCCTTTTTAGATTTTAAATTTGCAATAACTTGAGATCGGCTGGGCCCAGGGATGGTTCGATTACTTTGACTCAAGTTTGATTCATTTAACAGTACCGTCTTAACGGGGCCAAATAAGATAAAGTTATATACGGGACATTTGTAGAATAGATTAATATCTATAATTTTGTTGAATAAAGTTTTGCTGCATCTTTTGTAGTTACGGCGCTACAATGCTAGTATCTTATTAGTGACTAAATGAACGTTCATTTAGTCCCTGATGAGTTACTAGCGTTGTAGCACCGTAACTACAAACGATACAGCAAAACTTTGTTCAGAAAAATTGTAGATTAAAACTTATTCTACAAATGTCCCATATTTAACGTTGTCATATTTGGCTCGGCTGAGACGGTACTGTCAAAAGAATCAAAATTGAGTCAAAGTGATCGAACCATCCTTGGCTGGGCCTAAGAAAAAAGTTTATATTGTTCAAAACTATGCGTAGAATTTGATTTTGTTTGAGTTTTACAAAAAACTGTGGAATTTGGATATTCACGAACAAACAAGATACATTACTTACAAAACATTAAAAGTACCTTTTTCGCTAACCATACAAATACAAAGCGGCGGTCGACCGGTAGACCATCGGTAGATGGGTTGGATCAAACCCGAAACCGGTTAGCGAAAAAGGTACTTTTAATGTTTTGTAAGAACCATAAGTGATGTGTCTTGTTTGTTCGTGTTAAGTTGTTCTTACGTTAAGCAAAAAAGTCAATTTATCAGTTAATTTGGATATTTTTGAAAAACTGGTTAAATTTCAATGATCTCTCAAAAAAATTCGAAAGACTGTGCAACGATAACTCTTCACCAGATTTTAGGTCATAATCTAAGCTATCTTTTAAAAAAAATTCTGCAAATCGGAGGGGATGGTTTTGAGATAAATTGACATTTTATAATTTTTATCATGGTTTTGAAAAGTTTTTTCTTTCAGTGTAATTTTTTCTGGAAATACACTTAATTTCGTACAACTTTTCCTTTGACGCCATTTCACGTTATTTTGTGTTATTTTAATACCAGTTTGATGCCATTTTTGTGTTAATTTAGGTCATTTTTTGTTTATTCTTGTGCCCTCTTTGTTTCATTTGGATGACATTTTTATTACTTTTTCTTTTGTAGTAGTTGTTGTTGTTTTTATTAGCGACACTACACTTGATAGTGTATCCGTGACGACTTTTTGTAGCATTTTGGTTTATTTTTGCCATTTTTCATCATTTTTACCTCACTTTCATGCCAGTTTTACGCTTTTTTGCATATTTTAGGGCCTTACGTATTACACTTATGCCCATTTTGTGTTACTTTTTAGTTTCATCTAGCTTTTGTGCTTTATTGAATATTTTTCCATCATTTTTTGTTTATGTTCATTTCCGTTTTTTTAAGAGAGGCAAATATATTTTTGAGAAGACAGAAATTGGAATGAACTGCGCAAAATGATATGCAAACTGTGAGAAATAAATTATTTCAGACTTGCAAATATACGCACCGCACCGGTAGCGGTGCTCAAGCATTCCGCTCCGATCATAACTAGCACGCAGTGCGTGCCACGCACCCCGTATTTAGGTACATTTTTTCAACTCGCATCAGAAACGAACATGAAACCGCACACCGGGACACCGGTGCCAATTTTTTCGGTTTGGCACGGACCGATGTGTGTTCGGGGCGCTTCAGGCGGCACCTAGGCGAGAACCCCCTGTCAGCCGAACACACACGCTGGCAAGTACCCACTGTAGTTTGCAAGTGTTTACCGTCGTATCCCACCAAGAAATATTTTCGTTCTTTTACTTTGCGAGCGAAACCGTGCCAGCTCACTAACCGGCACCGAACTAGAGCGCGGAGCCCGAGTGTGCTAACAGCTCGATCACGTGCACCGAATATGGACGTATAGGAAAGAAAGAAAGCAAAGTACGAAATCATGCGAGCTTGGGTACCGTGCTCATCCGTGCCTAGCCGAAGACAAAGCACTGGGTTCGGCGTTCGGGTTTTTTCGTTCTTCTGGAGCGTGCCAATATGTAGAAGCGGCACCGCGTGTTGTTATCGAAGGCAACCGTTGCGGTGCGTATTGGTGTGTTTACAACAAGTCTGGAAACAATTGACTGGGCAGGGCTGGGACTGGAACCCAAATCTTTGCGGTGTATTTTATACGCTTTATATCACTTTTGTCTTATTTTCATGGCATAATTATGATTTTTGCATATTTTTGGCTCTTACAATATGTTATTTTTATGACTATTTTGTGTAATTTTTTCTTGTCATGCTTTGTTCCATACTTGTGTTTTTGTGTTATTTTGTGCTATTATTCATTATTTCAATGCATTTTTGTCCAACTTCTGTGTCACTTTATTACACTTTGGGTCATTTATGTCAGTTTTGTGTCACTTTTACTTTATTTATGCCATTTTTGCATTTGCAATTGTTACCTTATTATTTAAGTCTTTATGTTGTTTTCATGACATTTTATTCACTATTTTTAAAACCTTAAACGTTTTTATACCAATTTTGTGTCATTTTTGTCACAATTTTGTATCACCATATTTGCGATTTCTTTTTCTTTAAGGCCATTACAAATATTTTATAGTTTTTTTCCTTATTTATTTTTTTCGTCCCTCGATTTTTCAAGCCAATTTTCAAAGGGGAGGGGGGGCTGACAAAAACTTTGAAAATAATTTGCAATGGCCTAATTATTTCTGAGGTCGTAGGTTGGTTCATCTCGTATTTGTTTTATTATACCGTGAACTCCTGTTCGTATGACCGCCCAAGTAACAATTGGTGTTTTATTACAATTGCCTATTCCCGTCCTATCCAACATAAATGATTGAAAATATCAGCATTTTTATGACACACAATGCAAAACTAGTTATTCCCTAATATTTTAGTATGTTGTCTATTATACATGATCAATCAAAGTGAGCTGAGATCTAGTTAAATGCTTTTTATCATTAAAGAAGTCCTAGCAGCCAAATTTCCTACGTTTTTTCGTGCGACGAAGAATAAAACGTCGGCTAATCGTTTTAATTTCCGTCATTCATAAATGAAAATAACTCACGCAAGGCATTGTCGTTATTCGACAGCCAAGAAAACTTGCCTGACCTGCAGAAATTATGCAGAATAACATTTGTCATGCCGTCCTACACAAATACATGCGCATTAGCTTCGTAAACATTGTTGTGATTTTTAGTTCGGACGATGAAACATTTTGTTGGACGGATTTTAAAACGGTACGACGAATTTAAGAAATAGTATCAGTTGCGTAATTTCAATAATATGCTTTAATAATCGCTTTTCAGTGATTTCAAAGTTCATGGAACGGAAGGTAAGTGTGTTTTAGTCAAATCAGCACAAGAACTTTTGGAGTATTCATTAAATCGTTCCAACAAATGATGAAAATTAGAATGGCTTTACTTACTACGACGGGAATTAGAAATAAACGTTGATCTACAACAAAACTTTCCTGAAAGTTTCAGCTTTTTATCTCTGCTGGAAAAAGTATGGGGCTTAACGGGTTAAAAAAGGTTTAAGTGTCATAATCAATATGACATCAGTTGCTTGTCAATGTCAATGACAATGTCAATAAACGCTATTTGTTTTTGTAGCTTCTTCAATCTATTCCACATTCCGTTTTTCCTATGATTCTGATAGCAATTTAATCGCAAACTGAAACAATAACAAAGAGCAGGACGGCCAGTTCAGCAAATTTCATCATATTCAGGGTTGCCGATTATTCAAATTTAAAACCAACGCCGTTAGTTTGCATGGGGAATCGTTCAAAAGAGCGAGGATCCACGGTATATCTTTTGTTTATCATTTTTGTTGTATGTTTTATATTCGTTTCGTGTTATTGTAACGTTATTTTTACACTTTCTATCGGGTTTGTCATTTCTGCATTATTTTGGACATCTTTAAATCTTTGTTTTGTTTATTGTTGCACATATTTTTGTGTAATTTGTGTCAATTTGATGATACATATGCCAACATTGTTTTATCATCAAAATATTTAACGTAATTTTTACACTTTCTGTTATCTTCTTTGTTGTGTTGAGGACATTTTTATGTTATTTCTGTCTTATTTTTCCGCAATTTTGATGCTCAAATTTTTAGGTTTTGCTATGCCATTTTTTATCGCTGTCGTGCCATATTTATTATCCCTGTTTTTATTTACCTCATTTTATGGCATTTTTATTACAGTTTCATGTCATGCCGTTTTTGTTACGTTCTTGTATCATTTTTGTGGTGTATTTTTTTTATATTTGCATATTTTCGATTATTTGTTATTTTTGTGCCATTTCTAATGCTTTTCGATGCTATTTTTGTGCCAATTTTGCGTTATTTTTACTATATTTTAATACCATTTTTTTCTATTCGTTGGTGTTATTCCTATGTTTATTATATTGCACACTTGTGGTAAGTTTTCGCCATTTTTGTGGTAATTTTGCATAATTTTCATGTAATTTTCAAACCAGATTTATGGTTGGTTTACTGTCTACTACTGTAGGAGTAGAATCGGATGGAAAAATTTCAAATTAGATAGGCTTTCAGCTTGCGGCTGGTTTGCCTCTTACATATTTGTCTAATCTTTGTGTCTTTTCCAAGTCATTTTCTTACCATTTTTACCAACTTCGTTTCTTTTCTTTTCTTTTACTAATTTATTTTCCTAATTTATTTATAATGATTATAAACAAAACACCAATTTCTCCCAGTGCCTACTCGAACTTCGAATGCCCTTTCAGTCGTCCGTCAGTTCGCCAGCACTTCGAAACCGAAACGGCCAGCCAGCCAGTCTTGTCTTGGAGATTGCTTTCCTTCTTTCTTCTTCCTTTCATGACCCCAGCGTCAGCAGCCGCTTCCGCCAGGGTGCAAACCGAGTCATTCTGTTGGTCGGTCGGTCGGTCGGTCGGTGTCGGATAAATGCGAAAATGTTTGGTTTATTGCTTAAACATCTTGGCTTGTTATATGGCGAAGTTATATCTTCGACTTCGTCCGGCACACTAGGACCGACCTGTCCGCCACCGGACCCGAAAACCCGAACCGACAAAGCAAAGACACGGTAGAATGGCGTGGAATGCTACCGGATTTCTGTCTACACTTTGTCCGTTAGCCTGCTCTGTCCGGTGGTGCTCCGGGGTAGCTTTTGGGGGAGAGGCAAAGTTTCTGGGTGGCGGCTTGACATTGTTTGTGTAATTAGTTTTTCGTTCAGCCATTTTCCGATTGTTTGCCAGCTCGGGTCGGGTGTTGCTGCGTATTGTTAAGGATGTTGAAATCGAGAGGCAAGCTATCCGGTTTAACCTGTATCGATGATGCCATCAACGCGGAACGTGTGCAAAGTTCACACTAATAAGTAGCAGACTGTATATAGTCTATTTGTAGTTCATTCGCAAGTTCATGCTAGTTGACTATTTACTTTCAAGATCGTTCTGATTTGTAGCGGAAAACTTTATCGACCGAATTTGTTTGCGGATGTTTTATTTAACTTTTAAATATTTTATTTTATTTCCAAAAGACGCTTCTTCGTCTCATACTCCATCCGTTTGCCATTTACACATCGATATCCTGCTGCTGCTGCCGCTATATATGTGCTCGACAACGAAAAAAAAGCTCAGGGTCGAGTTGCAAAAAGAGATTTCCTGTTTGCTTCCTTTTTCACGTTCCGTAGTGATTTTTTTCCCTCCTCTTGCTCTCTCTCTCGATGAAGGCCGTCACGGGTCGTTGGCGACGGTTAAGGCTGCCGGGAAACCGAAATAAAGGAAGAAGTTTTTCTTTCCCGGATGGAATTGACTTTAGGTTTCTGCGAGACAGTTATAAGATGTTCCGTTTGCCGGTGGCACTTTCGGTGTGATAGGAAACGGGTTGAAGCAAAAACAACCCACCGTTGAGTGCCAAAAAGGCACTGGAAAGGGAAAATAAAACGGTCGGAAGGAGAGGGAAAATTGAAAACGATGAAAACATGCTGACTTGGGTTTTTCGCTGGCTGGCTGGATTGTGAAAAAGGTTTGATCCTTTTTTCTGAGGATATCCTCCCCACCTCCCACCCGATAACGCCATCCCTCGCTCTGGTCGCTGCCTCTGGTCGTTTTCGTTGTCTTCATCTTTTCCGATTTCGATCGAAATTGCTTCTCTCAGTGCTTGTTTTCCGGTTTCGTGATTTTAGGGTTCGGGTTTATCGGGTTCGTCCGGAAGGGGCGGCAATGGGGGCTCTTTGATGTTTGGCTGGCAGATTTGTTTCTTCCGTTGAAATTGGATAACTGCAGGAAGCGACTGGTTGTGATCCAACGGAAAGTGATAATAGATTTAATTGCAGTTCATAAACACTTAAAATGCCACAATCGTTTTTCGTGTCTTGAAACCGCAAATGGTGAAACAATTCCACGTAGAACAGAGGGATTTTGATCGGTTTAGATTCAATGCTTTCATCGCTGAAATAACCATCTTTACACAGTCAAGAGGAAAGTTATAGTAGAAAGTCGGCCCCCTGGTGATTGCCACCCCAAAAGAACATTCCAATTTTGCTCGGTCTGTTAACGCCGAAATTACGTTGCCACCTTTCCGACAAGCAACCAACCGAAGTAGATAGATTTTGCTTCCTCTTAATGATTCTGTAATTGAGAGCTGAGACTGGAATGTTTCACCTCAAGTTGAAGAAGGAAACAGGATAATGTGCTCCATCCGAAATTCGAACCGAAACAGACGGAGCAGGGGGAGGGCGCGCTTGTCAGTCTATTTCAATGCTATAAAAGCATCATCACCTTCCTGTAGCTTTACATGATGGCGGCAGCTGGTGCTGCAGGAAGGAAGTTTTGGTCGGTGGAGCGTGTGAGAACGGGCGATGATCAAAAGATGGCACACTGCTTTCAGAGAAATCGCTCCGTTACATCATTTCAGAAGCAGCAGCAGCAACAGCAGCAGTGGTGGCACCACCGTGATGATGTTATAATGCCGGGAATGTTACGACCGAGTGCGTCTCCTTCCGGCAGCGGGATAGGGTACAGTCTTAATGAATATAAATTCGTTGGAAATGTAATCAGAAAAGTAATTACCGCTGTGAGTGAAAAGATTTGCGGGATCCGGGAGGGGTGCAGTACCGTGGTTGGAATGCGGGTAAAATTATTGCGCTTTCAGTGACGGTTGAGGATTCTTCTAAATTTATGATTCCATTTTCACTGTGATTCTGATACAATTTACCGAACATGTAACAGCCCCTTTCCCAGACCGACAATGGTGAAAAAATGGAAATTGTTTCTACAAACTTACACCTTTGATGTTATACTTGCTTATCTGACAATTGCACGATTATCTCTTACCATACGATTCTAAGGCTAAAGACAACCTCTTTGTTAAATGTGTTTTATTTTTCCTTTGAAACAAAAAAATGAAGTGAGCACTCTTTTGCTACGATGATCCTTGTTGATGAATTATGTCGCTGAATTAATTCCTTGTTGGACCAAGAAAAAAAGTATGACAGTTTTCCCATGCGTTACTGTCAAATTGACGCTGACAGATGCGTTGACGCAGCATTCTGTTTGGGCCTTAAGACGTTCGTCCGTTTGCCGCAGTCATCCATTTTACCTACTAAACTACTGGGCGCACCCTTATATTAGGTAGTCTAATATCAAACACGCACCACACACTTGCCTCAGCGAGGATAATTATTTCTGTACGATTGCTCTTTGTTTCTACCGCCGAAAAGATAGACTCGGTCAGTGCAATAGAAACAGGCATTCTGTTGCCGGACGTCGCTGCGGCAAATTAAGTTGGTGTATCACCACCGGGTGTGTTTTAAATTTAAACTAAATGTTTCAAATTATAAATGCAACAATTAAGCTCACGTCTTATTTGAAATAAAAATTAAGGGGTCGTTATATAACATTGTAATTTTATGACAAAAATTACATAAAAATAGTATCATTCTAAAATGATTTAAAAATATAAAAATATCCCAAAAACAAGATGAAAGAAATAAAAGAAAATACAAAAAGTCAATTTTAAACTAACAGAAAAACTTGACAAATTATATAAATGATACGAAAATAATACAACAAAAATATATTTTTGTACAAAGTCACACACAGTGGTTAACTATCGTTTCAAAATGACACAAAAATCAAGCGAAAACTCTGCAAAAATGATTCAGGAATTTAACAAAATAAATTCAAAATAACACAAACAATGTTGTGTTCTGGTTCGCGGGCCGGGATCAAGCCGATTCCCCACGTTTTACCAACCAGAGTAGATAGCCAAAAACAGCCTACGATAATGACCTCGTATTCACTTAGCCTCTAATGCAAGAGAGCCACCTTAGCGCATATGTTGTTGTAGAGCGCTTTGAAGAATAGAATATTAGCACGGGCTGCAACGTAGGAATATATCACCAATCAATTTACATCCGATTTATTTCATTAAAGAAAAAAAAACAACCTAAAAAATCAACATAAAAACCTGATTTAATCCACCTAGTGGTGAAAGGAACCTTTGTTATACCGTCTTACTTGCGATTTGAGATAGAAATCGACACGTTTGGTTTACATGAAATTTTTGGAAATTGAATAAGTTTACGAAATTTGAAGCAAATAGAAGCACTTATAAATTTTGATAGTTTCTTTTCTCATGAAATTGCTAAGTAAGTTGTTACTGATGAGGGTAAGTGCAAGTAAAAGTAAGTTGTAAGCTGAAATATTATTCTTTAACATATACATTGCGTAGTAAAGGTCTAGTTTATAGGTTTTTGAACTATGCATAATTTCCTGTAACGCCATTCTATTTGATTCACAATAATAAAGTTTTCTTGAATAAATTTCATCAATTTTTAGGAACCTTCGGTTACTCACATTGTTATATTTTGTACACCATATGTAGGTTTTTGAATGCCATATTGTTATATAGTTACAAATCGTATATTACGTATATATTAACGTATATTCTTCAATAAACTTGTTATGATCAAAATGTCAGAATTATTCAATGCATTATTACTTTAAATTGTTAGGAAAATAGATTAGCATAAACCGACATCACAGAAACGAAGCAAGTAGCATGTGAGGTGTGCTGCAGTTGGCCCCAACTGGAATTTTCTTTCGTTTCTTCATATGGAAAAATGGTGTCTGTGTGCAGCAAAACTACCAGCAAATGTAAAATGTTTAAAATGTATCCGTCTGTTGGTAGTCGAGTGATTCGGGGTCAAAATCAGGGTATTTTTTATAATCAAAGTTCTACAGTTCGTAAACAAGGAAACATAGAAGTATCTATGTTCAGCAAAGTTGTGTATTTTTATTATTTATACAACTTTGTAATACATGAAAAAGTCATACAACAATTACAAAAAGAGCTAAAATAGAAAAACTGATTTTTCAAATTCATATACAATTTAAACTTTATTTAAACTAAAAGTCAGACCACGAAACCATTTAATAGTGATATACTAGGTAAAAATACCTTTAAAATAAAAGTTATAGCAGACGAATCGGTTCAGCCATCTTCGAGAAATAGGCGATTGAAAATTGAAGCGCACACACATACACACATACACACACACACACACACACACACACACACACACACACACACACACACACACACAGACATTGCTCATTTGTCGAACCTGATCGATTGGTATATGTGACACGGCCCTCCGGGCCTCAGATCGACTTCGTGTTTTTCGACCAATTCCTAAACCTTTGTTATATTGTATAACAAAGGTAAAAAAGCTTAAAACAAAAAAACTGATGCGAATATTTCCAACACGAATGCACTAAAGTGTGGCTAATAAAAAATAACAACAACACAAAAATAATGCATCAAAATTGATATAATGATAGAAATAACACAAAAATAATAGAAAAATGACACAAATATGACATCCAACTGATACAAAAATAATACTAAAAATGATCTTCTATTTATCTTCTAAATATATAAAACAAAATTAAATATTAGACTACATACTATAGCGAGTGGCGGTAGTTTAGTTAGTAAAACACTCGGGTACTAGTTTAGTTTAGTTTATCTTTATTATTCGCGACTTAAGACAAGTCTTATAATGTCACATTGTGTTGAATGGCAGAATAAGCATCACGTAATTTTACAATAAATATAAATATTCGTTAAAAATTTACTAATTTAAGTGCTTAATTAAAACTATTGGTTGAAGTGCTCAATACATTTTCTCCTGAATGCGGTAAAGGATGTTTCTAAAGTAAAATCGTTAGGTAGACAATTCCAGAAAGACATACCTCGTACGAAAAAAGTGTTGCCAGATTTAGAAGTATTATAGCGACGTAAAACAAATTTTCGGCATCTGGAACTCCTAAAAGGTTGAAGCTTGTTAAATAAATAGCCCGGTTCTCTGGTGAAACGAGAGAGCACAGTGGTCCGATTTCGAAAAAGTGCGAACATTAGCAACCATTTTTCCATTTCTTTTTTTTTCTGAGATTTCTTTGGAGATCTCCTGATGTAAATATTTGTTTTTTTTATAGACAAAATATAGTGCTTTCATTAGTACTTTCGCGAAGTTGCCCGAAATTGAAAAAACATGTTTGAGTAGTGCGAATTTTTTTCGTCATATATTTTATAACTTGTTAAATATGCGTCCTAGCAACAAGTAGTCTTCAGAGAAAATGTGTCTTTTAGCAAGCAATAAAAAATCGTGTGCCAGATTATTGGGCATAAGTGATTCTTAAGTGCTCTTTTTTAACACATCATTATATTTCACCACCGGTAAGGGGTCTGAAATGGGGAAGGCAAACAAAAAAGTGACCAACATAGCTCTTGCCATCTCAAGCCCCTACCTAGCGCCTCCACGCGGCCATACCCGGTAATGCTCTATTGAGTAGCTAAGCTAGGAGGTGCGATGCTGGGTGGTTCCCACAGATAAATAGTTACTATATTCAACAAAGTTGCTTATTTCAATATGTTCTGCAACTTTTTGGAGATTTTTTTTTTTAATTCTTTAAAAAAAAAACAAAGTTCTTATCACCCTAATAGATGAATTCATGGTCATCCCAATAGTGCGGAAAGATGCGCTTTATTTTATTAATAAACTTCTCTGAAGACACCCACCTTCGAAAAATTACGCATTTTTTACCCAATTGCTAATGTCCGCACTTTTTCGAAACCGGACCACCCCGATAGATTTTTAGTCTATTTTTTGATTAAATTTGATTTTCAAATTTAACCTTCGTAGTGCATTGGGGTCGTTTTCGACCCATTGGCATACTTACAAAGCTCGATACTCAATTACGAAACGAGCAAGAGACTTGAAATTTTCTGACTTTTCCTAACCTTGGACATCTAGAAGAGCCACAGCAAGGTTACATATAATGCATTGGGGTCGAAAACGACCCAAGTTTTGAAATTGCTCTCATTCATCCATTTTCAATCCGACTTTTGTTTTCTTTGCTTCGTTTGATAGGTACCCAGGTAACCAATAAGCATAAGTATAAGCAGTAAATCAATCGTTTATTAGCATTCCAGTCGTTTTATACTGCAGGTTGCTGTTTATCAGCCTTTTGACTGCATAACTGTTGTAAATTGGCATCCACAATTTTATTTAAATTTTTGTTGTCGGTAACTAGCTGCAAATAAGCATTGTCAGCACTAAGAGGGCTAGCAGTAAAGTAGCCGCATATTTTGCCAAAATAGCATTTAAGTAGCATTTAAGACAACTTAACTGCTTATTGGTTTGCATTTAAATTGCATTGGAAATACCTATTAGTTACCTGGGTATGAACCAAAACTGGCATCCAAGGTATGTCAGGGACTATTTGTTAACTAATGGCCACTCCAGCGTCGGTTCCGGAACATCCACTACCAGGTCCCGGGGGACATTTTTGTACTTTGAGATAATTCATTTTGCGACACATCAAATCACATTGGCTTGATAAAATAAGACTAATGCAAGTACAATGTGGACATTTTGGACCAAAATGGCCATTTCTCCAACGGTTCCGGAACATTTCGTACCCGGTTTTTGGGGACATTTTTGTATTTTGGCATAACTCATCTCGCGACAGATCAAATCACATCGGCTTGATAAAATAAGACTGAAGGAAGTAAAATAGGGTCAATTAGAAGCCAAATGACCACTTTACCATCGGTTCCGGTACCTGGTTCCGGGGGACATTTTTGGATTTTGGGATGATTCATCAAGCGCACATCAAATCACATCGCATTGATAAAATAACATTAATGGAAGTACAATGTGGACATTTCGGAGCCAAATAGCCGCTTGGACGTTAGTCACATGTAATCCGGTACTCGGTATTTAATTTATAATGAACCATAAAACTGGGTATTTCGGGTCAGATGAATTACCTTACAATCCAAAAATGTACCCAAAAACCGGGTACCGTATAGCCCGACACCGATGGTGAAATGGTCATTTGGCTCCAAAACGTTCCCATTGCTCTTGTAACTGTTTTATTTAATCAAGCCGTTGTGATTGGATGTGCCGCATCATGAATTATCCCAAACTCCAAAAATGTCCCCAAAAACCGGGTACCGGGTGCTCCGGCACCGATGCTTATGTGGCCATTTGCCTTCAAAATGTCTTCATTATACTTCCAATAGTCCTATGTTATCAAGGTGTTGTAATTTGGCGTGCCGCAGGATAAATTATCCAAAAATTTAAAATTTTCCCCAAAAACCGGGGACCAGATGTCCCGGAACCGGTAGAGAAATGGCCGTATTGGTCCAAAATATCCCCATTGTACTTCCATTAATCTTATTTTTAAGCCAATGTGTTTTGATGTGTCGCAAAATAAATTAACTCAAAGTACAAAAATGTCCCCCGGGACCTGGTAGTGAATATTCCGGAACCGACGCTGAAGTGGCCATTAGTCAACAAATAGTCCTTGACATACCTTGGATGCCAGTATTGGTTCATACATTTTAAACGAGCTAAAGAAAACGAAAGTCGGATAGAAAATGGATGAATGAGAGCAATTTCAAAACTTGGGTCGTTTTCGACCCCAATGCATTATAAGTAACTTTTTTCCAATGCATTAGGAAGGTTAAATTTGAAGTTTTGAGGAAATGATTCATAACGCAATAAAATCTTTATAAAATTCATATAAAACCAAGTGGCTTTACTTGTGATATGAAGGTGAATGTGAGTATGTATGTTCCGCCATGACTTCGGAACACCCGTACGGATCATCACGAAACTTGGCATACACATTCCTTGACATAGGGATATTAGTACAAAAGAGTTGACAAAAGGATGGTGGTCCCAAACAAAAGAGGGAGGTCCAAATAAGTAAGAGAGTTGCATTTCTCTTGCATTTGGACCCATAGCAGTTGTACAAAAGGCTGCACAGTGGTCCAATCAGCGAAATACGTGATCGTTTGATATCGCGCCGAAACGTGAAATTTTTCACATAAAGTGTCTTTAGGAACATTTCTTGGTATAACAATCCCCTTCTTGTGAGAGAAATCTTTGGGTGATTAATTCCCTTAAAAGTGAGATAAGAAATTTATTTTCTCGTATTTTCGAGATACAGGTTTAGTACTTTTGGCAAAGTTGTAGTAAATATCACTACAAACAACTTTGTCAAAGACACCATACTTGTATCTCTTCATGGAAATTGTCTATGAAGCGTTATTCATGGACAAACCCTTCAAAACAGTTAATCCCTGAGTTATTCTGGTCAACTTTTACGTGTTCATAGCGTTCCAGCAAGTTGTTCATCTTGCTAAAATCAACGTTTTTATAGAACATTATTATACGTGATTTTCTGAAGTTTCGGAGATATTGAGCTTTTTTGATGAAAAATAGTTCTTCTTTGAGCTTCAATATTTCTTAAGGTGGCAAATGGTGGTAGATCAAGCAACTCGTGCTTAAAAGTACAATTAAAAGATATGTTGCTTATTTTATTTTTTGTTTGAGTAAGGTTTATTGTTAACTGCTTGTCATTTCGTGTTTTCTAATTAAATAGTTATTTAGTCATTCCGAGAAAATTCGGTCTTCTGTGACTGTTGTTGAAATTCGGCCATTTGGATTTCGGCCGTTCGTTATTCGACCATTTGTGTTTCGGCCATTTCGTAGCAGCCCATTATGAGTGCGATCTTTTGAAAAGACATCAATCGATCCAAGGACTTAAGTTGGTTATTTGGAAGTTTTTCTCTTATTAAGGCTTATACAAATTTGGAAAAAAGTTTATGTCCTAGTCTCGAAATATTGATCAAGGGGGGGGGGGGGAGGGCAGGAAAAAAATAATAACATCAAACCTTTAATAATTAAACAAAAGAGAAGAAACCAGTATTTATTTTTCCATATTAAAACAAATTTAATACATAAATGCTGTACAGTACTTAAATTTTAGTTCAAACCGAACCAACCTTCAAAAATTTTCGATTCAAGCACATAAAGTAAGCATTGTGGTAGAAATGAATCAGCTTGATAATAATGGAGTGCCACAGCATCACCTTAAAGAGCCACACACGTGTAACTTGACCATCATTTGAATTTTGCTTTAAACTTACGTGTTACTCGGTTAGTTACCTTGTATTTAAGAATAATACAAATCTGTGTCACTTACCTACTAGTTCAGAACTGGGTAACCACGAAATAGTATCAGAATCTAATCATCTTGTAAAAGTGGCAATTTAGTAGTTCCCTACAACTTTTTTACTTGGAACGCATACGCTGTGCTGCGAAGTCTGTCGATAAAGAAATGTCAAGTTCTTAAGGACGTTTATACGCATAGCTTTGCTTTTTTTGCATGTGCTGTGCTACCGACATTTTTTAACAAAAATATCTCGGACACTTTTCACGTTTGAAACCGCTTGTTTCTTGATCAACTTCTTAGTCATATGAATATCAGGCCATTCCTACTGGTTCTCAACAAGAACGTGTTTATCTTTGTATCTTAAAGATGCAAACGCAACACTATCAGAAGCAATTGTCATTGCTTGACTAATAGCATTTGTCCAGGCCAATGATGAACTTCGGATGAAGGTCACTACTGCGGTGGAAATTGTTCTCCAAATATCAGGGGTTCTATTCTAATAGCCCTCTGTCGAAGAACCTTGATCTTTAATTAAAAATTTCTGGATATCGGCATAACAGGTGTCCCGAGTCTTTTTTTAAGCTTCGGATGATAGCGTATCGGACAATGTCCTGTTGTAAGACCAGCATAAATGATTAGATATTTTTTCGAAAGCTTCAGGATTTTACGAATCATTAAAATGTTTGGAGAGATAAACCGTTTCGACTGCCTAGCAATGAAAATGTTATTCCAATTTAATTCCAATTTTGCACACTTCCCTAATCCATATCATAGCTCCATTTTTAAAGTAGAAGAAGATGAAGGTCAGTAAAAAAGCAATATAACTTAACATGACTTCATTTGATGTTGTGGTCGGACCACCATTGAGCCCAATGATAATCACAATATGACAATAGTCAGAAAAGTTTTGAACAATTCAGTGACATCCTTTCTGCATGCATCCAATGCATGGTAAAATATTGTATTTGTAAGGTAAAATTGTAAGTTTTACGTCCCTCACATTTTGGATGTTGGGATGTTTGATGATTAGGGTAAGTTCTTGAGCACTACGGAATAAAACGACAAATTGGAGCCCCGAAAGCACTGAAAGCTGGTATTCCGGAGTGTCTAATTTGTTGTATTTCTATTTCAATCTATCTTCTACCTAAGACAGCAAAAAATAACCCCATTGCAATTCGGAATATCTCCGTCAAAAGCGGTACCAAATTTCACTAATACATAGTTGATTGATGCCTCAATGTAATGCGGTTCTTTTGAAGCAAGTTGAATTAAAATGGAACAAAATTTAAAGTAAATGGAGCCAAAAGTCTGATTTCAAACATCCCAATTTTCGGCGTCAGGATTTAAAGGTTAAGCACAATAGTCGCCTATGACTTGTAGCAGGAATCAGAAAGCTTAGTTGATGAAGGAAAGTTGAACGAGACTCACCGGATAATTACTTCAATTTTGCACATATTGGGTAATTTAGAGATGTAAACTCGATGAACTGTAAAAAATCTGCTTATCACTAAAGAATGCAACATAATAATATTTCACTTTATTTTTTTGCCCCTTCAAATTTGGAAAAATTTTGAAGGGGGGGGGGGGGTGACATAAACTTTTTTTCAAATTTGTATAAGCCTAATTGCGTCAAATAATTTTAGATCTACATTCATTTTCGACTCGAAAATAGGCGAAAAAATTGCTGGTAACGCAACTTGTTAGAAAGAGATTGTCAACATAAACAAAATGGCGTTTATTGCATCCGAAATACATTTTAATTATTCTATAAACATGACTGTGATGGATTTTTAAAACAACTATAACTTTTGAGTATACAAACAGATACAGTCAATTGACACTTGCTTTTAAAGGATTTTTGTTGTGCTTTTAAGTAGGGGTTGTCTCCGAAACTGCAGAAAATTACTTATAATAATGTTCTACAAAAACGTTGATTTTAGCAAGATAAACAACTTTCTAGAATACTATGAACACGTAAAAGTTGGCCAGAATAAGTCAGGGTTTGAAAACTGTTTTGAAGGGTTTGTCCACGAATAACGCTTCATTGATAATTTCCATGAAGAGATACAAGTATGGTGTCTTTGACAAAGTTGTTTGCATTAATATTTACTACAACTTTGCCGAAAGTACCAAACCTGTATCTCGAATTTACGAGAAAATAAATTTCTTATCTCACTTTTAAGGAAATTAGTCACCCAAAGATTTCTCTCACAAGAAGAGGCTTATTATACCAAGAAATGTTCCGAAAAACACTGTATGCGAACAACTTCACGTTTTGACGCAATATCACTGTGGGCTGGGAGAAAGGAGCTTGAAAAAAGAGAGGTGTAGCCACTAACGGGGGCACAGTTTTCCAATTACCGTTATTAAACAAGGAAATAAGCCATCAAAACAGTAAATACCAGTTGGTTTATATTGCGTTCTTACACATTTGGGCGCAATTTAAAAAAAATCGTTGGAAACATTTTCGTTGCGCCCTTTTAAATTTTTATAGGACAGATTACTCACATAAATTAAATAAGTGTCTTCCAAGGTAAATCATAGCCGGTAATATTTTATTTGCTACATATACACATTGGCGATCCTTTTGGAGGATTAGAGCTGTATTGGGACCATCCGGAAATGTTACGGCTTAAGTGACCTCGAGGGAAATGGCCATTTTGCGACTTGAACCAAAACATGCAACATCTCAAATCACAAAAGAATTTTTAAACCTGAATCAATTACCTGGGCCCATGTCCCAGATAAGTGACCACTTTCAAACATGGACAAAAACTCATCGCACGACACCTTATATCACACAACAATTTAAATTCATAACTGGACATGTTTATGGGACTCCGGCAATCCCCAAGAAACTGGTCAGTTTCGCATATAAATAAAACTCATCATACGACTCCTCAAATCACACTAAATTCTCAAAACGATATCTATGTAAGTCAAATTTAGTGCCTAGAACTGCAATGGCTAATTTCGGACATAAATTTGTTATAAAAATACACCACATAGTGTTATTCTATTTCATCGGAGTCCCTCGACCTCCATTTTCCCCAAGTCCCTCGAACTTGTCCAGATATGACGAACGTAACCCTAGATAGTAGATTTGGTTTCCATTGACGTGATTTTCGAATTCTAATGTTCTGGTTCAGGTCGCAAAGTTATTTCAGTTTAAGGGTGATTTAAACCGGAACATCTCCGGATAATTCCATTACAGCTCAAACCCTCTAAAAGGATCGGCAATGTGTAATGTAACAGAAAAAATGAATCTTTAAAAGTGCATGTATATTGTATGCACCGTCATAACTCCGGACCCGCCAGGACGATACATCATCAAACTTAGCAAACATGTTCGGATGTTCCTTGCAATAAGGGAATCGGCACAATTAGGATGATACAAATAAATAAAAAGAACTTTGTTTGTCTTGCGTTATGCGAAAGTCCGCATCGGTAACAAAGGTTTTATCTTGCTTTCTGTATAGGGATTTCAAGAAAGGAAACATGCACATAAATGGCCGGGACACAAAAGAAGGAACCTAACAAGCGGTAAGGGATGTTCAAATGAGGAAAAAGGTTTGGGTTTTCACATTATAGGAATTTTCGTTAGGGGGAAGTCCCCCAGCGCCGGACAGCTCCCAAAATCTCCCCAAAAGCTCCCAGCCGGACACACACAAAAGAACATGGACCCAAAAATGGCACAAAAATGACACATAAATAACATAAAAACATACGAAAACATACAAATAAAAGTACTGCAAATGGTAGAAAGATAAAACAGATACAAAAATGATACAAATAAATTAAAATATAATACAAACGTAAGAGAAAAATGATAAAAAAGCAATAAAAATTCTATACAAGTAGAAGAAAAAAATAGGACAGACAAAAATTTATAACTTTAGTCTTTACAATAGACGACAGGAATAGTAGGAATAGAATAGACAGGAATAGTTCGTCACTTTTGACTAAGTAGTACTATTTTCACGCTTGTTTTAATCTTAGCTAAATAATCTCAGAGTTCAAGTTCAAGTATTCATAGTAAATTAACTTAATGGGAATTTCGACAATCTCAAAACTCAACAACATGTAGCTCTTGGAAAGGCCACACAAAAATACACGTTTAACCATTATCAAAATCTGACAGGTCGTACGCTCGAACGAAACAACAACGCCGCACCGGTCCATCATCGTTGGACGTTTTCGATCTCAGTGCAGAATGGATGAAGTTCGCGACCGAAACTTGCCATCCAGTCAGTGCCAGTGCCCGTGCCGGTTCGGGCCGCAGTCTGCCGAAAAGCGTGTGCACACAGACAACACGCACGCGCAGCGGATACACGTTAGCGAAACTAAATGCGCGGAACGAAACCAAACAACAAGCTTTGAATATTTAATCGCTGTTCCCTGCCGACTCGGGAGCAGCAGGGTTACCATTACCATTCCGTTCTTACGGGATGAAGTCTCCCCGCGCAGGGACGAGCGTAAAGTGAACCACCCTATCCTACGCAACACTACCGCGATTGTACTGTGGTGGCGCTAGCTTGTTTGTGCTGCCAAAAATAGAGAAACGCAAACGACACAAACTGCCGGAGTCGCTGGGGAGGAAGACGGGCTGAATAGCGCGTAAAGTGGGGTCGCTGGCTGACTATAGTCAGTTCGTTGGGAACACCATGGCATGTGGCACATTTCCGCTTCCACTGCAGCAACAGCAGCAGCAGCCAGTTTCGAGTGGGTGGTTGGGAACCCGGGGTGGTAAACTTCACGGCTTTTGGGTTTCGCTGCTCGCTTGGAATGGGTAGATTTAAGTCTTCGCCACGCCGGAGAAGCAGCAGCAGCGGGAGCGATGATGGTGCGGTACTACAGCTAAAGAGGGATCCCGAACCGTGTGGCTGCGCCTTTCAACATTGTGCTCCGGTTCGTATGACGATATGCAAATTTTGGTTGCCAGTTTCGACAAGCGAAGCGAGAAAGGTGAAATTAACCGTACAAATTAGAACGGGTTACGGTGGGAGAAGGATGACGGGGGCAAGGATGGAGCGAGTTTACTAGGGGAAACATAGCGAAATGGTTGCGAATGGAAGTCACAGTACAACATCGTTGACAACCTTTCGAAATGGGTATGGGCGCTGTTGGAAGTGAAATAATAATAGAGTTTGTGAAAATTTACTTTATGAATCCCTAATTAGCATTTGTGTAAACATTGGCAGTGAAACGCGTCGAATGTTTGTGCCACGCAGCGGGGAGGCTCGGGGGACACTCGGATGCTTACAGTTTACATGTAGCGCTGTCGTTTGCCTGATACATTCGGAACGGTTAGGGAAAGTTCTGCCAGTGCCCCAGCACTGTCTGGCGAATTTCGAGTGATCAAAATTGTGCTCACACACAAACTGAGCAAACATGTTTCTGCTACCTAATCCGTTTTAGTTAGGGAATTGAAATAATTGTACCCAAACCGCGAATTTCCACTCTATAATTGCTAGTAACGAACAATTGCAAATCACTTGCGCTGCAGCGTAAATATCACATATGTTGAACTCAATTAAATATTCAATTTGGGCCCCATATCGTAGTTGATGTTTGGCTTTTTAATTAGGGCGACTCGACTGTGCCGCCATCAGAAATTGAAACGGGTGCTGCGGTAAGAAGTGGTGCAAATATTCTTCGGATCAATTCAAGTGACATGGGCGCTTCATTCCCTACAGGTCTAAATTTATACCAAAGCGCATTTATCCAAATTCAATACAGCTTCACATAGGTATGTGCTTTTGCAGAGATAAAGTCCAAATCCTTAGTTTTCACCAGTTTTTGTTTTTTGTGCTATTTTCCTGCCATTATATTGATTGTGAATAATTTTTGTAGCCTTTGTATATATGTTATATATATTTGTCATCCGTGTTATTTGTTTGTTATTTTTATATGACCTATACGTGGTTTTGTGTTGCTTTTGTATTTTAGTATCCTTTTTGAGTTATTTATTCGCTATTCTTATTTAATTTTTGTATGATTTTCTAATCGTTTTTAATTTTGTGTCTGTCCTCTTCATATTGCATTTTGAATCAATATCGTGATATTTTGATCTAATTTTTTTTTATTTTAGTATGCTTGTTGTATGATATTTGTACTTTTCTGTGTTATTTTTGTGTCACTCTTGTTTCACTTTTATATCATATTAGCCAAATGATCGATTTTACTCGGTACCACTTCCCTATTTGTATCCCAGCCACTTCTGTCTTCATTCCTTAAATTCGCATAATACAAGAGAAACAGAGTGCTTTTTCCCTATTTGGACTTTTCCCTTTTATCGGGAACCTCTACACCTTTTGTTATCCACCGTATTCTAATTCATTAGAGTTGACAACCAATCAGTACACATTAGATAAAAATTTGACAATGTCAAACTTATGGTGAAAGCTTAACACATACACATGTCATTCATTACTTTTGAACCAATTGGTTTTTATGAATAGTGAATTTAGAAAGAAAAATTTCTTTCTCATCTTGCGGCCCAAGTAACAATTCTAAAGCCACTTGGATTTACCTGAATTTTATAAAGGTTTTATTGCGGTATTAATCACTACCTCTGGGTTTATTGTGATATTCCGCAATACCAACAGGATACGAGTCCAAACACACTTATAGCTAGCCAGAAAACCATAATAAAACTGTTAATAAAGCAAGTTTATAGTGGTTGCTTATATTACCACGTTAAAACTTGTTGGCTGCACCACGTCGTATACTATATTGATGATAACCAGAGTCTTATCAAAAATTCTGTTCCGAAGACGTGTCGAATTCTATCTCAAATGACAAATGAGATGGTATAACAAAGGTTCCTTTCACCAACAGGTGGATTAAATCAGGTTTTTCTGTATATTTTCGTATTATGTTTATGTTATTTTTGGGTCATTGATGGGCCATTTTTCTTTATGTTTTATGTGTCTGTTTAGTATCGATTTTATGTCATTGTTGTCATGAAATTACGATGTTTTACAGCATTTTTTTTATAAATCGTGATTCAACACTTGCACATTTGTAATTTACATTTAGTTTATTAGCCAAAAATTGACCAAGGTACTGAATAGTATGCTGTGAATACACATGAATATACATGTACGTGAATAATGCTATTTTTCATTTCGCGGTGTGGTGACGCCGTTTAGTGCTATATTTTAAGAATAGTTAGATTGGTTTACGCAATACCAAGGCCGCTGTTTTTATGGCGCTACTTAGTGCTATCTCGTTCACAACCATGATAGCTTACGCAAATGGAAAACTGTTCGAACTACGAGTGGATAACGAGAATTTTCACTGGTTGTGGGTGACTAACCTTAACTGGTTTAAGGGACTAACCTCCGCCATAAACTCACTTCCAATTTCGTCAGGAAGAGTAGATATCATCAAGATTTCGTTTGCTTGGGAGATGCCAGTTGAATGCATGACAAAATCGGCTTTTAACTCCAAACAGATAAAATAAATAGCAAATTCATCATGTCTCGCGCAATACACTCAAGTCTTTTTTACACGGTTTATTTTAAGGATTTTTGAATTAACGCGGTTTTTTATGATGATTTTTGAATTAACACGGCTTTTTATGACGATTTTTGTACTAACGCGGTTTTTTTTAATCATTTTTCGAATTACCGCGGTTTTTTCAGCGATTTTTAAATTCAAGCGGCTTTTTTGGTGATTTTGAACTAACGCGGTTTTTTACGTCGATTTTTGAATTAACGCGGTTTATTTTATAACGATTTTTGAATTAACGCGGTTTTTTACAACATTTTTCGAATTACGCGGTTTTTTTAAACGGTTTTTTACACCGCACGTCTCCCATGTGTGAAAAAAGACTTGAGTGTACGCTATCTCGGCAGTGTTACGTTGTGCTACCGGCGAACCATTCAATTTTGTTCCCACAGAACCATTTTATTACCAATGATCGTGCCAAACCTTTTTAAAAACGACATACAGAATCATTTTCCCCAATGGTCCAATAGTCGTACCGAATCATTTCATGCATCTATGGTCGTACCGAACCATATTTATTATTATTGGCCGACCTAACCGATCTCCGTGAATATGATGCGATGGGGAAAAGCCAGGTTGACGTCATCCTCACGTAGACATAAAAATCCCATTATCTTTAAGGCTAGCACTAGTGAACGGTGCTGTTGGTCATAGGTTCATATCATGCATATCATGTTCATATGAATGCCCGAGAGAATTAAATGATCGTTATCAATACTCCTTGAAGAATAAATAGGATAAATCGGTCTAGGTGTAACCAGTCCGAATAAATCTCTCATCAGACCGGTCGCAATTGGTTCTCCTTGATCGTGATCATGATCGAGTGGTCGTGCTGATCCGGCCCAAAGTTTTAGTATTAAGAGGTTATATACAGTTAGAATTTTCGATTAAAGTTAGAAATCGATTTTTTGTTTATTTCATGATCGTAGCGTACATATATTTAAGTATGCACACAGAAACTTTCATGCCAATCCAACAAATATTAACGAAGTTGTACGCATATTTGTAACGACGTGTCAGAGCGAATGAAGAAGGAACGCGAAACTTTGAACGCGTGTTTCTCGAAACCGTTTTTTTTTTCAAAATCGGTGAGCAAGATAGCTCGAAAATGGCTGAATCGAATCACTTCAAATTTTGACACAAGTGTTCTAAGGATATATTCTACAGATTAATCGAAGGTTTTAGCTCACCGATTAATATTTCTTGTTTTATAGGCAATTTAAAAGCAAAATTTATACCAAAAATCGGTTTTTATGTTTAACAAGCCGCCATTTTGTCAAAAATGATTATATTGCTAAATCCTTCGAATAATCTATAGATAATATATTTTATCACCGATTCCTTTTTGGTTTTTCGATCTTCGATAATTCAGTACAAAGATATCGTGCTCACCTCAAGACGACTTATTTTAGAAGAGTTCCAAGAGATTAGATAAAACAGCTGTTTAAATAACTTTTTTCAAAAACAAAATATGTTAAAATGCAACCAAGAGCTACTGTAAGATGTATACAAATTTTCACTTTAATCAGTTAAAGGGTTTTCTCTAAAAAAAAATTTTTCGTGATGCAATTTGATATGGAACACCCTTTACTTAATTGAATAGTGATCATACCGAATCATGTTGCTCATCAGTGGTCGTACCGAACCATCTTAAATAAATGGTCCTATCGAACCATTTCATCCATCTATCGTACCGAGTCATATACTTCATTGAACAATGATCGTACCGAATTATTTTGTATATCTATGATTGTACCGAATCAAAGCATAGCATAGACGACCACACACCATGTACACATCATGGGTGACTGATACGGTGTATCTTTAAGTATATCATAAACTTTATTCAACAATAAACGTACTGCGACATTTCATTTGTCTATGGTCGAACCGGCTATTCAATTCTCTTCCATACAGAACCATTTCACTTGTTAATAGTCGTGCCGAACCATTTTAATTAAATGCCATACAGAATTGTTTTATTCGCCAATGACCGTAGCGAATCATTTTTCTCATCAATGGTTTTACCGAACCATTTAATACATCTATGGTCGTGCCGAACCATATACTTCACCAACAATGATCGTACCGAATCATTTTAGCTTATGACCATACAAAAATATTTTGGGTACCATGGGGAGGTAAATGGTTCGCACGGAACCATTTCTTTTAAATTAGCTATGGTCGCATCGGACCGTTCCATTTATGTTCTGAGTTCGGAGCATTTAAGTTATCCTTTATCAATTACTAGTTGAGCCCGAATGTTACGATCCGAAATATATAAATGTCTGTTCAGAATTCCGAAAACTGCGGATACATTCCATTGGCCAGTGTTTGCGAAGATATTTAATCTTTGTATTAGTTCTTGGAGTTCTTATATTGCATAATATAGCTCTAAGATGTTGTACATAAAAGAGTTATAGCCAGAAACTGAAACATAGTTTTTATGGTCCTATTGGATTTTATTCAACTGAATAAAAACTTCTGGTTGTTTGCAACATTTATGGAGTCTGATTAGAGTAAAATGTTGCTTACAAAATTCTTGATCGTTTGCTATCATTAACACATTTTTAAAATTTTTGCGACTAGGTCCGGTCTGATTTAATACCGACCGTATGATATCGCGACAAGCAATCAAGTTGAGCAGGCGAGTCGAGCAGTCGAACCAAGCAATCGAGTCAAGCAGTTGGGTCGAGCAGTCGAGTTGAACAGTCAAGTTGAGCAGTCTAGTCGAGCAGTTAAATCAAGCTGCTCAGTCAAGCAGTCCGGTCGGGCAGTTGAGTCGAGCAGTCGAGTCAACAGTTGAATCGAGTAGTCGAGTCGAGCAGTTAAGTCGGGCAGTTAAATCGAGCAGTTCTGACGAGCAGTTTAATCGAGCAGTTAAGTCGGGCAATTGAATCGAGTGGTCTAGTCGAGCAGTCAACTCGAGCAGTTGAACCGAGTAGTCCCGTAGAACAGTTTATTCGAGCAGTTGAGTCGAGTAGTCTAGTTGAGCAGTTGTGTCGAGTAGTTCAATCGAGGAGTTGAGTCGAGCAGCTAAGTCGAGCTGTCGAATCAAACAGAAGTCAAGCAGTTGAGTTGTGCAGTCAAATCGAGCAGTCTAGTTAAATCAAGCTGTTCAGTCAAGCAGTCCAACCGAGCAGTCGAGTTGGGCAGCTGAACCTAGCAGTCGAGTCGAGCAATTTAATCGATTAGTTTAATCTAGCAGTTAAGTCGAGTAGTTCAGTCGAGTAGTTCAGTCGAGTAGTCTATTCGAGCAGTTCAGTTGAGCTGTCGAATGAAACAGTTAAGTCAAGCAGTTGAGTCGAGCAGGCGGGTTGAGTGGCTAAGTCGAGCAGTTAGCTCAAAGGCACAAATCTTCTACATGATTGTGAGGACCGTGCTGCTCGAGCCAAAGATGCTGAAGTCGAGCTGTTAAGTCGAGGAGTCTGGTCGAGCTGTTGAATCAAGCTGTCAGTTGAGTCGAGCAATCAAATCGAGTAGTCTAGTCGAGCAATTGAATCGAGCAATAGGGTTAGGCAGTTGAGTCGAGCAGCCGATTCAAATAATCTAATCGAGTAGTTGAGCCAAGCAGTTCATTCGAGCAGTCGAGTCAAGCAGTTTAGTCGAGTAGTCCAGTCGAGTAGTGGAATCAAGCAGTTGAATCGAGCAGTTTAGTCGAGCAGTCTAGTCAAGCAGATGAATCATGCTGTTCAGTCAAGCAGTCCAGTCGAGCAGTCGAATCGAACAGTCCAGACGAGCAGTTCAATCGTGCAGTTAAGTCGAGCTGTTCTGTCAAGCAGTCATGCCGATCTGTCCAATCAAGCAGTTGAGTCGAGCAGTCGAATCGAACAGTTCAGTCGAGCAGTTCAGTTAAGCAGTCCAGTCGAGCAATCAAATCGAGCAGTATAATCGATCAGTCCAGTCGAGCAGTCTAATCAATAAGTTGAGCAATCGAGCAGTCCAGCAGTCGGCCAGTGTGATGTGACTAAGAATACAACCCATTGCTACGAAAGCAAGACGTCCTGTCAGGGACCTGTTTTTAGTTACCGATAAGCCTCTTATGACGTCCTATCAGAGACCTGGTTTTCGGTACAGACATAAGCCTCTTATATAAATAGATTTACAACAAAATTGACGAAAGTGAACCAGTGGTAAATGATAGCCCAGATTATTTATTCATTTTTTATGTTTTGAGCAAGATCTTTAAACCAGTTAACATTCGTTTCAAGCCAGTTACTTAAAGTTGACTAGTGCTACAAGTCACACAAAAATTTTCGAAATGCGATATCGTCGTCAATCACCAGAAGAAGTGTGATTGTGGCCTGCTGAAACTCTTAGTGGAACTACAAATTGTAAGAAACGAATATAACTGATATACAGAGCACGAGAAGTTAGGAAAATTAAACTTGTCTTCTTGTATCAAATTTATAGGAATGTTTCAGAATAGGTTTATAGGAATAATACAGTGAATTGAAAATTTGCGTGACAAACATTTGCCAAATGTCATTGTTTGTGGAATTAAACCTGCATTCGTAGTCCTACGTGAGCCCCTCGTTCGTGCCCCTAGGCACAGACCTTCCTACTTTTTTTAAGACAGCACTTAAAAATTTAGAACAAAATAAATCGTTTCAACTCTCAACACCCTGTTGAGCCTAAATAAAGCTGCAACTATTGTACGTTTTAATGCAATGATTTCCAATATCATTAAGCTACTATTTGCCACGTTAGTGATGCAAATTAGTCATATTTTTGCATCAACTAACAAGTCAAGTGCTGTCGCTGGTTGGAAGACTGCGCCAAGCCGGGTGGTCTGGCCGTCGTTGGGTCGGAAATCAATGGGAAACCCCATCAGAGAGAGAGAGAGAGAGGGGGAGGTAAGTGTGTGTGTGTACACTACAGTTTTGACCTCTCCGCTCGGGGCTCAGCTCAGCAAGACAAAGAAAACAAGCAGAAGCAGTTTGAGGTGCCCACGGCCGGCGCCTACCGGTCGTAAATCGTAAGACTATAATGTATGTAAATTGAATGTTAATTGATATTGATATGACACACCAGATATATGTAGTTAATTGAGCGTAGAAAATTGCCCCAGTCCATCACCGACCGCCCAGTAGGAAGTGTATGTTACCACCGCCCGCTCGTCCGCCCGGCAACCGGGACGAGTTTCAGGTGTCTAGCAGCGAGCTATTTATCTATCCATCCGTCCGTAGTAGTGCGGCGCACAGAGTGATAGAACATGTTTTATTGCTTGCCAGCCTGCCTGCCTGGTTGCCTGCCTGCCCGGCTGTGGTCGGTTAGTTTGTTATGGCTGACTGTATGTATTTATTATGGTGAAGGCTTTTTATGTTCTGTCTGTCTGTTATCTGAGCGTTGCTGCTGCAACCTGCACTACTGCCGGCTAGGCTCGGCTAGGCTATGATGTGACACTCCTGTGACATTGACTTTCGAAACTGGACGGCCTGCCGTTGCTGTTGCTGCCTGCTGCTGCTGCGATTGCAATTACACACAATTAGCCGGTATATGTGTCAGTGTCAGTCCGATTGAGCTATTGTTTGTCGTCCATCATGATGAAGTGCAGTTCTGAAGTGTGCAGCACACAGATGAAGATGAAAAATGAAATTATTACTCGGGGACAATGAATCACACGTGACACAGATCTGAATAAAAATGGATATAATACTGTCTCACAAATTGTGTTTCGATAGGTATTCTTGCGCAAAACTGTTCGGAAAAGATTAAAATCAAAGTTCAATATATGCAGGTTGAACACAATAGATTTAATCCTTAGAAGTTCGAGCCAATTACGTTTAGTGTATTGTCCGTACTCTACGGTAATGGTCAATAAATACGGTATTAAAAAAAACAATGAGCTAAGCTAATTTTTTCATCATTTTATAGCCAACTATACAAAATCGATAGCAACCACAGTTGACGTGAACCATGTTACCGCCAGTAAATCTCCTCACCATCCAATCTACACGCTACAGGGTGGATGACAGCACAATCTCGCCCGACCAGAAAACGAACTTCCCTCCTACAGGACGGGGCCGGCCGGATAACTGATCAACCGGTATGCAAACATTCGATAATGATACAAATTAGCGAAATAAACACTCGCAGGTCGAATGAAGTTAGGTTCAACGGAGCGCACTACATCCTCCCCCCGCCAGGTCCGCTACATACACTGCCAAACAACGGTAATGTGTCACACTCGTCGAGTACCTACTAAGCACTCGGTGTGAGGGTGGATGGCGTGGCGTAACTCTTCCATTCACTCAATCTAAACCGCTTTCCTCTGCTGGTTCGGTACCTCCTTCAAACCGGCTCGATGGGGTTCAATTTTGCCATAATGTGTCGTTTGTAAACTGGCTATAACTACTAGCAGGCACCGATGTTTTCATCCACCCGATGGGGGAAGGACGGGAAGCACCCAGAAACGGGGGGTGGGGTCGGTTCAGTTGATGTTATTTATTGTTGATAATGATGATGGGTTGGATTGGCGAAATATTTGCACTAACATGTGTGTTTGCTCGGTGCAAACAGCGAAAAAGTTAGAGCTGAGTTGAGAGAACAAATTGTTGCACGTCTGTTAGTTGTTAATAAAACTGTCCGCAGCTGCTAATGAAAGAAGAAAAAAAAAGTTCAATCGATTTCGAGCGGGTGTACGTGCTGTTCGATTCACCACATTACTCAGCAAAAATCGATCACTGCTCAATTCACACACAACCCACCGGCGAACTTCGTCTCAACAACAAGCTGTTTGTTATCTTTCATAAAAATCCAAAGTGATTATCGTATCGTAGCGAGAGGGGAAAAAAAGAAGAAACCAGCGATTATTGCCGGGTGAAAACCAGATTCAGCGGCGCAAAGGCCGTAGAACAATAGCCAATAAAATTTAATTCATTTTCCCGCTAGATTGGCAACAATCAGTTTGACACCCTCTCGGTTCGGTGAGTGGTTAGAGGAAGGGGAAGCGGCTTCAAAACATTTGTCGAGCTGTGCGTGGGGGATATCCCCACTTCCCAACCCCTCGTTCCCCATCACATCGATTCACAAAGTTGTTTGCCCAGAGGCTGGCGGCCGGGAGTTAGCTAGTATTTTGTTTATTAGCGGTAAATATAGGCTAGACCGTGTTTTAACGAGCGATCGAGCGACCGAGCGCACTCGGGGGGGTTAGCAAAAGGGCTGCAAGGGAACCCGATTCAACCCGATGCTGTTGAGCGACCGCGCCGAACCGAAAGCCGGCCTGGCTGGCATGAAAGTCGATTGTTTTACCACCACCAGCTACCGCAGTTAAGTTATCAGATTTTATTTCGGATTTTTTCGCTTCTTTCTGATTTGTTTTGCGTTTGACATGGCGGTTCAGCATAAATGTGCAGCAATCACGCAAATCGGCGGTCAAAACATGCATTTTTTTGTCTCTCACGGTTTAGCTTTGATATTTTCTAGGCAATTTTTTTAGATTTGCATGTGCATTCTAGTTTGTTTGTATATTTTATGAGTGGAAAGACTGCTATAAAATTGGGAAAATTAAAGTTAGAAAGGATGATGCATTGGCAGCTGTTAGTTTTCTCAAATTAATCGAAAAATGTGTTGAAAATTGAATTTTATGCGATGAGTAACTATCACGTTCCAGTCGCTATCAGACAGACATCAAACTACAAACCGTCCGACATAGCTTTACAACTGGTATTAGGCAATTTGGGAACAATCACGGACCGGATATGATTGAACCAATTCATAAATAAACAAAAATCTAATCTAATCAAAAGACTTGAAGTTGATACAATTGTAACTGTCTGTTTGTTTTTCTTTCCACAGGAAATCATTCAATACGGGTTGGTTTTTACTGGCATTGTTTCCAACAGTACAAAGATCAATATATACTAAAAATGTGTATTGGTACTTAACTTGTTGTCCCGTAACTCCTATCCTTATCTCCTCGAAGTACCGCCCAAAATACGAGCAACCTAAGTGGAAATCGGGTAACCAACCCGAGTGAAACTAAAGTCGTATACCGACACAGACAGGAGGCACTCATGCGAATACTCAGTGGAGTAACGAGGAATAGCCTTGTCAGTTTTAAGCGTCTACTTGACGATTCCTCAACTGAGTGAGTTGTTGTACTTTAGGTTAGGAGCGGCTCCCCACAGCGTTTGATCCAGACTGGGCGGCTGAATTAAGAAATGTGTTGACACGGCACTGCAGCTAACATGGCATCCCCATCACGTGAATCGGTAGCGTGACCCTAGTAAGGCAACCTACCTAAACATACCTTACTACAAATAATTAAGGCAATTCAACTCGGAACATATGGCATGAACAA
Organism: Sabethes cyaneus; assembly: GCF_943734655.1. NCBI lineage: Eukaryota > Metazoa > Arthropoda > Insecta > Diptera > Culicidae > Sabethes > Sabethes cyaneus. Next base: position 36,213,214 of record NC_071355.1, read on the forward strand.
AGCCGACGAAACAGGGATGGCGAATAGAAACTCGGTGCTAGGAACTGCACAAAGGCGAGAAGGTGGTGGCAAGGCCCAAATCTACCAGAGTCGCTGGAGCGACTAACGAGCTGGAAACGAGTTTAGTAGTGATAGGCAGAATGCAAGAGCAAGATCGCAAGATGGACTGGAAGCTGATCTATGAGAGGATGTGTTTGTTGAGTATAAACGACCGATTCTTCAACGTGCGCTGTATACACGAAGGTAGACCCGACAACAAGAAGGAAGCGTTCTATGTGCAACTGGAAGCAACGTACGATAGTTGTTTACCGTGGAACGCCAAGATCGTCATCAAGGATGTCAACGCCCAGGTCTACAGGTATAGTCCGATGATTAGACCTCATAGCCTACACACCGACATGAGCGATAACGGCCAGCATCTTACCTAGTGATCCGCAATACCCTTTTCTCATAGACGTCCTCAAAGCTATCTGGAGACCACCTGACTAACGTACCATGATCCAGATTGACAACGTTCTCGTAAATAACGGGTTCTTCTCCAACATCACTAACTTACGGTTCCATTCCCCGTAGGGATATTGACTCTGACGATCACCTAGTTAGTAGCAGTATAATACGCACTACAAACTGTCAATCGCATATCAGACTCGTCAAAGTCATCCTCCTCGGCTCAATATTAGGCAGCTCAATAACCCGCAATCTGCCCAGAATTACGCGCGAATATTGGAGGAGACACCACCTTTTTCCGAATAGTTAGGTGCTCCAACCCTCGAAGACGGTTGGGACAGAATACACCTGGCCATCGAAGAAGCTAGGTTATCGGAGCACGACACCAGATGAAGAATCTCGGAGTGTTCGAAACGATTGGATTGAAAGGGAATGTCAACAGACGATGGAGAGGAAAAAATGCCTTGGAAAAATTATCTGAGCGTTGCCACTAGGTAGAATTTGACAAAATGTCGACTAGCAAGGAACCGGTTGATCAGAAGAAGGACAGAGATCGTGAAGAATTAGAACAACAATTCTGAGCTATTTAATGGCACACGCAAATTTTACTAGAAGGTGAACCAAACTCGTATGGGCTAAACACCAAAATCTGATATTTGTAAGGGCGAGGGAGGGAATCTGGTTACACACGAGCGCAATGCGAGGTCGACAGGTGGAAGCAGTTCTTCAATAAACACCTTAAAGGTGAAGTTCTGTTGATGGACTGCTCTTTTTTTGATCTCGCAGACGTGCGATCCTTCCGTGGACCAAACGTCCCAAGCAACACGGCTTGTTATAGAAAAGTATAATATTACATACATCAGAACTTCTCTATTACCAGAAAAGCGCAAAAAATTGAAGTCTAATGAAACAACAATTGAAAGAAGTATGTATCAGGTTATTTCATACCATTTTAAAACGTTATTATAGCATAAGCTACAACTTGTTCTTCCAGTAGTTGAAATTTAGTAATGGAGACATAATAAAAACTTCGTGTGACATGTTGACAAAAACAAACATTATTCATTTGATATGAGCTGTCAAATAAATTCATGTTATCACAAAACGTCTCAAAACCTTAATAATAACGACACATGTTTTCAAAGTACCTTTAAACGACCACTTTCCATGAAGATTACTTTCTAACTTTTGTGTGTTACTTGGGGTGGACCAAACCCGCGATATCGATACTCGAAGGTCGATATTTCGATATATTTCATCGATACTTATGACGTCGATATTATGCTAAATCGATAATTTCATCCCGATACTGTTTTGATAAAGCGGGATATGCTGCTGAAAAAATATAGGCTAAAACTAGGCCAGGAAATGCTTAAGAAAGCAATATTTTAAGTACTAACGAACTGACATGACACATAGAAGAAAATTCTTCAAAAACCATCGTCCTACACATTTTGCTTGCACACTAGCGCCCTCTGTTATGCATGTTGCGGAGTAGCTTGCATTTGCAGGGTATTATACTGTAGGTTTTTTACATTTGACACATTCCGCCGTGACGTTACAACGTTTTGACTTTTCTTTGCACAGTATTTATGTTTTAGCTGGGAAAATCGTTGAGAAACCCCCAAATATTATTATATATTTGGAAAGAGCATAAAATTTCCTATTAAAAGTGAACAAATTAATAGCATTTGCTTTGCCCAGATTGTTTTGGAAAGCAAATATGTAGCGTGACGTTACAACGCGCCAGAAATACGTCTTTTGGTTCTTCTGTTAAAAAACATGAAAATTCTGCTCTCTTTCAAATTTTATCTAAAGATTTTCTTCTATGATTTGATAAGAGATGAATACTGAACAACTTGCCGTTTTCAGAATTCCGATAGTTAGTGAAGTTAATTTTTAAACAGCTTTTACTTTTCGTGACGTTACAACGCTCTGCTTTGCACAGAGAGGGTCGTAGCTCCGTTGTAACGTCACGAAAAATCTGTTTATTTAATATTCGTTAATTATCGCTGTTGCCGCCCTCTGTACATAAGAGATAATCCAAAAATGTGTTGTTAATTTGTCTTTCACTATTTCGCCTACGTAACTGTGGGGTTGTTCACAAATTACGTCGTGCTGTGGGAGGGATGCTAAGAAAGTGAGACATAAGTAATAGCAACGAAACCTTAAGACATAGCATAATAATTGCTTCAGAAAAGTTTCTTCATTTAAAAAGCACTTTCTAGTGGTGAAAAAATATTCGGACATTAGGGTGTCCTCAAGCAGATACAAAAAATATTTTCTCTATTTTAAGTCAGAAATGATTGCTGTCTACAGAAAATTTGTAGAAAAACTAATTTTAAGAAACTTTGTTGAATACTTAAGATTTATATTTCTTACATAAAAAAAGTTATAGAGCCAAACTCTTAGGGACACCCTTAAAAATTTTTTTTCGATCTAGCTCTTTAATAACCCTTCGTATGGCTTACAAATGTTCTAAGAAATTGGTAATCTAATTAAATTGCACATTTTTGTCGAAAATAGTAGAGCACTATCTTTTTCCCTTTAGAAACTATCACTGGCTTTTTTATTTTTATATGTACTCTTTAAGAGGGTGTATCTCGAGGGAGAGCAGCTATGAGCAGCTAATCTCACTTGTTTTTTTTTAGTTGATTTATGCTGTATTCCACCATGTACAACTTAGGGTAGAAGACTGTGGAAAATCTAAAAAAAATATTATGAAGGCAACCGTAGGTGAACATGTATAAATAAAAGAAACAAGGGATAGCTCCTTAAGGAAAAAAGATAGATTTCTACTTTCTTCGACGAAAATATGCAATTTAACTCGATTACCAATTTCTTAGAACATCTAAAAGGCGTACGAAGCGTTATTGGAGAACTAGATCGAAAAAAAATTTTTTTAAGGGTGTCCCTAAGAGTTTTGCTCTATAACTTTTTTCATGTAAGAAATATAAATCTTCAGTATTCAACGAAGTTTCTTGAAATTAATTTTTTTACAAACTTTCTGTAGACAGCAATCATTTCTGAATTAAAATAGAGAAAATATTTTTTGTATCTGCTTGAGGACACCCTAATGTCCGAATATTTTTTCACCACTAGAAAGTGCTTTTTAAATGAAGAAACTTTCTTGAAGCAACTATAATGCTATGTCTTAAGGTTTAGATGCTATTACTTATGTCTCACTTGTTTTGAATCCGTCCGGCTGCCCGCCGTGACGTTACAACGCGAGCTTCAATCAGTTGTAACTTAGGTTCTACTTAACTTATCATCATTCTTTAGGCACCGTTTTAAAGGTATTTTTGAGTACAAAGAGAATACGGATTATAAGATTGTTCGAATTTGTACTTTTCTGCGAAAGCGAAAAAGTATACCTTTTTCGTGACGTTACAACGCAAAAAAATGGCCCCATTTCATCCACTTGAAATACAAAATAACTGCAAAATTACATCCAAACTATTTTTGGAATGGATTCAGCATATATTCCTTTGTAAGTTGGTCGAAAACAAATGATATTATGAAATGTTTTAGCGCACTGTAGCAGTATTTTTAAAAATATCACGAAAAATCATTTATTTCTTGTAAATTTCATTTATTTTCGATACACGTTTTATATAACTTCCGAAAATGCTAGAATACCAATTAAGGCAGTTTTGAAAGGTTCAAACATTGCCCAATCATGAAAAAATATTCAACAATGCTAAAAGCAACTTTTATAAAATGTCTGGTTGGTATACCGGCCCGCGGAATGTGTCATTTGTATGGTTTCATACTGGAAACTCCGCCCTGTTGGCAGGCACCATGTTTTGGGTGGCAACATGATAGCGTGAGAAGAAATGAGATAGCACTTCGTCGCTACGTTTCGCTCGACTGCCTCGACAGTGTTTTGGGCCCGCTGTCAAATTTTGAGGCCGGGACATTCAGTCGCTGTCAATTACTGCAGCTCGATATACAGATTTCAATAACCCCTCTAAGGTCTACATCATTTTTAGCACCGCAAAATTCACTAAAATGGTCGTAACTTTTTTATCTTTCTATATTTTTTCACCAAATTTGGGGTATTTCCCGAAAATTATTTCTATTTTCATAATATCTATTGATAATGACCATATGTCTTATGGCCCCGGAGTTATTCTGGAGTTCCTTGGGGGACCGCGACATGACTTTTTTAAATAAAGTAGTGAAATATTTAAAAAAAATTTGAAATCTGATGATTTTTGATGATATATCATCGACTGTGAACATATCAGTTACTTTGCCGCAGTTACGAGCCATGGCGCGATAAATCTAATATCGATGCTTCACGAACGATATATCGACGGTATCGATAAAACGGCTGATTTGATATTGATATTCAACTATCGATACTTTCGGGAATTTTGCCCAATCCTAAGCAGGATCCGCGCCCGGTTGTCCAACGTATTCAAATCGAAACCAACGAGGAATATACGACCGAACATTCGGCGGTTATCACCGGAAGGAGTTGCTGCAGAGTAATCTCGGAAGACTGATCAGCGGATCGGTGTACAACTTGGAAAGAACCTGAACGAACAGTGGAGGCACATCCACGACGCGAACGGAACGTGACGCTACAGCACGAGAAGTGTTGGGTATTGCTGCAGCCACTTCCAATGAGTGGTTTGACACAGAGTGCCAACGAGTGACTGATGAGAACAATCGAACCAAAAATCACATATGTATTGGGTGCAACCTACTAGCACAGTAGTTATAAACTAGTTGTGGTAACCGATTAATGACTAATTTCAGTCATAAATAGGTTGCAGTGACTTGAAATGACAAAAGTGTGCTACTTAGGCACGCCAGAGCAGAGCAGAGAGATACCGAGATGCTAGAGCTGTCGAAAAGAGACTTCACTGTCATATGAAACGCCCGGACTGGAATTGCGTTCTGAATCAGGAACCGTGCCATCTCCTGTTATGTGCAATGCCAAGGAGGTGCCTAGGCGTCGGTAACAACATTTTGATGCGTTGTTGAATGGTGTACAAGATGGAGTGGTCAACAGAAACAGGATAACGACGAACAAGCTGTGGATCCACCAACTTTCGACGAAGTAAGAAGAGCAGCGAGAGAGCTGAAAAACGGCAAATCAGCTGGAAAGGACGGTATCACCGCCGGACTTTTGACAGTTGGGGGCGAAGAGCGAACGGCTGTATTGTGCTTGTGCAATCCATCAGGTTATACTAAAGGTGTGGACTGAGGAGGAACTACCTACGGACAGGTTGTATGTCTCATATGCCCTATTTACAAAAAGGGGCAACGACCCGAATGCAGCAATTATAGAGGCATTACTCTCTGCAACTCTACATACAAAATTCTCTCCCGTATTCTGTTTCTCAGACTGAGGCCGTTTATTTTGTATGCCAGAAGGGCATTTGGTTAAAAGGCCACTGCGACAGTCTTAATGATTGTCTTTTGTGGCAGGCCCCGATTGCTGTACACAGTTTACGGATCGCTCGTACCCATTGATGGAGTTGAGCGGAATAGTTGTAATCCTGTGCCCCAATTCGGTACTACATGGTTTATAAAGCCAATGACCGTTTTGGGATTTAGGCTCCATACCTGATATGGAGTAAGAAGGAAAATTCCTAAGAAGTTGTGCCTTGATAATGCAAGAGCTCCGCAATAGCAGAGCAGATGCGCTGAACTTTCAGGTTCAGAGTTACAAAAGCGGCAGGACTGAGGCCGTTGCAGGAAACCTTTGCTGATGCAGTGCAGTTTGTGACTGGAACGCTCCATGACGGACCAAATGCTCACCTAGCGACAGATCCTCAATCAATTCCGAGAATTCATCTTGTAGGCTCACCATTTGTTTCTAGACTTCAAGGCGGCGTACGATTCAGTTAAACGAAATGATCTGTGGCAGATTATGCTAGTTTGAACATGGTTTTCCAAAAAAACTGATTAGACTGATATGTACTATCCTTGATGGTTCAAAATCAAGCGACAGGATAACGGGTGAGACATCGGACTCGTTTGTGGAGTTAGATGGTTTGAAACAAGGTGACGAACTATCGAAATTGCTGTTCAACATTGCATTGGAAGGTGATATTCGAAGGGCAAGCGTGCAGAGAAGCTAGGGTTCGCGGACGACATCGATATCATCGGTGTTAACGGTCTTAAGTAGAAAACTGCGGGAATAGGGCTTATAAAGAGGGTAAAGAGGGTGGTAGCCCTTCGGGTGTTGGAACTGTGGTGATGATAGTAGGATATACTTTTGAAATGATTGGCGAAATTGTTTACCTTGGTACGTTAGTGAAATGTGACAACAATGTGAGTCGTGAAGTAAAGCGGCGGATAGCGGCTGCCAAGAGGGCTTTCTACGGATTACGTAGCCATCTGGGGTCCCGTATTTAACAACTCCGTTCAAAACTCGCGCTGTATAAGACGCTAATTCTCCCGGTGGTGCTTTACGGTCACGAAGCGTGGATGTTGATAGAGGGCACCCGCAATCTCTGGGCGTTTTAGAGCCTAAGATCCTGCGATCAATTCTTGGCGTCATTCTAGGCGCATAAATCATGAAATATACCAAGTATGCAAAGAGGCAGATATTGTGAAGCGATTAAAACTCGGCAGACTACAATGGGCTGGCTAGCAAGGATGATGGGTGAGAGGCGAGCAAAAACAATATTTAGCAGAAAATTCGACAGAGGCCGACGACTTCGAGGCCAGCGTCTTCCAGGTAGATCCTGTACCCGTTGGATGAGCGCTGTTGGCGTGGATGCAAGAGCAGTGCGTGTTAGGGGAGACTGGAGAGCAGCTCGGCGGTCTTCGAGAAATGTAGAGACGGCTGCTGAATTCGGCACAGATTGAAGTTGCAGAAGGAGGCGGAACGGAATTTAACCTAGGACCATACCCAAGGAAGATAATAATGTCCTAGAACCTAGAACCTAACAATTAATCAAACGAGCAATCGGATTGCTGTAGACCAACGAAATTGCCGCTAAAGACTGTCTTCTAGCAGAGCTTTATGGACAAGGTCGAGAAACGCAGCTTATGGCTCGATAGTGGATTATTTCCAAGATTTAGGAGGAGGAGAAGCTACCGGAGGAAACTATGGAAGGTTTGTCCTATCTATAAAACTATGATAGTATGATCGGCACGACTGTTGCAACTATCGCAGCATAACGCTGATAAACGCCGCCTACAAGGTACTCTCCCATATCCCATATAGACAAGGTTTTGTAGGGAATTACCAGGCGGGCTTCATTGGAGCTTGCCCAACTACGGACTAAACTTTACCAGTCGACAGATCTTGCAGATATGTCAGGAGTACAACGTGCCCACGCATCACATCTTTATTGGTTTCAAAGCAGCATACGATACGGTCGATCGAGATCAGCTATGGCACGAACACGTTTCTCCGGATAAACTGATGCGACTGATTAGAGCTACATTGGATTAAGTGATGTGTTTCGTATGCATCTCGGGACACTCTCGAGCCCCTTCAAGACGCGGCGTGGGTTGAGAGAAGATGGCTTATTCTGTATGCTGCTCAACATCACTCTTGAGGGGGTGATCCGACGAGCGGACATCGGAATGAGAGGCACGATTTTCACTAAGGTAGCTAAGGTAGTTGCAGAAACAAAACGTGCGATGTATTACTCAAATGTCAAAAATTATGGGCCGTAAAAAGCTGGATAGAGAGACTAGAGCTGCAGATAAAAGAACCCACGATCTAAAAAACACGAGTACAAGGAGCACGTGCTCGCCGGCACAGAAGAGAGATTCGCCAGCAACGAGACACGGAATATCTACAAGACGGATTTGGCCATGCCTGTGACAAAGCACACAAGCATACGCACTCTCTATTTAACCTGCCATTCCGCATTACCTTTGGAAGGGGAATTACGAAGGGCGAACGTGGAAAGGAACGGGACATCATTACGAGATCTCACAGGCTTCTTGGTTTTGCGGTTGACGTCGATATCATCGGAATCAACCGTGCAGCAGTGAAGGAGGCCTTTAGACCTTTTAAACGGGAAGCAGCGAGATTGTGATGGACGAAGTACATGGTTGCTTGCAGGAAACGTGGGAGTCCAAATGGTGTTGGTGCCGAGGTGAAACTGGGGAACAATGTGAAGTAGTTGATGAATTCGTATACCTTGGTACGCTCATGATATATGCAGAGCCGTAGCGTGACATTGCACAATGGGCAAAAACGAGCTCGTAATCCCAAGAATTAGAAGCCGCTGGTTTGGAATCTTACAAGATACCTCTTTCTATGTACAAAAATGCAGGAAATCGATTGGTGATGGTTTCATCCTGCGCAGACTTCGGGAAGTGGTACATTTTGCCCTATTTTCCCCAAAAATCATGATAAAAACTAATTAAAAAGTATTAAAACTTATTTGCCGCCCGTGAAACGAACTCAAATAGCTTCCAAACGTTGTCAAAACATTAGAAGAATCAAATTCCATCCATTCTATACTTCACCATGTCCAACTTCTTCGCTACAGGGTGGAGCTGGCAGTACGAACAAAGTATCGAGCGTACTTGTTTGACTGTTTTCGCCCGGCTGCTGCACGTAAATTACTGAACGTTATCAGTAATTAGCACGCAAAATAGCTAAAATCAGTCTTGTTTTTCAATACATTTTTATTGCTAATGCTTTACTAAATTTCACCTAAATTATGAACGCTAAAGGAAGTTGATCAACGAGTACTTGAAATTCGGCGAGAGACGAGAGCGTGAAATTTGGCGATCTATACTTGGTTGCAAATGATGATACCGGTCAGCTGGTTTCGAGGTACGATACTAGTCTAATAAGCCAGTCGTCGTATGTTCGAATCTCAGCTAGGTGGTGCTGCTAGATAGGATTGTCAATAGGATTGTCCTGTAATCTGTCGGTAAAGAAGGGCTAAGTCTTGGAAAGGCGTTTAAGCCCAAGGCTTTGCATTTACTTAGTGGCAAAATGGAAAATGGAGTGTGGCGCAGATGCACGAACCACGAACTGTATCAAGTATACAAATCTACTGATATAATTAGGGTAGTACAATGTGGCAGGCTGCGGTGGGCTGGGCACGTGGCCAGAATTCCCGACGAAAGGTAGCCAATTTTTAGCGAAAACCAAAAAGAGACCGTAAACAGCAGGGCTGACCCCGCTCCCGATGGATGTACGCTATCTAGGAATACGCACAGTCAGTTAATGTTTGAGAGGATTGGAGAACGCCAACCCAGGACCAACCCAGGTTTTGGAGGACCATAATTCGAAAAATCCAATCGGACCAGTTTTGGGATTTTTATTTTCCGATCTAAAATAAACCATCTGCTCAAATTTAGTCTAACTAGGTTGATTACACGTTGTGTGGACAGTTGGCTTTGAATAGGTCGTAAAACGCGGTAAAATTTGTTTAACTCTGCAACATATGTTCGACAACTAACAAATTACAAATATGTACACTATGTTCTCCAATTGAAGGAAACAACTTCCATTATTGACAGCCAGGGCCAGGCCATTAGTAAGGACTTACCTGAAAGAGAAAAGAAAAGAAAATCTATTTAGTAAAGGCGGCAAATAGAATACAATTTAAGTTTGTTAAAATTGACTTCAGTTTTGAAAAATTCTAACAACATATCGATTTAATTATTCGAAAATGGGGGTAATCACGCCCTTTTACAAAAGATTCCACTTTCAGGACTTCAACTTGGTTTAAATTGAAGTGAATCCAGTAATGCTCGACCTGTTGGGACGAGAAGATTCTATCCTTTTTTTGTAACAGTATGCAATATAGTATATAGACACATCTGAGAAAACTGAATCGAAAAATACTTAGAGAAGCAATGGATAACGTACGAAAAGAAGAAGATGCATTTGCATTGAATTTAATCTCGAGCTAAATAACAAAACTGGAGTTTGTTACTGTCATACGTGTATACGATAATGGATTTTGGCATTAACGACTTGAACGTAAGCCAGGAATTATTCATATCAAACAATTTTACCTCCATGCACGTATAACATATAGTTCACAACATTGAATGGGAGTTTCATACATTTCACTTTATCGAAAAGAAATTTATCTGCCCTAGAAACGATGGCTTTATTCTGTTTCAATATTCAGACACACACCCAATGAATCACGATCCGATTTCAGTACCGGCCGTGCGGTGAAAAAAGGGAACAAAATTAAAAGAAAATAAAATAGTAGGAAAAGTTTATTTTGTTTTTTTTTTCTCTACATTTTCATCCAATTTGATATACACAGCACACAACAAGTTTGTTTACCCTGCAATCAGAACCTTGTAGCCCCCCTGAACAATTTGTGCTGAATGGCAATTTTAGCATTAGCCATCTGTACATGAAACCGAACGTGGCCAGCAAACCGAGGAGACCGGGCAGAAACATGATACCGAACACCGAACGGCCAGGCCACCAAGCACCCCACCTCCCTTCAAGCCAACCTCTCCGATCCGAGCCAAGAAGGGAAGCTCTCCGACATGATGTGGCACACAGCAATTTTCGATAATAATGACTCTCGAAACCGCACTTTGCTGCAGCAACCTCTTTCCAACATCGACCGGAGCATCGGAGAAGAAACGGTTCCGCATTTTGTATTGGCCCTCGCCAGCCGTCGCCGTCGCCATCGCCATCGCCGTCCTCCGAGGCCGATGAAGCAAGCAGAGTCCAGAAGCCACACAGAAAACCAGAACGATCGCCGTCCGCTGCTTAGGGTGACCATAATTTAACGGGTTATCGGCTCGAATCGAACAATCAACTTTCTGAATCAAATTCCCCGCTGTGACATTGAAAGATCAATAACATCATTTAGCATCGATTTCTGCCGGATCGCCTGACCAGCCAGCCAGCCAGCAGCCACCCTGCGGAGCGCTATTCGGGGTGACTGGAAACACCTCTTCTGACTGGCACGGAATTCACTTGGTGTCGTGGTCGTTTAGGTTGAAAAAAAAAAGGACGGAGAAACATATCAACCAAATGGGTGCGCGGGAAGAATTCGGTCCAATTGTGGTGGCGTGTCCACTTTGCCGCCTCGAGTGAGTCTCCGATGGGCCGCCCATTGAAACCGACCGGCCGGTGTCAGCTGAACAACTGTAGCCGACCGTCTCGAGGTGACCGAATCAAAAGGCGCCGCATAGGCACAGTACAAAAAATAAAAATTAAAACTAAAAACACTCTACTCAACATTTAACAGAATAAACTTGATTCTTTGTCATGAAAGTTTAATTCAAAGAATGGAATTCGTTCAATTTCTTGCAACAGTGCTGGTTGGGTAAACCCAACTCAAAGCACGGTGACGGACAGTGTGCCACTCGCAGAAGGTCCATGCGTAGACCCACTCGAAACCCGCTCGAAGCTGCACTTACTCACTGCTGCGAACCACGGCTCGCTGGTCCTCGGCCAGCTCGGTTCCGTAGTAAAGTTGCTATGTATGTGCGCGCGCGTTCTTTCCCGATTCCCGAAAGTCCGCGCATACTCCACGTGGAGTTTGTCGGCCGCCTCTGTCCGACCGCTCCAAGTCGCTCAAATTCCCTCAGCCTTCGGGATGACGACGGCGACGACGACGACGATGGTCGGGAGGTGTGCAGGAAATGGTTGGACAGTTCTTCGATGGTCATTTCACTGACGCTGCAGCCTGTGCTGCTGCTGCTGCTGAGGCAGAGTCGGCCAAGACTCCCTTCGCCTCTGCGGGGTGGTGCTTTGCCTGGTGCCTCCACTCACTGCACTGGCCATTATTGCTGGAATTACATATTTTCTGATTCTGCTCAACCGCACACCGGCGGCGGCCGTCGTCGTCATCTCTACACAGTTTCGCTTGAGCTCCGTTGAGTTCGTGTTTTATTTTCATTTTTCTCCTTTACAGCAGCTTTTTGTTGCTGTTGTTGTTGTTGTTGTTGTTGCTGTTGTTGTTATTAGGTTGTTGTAGTTTTCTGTTTGGTCGGCTGTTGCTGATTGCTGTTATTATCGTTATTTTGTTCCACGTTTGCCGATGCTTAGGTCGGTCGACCCGCTCTGCTGCGCGATAGGAAGACTGCCAGCCAGAAGAAAAGAGGTGCTTTTGATGGATTCTTTGAAACGTTTTTCTCATCCCTTGTCTATGGTGAACAACTTTCTGCTGCAAAATCAGATCATCGACGGCGGCACAGCGGCGGTGAATGGGATCGAAGGAGAAAACTTTAGAGAGACAAAGTGTACCAACTTGAACTGGCAGTTGGGGTTATTTGCTCAGGAATGAAGTTAATTAAAATTATACAGAATTTATTGCGTGCCGGTTGTTGCTGTGTGTGTGAGTGCTTTTTTTATTTCAAACAAAGTTGCAGAACAAAACCCACACCGTGCTGCATGTCCTGTGTAATTACCAGCAACACCTTCACGCTTCACCGTCATCAATGGACGCGATGCGGTTAATCATTCCTCTCGCTGAAGCATGAAATAGGCGTGGTTGGGTGGCTTTTGCGTGTGCTAAGCTGCTGCCACCCAGCCACGCCAGCCCAGAGAACATCGCTATACATTCTAAAGACGAACCCTGAATGCTGGGTTTATATTTCACATAAATTCATCTTCTTGGCGTTGTTCAAAATATTTTTTTCCGAAAGAAAAACAAGAACGACTGACATCTTAATTTCGGAGCAGTTTTCGGTTGCGGACAGGAACATGAACAGTATAATTGGTGGTATTGGAAAATTCGACAAAGATGATGAATTCTAAATGCGCTTTTCATCGTGAAACTTACTGAAGAAGAATACAGCAATTCCGTGAAAAGAAATCATGTCGTACAAGTGTTCCTCTCTTTCTTTTTATTTTGATTTTCATTATTTAGCGAAAATTAATTAATCTACTATCGTCCCCTCCGTCGATTGTAAAAAAAACTACCGTTATAAAAAATTAACCTTAAAAGGTTAAAAGGTTTGTCTATTAAATTTTCAGTTCAATACTTCTTTAATTTCTCAAGAATCCTGTTAAAATACCTCAAGCGCCAATCAAGGACCGAGACGGTGGACACTTTCTCTCTACTGCAACATGTCTTCTTCTTCTTCAGCAGCATAGAGCCGGGGTGGCTCGTGCTGTTTCAAGCACTCGTCTCCATTCAACTCGGTCTTGGGCCACTCGTCGCCAATTTCCTAGTCGTCTCAGAAGTCGCAAATCGCTTTCGACCTGGTCGAGCCATCGTGCACGTTGGGCCCCCCTGTTCCTGGTGCCGGTGGGGTTGTTGAAGAGGACCGTTTTCGTCGCACTGTCGTCCGGCATCCTTACGACGTGTCCGGCCCACCGTAGCCTGCTAACTTTCGCTAGATGTACGATGGGAGTCTCCCCAAGCAGTGCCTGTAGCTCGTGATTCATACGCCTCCGCCACTCTCCGCTTTCAGTTTGTACTCCGCCAAATATCGTCCGCAGCACTTTCCGCTCAAACACGGCAAGGGCGCGTATGTCCTCCGTAAGCAGCGTCACGGCTTCAAGTCCATAAAGAACTACCGGTCTAATAATGGTTTTGTACATTGTTAGCTTCGTGCGGCGGCATCGCATATGCTTCCTGATCGTAGCGTTTTACGAAGGGCAAAGTAGGCCCGATTTCCCGCTTGGATGCGCCGCTGGATCTCCTTACTAGTGTTGTTGTCCGCGGTCACCAGCGATCCCAAATACACGAACTCTTCTACCACTTCTAGTTCGTCGCCGTCAACGGTTACCGTCCGTGGGAGGCGCGCATTTGTTTCCTTTGAGCCTCTTCCTTTCATGTATTTGGTCTTCGACGCATTTATTTTTAGCCCAATTCTCCTAGACTCCGCTTTCAGTCTGGCGTAGATTGCCTCCGCCGTCGCAAAGTTCCTGGCTATGATATCGAAGTCATCTGCAAAGCCTAGAAGTTGGCTACTCTTGGTAAAAATCGTGCCTCTCGTTTCAATGCCCGATCGTCGGATCACCCCCTCAAGAGCGATGTTGAACAGCATGCAGGATAGACCGTCACCTTGTCTCAACCCTCGTCGCGTCTCGAAGGGACTCGAGAGTGTCCCAGAGATGCGTACGAAACACATCACTCGATCCAATGTAGCTCTGATCAGTCGCGTCAGTTTGTCCGGAAAACCGTATTCATGTCCTCTCAGTCAATAACATCGCATCCTACTCTTGTGCGAGAGTCGAGTGCAAAACAAACATAACAATGAGAAAATGTTCTCTTATGATACGGTCACAAAAAATGTCACGACATTTTTTTCCTGTCATGACATTTGTGGTCCTGGCATGGAAGTCGGACCGGATTCGTCGCTTACGCATACCACCACATGGCTACGCAATTGTGTAGAAGAGTCTGTAGCCTTCCCCCGATGTAAACCACACAAAGAACAAAAAATGTCATCGCTCTCATGACATTTTTTCTTGGTGCGTGAATGGAAGAAACGTGTCGCTTAACTGGTGGCAAGAAAAAGGTCACCGGTAAACATCGAAAAGAACCGAAGGGACGCACAATGGGCAAAAACGGGCTCGTAATCCCAAGAATTAGAAGTCGTTGGTTTGGAAACTTACAAGATACCAATTCCTATGTAAAAAAAATGCAGAAAATCGATTAGTGATGGTTTCATCCTGCGCAGACTTTGAGAAGTGGTCCATTTTGCCTTATTTTCCACAAAAATCATGATAAAAACTAATTAAACAGTACAAAAACTAATTTGCCACCAGTGAAATGAACTCAAATAGCTTCCAAACGATGTCAAAACAAAATTTTCGCTTCACAAAAATTGTAGATCACACTAAAGTGCAACTTTGTTAAATATAGTAACTATATATCTTTTACTACTTACGAGATATATTGTTTTTTTTTTAAAGTACACTAAAAAACCAATTTTGCGCAATAACTTTGCATACAATTTATTTATTGCTTTCAACTATTCACGAAAGTTATTCAGTATGATAAAATACACATTTTTTCTGAAGGCTGTTTTTGCCTTTGAGTTAGTTTAAATCGCTTTAATTAGTATATCTATGTACGTGGAGGTGAATTTGGTAAAATGGACCATTCTTGCATTTCGCACAGTATGAATTGGATAAAATTTGATTCTTCTTCTGATGTTTAGACAACATTTGTAAGCTATTTGCGTTCATTTCACGGCCGGCAAAGAAGTTCCTGCATTATTTAATTAGCTTTTTTCATGATTTTTGGGGATGACAGGGCAAAATGGACCACTTCCCGAAGTCTGAACAGGACAGAACCATCACCAATCGATTTCCTGCATTTTTTACATAGGAATAGGTATCTTGTAAGATTCCAAACCAGCGGCTCCTAATTCTTGGGATTACGCGCTCGTTTTTGCCAATTGCGGGACGGTAGAAGAAGGTAATGAAATTTAGACTGGTGAGAGGGGGGGGGGTTCTTAATAGCTACGCTTAACAAGTAGTCGTAACATTTTTCTTTGATACTATTTTGACTCCAATTTGGTACATAATAATTTGTATTTACTTGCATGAATAATTCTTCTTAGTGTTCTCGTTTCGTTTTACTTTTGCTTGCACAGCAATCAATTCTTTCAGAAAAATTCGATTTTCCTGAATTTAATAACTGATTTTGAGTTGAAACTGCTAGGTTTGTTTTGGGCTTATTTGTTAAATATTTCCAACAATCCAATTTTTGGTCTCGGAATACTTTTAACGTAGGAAAATAAGTGTGTCAGAGTAAAATTCGAAAGTAACTTGACAAATTAAAAATATTTTTGCAGAGAGAAAGAGAGAGAATAAGAAATGAGATATAAGAAGTGAGAAATAAGAAATGATAAATGAAAAACGAGAAGAAATGACTAAAGTGCAAAGAGAAAATGACAAACGACGAGAAGTCAGTTATGAAAAAAGTAATTAGCAATGAAAATTGACAATTGTAAAATAAGAAATAAGAAATGCGATAAGAGTAATGGAAATGAGAAAATATAAATGGAAAAAGAATAAAGGAAATTGAGAAAAGGGTAATGGAAGTGTTGAAAGAAAAATGAGAAAGGAGAAATGGAAATGAGAAAACTATTCCTATAAAAATGGATGGCTGTCTGTCCGTATGTTCCTTATAGAATCGAAAACTACTGACCCGATCGGCGTAAAAATGTGCATGTAGGGGTTTTTGGGGCCGGAGAAGGCTCTTATGTAGGTTAGAGACCTCTCATCCCACTAAGAGGAGAGGGGGCGCCCATACAAATGAATTACAAATGTCCTTATAACTAAAGAACTAATCAAGCAAATAGAACCAAACTTGGCATGTGAAGGTTTTTGGAGGCAAGAGGAGGCCCTCTCCACTTTAAGAGGGGGGCTCCTATACAAATGAAATGCACATTTCCTCATAACTCGAGAACTAATCAACCAAATTTGGCATGTGGGGGTTTTGGAGGCAGGAATTTTTTTATGATGATTTTAGTCCCCTCACCCCTGTGGTAGAGGAATGACTCTCATACAAATAAAACAGAAATATTTGCGTTACTTAAAAACTAATCGAACTCGAGAAATTTTAGATTCTTCCATATAACATTAGTCAATACAAGACCACCAAATACTGTCAATTGGGTTTATTTATTTTCCTAGATCTGCTGCTACTGGCCTCTATTACTTTCTTTCAGTTGGGTCCGAACGAGCGACAGTGAGCTACGAAATGGTACTTTCCACGAAAATATTTTTCGTGAAATGGTACATCCCGCGTAAGGTTTTTCGCGAAACGGTATTCCGCGAAACTCTATATTCCGCGTTATGGTCAACCGAGAAGTGATGTTCGTATATTAAATTGGGGCGAACCAACCAACGGTTGAAAGCTCCATCAAATAGTTAATAAATAAATAAATTGTATATTAAACCACCCATGAAGCTTACTTTCGTCAACGAATTGCAATTCAGAGAATTGCGAAACTCGAGATTATGACAAAGGTCAACAGAGATTCACGATTTATGTACAACACAGTTGTCGGGTCGGGTCAGCTAGCAAGAAAATGAAAATAACCAACGACAAGTGAGATGAAAAGGGAGAAATCATAAATTAGAACAGAGAACTTATAAATAAGAAATGAACAATGACAAATGAGCAATGAAACTTAAGAATTGAGAAATAGGACATGAGTCATGAGAAATAAGAAATGGGAATTGAGAAAAAAGTAATGGAAATGATAAATGAAAAATAAGAAAAGAAAATGGAAATGGAAATAAGAAATTTTGAGAATAAGAAATGAGAAAAGAGTGAAAAGAAATGACAAATAAGAAACGAGAAATCAGAAATGAAAACTGAGAAATTAGAGACTGAAATTGAGAAAACAACAATAGAAATGGAAATGAATAAAGTAAAATGAGACATATGAAGTAAAACATGAGAAATGAGATGTGAGAAAAGAGTAATAGAAATGATAAGTAAAAAACGAGTGAAGAGAAATGGCAGAAAGATGAGTCATTTTCATTATGACAAATGCGAAATCAAAAATTTAAATGATAAATGTGAATTGAGAATTAACAAATAAGAAATGATGAACAAGAAATGATAAATAGCAATACGACATGAAAAATGAGTCATGAAAAATAAGACATGAGAAAAAAGTAACGAAAATATGAAATTTAAAATGAGAAACGAAAAATAGAAATGAGAAATGGAAAGAATTGATAAAAAAGGAATGGAAAATAAGACATAAGAAATTATAAAAGAGAAATGGAAAAAAATAATGGAAATAAGAAATGATAAAAGAGAAATGGAAAATACGACACGGAAGTGGAAAATCAGAAAAGAGAAATGAGAATTGGGAAATGAGTCATGAGAAACGAGAAAAGAAAAATGTGGAAAGAGTAATGAAAATGATAAGTGAAAACTTAGAAAGAGAAATGAGAATTGTGAAAATAGAAATGACATATGCAAAGTGATAAATCAGCAAACAACAAGAAAGAGAGAATAAAAATAGAGAATTGTGAAACGAGAGTTGAGGATTGAGAAATGAGAAAAGAAATTAAAACGAGCAAAGAGAAATGACAAATGAGACGTGAGAAATGAAAAAAAAACATCTGAAAAACCATGAAAAATCATGGGAAATGTGAAATGGGAATTGCGAATCGTGAAATGGGAGATGAGAAATAAGAAAAAAATGGAAATGATGAAAGAGAAATGAAAAATTGGAAATGAGACATGACAAATAAGACATAGGAAATGAGGAATGAGAAAAGAGTAACGGAAAGGAAATGAGGAATGAGAAAATAAAAATGACAAATGTGATGAGAAATAAAAAAATTATAAATTCGAAATAAGAATTGAGAAATAAGAAATAACAAATATTAAGGAATGAAAAAAGAGAAAATTTTAAACCTCAATTAGGATTTGAAGATTGAGAAATAAGAAATGAGTCATAAGAAATAAAAAATTGGAACTGAGAATAAAAAAGTGAAATCAGTAATGGAAAAAGAGCTTAAAAATGAGAATAGACTAAAGACAGAATAAGAACATATTAATGACAACTGAGAAGCGAGAAACCAGAAATAAAACAATAAGAAATTGAAGATAAGAATTGAGAAATGAGAAAGGATAGAAGAAAAAAGAAAAATGAAAATTGATAATGAGAAAAAGGAAATGACCCATAAGACAAGCAAAATAATTCGCGAGAAAAAAATGACAAATGAGAATAGAGAAATCAGAAATGAAAAATAAGAAATTGGAGATGAGTATTGAAAATTAACCCTATAATGCCCAAATTTTTGTAAAGTTTTCGTGAATTTTTTAACTTTCGTAAGCAGTAACTCTTTCAAATTAACGTTATAAATAAAATTATGTATTTAAATGGATAGATTAAACGAGTGATGTGTTTCGTACGCATCTCTGGGACACTCTCGAGCCCCTTCGAGTCCCCCATCGCCGCGGTTGAGACAAGGTGACGGTTTATCCTGCATGCTGTTCAACATCGCTCTTGAGGGAGTGATCCGACGAGCGGGCATCGAAACGATAGGCAAGATTTTTACCAAGGATAGCCAACTTCTAGGCTTTGCAGATGACTTCGATATCATAGCCAGGAACTTTGCGACAGCGGAGGCAATCTAGGAGAAGTCTAGGAGAATTGGGCTAAAAATAAATGCGTCGAAGACCAAATACATGAAAGGAAGAGGCTCAACGGAAACAAACGCGCGTCTCCCACGGACGGTAACCGTTGACGGCGAAGAACTAGAAGTGGTAGAGGAATTCGAGTATTTGGGATCGCTGGTGACCACGGACAACAACACTAGTAAGGAGATCCAGCGGCGCATCCAAGCGGGAAATCGGGCCTACTTTGCCCTTCGTAAAACGCTACGATCAGGAAGCATACGCCGCCGCACGAAGCTAACAATGTACAAAACCCTTATTAGGCCGGTAGTTCTTTATGGACTTGAAGCCGCGACGCTGCTCACAGAGGACATACGCGCCCTTGCCGTGTTCGAGCGGAAAGTGCTGCGGACGATATTTGGCGGAGTACAAACTGAAAGCGGAGAGTGGCGGAGGCGTATGAATCACGAGCTACAGGCACTGCTTGGGGAGACTCCCATCGTACATCTAGCGAAAGTTAACAGGTTACGGTGGGCCGGACACGTCGTAAGGATGCCGGATGACAGTGCGACGAAAATAGTCCTCTTCAACAACCCCACCGGCACCAGGAACAGGGAGGCCCAACGTGCACGATGGCTCGAGCAGGTCGAAAACGATTTGCGACTTCGGAGACGACTAGCAAATTGGCGACGAGTGGTCCAAGACCGAGTTGAATGGAGACGAGTGCTTGAAACAGCACGTGCCACCCCTGTACTATGCTGAAGAAGAAGAAGAAGAAGAAGAAGATTAAACTATAATGAGAAGGCATGAATGTATATTAATATATAAAAATGAAGTATCACGGTTTTATAGCGGTTTAAAGAGAAATGCTCCTAACCCGCCAATTGGCGGAGTGGAGCACTAGAGGGTTAAAAAATGACAAAGAAATAAGTAAATTGGAAACTAATAATGAGAAAAGAGACATGATACATAAAAACTAAGAAATTCTGATAGTTCGAAATTGGTTGGAAGAATTGGTAGATGTTCAAAGTGGTCTAAGTTCTCGTTTCGGCAAATTTTTTTTTTGCTCGATTATAGTCACTTTAACCAGCTTGGGTCATTCGTCACTTCTGCGGGGTTGGGATTTGAATCCGGGTTCTCGGCGTGAGAGGCGTGAATGCTACCCACTACGCCGGGACTGACCCTCGAATTTGAACTTGAAATTGAGCTTTTGAAGCTAAACTTAAAAATGATTTTATAACTGGATTATAGTTGCATTTTCAAGGAACTATTTTTACGCAATTAATTTATTTATCGCAAAATTAGTGGTCGATTGAATTAAAACTGCGAACTTCTGGGTTACAGAAATTATTTTATGTTGCATGAAATTTTACACAGAAGGTAGGGCACGGGCCCCGGTGTCTCTCAGATTATAACCTGATTCAATCCGCGGATCTACCAGCTCGGTAAAAGGTAACTAACTATGAATCTAGTAAGGCCTGCTTCGATGACCCTCCCTATTAAATTTTGCAGCGCTTGCCCATTCGCGTCTTGTCCCACTCGTCTATTGGAAACATTATTGCTATAAAGTATTTCGTTAGGGGCGATTTCAATACATATTAAATTTGTTAAAACACTTTCGTCTTAAAGTCCCGTTAAGTATCATAAAGTTCACATAAAATTTAAAATTCCTCTCAATAACATATCCAATCCTCTAGTTTATTATCATTTGTCATGTATCAAATGCTAAAGCTCTCTGTACATCCGTCACCTTTTGTATCGAAACGATGCCGTAAAAATCCTTACAAATTTCTGTCCACTGTCAATTCTTCATCAAGTAATGAAATTAAAGCTGCTTCACAGCTTATTCATTGAAATTGCCACCGCTAATCGCCCTTCTTCCATCCCCAATCATCATCGCTACAAATGGGGATATCCATCACCATCAAACAAAAGCACAGTGTACCTACACCTCTTCCGGAATTCACCGTGCCAATCGGCTGGCTGGCTGGCAGGCTGAGAAGTCATTCCACCCGGCCGAGTCCATCGGAGCCGATAAAAGCGCACGATTGTTTCACCGCAGGAAAATTGGATATTATGGCACTAAGCATTAAATAGTCATTAACGTTTACGATTCCACACACCGACCGGACCGGAGAGGATCTGCGCGGCAGGGAATGCGATTGTTTGGCGGGACGAGCCGGCTCCGTTTCTTCGCGCTCGCGCTCCACTCCACTCCCGAAGGAACTCGTCACATCACGACTTTTGTCGGATCGCCATAAAATTACAGACAACGACTTCTTTGGGATAACAACCAACCAACCAACCAACGAACCAACCGAGCGGCGAATAAGCAAGCAAAGTTCAAGAAAACGTCAAGACGCAGCCCGCTAATGGGTGGTGTCGTGAGCGTAGTGGAGAAGATCGCTTTAACAGCCGGCGGCGCACCTTAGCTCGAGTTGATTTTTATTCGACCGGACAGGCTGGCGGCTGCGAAGGCCGTCTCCTGCCCTGCCCGGCCCTGGCCTGCCCTGCTACACCACTGACTGACTGGATGGGCGGATGGATGGGTGCGTAAGGTGAGTCCGAAAAGGTGTTATTGGAATTGTCGATTGCTGTGCTGTTGGGGCCGACAGACAGACGGACGAACGGACGGACGGACGAACGAACGCGAAACGACCGGACGATTACAATCGTCTTGATGGGGAGTAAAACGTGAGTGATTTAGCTTTCGAAAATTTTTGCACCGATTCCGCCGCCGAGGGATGATTGATATTATGGAAAGTTCTCCGAAAGTGCCATTAAGGAGGCGATCGGCGGTGGGAGGAACCTCCGTTCCTGCCCTTTACGAAAGTAAGATCTACGAGTCGAGGGTTCGGATTGTAAGGTTTTCCTGAAACTGTCGTTGTTGTCGATCAAGCAAAAAAGAAAGAGGAAAAACAATCAAGTTAATCTTAGAAGTCAAAATTGAGCTATTACAAAAAGTTACATTTAATGTATTGCAATAGACCAGTTTGAATTACAACTTCCATAATTATATGTCCTTGGTTTGCAGAGAAAAGAAACCTAAAACCAGCCAATAATACTAGCATTCACGCCTCTCACGCTGAGGACTTTCTTATACTTTCATTCAAGTCTTCGATTGTTCATCTTTCTTGTTTCATTTTTCGTCGTTTGAATTTTTTGATCTTTTTGTCTTTCATTTTTCGTTATACTTTGCTATGTGATAGTCGGTCGCCATTTATTGTTGTTTTCTTGCCCTTTTTATGTTGTCTTTGGAACATCATTTAGGGTATGTTGCTGCTTCGTCGTAATTGCCAATTCCCGTCCTATCCAACACAAATTATTAAAAATATCAGCAATTTTTATGACACACAATGCAAAATTAGTTATTCCTTAATATTTTAGTTTGTTGGCAATCATCCGCGATGGATCAACGTGAGCTGAGATCTATTTAAATGCCATTTTTCTTTAAAGAATTCTTAGCAGTCAAATTTCCTACGTTTTTTCGAGCGACGAAGAAGAAAATGTCGACTAATCGTTTCAATTTCCGTCATTCATAAATGAAAATAACTCACGCAACTCATTGTCGTTATTCTGCAGCCGGGAAAACTTGCATGACCTGCAGAAATTTTGCAGAATAACATTTGTCATGCCGTCCTAGACAAATACATGCGCGCTAACTTCTTAAACATTATTGTGATTTTTAGTTCGGACGATGAAAAATTTTGATGGACGGATTTTAAAACGGTACGACGAATTTAAGATATAAAGTCAGTTGCGTAATTTCAATAAAATGCTTTAATAATCGCTTTTTAGTAAATTCAAAGTGCACGGATCGGAAGGTAAGCGTGTTTGAGTCAAATCAACAGCAGAACTTTTGGGGTATTCGTTAAATCCACCTAAGAAATGATGAAAATTAGAGCGGCTTTCCTTACTACGACGGGAATTAGAAATAAACCCTAGTCGTTTTGCGTTCTTTTTACCATCTGCCAACGGGGTCAATCCCGGCGTAGTGGTTAGCATTCACGCCTCTCACACCGAGGACCCGGGATTAAATCCCAACCCCACGGAAGTCACGAATGACCCAAGCTGTAAAAGTGACCATAATCAAACAATCAAAAACATCTGCCAAGACATGAATTCTTTACATTATCGTTTTATCTTTTGACAGCGATTTATTATCATTTTTATCGTCTTTTGTGTCGTTTTTATTTGCTCATGATGGTACTTTTTCGTCGTCATTGGTAGCCTTTTGTTGGCGTTTGTTGTCACCGTTTTGCCGTTTTTTATCGTTTTCATTGCTTTTTCTGCATCTATTTCTTTTGGCATTTTTCAGCGTCTTCTGATTGTATTTTTGTCGTCTTTCATCTTTTTTCATATTTTTTTCATCTACTTGTTCATCACTTCTTTGTCATCTTTCTGTCGTCTTTTGGCCAATCTATTTGCTATCTCTTTGTCTGTGTTTTCATCACTATTTCAACGTCCTTGCGTCATCTTACTGTTGTATTTTCACTTTCCTTGCTCATCTCTGTGTTGTTCTTCGCTTCGTATTCGTCGACGTTTTGTCATCTCTTTGTCATGTTTCGCCGTTTTTTGTCCTATCTTAATTTTTCCCATTTTTTCGTCGTCTTGTTTGTTGTTAATACAACAAAAATGTTATCTTACCTCTGCCTTTTAACCGTATATTCGTCATCTTTTCGTTGTTTTTTTGTATGTCGTTTTCTCTGGCTTATTTTTTGTTTTTTTTTTGTCGCTTAGCCTCTTCTCGTAGTATTTTCATGTTAATTCCGTTCTGTTTTTGTCGTCTTTTCGTGAATTGTTGAGCGAATTTTTGTCAACTTTTCATCGCATTTTCGTTATCTTTTCGTTTCATTTTTGAATGATTTTCGTCAACTTTACGCCGTCTTTTTGCAGTCTCTTTGGTCATCTTTCATCGCTGAGGCTCACAGTGGGACGGCTTCAAAAAAGGTGGACGTCAGCTTTTGCTTAGAAACTACTTAAGTTTTCTGCATTTGTGTCTTCACAAAAGTTTCTTGATTTTTGAAGTACTTTTTTGTTATACCAAAAAAAATGTATTAAAGGGGTGGGTCAATAACTAAGGGTATGAAATGGGGAAGGCAACTAGGAAGAAGCGCCCAACATAGCTCTAGCCATCCCAAGCCCCTACCTAGCGCCTCCACGTGGCCATACCTGGAAATACTTCAATTTGTATAATTGAGTAGCCAAGCTAGGAGGTGCGGGGTCGTGCGGTTTTCAGTTCCTAACCTTACAAATGTAGTTTTAGGCAACCATTAAACCACACGACTTTATTTTCAAGTATTATATGATTTAAATATGTATATTGATTTTATGTGCAACGTAAGAACACTAAATAACGCGAATACTAGACACAACACTTATGGTTCTTACAAAAACATAAATACCTTATCCGCTAACCGGTTTCGGGTATGATGCTACCCATCATCAGAGCGGTGGTCGACTGGATACAAAGTAGTAATTTGCTGTTTACTACAGTTTCAACTTCGTCAGTTGAAAGAGCGGTGAGGTGATGAGAGCGTCATCCTCATTCATCAGGGGACGGTCCTCCGTACAGATGTACATCGACTCCCACGCAGTCAAATGAGAAGACTTTCTCACGTTTTTGAGCAGCTTTGCGTTTCCCCAATTAATATTATGTTTGGAGCAGATTGAGTGCATGGCTACATGGCTAGTACAAAGAATCAGCCTGCCGTTTTACCCGAAAGTAACAAACCATATTAGAAAGTTACTTAAGCGGCATGGTTTCCATGTGGTCCACAAAAGCGGCAATACCTTACAGGAACTTTTGAATAATCAAAAGGACAAGGTTCCGCCCGACGAGCGCTCAGGAATTTATGAAATTCCGTGCCAGGATTGCCCAGCGGTGTACATCGGGCAAACGCGGAGAAAATTCAAAACTCGTCTAAAGGAACATAGAAAGGCAGTGGAGAACGAACGGCCCAACGACTCCAGTGTAGCCATGCACTCAATCTGCTCCAAACATAATATTAATTGGGGAAACGCAAAGCTGCTCAAAAACGTGAGAAAGTCTTCTCATTTGACTGCGTGGGAGTCGATGTACATCTGTACGGAGGACCGTCCCCTGATGAATGAGGATGACGCTCTCATCACCTCACCGCTCTTTCAACTGACGAAGTTGAAACTGTAGTAAACAGCAAATTACTACTTTGTATCCAGTCGACCACCGCTCTGATGATGGGTAGCATCATACCCGAAACCGGTTAGCGGATAAGGTATTTATGTTTTTGTAAGAACCATAAGTGTTGTGTCTAGTATTCGCGTTATATGATTTAAACTAATATTTTTGGCAAACTAATCTATTTTCAGAGAGCGAAATAAGGCGCTATATCCTTGGCCAATTGCAGCCTGGCTTCTGGTCTAAATACCATTAGTTCATCCCTGAGGGTCAGGAGTATCACTTAACCTTTATTAGCAAAGATACTCCCAACGATTGTAAATAAATCATTATCTATGTATACGGGAAGGCGTTTGGTACGGGAGGTCCACGCTTTCTTCCTTCCCCTTGATTTCAAGGAGTTTAATGGAATTAGATATTTTTTCTGGTTCCACTTGATTCCTTGGAATTCTCTCTGCGGTACATGCTGCGCAGTTGGCCTGGCCGTTGACAAGAAAAATGATTGATTCAAGTAATCGTCATTTTCCAGGATGCCTTCAAGAATTGGCTGCGTTAGTGTAAGATTAGATTAGATAAAGGGGTGGGTCAATAACTAATCAACTTAACTTTTTTAATTAAAGCCAAACATAAGCAAGGCACAAGAAAAAGTTGTGCAAAATGTTAATTGGGGAGTTTTTGTGGAAGAAAGAGAACTTCTCTCTCTTAACGGAAAGAAGTTATAGTGCTACAAACTGATGTATCCCCTTAATACCAGTTTTTTCTCATTTTTTCTGGTTATTTCGACTTCTACATAGTTTTGATGTTCCACGAAGTTTAACATACTATGAAAATACACCTTTTTACTGAAAGCAGTGCAGCTCTACCTTTCTTGGTTTTCGAGCTATTCTAGCTTTTGTCTTATTTTCAATCCATTTTTAAGGGGCTTTATTTTAAAAGGGCGCAGATATGCGCAGCCACTCTCAGCCACTTTACGTATTCCAATATAGTGAGTTTCATTTCATATGTATGTCATGGTGGATCACGGTGGAACATTTGAGAAAACTGTAAATGAAATTACCAAGTTCGCACGATTTTTTGCTTTGAAATCGGCATACGCTAGGCGCAAATGCCAGAAGTATGTCAAAAACAAAAATGCTCGGATGTGAGTGTTGCAAATAAGCACCGCCAGCCTTGCCACGTAGTTGTTGATCATTTTTGGCAATATTTTTCTTGCGTATTGCGTTGATTCAGAACAAAGAAATCATGCAAAATTGGGAATTTCAATTGCACTTTTCTCACATATTCCACCGTGAGCTACATATGAAATGAAATACACTGCATTGCAGTACGTAAAGTGACTGAGATTGGCTGCGCATATCTGCACTCTTTTAAAATAAAGCCCCATAAAAATTGATTGAAAATTAGACAAAAGCTGGAATAACTCGAAAACCAAGAAAGATAGAGCTGCACTACTTTCAACAAAAAGGTCTATTTTCATAGTATGTAAAACTTTGTGGAACGTCAAAACTCCGTAGAAGTCGAGATAACCAGAAAAAATTAAAAAAAACTGGTATTGAGGGGATACATTAGTTTGTAGCACTATAATTTCCTTCCCTTAAGTGATAGAAGTTCTCTTTCTTCCACAAAAACTCCCCAATTAACATTTTGTACAACTTTTTCTTGTGCTTTGTTTATTTTTGGCTTTAAATAAAAAAGTTAAATTGATTATCTATTGACGCACCTCTTTAATGCATTTTTTTGGTATAACAAAAAAGTACTTCAAAAATCAAGAAACTTTTGTGAAGACACAAATGCAGAAGACTTCGTAGTTTCTACGCAAAAGCTGATGTCCACCTTTTTTTTTTTGAAGCCGTCCCACTGTGCGGCGGTTTGTAGTGTTTCCTGAAAGCTAAAATGTTCAATAGTTTTTAATTATCGCTCAATAAAGTCATGCTAATTTGTAAACAGAACCAAAAATTTGTATGAATTAAGAGACAAATGATAAGAAAAATCGTTCGGCAGGATATCAAGTTTATACCATACTCAGTTATCGGTGATAGTGAATAAACTCTAAATTTTGTTATCGAAATTCTTCGCAATTGAGAACATGAGTTGTTAACCAAATAACAAAAAATCTTCTATACCGCAATCCACTATAACGACGTTTTGTCTCGACGAACTGTCAAAACCACTCAAATTATTGTCGGGAGTTTCAATAGAAGTCTAGACAAAAACTTTGCAGCCTTTCATACCTTTTCTGGAACAACAATGAGATCAGAAATATGTATATTGACGTAGGACTACGTCTTTGTTCATTATACTGGGTAGGGTAGCACTTTGTGAAAATGAAAATAGAAGTGTAACGTTTGAATGAAAGAATTCAAATGCCTATAACTTCTATACTACTGAACGAAACATAACTGTTAATATGTTGTTGGAAAGATAAAATGTCCAGCAATTTTATAGTAATATACTTATAATAATCTTTCATACGCGTATTAGTGAAAATGTATGTAAAAACAAGGTCAAATTTCGTTAAGATGGAAGGCTAGCGGTAAGTACGAATGACAAGCGGGAGCAGACTGTAATGATGGCTGCTAGTAAAAGCTTTTCGGTGCAGGATACAATGAATCGATGCCGATAACCTACGTGCCTGTTTCCATCAGGGCTGTGAAATTGTCGGAATTTGACGGACAAAATATCCATGGATGGCGACAACTCTGAAGTAGCCTTCATATCGAAAATAACAGCTAGTAATAGTTAAATCATAGCTAATAGGCTATGTTTAAATGATTTCTGATTAGTTCCAGTTGTTTTAAGATGAATCAATCAGTAAGTAGGTACCAGAACCAAAAGTACCAAAACCAATGGGTGGGACATGGACAATGTATGTAGTTTGACACCCACACCACCCCTCTGGTTGCCATTTATGCCAAAAGGGAAAGACATCCGGTATTTGCGCTAAACTTGCTTTGGCGTTGATGTTATTTGTAACCAATGGCCCTTTTAAGGGCCACTAACAAATTAAATAAAGGTTAAATAAAATTTTTCGTAATTTGCAATTCGTATTTATGCTTGCAAATTAACTTTCTTATAAAAATGTTTAGTCGATCGTACCTAAAACGCTAAATATATGCTACTTTGGCGTTCCCTTCAAACTACTAAGCTATAACACTGTAAAATTCCCTAAAACAATATTTGTTGTTGCTGATACATCGAAGAGATATTTTCACCTGAAAGAAAATCCAATTTTATCTTCAATTATTACTTGATGCTGATAGATTGATGGGTGATATTCACATTTATCTTGAAACATTTACTAGGAGCCCGAATGTCATGATAAATATGAGCCTTCCGGGGCGGAGTTTTAGCTCACCAACATCACCAACAAGAAACGACCGAAGATCTGAACCTCACGAGCGGTTTCCGTAGCGCATCTGCTCACTGTTTTAATGAGCCAAGCTGCAGGCGATAGATACTTATGAACATACACATGCCAAAAATTCAGTCTGTATTTTTTCAGTTTTGTATTTTTTCTATGGTTAATTGAGACCCGTCCCCTCTCTAGAAGGGGGGCTCTCATACAAATAATATACAAATTTCCTCATAACTCGAGAATTAATCAAGCAAATGGAACCAAATTTGGCATGTGGGGGTTTTTGGAGGTAAGAAGTTTTTCTATGGTTACTGGGACCCCTTATCCTTCTAAGAGGGGAGGCTCCCATACAAATGAAATACAAATTTTCTCATAACTCGAGAACTAATTAAGCAAATGGAACCATTTCTGCTATGTAACAAGCGGTAAGCTGTGAAAGTAAACTAGTAAAACCTTCTCGGAGCAAAAGAAGTGAATCGACGCTGCTGACTTACTGTGTCTCAATGGCTGCATGCGTTGTATCTATGAACCCCCGTCCACGTATTTTCAAAGCCACTATTGCATTCAATGAAGATTTGAATCTGAATATTTCACTCTTTTCACACTTAAACAATGGCACTCACAGATTCTTATAAACGTACTTATACCAGAAATGCAGTTTACATTAGCCTTTGATCTAATGATCTGATATAGTCCTACGTCACCCTTTCGTACAACACTTAGGGCTGTATACCTTGCAGTTTTTTGGATGGATTTAATGAATACTTCAAAAGTTCTTGGGCTAAAACACACTTACCTTCCGATCCGTAAACTTTGAAATCACTTAAAAGCGATTATTAAAGCATATTATTGAAATTACGCAACTGACTTTATTTCTTAAATTCGTCGTACCGTTTTAAAATCCGTCCATCAACATTTTTCATCGTCCGAACTAAAAATCACAACAATGTTTACGAAGCTAACGCGCATGTATTTGTGTAGGACGGTATGACAAATGTTATTCTGCAAAATGTCTGCAGGTCAGGCAAGTTTTCCTGGCTGTAGAATAACAACAACGCCTTGCATGAGTAGTTTTCATTTATGAATGACGGAAATTAAAACGATTAGTCGACATTTTCTTCTTCGTCTCACGAAAAAACGTAGGAAATTTGGCTGGTAGGATTTCTTTAATGATAAAAAGCACTTAAATAGATCTCAACTCACTTTGATTGATCGCATATGATAAACAACAAACTAGAATATTAGGGAATAACTAGTTGTGCATTGTGTGTCATAAAAATACTGATATTTTTAATAATTTGTGTTAGATAGGACGGAAATAGACAATTACGACGAAGCAGCAACATACCCTACTATTGAAAATTTCAAAATTATTAAAAAAACCCGCATGAATTTCAAAATCGCTGCAAAAACCCGCATCAAGTCGAAAAATGTTGTTTAAAAAAAGCCGTGGTAATTCAGAAAACGTAAAATTAAACCTTGTCAAACCGTTTATTTTTAAAACCGTATAAAAAGAAACTTAAGTGTACATAGATATGGAGCTTTAGAATCTTATTCAACAGAACAGTACTGTTGTAACAGAACTTCCCGAACACAGACATCAAACTGGTCTAGGTTTAATCGTCGTAAGTAAAACATCTTCAACCTGTTGGGAGTTGGGACGAGAAGACTCTGTCACACTTATTCTTAAAGGAAAGCAATTTAAATCACAGTACACAAATGGTGGGTATGAAATGGAGAGAGTTATCTGGAAGGAGCGCCAAACATAGCTCTGGCTCTTTCAAGCTTCCACCTGGCGCCTCCACGCAGATCTAAGTCAAATGATGACGGTCGATGGCCTTACCCGGAAATGCTTCATTTTCTTACGGGAGCAGCAAAGCTAGGAGGTGCGAACTAGAGCGCCTGTTTTCCAGGTAAGGGGCGGCTCACACAGCGTCTGTCTCGGAACGGGCGGCTGAATATGAAATCCTGTATCCCGCAAGCTATACCTAAGAAGGCAGACCCATCAGCGGGATGTAGGTATCGCGACCCGCCGGTGAGGTAGTATACGGAAAACTCAATTACCACGAATAACGAAAAAAAAATTGCAGACGGAACAATCGGTATAGGACACGGCAAGGGACAAGGAAATGATTAAGGGATAACGATTGGAAACTTGGTACCTGGAATGTCCGAACTCTCCATGAACCGGCACGGGCTGGCTTGCTTGCTCGAGAGCTGCATCAACTCGGAGTGGAGATCGCTGCTATTCAGGGAGCTCGGTGGCCAAATTCCGGAGCAAGGGAGTTCCGTGCAGTAGACCCTATTGCAGGCACTTCTTTCAAGTACCACATCTACTACAGTGGCCGTAAAAAAGCAGAACATGGAGTCGGTTTCGTAGTGTTGGAAAAACAAAAGCAACGAGTTATCCGGTGGAGGCCCGTAGAAGACCGTATACGCGTGTTGAGGATTAAGGGCAAATGCTTCAACTACAGCCTAATGAACTTATACGCACCGACAAATGATAAATCCGATGATGCTAAGAACGAGTTTTACGACAGGCTTGAGAGGACCTATGGAGAGTGCCCAAAACACGACATGAAAATCATCATCGGAGATGCAAATTCGCAGATCTGGAGAGAGCAATTCTTCCGTCCAGTCATTGGAAGACATAGCCTTCATCTGTCGACCAATGATAACGGTCTGAGGCTCATAAATTTTGACGCGGCCAGAGGAATTGCCATCTGTATCACCTACTTTCCACGTTTGAATATTCGGAAACACACCTGGAGGCATCTAAATGGAGACTCTAGCTCTCAGATCGATCATGTCTTGATTGACGGTCGACACTTTTCGGATGTTATCGATGTACGGTCTTTTCGTGGATCAAATATCGACTCTGACCACTATCTCGTTGTGAGTAAGATTCGCGCAAGGCTGTCGAACACGGCGCAAGCTCGTACTGAGAGGACGCTGCTTTTCAACATCCAGCGGTTAACGGCAGACGGCGTAGCAGTGGAGTACGCCAGGAAGCTTGACCAACGAATCGCAGAACAGCAGTTAGAAGGAGAAGATATAAATGGGCTGTGGAGGAACATCCATGGTGCCATCGAAACAGCTGCGAGAGAGGTGGTAGGGACGACGCGTGGAAGACAGTGTAACAGCTGGTTTGATGCCGAATGCCAGAGAGTGACAGATGATAAGAATCAGGCCAGGAGTCGCATGCGGAGATCAGCAGGGACAAGATAGGAATTGTAAGCGATGGTCAAGCTGTGGAGCCACCAACACAGGAGGAGGTTAAAAAGGCAATCAGTGAGCTGAAAAACGGTAAGGCTGCTGGGAAGGACGGTATCCCGGATGAACTTCTAAAAGCGGGGAGTGAGCGGCTGTACGAAGCAATTCACTGGATCATTGTCAGGATATGGGAGGAAGAACAAATGCCAGAGGATGTGTTGGATTTGCCCAATTTTCAAAAAGGGACATCGAATGGAGTGTAAAAAGTATCGAGGAATTCTGGAATTACATTGCTCAATTCTGCCTACAAGGTGCTTTCCCGTATCCTGTTCTGCAGACTGAGACCGTTAGCGGAGTCCTTCGTCGGCGAGTACCAAGCTGATTTTCGTGAGGAACGCTCCACGACGGATCAGATATTTACCCTGCGTCAGTTGCTAGACAAGTTCCGGGAGTACAACTTGCAGACACACCATCTGTTTGTGGACTTTAAAGCGGCGTACGATACAGTTAAACGAAATGAGCTGTGGCAGATAATGCTAGAACAGGGTTTCAGGCCTTTTAAAAGGGAAGCGTCGAGATTGGGACTCACCATTAACACCACCAAAACGAAGTACATGGTTGCTGGTTGGGAACGTGGGACCCCAAGTGGTGTAGGTGCCGAGGTGGAGTTAGATGGGGAACGATATGAAGTAGCGGAGGAATTTATATACCTTGGTATGCTCGTGACATGTGACAACGATATGCGCCGCGAAGTGAAACGACGAGTTGCAGCCGCGAATCGAGCTTTCTACGGATTGCGTAGCCAGCTGAAGCCCCGTAGTTGGCAAATTCGCACAAAACTGGCGCTCTAAAGAACACTAATCCTCCCGTTGGCCCTTTACGAACTCGAACATAGACGCTAAAGGAAGCTGATCGACGAGTGCTTGGAATTTTTGAGCGTAAAATTCTGCGATCAATACTTGGTGGCAAAATGGAAAATGAAGTGTGGTGCAGACGCATGAATCACGAGCTGTACCTAGTATACAAATATGCTGATATAGTGAAGGTAGTGCAATGTTGCAGGCTGCGGTGGGCTGGACTCGTGGCCAGAATGCCCGACGAAAGAGTAGCCAAAACTATTTTTAGCAGAGAACCAGGAAGAGGTCGTAGACTCCGAGGCAGACCCCGCACCCGGTGGGTGTGCGCTGTCGAAGACGATGCACGTTCAGCTGGTGTTCGAGGGGATTGGAGAACGGCAGCCCAGGACCGACGGTACTGGAGGACTATAATTCGTTCGGCGCAGGATCGGTAACGGACCGTTGCCACTAAAGTAAAGTAAGTAAACAGATGGTACATTCAACTGTCGTCCCTGTTTGTGAAGTAAAGCGATCACAAAGAAAATGTATGGAGAAATTTAACCATGAAACTTCCCGTTTTTTGACTCAAGTAAATTCATTTGTCAATTCATCGTGTTGATAACTTTAGAAAACAATGCAACTTGTTTTTTTCTATATGGTTGTTGAATTTTTGTCTTCAAAAATTCTGCTTTCTGGGATTATTTCTTTCGTCAATAAATCTGTAGAAGCTCAAAACATACGTCCAAACTGTAATTCCTCAAATGTTAAATTGTTGGCTTGATATCTTGAACTTACAATGTTATAAACAAGAATGATATTTGCCTTCTGATTTCATTAGAAAAAAATTAAAAGAAATCTAACTCCAACAATAGTTCCTTATTAATTTTAAATCCAATTTGAAATTGAACAACTGCCCAAACATCCTGTCGCCCGTCAGCCGCCACCATCACCATCACCATCAGTGTGTAAACCGTCGAAGGGAGGAGCACCAGCCAGCATGGTCGAACGAGCAGAACGTTTCTCTTTCCGTTTAATTGATGAGTAATTTAATTTCCCTTCCGATTACGGACGATGTATCGCTTCTCGCCGGCGATGACAGCCGACCCAAATGACAGGCAGGCAGGCCGGCAGGCTGTACGAGCGAAAGTATATGAATATCCGAGCAGTTCGCAGTGCAGTGCGTCTGTCCGTCGTCCCAGCGTCCCCCCGCGTCGACCCGGAACGGAACGGAACGGAACGGCCCGAAAATTGTATACGCTCGAACACCAGAACAGAGCAGCAGTGGCTCAACTTATAAATTTAATGAATTATTATGTTTTTCAATTTTCTCTTCGTCGACGGTTCGATCCGTGGCCTGGCCAGGCCAAGCGTGTGGTGTTCAACTTTTTTTTATGAAGGTTATTATCCTCACCATTCGCATTCGGGTCGTCCGTCGCTGCTAGTGTCGTCTCCGACGACGGCGAGAGCTGCCAGTTTTTCGTTTGACCCGCGCGCTTCTAGCGTGTCGAAATCCTGGCCACCCTGCTGCCACCACCCTGTGCAGATTGCCAAATTGAACACATTTTCACAGACCTCGGTCTTGATTATCGGCCAATACTCTGATCCCCGCGAGCCGTCTGCTGCCGAAGCCGCCCACCGCCGACGAGGAGTGATTTTCAA
The DNA here is from genome assembly GCF_943734655.1 of Sabethes cyaneus. NCBI lineage: Eukaryota > Metazoa > Arthropoda > Insecta > Diptera > Culicidae > Sabethes > Sabethes cyaneus. The sequence continues at coordinate 36,247,858 of NC_071355.1, forward strand.
CACTGCGAGTGCTCTCATCTCATCGCCTAACAGTCCGTTTCGACCACCCTCCTCCTCCTACCACCCACCAACGCATTCCACTAACAGTTCCTCTTTTTCTCTTTTGCGCATTCGTTTTAATAAGCTTTTATTGATAAATTAATTCGATGATTTCCGAACTAATATATTTCGTTGATTGGTTTGCTTTTTGCTTCTCGCCTGACTGCGTCCGTTCGTTCGTTCGGTCGTTCATTTATTCGCACAGTCGAGAGAATCGAGCTTCCTGCCCCTTAACCTTAACCCGCCACATCGCTGATGGCGCTGGCGATGATGATGATGATTACCGGCAAAGCTATTTGTTTTTCTCACTCAAACTTTTGCGTGTGTTTTCCCCCGGTTAATGTGGGGTGGGGTGGGGGCCGGCGTTTTTTTCTTCTTCTGCCTGCCTTCTGTTTGGAAAATTACTTCAATCTTCGCCGCTCTGCGGTGCGGCGCGGCGCGGCGTGGCGGTCAATGTGCGGACCGGGACCTTTCCTCTGGACCCGTTGTTTCCGCAGAGAGCTCAGCAATCCGGCTATGATCCGGTGATCGATTTGGAACAAACCGTATTGCCGGTTACGCACGCAGGCACAACACATACACGCGAACGGTGGAAAATGCCACATCTAATAAAGTGAAGATAAAACAATTTGCTTCAGTGAGGAAGCGTCATCGCTCGATTGGTTCATTGATTGCTTGACCCGACCCGACCGATCCGACCATGTCCATGTGCTGGAGGTGCTTAGCAGGGATCGGAAAAAGTTTTTCGCCTTAGTTTGTATTCCGTGTCGAATGCTTAGGGACCACGATGAGTGCCACCACGTTTGTTTGCTTATTACTTCGGATTATTTCTGCTGTTCTGCTGTGTGTCATGGAACGATTTTCATGTGACGAAGCAAAAACGTGGTGAAACGAAGGTAGATTTGTACAACTTCTCACGACGTCCATCATCATCGCTTGTGGTAGACTCTGGAGAGACGGGTACTTACTTCGGTAAGTGTCTTTACTCTTTTTCTGCACAGTGCATACAGTAGCGTGTCTAGTGGAAGGGTATAATCGTCGCCGGTTTTGTTTGTTTCCATTTGCTCTTCTGTTGCCGGCTGCTTAAGCAGACGTTGACATTTCACTTCGCGAGATGATAGCTTGAATCGCGGGAATGGAAGTGTGCTTCTCTTGCTCTGGAAGTGTGCTCTGTTTCCAGGGTGGTGGTATGGGGATATTTCTCCAAAAATTTGAAGGTTTCATTGCTGTTCATTGAACCTGGTGTTAAAATCCACATTAAATATTACATCGATAATGTTTTGACGAACAATTTGCTTTCCATCGTTTTCCTAAAGCAATACAAGAATGCACCATATTGCTTCCAATAAGATTCTGCACCGTCTCACCAGGCGAAAGCTTCATAGGCTTGGTGTGAGGACAATTTTCCGGATTTTTTTTCTTCTAAAGAAAGGTGAAGAGGCCTTCACCTGATTTCAATTCTCTCGATTTCTATGCATGGGGCTACATGCTAGGCAAACTAGCGAACAGCAAAGGATTGACTATGGATATACTTTCAAGCAACGTTTGGAGAAGATTGGGGACGAAATGGCTCAGGATATCGTGCGTGCCAGCTGTACCGCTTTTCAACAACGATTTGAATTGGATAAATTTAAGACGAATGTTATGGATGGGAAAATGGAGAAACTGACAATCGGGAAATTTTTTCAAAATTCAAGACTTAAGACCTTGCAATATCGAAGACTTCTACTAAAAATTAAATTTAAACCCTCAATTGGTCAAGCGAAAGCTCAATGAACCGGACACAGCACACTGGTCCAGAACCTTTTTTGGTTCGCATTAGCTTTAAGCGGGAAAACGTGGTTTTAGGTTTATGGAACCTTTGGAAGACTTTCTTAAAATTAAAAGTTCTATCGTCCAGCGAAGTTCAAATTTTGAATAATCCCCCCAAAAATTCAATAAAAAATTTATTTGTCTTTAGTCTCAATATAACACATCGATGTGTTCTGCAAAGTTTTTCAGCATATTATTACAAGAAATTTTGCTGAAGACAGTAACCTTCTATCTCTTCACCAAAGATGGAAAAATCCTATTTCTCATAAATGAGAAATCGGTAAAATCAGTTTTTCTATTTTAGCTACTTTTATAGTTGTTGTATGACTTTTTCATGTTTTACAAAGTTGTACAAATAGTAAAAATACACAACATTGCTGAAAATGGTATACGTCTATCTTTGCTTGTTTAGGAACTATAGAACTTTTACTATAAAAATACCCTAATTTTGACCCCAAATTACTCGCAAGAAGGCATCATTTTATTCAAAAACTCTCCCCAGAGAATCAAAATAGAGACAAAATCGGAGGTAGACAAAATCGGGAGCTTGTCAGCTCGGAAATCGGAATCGGAACATTACTGTATTTAGAAGTTGTAATGGAAAGAAATATGTAGTAAGAAATTTATGAAATAATGCTTAGTTCCTTTCAGTAAGTTAAAAATAGTCGGCTCACTTTACTTTTACACACGGTTTACTTTTGTTTTGTTCGTAGTCTGCGGCTACGTTTTGATAATGTTAGCGCTTATTTTTAGTTCCTTCTTTAGCATTTAAAATTCAATCTGAGTTTGCGCTTTTCCAGTTTTTTATCAATAATCCTGAAGCAACTATGTGCCCGTATTGAACTATTGTCGGAACTGTCCGGTACAAGAGTTTAATTTAATCCCAGTAATGATGCGATGACTCATTATGAAACTGTGGAAAGGCGACAAGAAACCGAAAAATGAGAAATAAAAGTAGAAGGTAAACACACGTGTTTGGACGAACGCTTGGATAACCGATAAATTCAAACTCTCAGAAAAGTTAAGGCAAAAATTAACTTTTTACAGCATTGCATGAGACCTGATTTTCGATTAACTTTCCTGAACAATTAACTTTTCAGAGAATTAACTCTTCCGAGAGTCCACTGTACACTCAAATCGCTTTTTACACGAAGGATCCGCCCCGCGTAAATCAAAACCGCGTAAATTCCGAAAATCGCGTGAAAAAACCGCGTAAATTCTGAAAATCGAGTAAAAAAACCGCGTAAACTCCGAAAATCACGTAAAAAAACCACGCGAATTCCGAAATTCGCGTAAAAAAAACCCGCGTAAATTCCGAAATTCACGTAAAAAACCACGTAAATTCCTAAATTCGCGTAAAAAAAACAAAATTTCGCGTAAAAAAAACTTTGTGGATTTCAACACTACGCGAAAAAATAGACGTTTTGAGCACATCCGCGTAAATTCCGAAAACCGCGTAAAAAAACCGCGTAAATTCCGAAAATCGCGTAAGAAACCGCGTAAATTCCGAAAATCGAGTAAAAAAAACCGCGTAAATTCCGAAAATCGCGTAAAAAACCGCGTAAATTCCGAAATTCGCATAAAAAAAAACGCGTAAATTCCGAAAATCGAGTTAAAAAAATCGCGCAAATTTCGAAAATCGGGCAAAAAAAACGCGTAAATTCCGTAATTCGCGTAAAAAACCGTAAAAAAATGTGCTCCAAACGTCTATTTTTTCGCGTAGTGTTGAAATCCACAAAGCGAAATTTTGTTTTTTTACGCGAATTTAGGAATTTACGCGTTTTTTTACGCGAATTTCGGAATTTACGCGGTTTTCGGAATTTACGCGGTTTTCGGAATTTAGGCGTTTTTTTTACGCGGTTTTCGGAATTTACGCGGTTTTCAGAATTTACGCGGTTTTGATTTACGCGGGACATATCCTTCGCGTAAAAAGCGACTTGAGTGTATAAAGTATAAAGTATAAAGTATAAAGTATAAAGTATAAAGTATAAAGTATAAAGTATAAAGTATAAAGTATAAAGTATAAAGTATAAAGTACAAAGTATAAAGTATAAAGTATAAAGTATAAAGTATAAAGTATAAAGTATAAAGTATAAAGTATAAAGTATAAAGTATAAAGTATAAAGTACAAAGTATAAAGTATAAAGTATAAAGTATAAAGTATAAAGTATAAAGTATAAAGTATAAAGTATAAAGTATAAAGTATAAAGTATAAAGTATAAAGTATAAAGTATAAAGTATAAAGTATAAAGTATAAAGTATAAAGTATAAAGTATAAAGTATAAAGTATAAAGTATAAAGTATAAAGTAATAAGTAAACAGTAAAAGGTAAAAGGTAAAAAGTAAACAACAGTAAAAGTTAAAGCATAAGCATAAGCATAGGAAAAGTAAACAGTAAAAGGTAAAAAGCAGAAACTAAAAGCTGAAAATTATCAACTAAAGTTACATAGTAAAATGTAAAAAGCAAGAAACGAAACGTACAAAGTAAAAGATGATGATGAAATAAGATGAAAGACAGCAAAAAGTCAACTGTCAAAATTAAAAAACAAATAGGAAAGTATACAGCAACAGGTAAGTGTAAAGGTAAAAGTTAAATCCTAAAACTAAAAACGAAAGAAAAAATTAAAATATATTATTACTAGCTGAATGCCCGATCTTACTCGGGGCCCCTTTGTCTCTCAGTCACCTGTACATCTGTTATTGTAACTAAAATTCTCATAATGGAAGAAACCCTTTTTCTTCATTTGAATGTGTACTCACTTTGTCAGTTCTCCTCCTGTTGTCCCCCAGCCACTTGTAAATCTGTCTTCTTCTCGGTAATCCCTTTAAACCGGCACAAAGCGTTTTTTAGGTTTTTGAACCCCCCCCCCCTTGTTAATGGCCACCACATTCCCCCTTCCCGAAATCCAGCCACTTGTACAACTGCTATCGTTCTGAATGCAAGAGAAACGTAACCTTTCAACCATTTGAACCTTCCTCTCTCCTTGTAAGATACCGACTTCCTCTTTTGACGTAGGACTACGTCTTTGTTTACTATACTGGGACTGGGTAGCACTTTGTGAAAACGAAAATAGAAGTGTAACGTTTGAATGAAAGATTTCAAATGCTAATAACTACTAAACTGCTGAATGAAACTGAACAATTTATATGTCGTTGGAAGGATAAAATGATCAGCATTTTTAGGGGGGTAAGAGAGCAATTTTAAGGGGGGCTCCTACACAAATGAAACACAAATTTCCTCAAAACTCGAGAACTAATCAAGCAAATGGAACCAAATTTGGCACGTGGAGGTTTCAGAAGGCAGGATTATTTTTCTATGGTGTACTGAGAGGGGGGCTCCGTAGCCGCAAGGTTACCGAGTCTGCTTTGACAAGCGAGTGGTCGTGGGTTCGAATCTTAGTAGAATCAAGCCATTCGATGTCAAGTGACTTTAGCATGGGTTTATTCTCAGGCCCCTCCATTTACCCTTCGTTCGTGCTGAATTCTACATTTACCCTCTGAAGCCTCTTGACAGTGCAAATGTCCCTCCTATAGTTAAGTGTACTGGTCAGAGGTACGAATGAGTCCTCGCCAGGGACGGCTATAATATGGGATAGTGCTGGCAGCGAGGAATAAGTGGGTAAAGTAGATGATCAAGCTTTGAAGGAAGGGTAAACCCCAATACACGCAAGCACGCATACAATTTAAAATAAGCATATCGCTCACTCAATAGCGATCATAGCAAAAAGAAATGCAGTGCAGGTCATACAACAAACACCCGGGCGATATTACAATAGATCAACTATACTGGTCGCAGTAATGAGTCCACACATGGGAAAAAATAAAAAATGGTGTACTGAGACCTCTTTTCCTTCTTAGAGGGGGGCTCCCGTACAAATGAATAGCAAATTTCCTCAAAACTCTAGAACCAATCAAGCAAATGGAACCAAATTTGGCATGTGGGAGTTATAGAAGGCAGGAATTTTTTCTATGGTAAAATGAGACCCATCCGTCTTTTAACAGGGGGGAAGGGTTTTTTGTATGGTGGATTAAAACCTTTGCTTTCTTTAAGAAGGGGAGATCCCATATACATGAAATTCAAATTTCTTCATAACTCGAAAACTATTCAAGCAAATGGTATCAAATTTGGCGTGTGGGGTTTTTTGGAGGCATGAATTAATTTTGAATTTGTTTATTTTATGATGCTTTGAGACCCCTCATCCCTGTGGTAGGAGGATAATTCATTACCATTTCAGCCTTTATGATGTACACAAGAGATTTTCAAAAGAAAGTTCTATGTCTCAAAGGTTGCAAGCAATATCCTTATGAACCCCCGTCCACGTATTTTCAAAGCCACCATTGCATTAAATGAAGAATTGAATCTGAATATTTCGCTCTTCTCTTTTAAACAGATTCTTATAAACATACATATGCCAGAAATGCAGTTTACATTAGTCTTTGATCTGATGATCTGATATAGTCCTACGTCACCCTTTCGTACAACCCTTAGGGCTGTATACCTTGTAGTTTTTTCAACCGCCCTGCACTGATTCTTTTATGTCAAAAAGCATTTGTTTAACAAACGACATTTAATGAAGAACCGTCCAGACGTTCCGGAGTTATGGCGGAACATACATTCATACTCACGTTCCTCTCCATCCCCCTCCCCCCTTCTCCTGTCGGTTTCTTTCCAATCAACTCCCCCTTCTGTCTCGTTGCTAATTATGCATCTGTTTGCTCTCTGGAAATCCCTTCAGTGAAAGAAAAACGAAGGCTTTTTTCCATATATCCCACCTCGGTGGAAACCCGCCCCCCTTACCACCATTTTGTCTCTAGGCCACTTGTGCAACTGCAATCGGTTCAAATGCATGAAAAACGACATCCCTTTTACTTATTTGGACCTACTCTCTTTTTTCAACCCCCACCACTCCCTTTGAAAACCTCACAGTGCTGATACCCTTGCGTCAAAGGTGCCAAGTTTTATGAAGAACCGTCCAGGCGTTTCGAAGTTGTCAACCCCCCCCCCCCCCCCCCACTGCAATTTTCCTTTTATCAAGTAACAAGTGTACTTCAGACTTATGGCCTAGTCCCCCCACCTGTTAGCGCCCACCCCACTGCTGATCCCTTCGTCGTCAAGTTTGGTGGAGAACGGTCAAGGCGTTCTGGAGTTATGGCGGAACATAAAAACATACTCACGCTCACTTTTATATATATTTTAGATAGATATAATAATTTTCATGAGAACTCCATGACCGAAAGCCACATCTTTTAATTAAAATCTATTGTACCGTCGTCTATATTTCGAATCGAGCGAGAAGCAAACGATGCCTACCCGTACGCGAGTGAGTGTGAGAAGCATTGCATTCAACACTTACTTCACTGACGTAAGCGTACGACAAATAATCGGTTGTGCTGTGTGCAGACACTCTGCCAGCGCAGCGGCACACTCGCGAACACAGCAACAGCTCGTGAGCTGTCAACAGCCTGCGAACCATGAGTAGCATGTATGGCTGCAGATTTTGCTCACGAGGGCCTCTATCTTACACGCGGGCATTCAGCATCAACTGGCAATGGAGTTGCAATGACGAGCGAGAGCGACGACCGTTGCTAATAACTTAATACACACTCGCAAACTCGTCACGATCGAGCTTCAATGCAAATTGTCACTCAACAAGGAAGCAAGGGAGGTTTGGTTTCAACTGAAGCAATCCGCTTTGCTTTAAAACTGACTCCAATGAGCGTCGGGTAAAGCAAACTTCTTCACTTTATCATGACGATCGCTTTTAAAGTTTCATTAGTACCTTTTTACCAAATGTTTAGTGGAGGGTAAGCAACTTCCAGGGCTAATTTACCGAAATTGAGTAGCAACATCGACAGGTCGTGCTTGACTTTCAAACGCCGTCACTTTAAACAGTCACCAGCTTTAATTGAAGCTTGCTTGAATGGTTCTGTTCCGACAAATGAAACAAGGCGCATCATTTATGAAGCCAACCTAAACAAAAGTAGCTTATTTACCTTGTTTCGGTAATGCCGTACCCTGTTTGTAAGAGCTCGCAGATGTGTCTAAATATAAATCAAAGATCTCATGTTACTTCCTTGAGGGATCCCATGTTTGTTTGTCAGCCAGAGGAAAACATATTCAATTTTTCACCGGGAAAATCTCTCGCCTATAGTTAGGTTCTGGCACGGAAAAAAACTTGAGTATTAGTTTTGAACCATAAAGCTTGTACAAGTTCAAGTATTCATTTGTCATAGATAAATTAATTAAGACCAAAATAGCTACCAAAAAGTTTTGATTGTACAGTAAAACAAAAAGAATCTAAAATAAAAACATTTTGACAGAGGAGACTGCAAAATAATTTCCCGGAACGAGAAAACAAATTTATTGCCAGTTTCAAAACGAAAAACTTTCCAGAAAATCTACCAACTATCAACTTCCTGAAATCTAAATAGAGCGCACCGTTTGAAACCTAACCTCGAAATCGTTCCCTCGTCGTCATCAACGGCAGCAGCAACAGCGGCAGCATCGTCGTCGCCGATATCGTCAACACCGCACGGTTCAATCGTTGTTGGCGGCAACTAATGATTGGTTTTCCCTCCGTTCCCGATAGCTCCCCCCACACCTTTCCGGACGGCCCGTCCCCTTCCTCACACCCTCTAGCAACCCGGGCACCAGCAGGCAAGCAGGCAGAGTGTATACTATCTCGCATCGCCAGCAATCTCGTTCGCTTCCCACATCAAACCATCATCAAGCATCGGGCGGCGCAATAATAAACCTATAATGTATCGATTTTATCCTGCCTTTCATCGTATCATTATAGCGTTCGCTTGGTTTCGTTCTTTTTTTTTGTCCCCTTCCACAAACTGCGAGAAATGGAACGAACGTTCGTCATCTGCCAACATTGCCATTGCCAGCAAGCACCGTCAACGACCGGGCCGGGTCGGGTCGGATCGGGTCGGGCGGCTAACGGGTGAGTGCGAGTGTGTGTGTGTATGTGTGGGTCGATCAATTTTGTGATTTGCTCTTTCGCAGTTGATGCCCACCGGTTTCCGGTACCAATCAACAATCAATCAAGGAGAGTCTATCAGTGGGTTTTACCCGCCTCGCCCATCCCGGATTCGATCATTGGGAAAAGAGATTGCTGATTATTTTAGTATGCCCGATGATGTATCGGCCTATATGTAATTGTTAGGAATTATGACGCCTCTGAGACACGTCCTAAGTGGCTCCTGCCAAATAGGTCAATTGATCGCGATGCGAATCGCCCGCCGTTCCAACTGCTACTGAGGCTGCTGCTGTTCAGCAGCATTGCGACTCTAATCTCTCTCCAGAAGGTTCCATATTACTGATGATGGCTGCTTAAGATCCGAAAAGCGCATGTCCTTACCAATACCAGCTTCGAGACTGTCGAACTACAACATGGCAGAACTTCGCTAAACCTCTCGAAGCAGCCAGGGTTGTCACCAGCGGAGCCCAATCCTGCATGTTATAAAGCCCGATGTCGGCAGTAAACTTCATCCCAGCACCGCCACTAAGGATGACGACGAACAGCATGCAGATAGCTTTGGAACGAACCCAGACCGCACAATCGTCACCCGGTAAATCCCAAGTGCAAAGCAAAAGAATCGCTTGGCTGGAGACGAGGCTTGATGGGGAGAGAAACGAGGGGGGGGATTGCAAAAGCTTTGTGTTCCACAGAAAAACCCAGAAGGATCAAGAGAGCAATCACGTAGTGTGTTTTTCGCTCGTTTGCAAATATGTCTGTATTAATAATGTCTGCCATGTTTGCGGCGCTTTAGCCGTCGTCTCGGAGTTCACCGCACAGACGAAGCGAGGAAAGGGCGAGGAAAAGCGCTTCGCTTTTCCTTCGGTTTCCACCCGTGCTGCCCGTAGTGTCCGTGGAAAAGTAAGGACGAATGTTCCCTTTCGTTCGACTGCGCGTTGGCGGAGTGAGTGGGTGAGTGGTGCCTGCACGAAGCAGGCGAAGGAGGAAATCGTTGGTATGGTTTTACCACTTGAGATATGGCGAGAAAGAGATGAGGCAATAACAACACCATTTGGTCCTCGTCGTCTCTCGGAAGAAGCAAAAAAAATGTATATACCAGAATCGAGGTTAAGGTGGAGGTGAGTGTTAGTGTTTCGGTAAGCTGGAAAGTTATCCCCCGGTGGGATTTGAGCTGCAGTGCTGGCAGATCCGTTGATTTTTGGTGTCTATAATTTTATTTTGAGCATAAAAAAATTATTTTTCCGAGATTATGCCAAGCAACGTAAATTAAGTTGGAGAAATACATGTAAAATCTATACCTATAAAGAAGGATTTCTGTCTGTCTGTCTGTCTGTCTGTCTGTCTGTCTGTCTGTCTGTCTGTCTGTCCTGTGTTCCTTATAGAATCAAAAACTACTGAACCAATCGGCGTGAAAATTTGCATGTAGAGGTTTTTGGGGCCAGGAAAGGTTTTAGTGATGGTTAGAGATCCATCCCCACACTAAGAGGGGGGGCTCCCATACAAATGAAACACAAATTTCTGCATAACTCGAGAACTAATCAAGCAAATAGAACCAAATTTGGCATGTGGGTGTTTCCGGTGACAAGAATTTATTCTAGGGTAATTTGAGACCCCTCCCCTCTTTATAAGGGGAATTATAACTCCTCTCCCCTTTAAGAGGGGGGGTTTCCATACAAATTTCCTCATAACTCGAGAACTAATCAAGCAAATGGAACCAAATTTGGCATGTGAAGGTTTTCGAGGGCAAGAAAATTTTCTATGTTGAATTAGGACCCCTCCTCACTTTAAGAGGGGGGGCTCCTGTACAAATGAAATACCAATTTCCTCATAACTCGAGAACTAATCAAGCAAATGGAACCAAATTTGGCATATGTGTGTTTTTGAAGACAAAATTTTTTTCTATGATGAATTGGGACCCCTCCCCACTTTAAGAGGGGGGGGGGCTCCTATACAAACGAAATACAAATTTCCTTATAACTCGAGAGCTAATCCAGCAAATGGAACCAAATTTGGCATGTAGGTGTTTTTGGAGGCAAGAATGTTTTCTATGATGAATAAGAACCTCTCCCCACTTTAGGAGGGGGGCTCCTATACAAATGAAATACAAATTTCCTCATAACTCGAGAACTAATCAAGCAAATAGAACCAAATTTGGCATGTGGGTGTTTTCGGTGACAAGAATTTATTCTATGGTAAATTGAGACCCCTCCCTCTTTATAAGGGGAATTGTAACTCCTCTCCCCTTTAAGAGGGGGGGCTTCCATACAAATTTCCTCATAACTCGAGAACTAATCAAGCAAATGGAACCAACTTTGGCATGTGAAGGTTTTCGAGGGCAAGAAAATTTTCTACGGTGAATTAGGACCCCTCCCCACTCTAAGAGGGGGGGCTCCTGTACAAATGAAATACAAATTTCCTCCTAACTCGAGAACTAATCAAGCAAATAGAACAACATTTGGCATGTGTGTGTTTTTTTGGTGACAAGAATTTATTCTATGGTGAATTGAGACCCCTCCCCTCTTTATAAGAGGAATTATAACTCCTCTCCCCTTTAAGAGGGGGGACTTCCATACAAATTTCCTCATAACTCGAGAACTAATCAAGCAAATGCAACCAAATTTGGCATGTGAAGGTTTTCGAGAGCAAGAAAATTTTCTATGGTGAATTAGGACCCCTCCCCACTTTAAGAGGAGGGGCTCCTGTACAAATGAAATACAAATTTCCTCATAACTCGAGAACTAATCAAGCGAATTGAACCAAATTTGGCATGTGTGTGTTTTTGGAGACAATTTTTTTTTCAATGATGAATTGGGACCCCTCCCCACTTTAGGAGGGGGGGTCCTATACAAACGAAATACAAATTTCCTCATAACTCGAGAACTAATCCAGCAAATGGAACCAAATTTGGCGTGTAGGTGTTTTTGGAGGCAAGAATTTTTTCTGTGATGAATTAGGACCTCTTCCCACATTAGGAGAGGGGGCTCCAATACAAATGAAATACAAATTTCCCCATAACTCGAGAACTAATCAAGCAAATAGAACCAAGTTCGGCATGTGGAGGTTGTTGGAGGCAAAAATATTTTCTACGGTGAATTAGGATCCTTCCACACTTCAAGAGGGGGGCTTCTACACAAATGAAATACAAATTTCCTCATAATTCGAGAACTAATCAAGCAAATGGAACCATATTTGGCATGTGGGTGTTTTTGGAGGCAACCATTTTTCCCATGATTAATTAGGACTTCTTACCTTTTTAGGAGGGGGGGGGGCTCCCATTCAAACGAAATAAAAATTTGCTCATAACTTTAGAACTAATCAAGCAAATGGAACCAAATTTGGCATGTGAGAGTTTTAGATGGCAGAATTTTTTTTCTGTGGTGTATTACGACCCCTTTCCCTTTTAAGAGGGTGGGCTCCCATACAAATGAAATACAAATTTCCTTATAATTTGAGTACTAATCAAGCAAATGGAACCAAATTTAGCATGTAAGAGATTTTTGAGTCTTGAATTTATTTTATGATAGTTAGAGACCGCTCACCCCTGTGGTAGGGGGATATGGACTCTCATACAAATAAAACAGAAATTTTTGCGAAACTCAAAAACTAATCCAACTCGAGAAATTCGAGACTCTTCCATAAAACATTAATCAATAACAAGACCACAAAAACTATCTATAGTAACACTAGATCATTCAGGACGAGCCGGTCGCGAGTGTTGCCGGTGACCCGCCGTCGGAAGCGCCGCCCACTGGGGGGCTTGCAAAACTCGAGAAGTGACAAAGATCATCCGAGATTCATGATTTATGTACAACACAGGTTAATTTGTGGCAATACGAAGTTTGTCGGGTCAGCTAGTTTATAATAAATTTAAAATGAAACTGACTCTAGTAGGTCTTCTCGTTAGCGCTAATGTATCACTTAATATTCTTACATATTGTTACATCTTGTGACCAGGGATGGAAAATTATTAATTTTGATCAAGACTATGGCTTATCGCTACATCAACCGACGATCTGAACAGTTCATAACAAACAGTAAAGCTTTAACTTTAATCACAATATTAGATTCTCTTAACAATTCGAAGCAGTCGATCACAGTGTTACGTTTTAGCAAACTGAAAGAAGCAATTTTTTCCATCCCTGATTATCACGCTAGCTATAGAGATTATTTCTTTAGGTTGATTGTACGAATAACCGAGGTTTTCCAAATGATATCAAAAATAGTTCTAGGTTACCTCAATGTGCGGCGTTCCAGTAGTCTATTCATCACCAGTACGAAAAGTAACGGGCCTAGATGACTACCTTGCGGTACTCCCGAATTAGCGGCGAACGTAGCAGAAATATTTCTCTTAATTTTCGCTTACTGAACTCTGAGCAAAAGGGAAGTTCTTAGCATGTTATTAATCGGCCCTAGCAGCACACTTCCATTGCATTCAGTTGTGGTAACTTATTTAGGACTATTTCTGGTCGTTAATAGGTTGCAGTAACTAAAAGCAATGAAAGTGTGCTGCTTGGGAGTCCTTCGATGCCGAAATCTATAACCGCTTCTATCTTCTATCCTTCTTAACAGTATTAAAAGCTGTAAATACAGCCTACCAACAGTACCAGCCTGTGAGCTATAGTCGTTAGCCAGTGATGTAAATTCGCATAGATTCGTAGTAACAGATTATTCTTCAAGAACCCGTATTGGGCAGAAGAAATACGTTCTGCAAACATTTCGTACAGATGATCGTAAAATATTACTTCAAAAAGCTTCCATATGGTCGACAGGATAGCTATTCCACGATAATTCTCAACTTCTGAGCGAGACCCGATTGTATGAACCGTACTAATAGAAGATACCTTCCAAATCGAGGGGCAGTAATGAGAAGCCAGAGACGCGTTGAATAATCTCACGAAAGGTTCTATTAGTTCGTTCTGAACTCCTTCGACGTTGCCAAGTGGGCTTAACCCTCTTGCTGATATTCGAAGCATTGGACTCAATTGGCTCAAGAAGAGTCACTGTTCCAGCTACCTGAACCTCCGATGGGCCATCGGTAAACTGTCCGAAAATGCAGTATTGTCGGTTCTTCACAGCAGTGCCAGGTTTTAAAATGATTACCAATGCGCGCAGATCTGCTTCTCACAATTTATCGAATCACCGTGCATTCCTCTAAAACATAGTTATCCTACAGACTTTGCGGTGACGACCAAAAATATTCACACCACTTCCCATTTTCTCTGGAAATTCCAGAGAATGGCTGCTATTTATCGGCAGCTACGAAGCCTCAAACGAAACCTGTGGGTTTACCAACGTTGAGAAGCTAGTCCGCATTTTGGGCTCGAATAAATGATGCCAAATTGTTTCAAATATACCACAAGACTGCGCGTCGCTTCTACTCCGGTTCCACTCTTTGCGAATCAAAGTGACGCCATTGTCGTTGTACCACTGTTTGGTCGTATTTAAATAGTGACAACTTGCAAAGTTGAGCCAGAAAAGGTAGCTAACACTTCTGAAGGTACCGTGACCGCCCCTAATTCTGCGCAGCTCCTAATTCTGCGCATTTTTCTTTATATGAGTATTTTTCAACATTATGCATAACTATGATCATTGCGTTATTTTTTTATAAATGTCTGTTGAATATTACGCCATTATTCACTAACGGGCCATAATATTTGAGAGCGAAATAATATAACATGGAACTGAAAGTATTTTATATGGCAGAAAACATCGTCGTTAGCACCAAAGCTAAGATTGTCCTTCTAGAAAATTAACAAATATATGATCGAAATTCTTTGCAATGATCAAATTACCCAGCATAATTAGAAAGAATAATTAGTTTTAGTCATGTTTTAGACAAAAAGAGTGATTGCACGCATTGCTTTCCTTAGAAAAATGCGATGCAATAATGCGCAGATTTAGGCACAGCTTTTTTATTCATGTTCCAAATTCTGCGCAGTAATGTATCCTACGAAGAAATCGCGAAAGAATACGCAACATCGCCCAAATGGCTGAGGTATAGAGGCATGAAAATTCAAGTAGAATCTTTAACTTGCATTGATTGGCATCCTGTGCTGTGTCTCGGGGTCCGAACCTACGAGCGCCAATTCATGAAACCATGTGTTCTATTTTTTTGTTAATGTCCAACCTAATGGGGCTGTCAGAGAGTGGGGAAGTGGTTTCTATATGAAAACACAATTTTTAGTATTAGTCTGCAGTGTAATGTTCAGTATGCAGAAAACCCGAATCAATTCGCCCTTTACGTTATCGAGAATAAAATATTAAAATGAGGCAATCAAAATGATAACAATATTTCTTTGCCACCCGGACAGCACAAGAAGACCGGATCATGGATTTAATTATGGTAATGGCTAATGCCGGATTTTTTTTGTGTGCTTTCAGCGTATAAAGACATAAATAGCATGGCAAGAGTATTTATTTTCACTTTTTGGGTGCGCAGAATTAGGAGCAAATATGCGCAGAATTAGGAACATGGACAAGAAAGTGCGCAGAATTAGGCACCGTGGATAAGTTTACAAAACGAAAAAAATACTCGATTGTTGGTCGACTTATAATTTCCATATTTTTTACCAGATATTATAGACCATAGCACTACACGTTGCTGCTATCCACGTTGTTAATTTAAATCTAGGATACTTAGAATAGCGGAAGAATCATAAAAATGTCTTAACTGCGCAGAATATGGTACGTTCACGGTACTCCTTCTGATAAATTTCCTGGATCATGGCTCAGCAAGTAACGAAAACGAAACACTTTCACTCTGCAGCTACAGATTACGTTTCAAACGAGAAACTTTGTCGGGATCTATAAGCTCTTTTTTATTGTGTAGTCTTCCGGGACACTCTGCCAATCGAACGAGCTGTAAAATTCTTGTCTAGAATCTAATCCGACCCGTACACGAGCGACTATGAGAAGTATGGCATGCTCTCTACACTTACTCCACTGACGCAAGCGAACGACAAACAACCGCTGCTGATGTAAGCAAACATTCTTCTACCGACACATTCACGAGCACACAGAGCCTCATAGCATCGTTCTGCGCAGCCCGTTCATGAAACCAACAGCTCGGAGCTGTCAACTATCTGCGAGCGTAAGTAGGATGTTCGCCAGTAGGTTTGGCTTTACTTCTTTTTTTCTTCTTCATCCTACGCCCTCGTTTCTCACGCGGGTGAGAGTGCGAGCCTCCGTGAGCGTTCGGTATCAGCTGCGCGGGTTGCAATAACGAGCGAGAGCGATGACCGCAGCTGATAGCTAAATACACACTTGCAAAAACTCACAAAAAACTAATAAAATGAGTCCAAGAGAGATGCAGATGCCAGTATGTTCTTTAGAACGAGAACGCGTGTGTGAATTAGACGACACGAGTGCGAGCTTTGCAACGCTGTTTGTAGATTGTATAATCATCTATAAAGACTCAATGGTACTCCGACTTAAAATCTCGTGTACTCTTTACGATTTTCATGACCTTATGAGCATACATTCTGTACTGCTTCGGCAGGAAAAGTGAGAGAAGTAAAGTAAACACTCAATTGCAGACAAAGTAAAATACACAAAAGTTCAAAAAACTACAAGGTATACAGCCCTAAGTGTTGTACGAAAGGGTGACGTAGGACTATTCAGATCATCAGATCAAAGACTAATGTAAACTGCATTTCTGGCATATGTATGTTTATAGGAATCTGTGAGTGCCGTTGTTTAAGTGAATGTTTAAAGGAGAAGAGCAAAATATTCAGATTCAATTCTTCATTTAATGCAATACGCCTGCAACCTTTGAGACATAGAAATTTCCTTTAAAAATCGCTTGTGTTCATCATAAAGGTTGAAATGGTAATGAATGACCAATTTCTGTTTTATTTGTATGAAAGTCCTTATCCTCCTACCACAGGGTTGTGAGGTCTCAAACCATCATAAAATAAATAAATTCAAAATAAATTCATGCCTCCAAAAACCCCCACATGCAGGCTTGTTATTTCCTCACTCATTGTGCAAAAAGTGCAACTTTTTTTGTTCAACACAATGAGCAGAACTGCTTTCAGAAATAAGAAGTAAATCCACACAATGAGAAACAGACTAAACACAATGAGAAAAACTGACGTGCAGAAAAATTTCTTAATGCGCTCTTTAAATGAGCAACTTTCGGTTTTGCTCCCGGTCCTCTCGGTAGCTACAGCAGTAAACGTGGAAACAAAACAACCGGTGCGCGTACAGCAACTATAGCCTCAGAGGCGTCAAGACAATCAAAAGTCGTTATATTTTGAATCTTAGCGGAGAATTGCCTTTGTTTATAATGGGACTTTCCTGTCAAGAAGCAAATGTATGGGAATTCAAATGTTGCCATATCTAAATAACATTTTTCGCACTGTTGCCGTTGTGACATGCCTAACCATATAATGCAGTTGCGTTCACGGGCAGCCAAACTTAACTGAATATACTAAATGTAAGAATTATAATTCAACTGCATTAATGGATTAATATTTTTCTGATGGCAATGACCGCTACTGACAATCGTCGTTTTTTCTCAACGCACTACCCATGTTAAAACTACCCGTAGTTGTCATACGTCAGTGTATCTCGCATCAACGTATTCAAAGTGTATTAACATTCTCCTCAATGAGTAGCACAGTGTGCGGTTGCTCATACAACTGCGTTCAGCAAGAAAGAGCACAGTTAAAATGAAACGGTTAAAATCCCTGCGCACCCCTAACATGGTCGAGTGGAGAGTAGCGAAGGTGCATGAATCAGGAGCTACAGGCATTTTGCTTGAAGTGATTCCTATCGTGCATCTGGCGAAAGTTGGTAGGCTACGGTGGACCGGAAACGCCGTAAGGATTGCGGTTTGCGACTTCTGAGATGACTGAGGAATTGTCGACGAGTGACCCAAGATCCAGTTGAATGGAGACGATTGCTATATTCCAGGCAGTCAGTGGCTCTCCATTAGTAGTAACCAAGACAAGATGTACAACAATTGTTCTTTCCCTTGGCCACTTGCGATAAATTTGGAATTCATCAACCATGATTATCATTTGTCCGGAATAAACAGGATTGTTTTGGTCACACGATGGTCTCGTCCTGGCACTCGTAATGCATGCAATTTCGTTTCGATTAAAAGAGCGCTGATATTTGACATCCTACATCGTTTGCACCCTCTATCATTGAAGTACGAGAAGCCGTGAATTCATGCTCGCCCCAATTTCGGTTAGAACAGTCTTCATATCTTCGAAGCTTAATCGCGAATTTCCTAAGCCCTGATAAATTTCCGTTTTTGCTACCTTGACTGCTGTTTCCCATAACCCGCCAAAATCGGGAATCTTGGAGGATTTAGATATCGTGAAACAAAGTCTTTCTCACACTCTGCGTAATTTTTCGTTCTTTCGAAATTCTTTTCACTGTCAGTCAGTAAATGTCAGTAGGTCGTCCGCGACGTGAAATGAATCATCGCAGCGTACAGAGAAATGCCTGAGTTGACAAATCTACATAAAATTGTATATGTAGCGCCTTCCCGATCAGGAGGCCATAACAAGATTATAACTGTTTTATAACACATTCTGATACTCATAACACATTTTGTTACATATCAAAAATAAACTAATCAGGAAGAGAAAACCAAATAAATCTAGTTTATAACAGATTCAGATATGAGTAACACATTGAGTTATAAATGAGCAATATAGATTCCGCCACTAAAAATATTAGTTTTATAATCTTTATTACTTTATATCACTTTTATAACAAAATATGTTACTTGCAAAAAATTAGCAGAATTACCTTCAGCATTTTGAAACTATATTAAATACGTCGCTTCACAGTTACTAATACTTGCTGACATATCTTTTTTTGCTAGCTTATTTTTGGAATATCTGGAAATGTTCACAATGTGTAACAATTTAGATAAAACAATTACAGAGTTTGTTAAAAATCAGGTATTAATTAAAGGAATTTTAGTTATAATTTTTGATATTTTACCCCCCCCCCCCCCCCCCCATTTTTGGAGGTAGTGAAACTGGCTTAGGCCAGATATAGTTTGGGTAAAATCCGTGCCAATAGCAGCAAATGGTCAGCAGCAGCAGCAAAAAATTAATGTATCTCAAAATTTGTTATAAATGTTGAAACTTGACATGTTATGATAAAAACATTCTCAGTTTTGTAAAAAAATATATAAAAAAGCGGTTAGTAAACAAATTAGAATAAATCTCTTGCCCGGTGGTTTGACTACAATAGAGGTTTTCCGTCAAAAAAAAATTTTTTTTTCAATAAATGTTCGGTTTTGAGTCTTAGAAATGTTACCCATATAAAACTTTCTTTAATAAAGCCTCTTGCTACTGTAAAAATGAAAAAATAAAATACGTATATTTCAACCCGTCACTTCTCGGATGTATTACATGACTTTTTGTACCAGTGTCCTCTATTTTCACCACTTCGAAACCATCTGTACCACTCTTTACTCTTGTGGCAAGCAACACATGAAACGAAAAATGAAGTAATCATTAGCTTTTCATTCGTTTTGTTCTTTTTACTCAACCGCTGATACACATATGTCAAAATCTGTTGTTCAGTGTTGCCAGAAAATCTGAAAATTTTGATAAACAGTGTAGCCGAAGCGAATTTTTTGAAACTCAACATTCGTGATTTGGTGAAAAGAAATTCAACATTCTTGCAATTTCCATTGTTTCAAAACTCGTAGTAAATTCTAGAGTCAACGAAAGAAATATATTTTTGCAGCATTGTCACTCGTATTGGGAGTACGTTCGAGAAAAAATAAGAAAAAAAGGGGTATGATCTGACGGAAAACCTCTATAGACGAAGGAAGTGGCACAATTTGTGTCTAAGAATAACTCAACTCGCCAGTGTTGGTGGAGTTTGGCGTGTGTCGCACGCTCCATAAGGGGATTGCGGAGCCTCTCTTTTGTCCAGTCCGCTGTAGTTTAAAGGTTCATCACTACCGGCAATTTACAGCGCTTAGGAGGACGAGTGGGTTCGACTCCGGGTATAATCTGCTCCAATCTATACCTATAAAGAAGGATTTCTGTCTGTCTGTCTGTCTGTCTGTCTGTCTGTCTGTCTGTCTGTCTGTCTGTCTGTCTGTCTGTCTGTCTGTCTGTCTGTCTGTCTGTCTGTCTGTCTGTCTGTCTGTCTGTCTGTCTGTCTGTCTGTCTGTCTGTCTGTCTGTCTGTCTGTCTGTCTGTCTGTCTGTCTGTCTGTCTGTCTGTCTGTCTGTCTGTCTGTCTGTCTGTCTGTCTGTCTGTCTGTCTGTCTGTCTGTCTGTCTGTCTGTCTGTCTGTCTGTCTGTCTGTCTGTCTGTCTGTCTGTCTGTCTGTCTGTCTGTCTGTCTGTCTGTCTGTCTGTCTGTCTGTCTGTCTGTCTGTCTGTCTGTCTGTCTGTCTGTCTGTCTGTCTGTCTGTCTGTCTGTCTGTCTGTCTGTCTGTCTGTCTGTCTGTCTGTCTGTCTGTCTGTCTGTCTGTCTGTCTGTCTGTCTGTCTGTCTGTCTGTCTGTCTGTCTGTCTGTCTGTCTGTCTGTCTGTCTGTCTGTCTGTCTGTCTGTCTGTCTGTCTGTCTGTCTGTCTGTCTGTCTGTCTGTCTGTCTGTCTGTCTGTCTGTCTGTCTGTCTGTCTGTCTGTCTGTCTGTCTGTCTGTCTGTCTGTCTGTCTGTCTGTCTGTCTGTCTGTCTGTCTGTCTGTCTGTCTGTCTGTCTGTCTGTCTGTCTGTCTGTCTGTCTGTCTGTCTGTCTGTCTGTCTGTCTGTCTGTCTGTCTGTCTGTCTGTCTGTCTGTCTGTCTGTCTGTCTGTCTGTCTGTCTGTCTGTCTGTCTGTCTGTCTGTCTGTCTGTCTGTCTGTCTGTCTGTCTGTCTGTCTGTCTGTCTGTCTGTCTGTCTGTCTGTCTGTCTGTCTGTCTGTCTGTCTGTCTGTCTGTCTGTCTGTCTGTCTGTCTGTCTGTCTGTCTGTCTGTCTGTCTGTCTGTCTGTCTGTCTGTCTGTCTGTCTGTCTGTCTGTCTGTCTGTCTGTCTGTCTGTCTGTCTGTCTGTCTGTCTGTCTGTCTGTCTGTCTGTCTGTCTGTCTGTCTGTCTGTCTGTCTGTCTGTCTGTCTGTCTGTCTGTCTGTCTGTCTGTCTGTCTGTCTGTCTGTCTGTCTGTCTGTCTGTCTGTCTGTCTGTCTGTCTGTCTGTCTGTCTGTCTGTCTGTCTGTCTGTCTGTCTGTCTGTCTGTCTGTCTGTCTGTCTGTCTGTCTGTCTGTCTGTCTGTCTGTCTGTCTGTCTGTCTGTCTGTCTGTCTGTCTGTCTGTCTGTCTGTCTGTCTGTCTGTCTGTCTGTCTGTCTGTCTGTCTGTCTGTCTGTCTGTCTGTCTGTCTGTCTGTCTGTCTGTCTGTCTGTCTGTCTGTCTGTCTGTCTGTCTGTCTGTCTGTCTGTCTGTCTGTCTGTCTGTCTGTCTGTCTGTCTGTCTGTCTGTCTGTCTGTCTGTCTGTCTGTCTGTCTGTCTGTCTGTCTGTCTGTCTGTCTGTCTGTCTGTCTGTCTGTCTGTCTGTCTGTCTGTCTGTCTGTCTGTCTGTCTGTCTGTCTGTCTGTCTGTCTGTCTGTCTGTCTGTCTGTCTGTCTGTCTGTCTGTCTGTCTGTCTGTCTGTCTGTCTGTCTGTCTGTCTGTCTGTCTGTCTGTCTGTCTGTCTGTCTGTCTGTCTGTCTGTCTGTCTGTCTGTCTGTCTGTCTGTCTGTCTGTCTGTCTGTCTGTCTGTCTGTCTGTCTGTCTGTCTGTCTGTCTGTCTGTCTGTCTGTCTGTCTGTCTGTCTGTCTGTCTGTCTGTCTGTCTGTCTGTCTGTCTGTCTGTCTGTCTGTCTGTCTGTCTGTCTGTCTGTCTGTCTGTCTGTCTGTCTGTCTGTCTGTCTGTCTGTCTGTCTGTCTGTCTGTCTGTCTGTCTGTCTGTCTGTCTGTCTGTCTGTCTGTCTGTCTGTCTGTCTGTCTGTCTGTCTGTCTGTCTGTCT
Source organism: Sabethes cyaneus (assembly GCF_943734655.1). NCBI lineage: Eukaryota > Metazoa > Arthropoda > Insecta > Diptera > Culicidae > Sabethes > Sabethes cyaneus. The sequence goes on from NC_071355.1 coordinate 36,269,660, forward strand.
GTCTGTCTGTCTGTCTGTCTGTCTGTCTGTCTGTCTGTCTGTCTGTCTGTCTGTCTGTCTGTCTGTCTGTCTGTCTGTCTGTCTGTCTGTCTGTCTGTCTGTCTGTCTGTCTGTCTGTCTGTCTGTCTGTCTGTCTGTCTGTCTGTCTGTCTGTCTGTCTGTCTGTCTGTCTGTCTGTCTGTCTGTCTGTCTGTCTGTCTGTCTGTCTGTCTGTCTGTCTGTCTGTCTGTCTGTCTGTCTGTCTGTCTGTCTGTCTGTCTGTCTGTCTGTCTGTCTGTCTGTCTGTCTGTCTGTCTGTCTGTCTGTCTGTCTGTCTGTCTGTCTGTCTGTCTGTCTGTCTGTCTGTCTGTCTGTCTGTCTGTCTGTCTGTCTGTCTGTCTGTCTGTCTGTCTGTCTGTCTGTCTGTCTGTCTGTCTGTCTGTCTGTCTGTCTGTCTGTCTGTCTGTCTGTCTGTCTGTCTGTCTGTCTGTCTGTCTGTCTGTCTGTCTGTCTGTCTGTCTGTCTGTCTGTCTGTCTGTCTGTCTGTCTGTCTGTCTGTCTGTCTGTCTGTCTGTCTGTCTGTCTGTCTGTCTGTCTGTCTGTCTGTCTGTCTGTCTGTCTGTCTGTCTGTCTGTCTGTCTGTCTGTCTGTCTGTCTGTCTGTCTGTCTGTCTGTCTGTCTGTCTGTCTGTCTGTCTGTCTGTCTGTCTGTCTGTCTGTCTGTCTGTCTGTCTGTCTGTCTGTCTGTCTGTCTGTCTGTCTGTCTGTCTGTCTGTCTGTCTGTCTGTCTGTCTGTCTGTCTGTCTGTCTGTCTGTCTGTCTGTCTGTCTGTCTGTCTGTCTGTCTGTCTGTCTGTCTGTCTGTCTGTCTGTCTGTCTGTCTGTCTGTCTGTCTGTCTGTCTGTCTGTCTGTCTGTCTGTCTGTCTGTCTGTCTGTCTGTCTGTCTGTCTGTCTGTCTGTCTGTCTGTCTGTCTGTCTGTCTGTCTGTCTGTCTGTCTGTCTGTCTGTCTGTCTGTCTGTCTGTCTGTCTGTCTGTCTGTCTGTCTGTCTGTCTGTCTGTCTGTCTGTCTGTCTGTCTGTCTGTCTGTCTGTCTGTCTGTCTGTCTGTCTGTCTGTCTGTCTGTCTGTCTGTCTGTCTGTCTGTCTGTCTGTCTGTCTGTCTGTCTGTCTGTCTGTCTGTCTGTCTGTCTGTCTGTCTGTCCGTATGTTCCTTATAGAATCGAAAACTACTGAACCAATCGACATGAAAATATGCATGTAGAGGTTTTTTGGGGCCAGGAAAGGTTTTAGTGATGGTTAGAAACCCCTCTCCCCACTAAGAGGGGGGGCTCTCATACAAATGAAACACAAATTTCTGCATAACTCGACAACTAATCAAGCAAATAAAACAAAATTTGGCATGTGGGTGTTTTCGGTGACAAGAATTTATTCTATGGTAAATTGAGACCCCTCCCCTCTTTATAAGGGGATTTATAACTCCTCTCCTCTTTAAAAGGGGGGGCTTCCGTACAAATTTCCTTATAACTCGAGAACTAATCAAGCAAATGGAACCAAATTTGGCATGTGCGTGTTTTTGGAGACAAAAATTTTTTCTATGATGAATTGGGACCCCTCCCCGTTTTAGGAGGGGGGGATCCTATACACATGAAATAAAAATTTCCTCATAACTGAAGAACTAATCAAGCAAATGGAACAAAATTTGGCATGTGAAAGTTTTCTAGGGCATGAATATTTTCTATGGTGAATTAGAACCCCTCCCCACTTTAAGAGGGGGGGCTCCTATATAAACGAAATACAAATTTCCTCATAACTCGAGAACTAATCAAGCAAATGGAACAAAATTTGACACGTGGGTGTTTTTGGAGACAAAAATTTGTTCTATGATGAACTGGGACCCCTCCTCACTTTAAGAGGGGGGGCTCCTATACAAATGAAATACAACTTTCCTCATAACTCGAAAGCTAATCAAGCAAATGAAACCAAATTTGGCATGTGAAAGTTTTCGAGGGCAAGAATATTTTCTATGGTGAATTAGGACCCCTCCCAACCTTAAGAGGGGGGGCTCCTATACAAATGAAATACAAATTTCCTCATAATTCGAGAACTAATCAAGCAAATGGAACCAAATTTGACATGTAAGTGGTTTTGGACGCAAGAAAGCGAGTTATGGCCCATCTCCCCTTTAAGAGGGTGGGCTTCCATACAAATGAAATGCAAATTTCCTCTTATCTCGAGAACTAATCAATCAAATGGAACCAAATTTGACATGTAGGAGTTTTAGATGGCAGAAATTTTTTCTATGGTGAATTACGACCCCTTCCCCTTTTAAGAGGGGAGCTCCCAAACAAATGAAATTCAAATTTCCTTATAACTTGAGAACTAATCAAGCAAATGGAACCAAATTTGGCATGTGGGAGATTTTGGAGTCTTGAATTTATTTTACGATAGTTAGAGACCTCTCACCTCTGTGGTAGGGGGATATGGACTCTCATACAAATAAAACAGAAATTTTTGCGAAACTCAAAAACTAATCGAACTCGAGAAATTCGAGACTCTTCCATAAAACATTAGTCAATACAAGACCACAAAAACTATCTATAGTAACACTAGATCATTCAGGACGAGACGGTCGCGAGTGTTGCCGGTGACCCGCCGTCGGAAGCGCCGCCCACTGGGGGGCTTGCAAAACTTGAGATTGTGACAAAGATCATCCGAGATTCATGATTTATGTACAACACAGGTTAATTTGTGGCAATACGAAGTTTGTCGGGTCATCTAGTTATTGGATAAAATATTGCAGTACACAACTTCTTAAGCATTGCTTCAAGGACCCTCCCTCACCTTAATTTTCGCTTTTTTCCCTTCAATGTCTATCAATGTCTTTGTACAATTCTTTCTCCTACTATCCCCTACGTTAATTGTAAAAAAACTTGAAAATACGAAAAACTCAATATATTTAATGTTTTTGAAATCATGAAAAGGTTAATACATTTTTCATAAAAACCTTATTAAAATACTTTTCATTTAAAAATAAAATGATTGAAATCGGTGGTTTAAATGTTATGGTGAAAAAATAAAGAGGGTCTAAAGGCAAAACTGAATATTTCGGGGATTTCCTCACAGTAAACATGAGAAACCTGCCTAATCAGAAGTTGAAATGGTGTCCACTTATTCAGTCGATCAGCTCGTTCACTGCCATCACTGCCGCCTGCCGGTCGGTCCGAAACGAAATAAACTGTGTCGTCGAAATGCAATCACCTCCCAAAAACAACCGCAACCCGTCTCACCGGTGACCAACCAACGAACGGAGCAGTTCAGTAAAGACCTACTCGTGCCTGCTCGGCACGAGGTACCAAACCAGCAGCGGCGGCGGCGCGGTCACCATCATCGGTGCTCTCCGTCCGACAGTAGTATCTGACAGCCACTTAACGATTCGCAGTTTCTCTCCTCTAACGACGACAGAAGAAACAGTGTCGCCGGATCGGCTGGAAATCGGACAAAATCGGGTAAATCGGTAACGATTTTTCGAAAAATGCTGGTCCAAAAAAGCCGAAACGTCGGATAATCAGCCCAAAAATAACATGAGTTTTTCATGCCTGGAGTGCAACTGTATCACGACGCTACCAAACTAACGAAGCAAAACGCTTCTCTTCGTTTGTGGCTTGACTGATTACCGCGGAACAGAAGTGCGGCTAGCGTCGCTGCGAGTATCGACGGAAGCTTGTGAAGCGTTCGAATAAAACTAACACGGATATCGGTTAGTTTGAGAGTTCGTCGTTGCTCGTTACTTCCTTCCCCGAGTGGCGGGGTGAAGCGACGAAGCTGGCTGTGCGGTGCGGGGTATGCGGTATATGGCAAAAAGTTAAGCGATGATGTATTGAGTAAAATTGAGTTTTCTCCGGAAGCTTGGGTGGTGGGAGGACATCCGGCAAGCAAACCAGCCATATTGGTTCGTTCGTTCGTCGTGTCCCGTCCTCCCGTCCCGTCCCGGCCGCTCCCGGGTCGCCAGACTGTGATTGGGAAAAGACGACCCGATAAAGCAGGTCACATCTACGACGAACGGCTACGCGCGGGAGAATGGACCAACTTTTCTCGCTGTGCTGTGTGACGAAGTGGTGCTGGAATTTCTCCACCAGCAGTTGGAGCAGCGACGCTTTCCGGCTGGGTGGGGTGGCTTCTCAATTGGCCGACTAAAGCTTGTCGGGAACAGGGAAAGAACAGAGGACGAGCGGAAGCGGAAAAGATAAATTCCGGTGGTAATTTTATTTGCATTCTGACACAGGTTTTCCTCCTGTCCATCATGCTGCGGGAGCTCGCTCGAGTTACTCGAAGCGTGGCGTGGGTGGGATGGTAACTGATGGAAGTTTAAGCTGTGCGGTTTGACCTGATGGCGTTGATTTGGGTACAGATGCCACGACGATGAATGAAATTAGTGCAAATTTAGAAACGCCACAGCAAACAGCAGACATCTGTCGGACCGGCCCAAAACATTCTCCAAATATTTACAACCGATTTGAATAATTATCATAGCAAAGCTAGGAGTGAATTCGGTCGTTTTTTTTTCTTTTTGTTTTTATTCTACCGCCTTGAATTCAATGGTTTACATTAGTTAAACGCGTACACAAACACATACAACCACACACAAACAATCTTTCGCACCCGCTTCGAATATGGCAAGCGAAAAAAAAATTCCAAAACGTTGAAAGATCGCTTGCTGCCCGCTCATAAGTCATGCAAACTGACGCTTTTTACGACCTGTTTTCATTCAACAGTCAGTTGCTCCCAGTCCCAGCCTTGAGGGACAAGCAAGGAGCGCAACGTGCGTACGAACGGACGATCTCTTGGACGATCTTATGGTTCTGCTGGGAGCTGAGCTGACGACGACGACGACGACGACGACGAAAATGGATCGTATGGCAAAGGTGGGTAGCAAAGGTAGGTGCCGCTGATTTTTTACGATGTTTAAGCGGCACTGCGGCTTTGATGTATTCGATTCGTGTTTTTCTTTCGCTGCCACCGTCCGTCCGTCGTCGTAAGGAATTTCCGCAGAGCTTTCGGGACGCAATTGCAAACCAAAACCACCGCCTATGGCGATACACACTAGGGTGATCACAATTTACTGGGAGCCATAGTATTTTGCAATATAAAATTTGCTATAAATAAAGCACTTTGTATTTAATTAATGTTTTTCAATTTCCCCCCTTAAATCGTTAGATCTGTATCGTCATATAAATTCAAATACTTTTATTTCTCTCTATTATACAGTCCAATTCCGAGTATTGTTGGTCACTCCATCGACGAATAAAATATAAGCAATCCGAAAAAAAAATCGCGTTTCTGCTACCCGATTCGATGAATCAATGAACAACGAACGACTGGCCTGGCCTGGCCTGGCCGGCTTGACTGTGTCATGATTTATGTGGAACTCAGTCGGTCCGTACCGTACCTACTAAACGCCTATTGGTGTCAATTGGTGGATGCCGGCAAAATGTGTTGCCAATGTGCGATATTTCAAAGTCGCGGAATGTGGCGAGTAATTGGATTTAGAAGAAGCAACAGACGGTCATTTAAACCTACTCCCCAATCTATAGTAAGTAATTTAACATTGTATTGGAGGTTTATTTCATTGGATCTATTTTATGCCGCGCAAGTAGCTGCTGCCGCAGATATGCGAAGACTTGAGGTCATTTGAAAATTATACATTTTCGACACCTACCAGCAGATCATGAATACAAAGCAGGTGTCGAAAATGACTTGTTCGTTATAATTTCAACCAACCTTGATTATACGTTTGCACGACAAACAATATCATTCAACTTGCCGGTTGATTTTTAGTTGGAAGCTTTCAACTCCGCACAGTGAGACCATTCTGGAAAAGACGGTCAAAAGTCTTTTCTCGCTTTTCCTGACGTTTTAGAGCTTAGGTGTCTTCGGAGAAGTTTCTTAGAAAAGTATTCTACATCTGTTGACATTTTTATACAATTAGAATTACTTGTAAAACGGTAAAATTTATGCTTCAAATCAATTTTTAAAGCAAATAAAGCAACATACGATATTTACACCTTCTAGAAAGTTACATATTTTGATAATATCAAAAAGTTTGTAGAACATGTCAAACCTGTTAGATGATGTTTCGTGTACAAAAAGTTTAACAAACTGATTTTAAAGCGGTCATGACAGACAGTCAATTATATCTTACAAACCATATGATGCAGATACTTAGTATTTTCGGCAAAGTTGAATGAAATTTAAAGATCTACAACTTTGCCGAACACATAAACATGTTATCTAGTTCCTATAAAAAGTTAAATTTTTCAAATATGTTATCCCCTTAATATCTAATTGTATAAAAATGTCAACAGATGCAGAATACTTTTTTAAGAAACTTCTCCGAAAACACCTAAGCTCCAAAACGTCAGGAAAAGCGAGAAAAGACTTTTAACCGTCTTTTTCCAGAATGGTCCCACTGTGCTCCGTAGAGATGATTATTCATTTCAATCAAGACGAATACTACTTTACTTCTTTCACTAGTTTTGCTATCCAACAAAAACTTGCATTATAGTTCAGCAATTACTTGTTTCTTTGATATTAATTATATAACAGTCATATAAGCCTATTATACAACAAAAATATGTGTTGGATATAACGACAATTTATCAATACGAAATTTTATAACAATATCAAACAAGGTTTGCTGCTTTCTTGAAAATAAATACAAAAAACTCGCTCCTTACAAACTGTGGTGGGGGTGGGGCACCTCAAGGCAGTGTTATGGGATCGTTTGATTTACCTATGGTTTTCGTTGCGAATATTTATGGTATAGTTAACTATAAAGGACTACTATTCACCACAATAAACGAACACCATCTCCCAAAATTTTCTACTTTAACGGTGTTGCAGTGATTTAAACAGAATTGAAACGCTGAAAAAAATGTGTCAGTTTTCCAGAGCTGGCAAAGGACGAAAAACAGCAATCGTCCTTCCTAGACCGGTACTATTGAATATGTCACTTCTCGCTAAAAGAAATTAATTCTAAAACAATTCTTACCCTAGTCAATGTTTTTCTACATTAAGGGGTGAATTCTACCCGCCCTTGTAGACATCAATCCCGAGTACGTTTCCTTATTTAGAAACAAACTTTTCTTCTTTTTTATTTGAAACCACAAACTGAAGGTTTGGTCTGAAACTATGGTATCACTATTTGTCCGGGATAAAATGCATTGTTAGGTTCACACATTGTCGTATCTCGTTTTAACTCTTGTAAGTATACAATTCATCGATGTTGCCAAAAATTTTGGTTGGCACTAATAGTGTTCCAGTCTGGCGAGCATAACGTGACGTACATTTGATTCCAGCACAAGCACGTTCGCTCTGAAAAAGAAGTGCGCTAATATTAGTCATTGAGATTCTCTTCTTTCTTTGGAACGGGAGGCCATGAATTAACGCTCCTCTCAATTCCTGTGAGAGCTATCGCAATATCTTCGAAGCTTATTCGCGAATTCCCTCCCTGGCTAGACACTTTGACTTCCGTTTCCTATAGCCCACCAAAATGAGGCGGATTCAGTGCATTTAGGTGCCATGAACTAGTTAATTTTTATCTCTTCGAAATTCTTTCCGTTGCCTATGTCTGTAGGTCGTTGGCGTCGTAGAATGAACCGTCGCAGGGCTCAGAAGAATGCCAAAGTTGATAAATCTCCAACCAATTCAGGGCTGGACTGGCAATCAATGCCAGTAGCAACACACTTGCGATGCTTCTAGTTATATCAGCTTGTTAATGACTGAAAGTGGTCATACAATAGTCAGCTCAACTGTTTTATAACCAGTGCGCAGTGCTGGTAGCTGTCTAACGTTAGAGTCTTCGGACGTAATGAGTTTTCAAATTCAAATTCGAACGTATTCTTAATCTCAAAAAAAAATGAACACGAAAAATAGTACTATAGGAATTTAAAATTGATCCGGTCAATAAGATCGTAACACAAGCCCCACAATTGTTTTGTATTCTAACAACTGGTTGCGTCTGTCCTCTGTTGGACGAAAACAGAAGATCAAGTTTCGAAAGCGGAATGTACCACCTAGGCTTTGCTTTGATTTGAAATCAAATGAAAGGCTTATTAAGCTGTTCAGAAATATTGAATTGAAGATCATTTTGATGCAATTGAGCTGATGTTTTTTTTTTATTTTCATGGTTTGAGCACCACAGACACTCTCATTGTTAAATTTTTCTTTTTTTCTTACCTTCATTTTTCTTATCAGAAATATTCGTGTTGTTGAAACTTTATTTCCTAAAAATATGTCTGTCTGTCTATCTATCGTTACTACCGTTAAGTATTACTTCGAGGAAAGGCTATGTCTGTACACACCGATCCGGAGATGGCGACCGTCCTAACGTCCACTCCTTCATAGGCACCCTCGCAGGGTTCTGTCATCCTTAAAACTACTACATGCTCCTTCACCGTTAACTTTCCTTGCACCTGTCGAGACGTGTACCGATCCAAAGATGGTGTCTGCCTGTCTGTCTGTCTGTCTGTCTGTCTGTCTGTCTGTCTGTCTGTCTGTCTGTCTGTCTGTCTGTCTGTCTGTCTGTCTGTCTGTCTGTCTGTCTGTCTGTCTGTCTGTCTGTCTGTCTGTCTGTCTGTCTGTCTGTCTGTCTGTCTGTCTGTCTGTCTGTCTGTCTGTCTGTCTGTCTGTCTGTCTGTCTGTCTGTCTGTCTGTCTGTCTGTCTGTCTGACAGACTGATCGTCTTTATCTTTACGACATTCCTCTTTTTGTCCGTCTTTTCTCTCATGTTTATTCCGTTTTTAGCTACCTTTTTTACCTATCCTCCCATTTTACGTCTTTTTCTCGTCCGTTTTACCTTTTTCTTTACTCTGTTATTCTTTGTTTTCCTCTTTTTCTGTACCATTTCCCTGGTTTTTGTCCCATATTTCTCATTTATATCCCGCTTGACTTTTTTTCCCGCTTCAACGTTTCTTCTATCGGTTTCCCTCTTCTCCCGCTATTCTTCTTGTCCTTATTGATTTCTTTTGTTCACTATTTGCTTCCTTGTCTCGTTTTTTCTCTTTTTCTTCCACGCTTTTGCTTTTTCCTGCCCTCTGTTTGCTCTTTTTTTATTCTTTTTCTCTTCATTTTTTGTCCCGTTTTTCACCCGACTCCTGATTATACACTATTCCTGTTTGTAGTTCTTGAAGCGTCTTAGTAGAATACGAAACCTGGAAATTAAATAGAAAGAAAACTTCCTCAAGTGTCAAAGTGTCAATTCGAAAACAGACACTGAGGAAGCCTGCAAGTCGTGGGCGAAATACGTGTCTGTCAAGAATAAAATATACGTAGTAGAAGTGAATTGGATAAGTTTTCTTTTTATTTAATGCACTATTCCTGTGTGTTTTGTTGTTTTTTCTTTCGTTTTTCCTGGATTCCAGGCTCGTTTACCGTCACATTCTGTTCTGTTTCAATTTTTTCGGTGCCGGTTTTCGTCGTTTTTCCCTATTTAAGTTTATTCTCATTCATTTCTTGTTTTTTATAACTTTTGTTCCTTTTATATCAGTTTTTGTTTTCCTTGCTTCATTTTTTTGGCTCATTTTTAACCTTGGCAATTTTCACTCCTATTTTCTTCTTTTATACTTTTAATCTGTTTATGTCTCGCTTTCACTCCTATAAACTTTTTCCTTCGTTTTTCTTCTTTCCCATTGAAAAATGAAATTTTTATTTTTCTCCTCTTGCATTTCTTTTTATATTTCGTTTATTCAGTATTTTACATATTTTCCTCCGTGCTCATTATCTTTTTTTTTCTCCTTCTGTCTCATTTGTCCTCTTTTGCTTCTTTTTCTAGAGGAGTAGCAGGACCCTACTAGCACACTTGCTATAAAACAGTTGAGCTGACTGTTGTATGACTAATTTGAGCCACTAATAAGTTGCTATCGCTCAAAAGAACGTTAGTGCGATACTTGGGGAGATAGCCAGGGAGTTGGCTTCGAGGTATGACGCTTGCCTAATAAGTCAGTCGTCGTATGTGCGAATCTCGACTGAGAGAGGCTCTTAGAGTCAATAGGATCGTAGCAACTGGTCCTGCAGTTGTTCTGCACTCTAACAGCTGGCTGCGAAGTCTGTCGTATAAAAACAGAAGGTCAATTTTCAATAACGGAATGTAGCACTTAGACTTGGCTTTGCTTTTACTGCGTCATCAACAAGTAATAGAATTTAATTGAAATAGTTTTCTTTTTATTTAATTTCAGGCTTCGTATTCTACTAAGACGCTCCAAAAATTTCAGTCAATCGGAGCAGTGCCAGAATATCAAGAAGCACCATAACAATAGAACCTACAAGAAAAACCGAGCACCTGAAAGGACTTTTGCACAGCAAATTTCCTCGAAGAAAAGGTCACGGATCTTGTATAACTATCTCCTGGAAATATCCGATCGATGCGTTACGAAGGACGACGAAACGGACGTCAAATTGGACACAAGTTCACCGCCAGGTGCGCAATATTTTAACGTTGTACTGCTCACCTAAGATACATCAGGACACAAGAGTTTGGAAAGAATTTGGAAAGATCTTTGGTATGACAAGCAATCTGCTCCTGTGGATTGTAAAGTTCGTCGTATTTCACAACGAGCACGATCAACGGTAGGGACAACAGAAAGTAGTTCATTAAAAAACGACTTCTGTCTATCTACCGAAAGCACATATCTTCACCATTCTTTGAGGCGAATAAGCTGCTGCGAGTTTGACACTTTTCAAAACTGAACAAGTTGATTTTGTTCAAAAATATCAATACATAGCAAACTGTCCACAACTGCTGCCCATTGAGGATACTGGCTTCTAATCTAAAGGCATCTCAAGAAAGATGGTCGAGAAGCTAACTCCGTTGGCAGTTTCAGGACATTTTGATCTGCAGCAGTGCGAAAACTTTCAGTGAACGTTGTACAAAACCTCATGAAAGGCATCGTCAGAAATGTTAGATATAAGGGTGCGACGACAGTAGTTTAATTACTAAAACATTCGGGTACCAACCGGAAGAGCGTGAGTGCGAGTCCCACCAGCCATTGAACGACCCAATATATTTTTGATCTATCTATCGAATGTTTCTAAAAATATGTCTGTCTGTCTATCTATCGTTACTACCGTTAAGTATTACTTCGAGGAAAGGCTATGTCTGTACACACCGATCCGGAGATGGCGACCGTCCTAACGTCCACTCCTTCATAGGCACCCTCGCAGGGTTCTGTCATCCTTAAAACTACTACATGCTCCTTCACCGTTAACTTTCCTTGCACCTGTCGAGACGTGTACCGATCCAAAGATGGTGTCTGCCTGTCTGTCTGTCTGTCTGTCTGTCTGTCTGTCTGTCTGTCTGTCTGTCTGTCTGTCTGTCTGTCTGTCTGTCTGTCTGTCTGTCTGTCTGTCTGTCTGTCTGTCTGTCTGTCTGTCTGTCTGTCTGTCTGTCTGTCTGTCTGTCTGTCTGTCTGTCTGTCTGTCTGTCTGTCTGTCTGTCTGTCTGTCTGTCTGTCTGTCTGTCTGTCTGTCTGTCTGTCTGTCTGTCTGTCTGTCTGTCTGTCTGTCTGTCTGTCTGTCTGTCTGTCTGTCTGTCTGACAGACTGATCGTCTTTATCTTTACGACATTCCTCTTTTTGTCCGTCTTTTCTCTCATGTTTATTCCGTTTTTAGCTACCTTTTTTACCTATCCTCCCATTTTACGTCTTTTTCTCGTCCGTTTTACCTTTTTCTTTACTCTGTTATTCTTTGTTTTCCTCTTTTTCTGTACCATTTCCCTGGTTTTTGTCCCATATTTCTCATTTATATCCCGCTTGACTTTTTTTCCCGCTTCAACGTTTCTTCTATCGGTTTCCCTCTTCTCCCGCTATTCTTCTTGTCCTTATTGATTTCTTTTGTTCACTATTTGCTTCCTTGTCTCGTTTTTTCTCTTTTTCTTCCACGCTTTTGCTTTTTCCTGCCCTCTGTTTGCTCTTTTTTTATTCTTTTTCTCTTCATTTTTTGTCCCGTTTTTCACCCGACTCCTGATTATACACTATTCCTGTTTGTAGTTCTTGAAGCGTCTTAGTAGAATACGAAACCTGGAAATTAAATAGAAAGAAAACTTCCTCAAGTGTCAAAGTGTCAATTCGAAAACAGACACTGAGGAAGCCTGCAAGTCGTGGGCGAAATACGTGTCTGTCAAGAATAAAATATACGTAGTAGAAGTGAATTGGATAAGTTTTCTTTTTATTTAATGCACTATTCCTGTGTGTTTTGTTGTTTTTTCTTTCGTTTTTCCTGGATTCCAGGCTCGTTTACCGTCACATTCTGTTCTGTTTCAATTTTTTCGGTGCCGGTTTTCGTCGTTTTTCCCTATTTAAGTTTATTCTCATTCATTTCTTGTTTTTTATAACTTTTGTTCCTTTTATATCAGTTTTTGTTTTCCTTGCTTCATTTTTTTGGCTCATTTTTAACCTTGGCAATTTTCACTCCTATTTTCTTCTTTTATACTTTTAATCTGTTTATGTCTCGCTTTCACTCCTATAAACTTTTTCCTTCGTTTTTCTTCTTTCCCATTGAAAAATGAAATTTTTATTTTTCTCCTCTTGCATTTCTTTTTATATTTCGTTTATTCAGTATTTTACATATTTTCCTCCGTGCTCATTATCTTTTTTTTTCTCCTTCTGTCTCATTTGTCCTCTTTTGCTTCTTTTTCTAGAGGAGTAGCAGGACCCTACTAGCACACTTGCTATAAAACAGTTGAGCTGACTGTTGTATGACTAATTTGAGCCACTAATAAGTTGCTATCGCTCAAAAGAACGTTAGTGCGATACTTGGGGAGATAGCCAGGGAGTTGGCTTCGAGGTATGACGCTTGCCTAATAAGTCAGTCGTCGTATGTGCGAATCTCGACTGAGAGAGGCTCTTAGAGTCAATAGGATCGTAGCAACTGGTCCTGCAGTTGTTCTGCACTCTAACAGCTGGCTGCGAAGTCTGTCGTATAAAAACAGAAGGTCAATTTTCAATAACGGAATGTAGCACTTAGACTTGGCTTTGCTTTTACTGCGTCATCAACAAGTAATAGAATTTAATTGAAATAGTTTTCTTTTTATTTAATTTCAGGCTTCGTATTCTACTAAGACGCTCCAAAAATTTCAGTCAATCGGAGCAGTGCCAGAATATCAAGAAGCACCATAACAATAGAACCTACAAGAAAAACCGAGCACCTGAAAGGACTTTTGCACAGCAAATTTCCTCGAAGAAAAGGTCACGGATCTTGTATAACTATCTCCTGGAAATATCCGATCGATGCGTTACGAAGGACGACGAAACGGACGTCAAATTGGACACAAGTTCACCGCCAGGTGCGCAATATTTTAACGTTGTACTGCTCACCTAAGATACATCAGGACACAAGAGTTTGGAAAGAATTTGGAAAGATCTTTGGTATGACAAGCAATCTGCTCCTGTGGATTGTAAAGTTCGTCGTATTTCACAACGAGCACGATCAACGGTAGGGACAACAGAAAGTAGTTCATTAAAAAACGACTTCTGTCTATCTACCGAAAGCACATATCTTCACCATTCTTTGAGGCGAATAAGCTGCTGCGAGTTTGACACTTTTCAAAACTGAACAAGTTGATTTTGTTCAAAAATATCAATACATAGCAAACTGTCCACAACTGCTGCCCATTGAGGATACTGGCTTCTAATCTAAAGGCATCTCAAGAAAGATGGTCGAGAAGCTAACTCCGTTGGCAGTTTCAGGACATTTTGATCTGCAGCAGTGCGAAAACTTTCAGTGAACGTTGTACAAAACCTCATGAAAGGCATCGTCAGAAATGTTAGATATAAGGGTGCGACGACAGTAGTTTAATTACTAAAACATTCGGGTACCAACCGGAAGAGCGTGAGTGCGAGTCCCACCAGCCATTGAACGACCCAATATATTTTTGATCTATCTATCGAATGTTTCTAAAAATATGTCTGTCTGTCTATCTATCGTTACTACCGTTAAGTATTACTTCGAGGAAAGGCTATGTCTGTACACACCGATCCGGAGATGGCGACCGTCCTAACGTCCACTCCTTCATAGGCACCCTCGCAGGGTTCTGTCATCCTTAAAACTACTACATGCTCCTTCACCGTTAACTTTCCTTGCACCTGTCGAGACGTGTACCGATCCAAAGATGGTGTCTGCCTGTCTGTCTGTCTGTCTGTCTGTCTGTCTGTCTGTCTGTCTGTCTGTCTGTCTGTCTGTCTGTCTGTCTGTCTGTCTGTCTGTCTGTCTGTCTGTCTGTCTGTCTGTCTGTCTGTCTGTCTGTCTGTCTGTCTGTCTGTCTGTCTGTCTGTCTGTCTGTCTGTCTGTCTGTCTGTCTGTCTGTCTGTCTGTCTGTCTGTCTGTCTGTCTGTCTGTCTGTCTGTCTGTCTGTCTGTCTGTCTGTCTGACAGACTGATCGTCTTTATCTTTACGACATTCCTCTTTTTGTCCGTCTTTTCTCTCATGTTTATTCCGTTTTTAGCTACCTTTTTTACCTATCCTCCCATTTTACGTCTTTTTCTCGTCCGTTTTACCTTTTTCTTTACTCTGTTATTCTTTGTTTTCCTCTTTTTCTGTACCATTTCCCTGGTTTTTGTCCCATATTTCTCATTTATATCCCGCTTGACTTTTTTTCCCGCTTCAACGTTTCTTCTATCGGTTTCCCTCTTCTCCCGCTATTCTTCTTGTCCTTATTGATTTCTTTTGTTCACTATTTGCTTCCTTGTCTCGTTTTTTCTCTTTTTCTTCCACGCTTTTGCTTTTTCCTGCCCTCTGTTTGCTCTTTTTTTATTCTTTTTCTCTTCATTTTTTGTCCCGTTTTTCACCCGACTCCTGATTATACACTATTCCTGTTTGTAGTTCTTGAAGCGTCTTAGTAGAATACGAAACCTGGAAATTAAATAGAAAGAAAACTTCCTCAAGTGTCAAAGTGTCAATTCGAAAACAGACACTGAGGAAGCCTGCAAGTCGTGGGCGAAATACGTGTCTGTCAAGAATAAAATATACGTAGTAGAAGTGAATTGGATAAGTTTTCTTTTTATTTAATGCACTATTCCTGTGTGTTTTGTTGTTTTTTCTTTCGTTTTTCCTGGATTCCAGGCTCGTTTACCGTCACATTCTGTTCTGTTTCAATTTTTTCGGTGCCGGTTTTCGTCGTTTTTCCCTATTTAAGTTTATTCTCATTCATTTCTTGTTTTTTATAACTTTTGTTCCTTTTATATCAGTTTTTGTTTTCCTTGCTTCATTTTTTTGGCTCATTTTTAACCTTGGCAATTTTCACTCCTATTTTCTTCTTTTATACTTTTAATCTGTTTATGTCTCGCTTTCACTCCTATAAACTTTTTCCTTCGTTTTTCTTCTTTCCCATTGAAAAATGAAATTTTTATTTTTCTCCTCTTGCATTTCTTTTTATATTTCGTTTATTCAGTATTTTACATATTTTCCTCCGTGCTCATTATCTTTTTTTTTCTCCTTCTGTCTCATTTGTCCTCTTTTGCTTCTTTTTCTAGAGGAGTAGCAGGACCCTACTAGCACACTTGCTATAAAACAGTTGAGCTGACTGTTGTATGACTAATTTGAGCCACTAATAAGTTGCTATCGCTCAAAAGAACGTTAGTGCGATACTTGGGGAGATAGCCAGGGAGTTGGCTTCGAGGTATGACGCTTGCCTAATAAGTCAGTCGTCGTATGTGCGAATCTCGACTGAGAGAGGCTCTTAGAGTCAATAGGATCGTAGCAACTGGTCCTGCAGTTGTTCTGCACTCTAACAGCTGGCTGCGAAGTCTGTCGTATAAAAACAGAAGGTCAATTTTCAATAACGGAATGTAGCACTTAGACTTGGCTTTGCTTTTACTGCGTCATCAACAAGTAATAGAATTTAATTGAAATAGTTTTCTTTTTATTTAATTTCAGGCTTCGTATTCTACTAAGACGCTCCAAAAATTTCAGTCAATCGGAGCAGTGCCAGAATATCAAGAAGCACCATAACAATAGAACCTACAAGAAAAACCGAGCACCTGAAAGGACTTTTGCACAGCAAATTTCCTCGAAGAAAAGGTCACGGATCTTGTATAACTATCTCCTGGAAATATCCGATCGATGCGTTACGAAGGACGACGAAACGGACGTCAAATTGGACACAAGTTCACCGCCAGGTGCGCAATATTTTAACGTTGTACTGCTCACCTAAGATACATCAGGACACAAGAGTTTGGAAAGAATTTGGAAAGATCTTTGGTATGACAAGCAATCTGCTCCTGTGGATTGTAAAGTTCGTCGTATTTCACAACGAGCACGATCAACGGTAGGGACAACAGAAAGTAGTTCATTAAAAAACGACTTCTGTCTATCTACCGAAAGCACATATCTTCACCATTCTTTGAGGCGAATAAGCTGCTGCGAGTTTGACACTTTTCAAAACTGAACAAGTTGATTTTGTTCAAAAATATCAATACATAGCAAACTGTCCACAACTGCTGCCCATTGAGGATACTGGCTTCTAATCTAAAGGCATCTCAAGAAAGATGGTCGAGAAGCTAACTCCGTTGGCAGTTTCAGGACATTTTGATCTGCAGCAGTGCGAAAACTTTCAGTGAACGTTGTACAAAACCTCATGAAAGGCATCGTCAGAAATGTTAGATATAAGGGTGCGACGACAGTAGTTTAATTACTAAAACATTCGGGTACCAACCGGAAGAGCGTGAGTGCGAGTCCCACCAGCCATTGAACGACCCAATATATTTTTGATCTATCTATCGAATGTTTCTAAAAATATGTCTGTCTGTCTATCTATCGTTACTACCGTTAAGTATTACTTCGAGGAAAGGCTATGTCTGTACACACCGATCCGGAGATGGCGACCGTCCTAACGTCCACTCCTTCATAGGCACCCTCGCAGGGTTCTGTCATCCTTAAAACTACTACATGCTCCTTCACCGTTAACTTTCCTTGCACCTGTCGAGACGTGTACCGATCCAAAGATGGTGTCTGCCTGTCTGTCTGTCTGTCTGTCTGTCTGTCTGTCTGTCTGTCTGTCTGTCTGTCTGTCTGTCTGT
Source organism: Sabethes cyaneus (assembly GCF_943734655.1). Lineage (NCBI taxonomy): Eukaryota > Metazoa > Arthropoda > Insecta > Diptera > Culicidae > Sabethes > Sabethes cyaneus. The sequence goes on from NC_071355.1 coordinate 36,286,704, forward strand.
CTGTCTGTCTGTCTGTCTGTCTGTCTGTCTGTCTGTCTGTCTGTCTGTCTGTCTGTCTGTCTGTCTGTCTGTCTGTCTGTCTGTCTGTCTGTCTGTCTGTCTGTCTGTCTGTCTGTCTGTCTGTCTGTCTGTCTGTCTGTCTGTCTGTCTGTCTGTCTGTCTGACAGACTGATCGTCTTTATCTTTACGACATTCCTCTTTTTGTCCGTCTTTTCTCTCATGTTTATTCCGTTTTTAGCTACCTTTTTTACCTATCCTCCCATTTTACGTCTTTTTCTCGTCCGTTTTACCTTTTTCTTTACTCTGTTATTCTTTGTTTTCCTCTTTTTCTGTACCATTTCCCTGGTTTTTGTCCCATATTTCTCATTTATATCCCGCTTGACTTTTTTTCCCGCTTCAACGTTTCTTCTATCGGTTTCCCTCTTCTCCCGCTATTCTTCTTGTCCTTATTGATTTCTTTTGTTCACTATTTGCTTCCTTGTCTCGTTTTTTCTCTTTTTCTTCCACGCTTTTGCTTTTTCCTGCCCTCTGTTTGCTCTTTTTTTATTCTTTTTCTCTTCATTTTTTGTCCCGTTTTTCACCCGACTCCTGATTATACACTATTCCTGTTTGTAGTTCTTGAAGCGTCTTAGTAGAATACGAAACCTGGAAATTAAATAGAAAGAAAACTTCCTCAAGTGTCAAAGTGTCAATTCGAAAACAGACACTGAGGAAGCCTGCAAGTCGTGGGCGAAATACGTGTCTGTCAAGAATAAAATATACGTAGTAGAAGTGAATTGGATAAGTTTTCTTTTTATTTAATGCACTATTCCTGTGTGTTTTGTTGTTTTTTCTTTCGTTTTTCCTGGATTCCAGGCTCGTTTACCGTCACATTCTGTTCTGTTTCAATTTTTTCGGTGCCGGTTTTCGTCGTTTTTCCCTATTTAAGTTTATTCTCATTCATTTCTTGTTTTTTATAACTTTTGTTCCTTTTATATCAGTTTTTGTTTTCCTTGCTTCATTTTTTTGGCTCATTTTTAACCTTGGCAATTTTCACTCCTATTTTCTTCTTTTATACTTTTAATCTGTTTATGTCTCGCTTTCACTCCTATAAACTTTTTCCTTCGTTTTTCTTCTTTCCCATTGAAAAATGAAATTTTTATTTTTCTCCTCTTGCATTTCTTTTTATATTTCGTTTATTCAGTATTTTACATATTTTCCTCCGTGCTCATTATCTTTTTTTTTCTCCTTCTGTCTCATTTGTCCTCTTTTGCTTCTTTTTCTAGAGGAGTAGCAGGACCCTACTAGCACACTTGCTATAAAACAGTTGAGCTGACTGTTGTATGACTAATTTGAGCCACTAATAAGTTGCTATCGCTCAAAAGAACGTTAGTGCGATACTTGGGGAGATAGCCAGGGAGTTGGCTTCGAGGTATGACGCTTGCCTAATAAGTCAGTCGTCGTATGTGCGAATCTCGACTGAGAGAGGCTCTTAGAGTCAATAGGATCGTAGCAACTGGTCCTGCAGTTGTTCTGCACTCTAACAGCTGGCTGCGAAGTCTGTCGTATAAAAACAGAAGGTCAATTTTCAATAACGGAATGTAGCACTTAGACTTGGCTTTGCTTTTACTGCGTCATCAACAAGTAATAGAATTTAATTGAAATAGTTTTCTTTTTATTTAATTTCAGGCTTCGTATTCTACTAAGACGCTCCAAAAATTTCAGTCAATCGGAGCAGTGCCAGAATATCAAGAAGCACCATAACAATAGAACCTACAAGAAAAACCGAGCACCTGAAAGGACTTTTGCACAGCAAATTTCCTCGAAGAAAAGGTCACGGATCTTGTATAACTATCTCCTGGAAATATCCGATCGATGCGTTACGAAGGACGACGAAACGGACGTCAAATTGGACACAAGTTCACCGCCAGGTGCGCAATATTTTAACGTTGTACTGCTCACCTAAGATACATCAGGACACAAGAGTTTGGAAAGAATTTGGAAAGATCTTTGGTATGACAAGCAATCTGCTCCTGTGGATTGTAAAGTTCGTCGTATTTCACAACGAGCACGATCAACGGTAGGGACAACAGAAAGTAGTTCATTAAAAAACGACTTCTGTCTATCTACCGAAAGCACATATCTTCACCATTCTTTGAGGCGAATAAGCTGCTGCGAGTTTGACACTTTTCAAAACTGAACAAGTTGATTTTGTTCAAAAATATCAATACATAGCAAACTGTCCACAACTGCTGCCCATTGAGGATACTGGCTTCTAATCTAAAGGCATCTCAAGAAAGATGGTCGAGAAGCTAACTCCGTTGGCAGTTTCAGGACATTTTGATCTGCAGCAGTGCGAAAACTTTCAGTGAACGTTGTACAAAACCTCATGAAAGGCATCGTCAGAAATGTTAGATATAAGGGTGCGACGACAGTAGTTTAATTACTAAAACATTCGGGTACCAACCGGAAGAGCGTGAGTGCGAGTCCCACCAGCCATTGAACGACCCAATATATTTTTGATCTATCTATCGAATGTTTCTAGTTCATCCAGTTTATCATTTCACGCACCAGACACTTCCTCATTCCCATAAAAAAGAGAAAAGTTAGAGCATTCTTCAGAAACCAGCGTGTATTTTACCTGATTTTATCACAACGTACAATCATTTTCATATATAGAACTCAAACTTTTGAATTTGTTCGAAAATAAATAATTTCCCACCAAAAATCGGTGTTCACATTATGAAATGAACAGCGCTTAGGCTAATAATATTGGGTAAGCGAAGGTGGGACTCGAACCAACCACTCCCAATCTCCGGTCGAGCGTGTTATTCGATTACACCACCAATTCGCCTTTGATTTCCGATTTATAGTTTCCACCGCATATGGAACGGTGGACTGTTTGTTAATATTTTATATTTTATAATATAATAGTTTGATATAGACCCAAACCCCATCGAAAGTAAGACATTCTCAGAACTAGAAATATCCAGTTTCAGTTTGTCCCCGCTGTGCACGCTCCTTTGTAGCGCAGACTCTGTGTCACTCGTAAAGTACGAAAAAAAGAAAATCGCCACTTTCACGCCGCAACCCCACCACGCCGCGAAACACCGACAGCTCAACCGAAACGAAGGATGCAGAAAAAGTTAGTTACATGTACCTATCAGCGGAAAGTGTCTTTTCTATTCGGTAGCCGAGATTGCTATTGACCGCTACGCCGCGCCGTGTTGCGCCGCGCCTCGCCGTACGGTAACCGACCGCAGCTGTTCACACCACGACCGACGACAACACGGTCCTCAGTGCAGCAGTACATCGGCATTGTTTAGGCAAACAACAAAAGGCGCCAACACATTGCCGCACCGTGTGCCGTTTTCCACTCACTACTAGCCAAGCTACACAACAAATTCCATTTCGACTGAGTACTGATGGACTGGGGGTTCCATCCAATGCAACGAAGGCAGAGGTAGGCCCCCCCCGGTCTAGGTAAGTGTTTTGTTATGGCTACACGGTACTCGGTACTGGTCGGAGGGTCCCCTCCGTCTCCTTTTTCCTTTTTCACAGTCCCATCAAAGCTAGGCAGCAGTCAACAGGGCACAATGAATGGAGCGGCCTTTCAATTCTATCAACTAGCTCTGTACCTATGGAACTACCGAGTTGCTGTTGGTTGGGAAAAAGTCGGACGAAAGTGTTGTGAGTGAGAAATGCTGCTTGTAATGGAGAAATGGAAATGAAACTGTGTAAAGTGTCATTAGCGAGCGGAGGTAAGTTAAAAAACCAATTAGTGCAGAATGGCTCTTTCGATTGGTTGTGAAACATCTTTATGTTGTGATGTGAACACAATAGCAATAGAGGAACGATGATGAATGTCTTACTTGGATGATAGTAAAAGAAGATCGTGAAAGTCATTGATTCGTAACAAATAATCTGTCATAAAACCTTAACCCCAGGTTAAGGAGGTCAACTATTTCCAAAACGCTTTAAACCTGTAATATATGAGCTGTTTTTGCCAGTGCAAATAGTTGCGCCATCCTCATGTAGTGAAGTCGTAAATTTCTCGCTAAGAAGCTTTCCTTTCACCACGCGTTGCCATACGGATCATGGAGAACGCTCAGCCGAGAGGGCATCATCATCGTTAGTCGGAGCGTGCAAATATTGACACATCTTTATGATTATTTTGTTAAAACCAGAGAATGTAAATAGCTCGGGCAAATAGTGCACAGCGTAAATATCTAAAACAGCCACAAATGCCCCGGATCTGTTAGCTGCGGGTAACGGGGGACCTTTGCAAAACCGAGCAGGGTAGGACTGGCAAGTGATTTGAAAAAACAGGTTGAAGATCTAGCCGCGTCCTAAATTTGGCTCTGAGACGCTACGCTGCACCGGTTGAAGCAAGTAGACGATAGACGTCTCATCACCAACCCACTTCTCTGAGGTTCACTATGATGATGATGATGAAGAGCAGCATCCTCCGACGGGCGATGCAAGACTCGTATATTCGTGCTATTTAGAAGAGATGTCAACTGCAAAATAACACCGCAACGACAGTTGCCAGATGCCATGTACGTACGTATAGAAAATATAATTCGTGTGGGTTTGCGTGTATTTCAGATTGATGAAGATGACCTTTCCGCTCATGGTTAGTTACCGTTCTAAATCAACGAAATTTTCTTTAAACAACGATTCGGAGCATTACTTCTCATTAACTTTATCTCCATGCCCATCAGCCTCTTACAAATTGGTCAAACAAACATGTGAAACACCGTAAAGCCAAACCATCCAGCGGAAAATTTGAACACAAACGAAACGGGGAGCGAACAGCAACAGCACTTCAGCAGACGTGGCAAATGGACAACAGACCATCGAAAATAGCTCTCAAGTTTCGTTTTCAAACACCAACCAGCCAACCAACCACCCACCCACCCACAAACTGTTTTCGCGGCTATTAAGCTGAACCGCTTTGCAACGTTAATCACACTGCACTGGGATGGGATGGATAGAGAAGTCTCGCCTTGCCGCGCTTCGCCAGCGAGACAACTCGCTGCTAATGGGAGGAAACCCTGTCCGGCGTCCATCCGACGCAAGCAAAGAGGTAAAGTTAAATAAACTAGTAATTAATATTTTATTTTATTTTTTTTTTTCTTTTGCTCTTCCTGGCAGCTGCTTGGACGACGACGACGGCGGCACGAAACAACCCCCACAGAAACGGATCTCCCGATCGAGACTCATTCAGTAAGCGTTTTTCTCGTCCAATTAGGAATTTGAGCGCTTGTCCGTTCCCGACCTGCGTCGCTCCAAACCGGCAGGCAAATGACCAAAGCACCGCCACGGTTGAGCGCTTCCAAACCGAGCAGTTTTTTTTGTTTTATTCGGTGTGTGACTAATGACCGTGTTGACTTGCTGATATTGCTACTGCTAGTAGCAGTATAGTAAGCTACTACGTATGTACACAAATTTGGCTGGCTGCAGTTCGGCGGAGCACGGAAAATGGCCAAACGGAAGAAAGCGAGCGCGGTCAGCCAGAGACCAGCGACGGCGGACGACGGCCGACGCAGGAAGACAGTTTGCTTGCCAAGCAAACAGTCAGAGCAGTTCGGTGAGATTCTGTTTGAAGCAAATGAAAAAAAAAACACGAGCCGTCGTCGGAGGACAATTGTTTCGGTGAAAGAAGCGTCCCGCTAGAGGAAGGAGGTGGAACGTTGAATGAGCGATGAAAATATTTCGGTGTTTTCTGCAATTTAGGCATCATAATAAATCGGTGGAAAAGGGTTACGGTGGCAACTGGGAGGGAGCGGACGGTTAATCTGTCGGAAATGAACTACAAATGGTTTCAATTACACTGCGTTTCGTTCTATCTGTGGTGTAATTATTTTTTTATCTAACAGCTTTAATCTGTACCTTACAAGCTTCATATTTATTTTCGCTTGAAAAATTCATTTATCATCGCTATTCTCAGCTCTTTTTTCTGCTTCTACTTCTGACTGTAATCCATTTTTGATTCATCGTTCTACAAGTTGTTCTTTAAAATTTAATTCTCATAGCAAATCTTTCCAAACATATTGAGTCTCTTCAGATTTCTAAATTCAAATTTTCAACTTAAATCCAGCCTTCAAACTTTTCACCTTTTTATCTTTTATAAGCTATACTAGCTGACCCGACAAACTTCGTATTAAGCTTTTAACTTCATTTTTTGCACTAACGTAAGAACTGACGACACTATTAACACAAGGCATACAACTTATCGTTCTTACAAACAAAAGTTTAAAAGGTAAATATACTTTTTATGTTTGTAAGAACGATAAGTGTAATGCCTTGTGTTAATTGTGTTAATAGAGAAACTTCGTATTGCCACAAATTAAACTGTGTTGTACATAAATCGTGAATCTCAGATGACCTTTGTCACAATCTCTGGTTTTGACAGTTTCTGGGGAGTCCATGGGTGTTTTAATAAACAAATTTTCCTCACAGTAAAGTAGAAAACAACTCCCCCATTGCTTAGCCCGATAAAATAAAGCGGATAGCATTTAAATATTCGCCATCATTACAAACTATTTCGCCGAATACCATTCTGCGGAACACCAATTCTCGGTTGACCATAACGCGCAATATAGAGTTTCGCAGAATACCATTTCGCGAAAAACCATACGCGGGATGTACCATTTCACGGAAAATCTTTTCGTAGAAAGTACCATTTCGCAGGGGTGACCCAACTGAAGGAAAGTAATAACGGTCAGTAGATCTAGGAAAATAAATAAACCTAGATAGAGGTGATCTCTACGGGGGGCTGCCCCCGCAGTGGCCGGCGCTTCCGATGGCAGGTCGCCGGCAACACTAGCAGCCTGTGGCCGTCTCGCGCTGAATTATCTAATGTTACTATTGATAGTTTTTTGTGGTCTTGTTATTGACTAATGTTTTATGAAAGAGTCTAAAATTTCTCGAGTTCGATTAAAAATTTCTGTTTTATTTGTATGAGAGTCCTTATCCCCCTACCACAGGGGTGCGGGGTCTCAAACCATCATAAAATATCCCTGCCTCCAAAACCCACCACATGCCAAATTTGGTTCCATTTGCTTGATTAGTTTTCTAGTTATGAGGAAATTTGTATTTCATTTGTATCGGAGCCCCCCACTATTAAAGGGGAGAGGGGTCATAATTCCCCTCCTAAAGAGGGGAGGGGTCTCAATTCACCATAGAAAAAATTGCCTACAAAAACATCTACATGCTAAATTTGGTTCCATTTGCTTGATTGGTTCTGGTGTCGTGAGGAAATATGTATTTCATTTGTAGGGGAGCCCCCCTCCTAAAAAGGTAAGGGGTCCTAATTCATCATAGAAAAAATTCTTGCCTCCAAAAACACCCGCATGCCAAATATGATTCCATTTGATTGATTAGTTCTCGAGTTATGAGAAAATGGTGAATGAGGATTCCCCCCTCCTAAAGTGGGGAGGGATCCTAATTTACCATAGAAAAAATTCTTGCTTCCAAAAACCTTCACATGCTAAATTTGGTTCCATTTGCTTGATTAGTTCTCGAGTTATGAGGAAATTTATACATACTTCATTTGTATGGGAGCGTCCCCTCTTATAGGGGGGAGGGGTCATAATTACCCTCCTAAAGAGGGGAGGGGTCTCAATGCATCATAGAAAAAAAATTGCCTCCCAAAACACCCACATGCCAAAGTTGGTTCCATTTGCTTGATTAGTTCTCGAGTTATGAGGAAATTTGTATTTCATATGAATGGGAACTCCCTCCTAAAGGGCGGAGGGATCATAATTCCCTAATAAGTCTCTAACCATCATAAGAACCTTTACCGGCCCCAAGGCCCCCTACATGCAAATTTTCACGCCGATCGGTTCAGTAGTTTTAGATTCTATAAGGAACATACGGGCAGACAGACAGAAAAGACAGGTACAGATATTAGACAGGTTTAGAAATCGGTCGAAAAACGCGAAATGGAATCAAGATCCGGCGGGCCAAGTCTCATATACCATGCTGGGCATTCGAACATAGCATGATCTGGTGTTTCTCCCGCGCTCCCACATTCAGGACAGGATGCTCACGCTGCGTGGCCAAACCGATGCAAGTACTGCCTAAAGCAGCTATGTCCAGATAAGAACTGCATCAGAAGAAAGTTCGCCTCTCCTTGCTCCCTTTTCATCTAGGTCAATAAACCCGGTGTGAGTCGGTCCATCTGCCGTTTAATGTCGCATCCCAGTCCAGTTCCTGTTCCTGATATATGAACATGAAAAAAATATGAACTGAAAAATGTTACTCCAGTTGCTCCACTGTTTCTATAAAATTTCTAATAACTACGTTTAATTTCCTACAACTTGTCCGAAAATACCTTATTGATTCAAGCTTTCGCTTTTGAGTTGTGGGTATTTTAAAAACTCTATTCGAAAGAACTGGACACACTGATTAGTTAGTAACTTTTTACCGAGTGAGTAAACAACAGAAATTTTGACTACAAATAGTTGAAAGTATGTTGTTTATATCAATAGAGTTTTACCAAAATAGATTAAGAGATTAGAGTGATATGTTTGGAACAAGGGAAAGTACGCAAAAAACTTTGGGTACTTACTTCGAAAAGCCAAATGCTTCTCATCGACGGAGCAGTAAACAGCTCAGAATCAAACACTCAATCGTATCCCGTAGTAATTAAACGTTCAAGAAACATCAGACTACCAAACGGAATGATGACAGCGGTAGGAAACGCAGGGTGCGAAATAACAGTAAGTGCGAGTGTCGCATATAGAACTCGCTTAGGGAAGGGACACTAAATAGGTGGAGAAGTTGACCTCGTTTTCTACCGCTTCCTTCTCAGCACCTACCATCAACGCTTTCTCAGCAATATCGGCCTTTTTTCTTAGCGCATCCTGCTCCCGCAATTTTAATGATTTGTTTCGTTTTAACTTATGAAGTAGGCACCTCCTACTAAACAGTGACAACTCGGGCCGAAGAAAGTTTAAAAAATGCTCATGGATACCAGAAGAAATTAATAATGGATGCACTCATGTAAACTCAAATGACGTAACTCTATTCCATTCGAAGGACTGCTGGTGAGATTGTTCTGTTTTTGTCTATATATCTTCATATAATGTATATTCATATAACACATATTTTATTACACTACCATATACCATCATTAACGTAAAGGGGAAGGAGCATCAGGGTATCGAATGAATTGAAGACTGGATGAGGGATGTGGTAACCAGCCCAAGTCATATAAGGTCGGAGAGGATTTTGACGCGCCCTTCTAGCACACAAATCATCACGCAAGATAAGTTTGCACGGCGAAGTTATGTATCTAGAAACCGGAAGTCTATGCTGGAAGGAGTGTCTTATAGTGCCGTGGAATCATATAAGCGACATTGCATATAGATCCACCCAACCCCTTTTGGTCCTTCACGAACAGCATTGACATGAAAGTTGCTAAGTAGATAAATTCGATTCTGCAGTAATTCTACTTGCACACAATGGGAAACCCTTGAGGTGATGGTGGCTAACCCCATACATACATACACACAACTTCCCGGACACACTTCTCGGGTATGAAAGGGGGAAGGCAATGGAGATGCGTCCAACATAACTCTATCCAACCCAAGTTCCTATCTAGCACCTCCACGTGGTCATACTCGGTGATGCTCTTTCCTTAAGATTGAGTAGCTAAGCTAGGAGGTGCGAAGCTGCGTGGATCCCGGCTGCCTGATATCCAAATCGTAGTTTTGAGCAGACGGCTGATCCACCCGGCCCCGTTGATAGGTAAGCCCCAACATGTATTATAATTGTCTGTTTCGTTCTAACTCTTCAAAAACCTACTATACAATAGAAACATTGACCGTAAAACTTGCTAATAATGGATATGGATATTGTTGGGTTGTTGTACATGTAGGATTGATGGAAACTCAAATGATGGCATCATTATGATGCTACTATATCTGATGCAAAGGACTGCTGGTGAGCTCGTTCTATTTATATTCATATTAATTTCATTTCATTATATGCATTATATGATAAATTCATGAATACAGAGGCATCATATGAGTGGAAGACTGGAGAAAGGAGTGAGGAGTCAACCGGAATCACTAGGAGGAAACTCTTGAAGGTCTGAAACAATATTTATGTTGCAAACAAACCATCACGTGGGTTAAAGCTGATGCAGCGAAATTGATTGTTACATGGAAGGATCCTAATGCTGGAAGCAAATTCTTATTAACCCGGAATGCGTACAAGTTTCTCTGCTTGTGGGTCCGCCCAATCCCTTTTGGTCCTTCTACAACAGCTTTAGTGTGAAATTCGTTTGACAATCAAGTTTGGATCTACTGTAAGTCTACCCACATACACTGGCAGAACCCTGAACTTGAACTGATGGTGATCCCCCCCCCCCTACATAGATACATACAACTTCCCGGACACACTTCTTGATATCAAGCCAACTAAGTGGGCACCTTTCCAGGTTCTGGGTAGCCGCGATGAAATGATGACGCAGGATCGCTTGTCCATTTACAACTGACTTTATTAGATTTCGATATACACGCTTAAAAAATTTGACCCGCTTTCACAAAAAATGGAACAGCTCAAAATATGCGTATTTTTACACACTATTTTGAGTAACTCTTACTCCTCTTATGAGTTCAACGCAGAAGCTCTTTAATGAGCAAAAATGAGTGCCATTTGATCCAAAACTGTGTAGTTCTTACACAAATTTGATTAAATATAACTCAGTTATGAGGTCGGCCTAAACTACTCAGAATTGAGAAATTGCCAAATTACGTAAGTCATGTGTTTCGACGTTCATAAAAAGTGGTATCTTGAACTTGTAGCGGCTTTATCAACGGAAAGTTTTTCATCACGAAAGGGTAGATCCTCTGATACGTGCTCTGACAACGGTCGCAAATTCGTGAGGCAAAAGTAGTACTAAGATCGTAGAGCAACGTTCAAAAGAGCGTTTTAATTCGGCAGTTTTGCCTCAATTCGGTGGCGGCTGGGAAGCGGCCGTGAACTCCGTGAAGATTCATTTCTTGAACGTTTTAAGACAGTACGCAGTGTTTTTTGAAAATTTGCAGACGTCACTCACCTGAAAACGTTCCTGAAAACCATCTCAATCATAAGTTACGCATAGGAATAGCTCAACAGAACCTTGCAACAATTAGCTTCCCCGTTGCATTGCAACATGTGATAAAACATTTTTATACCACAAAATCCCATTGACATCAGTAGAATGACAATGACTCGTCGCCAAAAAAATTCCACGTTGATACCTACGCTTTCATCATACCCAATTAACCATTGATGGCAGGCAGTGCGATTTCGCTCGGTAATCCACAACTGTCAAATTTACTATATTTGAACACAATCAACCGGCTCCGGAGTGAACCTGAGCAGTTAAGTGTGATTCTTTTCCCCTTTTTTTAGCCCCTATCTGTCTATTGATAATAGCTTCAATTATTGCTGTTACGCTGGCGCTTATCGGAGTGCCAATAAATCAACTTCGCACAGTCTCGTTGTTCCCCGTGCCATGCTTCTCCGCTTTTGAAGGCGAAAAAATTAGCTTGCATGTTCGAACAATTTCAATTGATTATTGTTTCGGTAATTTTACGGTTCGACAGACGAGACCCTGCTGTCCGCTCCGCTGACTGATAAGCTGCTCCGTTCGGGAAAGGTCCGGAATTACCGAACATTGTGTTCGACTTGATAGCATCTTGTTACGGGAGGTTGTTTGAGTGTCATTTTGTACATATAAGGCCCCAGATTTTTTTGTTCATAAATAAGTATTGCATGTTGGTTCGTCCGTCTGCACACCGCACCGCACCGCACCGCCCGGCCCGGTCACGATGACTTACCCGGCGAACCGCGATATGAAAACAACCGTCCGAACATCTCGTCAATTCACATAAATTAATTTAAATCGCGGCGCACTCGCGCTGATGCTCACAACAGGCAATTAAGTAATTTGCATATATATGAAATGCCTCCGCTTCTGCTGCGAGCCAACTGCGATCCGAACTGGTCAGACGTTGGCATGAGTCGAGTGACCGTGCCGCGCCGGAGCTTCTAGTCGTCGCTATCTATTTGCATATATGTCCACTGTAGGGCACCTAGTAGAATGACGGAGCGTATTTCGTCGACGGGGTTGGGAACAGGAACGAGTAGAGGAAAGGATCGTGTTGGTTGGTATAATAATGATGTGATGAATAATCAGCTCTTGTGCAGCCGCTCGCTGAACGATCCGCAAAAACCAATAAAGAAAAAAAAACGCAAGTCGAGTTAAGTGTTAAGTTGCTCACAGCTGGAAAGATTTGACACTAAAACCATTTTACTTCGCTTTACTCAAGAAATTATGACCCAGATCAAAGGCTGTCGTGTCGCGTTAGATCGGTCGCCATTTATAACTCGTGCTGAACTGCCAATTAAGAGGAAACCCGGTTCATTCGAGCAAACCAGCTGAGGTTCGTTTCGGGGTGTGGTAAGCGCGTGTTCCATTTGACGCCATCGCCGGCACCGCCTCGCCCGGGTTGCACGGTTCCGTGAATGACAATCAGCGGTGGCAGCCCCAGCAGCAGCAGCAAACATTGCTATCGAATTGACGATCGTTTCGACGACAATGACGGTTCGAGACGAATGTCACTAGTTTTCGGTGTTTACACGTCCCGTCAATGGAATTGATTCTTTTTATGGTTTGTTTTTATTCGGTACCGTTGAATTGATTGATTACCATTTAGTGATGACGGTATGAATTGCTTAATTAAGTGGAATCGACTTGAACGACGAGTGAGCGGTTCGTTATCTGGTGATTAGTTTTCATTTCATTCGACTGACTAATTACTTGATTCATTGCATACTTGACAGCAGAGGTGACGCAGGAGTGATATAATGAGCGAGAGAGCCGCATGCAGTTTATTTTATTTTTCACAATGTATTGAATGATTATATATTTCATATAACAAGTTAGAACCAAACAACGATTGTCAAAACTCACCTTGTCTGTAATATTTAATGTAAAACGAAACCCTGTAACCCAAAAGTCCGCAGTTTTCAATGTAATATTTTTGTAACTATTTTTGCGATTAGAAAATAATTGCGTAATTATAGTTTCAGTTTCAAGTCCAATGCAATGCCAAATTAGATGGAAAAAATTGTTTACTCAGTGGTCGTTGATTTTAGATTATTTACGAGTTAGCAACAAAATCTTGATTTAGGATGCCGCTTTTTTTGGCATGAGCTATTTTAGGATGACCCTAGCTATTTTAGGGTTAACCAAGATCCAAAAATTATCTTCAAAACGAAACAAGATAGAGCGATATTCACTTCAGCAATTTTATAGCTTAAAGTATTTTGAGTAACATTGCAGAAGACGGAATCCCTCTATCTCGAACCGTTTCCATATTAGGGCGATTTTCCTGAGCCAAGTTATGGTGACCCTGCTATTTTGCGATTTTTCTCCATAACTTATTTATTTTGCATTTCTCGTAAAACACTTCTTCAGATGACTTTTGAGGCTCAATAAGACGCAACTTTTGGTGGAAAAAGAAACTGGCTATCTACTTTACTTCTACAGTTATAAATTTTATGATAAAAATAGGCCGTTTTCAAATGTTAGTATCTTAGAAAGATGCAAGTACAATTAAAATCGGTTGATTGCGTTTGAAAGATCGTGATTTTCTGTGCATAATATCAAAAACTTGGAGAGGGAATTTTTGTATATCTCAAATAAATAAACTTCGAATGTGTAGACTTGTAACATATTTAAGTATTTATAAAAGTAAACGAGTTGCGCCATAACTTCGGAACGCCTTAACTGTTCTTCATCAAACTTGGCGTTGAGAAGTTTAAATAGACATGTTTCTTGACATAAGTAAATCAGCACAGGGGGTTAACAAAAGCGGGGTGGTCACTAAAAAGGGGAGGGTGAGGTACAAATAAGTAAAAGTGGCTGTAATTATCTTGCATTTAGGCCGTTATAAGTTGTGTGAGTAGTCCAAATCTAAAAGAGAATGTATAAAGTTAACCTCATGTTTGTTGACTTGAACTTTATAATGATGTTAGACATTAAAAACGGTAGACTTTCCAATAAACGGAGGGAATGGTAGATAAAATAATGAAATTATATGTGTTTCATAGTATCATAGAGTGGAATAAGACGTGAAGGGGAAATACCGGAAAATTAGATGAAGCAAAGTCATTGAAGCAACACTTACATGGTTTGTAATTTATTTCGTTTCACCAAGATAAGAGATCCGCGCGTTACAGCAGTTTACTGTGCCACCATCGCTGGCGGAATTGAGTTATTTTTAGACACAAATTGTGTCTCGTCCACGTCTATTGTAGTCAACTACCGAATAAGAAGTTTAAATAGTTTTCTAGCATCCAAAGCTTACTTCATGCAAGCCTACGACAAACAACTACTGGTACTGTGTACATACATTCTGCTACCTACACACTCGCTAGTGTACAGCCTCATGGCAACTTTCTGCACATCCCGCCCGCGAATCCAAAGCTCACGAGCTGCACGAGCGGCACACTAGGATGTATGAAAACGGATTTTACTTTACTTCTTTTCTTCATTTTAAACACTCGTTTACACACGCGGGTAAGTGTGCGGGCCATTGCGAGCGATGATAGGTAACAACTGCTGGGTTGCAATGACGAGCGTAAGCAACGACCGTGGCTGATAACTAAATAGCAAAGCAAAGCAATGCCTAGGTACTACATTTCGTTATCGAAACTTGACCTGTTTTTTATACGACAGAGTTCGCAGCCAGCTGTTAGAGTGCAGGGCCAGTTGCTACGATCCTATTGACTCTAACAGCCTCTCCCAGCCGGGATTAGAACATATGACGACTAACTTATTAGGCCAGGATCATACCTCGAGGCCAACTGGGAGGTGATAGCTAAATACACTATGGCAAAAACTTGTCGCAATGCATGAGAATATCAGAAAAGAAACCCGAAAGAAATGCTCATGCATATGAATTCGTTAGAAGATAATCGTGAGAGAAAATTGGACCACACGAAAGCGGGCTTCACAACCAGGGCCGGCGTTTCTCTTAAGCAAAACAAGCAGCTGCTTGAAGCGCCACTTCGTGGGGGCGCCAGTCCGCCTACATTAAAAAGAACGTAGCATTAAATAAATAAGTGGTTAATATAAAACTTTCTTCCTTCTCCTTTAGCAGCATAAAGTCGGGATGGCAAGTGATGTATCTAGAGTTACTCTCCGCTGTATTAGGTCCTAGTCTAGTAAGTTGGGTCTCTCTATTCCTAAAGGCCCTCATACACGTACGAATATGTTGGCCGAAAATGTCGGAGAATTCATGTTCGGTCAATACTCTCACCTGTGTATGAGCGCCACGAACTAAGCGGGTAAAAGAAGATGTTGGGTTTGCCGCTCGACCTAAATGACCCGCCAACATTTTATTCATTTCCAGCCCAACATATGTGTACGTGTATGGGGCCCTTAAGGCCGATGAAGGTCTAGAAGAGAGCAGATTCACTGCACGGTCATCCGGTATTCATGCGACGTGATCGAGCCACCGTACTCTCCCAAAATTTCGACAAGTGTACTTTAAGAGCAAAGAAGTCAATTTATAAGTTGTACTTTGAGAGTAGTGCCTGCAGTGCATGATTCATACGCCTACGCCATTCTTCGCTTTCCGTTTGCGCTCCAGCTCCTCCTGATGAAAATCTATTCGCAACAAAACACAACAATCAAAATACTCAGATAAACGTGGTGGGAAAGTGACACTAATGATATTGAATTATTTAAGACTTTTCGGGAGAGATTTTCGTAAATGGAGAAACGAGAACAGAAAAACGGGACGGAAAACAAAAAAAAAATGGTGCGAAAAAAATTACAACGAAAGACAAAAGGTATACAACGGTAAAGAAAAACAGAACGCGACAGAATGGGACAAAAAACGGGACATCAAGAGCGAAAAAAATTAAGCGGAAAAGATGAAAACGGGCGAGAAAAAGAGTAAAAACGAGGGGACTGAAAAGAAAAAAAATATTAAGGGAGAGGAAAGAATGAAAATGAGAGAAAAGATTAAAAAACTTTTTAAAGAAAATTAAGAAAACGGAGAGAAAAAAATGATAAAATGAACACAAAAGAAGAAAAAACGGGTCCAAAAAGGAGGAAAAAAGCGAAAGAAATGGCGGAAAACAAAATGTGGAAATATGGGAGCAAGTAAATGGAAATTCAAGAAAAAGAAGGTAAACGGGACAGAAAAACAAACAAGAATGGAGTGAAAATAATTAAAACGGAAGACAAAAAGGAACAGAAAACAAAAACCGAACGTGACAGAAAAGGAGGAAAAGCAGGACATGTCAAGAGGAAGAACGGAACAGATGAAAACAAAATACAGGATAGAACCAAACGGGATAGCAGCCAAACAGCGAAAAAAATGCGAAAATCGTGATCGAAAATAAAACCGAAACCGCAAAAAGGATAAAAAACAGATAGGAAAACGAGCAAAAACAGAAGAAAAGCTTAAAAACCGGGACAGAAACAGAAGAGAAAAGGACTGAAAGAGCGAAAACGGTACAAGAAAGGGAAGAGAGAAAAGAAAACAAGAGCAAAACGCTTTTAACTTATTAACGTCTTTCTAAGACTTGAACCTTCTTTATCGACAAACTTCGCACAGTCGGTTGTTAGAGTAGAGGGCAATTACGGGGCTAATGCAACGATCGTACTGACACTAGCTAGCAAGCACCCCCCCCCCCCCCCAACTGAGATTTGAACAAACGACAACTGCTTTGTTAGACCAGCATCGTACCTCGAAGCTAACTGAGCGGTAGAAAACAAGAAAAACCAAAAGGGAAAAGCAAAACAGCGAGCAAAAAAGGAAACCGATAGAGGAAACAAGAAAAAAGAGTAAGAAATAGATTAAACCGGATAAAAAAGGAAAAAGATGGGATGAAAAACAGGTAACCGAAGGAAACCGAAGACGAAAGGAAAAAATAGAAGTCATAAATAGAATAAACATCACAGAACAGACGAAAACACGGGGCATTAAGAAAAGGAAAACCGAACGAAGATGAAAAACGAAAAGGAAAGGAAATAAAGAGATGTAGGGGACGAGAACAGGAAAAGAAAAGAAGGAAAAAAGAGAATAGAAACCACAGAAAATAGGAACGAAACTATCAAAAAACGAGTGAAAACAAAACGCAAAATAGGACTAAAACATAGAAAAATGGGACAGGAAACGAAGTAAAACGGAAAAATGAAACAAATTTTTCTCAAACTTCAACTTCCAAACTTCACTTTCCAGGAAAATATTATGGATCTTGAATGCTTAGGAAACATGGGAAATATGGGACAAAAAACGAGAGAAAAAGAAGTCATTCAACGTCAAGTGACCGAGAAAAATCAGAGGGGTTGTGTACAAGACACGACCGCATATTCAACGTAGGACTACGCAAAGTTAGTGAAAAGGTGCGTTTAGAATAGACAATTTTGCTACATGTGGAATGTGATATGTCCGAATTATTCAACTGGTTTGTTTAAAGGGTAGAAGGGAATAAATCACATTGTCTCTGGTTAAGATATTGGTGAATTATCACTACAGAGTAACAATTATTAATAAAATTGATTTGGCTAATCAGAAACTTACTAACCGTTAAAATAAGGTACGTGGTATCATCTCCTTACTGATTGGCAAGGAAAACCTCCTGGCACTAATGTCGATGTGCTGCGCGGAATCTACCCTCTATGAGCTTAGTTTCATCAGGATCGAGTTGCTCTCCACTCCATTCCCAATTTTGGTTAAAATAGCGGAAAATTGTTCGTTGGTCTGACACATTACTCATTATCTTACATGCCGCCGCAAGCAGGACATATTATGATTATAGACATTAAGTAACAGAGGAATGCGTATAAACGTGATAAACACTATCGTTCAAGCAATAAAAGAACAAACTAATGACTTTGTTTGCTCGTATTTTAATGCTGAATATGGCAGTAAATACCTAGCTGTATTCAGCCTTCATCAAATATTGTGTATGATTATCGATTTATTTATTCAACAAAGTAAATTTTACTTAGGATTCCTTGTAGAAAACATCGTATTTTTATTAAAACAATACTTTACCCGAGAATTGTAACACTTTTGAAGTTGTATGTGAGCAATGATAATAAAGCACAGGTTGCGAGTATTTCACATATTAATATTTTGAACCTACATTATTTTTTATAATATTCTATCCGGCAAGTTGAAACCATGGAATGGTATATCCATAAATTTCCAATTACTCGGCACTGTTTGATTTTGTAAAATATAATGCAAGCCAAATATATTAACAAGCCGAAAATGTTTGATGACTGATCCCGTACCCTACATCTTTACATATTTTCGGCTTCTATAAGACTCACCTGTTGCGTTAGGCGATACGCTGGCCTCTACGTGCGCCAGAGCGGTCACCTCACGCAACACTTCAACGTTAGAGGGACCAGCTATTTCGTGTGATGCACCATCTAATGATGTATTGTCCACTTCAGAATACACTGAATCACTACGATTTCCTTTTCTTCTCAAACGATAGAGTTTACAGCGCTCTGCCACCGTCAACGCTGGCCTCTTAGCTGGTACAGTTTAATGCCTGCTCACGGACTTGCTTGCGGTATTTACGCAAATATTTTGCTTGAAGCAGTTGAGACATTGTAAAATCAGATGCACGAAACCACTCACTTTCCACTTAAATTGATTGTATGTTATTAATAACAATTTTATATGGTAACTATAGCGACGACTGAACGAATACTGTAGGGAATTTGGGAAAGTTCTTCAACTTTACGCAGAAATGCCAGGAGTTACTTGCAAAATACAATCTTCTAATAAAAGCTATACAAAAGGCAGATATTTTGTGATTCGAATGGTATGCGAATCATGAAAATATTTTCAGAATTGGCTGAGCTATAAGCGTTCAAAGTCTATCACTTTGCCGTGTCGCGGTCATTTTTGCTTCTCCAGCGTGCCACCCTATTAAAGTAAGACGTAGTCCTACGTCAAAAGTTCAAACGAGTAATCGACCTTCACCGATTTTTGTCTAAACTTCTTATTTTCTTTTGTTTATATCTCCGGAAATATTAGGTTTAGAAAGACACTGTTTTCACATTTTTAAAGGAAATTACGCAAAGAATTCAAAAAAAAAATATTATTTTTAACCATCAGTGCTGCCAAATATTTTTAAACTTAATTCGAAAACTAAATTTACATTTTTCTTTCAATGAAAACAGTTCTATCTCAAAAATTCCAACTTCATCGTGTTTCGCAGATTTTTTTTACTTAAAAAAGGTAAAACGTGTGGCAGAGGAAAACCGTCAATTTTAATTTCAAATAAAACTTCGTGTCTAATGTCCTGTTCATGTATGGTTTGAAGTAAAACTTCTTGTTCAACTTAGTTCAAATTCAAATTACACCCTGAGTTCAAATTCAATTTCAAATAAAATTTAATCGTCTAATCTAATCTCAAGCTCAATTTAAATCCAATTTATGTCCAATTCCAATTCCCATTTTAAGTTCAATTTCGAGCTTAATTTAAAATCTAGGTTCAACTTTAATCTATACCTATAAAGAAGGATTTCTGTCTGTCTGTCTGTCTGTCTGTCTGTCTGTCTGTCTGTCTGTCTGTCTGTCTGTCTGTCTGTCTGTCTGTCTGTCTGTCTGTCTGTCTGTCTGTCTGTCTGTCTGTCTGTCTGTCTGTCTGTCTGTCTGTCTGTCTGTCTGTCTGTCTGTCTGTCTGTCTGTCTGTCTGTCTGTCTGTCTGTCTGTCTGTCTGTCTGTCTGTCTGTCTGTCTGTCTGTCTGTCTGTCTGTCTGTCTGTCTGTCTGTCT
This sequence comes from Sabethes cyaneus, assembly GCF_943734655.1. Classification (NCBI taxonomy): domain Eukaryota; kingdom Metazoa; phylum Arthropoda; class Insecta; order Diptera; family Culicidae; genus Sabethes; species Sabethes cyaneus. The sequence continues at coordinate 36,306,508 of NC_071355.1, forward strand.
GTCTGTCTGTCTGTCTGTCTGTCTGTCTGTCTGTCTGTCTGTCTGTCTGTCTGTCTGTCTGTCTGTCTGTCTGTCTGTCTGTCTGTCTGTCTGTCTGTCTGTCTGTCTGTCTGTCTGTCTGTCTGTCTGTCTGTCTGTCTGTCTGTCTGTCTGTCTGTCTGTCTGTCTGTCTGTCTGTCTGTCTGTCTGTCTGTCTGTCTGTCTGTCTGTCTGTCTGTCTGTCTGTCTGTCTGTCTGTCTGTCTGTCTGTCTGTCTGTCTGTCTGTCTGTCTGTCTGTCTGTCTGTCTGTCTGTCTGTCTGTCTGTCTGTCTGTCTGTCTGTCTGTCTGTCTGTCTGTCTGTCTGTCTGTCTGTCTGTCTGTCTGTCTGTCTGTCTGTCTGTCTGTCTGTCTGTCTGTCTGTCTGTCTGTCTGTCTGTCTGTCTGTCTGTCTGTCTGTCTGTCTGTCTGTCTGTCTGTCTGTCTGTCTGTCTGTCTGTCTGTCTGTCTGTCTGTCTGTCTGTCTGTCTGTCTGTCTGTCTGTCTGTCTGTCTGTCTGTCTGTCTGTCTGTCTGTCTGTCTGTCTGTCTGTCTGTCTGTCTGTCTGTCTGTCTGTCTGTCTGTCTGTCTGTCTGTCTGTCTGTCTGTCTGTCTGTCTGTCTGTCTGTCTGTCTGTCTGTCTGTCTGTCTGTCTGTCTGTCTGTCTGTCTGTCTGTCTGTCTGTCTGTCTGTCTGTCTGTCTGTCTGTCTGTCTGTCTGTCTGTCTGTCTGTCTGTCTGTCTGTCTGTCTGTCTGTCTGTCTGTCTGTCTGTCTGTCTGTCTGTCTGTCTGTCTGTCTGTCTGTCTGTCTGTCTGTCTGTCTGTCTGTCTGTCTGTCTGTCTGTCTGTCTGTCTGTCTGTCTGTCTGTCTGTCTGTCTGTCTGTCTGTCTGTCTGTCTGTCTGTCTGTCTGTCTGTCTGTCTGTCTGTCTGTCTGTCTGTCTGTCTGTCTGTCTGTCTGTCTGTCTGTCTGTCTGTCTGTCTGTCTGTCTGTCTGTCTGTCTGTCTGTCTGTCTGTCTGTCTGTCTGTCTGTCTGTCTGTCTGTCTGTCTGTCTGTCTGTCTGTCTGTCTGTCTGTCTGTCTGTCTGTCTGTCTGTCTGTCTGTCTGTCTGTCTGTCTGTCTGTCTGTCTGTCTGTCTGTCTGTCTGTCTGTCTGTCTGTCTGTCTGTCTGTCTGTCTGTCTGTCTGTCTGTCTGTCTGTCTGTCTGTCTGTCTGTCTGTCTGTCTGTCTGTCTGTCTGTCTGTCTGTCTGTCTGTCTGTCTGTCTGTCTGTCTGTCTGTCTGTCTGTCTGTCTGTCTGTCTGTCTGTCTGTCTGTCTGTCTGTCTGTCTGTCTGTCTGTCTGTCTGTCTGTCTGTCTGTCTGTCTGTCTGTCTGTCTGTCTGTCTGTCTGTCTGTCTGTCTGTCTGTCTGTCTGTCTGTCTGTCTGTCTGTCTGTCTGTCTGTCTGTCTGTCTGTCTGTCTGTCTGTCTGTCTGTCTGTCTGTCTGTCTGTCTGTCTGTCTGTCTGTCTGTCTGTCTGTCTGTCTGTCTGTCTGTCTGTCTGTCTGTCTGTCTGTCTGTCTGTCTGTCTGTCTGTCTGTCTGTCTGTCTGTCTGTCTGTCTGTCTGTCTGTCTGTCTGTCTGTCTGTCTGTCTGTCTGTCTGTCTGTCTGTCTGTCTGTCTGTCTGTCTGTCTGTCTGTCTGTCTGTCTGTCTGTCTGTCTGTCTGTCTGTCTGTCTGTCTGTCTGTCTGTCTGTCTGTCTGTCTGTCTGTCTGTCTGTCTGTCTGTCTGTCTGTCTGTCTGTCTGTCTGTCTGTCTGTCTGTCTGTCTGTCTGTCTGTCTGTCTGTCTGTCTGTCTGTCTGTCTGTCTGTCTGTCTGTCTGTCTGTCTGTCTGTCTGTCTGTCTGTCTGTCTGTCTGTCTGTCTGTCTGTCTGTCTGTCTGTCTGTCTGTCTGTCTGTCTGTCTGTCTGTCTGTCTGTCTGTCTGTCTGTCTGTCTGTCTGTCTGTCTGTCTGTCTGTCTGTCTGTCTGTCTGTCTGTCTGTCTGTCTGTCTGTCTGTCTGTCTGTCTGTCTGTCTGTCTGTCTGTCTGTCTGTCTGTCTGTCTGTCTGTCTGTCTGTCTGTCTGTCTGTCTGTCTGTCTGTCTGTCTGTCTGTCTGTCTGTCTGTCTGTCTGTCTGTCTGTCTGTCTGTCTGTCTGTCTGTCTGTCTGTCTGTCTGTCTGTCTGTCTGTCTGTCTGTCTGTCTGTCTGTCTGTCTGTCTGTCTGTCTGTCTGTCTGTCTGTCTGTCTGTCTGTCTGTCTGTCTGTCTGTCTGTCTGTCTGTCTGTCTGTCTGTCTGTCTGTCTGTCTGTCTGTCTGTCTGTCTGTCTGTCTGTCTGTCTGTCTGTCTGTCTGTCTGTCTGTCTGTCTGTCTGTCTGTCTGTCTGTCTGTCTGTCTGTCTGTCTGTCTGTCTGTCTGTCTGTCTGTCTGTCTGTCTGTCTGTCTGTCTGTCTGTCTGTCTGTCTGTCTGTCTGTCTGTCTGTCTGTCTGTCTGTCTGTCTGTCTGTCTGTCTGTCTGTCTGTCTGTCTGTCTGTCTGTCTGTCTGTCTGTCTGTCTGTCTGTCTGTCTGTCTGTCTGTCTGTCTGTCTGTCTGTCTGTCTGTCTGTCTGTCTGTCTGTCTGTCTGTCTGTCTGTCTGTCTGTCTGTCTGTCTGTCTGTCTGTCTGTCTGTCTGTCTGTCTGTCTGTCTGTCTGTCTGTCTGTCTGTCTGTCTGTCTGTCTGTCTGTCTGTCTGTCTGTCTGTCTGTCTGTCTGTCTGTCTGTCTGTCTGTCTGTCTGTCTGTCTGTCTGTCTGTCTGTCTGTCTGTCTGTCTGTCTGTCTGTCTGTCTGTCTGTCTGTCTGTCTGTCTGTCTGTCTGTCTGTCTGTCTGTCTGTCTGTCTGTCTGTCTGTCTGTCTGTCTGTCTGTCTGTCTGTCTGTCTGTCTGTCTGTCTGTCTGTCTGTCTGTCTGTCTGTCTGTCTGTCTGTCTGTCTGTCTGTCTGTCTGTCTGTCTGTCTGTCTGTCTGTCTGTCTGTCTGTCTGTCTGTCTGTCTGTCTGTCTGTCTGTCTGTCTGTCTGTCTGTCTGTCTGTCTGTCTGTCTGTCTGTCTGTCTGTCTGTCTGTCTGTCTGTCTGTCTGTCTGTCTGTCTGTCTGTCTGTCTGTCTGTCTGTCTGTCTGTCTGTCTGTCTGTCTGTCTGTCTGTCTGTCTGTCTGTCTGTCTGTCTGTCTGTCTGTCTGTCTGTCTGTCTGTCTGTCTGTCTGTCTGTCTGTCTGTCTGTCTGTCTGTCTGTCTGTCTGTCTGTCTGTCTGTCTGTCTGTCTGTCTGTCTGTCTGTCTGTCTGTCTGTCTGTCTGTCTGTCTGTCTGTCTGTCTGTCTGTCTGTCTGTCTGTCTGTCTGTCTGTCTGTCTGTCTGTCTGTCTGTCTGTCTGTCTGTCTGTCTGTCTGTCTGTCTGTCTGTCTGTCTGTCTGTCTGTCTGTCTGTCTGTCTGTCTGTCTGTCTGTCTGTCTGTCTGTCTGTCTGTCTGTCTGTCTGTCTGTCTGTCTGTCTGTCTGTCTGTCTGTCTGTCTGTCTGTCTGTCTGTCTGTCTGTCTGTCTGTCTGTCTGTCTGTCTGTCTGTCTGTCTGTCTGTCTGTCTGTCTGTCTGTCTGTCTGTCTGTCTGTCTGTCTGTCTGTCTGTCTGTCTGTCTGTCTGTCTGTCTGTCTGTCTGTCTGTCTGTCTGTCTGTCTGTCTGTCTGTCTGTCTGTCTGTCTGTCTGTCTGTCTGTCTGTCTGTCTGTCTGTCTGTCTGTCTGTCTGTCTGTCTGTCTGTCTGTCTGTCTGTCTGTCTGTCTGTCTGTCTGTCTGTCTGTCTGTCTGTCTGTCTGTCTGTCTGTCTGTCTGTCTGTCTGTCTGTCTGTCTGTCTGTCTGTCTGTCTGTCTGTCTGTCTGTCTGTCTGTCTGTCTGTCTGTCTGTCTGTCTGTCTGTCTGTCTGTCTGTCTGTCTGTCTGTCTGTCTGTCTGTCTGTCTGTCTGTCTGTCTGTCTGTCTGTCTGTCTGTCTGTCTGTCTGTCTGTCTGTCTGTCTGTCTGTCTGTCTGTCTGTCTGTCTGTCTGTCTGTCTGTCTGTCTGTCTGTCTGTCTGTCTGTCTGTCTGTCTGTCTGTCTGTCTGTCTGTCTGTCTGTCTGTCTGTCTGTCTGTCTGTCTGTCTGTCTGTCTGTCTGTCTGTCTGTCTGTCTGTCTGTCTGTCTGTCTGTCTGTCTGTCTGTCTGTCTGTCTGTCTGTCTGTCTGTCTGTCTGTCTGTCTGTCTGTCTGTCTGTCTGTCTGTCTGTCTGTCTGTCTGTCTGTCTGTCTGTCTGTCTGTCTGTCTGTCTGTCTGTCTGTCTGTCTGTCTGTCTGTCTGTCTGTCTGTCTGTCTGTCTGTCTGTCTGTCTGTCTGTCTGTCTGTCTGTCTGTCTGTCTGTCTGTCTGTCTGTCTGTCTGTCTGTCTGTCTGTCTGTCTGTCTGTCTGTCTGTCTGTCTGTCTGTCTGTCTGTCTGTCTGTCTGTCTGTCTGTCTGTCTGTCTGTCTGTCTGTCTGTCTGTCTGTCTGTCTGTCTGTCTGTCTGTCTGTCTGTCTGTCTGTCTGTCTGTCTGTCTGTCTGTCTGTCTGTCTGTCTGTCTGTCTGTCTGTCTGTCTGTCTGTCTGTCTGTCTGTCTGTCTGTCTGTCTGTCTGTCTGTCTGTCTGTCTGTCTGTCTGTCTGTCTGTCTGTCTGTCTGTCTGTCTGTCTGTCTGTCTGTCTGTCTGTCTGTCTGTCTGTCTGTCTGTCTGTCTGTCTGTCTGTCTGTCTGTCTGTCTGTCTGTCTGTCTGTCTGTCTGTCTGTCTGTCTGTCTGTCTGTCTGTCTGTCTGTCTGTCTGTCTGTCTGTCTGTCTGTCTGTCTGTCTGTCTGTCTGTCTGTCTGTCTGTCTGTCTGTCTGTCTGTCTGTCTGTCTGTCTGTCTGTCTGTCTGTCTGTCTGTCTGTCTGTCTGTCTGTCTGTCTGTCTGTCTGTCTGTCTGTCTGTCTGTCTGTCTGTCTGTCTGTCTGTCTGTCTGTCTGTCTGTCTGTCTGTCTGTCTGTCTGTCTGTCTGTCTGTCTGTCTGTCTGTCTGTCTGTCTGTCTGTCTGTCTGTCTGTCTGTCTGTCTGTCTGTCTGTCTGTCTGTCTGTCTGTCTGTCTGTCTGTCTGTCTGTCTGTCTGTCTGTCTGTCTGTCTGTCTGTCTGTCTGTCTGTCTGTCTGTCTGTCTGTCTGTCTGTCTGTCTGTCTGTCTGTCTGTCTGTCTGTCTGTCTGTCTGTCTGTCTGTCTGTCTGTCTGTCTGTCTGTCTGTCTGTCTGTCTGTCTGTCTGTCTGTCTGTCTGTCTGTCTGTCTGTCTGTCTGTCTGTCTGTCTGTCTGTCTGTCTGTCTGTCTGTCTGTCTGTCTGTCTGTCTGTCTGTCTGTCTGTCTGTCTGTCTGTCTGTCTGTCTGTCTGTCTGTCTGTCTGTCTGTCTGTCTGTCTGTCTGTCTGTCTGTCTGTCTGTCTGTCTGTCTGTCTGTCTGTCTGTCTGTCTGTCTGTCTGTCTGTCTGTCTGTCTGTCTGTCTGTCTGTCTGTCTGTCTGTCTGTCTGTCTGTCTGTCTGTCTGTCTGTCTGTCTGTCTGTCTGTCTGTCTGTCTGTCTGTCTGTCTGTCTGTCTGTCTGTCTGTCTGTCTGTCTGTCTGTCTGTCTGTCTGTCTGTCTGTCTGTCTGTCTGTCTGTCTGTCTGTCTGTCTGTCTGTCTGTCTGTCTGTCTGTCTGTCTGTCTGTCTGTCTGTCTGTCTGTCTGTCTGTCTGTCTGTCTGTCTGTCTGTCTGTCTGTCTGTCTGTCTGTCTGTCTGTCTGTCTGTCTGTCTGTCTGTCTGTCTGTCTGTCTGTCTGTCTGTCTGTCTGTCTGTCTGTCTGTCTGTCTGTCTGTCTGTCTGTCTGTCTGTCTGTCTGTCTGTCTGTCTGTCTGTCTGTCTGTCTGTCTGTCTGTCTGTCTGTCTGTCTGTCTGTCTGTCTGTCTGTCTGTCTGTCTGTCTGTCTGTCTGTCTGTCTGTCTGTCTGTCTGTCTGTCTGTCTGTCTGTCTGTCTGTCTGTCTGTCTGTCTGTCTGTCTGTCTGTCTGTCTGTCTGTCTGTCTGTCTGTCTGTCTGTCTGTCTGTCTGTCTGTCTGTCTGTCTGTCTGTCTGTCTGTCTGTCTGTCTGTCTGTCTGTCTGTCTGTCTGTCTGTCTGTCTGTCTGTCTGTCTGTCTGTCTGTCTGTCTGTCTGTCTGTCTGTCTGTCTGTCTGTCTGTCTGTCTGTCTGTCTGTCTGTCTGTCTGTCTGTCTGTCCTGTGTTCCTTATAGAATCAAAAACTACTGAACCAATCGGCGTGAAAATTTGCATGTAGAGGTTTTTGGGGCCAGGAAAGGTTTTAGTGATGGTTAGAGACCCCTCCCCCCACTAAGAGGGGGGGCTCCCATACAAATGAAACACAAATTTCTGCATAACTCGAGAACTAATCAAGCAAATAGAACCAAATTTGCCATGTGGGTGTTTTCGGTGACAAGAATTTATTCTAGGGTAATTTGAGACCCCTCCCCTCTTTATAAGGGGAATTATAACTCCTCTCCCCTTTAAGAGGGGGGGTTTCCATACAAATTTCCTCATAACTCGAGAACTAATCAAGCAAATGGAACCAAATTTGGCATGTGAAGGTTTTCGAGGGCAAGAAAATTTTCTATGTTGAATTAGGACCCCTCCTCACTTTAAGAGGGGGGGCTCCTGTACAAATTAAATACCAATTTCCTCATAACTCGAGAACTAATCAAGCAAATAGAACCAAATTTGGCATGTAGGTGTTTTTGGAGGCAAGAATGTTTTCTATGATGAATAAGAACCTCTCCCCACTTTAGCAGGGGGGGCTCCTATACAAATGAAATACAAATTTCCTCATAACTCGAGAACTAATCAAGCAAATAGAACCAAATTTGGCATGTGGGTGTTTTCGGTGACAAGAATTTATTCTATGGTAAATTGAGACCCCTCCCTCTTTATAAGGGGAATTATAACTCCTCTCCCCTTTAAGAGGGGGGGCTTGCATACAAATTTCCTCATAACTCGAGAACTAATCAAGCAAATGGAACCAACTTTGGCTTTTGAAGGTTTTCGAGGGCAAGAAAATTTTCTACGGTGAATTAGGACCCCTCCCCACTCTAAGAGGGGGGGCTCCTGTACAAATGAAATACAAATTTCCTCCTAACTCGAGAACTAATCAAGCAAATAGAACAACATTTGGCATGTGGGTGTTTTTTTTGGTGACAAGAATTTATTCTATGGTGAATTGAGACCCCTCCCCTCTTTATAAGAGGAATTATAACTCCTCTCCCCTTTAAGAGGGGGGACTTCCATACAAATTTCCTCATAGCTCGAGAACTAATCAAGCAAATGCAACCAAATTTGGCATGTGAAGGTTTTCGAGAGCAAGAAAATTTTCTATGGTGAATTAGGACCCCTCCCCACTTTAAGAGGAGGGGCTCCTGTAAAATGAAATACAAATTTCCTCATAACTCGAGAACTAATCAAGCGAATTGAACCAAATTTGGCATGTGTGTGTTTTTGGAGACAATTTTTTTTTCAATGATGAATTGGGACCCCTCCCCACTTTAGGAGGGGGGGTCCTATACAAACGAAATACAAATTTCCTCATAACTCGAGAACTAATCCAGCAAATGGAACCAAATTTGGCGTGTAGGTGTTTTTGGAGGCAAGAATTTTTTCTGTGATGAATTAGGACCTCTTCCCACATTAGGAGGGGGGGCTCCAATACAAATGAAATACAAATTTCCCCATAACTCGAGAACTAATCAAGCAAATAGAACCAAATTCGGCATGTGGAGGTTTTTGGAGGCAAAAATATTTTCTACGGTGAATTAGGATCCTTCCACACTTCAAGAGGGGGGGCTTCTACACAAATGAAATACAAATTTCCTCATAATTCGAGAACTAATCAAGCAAATGGAACCAAATTTAGCATGTAGGAGATTTTTGAGTCTTGAATTTATTTTATGATAGTTAGAGACCTCTCACCCCTGTGGTAGGGGGATATGGACTCTCATACAAATAAAACAGAAATTTTTGCGAAACTCAAAAACTAATCGAACTCGAGAAATTCGAGACTCTTCCATAAAACATTAATCAATAACAAGACCACAAAAACTATCTATAGTAACACTAGATCATTCAGGACGAGCCGGTCGCGAGTGTTGCCGGTGACCCGCCGTCGGAAGTGCCGCCCACTGGGGGGCTTGCAAAACTCGAGAAGTGACAAAGATCATCCGAGATTCATGATTTATGTACAACACAGGTTAATTTGTGGCAATACGAAGTTTGTCGGGTCAGCTAGTTTCAAATATAATTCCTCTATATACAGTCAGTCCACAATCATGGGTCACACACAATTATTGGTCATTTTAGCTTTATCTGCCGATTAACGCGTGAATATTATAACAATTGATTGAGAGGATTGTCACCCATACGTAGATCCAATAATTTGATCAATCATTAGATGATATTTAAACGGAAATTAGCAGCTAGAGCTAAAATGACCCACAATTGTGTGTGACCCATGATTGTGGACTAACTGTATAAGTCTAATTCAATTCCAGTTTCAGTAAACACTTAAAATCTTGTTTTAGGTCCGCTTTCATGTTCAATTCCAAGTAAAACTTCTAGTAATAAGAGTAATTTCTAAATTCAAATCCAATTTCAAATCCAATATTAAATCCATGTTTCACTTCAATTTAAAGTAAAGTTTTTAGCTCAAATCAGTACAAGTTAAAGTCTAATTTAATGTCAAGTTCCATTTCAGCTATAATTCCTAATGCAGTTCCAAGCCTAATTTCCAGTATAATTTTAACTTTGACGAGAGAGATTAAGATTTCAAATGTAATTGCACTAGAAAGTCCAGAGCTTTCAACCTAATCGGCCGCTATTTTTGTGATAAGTAATAATAGATTCACCATTCTACGATTTTTTAGCTTTCTCAAGCCAAAACATTTTCCTGTTTCTGTAGTGTAATTATGTACAACCTTGTCAAAGATGCTGCAGCTCTACATCGTAAAACTAGAAGGTTGATTTTATCAGCACCACTAGGGGCTCCAAACTAATACTAATTACCAGTTGGTGCGCCGGTTTCGAGAAAATAACATGTCCGGTGAAAATATATTAAAAAATCACTACTAAAGTAATAAAAAACTTGAATGGCAATAACAGAAATTAATATGTCTGTACATTCGGGACAAACTTGCCTCCAATTTAAAAATGGGGTTTTCTACCTGAGACGATAACTTTGTAAGTCATCCATTTGTGCTTGGGCACAAAACGTTCCCCTTCCTAGATTTGACGGCTGTGCATTTGATTGTCACATGCTAGCTACATTACAATACATGACAACGATAATATTTTATCTCACATCAGAAAACTTTACAAACTACTCACCGCAGCGGATGGATGTCTTGTAGGCGCCGGATACATGTTTTACTTTTCTGCTGCTCAGCTACTACCGCTTCAATCGGAAGCCGTAACCCGATGCACCTTTCAACCCGTAAAAATATGCCGCAACTCAATCTGCAAGCGAATTACTTGAAATTATCGCTTATCCACCTCCAGTGTGCACACTTTTCGTAATTTAATTGTGGTCTCTTTCCAGTAACCCTTACAATTCACAACGACTGCGATTTGAGCCTCTTTTCTATTTCTCACTCTCTCTCACGAATAAGTTGCGAACCGGTCTCATATTATTATCATTCGCCGCGGTAAGCCGTCGTCAGCATCACACGGACTGGAGGCTGGAGCACCGACGACGAGCCGAAGACGTAAAGCAACGTAAAACCAGAGCAAATTGAAAGATAATTTCTGCACCTTCTGGAAAGGGGCAACCTTCACTGCCATCCGCGCCCGCCTGCAGTCGCCGGCCCAGTCGGCATCACACGGGTTTTCAAGATTCTTTAAGGCTTACCGGAGCTGCGCACTTTTTATTGCGATTAATTACTCTTTATTGCAGCCGCGCGCTGGGAGCGATTCGCGCTTACGGACTCGTAAAAAGAGCACTGTGCTTACAAACACCACTATAAACGAACAGAGAGCTGCTGCTCCACAATCAATCAATTTATCAATCAACGAATTTTTCACATTTCGATCGAAACCGTTAAATTTTTATTAATGCTTCTGCCAGCTTATGGCTCTGTTTCACTTCGATACCTCGCCGGCTTCCAATAGTAATAATAATAATGAAGACGATGATTATTATTATTATTACCTGTGTATAACCAACTTGTTTTGCTTCTCGCTTTTGGTCGTTTCCTTTTCCGTGAGATTTTATTCGGTTTAATTTCAACAACAATCACCGTTTCTTCCTTTCTTCACCTTCGAGGCTTTGCCGGCTGCGGCTGTGGCTACCGGCGATCTAGACAAAGAAACGAAACCACTTCAGACGAACAGAACACGAGCAGAACTAAACGTGAACGGTAATTTAGCTCGTCACCGGTCACTACCCCGTCTTCCGCTGTATTCCCCGTTTCTTTTTTCTTCACTCAATCGTAAATTCTTTCTGTTTCTCCCAAACTCCGTTCGCGTTGTTGTCGGCGTTCGATCACTTGTGCTTCTTCATTTTTCGCGCGATTCTTAGACTGCTCTGCCTCGCGATCCTTCTCCACTCCGACCCAAACAACAACCGCGGCGCGGATTACCACGATTGTATGCTAATTGTCACTGTCAGCCCTTCAGGCTCACACTCCGTTCTGTTGTGTAGTAAATTAGCGCACGTAACTTAGGACACTTTATAGCAATGATTGCGCACAACCCCGGAGGGTCGGTTCGGTCGAGATTCGGTTAGGTGGAAATGTAAATTGGCTTCCTCGCTGGCTCGTAGATACAGAGACACATGCCGGTAGGTACGACGACGAGGAACGACCGGTAGCCGGCACGGCAGCAGCAGTACGTTATACGTAGAAGTGGCACCGAATTGATTAATTATTTATTATGACTTTTTTATCCATTAACACGAACGAATGAACGAACGAACGAACGACTCGCGGTTCTCTGTGGTCACCGGAACCGCGTCGAGTGGCCTGCTGAGTGGAGCGCCGCGTGAAGGACGAGGACTGCGCGGACGGGGCAGGGAAGTGAGTAATTAATTACGTACACACGCTCGCCGCGGTTCAATGTTTCCGATGGTGATTACTATCATCGAGAGGAGGCTGGAACTACTGCTGCTGTTGCTGCTATGCTTCTTGATTAGTGTCGGATTCTCACATTGGCGTCGATTTTTCTATGATTACTAATACAAACACACACAGACACATGTACACGGTTCTCTCGTACCGGTTAATGATACTAATCGTGTTAACAGTAGGCTTCCGACTGCGAATGGTTTGAGGGCTGGTTTCTTGTCCAGATGAATGATTAGAATCTGGAAAGAAAATTAAAAGGATTTGTTCAATAAATTTAGTTTTAATTTCAACGCTTGCTGCGTTGAGTGCTTTTATTGATAAAGAACAACGGTAACAGCGATTTGCGTTGTTCGGAGATTTATTCTCCTGGTTCTAGCTCCTCAGTCACTTAATCTAGAGATTCAACGACGACCAGTAGGAGGTGTTACGGCAAAAAGAGTAACTAGCGGTTTTCAGCGAAACTCCAACCTCTCCGTTCCAATGACCGAAGTTGGATTGCGTAGTGATTGGCGATGAAATATTCGCCAAGGCAGACTTCAAACAGCTTTCTGGACAGGAAGCCCAGGAAATGGAAGGGGAAAGGTGTAAGATAGTTTCGAGCATATGAAACTGTTGAAGTTCACTGTATTGTTCCGTGCTGTTTTGGCCGGAATTATCATCCTCCGATTACGGAACAAAAGCCATGGAGTAACATACCGCCAACAACGTGCTGGATGTGTCCAAAGACAAGAACAAACGTTAAACAGGCCCTGAAAAAGACTCAATGATGTGACTGAATTTTTATACCAAAGACAGAAATTTTATGACAAATTTTGGAACAGATTTGGACTAGATTTTGGACCACATTTTTAGACCATTGTTCTACAAATGTCCCATATACAGAAATTGTTCCGATTTTGGCAGCTCCCGATATTGTCAACCCCCGATTTTATCAGCTTTTTATCCCGATTTTGTCAGCCTATAAATTTTATTTAACTTTTGTGCTTTTAAACATGATTTATCAAACTTTTCAACTTGCTTGAAACTATTCTGATTCTCTGGGGAGAGTTTTTGAATAAAACGATGCCTTCTTCGAGTCAAAATTAGGGTATTTTTATAGTAAAAGTTCTATAGTTCCTAAACAAGCAAAGATAGAGGTATACTATATTCAGCATTATTGCGTATTTTCACTGTTTGTACAACTTTGTAAAACAAGATAAAGTCATGAAACAACTACAAAAACAGCTAAAACAGAAAAACTGATTTTAACGATTTTTCATTTATGAGAAAAAGGATTTTTCTATCTTTGCTCAAGAGATAGAAGGCTACTGTCTTCAGCAAAATTTCTTGTAAAAATATGCTGTAAAACTTTGCAGAACACATCAATGTGTCATATTGAAACTGAAGAAAAATAATTTTTTATTGTACTTCTAGGGGGATTAATCGAAATTTGAATTTCACTGGACGATAGAATTTTTAATTTTAAGACACTCTTCCAGAGGTTCCATAAACCTAAATCAAAGTTTTCCCGCTCAAAGCAAATGCGCACCAAAAAAGACAAACTCGCAACATTACTGTATTACTTTGTCAAATTTTAATCGGCTGAAGCGGTACTGACAAATGAATTAAAATTGAGTCAAGTGATCGGACCATTCCCGAGTTGGACTACATCGTAGACCACATTTTGAATCAACCTTTATTACAGATTTTGGAACAGATTTGCATTAAATTGTGAACCATGTTATGTTAATATGGCTCAATATTTTTAACAGATTTGGACAATATTTTGGGCCACATTTTTGATCAAATTTTGAACCAGATTCTGCACATGGACCGCATTCTGGACCTTGCTCGTTGTGGCCCTTACCGTAATTCTGGACCACAATCTTGACCAGATTTTGAATCAAATTTGGGTCTATATTCTGGAACTGGACCAGAATATAAACCAGATGTTGGACCTTTGTCAGATTTCAGACTTTGGGCCACATTTTTATTAAACTTGGACCAGGTTTTGGATATTTTGGATCCCATTTTCGATCAGATATTACATCAGATGTGAAACCTGATTGTGAACCATATTCTGGACTATATTTTTAGCAGATTTTGGACCAAATCTCGGATCCAATTTTGGACCAGATTCTCAAACTGGGCCAGATTATAGACCACATTTTTGATAGAATTTTGGATCTAAGCCGATTTTGCGCCACTACAAATTTTAAACCAGCAACCACACTTTGGGTCGGATTTTAAACCAGGTTGTAGATCTAGACCATATTTTATCAAATTTTGTTCCAGATTTTGGAGCAAATTTGGACTAGATTGTGGAGCGTGTTTTGAACCACATTTTTAACAGATTTTGGATCAGATTTATCGTTTCTTGAATCAGTGTTCCTTTGAAGTAGTAATAATTTTTTAGAATTAGACTGTCAAACATGATTCGTACCTCACCCTATGTCCAGCACTTCGCTACACCTAAGAGTGCCTTATTGAGGTTCAGGCCGTTTTTGGCGCCTCTAGAGCTAGCGCTTTTGGCGGGGGCCAGCCTAGCCATCTGCACGCTACGGCGCTTATCGTAATGCACCTTCTTTCTTTCACCCAGCGCTTCCACAACACATAGTTTGGCAACGGATTGAGCGCACTTGCAGAAACTGCGAAGGGCTGCGGTCAAATCTGCCGATGTGATGCTAGGGTCCTGAAGGCCGGTGGAGCTTTCCTTGACAAAATGGAGGAAGTTATCGTTTTGGGGTAGTCAAGATTATCCGGCATGTAGATCAATGAACGAGCATTAACTATCTCCACTACTCCCGCGATGACGGTGAGTAAGACCCAGACGCTGAGTCAGTCTACGGTGTTTGGTGATGCAATTGTCACTTTCACGGAGCGCACCGTGCGCTCCCATTACCCACCCATATGAGGGTCGTCTTAATCCGACGACCGCGTTTCAGGAGTTCCCGACAGGTGGCCTTTAGGCTCGTGCCGTTGTCAGAGAAAATAGCGATTCAGGGACCCCGTTTCAGGACAAAACATCACACCTTCATCGTGCAAGAGTTCTTGTCGAGCTTAGAGGCTAAGCCTGGGTGCTTACATACTTAGGTATGTAAATACTACAATCCACCTATTTCCGGACGCGTCTCACTGCCGTTACCGCGACCAAATAAAGATCATCAACTTCGACGTTGCTTAAGAGTTCAATAAATGGCGTAACATGTTTCACTGGGGGGGTTTAGTTCATGGTTGACATTTCCTATAGCACTGACAAGCTTGGACTTGAAGTTGGGGTTGTGTTTGAGTTTGGGCTACGGCTAGGGCTAGGGCTAGCGCTTGATTCTGGATCTGCGCCTGGGTCGACCTGAACTTGGACCTGGACCTCGGCCTAGACCGGGACCTAGACCTAGACCTCGACCTGGACCTTGACCTGGACTAGGACCTGGAGCTGAGTCAAGATCTAAAGCTAAGCCTAGACCGGAAGCTGAACCTGAACTGGGAGGTGAGCCTGGGCCTGGACCTGTACCTGGCCCTGAGCCTGGACCTGGAACTGAGCCTGAACCTGAAACTGAGCCTGGACCTGCAGCTGAACCTGGAGCTGAGCCTGGAACTGGACCTGGACCTGAGCCTGGACCTAGAGCTGAGCCTGAGCCTGGACCTGGAGCTGAGTCTGAATCTGGAGCTGAGCCTGAACCTGGTCCTGGAGCTGAGCCTGGACCGGGAGCTGAACCTTGACCTGGAGCTGAACCTTGACCAGGAGTTAAGCCTGGACCAGGAGCTAAGCGTGGACCTGAAGCTGAGCCTGAATCTGGAGCTTAGCCTGAACTTGGACCTGGAGATAAGTCTGGACCTGGTGCTGAGCCTGGACCTGGAACTGAGCCTGGACCTGGACCTGAACGTGGACTAGGACCTGGACCTGGACTAGGACCTGGAGCTGAGCCTGGACCTGAATCTGAGCCTGAATCTGGAGCTGAGCCTGGACTTGCACCTGGAGCTGATCCTGGATCTGGACCTGGAGCTGAGCTTGGACCTGGAGCTGAACCTTGACCTGGAGCTGAACCTGGGCTTGGACCTGGACCTGGAGTTGAGCCTGGACCTGGAGCTGAGCCTGGACCTGGAGCTGGGCCTGAACCTGGAGTTGAGCCATGGCCTTGAGCTGAGCTTGGACCTGGACCTGAAGCTGATCCATGACCTGGACCTGGAGCTGAGCCTGGACCTGGACCTGGAACTGAGCTTGGACCTGGAGCTGAACCTTGACCTGGAGCTGAACCTGGGCTTGGACCTGAACCTGGAGTTGAGCCTGGACCTGGAGCTAAGCGTGGACCTGAAGCTGAGCCTGGACCTGGGGCTGAGGCTGAATCTGGAGCTGAGCCTGGACCTGGACCTGGAACTGAGCCTGGACCTGGAGCCATGCCTGGACCTAGAGCGCCAGTTCTTCATCGTGCAAGAGTCCACGACCTGGACCACGGACCTGGAGCTGAGCCTGAACCTGGACCTAGAGCTAAGCCTGAACCAGGAGTTGAGCCTGGATCTGGACCAGAATCTAAAGCTGAGGCTGGACCTGGAGTTAAGCCAAGACCTGAAGCTGAGCCTGGACCTGGGCTTGGCTTGGACTGAACTTGGGCTTGGGCGACGACGGATCTGGTTGACAGAGTAATTCAGAAGCAAATACCAAATCTTCCACAGGTACAACTGTTCTATTAGTATTCGTCTATTTATAGCTTTACGATTTACTCGTTAACTGAATTCTTCTTCAAGCGACATTTCAGTTGTTCAAGACGTTTAAGTGCCACCACCATGCAACCCAGGAACTGGAGGACATCCATTGTCCGTAAGAAACCCATTTCACAATCATCTTTCCCTCAAACTATGGTGGTTCCCAGAAGCTTTCTGACTCAGCAATCAGCTTCGGGCTCTGCAAGTGCGCGTACAAAAATAATAGTTTCCTCCACGATGAATAACTCAGGACAGCAGCCGTTTTGCAACTCCTTAGCCGTCATGCCCTCTTGATGACCGACTAAATCACTTGATATAGAAACCTCACTGACGAACTGACATGACACATAGAAGAAAATCCTTTAAAAACCATCGTCCTACACATTTTGCTTGCACACTAGCACCCTCTGTTATGCATGTCGCAGAGTAGCTGGCATTTGCAGGGTTTTATATTAAGGTAAGGTGCTGTAAGGTTTTTATATTTGTATGGTTTTATACTAAAAACTCGAAGCGATACACGCGCGCCGCGGTGTGGCCATGTTGCGAAACATGCTTTTTTGAAAAATGAGTGGTTTTTGATTGGACGATTGAATTATCACGAGTGTCTCGTCTGTTTGTCTGTGGAAACCTTCTATGAGGTATAAATGACCTAACCTCCGGAGGTTTTCGTATGCAGGACTCGAAAGGCACTATAGCAGGTCGATTTTGTTTTGGTAATGTAGAGGCTCCTCCGGTACTCTTCAGCATTATAGCGGCCGCTTTGTGTATGAATACCCTTCCCCTTCGGTTTACCGACTTATTCGTTTGAGTTTAAATCGACGATCATGCGTAGCTCCTGCTCCTGGAGAATTCAATTAGCTCCTGGAGAACAATTAGGTTTGCGATCGTTGGCTTCCAGGTACTCCTGAACAGCTATCTAAAATCGGATACAGCTATCGGTTTGGTCGGTTTGTAGGGTCTGTCAGCTTTACTTAGCTTACTCAGAAGAGTGGATCAACTATCAGAGGCGCAGCAGGAGTTGACTGCGCACAGCATGGCTATTCATGAAGCTTAACGAGTTTCTTGTCCCCTGAGAGCCCACAAACCTCGATGTTCATGAAACCACTATAAAATAACGGCAAAACTTCAGATTTCCTAGGAAATACCACACTGTACTCTGACCTCCTGCAGTCTCAAATTACTTTCTCGTTTTACTCGTCATAGAATTTCAGATACGTTAGCTTTCCATCAGCTTCTTGTTACGTTAGTGACATAGGACAATGATCTGAGCGGATAGCGGCTGTCTATGGAGCTTTCCATTTCGTTACCAACTAAGGTCCCGTAACTACGAATCTCGGCTCTATAAGATGATAATTTCTCCGGTGGTACTCTACGCCCACGAAACGTGGATGTTCAATGAGAACGACCGTCGAGCTCTTGGTGTTTCATCAATTCTTAGCGGCACATTTGAAAATGGTGTGTGGCGCAGGCGCATGAACCACGAAAATTTCCAACTATACAAAGTTGCGGATATTGTGAAGCGAATAAAACACGGATAAGTAAGAGCGTTCCAAACTGGATGATTCACTGCTCGCATCGTCGCTGTCAACTAATTTTTCATGAACCATCTCTGTATTTTGCTACCAACATTGTTTTCGACTCCAGCTAAGACCTTTCCACGATCAGATTAGTCACATTGTTGTAGCAAGGATTTTTTCGGATAGCTTATTCAGCGCATTCCCAGCTTAATTCATTTTCTCCTGCTGGTTTTTAACGTCTCCTGGTTTTGATCAGCTCCATCCTCTCACGAACGTGCATGCTCGAAACAAGCATCGACTTTCATGGTAATCTTCTCAGCTATCCACTTTTCCAGCATTACCTCTTCATATGCGAACTGTCGTCCCGTGTACTTCCGTTCCATCTGCAGCCGCTTTACCGCTAGAATATTCTCCAATTCAAGCCGCTTTTTACGAATCAGTAGTTCCTCGTGCGGCTTCCGGTAACTGTTTCATTGACACGGGCTTTGCCGTCATCCATTCCAGTGGCTTCTGTTTCTTCAGTTAAACCTCGTGATATGAAGAGATTCTTTCAATCGGATTTAGGTAGGGCATTTCCATAATCTCACATTTTGATCCCTCCACCCGCTTCGCAATGTAAATCTCGCACACAAAAAATTCACGCTTTTCCGCTCCGCAACTTACAACCGGTCGAATCAAACTGAATCCATCCTTTACAGTTGCCATAAGCAACCATTGTTCGAGTATACTGGGCCTGTTTCTTGAGTTCAACACTTACAAAACGACCGACGGTGTTTTTATCATGCCTGTCACCAAGTAATATTTCAAATAACTGCTCTATTTCAGTAGTTTCACTAGAAAAGATTTTCTTCTAAGCACTCTTCTGCTCGGTATACTTGTTAAAATAATGGGGAACACCCTCAGTTTTTTCACATTTCACTTTGGAACTTATCTTTACTCCATGTATTGAATGCTTTACACATGTTGTTAGTTGAAAAATCTAAGTGCGATTGTTTTCATCATGGCCAACTCTTTTTTGTCTTCTGTATGTCCGGTGATGATCTGACGCACCATACCAAAGCCCCTTTTAAAATATTGTTTAAACATTCGTTGCATTTGTTGATGGTCTAAAAACACTAAAAGGCGAAAGACGGTCAAAGAACATAAACAATCGCAGCCATTTGTCTAAGCCGGACACTTTGTTAAGAATGTTAAGAATGTAATAAGAGAAAAACGGATCACATTAGTGCGGCGGAAGCTTTCAATAATGATAGAACGTCCAATTGGAAGCCACACCAAGCATAACAGATTCATCACGGTTCAGATCAGTTCCGTTCTACACTCTAACACGCTGTTAATCATCCTTGCTTCCAAATTCCTGCGCGTGAACGATCCCACATCCCACCATTCTTCCGACACGACGCTGCCAACCAACCAACGCAACGCAGCGATGATGAGCATGTTTTGTGTTATTGTTCAATCAATCAATTCGATTCCCATCAAACCGTATAGGAGCGAGTCAATATCCAAGCACCGTTCCTGCCTCGTGATACCTCCTGTCCTGCGCGCCCCAGCGAGACCGAAAGCGCGTCTTGTTGTATCTCTCTTATACGCCCACTTGAACCTATAACACTCATTCATTCAGCGCCCGACCGACCATTTAACGGAGCGAACAACTCGAGTCGATGCTCAAATGCCCGGCGATCCAATACCTCTCAGAACCACACTTCATGCTGTTTTAGTTTCTTTTTGCTTTCAGTCTTCCTCACCGTCAATGGTTTTGGCACTTTAGAGAAGCATGTTTCGTTTCACTCTCAAGTGTGCCGAACCCTTCCGTTCTGTCTCTGTGTAGACGCTCCAACAAGTCCTCCTGGCTGACTGACTGACTGAGGCCAACGTGCCGCGTGTGTGACAAAGTGTGTGGCATGTTTATTTTGTTTCGTCTCTCGTCAAATTTAGAATTTCAGAAATGAGAACGAAACCGCCAATTTGACACATCGCTAATTTTTCGTCGTTCAGCGTTGGTCCATTCTGATGTGGCAGAAATGTGTGAGTTTTTAATTAGTAACGTTTGCGCTGCTTTCACGAATGACCGAAAGGATTTTCTATCTGCCTACAGTCCATTAACTTGAGTTGACGAAACGCTTTTCAGAGCGCTCTAAAGTCATAACTCTGTCACGGCCAACAGGCTGCGGCGACCGAGGGGGTAGACGAAATCGTTGGAACAGGAGGAAACCACACACATAATTCATTTTAATTAACTAATTGAGAGAGAGGAAACATACTCCCTCGGCACCGATGAAAATCAATTAGCACGATAATGTACACTCTCCGTCCATTGCAAATGAGAAAACAATAAGCCCACGCGGGAGGGGGAGTCGGATGAGTTCACGTGTTCTTGCTCACCATTCTCACCACCATCGCCATCCATCGCTACCACCACAACTTCCACACCACCGTAACAATAGCACACAGCATTCCACCCGATTGTAATCCAAACAAAAAAGTGTGAACAAGTTCCAATATGTTAAACACTTCTCACCTCTTCGTAGCTCCGGTGACCCCGTATAAATTCTCTCCAGCACAGCACCACTACACGACACACCACCGCACCGCTACCGAACTCACCACTGCACGTCGCTTTTAAAATGTCGTCACGAAGAATCGCACACACGAAGAGGAAAACATTCACAGCAGAGCAGCCCACCCCACTGCTGCGGTGCACGGCACGGGTATCCCCTCGCTCGGAACGAATAACGCCACAGCACTAGAAATAAGACGCACTTTTGCGCATTTGCATAACATTCACGGCGTGCGAAAGCGATCCTCAGTGGAATTCACGCTATTTGACACTTGGTCATTTACCCGACGGATTTAAAACACCACACACGTACCTAATTGGCGCACCCCCCGTGCCTAGCATTCGCCGAAGGCGAAGCCAACTACTTAAAAGATCCGACAGCCAATAATAATGAAACACCACGCAAACGGCAGTTTGTCGGTGACCGAATGGCACACTACTAGCCTATAATAGATTGCGGTGACATGAGCGATGAGATACTGCTAGCACCCAAAGATCGTCCACCAAAAATTTCCCGTCAAGCGAACGTATCGACGAACGACAACCGAATGCGGTGCAGACTCAACCCAACAATGATGTGCTTCCGATGTGTTCACCAGTACGACTGACTACTGACCGACTGACTGACGGGGCGGACCGAGTGAGAACCACCCGCGTTCGGGTTGCTCACGTACATAGTTCTCCCGCTCACTGCGGAAGCCTGTTTTGAATACGAAACCTATCGGCCCCATGCATTGAATAACTTTGGATATTTGGATATGATTTAGAAATTTGCTTTAATATTAATTGGTCATTATACTACTTACTATACTTGATCTTTTCTTCAACGTTCTAACCTAACCACGCAATAATCTAAAAACAATAACTTTGTTGAATTGCAGCGCGAGAGTACTAAAGTAGTGTGGTGAATATAGCCACGGTGAGAGAGTTCACGTGTTGGAATTTCGTTGCAAACATTCAACAAAAGTAGAATATTTATCATTTCAAAACATTTGTTCAAAATTCTCACAGTATAATTGAAACTAGAATAAAAATAAATAAATTAATCCAATCTTCAAAAAGGGAAAACAACCTTGAAGGGAAACAACTTACAGTTTTGATAAAAAAAATAATAACAAACAAACGTTCACCGTTTCTCGCCGACAACACATTCGAATCCATCGCTGTATAAGAGTGTGGCCGTGTGTGAGTGTGGAAGACCAACGCAACAGAGAGCAATGATGTTGTTCGTTCGTAAACAGAGAGGAACAAAAATGGCCGCCTTAACGATATGAAACGATCAGTGTACGCTGTCAGTCGAAACGATATTTCGTGTGCCAATGTATCTAAACTAGTTAGATGGTCAGGTGTGGGCAAATCAACGACAATATAAGTTAATCAATATCCCGCATTCTGCACCATACTGGACACCGCAGTCTAAAAGTGTGACTGGCACAAAAAAATGCGACGAAGTGAAATTGCTGCAGTAAGAAAGAGAATGAGCGACATTGGCATTAGAGAAAATAATCTGAATTAATCCCGGTAAAACTGCAATGTAGTTTTCAAATGAAGCTTGCTTCGTTTAGAATTGAAACAAACTTTTGCTCATATTGTGGCACACTTGGTGGACGGATTTGGAAGTTCTTGGCGCCCACGTGTCGGAAATTTTGTTAGCTTCATCAATGTATTTTTGACATTCCGCAAAACAACTGTCTTTTGTAAACAAACAGCATGGAAGCCGAAAGAAGGGAAAAAATTGTGCACAGTTATTTGGAAAATCCATTGTGGTCTGCATCTAGGCTAGCTAAACAGCTGAAATTGCCCAGAAATACCGTATGGCGCGTTATCAAACGGCATAAGGAAACATTGACGACGATTCGGAAGCCTCTAGCTAATCACTCGGAGTGGTACTGTCGACCGAAAACTGCGGGGTAAGATTTTGAAGACCATCTAGAGGAATCCCAATCTGTCGGATCGTGATTTGGCCAGAAAATTCGGTGCTGCCCATAGTACCGTGAGGAGAATTCGACTCCGGAACGGAATCAAGTCGTATCGAGCTAGCAAACAGCCAAATCGAACCATAACAGAATAGTGTGGCCAAAATCCGTGCTCGAAAGCTATACGACCGGGTGCTAACCAAGTTCGGCGGGTGTCTTCTGATGGACGATGAAACCTATGTCACAAGGCAGATTTCGTGCAAATGCCAGGTCAAAAATATAACTTGGCAACGGCTCGGGAGGATGTTCCAAGCAAATTTAAATTTTTTTTTGCCGACAAACTAGCACGAAAATTCATGATTTGGCAGGGCATCAGCGAACATATGCACTTTACATAGTCTTAAAACTGAAAGAAGATCGATGATAAACAATGTAAAAAGAAGGGGACCTAGAATTGAACCTTGAGGTACACCAGATGAGCCATTATTACACTGAGAAGGTTTATCATCAATTATAATAATTTGTGATCGGCTTGTCCGATAATTGCCATGATAGAAAGATGGAGGGTTTGTTTCGTTCGTGACATTACTGCAGATGCTTTATAAAATTTAGCGAAAGCTCCAGTCACCGCGCATTATAAGTAGGAAGCAATTGATGTTAAGGTATTAGGGAGAAAATCTATCTCTATCTTAAAATATGGCATTGGCTCTGAAAAGGACCGATTGTTTTAAAAGTGAAACACAAATGTGTCGCTGTACACAACGCTGTCGATTGTATAAACTACGTACACCGGAGACACGCTATTTTATTCAAAATGACCTAAACTGGAGATTGAGTTGAAGTAGTTTGTGTCGGGCTGAGGCGACAGTGAAGAGTGAAGGAGAGAATGCGGCAGTTTGATATTATTATTCCTAGTGCAAACAATTTTGCCGTTGTCCTCAGCTTATAAATTTAACGATGCATATATGATTTGGTTTACAGGATTTCGGTATCACTATATTTTAATGAGTTGCTGAAAGTTAAACTGCATAGCATTTAAACGAAAACTTAGACAATACTCTCATCTCGCAATGTAGTTTGAAATTAATACGCAGATAGTGAAAACTTTATCGATACGTACTGTACAACTGCATTATAATATATTACCGATTGAATTTGAAACGGTCTGAGTATGCCGTGAAAATTAAATCATGGGCGTAGCCAGAAATGTTTCCTGGGGGGGGGGGGTTTACCAAAAAAAATCTGACATAGCCTAACCGTAAGGAGTTTATTCAGGAAATGGGGAATTATTTTCAGTTAAAAGCTATTTTGGTTGAAATTGAGTGTTCTTTTGACTAAAAAGTTAATATTAAAATAATAGAAACCAAATGTTATTTTGCCTCCCAGTTGGCATTGAGATACGTCGTATGTTCGAATCTCTGCTAGGAGAGGCTGTTAGAGTCCATTGGATCGAGTCTCTTCGAGACGCAGTGAAGGTGCTGCTAACAACTAGGGCTGTCGGTATTGGGTGCTTTTGGTGAAAACCGGTATTTCGGTATTAGCGTAGAAAATACCGGTAGTACCGGTAAAATACCGGTATTGGCAGATTATTCGGAATCAATAGAAATGTTAATGTTTTTCAGTAAATGTCTTTGTTTTTAAACTTTTACTTCAGTATTGTTGCTTTGCAAAGTAGTATTAACCCTTTATAAGGCCGTGGCAATAAAATTGCCACCAACGAAAAATATTTGTTTTGTGTCTATAATGACATCAATATAATTATAGAAGCAAAACAAAAATTTTTTGTTGGTGGCAATATAGTTGCCACTGCCTTATAAAGGGTTAAGGGAGAAATAATACGCTTAGCGATTTATTTCTTTTGGAAGAATAAATTTCGTTGCCAACGCTTCTAAAGTTCTAACAATTGAACAAACTTCCGCTTTCATCGAAGTCTGACGAACGGCTTTAAGCGCATCAGGAATTTTCCTATCATTTTTTTAAATTTATAGTAGGAAAGCCCGCTTTTAACTATTTTCAAAAATCCCCGTATTGCAGCTTCCAGCATAATTAATGCACTGGTCTTTTACAGTCTCTTCACGAATTTTTCCTTTATCCCCAATCCGAAGCCCTTGCATAGTATCATTCTCTTCATCATTTTGCACAGTTCCCTTTTCTTCTCTGCTTTTAATCCCACTGTTCGTAGATAGTGGCTTGGAGATTCCATCTACTTGTTTAATATATCACAATACATATATCAAGACTTGAAAATTATTCCAAATCCTTTCCTGGTAGATCCTTTGATACCAAGAATACTCAAAAAGCGCGAAGGCTCCTATATTTTAATAACAGCCCGGCATCATCGAAACAAATAAATGAAGCTGACTTTCTTGTACCTTCGCCTCATACATGAAGTCATTCGATTCATTTGTTGAACAGAATGTTTTAAGCAAACTTTAGCTGAAGTTAGTGACTGTATTAAATGACGACGACTGGCAGTCAGGCACGATTTATCGATGTTGAGTAAGTTTAAAATTGTTGGTCTTCTAGTGAATATTTGAATTATTAACATTTTACCATGACAACCGGTTTTAAAGTTTCATTTGTATTCTTCTATATACAAATGAAACTATGATGAGCCTGAACGGGTGTGAAAAATTTTGACGTCGAATTTTTCGTTTTTCGTTCATTATTAAAACTTTTAACATTTCCCTAACGGTTATTGTGCAGTGTAAAGTAATCATCGCAATTTATGCGAGTGCGATCTTTCGAGTTACATTTTCTGGCTCTCGAAGTACAGTTTAGAGTGATGCTTTGAGTGGATATTGATTACCCCCACTGAATCGAGATTCGTCGTTTTATCCATAGTATTCCGGAAATATTTAAGGACATGTCCGATTCAAATGACATCGATTGGCAATGTATTTAACCTGAGCACCAGATTTGAAATCGGGTGAGGACGTTCCTTATATTTATTTATTCTTTATATACTCTACTGTGAAATCAAAGGGCAATGTAAGTTTGGAGTCTTCTATTTTCCCGGAGGGGAGAGTTTGCGATTCTTCGGACATCTTGTTTCGAAGATTCTTGATTCAGTTATTCTTCGACAATTTTTAAGTGACGGTGACGGCGAATTTTGTACAGTTATGCACAGTTAATTTTTATATATTCCAAAATAATTATCTACTTTTGGGTTGCTGGTGTATTTTATATATTTTCAGTGAGCGAAATAAGGCGCTATAACCTTGGCCAATAGCAGCCGGGCTTTTGGTCTAAATGCCATAAGTTCATCCCCGAGGGTCCGGAGTATCACTTAACCTTTATTAGCAAAGATACTCCCAACGAAACAAATTTACAGTTAATCAGAAACGGTTGGTACGAGACGTCCCCGTTTCTTCTTCCCCTGTGGATTTTGAAATGCATCTATGTATGAATAACTTATTCACACAAGATTTATTTCTTATAATCGTCTTTGCGGCAATGCTTCACAGTTGGCCTGGCCGATTAAACTTTTGCAATATATCTCTGATATTTTGCAAATGTTAATACAGACAAGAAAATAATTTGAAATATTTCTATAATTAGAAATAATTTAAAATTATTTCCAGGAATCCTTTATTGTGGCTGTGTTGGTATTAATAAGAATAAGAATAAGAATATTCTTCTATATACAAATGAAACTATAAAACCGGTCGTCATGGTGAAGTGAAAATCGTTTCATGGTGCCTGATTCAAGCCAGTTTTAAAACGAATCGGCATTGCTGCAGTTGAAACTGAAGTTTCATTACTTCATTGTTGAGTGACTATTGTATTTACTATTGTAAACGACGGGCCCTGATTTTATTTCCTAAATTCGTTAAGCGAGAGCTTCGAATAATTTGGTGGCTTGTAAATATCAAGTCAAGTTGTTCAAAACTAAATTGAAACGTGACGTCTGGCTTATACAATGTAACATTTGCATGAAACATACAGCAAAGATACTGTACTGTGCCTTAAACAGGTTCAAGAACTATAATTATTTGACCCACAGTTTCACCCTATTCATTGCTAGTAGTCAAAGAAACTCTCCAGCATTAACACGAATTTGTTGTTCTATGAGTTTTACAATCTTTTATCAAGCTTAGTTCTTCTTTGAATAAGAAAACTAAAAAAAACTAGGGTATTAGAAAATACCGGAAATACCGGTTTTTTGCCATTCCAAAACCGGTATTTCGGTATCCAAAAATTGGCCGGTATTACCGGTTTCGGTACTACCGGTACTACCGGTTAGACAGCCCTACTAACAACTTATCTTGCAAGATTTCAGATTTCAGAGCAGATTTCGAAACCGGTGGTTTGATTTTCAGAAAAGGCAACAAACTTCTTGGCTACGCAGGTGACTTTGATATTAAAACCAGAAACTTTGCCACTGCAGAGGCCATTTGCGCTAAACTGAAAGCGGTGGCTAGGAGGATTCGGCCTAAAATAAACGCGTCGAAGATTAAACACATTAATGACAGAAGCTCAAACGAGACGAACGAGCTTTTTTCGCGGACGATAATCATTGACGGCGACGAACCAAAAGTGGTACATGAGTTCGCGTATGTGGGATGGCTGATAGCCGTGGACAGCACAAATAAGAAGATCCAGCGATGTTGCTGCTCACCAATTACGGACAGCACAAATCCGCAGACGAAAGTACGATACCCACTATCTTTGAACTTATCCTGTAGGCCATAAGACGAATAGTATCAGCTTTCAATGGACAGCGAAACTGGACAAATTTTCGGCAGAATAAAACACCGCATGATCGCACTTACGCATATTACTTATTTCGTATATTACGCAACTAAACTATCTCGGACGACAGTATTCTATTTAAACGAACGTTACATTGTTCTAATCTTCTTACATTTAACAAAGCTATTTGTCTCGCAGAGAATCCAGTGATAGATTCCGTCGCACTCAATCTCAGATAAAACAAGCGGCGTATTCAAACAGAACATCGAAACTGTTTTGCCCTTCGCAAAACGCAACGATCAAAAGGCATAAGCCGCCGTACGAACCCCCTACTAGACCGGTAGTTTTTATAGATTTGACAATACTGATGCAGGGCATACGCGCCTTTGCGGCCGACATTTGGAGGAGTACAAGCTGAAAGCTAAGAGCAGCGGAGGTGCATGAATTAAGGGTAATAGATACTGCTTTTGGGGCGCCAACCACTGATTGAAAGCCTCATTGAAAAAAGTTAATAAATAAATAGATACTGCTTGGGGAGACGTGCATTTGGCGAAAATCGGTGAGCCACGGTGTACCGGACAGGTCGTAAAGAAAACAGTTTTTCACAACAACCCCATCGGCACCCAGAACAGAGGGACTGAACGTGCGAAATGGCTCGTTCCGTTCTAAAGTGACATTTTTTATGATTTAAATAAAATAAACTGCGACTTCAGAGACGCCTGAGAAATGAGCAACGAGTAACCCAAGATCGAGTTGAATAGAGTTTAAAACAGTAAGAACTAACCCAGCTTTAAGCTGCTGCTGACGACGACGAGGATCGTACAACATGAACTGGCTATGAAATTTCAAGCTAAAAAGTATAGAGCAAATTTTCGTCTGGGGGGGGTTTGAACCCCCAAACCCCCCCCCCCCGTCGCTACGCCCATGAATTAAATCCTCAATTATCATGTGCTGGCCCTTAAAAGGATCGATTGTTTGATTATCATTACTTTAGTTTGCAACATTTATTTGCACAAAAACAGACGCATGGATGGAGATGAACCTCGCGAAAGGCGATCGTCGAACATTTGTTGTAATGAACAAATCGAAAAACCTAAGCAGCTATATGCACGCCTTCTTCTTCTTGTTCTTTTGGTGGCGTACTCTGTCAAACCGCTCGGCGGCTTTCTCACTGAACCCGACAGCACCTTCGCGTCTGCTTGCTTCTGATAACCCTGCCGAGTAGTAGGCCGTGTTTTATTCGAACAAAGTATGTCTTCAAAGTCCGTCCCACTTTGCAAATTGTGCCATTTCATAACTTCCGCAGATGCAATTTTTTGAAGTTCTGCCGGGAGTCGGTTCTTTCTGGTGGCTCCATTATTCTTCAACTTCTTCAGCATTATTATCTTTAGCATCCAGTTGGTACCACGAGGAGGTAAGGATAAGAGGCTGAAGCCAACTGTGGGGTCTGTCTTACGTATTGTTTATTAGACTAGCAGTTTTTAATAAATATTCGGTTTAGTTTTTAAAGTTTTTATTGGGGGTTTCTGTAAATTTGTTGCGGTGTTTGGTGTTTATGTACAGGTTTCAATTGTTACACTTGTTCATGGCAGATAATTTCAACATATAATTACGACACTGTTCGTTTTGACCTTAATACGCTGTGGTTCCGAATCGAAAAAACACGAACATTAGCAATTACGTAAAAACATGTAATTTTTCAAGGTTGAGATCTTTGAAGAAGTTTATTAATAAAATACAGCACTCATGCGCTAATTGTACGTCCTCTAATCGCACCGTCTTTTAATTGCACGTTCGCTAGTTGCACAATAGTGCAATTAAAAAACAGTTATCTGTCAAACAACACGTGGTTTCCCTGGTGGTTGCTATAAACTAAAATGCAGCGTTGCCGAATAAAAACTCTCTCTACATTACGTCGATATATCACCAACAAATTAATACAAATTGAGTTAAACTTTGACAAATTGAACACAAATTCATTAAGGTTTTGGTTCGTTTGTAAAGATTTGAATGTTATTCCCAAAGTCAAGCGCATATGTGAGTGCATGTGACGAGTTTTTTTACGGTGATAACGCATCACGTTTTACAATAAATATTGGCAGCCATCGTGTAATTAAAAAACGAAATTCGCTAGTTGCATGGCCTCATTCATGCAATTAGCGAACGAGTGCTGTATAAGGTTTTGCAAGGTGACGTCACGAATGAACCGGAATGAACGCAATTCACCCATTTGACATCCACTCGTGATTTGTTTACTATTTGTTAGGCAAACGCGATATGCATAAATTGAAGTTAAACGTTTTGAAAGCGTATTATTCAGCAGTATCGCCCTCCAAACTACTCGGAATGGCAGTTTTTGTGCTTTTCTGACTTACCGTTAAGGCCTTAAGCAATATTCACTTTCAACATGTTAACCCACCTTCTAAGTCCATGTAAACAAACCACTGATAGACGTCAAAGAAGTGAGGTTATGCTCGCCCGTGCAAAACCTTATAGTACATCTTTCTACACTGTTAGTATGACCGTGAATCCACCTATTACGGTGATACAAACTTTTAATTTTTAAACTTTAAACTTTGCTGAATATAGTAACTATCTATCTTTTACTAATTACGAAATATAATGGTTCGTTTAAAAAGCATTAAAAAATCAATTGTACTCAGTAACTTTACACACGATTTTTAGTGCTTTCAAATGTTCTACAATGTAATTCAGTATACATAAATACAAAGTATAAATACAAAGAGGCAATGTAAAAGTAATAGACAAAAAACGTACCTTTTATACAGTTCCTAACAAAAATAAACGCCAAGAGCTCCTCGGCATTATCCGTTCAGCCGGATTTCCAAAAGGCCACTTCCGCCTTTGTGTGATGCCTTACACAACAGAACCTTTGCCTGGGATCCTTTCAAGCTTATGAAATGGCCACCACCGCCTTTGTCTAATAAAGTCCACGTCCAGAATCCTTTGAACACTCCGTCCGAAACCGCAGTTCCGTTTATCGCCAGCCGCTGTGAAAAGCCCGGTCGATCGTTAACCTTCTGTACCTTGATTAAGGGGACATAAACGACTAAAAATTTTTAAAAAAATCATTATTTTTTTATTTCAGCCACTTCCCGTGGTCGGAGCATTACAAGTTCAATATCAAAATAAGCAAAAAAGACTGCAGAATCAAAATCTGCAATAAAAAAATAATTATTTTTTCAAAATTTTTAGTCGTTCATGTTCCCGTTAAGGGTGACCCTACTCTAGAAAGTCGGAAAAATCTAATTTTATTTTTTTGCATTTTCGTGACGCTTATACCTTCAGAAATGTCATGCCAAAAGGATTTTCTGATATCTGATCTCGTTGAAAACTTACAGCAAATATTGTGGAGTCATCTCAATGGACGTCCATTGCTGTACGAAACTTTGAACGGGTTTTCCCCGAAACCATGTTTCTTTAGCTGGCGGTAGGGGTATCTCAGAATCTAGTGGACCATTTTGGCTAAAAAATAATTTCAGCATGTAAAAATGAATTATCTAAAGTATTACGTAGCCGTTTTTTGATATCTCAATTTTTCAAATTTTTATGAGCTCTTAATTTGCGATTTTTGATAAAAAAATACCTTTCATTTAGAAAAATTGCCGCCATTTTGATAATTTTACGAATTTTCAAAAACCGCTACGTAACAATTTAGGTATTGACCTAAAGCTTCGAAATCATCCTTGAAATCCGTTCTACGATACTTCGTTGGTTCCCGGCACGTACCGCCAGCAAGGAACTATTTTCTAGAGGGCATTCACGCGCCCACCTGCCATTAGCATAATAACCACTATTCTGATATCCAAAAAATACAAAAATATATCTTCAAATATACCTTAACCAATAACAAAAATACCCCAACACTTAACTATAATTCTAGCATCTGAAAAAAATTTACTCTCTCCCCTATGTTTCCTTGAAGTACGTCACTCAGAAAAAAACATGAATTGCGGTACGGTGCGGTGCGGATTGGCGCTCAGGGGCTTATCCGAAATGAAAAATTCCAAAATGACATGAAAGTATATCATCCTCTTTTAGAAATTCGAACGCATAACAAAATGGCGGACATTCAAACATAAAAGTAGGGTTTTTATTCGAAAAAATTGACTTACATTTCTAAAAAATATAAAAATTTGCAATATCGAAAAAAGGATGGGTCAAACACTAGATAATTTTTTCACCGCTTTTACCTTGTTCGATTTTAAACAAAAAAAGAAGCAAGAGAATTGCTTGAGCCGTTTATGGTACCGGCTTTGAAAACCTGGTTTCGAGAACAACGGCATGGAAGTTTTAATTCGCTGTGCAATCGTTCCAGACATGCTCGGTACGAATTGCTATAACTTTGTCAATTTCCGGAATTCATCCAAATGGCTTCAACCACATATGTTCAAAATGTTGATCTTTCGAATTAGTGAATAAAAACCCGATTTAATCCACCTAATGGTGAAAAGAACCTTTGTTATACGGTTTTGATTTACGTTAACGTTGCGTAGTACGTTTGTTTACATCAATTTTTTTGGAAATTGAATGAGTTTACAAAAGTTGAACAAAATAGTAGCACTTATAAATTTTGATAGATTCTTTATTCATGAAATTGCTGAGTAAATATAAGTAAGTTGTTACTAATTTGAGTAAGTGCAAGTAAAAGTAGGTTGTAAGAGAAAATATTATTTTTTAGCATATACATTGCGTAGTAAAGGTCTAGTTTATAAAATACCTATAACCTACAACTATGCATAATTTCTTGTAATGTCATTCTATTTGATTCAATAAAGTTTTCTTGAATAAATTTCATCAATATTAATTAACCTTCGGTTACTCACGCTGTTGTATTTTGTACAACACGTGTAGGTTTTAGAAGGCCATATTGTTATAAAGTTACAAATCGATGTTTAACTAACGTATATTCTTCAATAAACCTGCTATGAGCAAAATGCCATAATTATTCAATGCATTAATGCTTTAAATTGTCGGCAAAATAGATCAGCAAAAACTGACATCACAGAAACGAAGCAATCAGTACGTGAGGTGTACCGCAATTGGGCCCAACTGGAATTTTCTCTCGTTTCTTCATATGGAAAAATGGTGTCTGTATACAGCAAAACTATCAGCAACTGTAAAATGTTTTAAATGTATCCGTCTGTCGATAGTCGAGTAATTCGGGGTCAAAATTAGGTTATTTTTTGATAATCAAAGTTCTACAGTTCCTAAACAAGCATACATAGAGGTATACTATATTCAGCAAAGTTGTATATTTTTACTGTTTGTACAACTTTGTAAAACGTGAAACAGTCATACAACAATTACAAAAAGAGCTAAAATAGAAAAACTGATTTTACAAATTCATATATAATAAGTAAGATTTTTCTATCTTCATGCATGCAGATGCAAGTATACTGTATTATGTTGCCGATGCTTAACGACAACGTCAGAGTCCATTTATGGCAGTCAGTATGGCGCCGAATATCACCATTCCCTTTCCTTCTTCAGTGTACCAACATGCTCCCATAGACTCCGGAAACCATCACAAAAAAATAAAATCAGTTCAACTAACCAGCTAGCCGTAATAAGATCTTGTAACTTGAAGCACTAAACATTGCATTCTATAGGTTCTATTCCTTTTTTGGGCACAAATTACACTAAATACTGAGATTCTGCCCAATTAAAATTCATCACTATAATTTCACTTTTTCGCCGTCAATTATTTTTTTTCGGCCGTTCCAGTCGTCACATCACTCGCTTTACTTGAGGCACAGCAGACTTTAATTTACCACCCGGACAGTTATTTGGTAAGATATAATGATTTTGCCCAAACTGTTTACTTGAATTGATAAACTTTACTTCATTTCGATTGCAATTCCGAATCCCCAACCGTCGTTGTTGTACGTTACCAAGGAAACAGGTATATATGTGGAGTGATGCCATATTTACGTTGAGCATGAAACTGACCAATATAATTTTCGCTATTAAATTAACGGTCGTAGAGTGTCGAAAATACTTATAAAATTCACTAATAAAATTCACCGTAAACAGCATTTTATGTGATAGAATTACTTTCGGATCTCGGTCAACAGCAAAAATAGTTACGCGATTCTACGTTTCGTAATTGTTCATAACAGATTATTAGCTATTACTAGAAACTCTGTTCCGGTCGTTAAAGTACTGAAATCACTAAAAAATGCAACTGGACTCTGACGACCTTCACCTTAAAGTGTTGCTTTACAACCGACTTTAAATTGCAAAAATAGGTGAAAAGAAAAAAAACAAAAGCAAAAAAATTAACTCTAAAATGGGGTTCCATTTTCTAATAAAATGCCTTTTGGCGTATTCACTTACCGTGCGTTAGTTAAAAGTTGCTATTCCGCACGAGATTATGCTCAAATTCGGCGTTC
Organism: Sabethes cyaneus; assembly: GCF_943734655.1. Lineage (NCBI taxonomy): Eukaryota > Metazoa > Arthropoda > Insecta > Diptera > Culicidae > Sabethes > Sabethes cyaneus. The sequence goes on from NC_071355.1 coordinate 36,339,520, forward strand.
ACAAACATTACCGAATAGCACTAAGTTCACTTGTACAAGTACAACACTTGTGTAGCGAAAATTCCAGTTACCACTATAACTACAACTGCGCGTAGCTAACCATTTTGGCTCGTCGCCACTAAACTACCGGAACTATTACAGCTGTTTTCGGGGCCGGGGCGGAAATGAAAATAAAAGTAAACTTTACACTTTGACCATCGAGTATATTCTGATCAGCTAATTAAATTAGTTTGTCTTTTGCTCATTATTCAAATTGACCATTCCTACAATTGCGCAGAGCGCTCTAACGGTTAGTAGATGCACATTTATCGTTTAACGTTCAACAGCTTTTCAACGAGCGAAAAATCAAAAACAGAAACGGACAGCAAAGCGATCAGTTCGCCCCGTACGTAACTGGTCGTTTCCGTTAAACGTGGCCTGGCTGGTGGCTGTGCTCTGCCAATCGCACACGCAGAAACATTCCGGTTTCTTTATTGCGCAGCACATGCGCATCTTGCGCTTGCCAGCGTTCGTTGTACGCCGTTTCCGTTTATTTTGAACACACACATTGCTAGGCCTTCTGTGTTCTGTCCGTGTTCATGTAACCAACCCAGAGCAGCAGAGGCGAGTTGCTATTTTCGTTGCAAGAGGTAGCGGCTGCTTCAATGCTGAATCATAGATCATACGACAGTAAGATGTCTTATCAATCAAATTTAACATAGCAACTAAGTCAGCTGTCGTTACGGTCGATAACGTCGAATCGTTGATATCAATAAAACATCATGTCAGTTCCGTCACTTTACGATTATTTAACTTTAATTCAATGACTCAATAATTAACAAATACTTATATGGTTTTCAATAACATAAATATTTAACGAACCTAGTAGATTCTGTAAATTCAGAAACACTTTTAGTACTTGTCTTTAGAATTGAAAAGAGACATTAAATTTGAAATTTTCCTTTTTCCGATATCAAATCTCGCGTCACTTTTGATTTCGTCCAATGTAACAATTCCACCATATTGAGAAAAACGAGATCGAAGTTCTTCGAATTGAATTTTAAATTGTTTCGAAATGAAATAATTTTCAGTCATTCACTCAACGTGGTTGATGAATAATAACATTCAATATTTAACGGAGATTTTAAAAATCTAATTAAAACTAAGCAGTTTTGGTTTATTATGGAAAAAGTAACATTGGACTGTTTACCATCTCATACTGTACTTTGGACGTTTTTATTTTTCCAGGCTATTGCACATAAATTAAGCGAGATCACCGTAAAATACGTGCGTTGCCGTGCTACGCTATTTTCGAGGCTATTTTTCAATATTAGGCCACTTGTTTCACTTAAAATGCATAAATAATGCGAAAAAAAACTTTCACTTGCTAAACGTCCAATGTACAGATTGGGTTTGTTTTGATTTTTTTTGCACTTTGGACATCAGATGAGAGCGACCGAAGTAACAGTCAGTCATCCGTAATTCGAATGTGCACATTGGACATTTTGATAATGCTAATTTTTTAACCTCAAAATAGTTCTATTTGGGCAGGTGTTTTTGTAAAACATAGAGTTTAAAAAGAGCAATAATTTGTTGTGATAAACCGGATTTGTTTACATTTGTTACATTGGACGAAATGAAAAGTGACGCGAGAAATCTAAGCTTACCCACAGCAAAGCGCTGCGGTAGGAAATTTTGAAATCACAAGGCGAGCACTCCGACTGCAATGTTTGCTCCGAGCAAGCAACGAAAATAACCAACGGAAATTGCGTCGTTCAAAGAGCAACGCCCGTTTTACGGCAACCACCACAAGCACACTCGCAGCGGAGCATTATTGACAAAGAAACTGAACGGCTTGCGAAGCGATCGTCTCGTCGTTACCAGCTGGGCTGAGCTGAGGCTGATGCTGCTGTACTGCCGTCAGTTCAGTTGCTCGCTCGCATTCGTTGGGTTCGCAGTGAGAAATCGAAAACAAGCTCGCAGTAATAATCGTGTGGTTCGGTATTAGCGATTGCTTCAATCGGAATCAGAACAGTATTGTGAGACAAAAGTCGTTCGAAAAAGTTTGTTACAAAAACGCAAGCTCGTGAAAATTAGGTCCTTTTTCCGGGGAAAAAGGAGCACACGCGTTTTCGTGTACGCAGTTAACAAAGAAATCGAACGTTTGCAAAAGGATAACGCGTAATATTTGATGCGAATAAGTTTCGGAAAAGTGAAAAGTTCTCGCAGTGGAAAATCATCCAAAAATTTGCGTAAATAAAGAAGGAAACTGTACGGTTGGTCTCGTCAATCGTCGCTTGCACAAACAAACAAACTACTAAGCTAAACAGCGCCCATTTCAGCATTCCGTTGAAAGGATCGAAGGACAAACGCAAAATATCCACTGAAGGGAGGATTGAAGAACAAAAGAAAATTGTGAGAATCGATTCTTGCCTTGGTTGTTTCGTTTCGAAACCATCTGTTTGATCCTTTTTTGGAGCTGTGGGAGTGTGCGTTTGAAAATACATCCGTAACAAAGTGTGCTGCTTACTGGATTAAAGAGTTGAGCTGTTCGAGTTAATATTGTTCCTTATCTAAAAATTTGTGGTGTTTTTATGTTGCTGCCAGTTGCCACGCCTGCACGGTGACAAGGGTGCTGCGATCCTCCTCCTGAAGAATGTTCCTGGCAAACCAGAAGATGTCCTAGATTACTAGATTTTAGTGTGTTGCAAGTGTATACAATCCAGTAGAAAAAGCTTTCTATTCGATTGAGTGAAGATAGAAGAAGCAGCAAAAGTGCGGAGAAATTGTGAAACTAGAAATCTGAAGCATAATACGTTCTGTACGAACGGAAAAGAAAACCAGAAAATAAGCCTGTGCTGTGGGGGAAGAATACGAAAGAAGAGTGGTGCATCACACAGAGAGAGAAAGATCCAGAATCATTTTGGACTGTTTTGCCTTAGAGCAAGTACACCGCGCAGTGTGTCGATGCTTGCAACAGCGATGGATAACAAAGAGAATGTTTATAATGCGTCTCGGGACGGCAATCTGGTTGTCCTAAAGGTAGGTCTTGTCTTGGTCCCATCGGTATGAAAGAGCTTTCCAACTTCAGTATTATTGACTAGTACTACTACTACTACGGTGAAGCGAGCGATGACTGTGAACTGCTAGCTAGCATACGGGACCCGTTATGTAATGTGACGTTGGGACCTAAATTTGGAGGGTTTAGAATAAAAAAAATTTGAACTAGATTTGCTTGATGGAATAATGTTGTAGGACGATTTTTGTCATTAAAAGAAAAACACATATTTTTAAACATTTTATAATTGCGTATCAGAACACGACTTTGCAATTTTTGTAGTTTTCCACCACTTTGGAAAATTTTTTGAATTTTTTTTCCAGAACTCTGGATAGCTACGTAAATCTATTTACAAGACTACCATATGATGCACGGTTCCTGAGTTGGAAATATATGAAACTAATAATATATGTGGGTCACTCCACGTCAAGTGCCACGTAATTGACTTTCTCGGGTTTGAACCAAATTTTGTCAGATGGTTTGTTTCAGGTCAGCAAGAAAATATTCTAAGTTTGGTGCCGATTGGACGTCTCCTCGATAAATGGAAGTACCTCCATTTTTAAAGAAAAGACACGTTTTCATCAAATTCTCTTATTTTCTTTTGCTTGGAACTCTGGAAATACTAGGTTTAGAAAGACAATGTTATCATGATTCCAAAGTAAATTATTCAAGGAACCCGAAAAAAATGGTTCGATTTTTCTTAAGAGTTTTCCACTATTGTGGAAAGTTTTGAAAAAAAACTTACCGACTGATATTTTTCCTAGACTGCTGGGAATATTTCTTGGATTTTTATTTTAAAAAATCTACATTCAAGTACAAGAGTTTACGCTTTTAAATAGGCGGTGCCCTAGAAAAACGAAAAATTTTTGTTGAAGTTTTCTGGGGAAATAGGAGATTTTGAAATTTTGAAACACTATTCTTCTGAATAAGTCCACACACTATGCTCATAAAATCCGCAAGAGCAAGTCAGCTTCTTTCCCAGTCTGGTCTGGTGTACCTCAGGGGAGTCATCTTGGACCATTGCTTTTCGTCACAGTCATGAACGAACTCGCGGAACTCCCATTTAACAAGCATTGAGATATTATAAATGTTAAATTGACGAAGAAGCAAATTAGAGGTATTCTTAGAGTATTTTATGTAAATCATTTGTGATAATGAGGTAATAACTATGTAATAGCATGAAATATCGATAACAGACAGACCCTAACATCAGTCCAAAAAATAAACAAATAAAATCGCCAGCGAATAAGATGCAGTCTGATAACCATTTCTTTCTAGGAGGAAAGTTTGAAAAAGTCCTATACGGATATAGAGCAATTCCACAGAAAAAAGTTGATAGTGCAGAGTTTTTTACATAACATATTAAAGAATTAGAAAGCGTGTAGGGCGCTATATCTCTGCATATTGGCGTTGATAGGAGGAAATGCTTATCAACTTAGGAACTATGTTGGCTTGTTTCATTATGCCTGATTTTTGTTTTCAGGTATAATAAATTCAAATTTGTCACGAGGTTTTCGAGTCATTTTAAATCTCGCATGTGCATAATATTTTTAGATATAAATTATCAAATTATGGTTGTATATGAGGACCAATGGCATTATATTAAATTTATTAAAAGGTATTTTTTAAAGGTATCTTAATTTTCGTAATTACTGGCTTTACCAGAAAATTTTTGAATAGTCAGGTTAGTCTTATATAACTCCCCCCATCTACTAACAACAATTCCTTTCCCGAAATACTTGTGAAGATGCAGAGGATTCCCTGGTCTTTGGTAGCAACAAGTATTGGACTAACATTCCTTCCCATCCCACCAGGACCCGCATTCGGACGTGGCCGGCGTCGGTATTGATCAGCATGCAGGGACCTGATAAGGTTGCATAATGAGGAATAGCGTGCTGTCCCAAGTATGCTCTTTCCAGCCATCATTTTGCAATTTTCATCGGTCCTGGTCAATAACGGAGTAGCAGCACACGGGCGGTATCCTATGCTTATGCTTATGCTTATGCTAACATATTAAAGAATTAGAGAACTATATTTTTGGCTTTTGAGGTGCTAGAATGCAATAGAGACGCAGTGTTTTGTTCTTATTTACAATGAAATGGATATATTACATCGCAAGTAAAAACAAAACATCATGTGTCTCCATTGATTTGGGTAAAACAGCTTTTCAAGAAATATAAAAATAGAGTTTTTGACGGTTTTACTCATGAATACACAAAAAACAAATATTTGTTACGCTTTTGGAATAATGTAAAATTTTTGACTCCGCCTTAGAATTATTCCTAGAAAGGTCATTAAAATACCTTTTATTTGCTGTCCCCTCTCCTCTACTATAAAAGGCATCCATATCGGCCAGTATCGGTCTGAACTCAGCCGTGTAAAGCCAGTGTATGCTCTTGGGTTTAAGTCCCCATGAGTTAGCAATTGCTCACTTATATTACCCGAAGGCCATGCATGCTTTCTTAATTTTAAAGTCTATTTTTGTGAACTAGTCGAACCGAAAATTACAAATCAATCCCAAGTACTTTACCTCGTCCACAACATTGAATCTCGAAGCTCCTACGTATTTCTACGTTCGGAAAATAAAACGATTGATGCTTTGCGCGAATTTACCGAATTAACTTTTCTCACAGTCAGCACACTTACTTGTATTTCACTTGAAACAGTGTTATTGCTCTGGGCCTGGCTGTACTGCTAAAAAACTGCTACGAGATTTTGGAATCGTTTTAGGCTTCATTATTCAACTTATCCATGGAATGCCATCAATTTCCTCACAGTTGGATGTCGTCCAGTCGTCCAATGTCGAGCATTATCGTGGAATTACTTCCCTATGCGCTTGCTCGAATATCTTAGAGGTAATTGCTTACAACCATCTCTGGCTTCAGGTTAAGAATTACATTTCTACCTTCCAGCATAGATTTTTGACGTAGAACTGCGTCTTACCGCAGGGTGTCAATCCAAAATTTGGATTCAACCCAGCGTTACGAAAGAATGAAAGATTTTGAACGCTTATAGCTAATAGCTGCCAATTATGAATGGATTTTTATGGTTTAGATACCGATCGACTCATAAAAGATGTAGCAATTATGTGATTTCTATTGTAACATTCTTTTTCAAACACTAAGTAGAAAATACCGACCAGTTTCAAGGTCAAATTATAGCATACATTTTCTTTGTGATCGCCTTGCTTCACAGGCAGACGACAGTTAAATACACTATCTGTTTATTGTGATTTCGATGACTTTATGTTTAGAAAAAAAACAACAAAACCTCCTCGTCCCAATAGGTCGAAGATTCTTTACGACGTTTAGACTTATACTAATTTTATATCTGTGCTTGGGAAGTATGCCAGAAAGAGTGATAAAGTCCTCTCGTCCTAACAAGATTTCTTAGGACTGCGACAAACCTAGTCAAGTTTGATGTCCTGAAAGTAAACAATTTTGTTAAAGCATAAAACAACCCCTTCCTTTCAACCTAGTTTATTTTTAAACATTGAATCTAGTCCAAACTGATGTCCTGAAGATGAAACGTCACAGAAAAGTGTCAGCAATCCTTTCCTTTTGCCAGATTGTATCCACATTCGAGACTACGAAGTTGCTATTTGTTTGGTTTTTGCGAGAGAAAAAAGTGAAGGAAATATTTTTGCTTTTGTTTTCACGCAAGTTGTCTGGGTTTTCGTGTAAGTGCGAACAGGACTAAAAATCTTTTTAGCTTTCGCGGTCGCGAATAGGTATTGCAAGAATTTTTTCGGAACTGTTGTCTTACAAGGAAACACGGTTGAAGGGATATTTGTGCATGTGAAGTAACGCAGCAATTCTCAAAGTGAAGAAAGTCAGCGACTCTTTTATCCGAGAATAGTTTTGAACGTTTCAATTCAACGTGGCGCCAATGTTCATTTGACCGTCGACAGTAGTAAGGTACAAAACATTTTGCAAACAACTTTAACTTACTTAGTAGCCTTCAACCATTAAAATGAATAAAACGATCTGAAACATTATCGACTTGCAAAAATTTGGATTTTTCAAACTGTAGCACAGCCAAGCTATTTTAACATAACAATTTTTTAATATCATCAATATACATATATATATATATATATATATATATATATATATATATATATATATATATATATATATATATATATATATATATATATATATATATATATATATATATATATATATATATATATATATATATATATATATATATATATATATATATATATATATATATATATATATATATATATATATATATATATATATATATATATATATATATATATATATATATATATATATATATATGTGAATAGTGTTTGATATTAACGAGAGAATTTTGTTGATAGCTGGGTGCGTGAGGGAGATACGGTTCGTTAATTGGGTGGTCGTTAGTTGGGCCATACTCCAATTTGAATGTCAAAATTCTATTGAACTTTTGAGTTTACAAATTTCAAACAACCGTCAGTCGGCCCAATACTCTGATTCTGGCACTGGTAAAAATCACAAATCACAAATTACACAAAATACATACCAAAAATACTATACAATTATTTAGCACTATTATTTACTTAACACTATTTTACGCCACACATCTGTCAATATGGTGTGAAAGACAAGTCAAGGTTTCTTCGCAAAAACCCTCCTAACGTAGTTCTACGCCAGCTACGCGGTTGTGTCTGGAATACAACCTTTCTGATTTTTTTATGGACGATCGGTTTCGACTGATCCTCGATCTCAAGTAGCATTTTCACCTCGTATGCCAGAGTAGAGAAGACTTACCCGGACGATGTATTGTGTTCGCCAGTACCCGACCAGCGGATCTCGCTCAGCCCCAGGATTTCAAGCTTCAGGCGGCCAGCTTCCCTTGTAAGTTGAGCCAGCTTACCCTGCTGGACAAGAGTCAGTATATTCTATCTTCCGATTTGTGTCCGTGTTTTCATGCTAAAGGTCGTTGCCAATAATCCAGATTGATTTTTGACGTAGGACTATGTCTTTCAGGAAGGTAGCTGGTATAGGGTGTCATTCCAAAAAATCTTGCTCGAAAAGTGGTCAGGTTTTGAACGCTAATAGCTTAGTGGTTTCCCGATCGATTTTCAATATTCTTACACCAATCGATTGGAAAATCTTCTAAGAATTGGCCCAAATGAAGAAAAGTATGGATTCTTGATGTTGAACTATTGAAAAATTGAAAATAATGAACCTATGTTTTACCAGAATTCTCGCTTCGTGATTGGTTGTTGGAAATGACGTCATCAAAGTGGAAACACGTTTTCACGCTTCGGCTTATAATTCAGGCAATTTTTAATAGATTTCCAAGATATTTACACCAATTGATCGGAAAATCGATTTGGAAAATATTGAAAATATAAAAAACTGTTGATTTTCAATGCGCATCATTGAAAAATTAAAAATAACTCTAACTCGGTCGTACTAGAAATTGTTGCTTTATGATTGGTTGGAATAGAACTAAATGAAATTCCACCATTTTACCTTGTTTGCTATTTGCCTTGATAATTCCTGATTGTGGAAAACGCATTAAAACTAAATCCAATGTTTTGTTTTAATAAATACTGCTGGCCCAATACACTTTATAATGACCAGCGGTAAACAATAATCTTTTATATCTTCATAAAAGCATGTTTTCATCCTTAAAAGGACGGTGTCTGGTAACCGATACAACTATTAGAAATATTGGCATTCTTCTCACTTTTCTTGGGCAATACAACAGCTTGAATGTTTAGCAAAACACCTCTAGTAACTCCGAAGAAAAGTTTGTTCATTTCTCCGTCGATACGGACAGCCAGCTGCAGGTTGGTCTTCTCGTCACCACACAATCTGCCCGCCTGCGTGCGGATAAATCCTAAATTCCAGCTGCGAAACTACTACTGCTGGTGTATTTGTTCTTTGGCATCAAAAGGCGTACGGCTCACTAGTAACTTTGCTCTTTTGTTCAGATTGAAATTGAAATGCTCCATTTTATTCAACGTAGATGATAGAATGAAGGACCACGAAAAATAGGTGGGACCGATTCTTGTTGCTTGCTCTGGTACATAACACGAGGTAAGCCGGCGAACAGCATTATTCAAACGCTAGCTGAGCTACTGCCAACATTTTACTGGCATGTCTGGACGCGACAAAGGAGAACGCATCAAGGGCAAGCAAAAGTTACGCTTGAATCGTGCACGTCTGCAGTTCCCGGTCAGTCGTATTCATCGGCTGCTGAGGAAAGGAAACTATTGAAGCTGGAGATGGCTGTCGTGACAGAATAATTAACTGGGGAAGTGCTGCTCATGACAACAAAAAGACCAGAATTATCCCACGAAGTTTGCAGCTGGACTGGTATTTCATCGTGACTCATGACCTATACACGAACGGCTTCGTCAATCGCATAGCTGCTGTTTACCGAAAAGAAAATTACGTTAAGTGCATTAGTGCAAGTTTATTGCAAGCTGAAGTTGTGATAATCAAACAATCGGTTCTTTTAAGGATCACACAACAATTGAAGAATTTATTATATTTTCTTGTCCAGTTAATACGATAATAACACAGGCAACGAAGGAAAAGTTGAATTTTTCGCCGTTGCATACGACCAACAAATGGCGGGTACAAGTTTTCTGGTCACAGACGACATTTTCTACCACTTCCAAAACATCTTCAGCTTGTAAATCAGTGTTCTTCTATTCTAAGCCGCAAAAAAGTTTTGCGTAAAATTTTCAGCTTTTTGAAAACTAGCGCTGAAACTAGTGACTGATTAGTTTTAATAAAATAGATTCAATCAATTCATAGAAATAACTCCTAAATATGTTAAGGATTGAACGTATACAATGTTCCTACTTTGACAAACGCTACGTACAAGGCATGTAGCATGTATACATGAAGAATTGTATTATTACATACATGGATACATCCTACTATCGCTACAAATAGACTTACGTAGTCCTACGTCACCCATGCGGTCGTTTCTTGTGCACAACCCCTCTATATTTTTTCTTTTATTTTCAGTAACTTTTTTTATTTTTGGGTACAAGCAGGGATGCCAGGTGATTTTTTGAAAAGTCTTCACGAACCAAGGAAAAATGTCTTCATTTGTCTTCCTTCGGCTTTCCGCCCATTTAAATTGCATTGTGAAGACATGTCTTCACATGTCTTCAAGCGAAGACATTTCCCTTTTTTGTCTTCAAAATGAAGACATTCACTTCTGGCATCTCTGGGTACAAGTAGGTTGTTAGCCTAAGGTTCTTATTCCCCTGATGTGGCAGCCATCTTAGAGTGGGCGGAAGCCACTGTGCCCACTTCCCTGTGCCCCCGTATGACAACCGAGGTTGTGTACCCCACCCGGCACCACTTGGAGGTAGGAATAGAAGTTGGTGAACAGAGGTAATAGATTTGCACATGTTCGCCCTTTGTCAGACCAAATAATCGTAAGCGAAGCTTTAATTCGACATTCGAGCACTAAAAACATTACATTTCTTCTAATCACCATCAACATCATGGCTGGCCGGTCCGTGACGACAAACCTACTTGACTTCACTTCTAATGGCGTTACAGAAATGGAGCGCAAGGTACAAGTAGAAGTGATATATACTGATTGAAAGCTGCCTTGAATCGCATCAATCATCGCAACATTTTGTGACATGGTCGTATTTGTGCGACAGAATCTTACAAGTAAAACTTAGCTCGAAGGTCCCGTTTACGAATCGAAGGCTCCGTTCACGAATCAATTGGATGTGCCGCAAAGCAGTAACTTAGGACCACTTTTGTACATTTTATAAATTGTACAATTAAGAAAAATTGAATATAGCCTTCTGGAGCGAGGATATTCCGCGTGGTTTGATAGTTAGCATCGAACCTTCTAGCCATATCCATGGATTAAGACGCCAAGATTGAACATAACGCATCTCAAAACTTCCCCCTCAGCTCTCAGTCCCTAGTTCCTGTTTTCTTCAAAGTTCTTTACCACCTTCCCCACCTAAGTTCCCCTTATAACTCTTCAGAACATTACACACTGTTGATTTTGGCATTTTTAGCTCTTTAGCCATCTTTAATCCAGACCGTTCTGGATTTTCCAGGTATTTGGCCAAGATTCGAGTTCGAATTCCATTTTGTACTGGCTTCGGAACGCGGTGGTCGAAACTTGCACCAGTTGTTTTTCATGCCACGTGAAAACAAGGTTATGTCAAATAGTTCCAGTTCCTATCACAAGAGGCATGTCGGTGACGCACGACGGGCATCCAGATTCACATTTAGTCAGACTTGAAATCTTAGTATCACTTTCCCCCATATTGTCCGTGTGCAAACGCCCTTCGAAGTATGCCTACTGTTGGAAAGTCGAGCCGCATTCAACAAGGCAAATCCAACACTACATAGCGGTTGTTGTCGTCGTCGATCCGCGCACCATCATCTTTTCCGTGCCTATCTTCATCAAAGGGAACAAATCGCTTGTCGACTAGGAACTGGGACTGGGATAGCAGCGACAGTCGGATGTCGGGACGTGAGCCGACATTGCCATCGTTTCGCCATCGCAGTCGCAGTCGCAGCAGCAGTCGTAATCGGCCCCACCATACGTTACCCCATTGCCATTCCCAGCGGCCTCAGGCGGCCTAGGCCTTGCACAGTACTAAACTCACTGTGTTTATTAACCCGTATCGCATTGGTTTGTCGTCGTCGTCGGTTGTTTGTTTTAATACAGCCAGCCAGGCACTGTTTAGTTCTTGGTTGTTGCCGTTGCTGCCGATGATTACACCGGCTGGCGACTCTGGCCTAAGTAAGGGATATGGCGGTTAATATGCTGGCTGGTGGTTCTTGCACGCCATGCTGAACTGAACGAGGCACTGATTGATGCAACCATGATACAGGCAAAGGCAAGCAACCAAGGGGGGGCTCTATTACGCGAGAGCGATTGCATCTGCCTGCATTAGTTTGCTGCCGGAGTACCTCGCAGGACACGACCGAAGTGCTTGTGGTCACAAAACAATTTTTGGGGGCAAATATGGCTGCCAAGCAAAGTCAAGTCAAGTTTATTTCGGTTTTTGTGCTTCTGGAACAGCTGATTCGGCGGGGTTTCGATTGATTGATAAAACAATATGGTTTTCTGGCGGTGTGCTCCAACAAATGCAGTTTGCGCGAAATTTATTTACACTAGCAAATAATTAGTTTTCCTACCGTGTTCGGTTTGAACGTTTTTACGAGTGAACCGTCTGCTGTTGACTCTTCAAGTATAATTGCAGATAAAAGCGCGAAGGAAAGAGATGCACGGATGTACACACTCGGACGTTGCTGGCTTGCAATGGATGAGCAGAAACGACTGTGAAGTTTTTGTTGATTCTATTCTCCACCATCACCAGCACGCAGCGAAACTAGCAGCAAGTCTTTGTCTGTGGACTTGAACCTGCTCAAGGAAACGGCTTCTAGCGTCTGGTTCAAGAACTAGAAAGAAACACAAACAGGTTTCTTTACGATCGATAAAAACAAGTGGGGATACCGTTTCCTTGCACTTCATGGTATACGAACCGTATAACTAGCTAAAGCAAATATGTAGCTAAGAGACCCTCTCTTGAATGCAATGCTACAAATTATTGTTGGATAAATTGTGTGTCAAAACCGTGTAAAATATCTATAATATTTAATTTTTTATTGTCGTCATATTGACAAAATTTAGACTGTAAACACTTTGCCATCAATCTTCCGGCTTTAAGCACTTCGGTCAAAAACAAACCAACCGACAAATTAAGCCTCCCAAAATTGCCATAAACCTCATAAATTCCACGCCAAACCAAAAACAGCATGTTTCGCGTGCGATTTTAACTGCAAACATGTGAACCTATTTCGGGCGCGCAAATCTATCGCTAGATCGTTTTCACACCTCCTATATCCATTGGCGCTTAAAAACGGCACAACACCTGCAATTATTTACTGTGTGTGTGCTCGGTGGTGTGCATGTGCATTAGCACGCGCGCCCTCCGTCGTCGGAGTTTTGTTTTCACCGGGACCGGGTGCGAACCGGTGACTTTGTTGGCGGGGAGGATTATTGTCACATGGAACAGAGAGAGAGCCGAAGGAGGAGGACCCGGGATCACGCGAACCAACGAAGAAGGTTGTTTTTTTTGCTTCTTTTAGCTGTTCCCATTTCACACCACACCTCAGCTCAGCAGCGAACGGTAAAGTGGAAACCAATTTTAGCATTCAACGTTGATCCGATTAACGGGTGGCAACGGGTGCGTTGCCTTGTCCGGCTGTGGCAGTGTGTCTGTGCACACTGGGAGGCACGGAAACTCACGCGACGGAAAACGCGATTTTTCCTTCAGGAAAAAGTACAAAAATGCAACGTTGCCTCGAAGGACTACTAAGAATCCGTAAATAGAAACTTTCTAACAATATGAATACGTCATACCACCGACCGTGCACTTTAGATACCTTTTTGGGTTAATTTGCCATCTTCAATGTACAATAATTTGGTAACTTACGCTTTGAATAGACCAACAACATTAACAGCCACGCCCTTGCGGCTGTTCTTCCAGTATTTCCTCAAAGGAGCAATTAGTAATGATCCTGCCAGTAATACATATATGAAAGCAAAATTTTGATGAGAAATGCAACTGATTTGTAAAATCCTATAAAATTAAAAAGATTAGGAATTGGCGAAAAAGCTCTCACTTAGTTTTTCCGACTTTCGTTTGGAATTTTCGATCGTTGTGGAAAATATTGTGAAAAATATTTTTCGCGGATTTCTTAGGATATTTGCTTGTGACAATTTTGAAATTGTTGGGCCTGCGTAGCCCCAAGGCATCAGGTATCAGCATCTTTGGCTCGAGCAGGACGTTCCTCACAATCATGTGGAAGATTTGTGCCTTGCCCGTGTCATCATTCACCTGATGAGAACGGGAAGGAAAACAGGAGGAATAGGAAGGGTTGGATGAAGAATTTGGGCAAACACAAAAACAACCCCCGAGGGAATACTGCAATCTATGGTAGTTAACTTATCAATAGTACACCCCCTGGAGGGTATACTCAAGATAAATAAGAGCCTACAGCTCAATACCGCTTTGGGTAAGAAACATAAAAATGTCTCGTAATTTTATCCCCAAGGTAACTGGGTCTGCTTTGACAAGTGTGCAGTTGTAGGTTCGAATCCTAGTAGAATCAGGCCAGTAAATGTTGAGTCCCTTTTTGTGGGGGTCTCAAGCCCCCCTACTTTCTTTTGCATCATTCCCACTGAATTCTGCATTTACTAGCAATGAAACCTTTTGCCAGGGCATGTACTGGCTCGAATTTTGTAATAAAAACTTGTCCAAGTACAAATTATTACTAGTCTTCGTGTAACGACTCTACACGCTGTTTAGCTTAATTTAGAAACCTAGTCTGGACCCGGAGGATTAAATCCCGGTCTTTCCAGGCAAAGCACAACCAGCCGCGTTGGTCAAGCAGTAAAACAATCAACGGTGACATAGAATAACAAAACATTTATAAAAATGCGCGGCCCCGTTTCTCCAAAGGTGCGCGCATTGAAGTTGAAATCAAACAAAAGCTTAGTTACGTCATGCTTTGCACCAAAAAGCAAGCCTTGGTGGTCGGAGGATTGACGTCTCAGGATGCACAAGTTCAGTTAAGAGAGGTTAGAGGCGCTCTCCACCTAAAATTGGCTTTTGATTACCACTTTTGTTCGCCCACTGAGACTTAAGAAAGGACGGCGCAAAAGAGATGGGCAGAAAGGAACTCAAAATAGGAGGAATCGAATCTTAGGTGAAAAAATCGCTTAAAAACACAGAGTAGGTAGGGAAATTTTCCCTTCATTTTAGGTTAGTTTATGAACGAATACTTCTGAGTAGATGTGGCTTTTTGGTCTCGGATTTCTTACGAAAACTTTATTATACGTTTTAGGCTGACTACAAAAGTTCAATTCAATGGGCAAAGTAGTCTAAGTCCCCCCTACCAAAAAAAGTTCATATTAGATTAATAGATCTAGTTGTGATGTGCGTGGAAGGTTATAGTGTAAGTTACAGTTTTAAGTTATCTAATACAATAGTTTGTAAAAAGTCCGTTTCTGTTTTTTTTGTTATGCTTTCAGGATCCCAACGATTGACTGACTGTTTTTTTTGTTATGCTTTCAGTATCCCAACGCTTGACTACGAAAACATTTGTTAACGTAGTAAGTAATTGTATGAGTAACGATGAAGATTGTTTAAATAATTGTAAATTCTCATAATAATAATTGCTCCGAGGAGTAAGACATAGATCTTCGAAACGTCAGTTTTTCGTCAGTTTTCGTAAGAAACTCGAGACCGAAAAGCCACATCTTTTAACGGTCTATCGTAGGGTAACAATCGAAAAAAAACTTCGAGAGTACGGAATGACTTATTTGACAGGGAATGCCCGGGTATGAGGGCAAACTATTTTACATTCAGGGGTAACTTTTACAGACAGTTGAAAGGTGCACCAATGGGCAATCCGTTGTCGTCGTTCTAGTGCTAACTGTTCATGACTAATCTTAAAGCCAAAAGCTGGATCAAAAGCAATTATTTCCGAAAAGATGGCGGCGATACGTCGTTGACGTTTTCAGTATAATCGAAAAAGAAAAACTGTAAACCATTCTAGCGGCCTTAAACAGCACACATAAGGACATACACCCCTGAAAAAATAACCATAACACCAATACATATAATAATTATTGTAACAGGGGGATACAGAATGCAATAAAAACATTAAAATTTATTTGTCAGAAAAGATCATACGATCAAGCTTACTGTAGTCCACCCCAGCTTTCATCATTTTAAGAGATTGTACCATGAAAATGACGGGTTGTTGAAAATCTAACAATAATAAAATCAATGTTTCGCAAACAAGAGCTTTCATTTACAGTAAAGGCCCAAGTAACAATTCGGGTTTTATTCTACTCTTATGATGGTATTTAAGACCAAAATTGGTCTTGAAGATCATCATAAGGGTACAATAAAACAAACATTGTCGCTTGGGTGTTTCGTCCTTTTATGTTTTTTTTTTCAAACGAATAAGCAAAATATAATTAAAATAGGCCAAAATTGGTGATGAAAAATTCCATTCCATAAAAATTCGCTGATGAAAAATTCCATTCCATAAAATCCATAAAAATTCGTGATGAAAAATTCCATTCCATAAAATCCGAATTAAATTTGATTTTTTGACACTTTTACAATAAATTTACCATAAGTTTCAATGTCCGCAATAAAAACTGTCGATGCATTGTTTCTACTAGGTACAACATTCAATTTCGGTTCTTTACCAGACACGAAGTCTTTACGAGACAGAAAAAGAAGGAAAACTTCCTATGTTTGACATAATGATGATAAAATGGCGGCTTTCCATCATGATACATAGGATGGAAACATTACCGTTGAATGCGCTAGGGAAACAGCATTTGCGTCCCACAGACAGTGACTGTTGACGATGATGAACCGGAAGTGGTTGATGAGTTCGTAAATTTGGGATCTCTGGTCACCGCCGACAATTCTACGAGTAAGGAGACCCTGCGACGTATTCAAGCTGGAAATCGAGCCTACTTTTTGCTCCGCAAGACGCTTCGATCAAGGAGCATACGCTGCCACACAAAGCTGACGATGTACAAAATGTCAATCAGACCGGTAGTCATCTACGGACTTGAGATAGTAACTTTGCCTACGGAAGACATATGTGCACTTGCCGTATTTGAACGAAAGGTGTTGTGAACTATTTTTGGCGGAGTACAAACGGAAATCGGAGAGTGGCGGAGGAGTATGAATCACGAGCTACAGGCACTGCTTGAAGAAATTCTCATCGTACACCTGGTGAAAGTTGGGAGACTACGGTGGGCCGGCCGGCCACGTCGCAAGGATACCGGACTGTGCAGAGAAATCAGTTCTCTTCAAGAACCCCACCGACTCCAGGAATAGAGGGGCCCAACGTGCTAGATGGCTCGACCAGGTAGAAGCGGACTTGCGTGTGTTAAGACGCGCAACGAATTGGCGACTAGTACCCCAGGACCGAGTACAATGGAGAGGAATTCTTGATAGCCGGTTCTCGGCTGGTCAAGTAAGTAACCCACGAGCTTTCTGAAGAAGTGAAGAGCCGCAAGTTCGATTTCATAGCGCTTCTAGAGGTATGCTGGAAAGGAACGATGGTATGTACGGATAGGGACGGTTACACTATCTACCAGAACTGCAGCAATACACACGAGCTGGGCACAGCTTTTATAGTGACGGGCTAGATGCAGAAGCGGGTCAATGAACCTCCGACTGTGCAGATCAAGAATTAAGGATCGATTCTTTAATATTAGCATAATTAACGTAAACAGTCCTCACCTCGGAAGTACCGATGATGATAAAGACGAATTTTACGCGCAGTAAACAAATACCATGAGCAGCGAATACGACCGCTGTTCAATATATGATGTCAAAATCATCATCGGGAACAATAATGCTCAGCTTGATCAGGAGGAGAATTTAAACCGCACACCTGCAAACGAACGAAAACGGTCTAAGGCTGGCTATTCGACTTCGCCGCCTCCAAGAACATGACCATACGTAGTACCTTCTTCCAGCATAACCTCCATCGCCAGTATGCCTGGGGATCACCCAGACGGAATAACAAATCGATCACGTTCTGATGGATGGTCGGCACTTTTTAGACTCTTTATCGACATCAGAATCTTATCGGGTCGCTAATTTTGGTTTGGACTTGTACCTAGTGACGGTCAAGGTACGTCAAAAACTATCTGTGTTGTGAACGACATACGATACCTGCGCTTGCCACGGTATGATCTAATACTGCTGAAGCAACCGGAGGTCGCCGAAAGCAACGCGTTATCTCTCAAAGCCGCGCTGCCGGAAGAGGGTGAGTTGTATGAAGCCCCTCTTGAGGACTCGTGGAGTGCCGTGAAAACAGCCACTAACAGCATAGCAGAGAACGCCTTAGAGCGTGTGGTACCCTACTAGCACAGTTGTTATAAATTAGTTGTGGTAACCGTTCAATGACTGATTTCAGTCATAAATAGGTTGCAGCAACCAGAAGTGACAAAAGTGTGCTACTTGGGATACCGAATCGACATAACAAATGGTTTGACGAGGAGTGCCAGCAGATATGAGATGACAAGAATGTCATCCATCAAAATGTGAAGCGAAACAAACAGAAGCGGGGGCAGCAAACCTGACTCTTCCCGGAGAAGAAGCGCCACCAGGACGAGAAAGAGTGCAAAGAAATCGAGCAGCTGTATCGCTTTCACGACACAGGGAAGTTCTATCAAAGACTCAACGAATATCGCAAATGCTTTGTGCCGCGGGCCGAAATGAGCAGAGATAAAGATGAAGGTATCTTGACTGACGACCGTGCGGTGTTCGAAAGGTACAAGCAACTCTACGATGTACAGCTGAAGGGCGTGCAGGCGGAAGACCGTGATAGGAGGAAGTGACTTCATTGGTGCAGTAAGCTACGGAGATGTGCCACCTCCATCGATAAGCGAAGTTAAAGAAGCCTTCCGAGTGAGCACTATTCTGAAGGCAGCCTAAAAAGTGCTACCCCAAGTCATCTTTCACCGACTGTCACCAATAACCAATAGAATCGTGGGAAGTTATCAGGCCGGTTTCTAGAAGGGTCGGTCTGCAAAGGACCAAATCTTCACCCTGCGGCAGATCCTCCAAAAGTGCCGCGAGTTGCGAGTCCCCACGCAGCATCCGTTCATTTATTTCAAAGTCGGGTATGGTAGTGAAAACCTACAAGAGCTATGGAAAATTCTGGACGAAAACGGCTTTCCGGGTAAGATTACTAGACTTTCCATGGTTACGATAGATAAGAGTGCTCCAGTGCTGTGGAAAATCTCGGATGGACTTTCGAACCCACTCGAATCTCGTAGGGGACTTCGACAAGGAGATGGTCTTTCCTACTTGTCAGCTCTTCGTCATGTACCTTTAAAAACGAAGTTGAACAACTGGTAAAAGAGTGCATCCTCTTGTTTCAGTTATTCCGACGGATGATTTTAATCCATGTAGCGATCGTTAGAATCAGCTAAACTACTTCCGTCTATAACAACATTTCGTTCGACTGAATCGTACGCAGCCTGAAAGTCAATAAACGGAGTGTTAGCCTGCAAGTTGTATTCCCGGAATTTGTCTAGTATCCACTCTTCCGGAATTGTCCTTCCGCACAGATCCAACAATGATCCGGTGAATTGTTTCGTACAGCCGCTCACTCCTCTACCTGTAGAAGTTCAACCAGCCAGGGTACCGTCCTCCTCAGCAGCCTTCAGCTGAAGCCATCATTAATAATGGAATCGTGATTGTTTCCGACTTGGCCATAAAACATCACGTTTATGAATTTGTAAGATATTTTGCCCTAGAAACCAGATAAAAAATGTAATATTTTGAAGAATTTGATATAAAAGTGTATATGATGCTAATGACCACAGTTCTATAGCAATGTTTTTTTTAATTTTGTTGACCAATCTCTACCATTCCGACCATTGCAAAGCGAACCTCTTCTCTATAAATCAACACTCAACACCTATTACTTTGAGCCAACAATAGTAATTTAGCGAAGATTTCAGTATTGCGTAAAATAAATAATCAAGTTTGTGCGGTTGTTGTTATGCTCAAGTCAGCAAATTTGAACCTTTTGAAACGGGCAAACGGCACCCACAAACATCTTTACATTTCAATGTTCTCCATAAATTCAAACAATCACTGCCGCTGTTGACAGTCGTGGAATCGACATCTATTTATGTACCTACGTGCTGCTGCAAATGATCATCAGCAGCAGCAGCAGCAAGCATCATCAGTGCAGTTTGTGCACTGTTTGTTTGGTTCGTGATACTGTCATGGTGGCGTGTATCCAATCAAGAATGAAATGTTCCGAGTACGGTCACGATCGTCACGAAAATATGTATCAAAATTTAACAAGTAATTCTGGCTAGTTCCTAGTGTAATTGAAGTGGGATACAATCCGGGTAACGGAGGGCCGGTTCTGTGCGGAATCCCTCCTTAGATTCTGTTCCCTTAGGCTTAACCGGGTTGTATCAATTTTGTAAAAATTCTGCAAACCAATATTGGTTTGCACGCCATGTTTTCAACAGCAATTTACCGAAAAATTACTTTAATATTTTGATCCAATATATTATAACTGTCGCAGTTCAACACAATATGCCACGTAAAGGTGAAATTTCCTGTAGAATAACATCTCATTTCCGTTTATGGATTGCACCTGTTTCCTGCTGTCTATTGTGCTCTCGTGTCTGTCACAAAAATCGCACATGCAAATGTATACCATCTGCCCGTGTGGAAATGGAAATTCCGGTGAAAAGTACAACCTCTTCGATCAGCTTCCACCACGGACGACCATGAGTTTGGTGGTAAATTACTTTTTCGTGCACCGAAAGAATTTTTTTTACCTCAGAGACTCAGGTTGATATTTGATCGATAAAATCTGGTCCAAGGACCAGGCTGCACGCAGAACAGTGGAAGTGGAGAGTCACTTTTGGAAGTGCAGTCAGCAGGCAAAAAACCGGATGACACGTGAATAATTAATTGTCGTCGTCAATAAGCCATAAGCCGTTCGTCCTCGGACGGACGTCGTCTGCAGGAGCCACACGGCGGTGCCGCTATCGGAAGGTGCAAAGAAAACCGAGAATTCCCGTGCCCTCGCTGGCGGCGCTGGTGGTTCGCTGCGTAAAATGTCAAGTGGGTTTTTGTGGGCACTGATTCCTTTCTCGCGCGCCGCGGCTGACAGCTCCGCCGTGTGCAATCAACGATGACAGTCGCGTTTTAACTTATGTGACAGAATCGTTTACTCGAGCGGAGCCACATCACGTGTGTGCACACATAACGGAAAAGCGTCATTTTTGGGGCCAGCGAAAACCAGATTGTTGTCGTGTGTTGGGTCACACGGTTCACTGTGAAATTCGCGCTAGTTCCCGACTATGCAACAACTGAAACGTTCCAATTTTGTCCGCTCCACACATCCCTCTCGTCGGGGACTGGAGCAGTAAATCGCATGTCATTTACTCCCGTCATCTAATGCCTAGTTGGTTGGTTGGTTGGTCCGTTCTCGTGTTCGTGACTAATTTAGCGTGACTTGTAGCGTGCCTGCCTTCCGAGCCTGGCCAGGTGGGCTGGCGGGCGTGCGGCCGGGCTTGATGCATGTCGATTGCGATGGCAACGACAACGTCGACAACGAAGACGACGGACGGACGGACGGCCGGCCTCCCTGCCACGCCAGGCAGCCGGTGGGCGGACAGCAAACTCGAACTGAACCAATTTTCAGGCAACTCTTGCCACACTCGCGCGAGGCTGTCTCCACTCCAGCCGGTAAGATTGTGTGCGTTCTCCGATGCCGGCCAGTTACGTTGATAATGAACGAAATTTTATTGCACAGTTACTGTCAGGCCTTTTTCTTGCAGTTCTTTTTTCTCTTCAATCGCGAAGCTCATTGTGCATTGTTGTTTTATTATTAATAAGCGATTGTTTTTTGTGTCTATTATAGTCTGGGACGGAGAATTTAGGGTTACGAGTGTGATATCAAATGGTCCAGCAAAATGCTATTTGCCAAAAAAAATAAAATTCGGTTTTGATTGGGATTCAACAAATCCCGATTAAAAGAGTAAATTAACACGAAGTCTCTAAACATTTTTTTTTCTAGAATAATTGATGACAGAAAAACACCTTTCTGGTACAAATAAATTGATAATATTCCGAGGTCATAACCTGCAAAATTTTCCTAACCAATTTCCAACTTAATGCCTCAACGTAACCGGTTTATGTCGTACGACATGATGATGACGGCACATTCCGGTGAAATCATTCGTGATTACGACTGACTGCCTGTTTACTAACGACCACCGGGATGATAATGCTTATATCATGAATATGTGTATATTCTCAAATTTAATTTCGGTTCAACGCATGATAAGAACGCTTGACCGGCCAGCTCGACTCGAAAAAGTCTGGGTCTCATTTTCCCCAGGCACACGCAGACATTCTGGCTAGAGAACGATGCAGTATCGCCGGTTGCCGCGCGTGTGTTACGGTGTGTTAGTATGTTTCTTGCTTGCTGTCGAGTCCTAAAAGCTTAAACAGAACACTCACTTTGGAAACACCTCCATCGCACAGTGGTCCAAAAGGGCGAAAAGTGGAACTTTTTTTCTAGTGTCTTGTACTTTTATTTTATCACTAGCTGACCCGACAAACTTCGTATTGCCACAAATTAACCTGTGTTGTACATAAATCATGAATCTCGGATGATCTTTGTCATAATCTCGAGTTTTGCAAGTTTCTGAGGAGTTCAACCTTAGATGATTCATTTTGGGAGTTACGTAACTATGAAATCATCCCAGGTAACCAATAAGCATCACCAATGCTATTTAAATGCAGACCAATAAGCATTTAAGTCGCCTTCAATGCTACTTAAATGCTCTTAAATGCCTTGGACACTTTACTTTTTGTTCTTACAAAGTATAAAAATTACCTTTTTGCCGACCGGTTTCGGGTAAGTGGTTACCCATCTACGGGACCGAGTCCAACTAATTATGTTGATGAGAGCAGCTACATACTTAACTTTGTTAAGCCGAAGAGCGGCGATACTATTGGAGCATCATCCTCGTTCATCAGTGGCCGCTCAGCTGTGAGGATGTGTAATGATTCCCACGCATTCAAATGTGATGATTTTCATACATTTTTTAAAAGTTTAGCACTATTCCAGTTTATCACATGTTCACTGCTAATGGCATGCATTGCAACACTGGAGTAATTAGTTGGACTCGGCCCCGTAGATGGGTAACCACTTACCCGAAACCGGTCGACAAAAAATGTAATTTTTATACTTTGTAAGAACAAAAAGTAAAGTGTCCAAGGCATTTAAGAGTCATTCTAGTTCTTACGTTAGCACGACTACGTAATTGAAGTACTTAAATGCTAAGACTCCAAAATCTCCCACATGCCAAATTTGGTTCCATTTGCTTGATTAGTTCTCAAGTTATAAGGAAATTTGAATTTCATTTGTATGGGAGCCCCTCCTCTTGAAAGGGGGAGGGGTCGTAATTCACCATAGAAAAAATTTCTGCCATCTAAATCTCCCACATGCCAAATTTGGTTCCGTTTGCTTGATTAGTTCTCGAATTATGAGGAAATTTGTATTTCGTTTGTATAGGAGCCCCCCCTCTTAAAGTAGATAGGGATCCTAATTCAGCATAGAAAATATTCTTGCCCTCGAAAACTTTCACATGCCAAATTTTGTTCCATTTGCTTGATGTTATGTTGAAATTTGTATTTCATTTGTATAGGAGCCCCCCTCCCAAATTAGCGAGGGGTCTTAATTCATCATAGGAAAAAAATTTGTCTCCAAAACACCCACATGCCAAATTTGGTTCCATTTGCTTGATTAGTTCTCGAGTTACGAGGGAATTTGTATTTCATTTGTATGGAAGCCCCCTCTTAAAGGGGAGAGGAGTCATAATTCCCCTTATAAAGAGGGGGGAGTCTCAATTTACCATAGAATAAATTCTTGTCACCAAAAACACCCACATGCCAAATTTTGTTCTATTTGCTTGATTAGTTTTCGAGTTATGCAGAAATTTGTGTTTCATTTGTATGGGAGCCCCCCCCCCCCTCTTAGTGAGGGGAGGGGTCTCTAACCATCACTAGAACCTTTCCTGGCCCCAAAAATCTTTACATGCAAATTTTCACGCCGATTGGTTCAATAGTTTGTGAATCTATAAGGAACATCCCGACAGACAGACAGACAGAAATTCATTTTTATATAGAAGATTTATGGTCTTCAGCACTTTTATTCGTATGAATACCCCCCCTAATCTAAAACTGTCAAAAGTTAGTCATTGCTTACTATAATGAAAATAAAAAAATAACTTTTTTGTGTTAGGAAATATAGACATAATTTCTTCGGCAAAGTTGTAAATAATGTAAAAACAAGCAACTTTGCCGAAGAAACAAAATTTCTATCTTTATCGAGTGCTGAACTATAGGGCATATTTTTGGAAAACTCTTTAAAAATTAGTTTTTCATTCTTAGCTTTTGTTAGTTGCATTTTACAAGAACACTCTGTTCTAGGGAATTATCTAAGCACTCAAAACACATGTTTTTACAGAAGACCGCAAATCTCTGAGACTTTTGCTTTCTAAGTTATCTTATATTCAAGCTTTAAATTTCCATAGCTTCATGAGCCTATGGGGTATAATGGGGCAAGTGGATTTATGAAATCAGTACTTCATATTAAAGCTTAAGTCGAGTACTATAAGCTTGTATGGGTCCCGCTTGTCCCCAACCACCTGAAGAAGTGTACGGCAATCATAAGTTTTATGTGTTTCGCGTTCGCTAAGGGTCCAATACACGTCCATTTTTTTTGTGTAAGTAGATAAACACATGGTTTCTTAGGCAAAGTTATAGAAAATATAAAGGCAAATAACTTTGCTAAAGAAATGACATTTCTATCTCTATTGAGTGCAGAGCTATAGAGCGCTTTCCTTGGAAATTCTTAAAAAATTAGATTTAGTACTTAGCTTATGTTGGTTGCATTTTACAAGGATATATGATTCTAGGCGATTATTGAACGACTCAAAATACACGTTTCTGCAGAAGATCTCAAATCTCTAGGACCTTTCTTTACAAAGTTATTGCTTTTGACTCGTTAAATTCAGGAAAAATAAAGCCTAAATAAGCGATAACTTTGTAAGGAATGGTCCTAGAGATATCCAATATTCTGCAAAAACATGTGTTTTGAGTCCTTTAATAATCGCCGAGAACCATATACTCTTGTCAAATGCAACCAACATACGCTAAGTATGAAAAACTTATTTTTAAAGAATTTCCAAAGAAAATACTCTATAGTTCTGCACTCGATAGAGATAGAAAAGTCATTTCTTTAGCAAAGTTGTTTGCCTTTATATTTTCTATAACTTTGCCGAAGAAACTATGTGTCTATCTACTAACACAAAAAAATGGACATGTATCGAGCCTTTAGCGAATGCGAACACATAAAACGTATGCTTGCCGTACACTCCTTCAGGTGGTTGGGGACAAGCGGGACCCATATAAGTTTATGGTACTCGAGATTTAAAATGAAGTGCTAATTTCATAAATCCGCTTGCTCCATTTTACCCCATGGGCTTTCGAAGTTACGGAAATTTAAAGCTTGAATATGCGATAACTTAGCAAGTAAAGACCCAGGAGATTTGCGTTCTTCTGCAAAAACGTGTATTTTGAGTGCTTCAATAATTGCCTGGAACATTGTATTGTTGTAAAATGCAACTAAAAAAGCTAAGTATGAAAAACCAATTTTTAAAGAAGTTTTAAAAAACATGCCCTGTAGTTCAGCACTCGATAAAGATAGAAATTTTATTTCTTCAGCAAAGTTGCTTGTTTTCATATTGTTTACAACTTTGCCAAAGAAACTATGTCTATATTTCCTAACACAAAAAAGTTATTTTTTTATTTTCCTTATAGCAAGCAATGATAAAATATGATAAAATGAAAACAAAAGACACTAGGAAAAAGGTTCCACTTTTCGCCCTTTTGGACTACTGTGCATCGCCGGCCGCACCACTAACGGCTGACTGCGCCAACTGCAACAACAAAATCGCAGGCCACACAAATCAACTCAAGCGGTAAAGTGCTGATAAGATAAGGGGACGAATTTCACATATGTATGTAAACAAGATGATGCAGTCGTAGAATCAAAACTAATTTGGTGTAGACATGTTTTTAGTCTTATGCTTTGTGTGTTGACAACCGAAAAGACCACTTAACGTTGGCTGGTTGTATTTGACTAAATATCAAACCACAGAACAGAACGTTGAAATTGTTGAATAAATCTATATCGGAGCTATCTGCCTGTGAATGCCAAAATTCGTTGGGAATTTTTCTTATCAATCTTTTATGCTATACATTTCATTTTATCAAGCTTACTAAAAATAACTCCTGCTCATATTTATATTACGGGCACATAAATGTTGTGTTATACCAGCGGTATCCTATTTCTTATGATTTTTACAGAAGCAAACTAATTTTACATTTTATTTGTTTAACTACTCGATCCGAGCCCTCTCTCAATGTAATTCTTAAAACCATTCCGCTTGGTTTTGTTGACCTTTGATTTATCATTTTCATCATCTCTCCGTGTGAGACTTCAATTCAAAGATAAACTACATGCCGCCACCGGAGGCATGCTTCCAAACCAGAGCCCAGAGCACTCCAGTAGTAGTTCATGTATACTAAGTGGAAACGATCGTGACCGCACTCGAATATTTTCATTTGGATGATTGGATCCACACCGTCACACAGTGGGACGGCTTCGAAAAAAGGCGGACATCAGCTTTTGCGTTGAAATTACCAATTTCGCACGAGATCTCAGCTCACTTTCAATGATCGCGTGTGAGACGCAACAAGCCTAAATATTAGGGAATAACTAATTTTGCATTGTGTGTCATAAAAATCGCTGATATTTTTATTAATTTGTGTTGGATAGGACGGCAATAGGCGATTACGACGAAGCAGCAACATACCCTACGTAAAATGACTGAGATTGGCTGCGCATATATGTGCCCTTAAAATAAAGGCCCTTAAAAACTGATTGAAAATTAGACAAAAGCTAGAATAGCTCGAAAACCAAGAAAGGTAGAGCTGCACTTCTTTCAGCAAAAAGGTGTATTTTTATAGTATGTTAAACTTCGTGGAACATCAAAACTGCGTAGAAGTCGAAATAACCTGAAAAAAATTAGAAAAACTGGTATTAAGGGCATACATTAGTTTGTAGCACTATAACTTCTTTCCCTTAAGAGATAGAAGTTTTCTTTCTTCGACAAAAACTCCTTAAATAACATTTTGTACAACTTTTTCTTGGGCTTCGTATATTTTCGGCTTTAAATAAAAAAGTTAAATTGATTATTTATAGACCCACCTCCTTAATGCAAATTTTTTTGGTATAACCAAAAAGTACTTCAAAAATCAAGAAACTTTTGTGAAGACACAAATGCAGGAAAGCTTAGCAGTTTCTACGCAAAAGCTGATGTCCGCCTTTATTTGGAGCCGTCCCACTGTGCGCCATGACCGTATCACGAACCAACCTGACAGCAGTAGTACAACTGCATGCTTGGCTTATTTGCAGCACGTACATAATTGCATGTCGATTCCATCATGGACTATGTCGAGCAGTGATTGTTTAGATTTATGGGGAAAATTGAAACCTAAAAAGATGTGTGCCGTTTATGAACGAACGTCAACTACTTCGGAAGGTTCAAATTTACGATAGTCTTACGGACAGTCGGTCCGTTCCCGACGTAAGCATAGCCGCACAAAGTTGACGATTGTTTATTTTACGCAATACTGAAATCCTCGCTAAATGGTTGTTGGCTCAAAGTAGTAGGTGTTAATGTTTAAAAACGAACTTGAGTGTGTTGATTTATAGAGAAGAAGCTCGCCTTACTTTGCTCGGTTTGATGCTGATTCGTAAACAAGGGTGTTTTTCCATACACTTGCTACAAACTTATGCCATTAATGTTACAAAAACTTCAATACCAAATCCTTGAAAATACCAAAATTTTTCCCTCCGGATTCTAAGGCCAAATGGCTTACAAATTTACAAATAGACATGATTGAAAAGATGATCACATTATTGTGGAAGGTTTTCAGTGTGATTCGGTGAAAAATCTTATAAATAATTCCTTTTCTAAATTTTACCACCAACGGAAAAACTAGTAATATTTTTCACTGCACAAAATTGTTTTCAAAATTTAGTCTACCGTGCCGTATCGAAATCCGTACACCTAAGAGCTAGACAATTTTAAATGGTCAATATAAAATTATAATATTGTAATAAGCAATTCGTCATGTTTTCTTTTGACAGTATAATGCTCATTTTAACGTTATTTCGAATAACAGGAAACTAAAATTAATCCTAGTTATAAAAAAACGAGATCAAAATGTGCATCTCTTGATTCAAAATCCGTACAATTTTTTATGCCTGATTCAAAATCCGTACACCTGTGACTCAAAATCCGTAAACCATGTTAAAAATCAATCAAAGTCCACATAATTTTGAATCTAAATACGTGTAAGCTTGATCGAAATGAGTTTAAAGTTTGTGGCTAAATTGTTTTTCTTTATTTGACTGATTACTTTATAAAATATATTTTTCTCGATAATTGACGCATTGTATTTTAGTCCTGCTCATCTAAGAGTCGTTCACACGCACAGTAGGAACACTACAAGGAATCAATCTTTTTGTTTTTAAGCCAAATTATGGGTTCATTTTCGGTCGGAAAGTTAAAATATCAGGTTTGGTACTGATTAAATATTGGTTCTATCCATCCCACTTGTAACAAAACCTCGTTTGTGTTAAATGTTCTTACATTCTTTTCCTTATGTCTCTGGAAATATTAGGCTTAGAAACAAACTTTTTTAACATTTTAGAGTAAATGAACTTCACTTATAAACAATATATAACATTTTTTCTTGATTTTTGTTGCAAATTATACGGAAAGCTGAAAAATTGCAGAAAAGACTCCGGTATTTCGAGAGTACCAATTCAATATAATAGCTCTTATCGTAGTGACCGGAACTTAAACTATCTCGATGCTTTTATTAAGGGATTATCCACCATGTATTATCGTAATTGCCATCTTCCAGTTTATCGACATATATTTAGCTTTAGTTATTTCCATTTTGTTTGGCAAAACATAGAATAGAGTTGGATCACTAAGGATACTGCACAGGTGTACGGATTTAGATTCAACTAATAAAACTGAATCAAAATCCGTACAGTACTAATTATGATGAATAAATAATATTTCAATGCCATAATGAATGAAATTAAGCTGTAGAACGATAAACACCTTTAGTTCAAATTGATTTTCGGGATTTTAAATAGGAAAACCACTTCAAGTGCGCTTTACACTTCATTTTATTGGAAGTTATTTTCTTAGCAAATTGCTAACAACACAGCCAATTTAAAGGGAAATCTGATAAGCATTAACGTTTAAATTTTTATTACTTGTATTTGACGGCCTACTACCTAAATTTTGACATTAACGTAATGTTACTAAACCACGGGTCTAGGCCTATTATTAATATTTTGCATTTAGACTGTTTAATACATATAATCAAGCAAATTGTACTAGGTGTACGGATTTCGAAGCTGTACGGATTTCGATACCGCATGGTATAATTGTCTATGTTGCAATTCCTTTTTCTGCTAGCTTCGGAAAAATATGGTAAATGAAAATTTAGATCAGACCTTATAAATAATTCTTTTTGCAGTTTCTTCCGTTTTTTGCTTGGTTTTGTACAGCTTTCTATCTTCAATTTTGTTTTCTTCAAGAATGCGATACTGTCGAAAAAGCTGAATTCGATGTTTTTTATCAATTCTGCATTTAGAGTACCTACAAGTACTGACAGAAGTGAAGTGGGAGTTCGGACAACGCGAGGATCAAAAAGTGGTATCAGAGTCTCTATCGACTGTCTGTCGTATGAAAGGTTCTCGCAGTGAATGTAATATTTGAACAGAACGCTCACTTCCTTTTGCTGCAATATGCTTTCGTGTGTTTTCATGGAAAACAGACTCTCTCTACCGCCAGTTTCGCTAGTATCTGTAGAACTGTAGTGTGTATGTGTTTGGATATTAACGTCCATTTCGGTTCTGTGGTGCAAGCACCAAGTAAATAGAATCCATGACGTATGCATAAAAAAAGTAGAAGGGTTTGTGTCTCAGGTCCCTCACCTTAATACTTGACACTACGGATCTTTCTATAGTTTCGTATAAAGATATCAAATTTGAACATTATTAGGTCGAAGTGTACGCTTTATCCAGTATCCTAATATCACCCGAAGGTGGATGTGGTCTTTTTCTTTTGGTCGTTTCTCGGCTAGACCCATTATACCAAGAGAAACCTGCCCGTTGTACCATCGAAAATCGCCAACCCTCTTAATCTCTCAGTTTTCTGACTTGTTCTGCAACATCACCAGCATGTATACTACAGGGGAGCAACCTTGGACCACTGCTATTTTGTTCTTTGCTCTTGTTATAAATGAACTACCCACTCTCCTGCCATCTGACTGTCGGTCTTTTTATGCTAACGATATAAAAATCTTCAAGACAATTAGAATGGACTCCGACTGCACATTGGGAAATCACTGGTCTTTAGCCAAAAAATTAAAGTTCGTTTTGACTCGCCATCATATTTTTCCTGTAATTCTATACTATTGAAGTGTTCAAATCCAAAATTTAGGATCAATACGGCAAAATATTAATTTTCTATGATTTTTGAAAGTATGTTATCTCAGATTCTCAGCATGTTTTAGTGTTTTTTGACAAATAATCGTTAGACTGAATGGACGGAAACTAGATGTGAGACTATCTAATATTGGATGTCGAGTGGTAATAGTTTAATTGTCAAAACACTTGGGCGCCAATCGAGAGAGTATGGGGTTGAGTCCCACTTACCAATTGAACTACGCAATATATTTTTGGCCTCATATCGATGTGTCGCAGTTTCATTCAGTCTACCATTCTTAATAATGGTGAGATCTCACCAAAACGCTCCTCCACTTTAATGTAACATCCACTTTAATAAACAACTATATTATCGATAGGAAGAATAACAGAAGCACTAGTAAAAGCTATATAAGATAAAACTATGCAGTCGGCATGCATTTCGTCTTAAGTTTAAGAATAAAGTAAATAAAACTTACCAGGTTTTCAAATAAAACGGCTTATATGAGTAAAAGCCGCTGAAACGCAAATTTTAGGTGAAAAGTTCGGTGAATGAAAACTTCGAAATTTTTCAAAATTCAAGACTTAAGACCTTGCCATATCAAAGACTTTTACTAAAAATTAAATTTTCACCCTCAATTGGTCAACCGAAAGCTCAAATGAACCGGGCACAGCACACTGGTTCAGAACCTTTTTTTGGTGCGCATTAGATTTGAGTGGGAAAACTTGGTTTTAGGTTTATGGAACCTTTGGAAGAGTTTCTTAAAATTAATAGTTCTATCGTCCAGCGGAATTCAAATTTTGATTAATCCCCCTGAAAGTGCAATAAAAAATTTATTTTTCTTCAGTTTCAATATAACGCATTGATGCGTTCTGCAAAGTTTTACAGCATATTATTGCAAAAAATTTTGCTGAAGACAGTAACCTTTTATCTCTTCAGCAAAGATAGAAAAATCCTATTTCTCATGAATGAAAAATCGTTAAAATCACTTTTTCTATTTTAGCTGTTTTTATAGTTGTTATATGACTTTTTTCTGTTTTACAAAGTTGTACAGATAGTAAAAATACACAGCATTGCTGAACATGGTATGCCTCTATCTTTGCTTGTTTAGGAATTATAGAACTTTTACTATAAAAATATCCTAATTTTGACCCCGAATTACTCGCAAGAAGGCATCATTTTATTCAAAAACTCTCCCCAGAGAATCAGAATAGTTTCAAGCAGACTGAAAAATTTTATAAATCATTTTTAAAAGCACAAAAGTTAAACAAAATTTATAGGCTGACAAAATCGGGATAAAAAGCTGATAAAATCGGGGGTAGACAAAATCGAGAGCTGATGAAATCGGAACATTACTGTATTATTAAAGAATAAAAAGTTTGGCAAAAACAACAGTTTTTGGGATATACCTTTTTTCATAAAATTGCTGATGTTTACATTTGTTTGAGTTGTTGAAGCAAAATGTTTGAGTATTTTACGGACTCTTGTTATGAGAGGAAGTGTGATGCGGAAATTTTGCAGACTGTGATTTTTGTCTTCGGCTAAGTGCAGTCAAGTGCATTGTATTCAGTTATCAGTTTCACAAACATCGTCGTGCTGTCTTCACATGGCCTTGTATTAATCAACCGGAACGCTGTTCGTTTGTGCGGAATTTGAAAAGAGAACAGCGTTCCGGTCGGAAAATATATTTCAACGGCACAGTATTCTTATTGGTTATTCAACTTAGGGCAGCCAAAAAGGACGTTGTTTCCCTAATAAAAATTTCAAAACGTAACTAGTTCAATAGATTATTTTGATAATTAATATAGGCAGTATCAATAGAAGCTGTATTTGTTTTTGAAATTAAACTGTTTTGAATAAATATCAATTAAAACCTGTTATCTGTATTACCATAAGCATGTGTATAGGTCAGACCGAAGCTTATATCGTACAGTGTATTTGCTGCTAATAACTTAGAAAATGAATGCATAAAAATTTATTCAAATTTAGTACCTTTACAAACTTATTTACGACGAAGAATATTCAACAACAAGCTTATTTAAATTCGTGTGATTCAAGCCGTGAACTTGAACCACTCTATTGGATAAGAAAAATAGCGGTGATTTAAGACGTGTATTTTCTATAGCGCTATAGCGCTCGTTTGTCCCCAAGTCCGTTTACTTCAGCAACAACCAACAACGGTTTAATTCCCGTACGAATTGATTGAACCGGACAGTCATCCTGTGTGAATGGTCCGTGGTGCTGTCCGTATCGTGACCTGGCAATAATTTAATGCCTGCCTGCTTGCCTGTGAATGGCTGGCTGGCTGTTGTATCTATCTTTTAGCAGCACATGTCAGCGCGAACACGGAAAACAAATCCTACCGTCAGATAGAGGCGAGAAGACAAATCTTACCACGGAAGCCAGTTCTACTGCCGGAGCTCCTTATTTGGGCTGACTGACTGATCGACGGAGTTCGAGTTCCGCGGGCTTGACCTTTTAACCACCATCCACCGCCATTGACGTGACGTTGGCCCAACGGTGCAATGGCGAGCACCGTCGTCGTCGTCCGTATTAGGGACGAGACACTGATATGACGATGCAGAGCAGCCTGCTCTCAATCTGCTTCCCGGAAGAGTCACAGTTGAAACCATCTGTGATTTTTGTATAAAATCGAAACTAAATTACTAATTTACATTTTTCTCGACGATAAAACAACCTTACCCTTATCATGCTCGGTCAGTATAGCGTAAATTGAAGGCAAAAATGTTTACTACATAAAGTGAATATTTAGTAACAACACATGTCCCCATGTTCGATGATAACATCAACGGTCGACAGGCACGTACTAATTTGACCTTGTCCAAAACTTGCGCGGAGTTCGCAGTTTGCATAGGTACATACGTATGAGTATGCTTTGTCAGGTGTCGGCAATACCTCCACCACCGATGATTATGATGACGCTAGCAATCGATTAGCGACTCTCGAATTTCAATGCAATCGTAATGTTGTTGATTTATTTTCTATCACATAGCTAGCTTGCTTGCTGCATGTTGTAATATATTACCGACAGAGTGTTCTGTACGACTCACGATGACTCTCACGATGAAGATCGACGGCGATAGGCAGGCACTCTCTAGGCAGGCACAATACTCTAGCTCTAGCAAGTTGACGTTTCCGTCGTCAGGCGGCTAGTCAAACGGCAATATATTAGCAGTCCGTTATTGCGTTGTTATCGATTCTCTCCTCTTGTTTAGCACGCGTTGTTTGTCGGTGGGAAAGTTAATATTGACAGCAACAGTCAAACAAGTGGAAGGTTCCTGTGAATAATTTCGTTTTCTATTAAATAATTGTATGCCAGGTTCAGCAACAAACGTTCGTGAGGATTTCTCTTAAGCCATATCATTGATTCATGCAGTGTTGATTCCCCCTAATCGTAGAAGTATGCCGAAGTATACACGTTTCAGATACTTGACAGCAAAATCCACATTTAAGACTTTGACCATACGGTCGTAACTGGTGGTTCAACCAATCGCGTGTAACCACATTTTGGCTTCTCAGATCCTTGATGACATCTCTATACAAGTGCAATTTTATCGCGACGGAGGCTTCCCGTTCCAACAGGTCGAAAAATGTTTCCCTTACTTGCACCTAATCCAATTTGATGTCCTGGAAGTAAAATGTGTTTCTAAAAGTGTGCAACCATCTCTTATGCTCTTATCCTATTTGAATCGATTCAAAATGGAAAATTTACTCAAGGAATTGTTATTTAGCTTTCAAGCATTTCAAGATACAACTATTGAAGACTTCTGTGAAATTAACGTACTGATCCAAAAATCACGAGCTACAGGCACTACTTGGAGAGATTCCCATCGTACATCTGGCGGAAGTCAGTACGCTATGGTGGGCCGGACACCTCGCAGGGATGCCAGGCGACAGTGCGACGAAAACAGGTCACTTCAACAACCCCACCGGCATCAAGAACAGTCGATGCATTTTAAGTTAAAATTCTACGGCTATTGGTTCCATTTCTACTAATGCGGTTGGTTTAGATAGAGAACCCTTAAAGTTTGTGAAAATGATTTTACCTTTTGTGATTTCTCCCATTACTTACGTTTTCAGCATAATTATTTCAACTTCGAAATACCCTCGCGCTTGGAAAGCATCTAAGATCATTCCGATTCGAAAAAAATCCATACGATCTGACTTAAACAATCTCCGACCGATTAGTATATCATGCTCATTACCTAAAGTTTGAAAACATTCTTAAAATAGCTTTGATTTAATCAATCCGTATCAATCGGGTTTTCGCTCTAATCATAGCAAGACGACAGCTCTTTTCAAAGTTCAAGATGATATCTATCAGACCTTAGATAAGTAAGGTATTCCGTTACTTCTAATAAATTGATTTCTCCAATTCTTTTGACAGAGTCTCGCATGTCAAATTGTTAAGAAATTCAGTTTCTCTCGTGAAGCGGTTGCTGTTTTCCAACGCACTCAAGCCGTTGAAACCGAAAATAGACTGTCAAGCCCAATCAACATCTTGTCAGTTGTACCTCAAGGATCGGTTCTTGGACCCATATTATTTTGGCTGTTTATTAAAGTTCTGCCGACCGTCCTTAAGACATGTAAGATTCATATGTTTGCGGATGACCAGGGAATCAAATATTACGAGCACACTACAGATAATAATATTGTCCCTACTTCAAAATGTTGGTACAATATATGATGAAAGTTTGCACTATTGCTTGTTTGTACCATAGGACAAAAAGACGCCGTAACTGTTTATCATGGATACAGATAATTCACGATAACCGTGCTGTTGCTTGAGAAAGAAACACACTGTTGTATGCAATACGCATTGTACGTAACAAAAGCAAACCAAATCATGTCACACTGTGTCGGTAGCGGCAGTTTCTGGTAGTGGTAGTTTCCAAGGTATCGTTGGTAACTTACCAGTGGTAAGCATTGTACACCAGACTTTGGGTCAAAGCAAACAGTCTTTTTCTTGAGTCTTTTGCTGTTTGTCCCTTTTGTTCAAGTTATTACTGATAAAGTATTGTCTTTAACCAGTCGACTTGCGAACAACACATATTTTATTGTACAATTGTAACACTAAACCAAGCGCTTGTGAGAGCGAGTGTGTTTCAAAATATATTCTCACTGAAAGTTATCCTGCTCATACACGTGAGGCAACATTTGTTTGTCTCTTTATTTTGTTGTCGTGATATATTCTGGTTGCTATTTTTTTATAGGCAGAGGATAACTGGTTTATCGCTCTTCGACTTTATCGTTTATTTCTGGGCCTGAACAATGATATTTTGATTCTCTGATTTTATCACAAATAATTGAATTTTTTGAATGACAATTTTTTTTTCAACATGTGTGTGTGAGTATTATTCATATTTATTCTTCTAGTGAGAACTCTCAATTATGGTTTTATTCATGAATCTAGCCGTCTCTGTCTCACAAGCAGGCTAGTTTAAGACAGCGTTGATATCCATTCAGTCTGTGATAATTCATGCAGATTGGTAGTGTTGTAAATGGAACAAAATGGCTAAAAACAAGTTATTCTGGTCATTATTCACTGCGTTCGCGAGATCGTATCCGGAAACGAATAAATCTGTGTGCCAAACTGACGCGAAAACGACTTAACTTAACTTGCTTAACTTGAAATAAAAAGGTTGTAATGTATATTTATTTTTTTGTGAGGAAGGGGATCATGAAAGTGTGACGAAATGTGATAGGGAGAGGAGGGGTGTTGATTTTGGTCAAAATTTGCATGACATTAAACGGATGACGTACTAAATATCGTGAGTAACCGTGAACGTTCTTCTGACAAATGAAAACTTGCAAATTTACGGACCTTCATTGACTAATGGTCCGTCTGAGTGATATCTTTCGGGACATAAATCCGGGCTTAGTCTATGTTAAGTGAGGACTTGCGAGGTAGGGGCGCTACATTCTCCCCTCCCCCCCCACGGACTTACAGAGCTGCAACTTATCTCAGATGGAGGGCTCTTTACTCCCCTCACCTAATTTTTTTGGGTAAGAGTACTGTTTGCGATTCTGAGAGTGAACCAGGTGTACTGTACAAATCAAATGGGTCCCGCAAGGTGAAGTGAGGTGACTGTAAGAATAGGGCTGCGATGTTTTGTAGGACTATGTCTTACGGCAAGATTTCTATTATAATTTTCAATCACGAATGAGTGAAAATTAGCGAAAAGTTTCAAGGTCAAATATTTCCATACATTTCCTTCGTGATAATTTTATTTTTAGGGAAAAAGTGGCCAAACCCCCTCGTTCCAACAGGACGAAAATTCTCTACGACGTTCAGCCTTTTACTAATTTGATATCTGCCCTTGGGAAATACGCCAAAAGAAGTAATTAAGTCCTCGCTTCCTAACAAAATTTCTTAGGACCGCTACAAACCTAAACCAATTTGTTATCTGGATTAGGAATGTGCCTAAGTGATGTCTATTTATTTTAATAAGATTTCTTAAAACCGCGATAAATCTAGTCAAATTTGATGTCCCGGAAGTGAACAGTTATAAAAAAGTCAGCTACCAATCCTATACTTCGCTTGATTGTATCCGTATACTGCAAGAATTTGTTCAAAACTGATGTCTTATATGAAAACGGGGTTGACAGAATATTCATGCATGTGACGTGATGCAGCGATTTTCAAAGTGAGGAAGAATTAGCGACTATTAGATTCGACAATAGGTTTTAAGTGTTTATTTTGTTGCCGTACAATTAGTTGCATGCAATTGTTTACATACTTTCGATTGTATCGCTGTCAAGTGTGATATAACAAAATAAATAGTACAATTCGCCCGGAAAATTTTCGACTTTTCTTTCTTTAATTTTTTTTTTATTCTATTAAGACGCTCAACTTTACAGTTTTAGTTCAAAATTTAACCCCTTTTTTCACTTTTTGGTTTCGATTCTACACTCTTAAGAGTCCTGTAAGACGTAGTCTTATGTCGAAAAAGACTCTGAACTGACTGAAGAAATGACCAAATCAATCATTCGTTTCTCACTGAAAGAATTTTAAGTTTTGATGGCTAACGAGTTGGAATGCACAAAACGTGAATATTTGATTGTTATTGTTATTCAGTTTATGTAGATAAATGTGCAGCGTGCTTCATATGATGGAAGAGAAAATGCAGTCCCAATTATTCGAAGGTTCTGAGATCTATTTTAATACAAATGGCACTACGACATATAGAATAAAGGATTCAAATATTGCAGTAGTAACACACAAGCATCAATCTGAGTTTCATCGCGAATTTTAAGCGGTTCTACAGTATAATTTTTATCGTTTAGAACGAGTGTAATTAAACCTGCATTGAATCGGAAAAAGAGATGAACTAGTGGCAGGCTGCAAACCTACGAATTTAAAGATTTCTCCGCTAATCAATAGATTAATAAAACCGAATCAAAAAAATTTGATACATTTGACACTTGAATTAAGAAAATTTCCTGTAAATATTTAGCCATAAAAAAGTTTGTTTTGCGAAAGAAAAAAATCAAAGGGGTTGTGTATGAGACACGACCGCATATTCAACGTAGGACTACGCAAAGTTAATGTAAAGGTGCGTTTAGAATGGGCAATTTTGGCTACGTTGGGAATGCGATATGTTGCTAGTTTTTGCTCAATGTTGCTTCTGTCGCCACCTGCACATTTGTGGTACGTCGCCATAGTTACTTGGAAACATCAGCAACTGTTAGGAACAATTGCATGCCGCTAGTTGCCAATCTAGACACACCTTAGTAAAACCACTTATAAGAAAATTGATTGCTAATGGAAATCAAAATACTCTTCATTGACAGTTATGATGGTTCTGAAAAGAACCATTTTGAAAGTTTAAAATTGACTGAAACGATTGGATTGGCTACTTTGTGCTGTAGAGAAAAAGCATAGTGTTAGCATTACAAAAGCAGTACATTACATTACATATTGCAGAACTTCGCATCGTGTAAATTATAAGCAATCTGGCACATGCTAAACCGTTATTTAGAGCAGCGTGGGGTCGAAATCAGACATCATGATAATGCTGATAATTTAAGTTTTCTTTTTCTTACATCTGATTTCCAGTGGCAACATTATCGAGTTGATGTCGCTTGTCCGAATATTTCAACTGGATTGTTTAAAGGGTTCAAGGGAAGAAATCACATTGTCTCTGGTTAAGATAGTGGTGAATTAACACTACAGAGTAACAATTATTAAAAAAAATTGATTTGGCTAATCAGAAACTTACTAGCCGTTAAAATCAGGTACATGGTTCATCTCCTTACCGGTTGGTAAGGAAAAGCTCCTGGCACTAATGTCGATATGGAAATAACTTCATTACTGTCCATCCATGTTTCGCTGAGCGCAAGGATATCTGCCTGTCTGAGAACCGTTTAGACTCTGTACATTCAGGCTCAGCAGTACAGCAAAATGGCTTACGTTAGATATAAATTCTAGAAGTTCAGCACCTAAAGTAGCCAATTTGTGATTTTCCAGGCGCCTAAGTTCCATCCGTAATTCCTGGATTCTCGGTGATGCAGTTTCCTTGGCATGGTAAAATTTAAATATGCCTCTGTTATTCGTCAAGTACAATCCTTCAATCGATGTAACTCTTAGCATTCCCACGTACACCAACTGCTTTTCCTGTCCCTTGTCATACTCGTACGCGATTTCAGAAAATTTGCCGCCTTGACTCTTGTGTACAGTAAGAGCATTCGCACCTACTCAAGGAAATTGTATACGTTTGCACTTAATGCTACTACTTAGCTTATTATTTGCAGATCGCTTTTCAATAGGTGTCAAATCGGGTGAAGAACTTCATGCTTAGAGTACACAGCGGGCCTCGATTTGACCCGCAAGACCTTTCTAATGGAGTCGTTTTCAAATTTGAGCAATGATAATAAAGCACAGGTTGCGAGTATTTCACATATTATTATTTTGAACCTACATTATTTTTTATAATATTCTATCCGGCAAGTTGAGAGCATGGAATGGTATATCCATAAACAAGCCGATAATGTTTGATGACTGATCCCGTACCCTTAATTTTTACATCTTTTCAGCTTCTATAGGACTCACTTGTTACGTTAGGCGATACGCTGGCCTCTACGTGCGCCGGAGCGGTCACCTCACGCAACACTTCAACGTTGGAGGGACCAGTTATTTCGTGCGATGCACCATCCAACGATGTATTGCCCACTTCAGAATACATTGAATCACTTCGATTTCCTTTTCTTCTGTAGGGAATTTGGAAAAATTGTTCAACTTTACGTGGAAATTCCAGAAGTTACATACAAAATACAATCTTCCAATAAAAACTATACAAAAGGCTGATATTTTGTGATTCGAATGGTATGCAAACCATAAAAATATATTCAGAATTGACTGAGCTATAAGCGTTCAAAATCTATCACTTTGTCGTGTCGCGGTCATTTTTGCTTCTCCAACGTGCCACCCTATTAAAGTAAGACGTAGTCCTACGTCAAAAAATGCAGCAGTACGTTGATCGCTGACTGTCTGCGATAAGATCAGTTTTATCCATTTTGGGAACGAATTAAAATTTAATTCTTGATGTTTGATCGCTTTGTCATATTTTACTGTTAAATATTTTAAAACTGTGACTAAACGCCAATCCAAAAAAGCCACAATTAGGTGCTTTAAACCTAACTTTTATATTTTTTCAAGATTGCTTATTAACAGATGCCTGTGTTAAGAACAATATAATAAACTAGTTGTAACCCGCGAGCGTCGCCTCGCGTCTAATTGAGAGTAAATTGGAGGTACGCTATGTAAGTCTAACGCTAATGAGGTGCAATTACGTTACTTTTGCTCGTCTTGAATGCAATCTGGTATGATTGGTTTGAGTCTTTGCTTTGCTTTGCTTTGCTTTGCTCTGGTTTTGGCTACAGACAAGGCTCTTATATATATAGATAATATAGATTTGTTAATTTACTGGTGACTTCAGTGAAGTTACTTGTTCAATTCTTTTTGCAATAAAAGTTACTGAAATTGGTGAAACATGTTGTTCGAATGCTGAATGTGGGTGATCAGCGACTTTGTTGTAGAGCCTAATGCAGCAAATGAGATGACTATTTCACAGAAACTAATTAACCTTGATGTGCACCTAAAGGGCATAAAATTGTATAGAACAGTTTATAATGATTCATCATTATGAATAGGATAAGCGTGCGTAAAGGACGAGATCAGAACATTAAACCGGGCGTGCATTCAACCTATGTATGACGTTCGAGCCCGAACGTACTCAATGAATCGCTTAGTAATCTAGTAACTAACATACCAGTCCGGCTGGTCAGTCAGTTAGTTAGTCATATCCGGAAGTGCGAAGCCTTTTCTGAATGCGCGTGTCCGTGAAGGCCACCACCGGCGGCAGGGCCTGATTGACTCGATTCGGCCAGCGGACCAGCTTTATATTACACTGACTGCTTCGATAAGCCTCCTAGCAAAGCAAGAGGAATCGATTCTGATTCCATTCATTCATGATGAAGTGCAGTAAATCGATGTGGCTGGTTGCACAGTGGGAAAAAATGTGTGAAAAATGGGCGTTCTGACGAGATTGTTCAGCAGAATTGCTGCCAACACTTTGCAGTGCAATGAAGCATGGTGCGGCATCAAGATACTACCGGTTGTTCCGGCTGTCAGACGGCTCCAGTGACCTTTGTAATAATAATAATCGTACAAATGGAAGCGACCGTCGTAACCATCGGCATTGATGATGATAATAATTAGTAGATGTAGGTGCTGGTAGAATCGGCTCTGATATGAAACGTTTAATGTAATAAGTATAGCAGCACAGACAAGTGGAAGGAAAAGATTAATGACCGTTGCCTTAGTGCTAGTCA
Source organism: Sabethes cyaneus (assembly GCF_943734655.1). Taxonomy (NCBI): domain Eukaryota; kingdom Metazoa; phylum Arthropoda; class Insecta; order Diptera; family Culicidae; genus Sabethes; species Sabethes cyaneus. Next base: position 36,380,630 of record NC_071355.1, read on the forward strand.
CGCACACAGGAAACAAATGACAGCTTTAGTTATTGCATGGAATAGTGACGCAGTTGGGTACGGTTAGAGAAAGAAAATGTGTAACTTTGTTTGTGTTTACGTAATTCGTTTATCACAGCCCACATCGCTCGGCACTAGGTAACAAATTGAATCCAATTTTCACACATTTTCATTATTTTTAAATCAAATTAGCAAAACGTATTCAGCAACAATTAACGCTGAACGCGCTGTTTCCCAGCCATCATATTAGCATGAATCGCATCTGTCAGCAGCAATTCGAAAGCAGAAACTCATATCTTTTTTCATCATTCTAGAAGATATAATCTTTCGCACGAGCGCTTTTCGTAGCTTTTGCTATACGCATATTCAGGGATCGGTTTGCCGCAGCGAACAATATTATCATCATTATTATTATTGCTGCTGCCGGTGGTTCCGATTTCGCACGAACCGCCAAGGAAGCGAAGAAGCCGGTTCAAGGACGCAATCGAATAAAAATACGGCCCTGCGTTTGCTTGTGCGTACGTACACACTCACTCACTTAGCAATGTGGTGTTTAGTCGATAGTTTGTCTGTCTGCGTTTGCCGGTTGTACGTACCCGCGCTGTACACACAGCAGCTGTTCAGTTCCTTCACCTTTCGCTGTGTGGATCGTCGTGTTAATTTGTTGAGAAAGAGAAACGGAGGCGGGTGCGCGCGACGGAAATAAAATATTGGAACAATTTATTCACGAAAATGTTTACATTTGATTCGACCTGATGGATTAATGTTTTCGTTGGAATACATGGAAAAGTTGGAATGTTCGACGGTTATTTTTAGATTAGACAGTGGAACTGTGACGCACAGTGGGATGAAACCCAAATCTAGGTATATGGTGTCTTCGGAGAAAATTTGTTATTTCAACTTCCGCATTTTTAGTGAATATGACATTAGGATGGCTGTCAGAGTAAGGAAGTCCAAAATACACACCTTTTTTTAAACAGTTAAAGAGCATTAAATTTTGAGTAACTTTACTGAAGAAATGAAATTTCTCTCTTTTGTAAATAATACAATTTTTAGAAGAATTTATAATTTTTTAGTTTGGGTGGACCCTAAAAATCCGTTTCTGTTTTACATCTTCCTTCGTGCCCCACAAATCATGCCTTCAAAGCTCTTTGAGATGCAGCTAACTCTTTCGGTTTCGAAGTTACAGGTATGTTTTAGATGTAGATGTAGATGTAGATTTTTCGAAGGCTTTTGACCTTATTCCGCACACGTTTGTAATCGACAAACTTGTCCATCTTGGTTAGCCGAGTTGGACAGTCGAGTGGCTGAAATCATACCTCACCGGACGGAAAGCTTTTGTTCAGATTGACCATGAAACCTCAGCTGCATTCAACGTCACTTCAGGAGTTCCTCAAGGGGGTGTACTGGGCCCGCATATTTTTATCCTGTACGTAAAGCACCTCCTCAAAGCCTTTCGGATAATATCATCTACACTAGATTGCGCTGTCTTGAACACATTGACAATGATCAATTCTTGATGTGGTTTGACGAAAACGGCATGGCTTAAACATCAAGATGCAAGGTGTAATATCTTTTACTTGCTGCCTAACTAATACTGAGTTCTCATACAAGATTGGCTCGGCCGTCCTTGAGCGGGTAAATCCCATATGTGACTTAGGTGTGATATTGTGTGACAAACTGCGACTCAATGAGGACGTTGCATTAACTGCGGCGAAGACTTTTCTGTTCTGGGTGCCGTTCGTCGTCATACAGCATTTATTCAACCAAAGGTACCCATTGGTAGCTAGGAAAGCCATTATTTTCTTTGTACTGACATGAAAGCTACATTTGATCGTATCGATCACTCCATGTTATTAGCTAAACTTGTTCGTCTTGGTGTTTCAATGCATGTTCCTCGCTCGCTCGCAAATTATTTAGGCAACACTGAGTTAAACAGCTATATTCGTTTTGTCTTGTGGTCCTCAGGGAAGTAACCTAGGACCGCTACTGTTTGGCCTATTTTTTAAATGAAGTCTGTTCCATTTAAAAAATAGGGCAAATTTCTCCGTGTGACTTTAAACTCGTCTACGATGATGTTCAGAAATTATTTCTTGACGAACGAACTAAGACGGTCATTGAGTTGCAAAGACTGCTGAACTTTTGGTTTAACCGAGGTACTTGCACAATATTTGCACAACGGCGTCTTGTCCGACCCTATAAGGGTTATTGCGAGCGTGCGACAGGGCTGCATTTTATTACCGTTGCTGTCTCTCATCGTTATGGATGAGTTATTGGTTGGACCAGTTGGCAGTAGAGCAAATCGAGCATTACCTCGGAATCTTCTAACGATGGAGCAGCTCCGCGACCTTCCGACGCCATTTTTTTTTGTTCGCGCAATGAAGTGATATGCAGAGGCTTCCAGGCAGCCGGTCTCACAGTTAATGTAGCCAGAACTAAGTCTAGGGTAGTGAACACTAATAATCCTACCAACTTCACAGTAGTGGGACAACAGGTTGAGCAGGTTGACGCCTTTCAATATCTTGGTAGCCAGACAACGCCCGATGGTGGTACCAAGACTAATATAGCCACACGGATCCGGAAGCCCAGGGGTTCCTTTGCAGGTCTGCGAAACATTTGACGCTCAAACCAGATCACTCTACATAGGAAAACCCGAATTTACAACTCAAACGTTAAATCCGTACTGTTGGATGCCTGCGAAACTTGATGCGTCTCAGTGGAGACAACGCACCTGCCTGCTATATGTCATTCGTGCCTGGTGGCCTGACAACTGGATGTCCAATGAGAAACACCATCGTCGATGTCATCAACGGCCGATAGCAACAGAAATTCGTGAGCGCAGGTGGCAGTGGATCGGTGAGGAAAGGAGCGAACGAGATCTGCAGAGAAGCACTCGACTGGCAAGGACAGTGTGGAAGAGGCAGACCCAGAGGCTCATGGCGACGCAGCTTAGCCAACGACATCCGGGCTGTAGACGAGCATCTGTCCTCTGGAGATGTATCTCTGATTCATCTTATGGTTATCATTTAGGTCCGAAAAATTTGGTCACTCATACACTACACCGTCTGATTGTAAAAATTGAGGATTCTGAACAGCTACTAGGTGGAGTGGACGGATGGGGTTATCTGCCTACATCTACAAAGACGCCAACAAGCTAGTCTGTGAGAACCAGTGTACGCCTACAAAGTACTCTCTCATGTCATTTTCCGCCGACTGTTGCCAATCACGAACAGATTTGTGGGAATTTATCAAGTCAGCTTCGTTAAAGGGCGCCCAATGACGGACCAAATGTTCACACCGCGTTGGGGCAGATCTTTCAAAGAAGCCGTAAATAGAAAGTTTCCATGGTCTCCATTTGTTCGTTGGCTTCAAAGCTGCATATGATATCATCAAACGCAAAGAGTTATGGAAAATCATGGAAGAGAATGGCTTTCCCGAGCAACTGATCGGATTGATTCACTACGATGGATGGTACAGCACTGTGTGTGTGCAGATTCAACTCGAATCTCACAAAGGGGGCTTCGTAACATTGATGCGTGTTGCTCAACGTATTGATGCTGACCGGTGGAACGCTTGGCGGGGATGAGTTCGAAGCAGTTGACGAATTTATCTACCTTAGCTTACTGGTAACAGCGGACAACGATACCAGCCATAAGATTCGCAGGCGTATTATCAGCAGAGGTCGTGCAATAGGCTTCACAACCAATTGCGAGCGAATAGACTAAGCCCCCGTACAGAGTGCACCCTGTACAAGACACTACAAGATACACCCTATTAAGATGGTGTTTGCTTCAAGATGGTTGGACCAAGTGCTGCGAGATCTGGTGGCAAGTAGACGATATCCAAGCAACTGGCGAGCAGCAACCGACAACCGCATTGAATGAGTTTTGTTGTTGCCTTAGGATGGAAAACCAAATCTTATACTATAAGTGCCTTATTTCGTCTGTAACCACAACCAACCCCCTAACAAGGCTTCATGTTTTCGTAGCAAGAAAGGCAGCTTAGTGCATCTAAACTACAGCTAGTGCGAGCACCTCATGAGTACTTTCTTATCCAGGACAAGATTTGTTGTGGGCCCAAAAGAGAAATTGATGGTATAACCATAACTATATGCGTGAAAAACGAAGTACAGATGTCAGTGCCCTGGTGGCGCGAAGAAAGTGAATAGTGGACCTAATTATATCAGACTAGAGGACCCGGCGCGCGTTGCTACGCCATTCTAAAAAGGGGCTAGATGCATAATGCTGAAGCTAATTGTAATCTTGCAACCAACAGCTTTCTTTTTGACAAACTAAGATATTCCTAAATCATACCGAAAATTTCTAAGACCACGTTGCAATTTTAGTTTTATTACCAACCCTTAAAATAGTAATGTTGATCACAGTGCAAATTGTTTGAAAACAGTTGAAAACTGGTCAGAAACCATAGACATAGAGTAATCTCAACATTTTTTTCTTTATGTTTTCATTTCAACAATGTATTTTTTCTTCATTTTTTTTAAAATAAGTTTTACATTTTCTTATTTTTATTCAATTTGACTCATTATCTAGGCTTCACCGATTTATTATTAACAATTTTGTTTCAAATTTATTCTATCTTTTCGTATGGACGGCAACACTTGCCCTAAATCATCTAGTTGTTGGTGGTATTGTTATTGACTAATGTTTTAAGGAGGAATCTAAAATTTCTCGAGCTCGATTACTTTTTGAATTATGCAAAAATTTCTGTTTAATTTGTATGAGAGCCACCCCTCTTAAAGGACAGAGAGGGAAGGGGTCACAAACTACCATAGACAAAAATTCTGCCTCTAAAACCCCCAAATGCCACATTCGGTTCCATTTGCTTGATTAACAGTCGAGTTATACAGAAATTTTTGTTTCATTTTTATGGGAACCCCCCCCCCCCTCTTAAAGGACAGAGGGGTCCCAATCTACCATAGTAAAAATGTCTGCCTCCAAAAACCCCCACATTCCAATTTTGGTTTCATTTGCTTGATTAATAGTCGAATCAAGAGGCAATTTGTGTTTGATTTGTATGGGAGCCCCCCCTCTTAGAGAAAGGAGGGGTCTCAATCTACCATAGAAAAAATTTCTGCCTCCAAAAACCTCCACATGCCAAATTTGGTTGCATTTGCTTGATTAGTTCCCGAGTTATGCAGAAATTTTTGTTTCATTTGTATGGAAGCCCCCCCTCTTAAAGGGAAGAGGGGTCTCAATCTACCATAGAAAAAATTTCTTCCTCCAAAAACCCCCACATTCCAATTTTGGTTTCATTTGCTTGATTAATAGTCAAGTCAAGAGGCAATTTGTGTTTGATTTGTATGGGAGCCCCCCCTCTTAGAGAAAGGAGGGGTCTCAATCCACCATAGAAATAATTTCTGTCTTCAAAAAGCTTCACTTGCCAAATTTGGTTCCATTTGCTTGATTAGTTCCCTAGTTATGCAGAAATTTGTGTTTGATTTGTATGGGAGCCCCCCTTTCTAGAGGGGGGAGGGATCTCAAACCATGCTAACAACATTCCTCACATCAGACGTAATGGGTATGCAAAGTTTCATCAAAATCCGTCGAGCGGTTTGCGAGTCTATACCGGACACACGAACAGCATTTCATTTTTATATATATAGATAGATAGATAGATAGATAGATTGCAGTCAAAACAAGCGTCAGTAACATAGTTGCATCTAGCGTTAGAGGACATTTAGGCGTTTTGGTCATCCATTCCAGCTATCTGCGTTATAGCGAATCTAGATTGTTACAGCAAAACAGTGTTTTTCGTCGAAGTTATAGCAAATTTGGTTGGGTACTACCAACTCGCTCGCAGTTAGACACGGGGCGATGCACGCGGGCTACTGCTAGTAAGTAGATAATGATGTCAACTGCTGGACATCGACACACTAGCAAAGAGACGAAGTATTTTTAAAGCCGTTTTTGTGGGAAAACTGTCGATTTGAGATACTGCAGACATACTCCCACAAATCAATTTATATGTGTCTTTCAGAAGCTTACGTTTGCTACATCAATTGTGCCATATTTTATAGAGTTTCAAAGGTACTTCTAAATGTAGCTCACAAAATACTTTATCAGCACTTATATTTTAGTTAGGTTATACTAACCACGAAAAATCTCCTTTGCAAAAGCTTGTAGAAGGTGCGTGTTTCCTCAGCTAGAAGTGCCACGTAAAACTTTACTGTAAATCCAGCGTCACATTATGTAAAAACAACACGAATAACAAAAATCCCATGTTACTTCCTTGTGGGATTTGGACAATTTTCGAATCGATCTTCTTTAATTCAGACTTTAGGGAGTGTATTTGAAATGTACGTGGCTTCACACACACACACACACACACAGATCGGTTTTTGTACAAAGGAGATCCTTCCAAACTAAATTGCCAATGTTTAGTGTGCATCGTTGAAGAAAGTGCAGTGGATCTTTACAAGTCCCATTAGCTATTGCAATCGCTTGAGATTGCTGAAATTTCACGCTTGGCATAGATGGTAAAATATTATCAAGACCACCATGACTCCGATCGTCTAAGCCACGGTCTGAGTCAATAAATCATACTAAATGCAGTCGAAGAGGATTATTAATTTCAAGCAATTCAGACCTTCAAAAAATTAACAAAGGTTAACAGTATCATTTTTCTCCAACAAACAATAAATCTGAGGGGCTTTGTTGGACTGCTCAGAATACTAAACAAAATTTAACCCATATATTTATTAGTAAAAAATATTGAGTAACGCAACGCACCCAGTTAGTTAGCTTTACTTTCCAAGCTTACAGACATTAAACAGGTCTCGAATAGCAATCGTATAGTATAATAAATTACCGTATGTGTAAGATTATATCACCGCTTTGGCAGGGAGGGTCCCCCGCTGCATTCATCTTTCTCCACTCCACCGTTTCTTCATTCATTTTTAAGCCCCAGTTGCACCAATCGCTAAATGATCGCTTTAACTAATGACTATATTTTTTTTTGTCTCTGTTTTTCTTTTCATGTTGTTCAACATAACAATGTTACGGCTGGAACACACAATGTAGGTAAGCTCGTTCGCTACCGGTGATAATGGCACACACACACTCTGTCTGAATGGATTACATGGGGATAATTAGGACGAAGTGCTCTCTGTAGGACGAACGGCATACATTTCGCTTATTTTTCAATTTGTTTTATATTTTTGCTCTATGGGCCATAAAAAAAAGATGTAAAAAATTACGAATAACTTGCACCGATAAAAACGACGGTGTTTACTTGGCCTAGAAAAAAAAAGATTATGGTCTGTTTGTTTAGGTCAAACCTACTTCAAACTTGTTTGGCATGCTGAGAAGAAGGCAAGCATTAGGATTGAGAACAGCCCGGGAAATCCAACCAAAAATGGTCTACGTCAAACACAGACTTGCGTAAACACAAGAATTGACGAAAACCTCCAACAAGGCGCCACCAACTGTTTGAGGTGTCCCTCGCGTTGGTTGCTGGGGGGTCTCCATGAGGCAGAGTTACTTCCCTCGAATGACGTTCCTCTACCGACGTTTGTCTGATGTCGAATGTGAGAGGTGTTAAACCGCATGTACTCGTACCGGTTCGGTTGTAAACAGAGTATGTAAACGTGCTGTCTAACGATGACCTAACAAAGTACGGTTCCAGTGAATGGTTGGAGTTGTACTCCATGGGAAAACAGCAGTGCGCAAGCGAAGCACCCTGGCGTGGAAATTGCAATTTCTCGCCCATTGCAGCAGTGGGCATGCAGTGGGCACCGCTTAAACGCTAACTTGCGACAGGTTGTAAAAGACGTTTTAGCTAACAATAGGTCTGCTAGGAGGCGGCCTTGTTGTGGTGGACTTCCACTTTTGTCCGGTCGTGTTCCATTAATTTCGGATGAAGCAAAAAAAAAATCTAACAGTTTCAACAATCTTAATTACGTTAAAGTTAAATTTCGAACAGTCGCAACCTCGCTCGCAACCGCACACACCATGGTTTTACATTATTTTTTCCCTCCGCGGTTTTCCCATGCGGTGAAAAAGAGTAGAAAATAAAATCAACCACTGCCGCAGGCAGGTTTCACCCCGGCACCGCGCCCCGGTGACGATCGTGTCTTTCTGTGTTAACATTGTTGTCGGTTTTACATACCCCATGTCTAATGATTATTATGTAAGCCGGCTTTCGTCAGATGGATGGAGGACTGGTTCCATTGATTCTGGGTGACTGGGTGGCACGTCGGCATTCGCTCCCAATTGTTGCAAAGTGCTGAGTATCACTGTTAGAGGTCGCACCGGTCATCGTTAAATTATAAAACAAAAAAACGACGATCACTGATGATCGCAATTTTAACTAATTATTTCTACCGTGTGTTAAATTAAACCACCCCACTGAATGATTCGTCTATCTTACCGTTGCCGGCGCAGACGTTACATAAAAAAAATCACAGGACAAAATAAGACAGAACGCGAACGCGGCACGACGCGTACATATTATTGGACGATGATGTGCTTTGACAAGGTGTGAAGTGGGAATTTATTTCGTTAGCTTCGTTGGTTGCTATTTATAGCTCTGAGAAGCGTTTAGGATCACTTCTGGTATCCACACACACTCAGACATACACACCCGCACCGCATTTTACTAGCGCAAAATACAATAAAAAATAATCCACTTCTGTTAGGTTGGGGTTTTATGATTTCGTCAGCTGGTTTTTGCATGATGAGATGTGTTTTTTCGTCACTTTATCTACCTACAAGTTTATTTTATGCCAGAAGTGAAAAGCGGATTCGTAAATTGAGAGCTTTTCACACGATGATAGCATTTCATATTTTCCCTTTTGTGAAAAAATTCAAAGCACAGCTTTGATGCCAGCCTTAAGACGTAAGAATTGTAAAAATCTGTTGTTTACTTGAAAAAACTTTAGCTTAAACGTAAGATAAAATTCTTTTGGATTCTACTACCGTACAACGTAAAATATTTCACTTGCTAGTAAACTTATAGGCATGGACAGCAATTTATGGCCGATTATGGTCATTTAAACTTTCACAATTTATTTAATTGGCTTTCCGTCCTAAGACATAGCCTGATCAACAAAATTCCTCCAATTAACTCGGTTATGGGCTGTCGCTCTCCAATTCCTTGGACACCAATCGCCACCAGATCTCGCTCTACTTGGTCTAGCGACCGTTGCTCGGGAAAACGCAGCTTAAGACCGAAGAAGGCCAAAATAGATAACGAATTTAAAAATTTGGCTTGTAATTGTTAGAAAGCCGAAAATAAAGAATGTCACGTTTTTAAGCCCGGTCGCCGTAAATTACTTCTGAAGGTCAGAAAAAGTGAAAATGAAAAAATAAGGCGCAGAATCGTGGAAAATACTTGAAAGGGTCAGAAAAATGAATATAAAATAGTGTCCCGAATCGAACGTTTTTAAGCTGTTAGTGTCCCAAATTGTGTAATTTTTTTTGGACTCATTTAGCTTTAACCCAATCATCGCTGCTTCGCGCTTTAGCCTGGTGTACTGTTCAGCCACCGGATCAGCCAGCCATAAACCCTAATTTTTAGAAGGGAAACACCGAAAACCTATGGCATGGTTCGGGACAGGCGGAAGAAGATTATTGAAATGCTGGATTACATTTTTCCGCTTAGTTTTTAGTTGTTACCTCAGAAACATGCAATTTAAAATAAATTTCATAAATTCTTCTTGAATAACTAATCTCAAAATCAGCTTTCATTTGTCAGAAAAGGCAAAAATAAACAATATCACGAATTTAAGTCTTGTCAAAAATTATTCTGAAGGTCAACAAATGCTGAATAGTCGAACATGCCTTGAAGGTCAGTAAAAACTAAATTTAAAAAAAAAACTAGACCCAAAGTCAGCACGAAGATTGTTTCCAAAGAGCAAACAAGCAGAAATGAAGGTGTCCCAAGTTATGCTTAAAAATATTGTTAAACGCAGGAAAAGCCGAAAAGTGTCCCAAATTGGGCAAAAATCCGCTCTCAGATGCCAGAAAAAAAGAACATTATCTCCAACAAATTAGGACCAAATTCAACGAAAAAAGCTTCCGAAAGTCAAAAAACAGATAATTGTCCCGTATGAATTTGGTCCAAAGCTATCAAAAAAATGCTTCGCTTGTAATGGTCAGAGAAAGTTGGTCCGGAATTAAGCATAAAGCCGTGGAAAATGCTTTTACCGCATGAAAAGGCGAAAATCGTCTGGAACAATTTAGGCCCAAAATCGCCGAAAACACTTGCAAAGGCCAGGAAATAAAATTGTGTTTTGAATTAAGCTTCAAATCGCCGAAAAACACTCACGTGTCGACAAAGGGGACAATCTATCTATACCTATAAAGAAGGATTTCTGTCTGTCTGTCTGTCTGTCCGTATGTTCCTTATAGAATCGAAAACTACTGAACCAATCGGCATGAAAATATGCATGTTGAGGTTTTTTGGGGCCAGGAAAGGTTTTAGTGATGGTTAGAAACCCCTCCCCCCACTAAGAGGGGGGGCTCCCATACAAATGAAACACAAATTTCTGCATAACTCGACAACTAATCAAGCAAATAGAACAAAATTTGGCATGTGGGTGTTTTCGGTGACAAGAATTTATTCTATGGTAAATTGAGACCCCTCCCCTCTTTATAAGAGGAATTATAACTCCTCTCCTCTTTAAAAGGGGGGGCTTCCATACAAATTTCCTCATAACTCGAGAACTAATCAAGCAAATGGTACCAAATTTGGCATGTGAAAGTTTTGGAGGGCAAGAATATTTTCTATAGTAAATTAGGACCCCTCCCCACTTTAAGAGGGGGGTTCCTGTACCAAAGAAACACAATTTTCCTCATAACTCGAGAAGTAATTAAGCAAATGGAACCAAATTTGGCATGTGGGTGTTTTTGGAGACAAAAATTTTTTCTATAATGAATTGGGACCCCTCCCCGTTTTAGGAGGGGGGGATCCTATACACATGAAATACAAATTTCCTCATAACTGAAGAACTAATCAAGCAAATGGAACAAAATTTGGCATGTGAAAGTTTTCGAGGGCAAGAATATTTTCTATGGTGAATAAGGACCCCTCCCCACTTTAAGAGGGGGGCACATATACAAACGAAATACAAATTTCCTCATAACTCGAGAACTAATCAAGCAAATGGAACAAAATTTGGCACGTGGGTGTTTTTGGAGACAAAAATTTTTTCAATGATGAATTGGGACCCCTACCCACTTTAGGAGGGGGGGCTCCTATACAAATGAAATTCAGATTTCCTCATAACTCGAGAACTAATCAAGCAAATGGAACCAAATTTGGCATGTGGAGGTTTCTGGAGGCAAAAATATTTTCTATGGTGAATTAGAACCCCTCCCAACTTTAAGAGGGGGTGCTTCTACACAAATGAAATACAAATTTCCTCATAATTCGAGAACTAATCAAGCAAATGGAACCATATTTGGCATGTGGGTGTTTTTGGAGGCAACCATTTTTGCCTTTCTACTATATAAATTTATAGTATAAAGGTATAGAAATCACTTGGAAAACCGGAAATGGAAAGAAGGTCCTGCGGGCCGAATGTCATATACCATTCGACTCAGTTTCGAAAACTGAGCATTTTCTGTGTGTGTGTATGTATGTGTGTGTGTGTGTATGTGTGTGTGTGTGTATGTGACGCTTTTAATCTCACTCACTTTTCTCGGAGATGGCTGGACCGATTTTAATGTTCTTAGTGTCAAATGAAAGGACTAGGTGTCCCATTGGTCGCTATTGAATTTCATACTGATCGGACTTTTAGTTCAAAAGTTATGTATAAAAATATGAAAAATATGGGACTTCATTATCTCATAGGTCCCTTAACCGATTTGAACAACATTGATTGCATATGAAAGAAGAGCCTTGCAAACCCTTAACTTCCAAATTTCATGACGATTGGGCTTGTAGTTTAAAAGTTACATAAAGAAATGTGAAAAAATAGTATTTAAAACATATTTTTGTAACATATAAGCATTAATTCAATGAAAAACATCACACATTTTATTATTATTCGAAAATTACTTCTGAGATCTATCAAACGAAACCGAGTTATTTCAAATCGGACAGTTCATTCAAAAGTTATTTAAACTTTAACACTTAAGCACCGTATATTAAACCGTTAAAACGTGTGAATTCAAAACAAATGTTGATTGTATTCAATGTGTGTGATGTATGTGTGTATGTATGTATGTATGTATGTATGTATGTATGTTTGTATGTATGTATGTATGTATGTATGTATGTATGTATGTATGTATGTATGTATGTATGTATGTATATATGTATGTATATATGTATGTATGTATGTATGTATGTATGTGTGTGTATGTTATCCCAAGCAACAATGTGAGTTTGATTGTACTCTTCTGGTGGTTTTCATGACCAATTTTGGTCTTGAATGTCATCATAAGAGTGTTATAAAACTCAAATTGTTACTTGGGATGACAATTTGCAATTTTTAAATTTGCATTGAAATTCAAGAAAAGATGTTTCTCACTTTTCTGAATCAATTGTCTGAAATTTTTGAAGCCTCTTAGTGGAATACGAAATTTGAAATTAAAGAAAAGAAAAAACTTTTACCGACTAAATCTCACTATTTAATATTTATTCGCAACAGATACGTATACGCTTTGAAATAAGACGCTGTTGAAGCCTGCACGTCGTAGGCGAACTACGTATCTGTTGCAAATAAATATTAAATAATGGGATTCAATCGAAAAGCTTTTTCTTTTCTTTGATTTCAGATTTCAATTGTCATTTTGTTCACTTGCTGTTACTCACAATTGTACACGAAAAGCAAACAGCGAAGAAAAGCAGTTAATTTAAGCATGAAGGTATAGTGGTGTATAGGATTAAAAATGAGTTGATTTTTCCAAATAAATTTATACAAATTTCAAACAAATTTTGCGCATCAATAGATGCTCTTTTCAATCAATAGATACTAGAGCTTAGAAATGTTATATGAAAAATAGGAAGTAAACGTTGCACGGTAGTAATTTTGTAAGATTTGTTTTCGTTAATGACATTTTAAAGGACAGATGTCTTATGTCATGTATCATGTTTCAACAAATAAATCAAAAATGACAAGCACTGAAAATCATATCGATCATATTTCCGATTCTCAAGCATGTTTAAGGCGCAGCTTTTGCAACCCTCTTGTTTTCCTAACCCTCCAACATTGTAAAAACGATGCGATCAAGCTAATGACTATCTTTTCATGAAAGTACATTCAAAAAAAGCATAAGTTTTGATTTTCATGCAAAAATAATTATCTGAAGGAGCGCCAGCTAAGAAAAAGTCCAATTTCTCTTTTTCATATCTAATGCTCTATTCAGTTATTTTTTCTAATTCAGATATACTGCAAAATTGAAGCCAAGCAAACTAATAGTAAAATTTTGAGATTAATCATTTTGTTGTTGATATTCTTTGTCTTCAAAGGCGAAGTATAATAATAATTTTTCTGAACTCTTGTTTTTCAAAGATGCTAACTTTTGAACACATGGTATTAATTAATTATCAAAAAATCTGTTCTGAACACATATTTCATATTGTCAATTCAAAACAAGTTTCCTATGTGGCTCTGAAGCCCGAAAGTTTAGGCCGACCGATTATAAAACTAAATAAGGTGTTACAAGTATTTACGCACACAAGGAAAGAAAATTTAATTATTCTACGCAATACGTTGTGAATTTTACTGGCAAATAAGGATTTTGAGGAATACGGAACGGATATTTAAAAATATAGTCAAGTTAATTATACATAGATGTTCCTGAGAAATTAAATGATGATTATTGTGACAGTAGAAAGGCTAGGTCACGCCGCTAGGTGGATTAATTCGGGTTTTTCTATGATGAATTAGGACCCCTTACCTTTTTAAGAGGGGGGGCTCTCATACAAACGAAATACAAATTTCCTCATAACTCTAGAACTAATCAAGCAAATGAAACCAAATTTATCATGTGGGTGTTTTTGTAGGCAAGAATATTTTCTATGGTATATTTTCTATGGATTTCCCCATTTTAAGAGAGGGGGGTGGGCTCCTATACAAATGAAATACAAATTTCCTCATAACTCGAGAACTAATCAAGAAAATGGAACCAAATTTGACATGTAAGTGGTTTTGGACGCAAGATTTTTTTCTATGGTGAATTGAGACCCCTCTCTTCTTTAGAAAGCGAGTTATGGCCCATCTCCCCTTTAAGAGGGTGGGCTTCCATACAAATGAAATGCAAATTTCCTCTTATCTCGAGAACTAATCAATCAAATGAAACCAAATTTGGCATGTGGGAGTTTTAGATGGCAGAAATTTTTTCTATGGTGAATTACGATCCCTTCCCCTTTTAAGAGGGGAGCTCCCATACAAATGAAATTCAAATTTCCTTATAACTTGAGAACTAATCAAGCAAATGGAACCAAATTTGGCAATGTGGGAGATTTTGGAGTCTTGAATTTATTTTACGATAGTTAGAGACCTCTCACCCCTGTGGTAGGGGGATATGGACTCTCATACAAATAAAACAGAAATTTTTGCGAAACTCACAAACTAATCGAACTCGAGAAATTCGAGACTCTTCCATAAAACATTAGTCAATACAAGACCACAAAAACTATCTATAGTAACACTAGATCATTCAGGACGAGACGGTCGCGAGTGTTGCCGGTGACCCGCCGTCGGAAGCGCTGCCGCTGGGGGGCTTGCAAAACTCGAGATTGTGACAAAGATCATCCGAGATTCATGATTTATGTACAACACAGGTTAATTTGTGGCAATACGAAGTTTGTCGGGTCAGCTTTTAAAAAAAAAAACCCGAATTATGTTTAGAATCGCCTCAAATTCCTCTGAAGGTTAGGAATAGTGCAAATAGACAATTGCCCCGAATTAGGCACAAAATCGCCGAAAAACATTTCCAAAGGCCGCAAAAGGCGGATACTTTTTTCAAAAAGACGCAAGTGATGTCCCTCTCTTCCGATTATTACGGGGATATGAATGTATTTTGAAGACAATTTTCTTAAACACTTAACTAACTAATGACGCCAGCAACCGGTTTATGTAAGGTTGCTGTGTTAAACTGCATCACCGTGATAAGCGAAACAGAGGAGATGCAAAGAGAATCTTCTATTGTTACTTTAGTCTTTTTGAAACAGTACCCGCCCGAGAAATAAAAAATAAACCTAATTTATCGTTAATCACTTGAAGAACTTCTAAAACGCCAGAATTGACTGAGTAAATTGTCCCGAATTAAGCCCAAAGTTATCGAGAAAAATTATGCATGGCTAGAATTAATATTTCCTGCAATGAGAATAAATTAGGCTCAAAGTCGTTGAAAATACTTACTACCAATGTCGAAACATATGAAAAGTGTCCCTAATTAGTCTTCAATTGCTAAAATATGCTTTCAAAAGGAACCAAAGCTGACAATAAAAATCAACCCAAATTTGATTTAGAATGGGGCGATGAACGCTTCTAAAGATCAGACAAAGTGAAAATTAATATCTATCACACATTAGGCACTAAGTTAACGAAAAACATTTCCAAAGGCCACAAAAGGCGACAATGAAGAAGAAACCCGAATTAGGTTTAAATAGTAGCCCCAAAAAAGCAAAGCAAAGCCTAGGTGCTACATTCCGTTATTGAAATCTGTTTTTATACGACAAACTTCGCAGCCAGCTGTTAGAGTACAGGACAATTGCAGGGCCAGTTGCTACGATTCTAGTGATTCTAACAGCCTCTTCCAGCCGATATTCGAACATAAGACGACTGGCTTATTAGGCCAGCGTCATACCTGGAAGCCGACAGGGCCGCCTCACAAGCTTCTAAAGTCAGGAAGGCCGGCAATAGAAAATTGTCCCATGTTAGGCCCGAAGTCGCCGAAAAACGCTTCCCATTACCAGATAAGACGAATACTGTGAGATTTCGGTTTCGACGACAAAATATTTAACTTTTAAAAATATGCCTAAAAGTTCAGAAAAAAGAAATGGAAATAAAAAACATTGTTTCGGAATAGGCTTGAATCCGCTCAAGTGGATTCTGACGTTTAGGCCAGAAAACACGAACATACAAAATTGTCCCGATTAGTCCAAAAGCCACCAAAAAAACACTGCTAATGGCTACAAAAATCGCAAAATAAATCATTGTCCCGTATAAATTAGGCCCAACAACAAGAAGTATTCCGAATTAGGCTTCAAATCGCCAGAAAACGCTTTCAAATGCCAGCAAAGGCGACAAATAGGAAATAGACCCGAGTTAGATTTAGTCTCACTTCAAACGCTTCTACCCTGCTAGCACAGTTGTTACAAACCAGTTGTAGCAACCGATATATAACTAATTTCAGTCATAAATAAGTTGCTGCAACAAGAAGTATCAAATCTGTGCTACTTGGGTAATGCCCAGAAAAGGCGAAACTGTTCATAATTGTCCCAAATTAGGCACAGAGTCACCGGCAAACATCTTCAAATGCCCAAAAAAGGCGAAAATAGAAAGTGAACCCGAGTTAGGTTCAGTCGCTTTACAAGTTACTAAAGTTCAGGGTGGGATTAGAAAATTTTCCCATTAGGCTCAATGTCATTGAAAAACGCTTACTAAAGCTAAGAAAGGCAACAATAAAAAATGTCCCGAATAAATTAAGCTGAAAGTCTTCGAAAAACACTGCTACATGCCAGAAAACAAAAAGGGCTAAAACGCTTTCGAAAGCCATAAAAGGTGAGAATAGAAGCTGAAAACGTAAAAGGATGAGGTTTAGTCGCCTCAAATAACAATTCATCTCGAATCGCTAAAATCGCAAAAAAAAACACTTTTCCGAGGCTAGAAAAGGCAAAAATAGAAAATTGTCCCGAATAATTAGGCTCAAAGTCGCGGAAAAATACGTCCTTTGCCAGATCATATAAAAGTGTCCTGAACTGGGTTTCAATTCGCTTAAGGGGGGACCCTACGCTAAAAAGTCGGAAAAATCGAATTTTATTTTTTTGCATTTTTGAGACGCTTATATCTTCAGAGTCATGTTAAAACGATTTTTTGATATCTGATCTCGTTGAAAACTTACGGCAAATATTGTGAAGTTATCGCAAGGGAAGTCTATTGTTGTACGAAACTTTGAACGCGTTTTCCCTGAAACCATGTTTCTTTAGCTGGCGGTACGTGTATCTCAGAATCTAGTGGACCGATTTGGCTGAAATTTTTTTTCAGCATGTAAAAATGAATTATCTAAATTGTAACGTAGCCGTTTTTGATATCTCAATTTTTTATGAGCTCTTAATTGGCGATTTTTGATTAAAAAACACCTTTTTTTTGGAAAAATTGCCGCCAATTTGGTAATTTTTCGAATTTTCAAAAACCGCTACAATTTAGGCATTGACCTAAAGCTTCAAAATCATCCTTGAAATCCGTTCTACGATACTCTGTTGGTTCCCAGCACGTACCGCCAGCAAGGAACTATTTTCTAGAGGGCATTCACGCGCCCACCTGCCACCAGCATAATAATCACTAGACTGGTATCCAAAAAATACAAAATATATCTTCAAATATACCTTAACCAATACCAAAATACCCCAATACTTAACTATAATTCTAGCCTCTGAAAAATATCTACGAAAATCTATTATTTTTCGGTCTTCCAGAGTAGGGTCCCCCCTTAAAAACGATTTCAACGACCGACCGGCTTAAAACCGATTTGCGACTGTCGAGACGCTCACCGAATTGGCGATGAATAGTCCAGGACTGAGTACAATGGAGACAAGTTCTTGGTGCAGCACCCCTGGATCTGTTGTGGTGCTAGAGGTGGAGATGATACCTGTTTCGAAGTAGGCCCCAAGTCGCCGAAAAACACTTCGAAAGATAACACGTAACAAAGACATAAAATAAACCTGAATTAGGTTTAATCGCCTCAAAAACTTCTTAAAAATCAGGAAGGGCGAAAGTAGAAAATTGTACCAAAGACATATTCCAGTGTTACGGGACACCGTCCATACTATGCAAATAAGTTCCTATTTCATCAAATCTCTGGCATTCACGTTGAAAATAAGATGCTCTTTCATCAATTATTTTACAAGGTATTTGCCAAAAAATTGGTGAAACAGGAAGCAATTCACACAGTAAAAATGGGGGCTAATTGTGCACCGTAACACTGGAATGTGTCCAAATTAGGCCCGGAGTCACCGAAAACACTTCCCACTACCATAATAGGCGAGTTAAGAAAAAAAAACCCGAATAACATTTAGTCGCTTCTAATGTTCTAAAACGTTGACAATCAATCACTTAGACACCAGAAAAGGCGAACATTGAAAATTGTCCCAAATTAAACCCAAAGGTATCGCAACACGCTTCCAAAGGTTAGAAAAACATAAATGGAAAATGGTCCTGAACGAATTAGGTCCAAAGTCGCCGAGAAACACTTCCAAAGTCCAGAAAATAAAGGTGTCCCAATTTAAGCTTCAAATCGCAAAAAAAAAACACATTCAGGGGCCAATAAGACTAGAGAAAGCGAAAATGACTAATTGTCCCAAATTGGGCACGCTGTAAAACACGGTAAAACCGTAAAACCATTCCGTAAAACGGAAAAGAAGAAAAATAGAAGCCTGAAAAAATAAAATTTGGTCTTCTTTTTCTTTTTTCTCTAGCTGTGTTTTGTTTACGAAACTGAAAAGTTATAAAAGTCTTTGCCAAGCTACTACCAACAAAACAAAAAAAGTTTGTTCCAATACGTTGCACTATGGCGCAAAGCTGACCAAAAGTCAAAAATCCAATTTCAAGCTTTTGCCATTATTATATTTTTATCATTTTCTAGAATACTTTGGGAGGTTAACTTGAAAATTCTAGCCAGTTTGAAGTTAAAATGAATGTTTGACAAATGTCTGAAGTTGAACATGTTGAAGAATGATATTTGGTTCTTCCATACAAAATGTATGGGAAACTCAACACCAATTTTCAGCGATCAAGAAAGTATGGTGGGAAACATCAGAAAACGATCACGTTAAATGCATCTTATAGGAAATTTTCTCTACTTTCCGGAAAACTAGGTGGCTTTCTGCGCTTTGCTGCGCTAAGGATGTAATACCGATTTTTTGGCGGGTATATTAGAAGTGATTTCTTCTTGTTACATGAAGGAATGATTTTCTCTTCCGTAGGAGAATTCCACGAAAGTCCTAATTAAAAATGCTCCGGGTTTGTTCAAATTTTGTGTAGTTGTTTCTTTTCAGAAAATTTTGGACCCTTGACTTTTTACTTGGCGTTTAGGATGTCTTTTTCTAAGTTAGGGTGGCGCCAAAAATCATCATTATTGACCAACTGTTGAATTACTGAACCGATTTAAATTTATTTTTATATAGTGAATATACCTTACGATGGCGCTTCGAAGAGCTAATTCTATAGTTTGAACGAACTTAGTGGATATCGCAATTTACTAAAGTTTTTTTTGTAATAATTTTTTTTTATGGTTTGTGAACCGCCCTAATGCATTATGATACAAGTTTTTTATGCTTTCAACGGCAAATACAAAATTTGCTATCTCAAAAACAAAAACCACAATAAAACAAGTAAAAAACGAAACTATTTTTTTTTAATTTTGTGAACCACCCTAATGAGCGTTCATTTTTTTCGATTTCTGATCCCGAATTTGAAGTCAGTGATCCAAAATGAGTTAAAGATGTTATATTCAGCCGATTTGAAGTAACTTTTGACTTGGCCAAGCTTTGTGTGGAGGAGCGCCACTGTGCGTTGTGTAGTTTCTGAGAAAAAGGTACATAAAGTTTGAAAATCGTGGTTTTCTAGGAGCGGCGTTTTATTCCGCCGAAGTTGTTCCACGCCGCACTGGAATTCAATAAATCCATATTGAAATTTATATAATACAATAAACTGGTTAAAAAAATTTACTAATCTGTTGACCAACAGCTTTTCAAAGATTTTACTAAAAACGGAAAGGGTCGAGATAGGTTAAAAATTACCCGGATCTGAAGCATCGCCTGACTTAAACACAGGTGTAACCTTCGCAATTTCAAGACAATCAGGATATGTACCTTGCTCTATTATTTTATTAAAGAGTAAAGTGAGAATATATTAAAATTTGGTAGTGTTGCTTTTTAATAAACTTGCTGGAAAGTTATCTGGACTGCAGCTTTTTTTTACGTTTAATTCGCTTATGATCTCCGTTACCTCAATCACATCTGCAGGTCGCAGGAAGACAGATTGATCTATTCGAGTAACATTGCGCATTGGATAAGTATTACTTTTTGGAGTTTTACTTGCGAGATTGGTTCCAATTTGTGAAAAGAAATTAATATTGAAAATTTCGCAAACCTCTCAATTATTAGAAGTTTTTACTCCATTATTTTTTAGCTCGAAACTTGTCGCAGGCTTAGATCGCCGCATAATTTCACCTAAATTCTTCCACAACTTTGCATGACAAGTGGTCTTAAGTATGTTTTTATAATAATCATTTTTACATTTACTTTTCGCATCATCGGCTCTTTTGGAAACACGTTTTAACAAATTTTTCAAATGAGCATTGACAGGATCATTTTTTTGTTTTTTAAGGTACAGGCCGGACTCGATTATCCGGGGATTCGATTATCCGGGTTTTTAGACTCGATTAACCGGGTGAAAAAAAAATTATTTTTTTCGCTGATTTATTTTAAACCCAAATGTTATAGTTTTAATGCTACATGATGATTCCAACTAGACAAGCATTGATACACCTCCCTAAAGCTACAAAATTCCTTTCTTATATCCCTTTTATCGGCGAACACAACAAAAATAAATCCTGCGATGATGAAATCAATTTTTTTACTTAAAAATCATCATCACCATCATCATTATCGTCATCATCATCATCGTAATCATCAGTAAAAAGGATTCCAAAAAAGGAATTTTATGACTTTAGGGGAGGTTGATCAATAATAAAAAGACATTTATAATACCTAAATATTGAAAACATAACATACAAAAAATAATATTGTACCAAAAAAAATCATCAGTTGAAAAAATCGTAAGAAAGGATTATTCTGACTTTTGGGAAGATACATCAATAATAAATAAAACATTTCTGATACCTAAAAGTCAAAAAACTTGATATACAAAAAAAATTTGTACCAAAAATGATGATTCAATTATCCGGATGATTCGATTATCCGGGCTGAAAATAAAAATGAGCACCCGGATAATCGAGTCCGGGCTGTATTGACATTTAGGTTTTATTTACGGCCATACATAATAATTGTTCCATGGAGAATGTTTGGGTTTGATACTGACATTTTCACTCCTAGTTTTTGTACATTGCTCAAAGTTTCTAAAGTTCAGGAGCGGTGAAAATAGAAAATTATCCAAAATAAGGCTCAAAGTTGCCGAAAAACAAATCCGAAAAATCGCCGAAAAAAATGACTATAAAATAGAAAAGGTTCTAAGTACACTTTAGAAGACTAACAAATGTGAGAATAAAAAATAAACCGGAATTAGGTTTAAAACCACTTCAAACGTTTTCTAAAGGCGAAAATGGCTAATTGTTCCAAATTGGATCCAGTCACCGAGAAATATTTTCAAATCCAACACAAAAGGCGAAAATAGAGAATGAACTCGAATAGGGTTTATTCCCCTCAAAAGCTTCTAAAGTTCAGAAAAACAAAAATTAAAATTTATCTCAAATTCTCAAATTATGCTTAAAATCGCTGAAAAACACTCTTAAACGCTAGTAAAGGCGAACATCGAAAATAGCTCCCGAATCAAACCTTTCACCGAAAAAAAGTTATCAAGGCTAGAAAAGGCGTATACAGTAATGTTCCGATTTTGTCTACCCCCGATTTAATCAGCTTTTTATCCCGATTTTGTCAGCCTATAAATTTTGTTTAACTTTTGTGCTTTTAAACATGATTTATAAAAGAATTCAGTCTGCTTGAAACTATTCTGATTCTCTGGGGAGAGTTTTTGAATAAAATGATGCCTTCTTGCGAGTAATTCGGGGTTAAAATTTGGGTATTTTTATAGTAAAAGTTCTATAGTTCCTAAACAAGCAAAGGTAGAGGTATACTATATTCAGTAATGTTGTGTTTTTACTATTTGTACATCTTTGTAAAACAGGAAAAGGTCATACAAAAACTACAAAGACAGCTAAAAAAGAAAAACTGATTTTAACGATTTTTCATTTATGAGCAGAGGTTGGAAAACTCGCAAAATGAATAGATACGCCGAGCATCGGCAAACGGTTTTTATCATGATAAAACAGCTACGCGAGTGGTTCAATTCGCCTATAACAATGAGCAACATACACTCACGCTTCGTAGCATCGATGAATATACGAATATCGTGAGCAACGCAAAAGTGCGAATGGACGCTTTCTGCTGCTTGTAAAGCCACTAACACTACTTTAAACTATTCCCTTTTCGTGGTAATATTATTTTGAATAATTTCCGACGTCCCCGGGCATTCTATATCCGAAAAATCGAACACACTCAATGTTCAATATTCAATTTTTGAACGAATTCTGATGTTCACATTGAGGTTCTGTTCGTGATAAAATTCAAAGCCGATGCGTGCATTATCGGCGAGGCAGGCGAATAGTGTATGTTCATGAGGGATGTTTATCGATTCAAATGATCACTTTTTCGCGAATTCTCCAACCACTGTTTATGAGAAATAGGATTTTTCTATCTTTGCAGAAGAGATAGAAGGTTACTGTCTTCATCAAAATTTCTTGTAATAATATGCTGTAAAACTTTGCAGAATACATCAATGTGTTATCTTGAAACTGAATAAAAATAATTTTTTATTGCACTTTTAGGGGGATTAATCAAAATTTGAAATCCGCTGAACGCTAGAACTTTTAATTTTAATAAACTCTTCCAAAGGTTTCATAAACCTAAAACCAAGTTTTCTCGCTTAAAATTAATGCGCACCAAAAAAGGTTCTGGACCAGTGTGCTGTGCCCGGTTCATTGAGCTTTCGGTTGACCACTTGAGGGTTAAAATTTAATTTTTAGTAGAAGTCTTCGATATTGCAAGGTCTTACGTTTTGAATTTTGAAAAAAAAAATCGAATTTTTTTCCCGATTTTGTCAGTTTCCCCATTTCGTCAGCCCAAAATTCAAAATGGGGCTGACAAAATCGGAACATTACTGTATAGAAAATTGTCTCGAATTAATTAGGCTCAAAATCGTAAACATGTTTTATAGTATCACTAGAGTGGGACAAGATGTGAAGGGTATAAAAGCGGAAAATTAGCAAAGAAAAACTATCATCAAGATCAGCATCATGAGCCGTTAACATTGGTGATCAAACAACCAAGATTGTACTTCTAATTCATCCTCCCTCCACCATACAATCATTAAATCGCAACTCAATGAAAAAACGAACCCCATAAATCTATTTTACTATCTCAAGTAAGCTCGGGGCAAAATCCTTTTGACCCAGCTCTTCTCCTCATTAGCAACCGCGGCAAAACATACCGAGAAGCCCGAGCTGAGTCATCGGGCATTTAAACCCCCCCATCGAATCAGTATCGATAACGACCGAAATTACCGTTTTACAAATTCGGCTGCTCACTCAAATGCACTTTGTCGGGCCTAAACAGCTGCCAGCCAGTTAAATCGATACCGATCGGAGGGTTTGCTTTGGGCTGCGGCCATCCGTCCGATGGATGGATGGATGGGTCGCAGTCACAGTTAGTAGTAGTAGGCACACGTGAAACTCGAAAAACCGTGCAATTTTGTGTTTCGGTACACAAAGTCAGGAGCCCCGCTGCGCCCATCACCGACCGCCACGGGGTGAAACCCCGTCGCTGGCTGACTGCAGGCTGTAGCTGCTTATTTCGAGCATGAAAAGTTTGGTGCATTGTTTTGCAATTTTCCAGCTACCTAATTCCAGTTACCTCCCTACCCGCACCCTCCCCAACAAATCTGACCGCGCGCTGCGCTGGTTGTTACAACTTGTGCTTGTTTTCGATGGAGTTTTGTTTTTTTTTCAATTTTATTTCGTTGCGTTTCTGTGCTGTTTGTTTGGGCTAAATAACCGGGTTATGGTGGCAGTTGAGGTTGGAGTTTCGTCTAATGATGCATTATTTCGGCCCCGCGGGTGGTTGTTACCTTTGGCCTTGCTCGGAGTTATTCTCCCCTTCGTCTGGTTGTAAGTTAGTTCGATATAAACATAAAAAAAATAAAACAGAAATGAATACCTTTCAAGCAATAGAACACCTTCACTTTATGGTAAATGTCAAGTGTTGTGCAATTACGAACTGAATTTCATTTAATTGGATGAATTTCGTGGTAATGTCAGAACAATTTAGCATCTGGTTTCGCTTCGTTATTGCTCCTTAACTAATCTATAAATCACCACTCACTGAAGCAATTTGCACCAAATATGCCAGCAATTTATCACCCATCTGACCGATGCCCTGCTGCAGCCTGCAGCACGGACCCACAACACAGTCGTTGGTTCTTGAAGTAAAATGCTTCACATTCGCCCCGTTTTTGGAAGGCTTGCAGCAACAGCAGCGCCCTCGAAAAGGGGAGACTGATTGTCGGCTGGCTCTTGAAGCGCAAGCAAGCACCTCCTACCGGCAGTGCGAGTCAATCAACTCGCGCGAGAAGCCTACAGACCTACATCCACGAGCGTTGGCGGCAACACCATTGCATTGGTAGGTACCCGCCGGTAATAATCGCAAAATTGTTACATTATTACATCTATTTCATTTATTTCGCATTATGGCAACATTAACTAGCAGGCAGGCAGCACACTGTTAACCCACAATGCCGCTCACTGGGAGCTATTTTTTGTATTTTGAATTGGTGTTTGTGAACGGTTGCGATTTGTGCACTTTCGCTTTCGTATGCTGCTGTATTGGTACACGGTGGAGAATTGTGTTCCATTTTGTAAGACACACATTTCAGTGGAAATGGGCTGCTCGAAAATTGAACAGTAATAAACTATGACGGTCACAGTGGATAAATATTTTATATTTATCGTCTGTCTGTGTCATTTCGTCATAGTATATTCAGTTGAACTATGTCCACAAAATTATCGTAATTAAATTGGTAGGTAGCTATGAAGTAGAGTGAAACAGATTGTGCAATTTTCCCATCGTGCTCCATTCGATTCGATGGAGACCGGCGCAGCGCGACGCTGCGAATTAGCTTTGGTTATGGTGATGGAGGCGCGGCACGACGACGGCGACGGCGACGCTCACTCACAATGCCGGCTCAGCTGCAGTTTAAAAATGATTTCATTAGATGCCTACTTACACAGATCGTTGATCGATGCGATTGGATCGGATTTTCACTTGTTTCAGTGCATCCAGCTAGCATCAAGCCAGCCAGTCAGTGTGAGCTTTGCGTGTTTGTGCCTGGCTGCCTGCCTGCCGGCTGCTGCAGTTCGGTATTATGCAATCTATCGCCGGTCGGTCTCGGAGGAGCAGGCTGGCTGGTAGAGGGTGACAACGGAAGAGAAGAGAGTGCTACCAGAAAAGTAATAGTGAATGCTGCTTAATATGTAAACTCTGATTTATTTATTGAGATGCCACTAGGTAACTACATTCAGCAACTACTTTTAGGCTGTTGCAAAATTTTAATTTGAAAATTAGGTCAGAAATCCTAACACGTGACAAACAGTAAAAATAAAATAAATACAATAAATATAGAAAGTAAGTTATGTAACTCAGTTGATATCATTCCTAGTACATGGTGAGTAGTAATAACTGTCAGTATTATATATACAGTAATGTTCCGATTTTGTCAGGCCCATGTTGGACCTTGCAATATCGAAAACTTCTACTAAAAATTAAATTTTAACCCTCATTTGGTCAACCGAAAGCTCAATGAACCGTGCAAAGCACACTGGTTCAGAATCTTTTTTTGGTGCGCATTAGCTTTGAGTGGGAAAACTTAGTTTCAGGTTTACGGAACCTTTGGAAGAGTTCCTTAAAATTAAAAGTTCTATCGTCCAGCGGAATTCAAATTTTGATTAATCCTCCTAAAAGTGAAATAAAAAATTTATTTTTCTTCAGTTTCAATATAACACATTGATTTGGTCTGCTAAGTTTTACAGCATATTATTACAAGAAATTTTTCTGAAGACAGTAACCTTCTACCTCTTCAGCAAAGACAGAAAAATCCTGTTTCTCGTAAATGTAAAATCGGTAAAATCAGGTTTTCTATTTTAGCTGTTTTTGTAGTTGTTGTATGACTTTTTCCTGTTTAACAAAGTTGTACAAATAGTAAAAATACGCAACATTGTTTAATATAATATACTTCTATCGTTGCTTGTTTAGGAACTATAGAACTTTGATTATAAAAATACCCTAATTTTGACCCCGAATTACTCGCAAGAAGGCATCATTTTATTCAAAAACTCTCCCCAAAGAATCAGAATAGTTTTAAGCAGGCTGAAAATTTGTATAAATCATGTTTAAATGCACACAGGTTAAACAAAATTTATAGGCTGACAAAATCGGGATAAAAAGCTGATAAAATCGGGGGTAGACAAACTCGGGAGCTGACAAAATCGGAACATTACTGGCAATGACCCGATTTTATCACCCCCATGATGAATTTAGGGGTGACTAAAACGGGACAGTGACAAAATCGGGTATTTTTTCAATTTTTAGTTTTTTGCAGGTAACTTAGAACGAATTACATATATTTCATTCTGATCGCTTTTAGGACATTTCGCACTCCCTTCTACCTTTCTGGGGACTTAACACCTTTTTACAGCACAGTTGTTCCCAAAGGTATCAAAACACGCTTTTTTGACGTAGGACTACGTCTTACGGCAAGTTTTGAGATAGAGTGTCATTCCAAAAAATCGAAAAATGCGAGCGTCACGAAAAATGAAAGGTTTTGAGCGCTAATAGCTCAGCGGTTTTCCGATCGATTTTCAATATTCTTACACCAATCGATCGGAAAATCTTCTAAGAATTAACCCAAATGAAGAAAAGTATGAATTCTTGATGTTGAACTATTGAAAAATTGAAAATAATGAACCTTTGTTTTACCAGAATTCTTGCTTCGTGATTGGTTGGAAGATTCTTTACGATGATCTAAACCTATACCAATTTGATATCTGTGCTTGGGAAGTAAGCCAAAGCAAGTGAAAAAGCTCCCTCATTTCAACAAGATTTCTTAACACTGCGATTAAACCTAGACCATTTTGATGTCCTTGCTTGGGAAGTACGTCAGAAAGAGTGACAAAGTCCCCTCGTGCCAACAGATTTCTTACAAACGCGATTAAACGTAGTCCAATTTGATGTCTGTGTTAGGGAAGTGTGCTAGAAAAAATGACACAAGTTCGTTGTTTCAACAGATCGCAAATTCTTTACTGCAAGACGATTAAACCTCGGCGAATTTGATATCTGTGTTGGAAAAATGTGCTACAGCTGTAGTGTTCGGTTATCTTATAATACGACTCTGTAAGAATACCATGCGTAATTGCCGTTTAATTAGAAGTGTAGTGAAAAGATGTGCTGTTGATAAAATAGTTGATGAATTGGTAAAATCCCTTCAACGTGGAGAACCATGGGTAATAAAACCAATCTTTAATTTCAGTAAGTTACCAGGAAGGCAGTAGTCTGTGTTCTTGATTTTGTTAAATTGTTTTCATATGCACAATCTTTTGAGCATTGAACGTATGCAATGTTACTACTTTGATAAATGTTACATACAACGCATGTAGCATGTATACATGAAGAATCGAATGATTACAAGCATGAATACATGCTACTATCACTACAAAGAGACTTACGTAGTCCTGCGTCACCTATATATGCGGTCGTGTCTTGTACACAACCTCTCTGATTTTTTAATTGCGCCGAAAAGGTTGATTATGCTGGTGGACCATGTTCAGAGAAATTTCTCAGCGTAAAAAACTCTTTCTTATGGTATGAATGATTCTTTGATTAATTCCCCTCAAAGTAAGATAGAAAATTTATTTTTTAAGTTGTAAGAGATAGAGCAGAACAATGTTCTACAAATTTTTGAGAAGATTATTGTAGAGAACTGTGCCAAAGAAAGTAACCTTCTAGCTATTATAGTTGTGGAGATAAGAAACAACTTTTGTGAAAACTCCACGATAATCAACTTTTTGAACACAGTTCTTTCCACAGCGTTTCAACACATTTGACATGTTTGGCAATAATTTTCCAAGCAGTTAAATTACATACTTTACTAGAACACAGTAACTTGCTATCGTCGATATTTGAGAAGCAAAATCAAATCTATACCTATAAAAAAGGATTTCTGTCCGTCTGTCTGTCTGTCTGTCTGTCTGTCCGTATGTTCCTTATAGAATCGAAAACTACTGAACCGATCGGCGTGAAATTTTGCATATAGGGGTTTTTGGGGCCAGGGAAGGTTCTTATGATGGTTAGAGATCCCTCCCATCACTAAGAGGGGGGGCTCCCATACAAATGAAACACAAATTTCTGCATAACTCCAGAACTAATGGAGCAAATGGAACCAAATTTGACAAGTGGGTGTTTTTGGAGAAAAGAATTTTTTCTATGGTGAATTGAAACCTATCCTCACTTTAGGAGGGGGGGGGGGCGCCTATACCTAATTAATCCTAATAATACCTAATTATACCTAAAGAACTAATTAATCAAATGGAACCATATTTGGCATGTGGGAGTTTTTGGGGAGTGGAGGCATGATTTTTTTTATGGTGAATTAGGACCCCTTACCTTTTTAGGAGGGGGGGGGGGCTCCCATACAAAAGAAAAATAAATTTCCTCATAACTCCAGAACTAATCAAGGGAATGGAACCACTTTTAGCATGTGGGTGTTTTTGTAGGCAAGTTTTTTTCTATAGTGAATTGAGATCCCTCCCGTCTATAGGAGGGGAATAATGACCCCTCTCCCCACTTTTGGAGGGGGGCTTCTATACAAATGAAATACAAATTTCCTCATAACTCGAGAACTAATTAATCAAATGGAGCCAAATTTGGCATTTGGGGGGTTTTGGAGGTAGGAATTTTTTTAATGATGGTTTGAGACCCCTCACCCCTGTGGTAGGGGGATAAGGACTCTCATACAAATAAAACAGAAATTTTTGCGTAACTCAAAAACTAATCAATCTCGAGCAATGTTAGACTCATAAAACATTAATCAGTAACAAGACCACCAAAAACTATCAATAGTAACATCAGATAATTCAGCGCGAGTCGGCCATAGGCCACGAGTGTTGCCGGCGATCTGCCGTCGGAAGCGCCGACCACTGCGGGGGCACTCCAACAAGAGTTAGAAAAAGACAAAAACTAAACACGAAAAGAAGAAAGAAAAGTCGAAAAACGGGATAGACAAAAACGTGAGGTAAATATGAGGAAAAATAGGGATGAAAATAAGATAGAATGGAACAGGGAACGAAGAAAAACGGAACAATAAAATGGGACGCACGGGCAGAAATAAAGGAAAACGAGAGAAAAGGAGGAAAAACGGAACTACAGTGAGAGCAAAAACCAAGAAAACGATACAGAAAAGGAGACAAAACGGAACAAAAAGTGGAATCGTAACTGAAAAGAACAAATATTGGAACTAAACAGTGGGAAAACGTGTGGGAGAATAAGCTGGAAAATGTCAATTTTATTTTCAAGTAAAATTTCGTGCCTAATATCGTTTCGTTAAATTCAAGTTGAATGTAATGTCCAATGCAAGCTCAATTTCAAGGTTAATTGCATGTCCGATTTTAAGGCCAATTTAACTCCAATTTTAGGTTCAATCTTATGTCAAAATAAACTTTGATTTCAAATCCAATTTCGATTGTAATTTCAAATTTATTCTCAAGTCTTCTTTAAATCCATTCTATGTCGAATTTCAAGCCCAGTTTCAATTCTTAGTTCAAGTTCAATTTCGAGCTTATTTTCAAATTTAATTTAAACTTTTTTTATTTCAACAACTCAAAATTAATTTCAATTTAAACTACATTTCCAGTAAAAACTTCAAGTTCGGCACCAACTTTTCGAAAAGGCCCAACTGCAAAATGCAAACAAACCGAGTGAGTTATTTCCTGCTGTAAAAGAAACTCTCACTCGATTTGTCTATATTTTGCAGTTGGGCCTTTTCGAAAAGTTGGTCCCGAATTCTGTTCAGACAGGGTGTCAATTATTCGGTGAAAATAAAATTCCCTGACTTTTCCAGGTTTTTCCAGGTGCAAAATATCTCGCTAATTTCTCTTTTCTAAGTATTTATTAGACTAAACTCGTTATTAACTTTTTAGTTACTATTTCTTAATGAATTCATTTGTCTTTTTCAATTCAAATTCATCTTTTTTTTTTTCGACGAGGAATTGAGCAACGCAGCTTTGTTCTATTATTTGAATCCAGAACTTCTATTTTTCTTCGATCTACTTTTTATAACGTCGGGTTTGCGATTCTATCGACTCTGTGCTCCCCTAGGTGCTCCCAGTAGAGTTTCAAACATATGATTGATTTGTTTGACTAAATCAAGATTTTGAGGCTGAAATGGTCTATCCTCCGAAAACGAATTAATCGTAGGTTTTCACTAGTGATCGACATCAGAATAAAATTTAAAGTCCGGGTTCCGGCACAAATAGGTTAAATGTCGTAGCTTATTTCCGAAGGCTGATTTTAGTTCAGTTTCATTCGTTCTCGTTTCGGTTACAGTCTGCTTTCGGTCCGGAAGTCTGGAATTATCTAGATGCAATTTCTTTGATAATTCTTTGTATTAAAAGTTGAACTTTTTCTAAATGTCAACTTCCATGACCCAAAGAATAGTTGTTCTCGAAGCGTAGAATAGTGTTGTAATAATCTTGCTACATTGGCCGCACAGAAAACAGAAAAAATATTGTTTCAACAATAGTGATGCACAGACTAAAAATATGCGCTGTGCGTGTCAACATCCAGTAGCCTAGCACGGACTGTTATGTCACTTTCCATACAAAATATACAAATCTAGCACAAAAGTTGTGCATAAAACTTTTGTGCTAAATATCCGATCAATATGTATTATTCGATCCAATAAATATTGAAATATTGATAATGATCAATTAGGTGGTGAACCCTTCCGAAAATCGATCAAATCGGTCTAACCGTTGTTGAGAAACGTGGTCTGGTAAAGAGCGTGTCAGTCGCAGATTCATGAAATTATTCTAAATTTCGAATCTCTGTGAAATACGCAACAGATTGGTTGCAAGTGAGTCAAAATAACGTGCCATCTTACATTTCATTTGTGCATTGTGCATTCAATACCATCATTGAATAAAAATGTGCCAGCTACTTGAAATAAATGTTATCCTTGCGAAGCCATAGCTTTTTCGGTATATTTTCTTCCCGTGTTAAAAATCCCTGACTTCAAATGAAATTCCCTGACATTCTCTGACTTTTCCAGGTTGAAACGAATTTCCCTGACATTTCCAGGTTTTCCCTGATTTTCCAGGTAATCGACGCCCTGTCAGAGCTCGTTTTCATGTCTAATTCTAAGGAAAATTGACCGTCCTAATTACTCTAAATTTAGGTCCAATTTCCAGTTCAATGTGGAGTAAAGTCTATTTTATAGTCTTGCTCCGCTTTTCCAGACCAAAACATTCTTCTGAAAGGACGGATGCCCCACTTTTTGTTAGAGTCTGGGCACGCTGCTAATGGTTGCAATTATTTTGTGCATCGCCCTTTAGTCAGTAAAATAATTGACAAAACTCGTGTTTTTAGTCTTTGACCACGAAATGCGGTCAGGCATTACTAGTAATATTTTTTTGAAGCGATGGTTCTACAATTGATGGAGGGACGGTAAGGGAAAGCAATGAAAATTTTTAGGGAGCCTTTCTCCGAAAACCCGCGCTGAGAATCGCGGACTAACACGCTGACGGACGAACAACGTCACACGCAGTACCTTGCAAGTCGTAAGGGTCTGTGTAGTGTCGTCGTCCTGAAAGTAAAAACAAGTTAGATTAAAACTTCTCGGTCGGTGGTTTCTACAGTTGACGGAGGAAAAGGCACAATTTGTGTGTCTAAAAATAACCCAAAACCAGATACGTCGCTACATTAATAAGGGGGGTTGCGCAGTCTCCTTTTGTCCAGCGCCTCCATGGTTCAAAAGTGCACGGGTACCAGCGAGCCACACGCCCTGGCGGGTGTTCTGGGTTCAAATCCGGTTATATTCCCTGATTATAAGCTTGGTTCGACCCTTGCACCTTCCGGCATTGGACAAAAGGTAGGAGTTACAACGACAACTTGTTAAGCGTAGCTACCTATTCCCCCCTTTCTTTCCACTCTTTCCCCTCCTTTCCCAAAAAATTTTCATTACTTTCGCCTGTCGTCCCTCCATCAATTGTAGAATCCTGGTTTCAAAAATATATTAGTAAAAATAATATTTGCTAAGATAGTCTGATCTTAGTGCATCAAGTTTATTCGCATGATGAAGTATAGGTTTGCCAAAAATCCATATTACAAATTAAGCAAATATCATGAATGTCCAATCAGCATTGCGATGGAAATCTCGCGTAACTTTTCAAAAGGTGCAAACTAACAATGAGAGGTTCTTTTCAAGGTCCTTCTTTTCTAATGATCACTGCGACAAAAATGCATTTCAACGCCAGATTGCTGAAGGAGTCAGCTAATCGGTTCATGCAATGCAGATCAAGAGAGGAGCAGCGAAGAGAAGCTCTTATTGTTATATTGAACCTTTTATAAAGTTACGCCAGAAATGCATAAAAATATTTCTATTAACAGAAAACTTTGTTCTACTGTGCGGCGCAAACGTGACATCATCCCATCTGGATGGGAACGTTTTGAAGTTCAATTGCTTTTTTATGCAGCAAAAATCACACAGTAGATAGGAAGAGAACACTAAACTCAATTTTCCGTTCAATTTCCTCATTTCCACCTTTCTTCGAGTAACCCGACCGACTCGATGGCATCAATCACACGGCCGTCGCGTCCGTCGGTGCGACGATGATGGCACCAAAGATGACATGTTTCTCCTGTATGCGACCTGCTGGGCTGGGTCGAACCCCGAAGCAAACCGGAGGACTGTAAATAGTCGGAAACAGTGTGTAACAAGTTTTGCATTTCAAAGTGGCCCCGGGGGGAGAAGAAAAACCGGCGAAAAACTGGGTCACTTCCTTGTAGATCACTTTAACGGCGTACTGCAAGCACAAGCGGTTTTATTACATTTCAATATATAGTAGAGCAAAAAGATGCGATACTCTGTCACCTCTGTCTCGGTCGTCGTAATACCCCGACTGTCGTTGCCTCGCCGACGCGTGGCGTCGGTAGGTCAGGAGAGCCGGCCCATTGATGCCCGCCGCTCTAGTCTAGGATGATGGATTTTGGGTGGGTGGTAAAATGCTCTGTTTTTCGCGTGCAACTGCGATCGCTGCCGGGCTGGTTTGGTTGTGTGATTTGGCTCGATTGCCAAATGCTGTCGGACGGACCACCGCACCGCAGCAGCAGCGAAACCGACGCAATGTCTGCATTGCGTTGCCACTTTCGCTTGTCGAATGTGTTATTGTTTTCGTGTTTTTCGCTGTATTGTATTCCGATGTGTTCTGGTTTGCCGGCGACGGTCTCGGTCAGGACAAACCGTCTGCCAACAGCAGCAAAGCACCGGGCGGCGATGATGGTGATAAAAATTTTGCACGCTAGAGCTAGCAGATCGAAAATTTAGGTCTAGGCGAAAAGCTTTTCTTTTCGCTTGACGAGTTTGTTTGTTCGATATTTGCTTCGTCGAAAATTTTGACGGTGGATTTCGATTTGGGGTGGATTAATGGATTAAGCAAGTAGGTATGCGTATTATGAACCTGCAAAAGATAATGCGATACGGTTCTTGATAATTTTGGTGACGAATACCTAAACAATTTTTTACAGTAATTTCACAGAAATGCATGACCGAGAGACATAAGATAGTTAATTGTTAAATATTTTTTTCGAACTCACACACTGTGAGGAGTACGCTGTTGAATAATTTTGTACCTGTCTTACCAACCGCTCATAACGGTATAACCAGTTACTCCTTTCAAGGCCACCGAACGCAATTTTTCCCATCCGCCGAAAACCGCCTGCCAAATTGCCAACAAAACAGTTAAACGGATACATCAATATGCCAAAGACCATGGGAAAAGTCGAACCGGTTCGGTGGACTCGGATGACAATGAACCTTTTCAGGAGAGCCCCCACATGCGGAGATATCTGTATTGCATATGCGCCACCTTAGTCATGCTAATCTCCGTCCTGCTGCTCGCATATTTTGTTTTTCGATACGAACCGCAAACGCCCACCACCCACCACCAATTGCCACCTTGCCGCTTTTGGTCGGACGAAAAGTATAACTTTATTATGGCTAACACGTAACATTCGAGTGCGCTATCGGTTGGTTTCGCATCTGTCTGCACAGTGGCCGGCCAAGCCAAGCCAAGCCAAGCACAGCACCACCGCAGAAGACCTTGGCCCCGATTTTCACTTTCAGCCAGCAGCGGACCGAAAAGTCGGACATATCGAAAGTGGGACCAACACTGCTGGCTAGCAGCAACGTTGCGATTGAAGTATTGTGCATATTGCTGGCCGTTGCTGCTGTTGCCGTACCAGCAGCACTCGAGGCTGGCTAGCTAGCTTGAAAATGTAAACAAAACGGTAATGACGGTTTCCTCCCCGGCGCGGCGGACTCGGTTCCTCATCTATGTACAGTACGGACACATCTAGCTGCGGGACATTCGTCATCCGTTCGGATCTAGCAAAGCTAGATTGAGATGGCTAGGGTCGTCCGGTATGTTTGTTTCTTACATGCATGACTTGGCCTTTCGGTATGCTAAGAAGTTGAAGGTTGCATCTGAGACACTACCGCCGCACAGTAGTCCAAAAGGGCTTTTGTTTATTTTTTTTTATCTACGGGCTTCAGCACTTTTGTTCGTATGAGTATCCCCCTTAATCCCCTTTTGACAGTAAGTTAGTCATCGCTTGCTATAATGAAAATAAAAAAATAACTTTTTTGTGTTATGGAATATAGACATAGTTTCTATGGCAAAGCTGTAAACAATATGAAAACAAGCAACTTTGCTGAAGAAATAAAATTTCTATCTTTATCGAGTGCTGAACTACAGGGCATGTTCTTTAAAACTTCTTTTAAAATTGGTTTTTCATACTTAGCTGTTCTTAGTTGCATTTTACAAGAATACAATGTTCTAGGCAATGAATTATTGAAGCACTCAAAATACACGTTTTTGCAGAAGACCGCAAATCTCTTGGGCCTTCATTTGCTAAGTTATCGCATATTCAAGCTTTAAATTTCCGTAGCTTCAAGAACCCATGGGGTAAAATGGGGCCAGCGGATTTATGAAATCAGTGCTTTATTTTAAAGCTTAACTAGAGTACTATAAACTAGTATGGGTTCCGCTTGTCCCTAACCACTCAAATGAGTGTACGGCAAGCATACGTTTTATGTGTTTCGCATTCGCTAAAGGTTTGATACACGTCCATTTCTTTGTGTTAGTAGATAGACACATAGTTTCTTCGGCAAAGTTATAGAAAATATAAAGGCAAACAACTTTGCTAAAGAAATGACATTTCTATCTCTATCGAGTGCAGAGCTATAGAGTATTTTCTTTGGAAATTCTTCAAACATAAGTTTTTCATACTTAGCGTATGTTGGTTGCATTTCACAAGAGTATATGATTCTCGGCGTTTATTGAAGGACTCAAAACACATGTTTTACAGAAGATTGCATATCTCTAGGATCGTTCCTTACAAAGTTATCGCTTATTTAAGCTTTATTTTTCCATAATTTTACGAGCCAAATGCAATAACTTTGTAAAGAAAGGTCCTAGAGATTTGAGATCTTCTGCAGAAGCGTGTATTTTGAGTCGTTCAATAATCGCCTAGAACCATATATTCTTGTATAATGTAACCAACATCAGCTAAGTACGAAAAACTGTTTTTTAAAGAACTTCCAAGGAAAATGCTCTAT
Organism: Sabethes cyaneus; assembly: GCF_943734655.1. NCBI lineage: Eukaryota > Metazoa > Arthropoda > Insecta > Diptera > Culicidae > Sabethes > Sabethes cyaneus. Next base: position 36,416,502 of record NC_071355.1, read on the forward strand.
AGCTCTGCACTCGATGGAGATAGAAATGTCATTTTTTAGCAAAGTTGTTTGCCTTTATATTTTCTATAACTTTACCGTAGAAACCATGTGTTTATCTACTTACACAAAAAATGGACCTGTATTGGGTTTTTAGCGAACGTGAAACACATAAAACGTATGATTGCCGTACACTCCTTCAGGTGTTTGGGGACAAGCGGGACCCATACAAGCTTATAGGACTCGACTTGAGCTTTAATATGAAGTACTGATTTCATAAATCCACTTACCCCATTATACCCCTTGGGCTCGTAAAGCTATGAAAATTTGAAGTTTGCATATAAGATAACTTAGAAAGCAAAAGAGATTTCAATGAATATTCCCTATAGTTCAGCACTCGATAAAAATAGAAATTTTATTTCTTCGGCAAAGTTGCTTGTTTTTACATTATTTACAACTTTGCCGAAGAAATTACGTCTATATTTCCTAACACAAAAAAGTAACTTTTTTATTTTCATTATAGTAAGCAATGTCTAACTTTTGACAGTTTTAGATTAAGGGGGATATTCGAATAAAATAAACGAATAAAAGTGCAGAAGACCATAAATGATAAAATAAAAGCACAAGACACTAGGAAAAGAGTTCCACATTTCACCCTTTTGGACCACTGTGCGCCGTGTTAACGTAGGACCACGCAAAGTTGAGTTTTATATAACTACTAGAAGCTTGCCAATTTGGAATATTTTCATGAAAACAAAATAAATTTATCTGCATTTCGTAAAGAGAAATCTCAGTTTTAACATTGAGCAACGAGAAAACATTGATGATTCAATAATGAAATTTAGTAAGGTACCCCGGGGCAAGTGGGAATACGGGGTAAGTGGGAACGGAGCTCATAAATCTCCTCAACCTCATTTTCTCCAACCGAACCTTTCAAGAAATGAAAGATACAACTCAAACGCATGTATTAAAATTATAGATTACTAGCTGACCCGATCAACTTCGTATTGCCACAAATTAACCTGTGTTGTACATAACTCATGAATCTCGGATGCTCTTTGTCACAATCTCGAGTTTTGCAAGCCCCCCAGTGGGTGGCGCTTCCGACGGCGGGTCACCGGCAACACTCGCGACCGTCTCGTCCTGAATGATCTAGTGTTACTATAGATAGTTTTTGTGGTCTTGTATTGACTAATGTTTTATGGAAGAGTCTCGAATTTCTCGAGTTCGATTAGTTTTTGAGTTTCGCAAAAATTTCTGTCTTATTTGTATGAGAGTCCATATCCCCCTACCACAGGGGTGAGAGGTCTCTAACTATCGTAAAATGAATTCAAGACTCCAAAATCTCCCACATGCCAAATTTGGTTCCATTTGCTTGATTAGTTCTCGAGTTATGAGGAAATTTGTATTTAGTTTGTATAGGAACCCCCCCTCTTAAAGTGGAGAGGGGTCCTTATTCACCATAGAAAATATTCTTGCCCTCGAAAACTTTCACATGCCAAATTTTGTTCCATTTGCTTGATTAGTTCTTTAGTTATGAGGAAATTTGTATTTCATGTGTATAGGATCCCCCCTCCTAAAACGGGGAGGGGTCCCAATTCATCATATAAAAAATTTTTGTCTCCAAAAACACCCACATGCCAAATTTGGTTCCATTTGCTTAATTACTTCTCGAGTTATGAGGAAAATTGTGTTTCTTTGGTACAGGAGCCCCCCCTCTTAAAGTGGGGATGGGTCCCAATTTACTATAGAAAATATTCTTGCCTTCGAAAACCTTCACATGCCAAATTTGGTTCCATTTGCTTGATTAGTTCTCGAGTTATGAGGAAATTTGTATGGAAGCCCCCCATTTTAAAGAGGAGAGGAGTTATAATTCCCCTCATAAAGAGGGAAGGGGTCTCAATTTACCATAGAATAAATTCTTGTCACCGAAAACACCCACTTGCCAAATTTTGTTCTATTTGCTTGATTTGTTGTCGAGTTATGCAGAAATTTGTGTTTCATTTGTATGGGAGCCCCCCCTCTTAGTGGGGGGAGGGGTTTCTAACCATCACTAAAACCTTTCCTGGCCCCAAAAAACCTCTACATGCATATTTTCATGCCGATTGGTTCAGTAGTTTTCGATTCTATAAGGAACATACGGACAGACAGACAGAAATCCTTCTTTATAGGTATAGATATTCAACCGAACAGCGCAGTTGTAGCAGTGGACTTCCCGAACATAGATATCAAATCGGCGTAGTGCGATAATCGTCATAAAAAATCTTCGACCTGTTGGGATAAGGAAGATTTGTCACTTTTTCTGGCTCACTGTCTCAACACAGACATCAAATGGGTATCAGGTTTTATCTCTTTTTCTAGCACACTTCCCACGCACAGACATTAAAATTTACATCTTTCTTCCTTTGCTTTAATTACCAGTCGCAACCGTTGTTGAAAAGCGTTACAACTGGCACGCACACTGCACAACATGCTGAGGCATTTTATCACAAATCTTCTCCAAACGTTGCTTGAAAGTATTCACAGTCAGAGCCGTAGCGTGACGTTGTGGCGCCCTTGACGAAGTTTATTATCTATGATAAGATTTTTAACCACCAAGCAGATTCCGAAACTTCTCTAAATGTTGGAACAAATTTGTTTCAGATTTAATTCCGAACTTTGGAATAAATTTGGACGACATTTTGATCAGATTTTAGCTTAGCTATTGGACCACATTCTGGACCAAAACCATATTTCGGACCTGGGCCACATTTTGGCCCAAATTTTTTTCATCACCTTTCGGACCCGATTTTGGAGCAAATTTTGGACAAAATTCTGGAACGAGACCAGGTTATAAACTAGATTTTGGACCACACTTTGCACTTTTGGATCATATTTTTTGGGTCACAGTTTTTTTTTCAAACTACCAACCAAATTTTGTAGTTTTTTTATGCCAGAAGGGCACTGGGTTCAAAAATGCCACTGCGACCGCCACGAAGACTGTCTTTTATTGCTGAGATTTTGCAGTTAAGTTTACCACATTTCCTATTATTTTTTGTTTCAGATTTTGGAACAGATTTGGACTAGATTCTGAACCAGATTTTAAACAACATTTTCATCAGATCTGAATAGACTTTTGATCAGATTTTGGATTAGATTTTAGGTCCAGATTCTAGACCTGATTTCACCCACATTCTGGACCTGTGTATCAGATTCTAGACCACATTTTTATCAGATTTGGACCAGATCTTGAATGATAATGATTGATTGTGGACCTTGTCCTGATTCTAGACATGTTTTATCAGATTTTAGACCAGATTTTGAATCAAACTTGGGTCAAGATTCTGGAATTGGATCAGAACACAAACCAGATTTTGGGCCACATATTTGATCAGATTTTAAATCACCAACCAGATTTTGGATCAAGTTTTACACCAGATTCTAGACCTGGATGCGGTCCACATTTTTATCAAATTATGTTGCAGATTTTAGAACAGATTTGGTCTAGATTGTAAGCCATGTTTTGGACCACATGTTTTATCAGATTTTGTACCCAGATTCTAACCCGGTTCCAGAGCCATAGTGTGACATTGCACAGTGGTCCAGAATCGCAGGAAAGCGGACATTAGCAATTGGGTAAAAAATGCGTAATTTTTCAAGGGTAGTGTCTTTGGAGAAGTTTATTAATAAAATATAGCGCATCTTTCTGCATTATTATGGTGACCGTGAATTCACCTATTAAGAACTTTTGTATTTTAAATAGTTTCAAAAAAATCCTCCAAAAAGTAGCAATACATACTAAAATAAACAATTTTGCTGAATATAGTTACTACCTATCTATTACTAGTTGCTAATTATATGTTTAAAAACAGCACTTAAAAATCAATTATGCTCAAAAACTTGGTACACGAGTTTTTCTATTGCTTTTTTATGTAGACAAAGTATAGTTCTTTCCTATAAAAGTTAGTTTGCCAGAAGTTGCCCGAAAATGAAAAAAAATGTCTGAATAGTGAGGTTTTTTTTATAAAATATTTCATAACTCATTAAATATGTGTTCTAGCGACAAACAGTCTTCAGAGAAAATGTGTATTTCAACATACTGAATAACTTTGTGGAACATTAAAACGCAATAAAAAAATCGTGTGCAAACTTATTGAGAATAATTGATTTTTCAGTGCTCTGTTTTTAAACATATCCTTATAATTCGCAACCAGAAAGAGATAGATAGATACTATATTCAGTAAAGTTGTTCAGTTTAGTATAGTCTACAACTTTCTGGAGGAATTTTTTTTTAATTAAATTAAAAAAAAAAAGTATTTATCACCCTATTAGGTGAATTTACGGTCACCCTGATGGCGCAGAACGATGCGCTTTATAATAAACTACTCCACAGACAAAACCCTTGAAAAATTACGTATTTTTACCCAATTGCTAGTGTCCGCTTTTCTTGCGATTCTGGATCACTGTGCATTGTAGCGGACCTTGCGAAAGCCCGACTTCGAAGTTTATTACTTTTTAGAATTAAACTGTCATACATGATTCGTACAACTTTCTATATCCACTACTGTGCTACACTCGAGAGTACCTTACTGAGGTTCAAGCCGTTTTTGGCGCCCCCTAGAATTGGTGCCCATGGCAGCGGTCTGTCTGGCCAATTGCACACTACGGTCCTTTCCACAGTCAATCCTTTGGTGCTCCTTAGTTTTCCAAGCATGTAGTCTCATGATGTATATAAGTCGAAAGGTTTCAAATCAGGCGAAGAGGCAGGCCACTCTTCCGAAGAAATAAAATCCGACAATTGTCCTCACACCAAGTTTATATGTAGCTTTCACCTCGTGAGACGGTGCAGAATCTTGTTGAAAGCAGTTGGTACATTCTTGTAGCGTTTTTTGACGATGGGAAACAAATGGTACTTTAAAACTTACTACATCTATTATGATTCTATCAACCAAACCTTTAAAAACCATTCATAATTCATTTGGCAGACCAATTATGGAACAACACCTGCGGTAATACATAATCTTATTTGAAAACCCCGTGCAGAGGATCGCAAACGTCTGCCGCGCAGCAGACTCATATCGGAACCATCAGTGCATTAGAAAATATTAGTTTATTATTTAATTTCCCCTACTTGGAAGCTAGCTAAAAAGCAGCATTGTTTTACAAAAATGAATGTTTTAATTCAATTTGCAACTGACTTTTATGCTCCCATTTAGGTATGAATTCAAATAGCTTCTCAGTACACACTAACTAGCACACGTGTACGGACGTCGGAACGGAAGCTAAATACAAACGCCACGGAAAACGCATTTAAACTAGTTTTCTTGACTGTATCTATCGTCGTCGTCGTCGTTAATGAGCTGGTAAGATCATAATGTGGATTAATTTGCTTTGCAAATTAGATTTTCCCTGATCACTCACTCACTCATTCACTCGCCAGATCCACCAGCAGAGGAAAGCTATATCGTACGTGCCTATTATTAAGTTGAATAGATATGGTACGGCAATTTCCGTTGCGTTTTGCGTTCAAAAGTGACATTTGACCGGAATGAACTGGCTATCTTCCTGTTTGCCACCTATATTTGTCTGAAAAATAAAGTTTATGACTTAAATTAATGAGATGAGGAGGTTTGGTTAGACGGCTTTTGAAAAATAGATTTAGTATACTTCAATCTGACTTTGAATATTCCACAAATTCTCAATTATTTAGAGTAAAGTTGCCATTGTTAGGAAGGTTTTAATCCTCCATTCTCCGGCAAAACATGCGGACGAGTGCTCTATTAACTATAATATTACTGTACATCGAAAAAATAACAAACAAACCAAAAATAAACAAAATTTAATTTGATGCTGTAAGATACATTAATTATTATTCAAATAAAATCATACAGCCTAGGCTACGGAACATCTAAAGCCTCAAGCCAAGAGGCTGTAGAAGCCAAAAATTTGGACCCGTTTTAATTCCATCGGATATTTCTGGATAAACTACATCCTCATCTTTGAATCTTGGATAGCTTGATTGAACGGCTTGGTTCATATCTTAGCGATAGAACACTACGTGTAAAATTGGGAAGATGATAACATAATTGAAGTACCCCAGGGAAGTACCTTGCAATCTCTGTTGTTCACAATCTTTTTCGTCGAATTTGCGATCCTGCTCGATGGGAGCTGTGAACTCGATAAAATCGAAAAATCGATATGAATCGTAAATCATCTCTAACCTAATCTTATACAGAAAAAAACTTACATTCTTTGTCGCCTGCAATCCGATAATCGAATCAGTGCCAAATTTAGGAACCATCTAACCGTTTGCCGGTCTAGGACTGCATTTCTCCAATCGGCCCTAACACCCGCTGTTCTGCTCAGTAACCTTGTCAGAAGCGCATCCAAAGGGCACGGGGTTCGCCTCGAAGTCGTCGGCCTCCGTCGGGTTCTCTGCAGAATTTTATTTTTCCGGGTCGCTCACCCGGCATCCTTCCTACAGTGGACACATCTATTGAGTGCGAGACCTGCCCGAAGTCTAAGGCCTCTTTCTGGGTTTCTGTTGAAAATAGTTTCGGCTAGTCTTTCGTCGGGCATTCTGGCCACGTGCTCAGTTCGCAGCCTGCCACATTATACCACCTTGATTATATCAGAATATTTCTACACTTGACACAGCTCGTGGTTCATGCGTCTGCACGACACTTCATTTTCCAGTTTGCCCCCAAGTACAGATTGTAAAATTTTATGCTAAAAAACCCCAAGTACTTGCTTCCTTTAGTATCATTAATTCATGTCTGTGCAAGGCCACCAGGACTAGTGTTCTGCTGAGCGCCAGTTTTGTGCCAATTTGCATTCTACGGGATATCAGTTGGCTACGTAATCCGTAGAAAGCCCAATTTGCAGCCGCAATTCGATGTTTGACTTTGCAGCTTACTTCTTTGTCACATGTCACGAGTCTGTCAAGGTATATGAATTCCTTCATTACTTCATATCGTTCCCTATCCAGTTCCACTTTGGCACCAACCGATTTCATTTGGGCTTCTACGATCACTGCCACCAACTTCGTTTTGGCACTGTGTTAATGGTAAGTCCCAATCTTCCCATATCCCATTGCTCCCCATATAAAAGGCCTAAAGGCCTCTTCTACTGCTCTATAGATTCCGATGATATCGATGACACCCGCAAAAGCAAGAAGCATGTGAGATTTCGTGATGATAGTCCCGTTCCTTTTCACGATTGCGCTTCGTATTGCACCTTCCAAGGCAATGTTGAATAGCAGGTTAGAAAATACATCTCCATCCTTCAGTCCATCCAACATTAAAAAAGGAGTTGCAGTCTCACCCTCTATTCTGATGCATGATTTTGACTGTCCAGTGTCGCACGAATAACCTAAACTGATTTCGTCGGAAAACTGTGTTCTGGCATTATCTACCACAGTTAATTTCGTTTGACAGAATCGTACGCCGGCTTAAAGTCCACAAACAGATGATGAGTCTGCAAGTTGTACTCCCGGAACTTGTCTAGCAACTGACGCAGGGTAAACATCTGACTGTCGCGGGATCCGCCTGGGCACCGATCCTGTAGCAAAAACGACGATACTATTGTTACTGGAAGAATGCAGTTTATTCGATCATATTTGAATTGAATGCTTTAGCAGAAACAAAATTGTAGTCGTTCACTTTTCGTAGACGCAAACCAGTCGCAGGCTGAAAACCACGCAAATAAACAATAATAATAACAATAATGCCAATAATAAACGCCGTCGTACAAAAATTCGAATGAGATGGATCGGAAAACATCTATGAAACCATCATCGGGACGATGTCCTGGGTGGTGAAGTCATTTAAGGAGCCCCAGACGATCCTTCGGCGGTCAGAAAACCGCAGACTGCTGAACCTGGTGAAGACCAGTAAGGTGTTGAGTCTATTCAAGCGGCGACCCAAACTGTCGATACGCGATGCGGTGAAGGAGGCGGATGCTTCCATGGTAAAAAAAACGATGAAACGTGTCGGTCTCTACATATTCAAAGTCTGTAAAGGGCACCGAACCGGTACGACAAACAAAACACGGTGGTCAATACCCGCCGGTAGGAAGCTGTACACCGAAAGTGATGAGTGGCATTTCGCTTGCATACTAACACCCTTTGTTAAGCATGTTGCGGAGCAATATATATTTGTAGGGTTTTACACTATGGGGTTTTCACATTTAAACGGTTTTATGGCACAACAGGGCACAGGATTACAACTATCCCGCTCAACTCCATCAATGGGTATGAGCGGTCCGTAAACTGTGTACAGCAATCGGGGCATGCCACAAAAGACGATCATTAAGACTGCCGCAGTGACCTTTTAACCCAATGCCCTTCTGGCATACAAAAAAAAAAGAAATGGCGCAACACTCAAATGCCACGATGCGACTATGCTGCGAAACATAAATTAACGTCGGTTTATCTGTGAATTCAATTCAATTTCTAAGTCCATGTAAACAAACCATCGATAAAAGACAAAGAAGAGAGGTTAACTTCACTCGTACAACATTATTGTATTACTGTTGGTTACGTATCTAAAACGTAATTGATTACAAAAGTAATCACTGATTACCACGTACTTATACACCTTACTGAAAACCCCTTGCGCACACACGATTTTTTGTTGCTGTTGGTGGTTTTCCCACTGTGCTGTTGTAGAGTTTTTCAAACTGCTGCAATACAAAAAGAACCACAAATTAACTATCTTTATCAGCAGAGCGCACCCTGTCTTATGGTAGGGAAACATAAGCTTTCGTCGGCTTATAGAGAGCGCTCAAGTTAAACATCAGGTATCATTGCGACTTACAATTGTATTGAAATATAAAACTATAATGGACACCTTGCAAACAAACTAAACATACAAAATAAAGGCAGGTACCGAATGGTCGAATAACAATTAGCCGATATCTTAATGGCAGAATTTCAACAACTGTCACAGAAGGCCGAACGCCGAAATTATATTTGACCGAATCACGAACGGTCGAACCCCTATTTGGGTGAGTCTCGAAAGGCTCAACATGGAAAGATGAATTTTCTCGGAATGCCTATAAAACTATTCAAATGAAAAATGAATTGGAAAACAGGTAACAAATAATTTTAATCGAACAACAAACAAAATAAGCAACACAACTATTTGGTACCAAATCAAAAAAAAAACATGCTCCAAAAACACTTTTGTTTAGCGCTTATTAAGAGCGCAACTGCGACAACACAAAATTTGTGTTGCTCATTTTGTGAACATTTACACATTAAAATTGCGAATCTCGGACGTTCCCCTGAAAACCCTTTATAAGGTACGAGACCTCTCCCAAGCAACACAGCTTGTTATAGAACAGTATAATATTACATATATCAGAACTTCTATATTAGTCGAAAAGCGCAAAAAAATTAAGTCTAATGAAACAAGTATTGAACGAAGTATGTATCATGTTATTTCATACCAATTTAAAACGTTATTATAACATAATCTTCAACTTGTTCTTCCAGTAGTTTAAATTTAGTAATGGAGACATAATAAAAACTTCGTGTTGACATGTTGACAAAACAAACATTATACATTTGATATGAGCTGTCAAATAAATTCATGTTATCCCAAAACATCTCAATACCTTAATAATAACGACATATGTTTTCACAGTACGTTTATAGTACTCTTAAGCGACTACTTTCCACGAATATTATTTTCTAACTTGTTTTGTGTGTTACTTGGGCTTTGCCATGTGAGTAGCAAATGTTTCCTAGATAATTCAGGACGAGATAGCCGCAAGCCGCGAGTATTCGCCGGTGACCCGCCGTTGGAAGTGACGGCCACCTCGCAGTCCTCTCGCAGAAACCACTTCTGTTTAGGAGATTGCATTTTCCTAGGTTTACTGACTAGTAGGCATTATCCCTTAGTTGAGTCTGAACGAGCGGCAGCGAATAAGGACAACGCATATACCTAATATATCAAATTGGCTTTTCCCATACATCGGCTTCAATGAGAGGTAATCAGTTGAAGTTAAAATCTATTTATATAATCTATTTATATAAGAGGCTTATGTCTGTACCGAAAATCAGGTCTCTGACAGGACGTCATAAGAGGCTTATCGGTAACTAAAAACAGGTCCCAAACAGGACGTCATGCTTTCGTAGCAATGGGTTGCATTCGCAGTCACCTCACTGGTCGACTGCTGGACTGCTCGATAGCTCAACTGGTTGACTAGACTGGTCGATTAGACTGCTGGATTTGATTGCTCGACTGGACTGCTTAACTGAACTGCTCGACTGAACTGTTCGATTCGTCTGCTCGACTCAACTGCTTGATTGGACAGATCGACTTGACTGCTTGACTGAACAGCTCAACTTAACTGCTCAATTCGATTGCTTGGTACATTTGCTTGACTTACTACTCGACCCAATCAACTGCGCGATTGAACTACTCGACTCTGTTCGATTAAACTGCTTAACGCGACTGCTCAACTCAACTGCTCGACTGAACAGCATGATTTAACTGCTCGACTGAACTACTTGGCTTCTGTTTGATTCGACAGCTCGACTTAACCGCTCGATTCAACCGCTCGACTGGACTACTCGACTCAACTGCTCGACCGGACTACTCAACTCGACTGCTCGACTCAGTTGCTCAACGGGGCTACTCGACTCAACTGCTCGAATAAACTGTTCGACCGAACTACTCGACTCAACTGCTCGAATGAACTGCTCGACTCAACAGCTTGACCCGACTGCTTGACTAAACTATTCGATTCGACTGCTCGACTCAAGTGCTCGACTGGACTACTCGACTTAACTGCTCAATTAAACTGCTCGACTTGACTGCTCGACTCGACTGCTCGATTCAACTGCACGACTCGACTGCTCGACCGGACTGCTTGAATGAACAGCTTGATTTAACTGCTCGACTAGACTGCTTGATCGTCTCTGCTTGACTCAATTGCTAGATTCGAGTGCTCGACTCGCCTGTTGAACTCGAATGCTTGTCGCGATATCATATGGTCGGTGTTAAATCAGACCAGAGCAAGTCGCAAAATTTAAAAACATGAGCGAAACTCAGCGATGTCCTAATCGATTTTAATATTTTTGCACCAACCGATCAGAAAATGTTCTCCGCATCGACTACAATAACAGAACTAAAGTTTCGACTAGGTTTTTGACCTGCACAGACTTCCTCTCCCCCTATAAGCGTTACGTACTTTTTGAATGACCCCTTGGCGGAAAAAATGTCTGGAAGAAGTATTAATGGGTAGCGAATTAGTTAATTTTGTTAAATTGTCTATTTATTGGTAAAATCTACATCTGTATATATGAGTCTTGTCTGTAACCAAAACCTGGTCCCAGACAGGCCGCCATATTTTCTTGGTATGACTCGTAAGTAAGTTAGTATGTGAGGAACGTGCTGCTCGAGCCAAAGATGCTGAAGTAAGTTAGTAAGTGGGGTAAGTGCGCTTTTTACACGCTTTGTACAATCTTAAACTAATACATATGCCACCTAAAATACAGCTGGTGCGAGCACCTCATGAACATCTCGACTCTGTCAACCCGGGCAGGATTTGTTGTGAGCCCGAAAAAGGAAGGGTCCAAAATCGGTCTTAAAAGTTCCTGATACAATGTACAGATGTCAGTTACATGACTAAAGCAGCAGTGCCTCGGTCTTTATTGAACAACAGAATGTGCATCATTCGATGCTTCTATGCAAGCACTCTCTGTTGACTATTTTAGGATTACCTACGAATGGCCGAATCAAGAACTGCCGACACACAAGTGACCGAAATAACAAATGGAAGAATAGATCTAATGACCGAATCACAAACGGCCGAATAACAAATGGCCGAATGTCATTCGTCCGACTATTCACGGCCTTCAACCTCTTGCACAAATATTTATTTATTTATTTATTTTAAATACGTTGTAATTTTTCATGCAAAAATCTACGAACAAAGAGACAAAAACGAAAGAAAATTTTTTTGGCCGTGTTTCGGAAATTCCACTGTTTGAACTTCCATTTTTGTTTCGTGCTAGAAGCGTTAACTCAACTCGTACACTCATTTTTCGAGTTTTTCAGGCTGTAGAGGCCACAGACAATTGATTTTATAAAAAAATTTAACTAATATCCTACAAATTATTTTTTTGCCCACCGATTTTTCAAGCCAATTATAACTAACTATACAGTAAACTGTAAATTGAGTGGCTCAGAAGGAAAAGGGTGCAAGTGACAAAAAGTAAATTTCGAGAAAATCGGATCCAAAGTTAAGCTAGAAGTCTGCTAGAAAATTCGTCAGGTTAAAATACAAAACTAATGACGCACTATGGTTCTGTTAACTTCACTTTATTAATTTCTATTGTAATCTTGGAAAAGCATTTTAACTTTTGGGATTTATAAGACATTTTTGAAAATGTTATTTGTACTTACACACCCCTTTCCTTCCAAGCGAAACCCAACTTTTATTTTGCTCTTTTTTTCATGTTTCTAAAAAAGTCATTAAACGGTAAAATTTTGACATGAATTTTCTAGCATGCATAAAACCATGCTCAAAGTATCGTTTCCTATCATTATCTCGATTTTTTCAATTTTGTCACTTACACCCCTTTCCTTCTAACCCTCTCAATTATGACATTATATTTATAGATATTTGTGCAATTTTAACAAGCTATTGCAACTAGGTAACATGTGTTTTCTTCTCTCTTTTTCAGGTGAGTCTTTTTAAACGGACTAAAACACACATCTTATGCTGCCATACCTGCATACCTGCATTATTTGTTTTGCACTCGATTACGTGTGCAACACAAGGAAGGTTTCAACAAACCATCTTCACTTGGAATATAGGTAAAGCGCAAATAAACAATTATTACTAACAATTTAACTATGTGGTCCAATGTTTCGTCACCCGTCGAATACCAATTTATGAACATTTTACCTTTGAACATTCCTGTTTGGGTGTGACGTGTGAGCTGGGGATGACCACAATTGACACCAAATCCCCATCCTACTCGGATGTTGATATGACAATAACAAACTGATAACAATATGGTTTTTAACTCATAATGAAAGAAAAACGTGCCATAATCGGAAGCGTGACGTGTTTAAAACAAAAACAGTGTTTAAACTTGATTTTTATTACTCCCTACATTGTTAGATTTGTTTACCTTCATCAGCCCCTCTTAGAAAAACAAACATTAATAGTTGATTGCAGCAAATCACATTGCTTGTGATGACCGGCTTGTTAACATGTTCTTCCTGATGATTAAGTTCTTCTTAGTTTGCCTTCTTGAATATTGATTTCCATCTTTGTTTTTCAAAGCCATAAAGTGGAACCTTGCAAGCAAACACAATCGTGGATAATTGTGGCAAATGTATCCCCTAATATCGCTACAGCAGTCAGTGGCGTGCTTGCATGCAGTTCTGTCCGTGTATGTGTGTGTGTATGTGGCTCATGTGTGAATGTTTACAATCACCAACCAAACCAATGCCCGGAGTCGTTATTTATTCTGCCAAGCCGGTTTTAAATATTGAAATTAAGCATAATTACAAGCTCAGCCATTTAGCAGCAGTCAGTCAGTGTGGTGTGTGCTGTATTTGCTTGCTGTTTACTCTTTGGGGCCACTTGCCACTATCATAGGATCTGGAGAAGAATGAGTGAGCGAGCCAAACCTCGGAGTGAGACGGCGAAACGCGAAAGGTTGTGGTTTCTGGTTTTTTGCCTAGCTCTTTTCATACATTCTGAAACTTCCATGTCTTTCAAGTGCAGTGCAGCTCTCTGGCTCGATAGAGCTCGAGTCGAGAATAACTGCGGGTAATTATTTTGACTCTTAAAAGTACGGTTAAATCACATAGTTCAGGGACCGAACCATAGCATCATAGGGGAAAGGCAGAAACCTGTCTAAACCGTTCTCCCTGAGTCAGTGTTCAATGTGTGCAGCTTTGTAAGGGTTAAACTGTAATTGCATCGCCAGTTGTGATTGCGTTATCTATACGGTAGCAATTAGGAGAGTAATTGAACATTGGATCATCAACATTTCCTAGTGTGTAGAGTGTACCTTGAGAAAATAACCATGTGGGGATTACCCTCATAGGAGATCGTTCACTATGTTCGGGGAGATGATATTTTTGTAGAGCTCTTACACCTACCGTTTTGAATTTAGAAGCAGATTTCTCTATTACTTTGCTGACGGGTCTGACAAAAGTTGCCCAACAGTCAACTCCTACTATATTATTCCGCATCCAAACTGGTAGCAAAATGTTGATCTTGTTCTGTTGCGAAGCAACTTTGTTATTATAGTTTTGGAATGTTGGCACTTTTAAGCAGGCACGGTCAGTAGATCGAAAAATGGCAAACTCGTTGAAGTTCAATGTCAACAGAGGACCTCTAACAAAAACGAGTGGATTCCCAAAAAAACAATCTTCACATATCTTCAATCCCTGATCCACAATAATCTGTTAGAGGAAGTTGGCGTGAATCACCTCGATCAATGAACAGCGAAATTGCTCAATTAAGGTAATTCATGGTTTCTTTTGACCGGTTGAGTTATATGAATGATCACCTTTTATAACTCTTAAAATAATTAATTCTATTCTGAATGATGATTCTATAACCTAGGTGGGTCATTAGTTTGCAAAAATATTACATCACATTATGTCGGTCAGTGTGCAGTGAGTGTGCCCGCTCAACCATATATTACCGCTGCGCCGCTGGGGAACCGGGTTTCGCGGATTATTTTAGAAACACTACCCAAACAGGAAGCCGAATTCCGCTGCCGCCATCGCGCATCACAGCTGCGGATGATAGTTTACGGCGCAGATTCTATCAGCTCGCTCGCTAGTTAGCTAGCCAGCCAGCCCTTGCTATTTACCGCACGCTATCACGGGCGCCCAAGGGAAGCGTGCTGGGACTAAAATAGCGCGACTCAATTTGCGCTCTCAGAAGTCCCTACCTACCACCGTACCGTACCACGGCACGGACGACGGGCCGAATAGAGCGTTCTCACTTTGGCACCGCAAATGTGTGTACGGCGATGGTGTAATAAAGCATAAGAAAAGAGGGTAATTTGTTGTGTCGTTGATGTTAAATTAAACGATTGCTTAAACCATAAAAAACAACTTAAAATCTAAAACTCGGTGGTTTAATGTCCCTAGGTCTCATATTATTCCAGCGTCATAACCTTATGCTAGATTGCTTTTAAAGAAAGGCACTTTTGCTGATTGCTTCGTGGAGCAGAAAATGCCTTGTGTCTGTACTTATCTCAGTAATGATTAAAAGAATCTAAAAATTGTTTCGTGGTAAACGATTTTAGTTTGCAAATTGAATTTCTAGCAATTTTAAACTGTGTGCCTGGAGTTTTAACATTCCTGAAAAAATTGTTGTAGAAACACCTCTGTAAAACAAAAAAGACCATCAACTCGAACAATTACCGAGGCATTACTGTCCTCAATTCTGCATACAAAATTCGAGAAATCCTCGATAAATTCTGGGAATTCAACTATCGGACTTATCATTTGTTTATAGACTTCAAGGCGGCGTACGATTCAGTTGAACGAAATGAGCAAAACTGATTAGGTTGATATGTGCTACCCTGATGGCTCAAAATCGAGCGTTCAAAATAGCGGGTGAGACATCGAACTCGTTTGTGACGTTTGATGGTTTTGAAGCAAGGTGACGACGCGCTATCGAATTTGCAGTTCTGTATAATACTATTCAAAGGACAAAAGTTCCTAAAGTTTGCGGTCGACATCGATAACATTGTTGTTAACTATAGGGCTGTGAAAGAAGCGTACATGCAGTTTCCACCTGTGTGCCTGAAGTTTTATCATGCCTGTAGAAATTGTTGTAGAAACACCTCTATCACCTCTGTGATGGCTTGAAATGACTAATATTCTTTTATGGAAATTGGTAAAAATCATCAAGAACGGCTGTACTGTGCAATCCATCAGGTTGTAACGAAGCTATGGGCTGATGAGGAACTATCTATGGACTGGTTTTTATGTCTCATATGTCCCATTTACAAACAGGGCCATCAACTCGAATGCAGCAATTATCGAGGCATTACTCTCCTCAATTCTGCATACACAATTCTTAACCTGTTCCATAGACTAACGCCTTTGCAGTCAACCTGTGCTGGCTAATACCAGTGCGAGACGCGCCATAATGGACCAAATGTTCATTTTGCGAGAAATCTTCGATAAATTCCGGGAATTTAACTTGTAGGCTCACCATTTGTTTATAAACTTCAAGGCGGCATACAATTCAGTTGAACGAAATGAAAATGGTTTTTCAACAAAACTGATTAGGCTGCTAAATGCTACCCTTGCGGGTTCAAAATGAAGCGTCAGTATGGCAATCGTAAGCAATGAAGATAGAATTGGCTGGTTCCGGGTGATAGATGGAGATACTTTTGAAATGGTCGACGAATTTATTTACCTTGGTGCGTTTGTAACATGTTACAACGATGTGAGCCGTGAAGTAAAAAGGCATATGGCGGCTGCCAACAGGGCCTTCTATAGATTACGTAACCAGCTGAGGTCCCGTAGCCTGCAGCTCCGTACGAAACTCGCACTCTATAAGATGGTTATTCTTTCGGAGTACTCTACGGCTACGCAGTGTGGACGTTGAAAAAGAGCGACCAACGAACTCTTGGTGTTTTGAGCGTAAATTCGAAATATTTGGCTACACTGAGCTCGCCACGTAGCAAGGATGTCAGATGAGGGCCCAGCGAAAATATTATTCAGCAAAGAATTCGACAAAGGCCGACGACTTCGAGGCAGCCCCCGTACCTGTTGCATGAGCATTGTCGACGAGGATGTTAGAGGCGACTGGCGCGCACCCAAGTAACAATTCTAAAGCCACATGGTATTTGAATCTTATAAAGGTATTAATCATTATCTCTGGTTTTGAATATGGTATTGCGCTATACCAAGATGATAAATCTAATCTAATGTAATCTAATCTCACATTAACGCAGCCAATTCTTGAAGGCATCCTGGAAAATGACGATTACTTGAATCAATCATTTTTCTTGTCAACGGCCAGGCCAACTGCGCTGCATGTACCGCAGAGAGAATTCACAGGAATCAAGTGGAACCAGAAAAAATACCTAATTCCATTAAACTCCTTGAAATTAAGGGGAAGGAAGAAAGCGTGGACCTCCCGTACCAAACGCTTCCCATATACATAGATAATGATTTATTTACAATCGTTGGGAGTGTCTTTGCTAATAAAGGTTAAGTGATAATCCGAACCCTCAGGGATGAACTAATGGCATTTAGACCAGAAGCCAGGCTGCTATATCCTTGGCGCCTTATTTCGCTCTCTGAAAATAGATTAGTTTGCCAAAAATATTAGTTTTAATCATATAATACTTGAAAATAAAGTCGTGTGGTTTAATGGTTGCCTAAAACTACATTTGTAAGGTTAGGAACTGAAAACCGCATGACCCCGCACCTCCTAGCTTGGCTACTCAATTATACAAATTGAAGTATTTCCAGGTATGGCCACGTGGAGGCGTTAGGTAGGGGCTTGGGATGACTAGAGCTATGTTGGGCGCTTTTTCCTAGTTGCCTTCCCCATTTCATACCCTTGCGTTATACCAAGATGATAAAAGTCAAAAACTGCTTATAGTTTGCTATAAAACCTTATTTAAACTGCTAATAAACAAATTTATTGTGGTTACTAATACTACCACAATAAAACTAGTTGGCTGTGCCACATCATTTATAAACTTACCATGCATGACTGTATGCGTATCAATACAGTATGGCGCACCAATCAAAATTGATCTTGTTACGGTTGCTTTTCAAACCGCAATAAAAGTTTTATAGAGCTGTTAAAACTGTAACACCCTGACCAATTATTTTTATTTTTATTTATTATTTCTTTGTCTTCGAAAATACTCGTACAGACTGTTGCTTAAGTTAAATTCTTAATTCTATTTACAAAATCGTTCTTACTAATATGAAAGTCAAACTGATCGTAGACAACGTTAAAAGCACGAATGCAGGCACTGAATGGGTTACTGTACCCATAGTTTGTCCTATTGAGTGGCAACAGAAGTGCATCATGAGTTCGGAGAATGCGTGCTGGAGCATTTATATTTATGCTTGCAAGTAATGATGGATAGTCGCTATGGTTTGTGAGAACGTCAAAGATAAACACTCGTTGCAATCTTAGGCGCCTAGCGGAGAGTGTTTCCAAGCCAACCAGTAAACAGCGCGAGGTATATGGAGGCAACTCTGTAGGGTTAGTTTAGGGGAGTTGACGAAGGGCAAACCGTATAAAATGTTTTTGGACTCGTTCTAATTTCAGGGCGTGCGAGACGTGATAAGGTGCCCATACTGGCGCTGCATACTCAAGTATACTCCGTACCAATGAGCAATACAGCGACTTAAGAGCATATACGTCTGTAATAAATGCTGTATGGCGGCGAACAGCACCCAGAACCGAAAAGGCTTTAGCAGCAGTTAATGCTACATGCTCATTGAATCGCAGTTTGTTATCTAAAATCACACCTAAGTCACGTATAGAATTCACCCGCTCGAGGACGGCCGAGCCAATCTTGTATGGGAACTCAGTAGTAGTTAGGCAGCGAGTAAAAGATATTACCTTACATTTCTTGATATTTACAGCCATTCCGTTTTCGTCACACCACAACAAGAGTTGATCGATGTCACTTTGCAAGGCGGTGCAATCTTGGGCGGATGATATCACCCGAAAGATTTTGAGATCGTCAGCGAAGAGTGATTTCCCGGATGATATCCGATATGTGAGGTCGTTTACGTACAGAATAAAAATAAGCGGACCCAGTACACTCCCTTGAGGAACTCCTGAGGTGACGTTGAATGTTGTTGAGGTTTCATGGTCAACCTGTACAAAAGCTTTTCGTCCGGTGAGGTATGATTCCAGCCACTCAACTATCCAACTCGGGAAGCCAAGATGGGCAAGTTTGTCGATTACGAACGTATGCGGAACAAGGTCGAAAGCCTTCGAAAAATCGACGTAAATTGAATCTACTTGGCGACGGGATTCAACTGCAGGGAACAACGTGTTGGTATAAGCCATAAGGTTTGTAGTTGTAGAACGACGTTCGACGAAACCATGCTGAAACTCGTTGATCAAAGGTTTTGCAGCATTGCTCAGGAAACGATGGACGACTGTTTCGAAGACTTTAGCAAGGCAACAAAGTATCGATATTCCACGATAGTTATCAACGAATTGAATGCTTCCTGATTTGTGGATTGGGACCATTTTAGCAATCTTCCAAATGGACGGGAACGTGCAGTCAGCAAGAGAACGATTGAAAATCAGAGATATCGGGGCAGCCAGTTCTTGCGCACAGTTCTTGATGATAAATGGCGTCAATCCATCCACCCCAGGACCTTTTGATACATCTAAATCGTTCAGCACTTCAAGTACATCCCTATCCGAGAAACGAAAGTTCGGGATATCCACATCGTATGATGGTATCAGACGAAATCTTTCCGGCTTGGATGCGGGTAAACTGGCGCGAAACACACTTTTAAAGAAGTTAGCAAACAGGTTGGCAGCTTCTTTGGCTGAACTGGAAATACGTCCTTTGTACTCCACGTTACTCGGTGTGCGTTTTGACGATCTGTGGGTCCTTATGAAAGCCCAAAATGACGACGGATTCGATTTCAGGTTTGATTGCACCCTGTCCACGTACGCTGCATAGGACACTGTAAGCAAATCATTGTAGTCACTTTCGATGATTCGTAGACGATTACTGTTTTCTACAGATCTGGTGCTAAAGAATCGGTTTCGGGCTTTTCGAACCTTATTGCGTAAATTTCGGAGCTGAGGAGTCCACCAAGGCTTGCGGCTAACGTAGGAAGTGCTAATTCTGCGGCGTGGTACAACCTCATCGAATATGTCATACAACGCGTCGTAGAAGGCATTTACGGTCTCATCTACAGAAGAACAACTCAATCGTTGCGTCCAGTCGATTGTCGAAATATTATTGCTTAACAAGCTGAGATCACATCTTCTGAAGTCGAGGACAACGTCATCTATCTCGACGTTATTGCTATAATTTGGCACCGTGAACTGTGCGTCGAGTCGTAAAACAAACGGTTTGTGATGCTCGTCGATCTTTAACAGTGAGAGAGGTGGGTCGAAAAGTTCGACGTAGTCCGGAACGTTAACATATGCTAAATCAAGAATTCTGCCGTTGATGTTACTCAGCGCATTGATCTGCACAAGACCTGCTGCGGAAACCGATTTTATCAGCACTACTTCTTGCTCTGTTGACACATTCGTAGGTAAGTATCCGTTGATATCGTCGTCAAAGTGCCAGCGAAGGTTGGGGAAGTTGTAGTCACCTAAAGCTACAAGAATATCACAAGCCGACAATTTGTCACATACGTCTTGGATGGCTCTAGCATGAGCGTTGTAAATTGCAGGACTAGATAGCGGTCTGAGGTAAATGCCAACAACATAGATTGAACGGTGCGCTAGTTCAATACGAATGATAGCTTGTTCTAGCTGATTGCAATCGTCCACTGAAATTGAACTACAATGATGACCTTCTTTGACAGCTATTAGTACTCCGCCACCTCTCGACAGTTCACTTGTACAGTCGTTTCTATCGCACCTGAATATACTGTAATCTGAAGATATTTCACTATTCACGATGTCCGGGCGAAGCCATGTTTCCGTCAGTACCAGAATGTCATAGTCGCAGCTGGAAAGCATCAACCGAAGCTCGTTCGTTTTAGTTCGTAACCCCCTAACATTTTGGTAGTAGATCGTCAAAAAACGTTCGGTTGTTATGGTAGACGCATTAGAGGTAAGAGCAGCAGTATTTTCGTTGATTATTTCAGGATGGATTTCGGTCTCAGGATGCGCACTGCTGGAATCCAGAGGATTTTCAGGCGGGAGAAGGGATGAACAAATCGAATACTTGCCTGCGGGTGAAATTCGGAAAACCCCGTCCCTTTCCACGAAAACAGGCCCGGGATGACATTGTTAGCAGGAACCGATTAAATAATGAGAATGCCTGCAATCGAAGAATGGCACGACTGTTTCGGGTAGGTAGGGGCTTTCCTTACGGCTTTCGCAGGTGTATCCCGGGGAAGGCTGATTGATGAGCATGCGAATATTTTGAGGTGAACCGGATTGATCGTCAGCGGTGGTAACCACAGGGCACGTTATACTGCAATTCGAAAGTACTTCAGGCAGGATGAGGGATGAATAATTCAAATACTCGCCTGCGGGTGGAATCCGGAGAACCCCTTCCCTTTCCTCGAAAACAGGGCCGGGATGTCTTTGATGGCAGGATACGAACGAATGACGTGATGACGACCTCTTAAAGATGAGTTGCACGACTGTTTCGGGTGGGTAGGGATTCTCCTTACGGCTTTCGCAGGTGCATCCCGGTGGAGGTAGATTCACTATTAGATCGTTGCTAGGTTCGGTGTTACTGGTGACAGAACAGGATTTACAGCAGAGACTCTCCGAAATTTTTGGACGGTGTAGTCCTCAAACTGGCGAAACATTATTCCTTCTGGCCATGATGAAGGATCAAGCGCTTTGTCCTTCAAATGGGATCAAGGCCAACTTTGAACGAAATAAACGACATATTGCTGGTGTCAGTCCCTTTGGCCACTAATTTGTAAACATCAGGGTCGTTGTCAAGTTCCAAATTTGCTTTCACCATTGAAGATATCGCATCGTTGGTTACGTCTGGTCTAATACGTGACAGATAGAGCCAGAATTTATTAACTGGTTTATCACTGACAGGCACCGATATCACGTTCTGACTAAGCTGCTTTGACCCGGTTTGACATTCAGTTGATTTCTGTTCTGAACTATCAAATCCTCGTGGTCGTTTAGCGGCTCGAGTTGATTCCCCAACTATCGGCCATCGATTGAGTTTTGGGGTCAGAATTGACGGAATGGTCTTCGACGCCATTGTTGTTATTTCCGTTCGGAGACTGTTGATTGCATCCGTCAAGGCTGTCATAGGAGATTTCTCATCCACTTGCCTTGATAAGGATCGGAAATGGGAGTTTTCAAACAGCTCCGCGCATTTGTCACACATCCAATAAAGATTATTTCGGTGTGAGGTGAAATAACCCATCAGGGCACGTGTAACACCAGAACACGACATATGAAACATGCTGCCGCAATACCCACGGCAAACTACAAGCTCGATGCCAGTGATAGCTTGACAGCATTTTCCGCAATTTTTTTCCATGGTTGAGGATGCTAAACCAAATACTATTTCTGATTGGCGTAACGGTGACGGAAAACGTGAATCGACTTTTTGGGTGTAGCAATGACGGTCTGTGACGGCAAATCTGAATCGATCTTTTCTGTTGACGTTCCAGAGACGGTTAATCAAAATCACACGATGGCGCTGGGTGTAAACAAAAGCTGATTGCAATTCTAAGCAAACAGAACGGGTAAAATCACTTATCACTAAGCACTAATTATGGATTTCACAACTATGATGCGATTCGAAACGATATTAGTGGGCACTGTAGATAAATTAAACAGCTTAAAAGCAATTACTTGTACAAAACATCGAAAAATATAGGAGCGATTAGATTTATTGCTGTCATAATAAAAATATTAGAGTTCAACACCCACATCATTTTCTTTTATTCGAGGTCCTATTGCCATATTTAAGTATTATTTTTAGATCGCAAACAAAAATTCATCAAAGCAAATTGTTAGTTGCAGAAAGAAAATTAATATTATCTATTGGTTTTCCAACTAAAACTAAAACCAACTAAAATGATTTTGCTCAAAATTGAGAGTGACTAATTGAATAAATTTATTTTGTTAAAAAAAAACAAAATTTTGATGGCGCGTTCGTTTTATCTGCCAATCATGCCAATATGCACGATAAAATTTAATGCGCCTAGACTGCACAGCTACGGAAACTGCTGAAAGTAGAAGTACTTTAGTAGAACTTTTCTTCTCACGGCAATATATTTTCAAGTTAACAAAGCTGGCTGACTGAGTTAGCTTCTTTGCCAAGCAAGAAGCATTATATTTCACTGCTTTGTCGAACAAACGAAAAGCTTCACTAAACTGTGGCAGTTTCTATCAAGCAGCGAAAAGCATAATCAGTTTTATTGCTGCTTTCAGCAGAGCGTGACAAGACTACTTGAGCTTATGGCCTGATTCTTAGAGGGATTATTATTGAAACCTTCTGAAAAGTGGTCTTTTGGTCGGAAGTTAGTTTTATAGCAGTCAGCAGAAGGTTCTAGTTACAGTTTTATTAGCGGTTTTATGAAATTGGTCATGAAAGCGACTAGAGGAATGTTTATTTATTTAAGTTTTTTTATTGGGGCTTTCAACCAGTGGTTGGTTCGAATGGAGGAGTGTAATAAAACTTAAATTGCTGCTTGGGATGTGATATAATTGATATGATTTTTTTTTAAATATCAACAAAAATCAGCAAAACCATATTTTTTTCGTAATACGAGTTTTAGAGTTTTCGGATTCTCTTTAGAACTCACTATAAATCCGGTCTCGGATGGGAGAGTGTCCGTGAGGTGCTCACGCCAGCTGAAGTTTACGTGCACAAGTATTGGTTTTAGCTTTGATTGAGTAAAGCGTTCAGGAAACGAGCTGCGATTCTAACCACGAAAATATGGCATCCTACCAGGGGCTTGGTTTTGGCTATAAACCGAACAAGGCTCTTATATAATAGATAATACATATGACAGTTCAAGCTTCAAACAACACTAATATGATCGGCGTTAAGTCAGACAGGCCCACGTTGCAAAAATTAAAATAATGAGTTAATGACAGCAAACGATCAAGGATTTCCAAAGCTACATTTTACTCTAATCAGATTACATAAATGCTGCAGATAGCTCGAGATATGATATGATTTCGAACGATTGATAGCTACAATCATCGCAGACTGGCAAACTTTGACTGCGTTTTTCTCGAAATAAAGAATTTTGCACTTGGTTCGGTCTGACTTAACACCGACCATAGGGCCGCCATAAAATACCATTTTTATACAAATTTTTATTGCAAAACTGCTAAAACATTGTGGAAATTTGAATTTTCATAGAAAAACATTACCTTAACCAGGCAGAGGCATGGTGCGGGCCAAATCAGATCACCCTATGAATGCTGCGAGCCGCGATGACCTCTGGCCATTTCTGAGCATAACAAAATGTAAAATAGGTGACAGTAAAACCCATTTTCTAGGAATCACCACAAGATTTAAACCGGAAAGCATTCGAATCCACAACATGCACGAGGCATTACGACTAAGCTTAGTGACTCCTATGTCATCAAAAAATTTACTCATAAGTCCACCATCCCTCAAAACAGTCCGCAGGCTGCACGAATTATCTGGAAGGCCCGCAGTTTGGCCATCTGGACACTGACCTGAACACAATCTTCAGGTAATTTATGTTACTTTATGGTCTACAAACGGGTTTTTGTTTTCACATATTTTAAATCAGAATATGAAAAAACTAGAGTATGCAAATCGCGTGCAGTAAAATTGTAAAGTCGATCATTTACGAAAGAATTACACCACTTACGCAAGCGTACGACAAACAACCGCCGTTACTGTGTGCAGATATTCTGCTACCTACACACTCGCGAACGCATGGCCTTGTAGTGTCTTTCTGCATAGCTCACTCACGAGGCAAACAACTCGTAAGCAGCCGGCGGCTGCCCGTGAGGGCTTGCGGCACACTGGGATACTGTATACAGATTTTGCATTACTTTTGCTTTTCTTCTTCATCTTACGATCCTCGATTCTACACGTGGCTGAGAGGTGCGAGCCCTGGCGAGTAATCGGTATCAGCTGCTCGGGTTGCAACGACGAGTGAGGACGACGACCGTGACTGTTACCTAAATATACACTCGTAAAAACTCGTCGCGGTGCATGAATAAAGTAGTAGTAGTAGTAGTAGTAGAGAGTCCGAAAGGGATGCTTATGCCGGCATGTTCGTTAGAACGAATACGCGTGTGAGAGAAATCACGATTGCGGGCTTCGCAACACCTGATTAAAAAAAGAGAATTCGGCAGAGAAAAAGACCTAGCTTTCAACTAATCTCGCTTTCTAAAGCCAGGCGGGGCAGAGACTAATTATAATTTGCCTGTGAACAAAAGGTTTCATTCGCACCTGGAGCAAGTACCAGCGTTATAACTAACCCTGGCAAGCGGCTTCAATGTTGGTGAATGCAGAATACAGTAGGAAGTAAATATGTAGAGGGGCCCGAAAATAAACCAATGCTTAAGTCACTTGATATCGAATGGCCTGATTCTACTAATATTCGAACCTACGACTTCTCGCTTATCAAGGCAAACTACCGGTAATCTTGTCGCTACAAGGCCCCCGGAGGAGTATTCAGTAGAGAAAGGGAATTTGGCAGAGAACGAGAATTTATTGGAGAAAAAGAACTCAGCAAAGAAAGAGAGTTTGGTAGAAAGTGAAATTTAGGCAGAGAACGAATATTTAGCAGAAATAGAGAATGCGACTGAGCTCGAGAATTTGTCAGAAAAAGAAAATTTCGAGGAGAACGAAAACTTGGCAGAAAAAAAGAGTCTGGAATTTCGTGGAGAAAGCAAATTTCGCAGAGAAAAAGTTTTGAACTGAGAGAATTTGAAGAGAATGAGAGTTAAATAACGAGAATTTGGCATTTAAAGAGAATATAACAGAGAACGAAAATTTGGTAGCGAAAAAAAAATTCGTTGAGAACGAGAATTTGTCAAGGAAAAAGAGGTTAGTTTGCCGTCGGAGAACACTATAGCTATAAGGTTTTCGAGTATGCCTTATCAAGCGAGCAGTCGTGGGTTCGAATCTTAGCAGAAACAGGCCATTAGCAACTTTAGCATGGGTTTATTCTTAGGCCCATCCACATCCTTCCTGTATGCTAAATTCTGCATTTACCAACTATAAGGCCTCTTGCCGGGGTAAATTATAAGAGTGCTACTGGCTTGAGATGCGTAATGAAGTCTCTTGTCCAAGGGTAAATTATAACTAGTCTCCGCCCACCCTGGCTTTAGAGAATGTGATTGGTTGAAAAGTAGTAAAAATCACAAGGAAAAAAGGAGGTGAACACAGACACTTAAGCTCGGATAATACACAGTTCGCTCAATCCATAACGATACTATGAAAAGAATGAAGTGCGGAATACAGAAAAACTCTTGGGCGATATTTAAATAGATCAAAAACCCCGGATGTTTTTATTTGCGACTGCTGCAAAGCATTCTTCCGTATATATTCTGTGTAGTAAAGCAATTCGTATGAGAAGCTGTGCGTTTTAGTGCCTGTAGTGTTAAAGAATGGTGGAACAAGTTATCCGGAAGAAACAGTCTAGGCAACAGAGCTAAAAGAGAAGCTCCGTAGCGGCAAGGTTTCCGAGTCTGCTTTGAGAAGCGAGTAGTCATAGGTTCGAATCTTAATAGAGTCAGGCCATTCGATGTCAAGAGACTTAAGCATTGGTTTATTCTCTGTCCCCTCATTACCCTTCCTTCATATTGATTTCTATATTACCCTGGGAAGGCCTCTTGACAGTGACAAAGTCACTCTTATAGTTTAGGTGTACTGCTCAGAGGAATGGAGTGAGTCCTCACCAGGGACAGCTGTAATATGGGATAGTACTGGCAGTGAGGAACGAATGGGTAAAGAAGATCAAACTTCAAAGAAGACCTCTAAGTTACGGCCATCGGCTTTTCCGGTAGCAATACGTCTCATTAGGACTTCAAGATAAGCATTCTGCTTTCTTTTCTGTATTACTGGCGGGGTTATTTCTCTTTGGGCTTATACTACTCAGAAGCATTGTAGGGCTAAATCCAATCAAAACGTTCTGTATGTTGCCATTTTTCGTAGAAATTGCCTGATCGCATCACTTACTTAAAGTTGAGGTTTTCTGATTTGTACGATTACGTTGGTAAAAGCATTAAAGTTATACCTCAATAGAAACTCCCTTGTTGGAGACAGTCTAGAATCTAGAAATGTACAACTGTAACTAAAATTGAAGAGATGGAAATTTCTGAAATTATTCAAAGGATTGTTATTACAAAAAAAATCGAAAACAATAATCAATGCTTTCATATTGCTTTATTCGTTTATGCTTTGAAAAGGGAAATGCCCGTTTCGAAAAGAGCAGCTTGACCGTTCCTTCGTCAGCAGACTCTAAACCTCCTATCTTTTAATACCAACCGTTACACAGCAAATCATATAAAATAAGCCTGACTAAATGACTGACACTTTGCTAATAAAAATACCAAAGCCGTCCGTTTTTTAGGGCTCGACAAGTTGTCTTTTTCAGAACGTAACGATTGGATAGATTGGAAGTAAAGTACATTAAAACATCGATTAAAGCCCAACACATGCTTGACCTAACACATCAGTAATGTGAGCATCATTAATACCACAGTTAGTACTATAATTAAAAAAATGATGGGTTCGAGGATTTCTACCAGCATATGTTTGGATGTCGGGAAAAGTACTCTTAATTAGGGAGAAGAGTTTTAAATCCACAGTACATGATAATTTCATCATACATTTCAGCGCGAGATGGATGTCATTAAAATGCCAGCAAACCTAGTCATTAATGTGTATATGGCCGCAGATGACCGAACCCGGGGTACGCCAAATGTGAAAGGAAAAAGCATAACATTTCCAATTTTGAGGGGCATGGACCTAACGGTAGGGTATGATCCAAAACACAGTTTATAATATTGCCGCATAATCCAGCTGTTTGAAGTTTCGAAACCGCGATCTGTTGATTTATTCTATCGAAAGTCGCTAATGGGTCGGAAAATGTTGCTTCGACTTGAAGATGATTTTGCTTTGAGTGAGTGATGGGTAGGAAATTAGGTTAGTACTATAGTTGGCCGTTCGAATATGCAATCGTGATGTTTTTCATCAATCTAATACAATGTACCGATTTAAAGCTTTTCGAAGCCCTGGCGATTAAGTTCTGCAGAACTTAAAACTGACAGACACTAGTATTCCCGGCACAATTGTAATTACTGCAATGTTTGTCACTTAAGCTTCTTCATAACTATACAAACCGAAAAGGGTAGTCTGTGCCTCAGTGAAGCGAGTAGGGACAGTTACTATTTACATTATAAGCTGAAGATATTTAACGATATTTAAATTCTACTCGAGTTTAATTTAATATTATTTTTTTCAAATTTATCCAATTCACCATTCATCCAATCCCGATGTAGTGGTTGGCATTCAAGCCTCGCCTCGCCGGGGTCCCGGGTTCATGTACCAACCTCGTAGGAGTCACGAATGACACGAAAGCTGTTAAAGTGACTACAATAAAAATAAATAAAATTATCCAAATTTTGAATTCAGTAATTAGAGATCGACTTTTTCTTCTTCTTCTTCAGCAGCATAGAGCCGGGGTGGCTCGTGCTGTTTCAAGCACTCGTCTCCATTCAACTCGGTCTTGGGCCACTCGTCGCCAATTTCCTAGTCGTCTCAGAAGTCGCAAATCGCTTTCGACCTGGTCGAGCCATCGTGCACGTTGGGCCCCCCTGTTCCTGGTGCCGGTGGGGTTGTTGAAGAGGACCGTTTTCGTCGCACTGTCGTCCGGCATCCTTACGACGTGTCCGGCCCACCGTAGCCTGCTAACTTTCGCTAGATGTACGATGGGAGTCTCCCCAAGCAGTGCCTGTAGCTCGTGATTCATACGCCTCCGCCACTCTCCGCTTTCAGTTTGTACTCCGCCAAATATCGTCCGCAGCACTTTCCGCTCAAACACGGCAAGGGCGCGTATGTCCTCCGTAAGCAGCGTCACGGCTTCAAGTCCATAAAGAACTACCGGTCTAATAATGGTTTTGTACATTGTTAGCTTCGTGCGGCGGCGTATGCTTCCTGATCGTAGCGTTTTACGAAGGGCAAAGTAGGCCCGATTTCCCGCTTGGATGCGCCGCTGGATCTCCTTACTAGTGTTGTTGTCCGCGGTCACCAGCGATCCCAAATACACGAACTCTTCTACCACTTCTAGTTCGTCGCCGTCAACGGTTACCGTCCGTGGGAGGCGCGCATTTGTTTCCTTTGAGCCTCTTCCTTTCATGTATTTGGTCTTCGACGCATTTATTTTTAGCCCAAATAGATCGACTTTTTATGACTTTTAATTGAGAACTCAAACTTAGTCGCTCCGCGATTTCAGCGAGATGGCGTGACATGCCACCCAGACCTAGTTGACTATTTGATTCGAAGCTATAATTTGACCCAGCATAAACGTGTAACGGTGTATTATTTGTATACATCGAATGATTCAAATTTATTCAATCAAGTGCAATTTTACTTTCTTTTACTGAAAACAGAATGTTCTAAGTAATTTTTCTCTTTTTGGTAGAGACATCTGCTTTGCTCGCGTAGATAGCTGCTTCCTTCAGTTACTTCGGTTTAAAGAGCTCATCCAGAAAGTTCCTTATACGTCCAACGAATCCCGCTGAGGAGGATCCTTCATCCGCTGCATGTACTGGCCAAAAGGGAACCTCCGGAACCAGGTGCGGTACACCGTCGACAATGTTAATCGTCAGATTCGATACACCGCCGGGAGGAATTTTGATCACTTGGTTTCCGACCTGGATGTAGGACTCGTTACCACTAGGGACGGAACGTCGACCTCGTGAGGTGATGGAGAGACCATCAATGTTCGTTCCCATGTCAACGAGGGCGCTGGTATTTCGTCGGTTACCTAACGCAATGGTGGCATTCACTGGCATCCTGGTGGTACCGGTTGAAGCCGAAGCACTGTTGCTGCTGCTGCCACTACTTGTACTCGAAGGAATCCAGCTGTTCCATGGAAGAAACCAGAATATTGGTGCCGCGTTGGTTGCTGTAAACTGCAAGGAAGAGTTTAGTTCAACACTTTTTCATTTTGCTAATGGATTTTATCTTGCCAGACTAGCGACGATTCCAACCAGAAGACAGATGCTAACTTTAGTCATCTTGGTCTGCTAATGTTCAGTGCAGTTTTAAAAATAATGCCTTTTATACTGGTTAGTATTAAAGTTTGCGATCCTTACAGCAAGGTTTAATAATTATTTGAACATCTGTTGTTGGCGGAGAGAAATTAAAATTCGAACGAAACATCTTTACAGCCGGCTTTGACATCGTTCCATTTTTGCCTGTTTGCTGCACTTGCTTACTGGTGATCCCATCCGCTTAGTCTGTCGGTACAGCGGACAACATCTAACGAGTTACTGCAGCAGCTGACTAGGTCCAGGCCAGGCCAGGCAGACCGGCAAACATTCCAAGACCAGCCAGCCAGCCAGCTCTACGCTACGTGTCGACAAACATTGCCGTTCAAGCGTAATTAATATACATAAAGCTCAAACATTAACCGACGAGCTGTCCGCTCTGCCTGCGTACCCAGTTTATAGGTTATGACATAATTTCGCCTACTTATGAATTCAATGTAGTGCAGTTTCATTGCAGTTCTCAACGGACTCGGAACCGTACCGTGGTGTGATGTTTTCCATATTGTAACGGTGATCACAGATTTGAAGAAAATTATCAAAAGAAAATGGTTATCGGGACCAATTTCAACGGATAAATGAGTTTCTCGGCTCTCGACTTTTCGACGCACAATCTGACGGTAGTTATCTGCCTTATTTCATTTCACAGTACGGAGGTGAAAGGCAAAACCAAGTAATTGTTTCATTGTTGCTGCCTTTTCCCGTCTAATCCAACTATATAATATGACTACAGAGGTACGCAATAGTCTGAAATTCAAAAAAAAAAAAAAATACATGTACCTATTTTTATTACCAAACAAGCTCCGGCATTCAGTTAATGAGTTTTGTCGTCGACATTTGGGTTTAACGACGTACATTCTATACCTAGATTTTTGCAATTATTGACAGTTAACTGACTGTACTGAACTGAATCCAAATTGTTTTGCTTGGAATGCTGGGAATTGTTTTCAGTCTGTGCACTGGTTTTCTCTACAAATAGCTTTGTGCTAGTCAGATACAGACTGACATAGTTTGAAAGGAGTTGCGCTTAAAACTTTGTTGAGATATGTTGAATCCGATTTGGTTTTTTATTCTAACTAAGCAGATTATGTAATATAAACTGCTGAAATTAATGCGGGCGTACATATTACCAAGCATTTAGCTAGAGTTGGTCTGAAATTTTTCGCAAAAAAATTAAGGCGATTGCGAAGTTTTCTAAAAATTACAATCTCGTTTTATTTCTTTCGTATCACTGCATAATTGATATTTAAAAAAAAATCCCCAGAGAAAATTCGTAAACTTCTCATTCGTTATTAATTTTTGCTCTTCAGTGATTGAAATGCGTTCAAATATTCCAAACCTGTTCACTTTTCCATCATTAGATGTTGAATTTACACCCTAACCTGCCGTTGAAGCGTAGTCCTACGTCAAAAATGCTGAGAAATGTTCCGTACAACAACTGTTCAGATTTCCAATAATTCGGAATGCTTTTCTTGACCGAAACTGGGACCCAGATTGCTCTCTCAAGTTGTTGAATATTCCATTTGTGTGCACCAAACCTTATTAACTTGGAATTTCTTAGTATATAGGGTCTATTGCTGCTTCGTCGTAATTGCCTATTCCCGTTCTAACCTATACAAATCATTTAAAATATCAGCATTTCTTATGACATACAATGCAAAATTAGTTATTCCCTAATATCTTAGTTTGTTAGCGATCAGTAAAAGTGAACTAAGATCTATTTAACTGTTAATATTCGGCAGGGCAGTCTTCGGAGAAATTTATCAAGACTGAAGTTTGATGTTTTCCCGAAGTTTCGACGCTTTGTTGGTGTCATTTTCAAGAGGTAATATCATTTAGTCTTTTGTTCTGTTCTTAGGATTGTACATATGTACATAAGACTAAATGATATTACCCCTTGAAAAAGACACCAACAAAGTGTCGAAACGTCGAGAAAACATCAAACTTCAGTCTCGATAAATTTCTCCGAAGACTGCCCTGCCGAATATTAACAGTTACAATTGAATCCAGTCGATAAAAAAACGCAACCTAAATCTATTTAAATGCTCTTTTCGATAAAGAATTCCAAATTTTCTACCTTTATTCGTGGGACGGAGAACAAGTGTCGACTAATCGTTTCAATTTCCGTCCTTCATAAAATGAAAATAGCTCACACAACACATTGTCGTTACTTTGCAGCCGGGAAAACTTGCATGGCCAGCAGAAATTTTTGCAGAACGACATTTGTCGTGCCGTCCTACACAAATAAATGCTCGCTTATTTCGTAATGCATTGTTGTGAACTTTTGGTTCGGATAATGAAAAATTTTGATGGACGGTTTTTAAAGTGGCACCACGAATTTAAGCAATAAAATCAGTTGCTTAATTTCAATAAAATGCTTATAATAATCGGTTTTTAGTGACATTAAACTGTACGGATCGGAAGGTAAGTGTGTTTGAGTCAAATCAGCACAATGAGTTCGCCTCTCACGCCGAGGACCCGGGTTCCCCACCCCAAGCAAAGCCTAGGTGCTACATTCCGTTATCGAAACTTGACCTTCTGTTTTTATACGACAGACTTCGCAGCCAGCTGTTAGGGTACAGGACAATTGCAGGGCCAGTTGCTACAATCCTATTGATTCTTACAACCTCTCCCAGTTGAGATTCGAACATACGCCGCCTGGCGTATTAGGCCAGCATCATATCTCGAGGCCAACTGGGAGGTCGACCTCAGCTATTAATGTGACTATAATCAAAACAAAAAAAAATTCAGGAAATTACAAAAATTGAAGTGGCTTTCCCGAACAAAAAATTACATTAAATTTTACTTTTACAACAGTTTTTAACATTGAAACTTATAGTAAATTTATTGTAAAAAAGCCCCAAATTCAAATTTTATTCATGTTTTTGTTTCTTATTTTATGCAATAGTATTGGCCATATTTCATCACAAATTTATTGCCTTTTTTAATTATATTTTGTTTATTCGCCTTAAAAAATTACCATAAAAGAACAATAACTTTTATTGTAAATGAAAATTTTTGTTCGAAAAACTAGATTTTGTCATTGTTAAGAAACTTAACAACCCGTCACTTTATGGTAGAATCTCTCAAAACCATGAAAGTTATGGTGGACAACAATAAGTTTGATGGTTTGGTTATCTTTTCTGACGATAAATTTTATTGTTTTTACTGTATTTTGTATCCTACTGTTACAATATTTTTTATCTTCGTGTTATGGTTATTTTTCCGGGTTCCTTACTATGACATGAATTAGCAATAGACCTTGAATAAACCCTACTTCGGTCATAGACAATCAGATGAGACACTTGCGTTAATTTCATCGTCCACCCTAAGACCATTCATTTCGTCTTTCGTCTTTGGCTCTTCGTAACATGACCAGAGCGCAGCGCTCGATTGTTGATTCAAGTGTTCAGTATAAAACCGTCCAAAGCAAAAACCCTTCAGTAATAAAACCCCACAAATATAAGTCACTCCAGAAAATGCTTAACAGAGGGTGCTTGTGTGCAAATAAAATGTGTAGCATGATATTTTAAAAAGATTTTCTTCTATATGTCAGGTCAGTTCGTCAGTCTTTAATGGTTTTATACATTCAGCAAATCCCGAGCAACATGTCAACGGATCATGAGCGTAGCGACGGGAGGGGGGGGGGGGGGGGGATTCCAACCCCCCCCCCCCCAATAGAAAATTTGTTCTACACTTTGAAGGTTTAAATCTCTGCTACCAACTGCTTAGAGTACACTAGCTGTACGATCCTCGTTGTCGTCGTCAGTTGCATAGACCTAGGGTGGCTCATCCTGTTTCAACTAGTCGGCTGCATTCAACTCAATCTTGGGTTATTCGTCGTCTATTTCTCAGGCCTTTCAGAAGGCGCAAGACCCAAGTCTCGCACGTAGGGTCTGGATGCCCGTGGGGTTGTTAAATAGAACCGTTTTCCTTATGACTGTTCGGTCCACCGTAACTTACCGACTTTCATCAGATGTCCGAAAGTTCGATGGTAGCAGTGTCTGCTGCTCGTGATTCATATACACTCAAGTTTCGTTTTACGTCCACTATTATGGGACATAAAACAATCGGTCGTAAAAAGAGTGGACGTTTATTCAAATTTTAGACGTAAAACGAGACGACTTGTATTCAAATTTGGGACGTGAAAATGTTGAAACAAAAAGAAATCACCTAGAATGAATGGACATAAAAAGAGATTCTAGTGTACCTCCGCCGCTCTCCGCTTCCAGCTATTGCTCCGTCAAATATCGTCCGGATTCCGGAAGGCTGGCATATCCTCCGTGAGCATCGTCCAATTCATAAAAACTACCGGTCTAATAAGGGCTGTGTACTTTGTCCGCATCGTACGGTGGCTATCGTTTGCTAGCGGATGGAAGCGTTTTGCGAAGGGCAAACTAGACTCGATTTTCTGCTTGAATGCGCTGCAATTTGTGTTATCCGCGGCCACCAGCGATCCCAAATGCACAAACTCATCTTCCGCTTCTGGTTCGTCACCGTCAACGATTACCGTCCACGAAAAGTGCACGTTCGTCTCTTTGAACCCCTACCAATCATGTATTTGGTCTGCGACGCATTTACTTTTAGCCCAATCCTACCAGCCCTTGCTTTTAGTCTAGCGTAGTCGGCTTCTGCCGTTGCAAAGTTTCGGCCAACAATATCAAAGTCATCTCCGCAGCTAAGAAGGTTGCTACCTCCACTGAAAATTGAGTCTCTCGTTTCGGTTTAGCTCGCCGGATCATCTTCTCAAAGGCGATGTTGAAAAGCATGCAGGATAAGCTGTCAACTTGTCTCGACTTCTGCCGCGCCTCGAAGGGACTCAATCCTATTGACTCTAATAGTCTCTCCCAACCGAGATTTGAATATACCGCGTACCACGATGCCAACTGGGAGGCGCAATTTCAACATTTACCTTCTTTTATATCAATTCGATTTTTTTTGTCAAATAAAGAACCCTGAATATAAACCAAAATAGCTTCTGATGATTGAAAATAATTCCCCATTTCGTGAATAATCTCTTTATAAGGTTAGGCTGTCAGATTTTTTTTGTATAACCCCCCTAAGAAAAATTTTTGGCTACGCCCCTGCAACGGATCCTATGTGCAAATGAGATTCTCTTACGTTTGCTACGGCAGTGCAATCAAAAGGGGTTGACAAAAAGGGGGGTCACCAACAGGGGGGTAGCCCATAACTCCGAAGCACCTTGACCGTTCTCCACCAAATTTGGCACACTTGAAATAAGGAAATCATTATGGGGGGGTTATCAAACTCCTCAAATCAAGGGGGAGTTCAAATTAGTAAAGATGGTTGCATTTCTTTTGCATTTAGACCGATTGCAGTTGTGCAAGTGACTGTGAGAAAAAAAGGTGGTTCTACCGAGTAGGTATATATGACAAAAAACCTTTGTTTCGTTTCCGTTATAGGGATTTCATTGTTAAACAAATGTTTTTTGAGATAAAAGAACAGCGCAGGGGGGTTGACAAAAGGGAAAAACGGTCTCTTACAAGGGGGAGGCAGGTTCAAATGGGTAAAGGGGTGCGTTTCTCTTGCATTTGGAACGGTAGCAGTTGTACAAGCGGCCGGATTTCTGAAAGGGGGAATAGGGAATAGACACATTCAAATGAAGAAAAAGAGTTTTATTTCGTGCATTATGAAAATGTTCATTACTATAACAGATGTACAAGTGACTGAGTGACAAAGGGGGCCCGAGTAAGATCGGGCAATCAGCAAGAGACAAATAACATACAGGACAGTCCATCCCGTAGCCGCAGCTTTTTGTGCGATTCGAAAGGACTCGAGAGTTACCCGGAAATATGTACCTAGTACAGCACTCGCTCCAGGGTAGCTTTGATCAGCCGGAAAATTGTTCTCGTACCTTATTTGCATACCTGTTCGTGCTCGACTGTATCGTATACTGCTCTGAAATCTAAATATGATTCCACATTTGATTCGTAATAGCGTAGGCCTCCATAAAGCCCTACGAATTCTCTTGCTATTGGGGATAGACGACACAGCAAAATCTGGCAGAGCCCGTTGTAGTTAGGCGACGTTGATCAGCGTGATGTCGCGGTAATTACAGTAATCGAGCTTATCGCTATTTTTATAGATAGGACAAACCACAGCTTCCATCTAATCTACTCCTCCAGTAGTTTCTCCTCCTCCCAAATCCTTGAAATTATCCAGTGAAGTGCCCTTGCTAGCGGTTCTTGACCATTTTATGCCGGAAGGTGGTCCTTTCCGGCGGCTCTATTATTCTTCAGCTAGCCGATTTCTCGCCGGATCTCTTCGAAATCAGGTACCGATACGCTGTAATCCTTTGTAGGCATTACCAGCTTAACTTCCGTTCCGTCTTCTTCTGTTATATCGCTTTTTTTTAAAGCCCAACAGAAAACTGCTTCCACCTGTCGACGGCTTAGATATTTTTGCCTAGTTTTTTCCCCGTTAAACCAGTCATTTCGTACACTTGAGGTTTCTTCACCTAACATCACGATTACGGTCTCATTGACATTACCTTTAGTATCGGGACAACACATTCCACTCCAGGTCAAACGCTGTAGTGAGCCGCTCCTAACTTGAAGCGCAACCGCGCATTTGGTTGAGGAATAGTAAGGATTAGTAAATAGTCATTAGAGCCGTCCCTGACATGGGAACACATTTTGAAGGTTAACAAGACTATTCCTGGTTATTACACTTAGCCTTTACCTCCTTCCCAGTCGGTATACAACTTAAGTTTCAACCGAACCCAATTAAAATTAGGCAAACTACAAAGGCTAGTATGTAATTTAATTACCGGTGCAGTCAGAAGCTCACCATCAAAAGCCTTAGACGCAATCTTGCATCGTTTAATTCTCCATCAAGTAATAGAATTGGAGGTGGAGAATCGTGCACTGAAAGTAACACGCCACAAAAAAGTTAGTGATAGAGTAACCAGCTTACAATCCTTAAAAACTTTCAGCTGAACAAGTTTATAATTAACAACAAAGATTGGATGGAAACAAAGACAAACTTCGTAGTCTTTCCAAATAATGAAACCGGACGGGGTAAAATAGTAGATCAACTCATTACAATACACTATTCTTCTTAAACGGGGTAGGTGTGTCAGAAACATTCAATCTTAACGCTTTGCATTAACACTTTTTCGCACGTTTCAAGTAGAGACGCGCAAGCTTTTCGAACTGAATCATCAGTTTTATTATTTTTGTACGAAATCATGCATTGCATAAGCCTAAA
The DNA here is from genome assembly GCF_943734655.1 of Sabethes cyaneus. Classification (NCBI taxonomy): domain Eukaryota; kingdom Metazoa; phylum Arthropoda; class Insecta; order Diptera; family Culicidae; genus Sabethes; species Sabethes cyaneus. The sequence continues at coordinate 36,453,633 of NC_071355.1, forward strand.
TAGAGCGTGTTTGCATCTTAACTACAGTCTACTAAAGGCATGTACCTAGCCATCCAATTGGCCTTGAGGCACGACGCTGGTCATAACTTTTATGAAAAAAAAATCATCTGGTTCATCATCTAGTTCTGCTGAAATATTCGGAGAATTACGGTGACCAGAGAGAACCAAAATCCGATTTTTCCATCGCTTGAATTTTTTGTAAGATAAAAGTTAATTTTTTTGCTTATATTTTTCGCGAGAATGAGAATGGATTTCCAGTCTAATAGTGAAAAGAGTACGGATATCAGTTTTAGTTCTCAAAATGTTACTAGTTAGGTCTACCTTTGGGGCCTTTTTGGGATATGATCGGTACCAGTATGAGTGTCGAAGTTCAGTTCGAGTTTGAGTCTTGAAAATCTTGAAGTAGTTTTGGACATGTCCTAAAATTACTAATTTCGCTACAGTACCTAAAATCTGATACTGCGAACCTGAAGCACTCAATTTTAGCAACTCGTCAAATTTTAAGCTCAGATGCACATATTCATGTTGACTATAAAAAAATGAGCTTCGTTGTCTTAACGTTGCAGTTCTAAATTCTTCTAAACGATTTCTATTTTGATGCATTAAAGTATCATCTCTACCGTAGCGCCAACTACATGTCAAATGAAACCACTATTCGTCAATAAATATCGAAAATTCTAAGCATGGGAAATTGGCATTTAGAAGATTTTTTTTGGGGTTTTTCAGGTTGGTTTTGTTTCCATGGCATGTGATTGGAAGCTACTTTAACATGAAAAATGTATAGAGTAAGGAGGGGTAAAAGTGCGATGCGGGTAAAAGTGCCATTCAATGATTTATCGGTGCAGATTCCAAGTAAATTTTCTACATTGGCATGGATGGGTGACTACTTTGACAGTTTGAATCTAACGTAAACTTTGGTTGCTTACGAAGCATAGTTGCTGTGTTATGTGCAAATGTTATTTTAGGGCGGTTTTGATGTAATTTTTCGTTATACGGCAAATACAATATCAACAGGAGGATATTACTTGTTGAAAATTTGTAGCAGCGTTTTACATTACTCACATATCTGTTTTGAAAATACGACGAAAATAATTTACAAAATATATTTCGCTTTTCCGTAATTTAATCTAACCCCGTCAAGCGCCAAGCAGGGTAAAAGTTCGATTCACGGACGAGGCAAAAGTACGATTCATGGACGATGCTAAAATGTATAGCTAATTATATACAGATTTGGGCACTTTATTAAAGATACTAGAAATGAAAGATCTGCAGAAAACTGTGTGCTCTACAGATGTTGGCCGAAGAAAAACAATGTGTTTCCGCTGATGAAACAAAAAACAAACATTTGAAAAAGTTTCGAACTAACGGAGGCTGCAATACACCAGCGCAAAATGGAAAAGGTGCAAATTGAGAATATTCCTTACCGAAACATAACGCAGATTGAAGATAATATGGTTTTGTTAGCTACTGCTGGGCTAATTTCGTGGATTCTAGCTTCGAACTTTTGCCCCGCGGTATTCGCACTTTTGCCCCGCTAATGGGGTAAAAGTGCGAATCTGCACTTGATCAGAAGAAAGAAGAATTTATTTTGCAAAACACTATTACCGCAGATGATTTATAGTTGAATGTGAAGACATTGACTCACTGCATCACTATAAAATGTATCATGTTGTTGTCCTTCTTTATATCTCACGAAAATTAATGACAACTTAAAACATCGCACTTATGCCCCGCCCTACTCTACTTACCTCTTGTCAATCGACATGATCAACATATTACAGGAAGGCAGCAACATTAAACACTACTTGCGTGCAAACTACATGAATAAATACTTTGTTAGAACACTACAAATTTCTAGAAAAACAGAGCAATGGTATGAAAACGAACAACAGCACGGTTGCCCAGACTTTTCTCAACTGGGAAATTTCGATATGAAGCCAAAAATATATTGGGTCGTTTAATGGCAAGTGTGACTCCAACCCACACTCTCTCGGTTGGTACCCGAGTGCTTTGGCTATTAAACAACAGTCGCACCCGTCTATTAGATAGTCATTTTTACGTTTGACACAGTATCTTGATGATTGATGTGGTTGCAGACGATGGCATCCACGCCAAATGAGCCAAATAGCTTTTTGAGATTGAAGAAGGCGACAGCATTCATACATAAAGACATTGCTTTTCTCAAGAAATGTCAAAGCACTGAAGAAGCCTGTAAGTACCAGTCGAAATACGTATCTGCGGAATGTTTGCGTTAGTGGATTGTTAGGTTTGCTATGCTATAGTTGCAGTGGGAGTTATTTTAATTTTAGTAGTAGAATAAAACGGAAAACTTTCCTCTTAACTCGTATTGGAAGATGTTCTTTCCATGATTTCTCATTTTCTCAAACACAGAAGACGCATGTATGTACAGACTAGCGTTTATGGATAAACTAGCTGACCCGACAAACTTCGTATTGCCACAAATTAACCTGTGTTGTACATAAATCATGAATCTCGGATGATCTTTGTCACTATCTCGAGTTTTGCAAGCCCCCCAGTGGGCGGCGCTTCCGACGGCGGGTCACCGGCAACACTCGCGACCGGCTCGTCCTGAATGATCTAGTGTTACTATAGATAGTTTTTGTGGTCTTGTTATTGATTAATGTTTTATGGAAGAGTCTCGAATTTCTCGAGTTGGATTAGTTTTTGAGTTTCGCAAAAATTTCTGTTTTATTTGTATGAGAGTCCATATCCCCCTACCACAGGGGTGAGAGGTCTCTAACTATCATAAAATAAATTCAAGACTCAAAAATCTCCTACATGCTAAGTTTGGTTCCATTTGCTTGATTAGTACTCAAATTATAAGGAAATTTGTATTTCATTTGTATGGGAGCCCACCCTCTTAAAAGGGAAAGGGGTCGTAATACACCACAGAAAAAAAATTCTGCCATCTAAAACTCTCACATGCCAAATTTGGTTCCATTTGCTTGATTAGTTCTAAAGTTATAAGCAAATTTGTATTTCGTTTGAATGGGAGCCCCCCCCCCCCTCCTAAAAAGGTAAGAAGTCCTAATTCATAATGGGAAAAATGGTTGCCTCCAAAAACACCCACATGCCAAATATGGTTCCATTTGCTTGATTAGTTCTCGAATTATGAGGAAATTTGTATTTCATTTGTGTAGAAGCCCCCCCTCTTGAAGTGTGGAAGGGTCCTAATTCACCGTAGAAAATATTTTTGCCTCCAAAAACCTCCACATGCCGAATTTGGTTCTATTTGCTTGATTAGTTCTCGAGTTATGGGGAAATTTGTATTTCATTTGTATTCAGGGATACCAGATTTGCAGATTTGTCTGCAAATTGCAGATTTTTGGAACGGTCTTGCAGATCATTATAAATTTGCAGATATTTGCAGTTTTTCTGACTTTTATTGATTTGGTGCAGATTTTTGTTCGAAGCTCTTTCAACTTTCACAGACTTCCTAAAAAAGTGTGCAGATTTTCGCAGATTATTTTTAAACCAGAAAATTCGAGTAGCCAGAAAACTGCTCGATTTTTTCGGTTTTCGAGCAGTTGCAGACATTTTTTTAGAAAATATGGCATCTCTGTTTGTATTGGAGCCCCCCCTCCTAATGTGGGAAGAGGTCCTAATTCATCACAGAAAAAATTCTTGCCTCCAAAAACACCTACACGCCAAATTTGGTTCCATTTGCTGGATTAGTTCTCGAGTTATGAGGAAATTTGTATTTCGTTTGTATAGGACCCCCCCTCCTAAAGTGGGGAGGGGTCCCAAATCATCGTTGAAAAAAAAATTGTCTCCAAAAACACACATATGCCAAATTTGGTTCAATTCGCTTGATTAGTTCTCGAGTTATGAGAAAATTTGTATTTCATTTGTACAGGAGCCCCTCCTCTTAAAGTGGGGAGGGGTCCTAATTCACCATAGAAAATTTTCTTGCTCTCGAAAACCTTCACATGCCAAATTTGGTTGCATTTGCTTGATTAGTTCTCGAGTTATGAGGAAATTTGTATGGAAGCCCCCCCTCTTAAAGGGGAGAGGAGTTATAATTCCTCTTATAAAGAGGGGAGGGGTCTCAATTCACCATAGAATAAATTCTTGTCACCAAAAAAAACACCCACATGCCAAATGTTGTTCTATTTGCTTGATTAGTTCTCGAGTTATGAGGAAATTTGTATTTCATGTGTATAGGAGCCCCCCCTCCTAAAGTGGGGAGAGGTTCTTATTCATCATAGAAAAAATTCTTGCCTCCAAAAACACCTACATGCCAAATTTGGTTCCATTTGCTGGATTAGCTCTCGAGTTATAAGGAAATTTGTATTTCGTTTGTATAGGAGCCCCCCCCCACTTAAAGTGGGGAGGGGTCCCAATTCATCATAGAAAAAAATTTTGTCTCCAAAAACACACACATGCCAAATTTGGTTCCATTTGCTTGATTAGTTCTCGAGTTATGAGGAAATTGGTATTTCATTTGTACAGGAGCCCCCCCTCTTAAAGTGAGGAGGGGTCCTAATTCAACATAGAAAATTTTCTTGCCCTCGAAAACTTTCACATGCCAAATTTGGTTCCATTTGCTTGATTAGTTCTCGAGTTATGAGGAAATTTGTATGGAAACCCCCCCTCTTAAAGGGGAGAGGAGTTATAATTCCCCTTATAAAGAGGGGAGGGGTCTCAAATTACCCTAGAATAAATTCTTGTCACCGAAAACACTCACATGCCAAATTTGGTTCTATTTGCTTGATTAGTTCTCGAGTTATGCAGAAATTTGTGTTTCATTTGTATGGGAGCCCCCCCCTCTTAGTGGGGGGAGGGGTCTTTAACCATCACTAAAACCTTTCCTGGCCCCAAAAACCTCTACATGCAAATTTTCACGCCGATTGGTTCAGTAGTTTTTGATTCTATAAGGAACACAGGACAGACAGACAGACAGACAGACAGAAATCATTCTTTATAGGTATAGATGTTCGTGCCTTGTTCGATTGTAGTTCAGAAATAAGAAATGACAAAAAACAAATCACGTTCGGATGACAGAACAGGATTAGATAGCATCAAAATAACAAGTTTAATTTTTAAGATCGTTGACAGTGCGAACAATTGTAAGCACACAATTGCAGTTCTTTGAATCATTTAGCAAAACCCTATCAGGTAACGGTTTTTATTGTTGCTAATATTAAATGTTATTATTGCCAAAAAGCAAACTGGTTTCTCACTTGCTGAGAAACTGAAATTAAAAAAAAATTAGTAAACAAATTTACGTACATTCAGATGACAGATTATGTAACTCAGCCTTTGCTTAGTCAGGAAATTATCATTAATTTAAATTCTCAACCATTTTCGGCCAGTTTACTGTTTTCTTCGATCAAACGGGATCATTGTGGAACAATTGACTTCAAAGCATCTTGCAGCTTTTTCTGTATTTGGTCCATCACTGCAGTGTGGTTATTTTTTGCCAACGAAGAAATAATGGCAATCAATGGTGATTGGGTTGTACTACCGCCATCATCATCACCACCACCACCACCAGCACCACTTCCTAGTCCTGGAATAAGGTCCTTAGCCCATGGTAGTTGAGCACCGGTCATCGATGGTAGGAGCTAAAGTTTTTATGTGCGAAAGTTGAGAAAGTAGGGATTAGTTGAACAGAAGTACTGGTCTTACCGAGCCAACAGCGATTAGTACTAGAATGTAAATGGTAATCTTGGTCATTTTGATTTATCACTGCCTTGTCACTTGGAAAATGTGATTCCTTTTATATCTACCTTAGTAGACATATTGTAAGTAGGTACTGTTTGTTGAGTCTTGCACAATATTTGTATAACTGTTAGCAGTCTATTTAAATATTGCAGTATAATACACTGGAAGAAATGTAATCTACGCTTTCTTGGAATCAGTTTCGTTTTTGAAAATAAAAATAAATCTAAACGGTTAACAAGAGGCCAAAATTAGCATCAAAACCTCCCATTATCAGTCAACTTCCTGTCACATTTTCCACTCAACCCGGCTAGCTACACTACTGAAATAACTGTCATTAATCCAACTTCCTAACGGGCATGACGGATCACTTTGTCACCCCCTGGCCGCTGGCAACGGGTGATGACGACGAGGACAAAAGAATTTCAATCAGCTGTTCGCGTGTCCACGTCTCCGCGATCTGCAAGGGAAGGGGGTTGCAAACAAAGATCCCTGCCCGGGCACAACCGGCCGCCAGTCAGCAACTGGAGTCGCTTTATGGGCAAAGGAATGCTACATTTGTACTGCCGATCCATAATGTTCGCGTGTCGATTGTTGATGTCACACCGGGTTGTTTGTCGATTGGTAATTAAATATTCCTGCACGATTCAGAACTCGCCAGTCAGCCAGGGAGTTGAGTATTAATACATGTCGTATACGTTCTGGTGGGATTTTTTTTGTGTTGCATTATTGGAAATAGTAGACAGTTTTTGTACCGAGCTTTGAAAAGTGACTTCAATAAAAATATCTACCAAAGTCTTTCATTCGGTGACAGATATTACCTCTTTACGACTGTCATTTAACTGATGACGGACGGGTTACAGTGCCGTTTCCATAGCGTATTACTCTGCGAAGCAACGTAGGAGATTTATCGTTTGCTTCTTGATCCGGACGGATTAAAATAAATTCCAGCTGTACGACGACGACTATGGAAATGCAGTTTGGTCAGTCGGTGTCAGGTTGATGATGTGACGTAATATCGATCGACTTCTATAGTATGAGTGTGCTTGAATTGCGCTTGTGTTTGAATGACTTTTTCGTAGGATAATCCTGTCTTTTCATCCTTCCTGTGAGAGTTGGTATAAGGGACCGTTCTGCAAATATCCTTCATCGCAGCGAAGAACAAGTAGCAGAGTCCGGTAATGAATTGGGCTCTCATTTTTTGGATGAAAATGGAAATGTATTTCTGTAGAATTTCGGTTTCGCTTGATGGAGGATATCCCAGTTAATTAATTTTCCGGCCCATTCAATCATGACCCTTCCATTCAGTGGACGGATATCAATCCCAAAAAATCAGTTTTACTTTTCCTAACCAAGTCAATTTGCATGAATTTGACACATTACAAGAAATCATGTTTAACAGTAATTACTCTAGGAAGTACGAAACAATACTCGATCTAATTGTTTTTCTTGTTTATGTGCTGCGTAACGCAAAATAAACAGCTTTATTAGATGAATAAATTATCGACCGCTGCTATTAAATTAAATTATATTAAACCCATTATTGACGATTGTTTCATTCCGCCGCGCGTCCGAAGCATCGTTCGAAGGACACGGATGTTGAGATTTCTAGTGCTGCTCATCATCGTCGTCGTCGTTGTTGTTGTTGTCGTCGTTATTCATTGGCTTTATTGTTCCGGTTCCGACCAATCGAGAAATCGCGAAATCTCTCAAAGCCGGAGGGGAGCTCACTCAACTCTCCACTCGACAGCACAGAGCCAGGCCTATTTTACGCAAATTTACTGCACTCTAATTGACTTATTACCGCGCGCAACGACGACGACGACGATTGTCAAACGCATGCATTATTGTGCAAATCTGCATGCACAGCGCGTAACTAGCTAACGGCGTTTGGGTTGGGGGTGGCGTGGTGGGTACACACTAGTAAACAACAGAACCACCCCCCTCACTGACTGACAAACTCACAATCGTGACCATTCATTGGAAATTGTGTGCGGTAAAGTTGTTGTTAGCTGAAGTATGCAACATTCTGGTGAACGCAGCAACTAAGCAAGCCCAAACATTATTAGGCGGTTGGACTTTGTTTCACCGCGGCGGTACGGTGAGGTACGGTGTGGTACGGTGGAGCAGCAGCGGCGGTTTGTCGGCGAAAGTCGAGACCCGCGCGTGAGCGTAATTATCGTTGACCATGCCATCAATCGACCTCCAATGTGGCGGAGAGAATAGCTGTTCAAACTTTATCTGCTCGGTTGGACAATGGTTGTTGTTTTTTCTGTTATAGTCAACATAAGTGTAAAAAAATTAGACTTGTGGCAGTCGTGTTCGCAACAAGTTACCAGCTCGTAACATATTATCGATATCGTTCACTAATAATTGGACTGTTCGTTGGACTTATAAAACGATCGAATCGATTGGTTCATGTGATCGACAAATCGTAGTTTAAAGCATGAGGAATTTTTAGCTGGTCGCAGTTGGTCACACATTTGGATAAAATTATCTATAATATCACCTTCTGCAATAAATTTTTAAACGTTATTTGTCTAAAGAGCTCCTATTATTGGACGGAATGAGCCTTTGAAATTTGAGAAAAACCAAGCTTGTCTTTTTGATGCTATCCAATCCTGTTCCGTCCCGTCCAAACATGTTTCGTCATATCTGCTTCGTTAATCGTTAAACTACAACTTTTAAGGTCCGAATATTAAGCTGCAGAAGCAGAATCCATGTATGAGTGTGGCGTCTGTTTTTGGGAATTGAGAAGTAATGGAGGAAATATGTCCAAAGAAAACCTGGGCCTTGGGTCTAAAAAACGCCTTAAGGCTTCACACTTGCTCATCGACACACGATTGACAATTACGGGGCTAGTGCAACGATCCTACTGACCCCAAAACATACGACGACTGGCTTGTGGATTTCACGTCGCGGGAAGCAACTGAAATGATTATGCTAGAAATTGAGATTGACTAACTGAATGTATTTATTTAGTTTAAACAACCCGTTTTTGAAAATTGCAAAATTTCGATGACGCGTTGATTTTATCCACCAATCATATCAATATGCACGATAAAATTTAATGTGCATATGCTGTAAACCAACGGAGACTGCTGAAAATTTATTAGTTACTAGTTGAGCCCGAATCTTACGATCCGGAAAATATAAATGTCTGTTCAGAATTCAGAAAACTGCGGATACATTTCATTGACCAGTATTTGCGAAGATGTTTAATCTTTGTATTAGTTCTTTGAGTTCTTATATTGCATAATACAGCACTAAGATGTTGTACATAAAAGAGTCAACCGGAAACTGAAACAGATAGTTTTAATGCTCGCATTGGATTTTATTTATATGAAGAAAAACATCTCCACTGTGCTAATTCTATAACAGGTGGCAACTAAAATTTTGGAATTTTTTTCTCAGGCTGTCAAAAAAAGACAGATACATGGAGAAGATCGTATTTACCAAAATTAAAGATACATTATCTACTGTTGAAAAAAATTAGTGTACATTTGAAAACAATCCGCAATCGGCTGTTCGGCGAAGCTTTCGTTTGACGTCGAAACAGGAGCATTGTACGGCCTTCATGTCAACTTTACGAATGCATCTCTTGATTCTACCAATCAACTGTTTGCAATTCGTGGCTCTCCAGTTATTTTTGTACACCAAAGAACTCAAAGTCCCGAAGAAATCTTCGATTGGGCGCACTGCGACAGATTTTTCGGGTCGTGGTTTTTGGGTAAAAATGGGATCGAATGGGAACAATTGTGTTTTTTGGCGTAATGCGATGATGCTCTATCCGGCCAAAACACGTATTGTCCATCTGCATGATGTTTTTGTAGAAACGGGATCAATATTTTCTCCAAACATTCGTCTGGTGCATCTCAATTGACAGCCAAACCAGAGGGCTTGTTGTTGAAGAAACGAGAAAGAGAACGATGTCCTTCTGCGTCCATAATTTTGGCTGGTCTTCCACTGGCTTGCTTCCGAATAGTTGTTGGGCCGCTTAGGATATGGTAAACAGTCGAAGCCGCAACATATTTGCTTTTTAAATGTTGTACCGTATACTTTTTGCCAAGATTTCTGTTGCAGTACGTTGAAGTGTACAACGCGCTCCCGGAATGCTTATTTCGACGCCATTTTTAACAAAACTGGGCAAGCATAAACAAAACAAAATATAAACAAAAAGAGGAGATAGAGAGAGAGAGCTAATATATACATACTCTCATTTCTCTCTGAGCTCGTTTGTTGTTGAGCTTAAGGATCGCGAAAAATTTCCAAAATTTTAGTTGCCATCCGTTAGGTGGGCAAAATGGCTCTTTTGTGTGAGTGGCCCTGAACCGTCCATTGTCTGCCGCGTACCGATTTCTTATGGTCGGTGTTAAGTCAGACAGAACCGAGTGACAAAATTCTGACTTCGAGAAAAACGCATTCAAAGTTTACTGCATTCGAAATCATCTTATATATAACTCTGGCTGTTTGCAACATTTACGTAGTCTGATTAGAGTAAAATGTTTCTTAGAAAATTCTTGATCGTTTGCTGTGATTAACTCATTTTTCAAAATTTTGTGAACAATTTAGTCAAGCAGTCTAGTCGAGCGGTCGGGTCAAGTGGTTCAGTTGAGCAGTTTAATCGAGCAGTCCAGTCGAACAGTTTAATCGAGCAGCTGAGTCGTGTAGTCCAGTCAAGCAGTCGAACCGAGTAGTCCAGCCGAACGTTGAGTCGAGCAGTAGAGCCAAGTAGTCCAGTCGAGCAGTTGAATCGAGCAGCTAAGTCGAGCTGTCGAATCAAATAGAAGTCAAGCAGTTGAGTCGAGCAGTCTAGTTGAGCAGTTGAATCATGCTGTTCAGTAAAGCAGTACAGTCGAGCAGTCGAGTCGAGCATTTTAATCGAGCAGTCAAGTCGAGCAGTTCAATCGAGCAGTTGAGTCGAGTAGTCCAGTCGAACAGTTTAATCGAGCAGTTGAGTCGAGTAGTCCAGTCGAGCAGTTGAGTCGAATAGTCCAGTCGAACAGTTAGATCGAGTAGTCTAGTAGACCAGTTGAATCGAGCAACCGAGTTGAGCAGTTGAGTCGAGCAGCCGATTCGAATAGTCCAATCGAGTAGTTGAGTTAAGCAGTTGAGTTCAGTAGTTTAGTCGTGCAGTTGAGTCGAGCAGTTGACTCGAGTAGTCCAGTCGAGCAGTGCACAGTGGTTTAAAAAGCGAAAAACGCGAATCTGACGTTCTTAAGAGGAAAAACGTAAATAAAATGCTATGCTGAGCAAAGTTGTTGTATGTTACCAAAAACCACTTTTGGCATGAATAAAGCTTTGATTAATCCACCTGTAAAGGAGATAAAAATTTTATTTTTTCAACGATTTGATAAAACAATTTGGTTTCTTCGGCAAACTTCTGGAAAGTAAAATTAGAGCTGTAAGATGCCAAATTTTGTATTTCATTACTTTTATGCAAGAACGAGAAACATGATACTCTATTCACTCTTTTGCGCACACTTTAACATCACGATGAAAAAGAGAGCTAGCACTATGGCTAGATCTCTTTTTCATCTGCCTCACTCGCGGACACTCAAAAAAGAGTAATTCAAAATAGTATGTAATTATGTCAAGCAGTCTAGGGTTTATTAAAAAATATCGATGAAAGGTTATAAATGACAATTTTTGAGAGACGCTTTAGTCCCACACTAACCAAGGGATACTAACGAAGGTACCTGAGTGTGAAAGCCAAAATATTAATCTTTCAAATGATTATTATGTTTTCTACAACTATTGGCCACTTTCGGCGATATTGTGGCACGAAAAAGTACTATTTTTCGACAAATAAGTCATTAAACTAATATGAAGCATCAAGATATTGTTATGATATTATGACAAAACGATGTGTTTTGAAAATATAGACAAGTCTCTAGAACATAGTGGGCCTTCAAAATCCCATCAAAAATAGTTAAATGGATTTTTTTGAAAAAGTTGTAGATCGTTTATTTGAAGAGATAGAGCTAAAGTGTCTTCGGCAAAGATTTTTCAAATTTTATTTTCTACAAGTTTGCCGATGAAATCAAATTGTTTTATCAAATCGTTGAAAAAATAAAATTTTTATCTCCTTTTTAGGAGGATTAATCAAAAATTCATTCATGCCAAAAGTTGCTTTTGATGACATACAACAACTTTGCTACAGATAGTAAAGCATTTTATTTGCGTTTTTCCTCTAAAAACGCCAGGTTCGCGTTTATCGCTTTTTAAACCACTGTACAGTTGAGTCGAGCAGTTGGGTGGTCCAGTGGAGCAGTTGAATCGAGCAGTTACGTCGAGTTGTCGAATCAAATAGAAGTCAAGCAGTTGAGTCGAGCAGTCTAGTTGAGCAGTTGAATCAAGCTGTTCAGCAAAGCAGTCCAGTCGAGCTGTTAAATCGAGCAATCGAGTTGAGCATTTTAATCGAGCAGTCAAGTCGAGCAGTTTAATCGGGCGGTTGAGTCGAGTAGTCCAATCGAACAGTTTAATCGAGCAGTTGAGTCGAGTAGTCCAGTCGAGCAGTTAGACCGAGTAATCGGGTTGAGCAGCTGAGTCGAGCAGCCGATTCGAATAGTCCAATCGAGTAGTTGAGTCAAGCAGTTGAGTTCAGTAGTTTAGTCGAGTAGTTGAGTCGAGTCGATTCGAGCATTTGAGTCGAGTAGTCCAGTCGAGCACTGGAATCAAGCAGTTGAGTCGAGTATCGAATCGAACAGTTAAGTCAAGCAGTTGAGTCGAGCAGTACAGTCGAGTAGTTGAATCAAGCTGTCCAGTCAAGCAGCCGAATCGAACAGTCCAGTCGAGCAGTTCAATCATTCAATTATGTCGAGCAATTGGGTCAAGTAGTAAGTCGAAAAAATGTGTCAAGTAGTCGAATCGAGTAGTTAAGTCGAGCAGTTCTGTTGAGCAGTCCAATCTACCAATCAAATCGAGCAGTCTAATCGACCAGTGCAGTCGAGCAGTCTAGTCAACCAGTTGAGCAATCGAGCAGTCCAGCAGTCAATCAGTGACTGAGGTAACTGCGAATACAACCCATTGCTACGAAAGCATGACGTCCTGTCAGGGGTCTGTTTCTAGTTACCGATAAGCCTCTTATGACGTCCTGGTTTTCGGTACAGACATAAGCCTCTTATATAAATAGATTATTATTATACGGGATATTTGATTACGGTCAGTATAAACCAAATCGATCAGGAGAATCTTACAGTAAAACTTTAACTTTTCTGCTCACGGGTGTATTTTTAAGTTAACAAAACTGGTGGACTGAAACAATGCTTTATAGCTTTGTAGCGAAAAGCTTTATTAAACTATGGCGGTAGTATGTGATCAGACTACTTGAGCCTATAACCTTATTCTTAAAGTGGTTATAAAAACTTTCTGAAGAGTGAGACCCTTGGTCGGAAAGCAGTCTTGAAGCGGTCAACAGAAAGTGCTGGTGGAGCTCATAATTCTATTAGCGGTTTTATGAAATTGGTCATGAAAACCACTAGAGGAACGTAATTAATCTTAGAATTGTTACTTGGGACGCATTTTTTACTATCTCTTTGCCTTTTCCCGGATTATTTTGCAAGTGCTACGTATAGTCTGTGTTTGGGAATTTGAAAAATCGCGCAGAAGATGTATGGGGAAATTACGCCCGAAATTACTGGGAATTTTCACCCATCATCAATTTCCACTATTTAGCGATTTCTTCTATTTTTGTCAATCATTCCGTAGGAAAATTTCTGATCGATTAATCTAACATCTTTTTACGAAACCTGACCACTTTTTTATTTGCCTTTCCATAAGACGTCAAAACTGTTAAGTTTCTTTACACTGAAAATGAATAATTCACGTTCAAACGAGGCCACTACTAACACGAGGTCTTCAAATATTGGAACTTTTGTACTTGATTGGTTGAAAATGGTTAAAAAATGAGATTTACACTTTTAATACCTCGAAACAGTGGGCTCCTCATTCGCCGCGGGGCCCGACATTTAAAAAAAGTTGAATTTTGAGCCAACCTTGAGATCTATATTATGTAATATTTGCTAAATTTGCAATGAAACAACCAACAAATGGCATGGTTCTGTAAGGAAGAAGAACAGAACTTTTAAATGGAGTTAAAAAAATTTTGGCGGCCATCTTGGGTTTGGTCGCCATATTAGATTTTATCAAAAAATCGCCTTTTTGCCATGAGCCACGCAACCAATTTTCATTGTAAGACCACCATTGGAAAGTTGAGAAAAAATGCTACGCGAAACATTCATCAAATTAGGTGTCCAGAAGATTTGCAAAAAATTGAATTTTTTTAAAACTAGCGGGCCCCTTGGCGAACGAGTCTACTATTTCTAGGTATTAAAAGTGTGGTTCCTATTTTTTGTTGAAAATGATTCAACCAATCAAGTACAAAAGTTCCAATATTTAAAGACTTGGTATCAGTAGTGGCTGCGTTTCCACGAGAATTGCTTAACTTTTCTTCCTTCAATCTAAGCAACAAATTGGATGACATGAAATAAGTGATCTTTCCCTTCTCCAGCAACACTAATAAAATTGAACAAGCAATTTTTGAATAATCTAGCGCTGATCAAATCACATCTATTAAGGAAAGGCCAATGGTTACTTCAATTCCAAATTGAACTTTCACTAGCGTACCGGTTACGGGTACGCTGGCTGCAGTGTTTTGCCCTGTTTTGCTCACACACATAAAATAGAAAATTGTAAATAATCATAACCTTTTCTAACGATCACCACCGTCAAGCATATCCTGGACTAGATCACTGCGTAATTGACTGATATAATTCAAGTCAAATGATGGTCTTTAGGAATGAATGTGCAATCTAAATAGCTTTTCAAAAAGTATAAAATAGTTTACTGCTCCTCAATCAATTGACATATGCTTTAGATTACATACTATAAACTAGCTCTTAACGAAATAATATGTTACCCAAGGTATTGTCGATCACTAGGACCTTCTCTTTCCAATCATTCTGCTAGTAAATGACATTTGAGGCGAACAAAGCTATATCAATTTACTTTTAATACCACGCTAAATGTGTATGGTATGGTTAGTTGACGGTGTTTGGCTGCGAGCGACAATTGTTGTTCAAACGATGCCTGGTGGTCTGGTGAGTACGGCAGGCTGCGTACAATTATTCGTCAAAGTATTTTTTGATCGTGATAGCAACATGTGACCGAACATTGTCATGAGGGGAATTTAAAATTCTACAATTCAGATCGTTGGTATGCCATTCAATTTCTTATTTGCTGGTTCAACCCTCCTGTGGGGTTTCTCATATTTTGTCTTCACCTTAACACTGCCCATAATAAATTCAGTATAGGTCAGTTATCAGCGCACAGAAGTGATCAAAGTAATTTAAAGTGAAGATAATTTACTAGATGCACACTATTGAGGGATCTTGCGAACGCTGCGTCAAAACGACTCAAGCGAATGCTGGGGCCACTACTTGCATGGGCTTTTGCGAAATGTGTCTGATTGGACACGCCTTTTGTAAAAATACTCCAAAAGCTTAAGGAAGCAGCAGGAAGAACGAGGAGGATTCGAAATAAGCCCTCTTAGTTAAGCGCAAGCAGATGGCTCTTACATTGCTACCGACGAACCTCCGTAAAATGCTGTTGAGCTGAGTGTTTCAAGGTTGCTAAGCCGCTTCTTAGCGGCTTGCACTACATCTTTCCCCTCTTAAGGAATTATTTCAGCTGTGCTTGTGCGGCCTAGCACAACCGATGTGTTAAAGGAATGCTTGCAGTATGACGGATCATTGGATAATTCCATTCAATTTAGTTTAATTAAAACTAAGAATATATGACTACACTGAATACGGGCGCCTTGTCACAAGGTGTCATAAAAAAAAAACTATTGGGATCCTATTCAACTGCTTTTCATCGCACAAGTCTAATACTCCACGGTACATCTAGTAACTTCTGTGACAACCTCAGCTCTCAGCTTCCACAACAGAACTCTTTTTAAGTCGGTGTTAAACGTACTACCAAAACGTGCATGGACTCCGAATAATCGATACTGGAAAAGCCTTATCCGTCTTCAAATGCAACGAATCGTAATCGGCTGAACATTAGAAAATTTCGTGGTGAGGGTATGTTGGTTGCAGGGCTAGTGAATGAACGCCCAATTGCTTCATGGACCCTTCTCTAATATTTTAAACACTGTTGCAATTATGGATCAAAGTGGCCATCGTGATCTACCTCTCTTCGGACTTGTCGGTATGACTTATTAACCGTCCAATCGCGAAGATGACGTAAGTAGTATCAATAAATACGTCAATGCGGCAGGAATAACAATCTTAGTGTGATCAGTGATTACAATCTTCTCCTTCTAGCCTTGACTATCAACACTCTGGCGACTTTTGCGACTTGTGCTGCGTTCTTAGATGATTTCTGATTACACAGCGTAACGAATAATCGCTTTCTAGACCCAATGTTGCAAATCGAGCAAGAAGCCTACCTTGTTTACTCTCACGCAAGTGCGTATGAGAAGCATAGCATTCAAAGAAACAATCACCGATGCTGTGTGCAGACATTCCGTTACCTACACACTCGCGCACGCACATCCTCACATCGTCTTCCTGCATAGCTTTTTCGCAAGTCAAATAACTCCTGAGCAATCAGCTGCCCGTGAGGGGCATAGTGGCACACTGGGATACAGGTTTCGCATTACTTTTTCTTTTCTTCGTCTTCCTCGCCCCCGATTTTACTCACGGGCGGGTGTGCGAGCTCCCGCGTGTAATCGGCATCAGCTGTTCGAGCCGAAACGAAGAACGAGAGCGACGACCGTAGCTATTCGCTAAACACGCACTCGCATAAACTCGTCTCAATGCATGAATAAGTACGAGCGAGAGTCCGAAAGGGACGCTTACGCTGGCGCGTTCGTTAGTGTAAGTACGCGTGAGTGAGAAAATTAGACCACACGAATGTGGGCTTCGCAAAACTGCCTAGACCCGCTTGCTAGGCTCCTTCTAGCTAACAATTCAGCAATGAAACTTCCTTTTACACAAGATTTAACACTGACAGTAATAAAATGTCATTTGAATCTCCGAGATAGCACTACGCCTAACGGAACGGCACTACATTCCGCACTCGAAACTTGACGCTTACGCCACTGATGCAAGTGGACGACAAGTCGACAAACGAACTCCGGTGCTGTGTGCAAACATTCTGCTAACTGGTGGTTGTAAGCTAAATACACAATCGCAAAAATTCGTCCCAGTGCATGCATAAATAAGAGTTGGATCACACGAGCTTGGGCTTCGCAATATTGGTATCAGGTATCATTGTCCCATTGACTCAGGTCTTCGGGTCAGGTCCTATTGACTCTTACAACCTCTCTCAGTCTCATACAAAATTGTAAAAAAGCGAAAAAAATCAATGGACCAAGATTGAACCCTTGCGGGCACCAGATCGATTACAAAATTGGTTCGAATGTGTATTGCGTACTATTGTAGGCAAAGACCGATTAACCAGGTATGACCTCAGCCAGTTTAAAAACTTTGCCACCATACCCATCCTCATCACTTTAACAAATCATGGTCCACATGGCCAAAGATCGCCTTCAAATCTGTATTGATATAATCGATTTGAGCTCCGTTTTCCATGCTTTGGCTACAGTATAATATGAACTGCATCAAATCCGTAGTATTTAACCCAACATCTCGAGAAAAAACACCGTACTGCTCACGAGAGATATGACGCATTCCTTTATGGAACAGCCAGTATTCTTTTTGAGCATCTTAGTAGAGCCTCAAATAAGAGTAAATGAAATTTTTTCCATTTTATTTTGGAACTATGGATTTCACAAAATATTCACTTGGTGGCGAATGATTCGTACACAGAATATTTACTATAAAATAGTTCGTAAAGCAAATTATTGACCTGCACAAATACTTCGCAGATACGTGCAACGTTTGTTACCTACAACCTTCTTCAGTGTTTTGGTGAGAAATCACTATTTGAGTATGGTAGCCAACGCTTGAAAAATTTGACAGTCATGGTGCATGAAGGCGAATATCAAACGCATTCAGTGCATACAGTTTTGCATTCTTTTATCTGTCAGCCCGTGGGCATGACTACTGAACTGCTGACAGTGTTTGTCTTTCGAAGTAGACCCTTCAAAACAATTAATTTACGAACTGTAGTGTTGAATGATTGCTCAATTAACCTGTCAGTTAATTTTCTTGCTATTGACCGATATTTTAGATTTGAAAGATAAGTTTTTTAGACTGCCTGCTTCTTAAAATCTACCAAAACCAGACTGAAAGCAGTTAATCAAAACTTGTAAGTAATGTTTACGTTTATTGTAATTTCGTTGGCCGTTGTCGGCAGTTCAAAATGAATGAATGATTCACATTCAATTTCGTTAATTGTCGAGAATGCATGAATGTAGAGAACAACACGAACATGAGCGCAAGTGATTCCCTCGAATCGTTGGTTTCGGATTGGCAATGCTGAATTTATTTCATCTGTACTAGAAATAGCAAATATTGAGCAGTATATTGCATCAATTCAGGCGTATTAGACCAACCTCGAGTTTTTAGTCTTGTCCTTGAAAGGCGATCAAACATATTTTTATTAATATTTTTTAAAACGGTGGTTCTACAATTGATGAAGGGACGGTAGGGGAAAGTAATGAAATTTTTTTTGGAAAATGAAGGGGAAAGATGTCCTACTCTGGGGTATCTTGGAACACCTGCATACATACGTTTCTATTTTGGAAATTGAGGAAGTGTCTGATGCGAAGAATGATTAATTGGATGAAGTGGACATTTTCGATATAGACCAAAAATATATTGGGGTGATGGCAGGTGGAGTTGGTTGATATTCGACTGTTTTGCTAACTAAACTACCGCCGCCCGCTAGATTAAGTAGACTAACCGAAAAATCGTGGGTGCGAACCCCACCTGCCATCATCCCGATATATTTTTAGTCTGTATCGAAATTGTTCACTTCATCCAATTAATGATTCTTTGTAACAGATACTTCCTCATTTTCCAAAATGGTTTACGTCATGCCCGTCTATGGTCATAACGCTACAGTAAATATTGCCTACCAACGGTTTGGTGGAAAATTTCATTCAACTTTTGTTATGTTTGCCACGACGAGCTCACACAGCAAATGTAGCTTCCCCATGGGTATGCCATTCATTTGCTTGTAGGATTTACCCCTCAATGTGAAATAATTTTCTTCCACACGCTGCACAATGGGCAAAAACGAGCTCGTAATCCCAAGAATTAGAAGCCACTGGTTTAGACCTAGGCCACCTATCCCTATGTAAAAAATGCAGGAAATCGATTGGTGATAGTTTCCTCGCAGAAGTCCTCGGGAAGTGGTCCATTTTGCCCTATTATCCCCAAAAATCATTATAAAAGCTAATTAAATAATATAGAAACCGCTTTGCTGCCCTTGAAATGAACTCAAACAGCTTCCAAATGTTGATAAAATTTCAGAAGAAACAAATCCCATCTATTCCATACTGTGCGAAATGCAAGAATAGTCAATTTTGCCCCCCAATTCACCCCCATCCACATAGCTAACCTAATTAAAGCGATTAAAACTAACTCAAAGGCAAAAACAGTCTTCAGAAAAAATGTGTATTTTATCATGCTGAATAACTTTCGAGAACAGTTGAAAGCAATAAATAAATTGAATGCAAAGTTATTGTGCAGAATTGATTTTTAGGTGTACTTTTAAAACAAATCATTATATCTCGCAACTAGTAAAAGATATGTAGTTACTATATTCAGCAAAGTTGCTTATTTTAGTGTGTTCTATCATTTTTTTAAAGAAAAATTTTTTTTTTACGTATTTAAAAAAACAAAAGTTTGTATCACCCTGATAGATGAATATAGGATCACCCTGATAGTTTAAAAACATGCGCCGTATTTTATTGTTAAAGTTCTCTAAAGACATCATCGTCGAAAAATTGCGAATTTTTAACGCAATAGCAAATGAACGTGTTTTTGTAAATCTAGGAGAGAATCAGGCAAAACGGACCATTTGTGAATTCATTACGGTACTAAATCAATGACATTCAACTTTCCTGATGTCTTTCGAGTAAATTGGTACTATTTGAGGTGATTCCCCTGTCTTTGAATTAGTTTTAATCGCTCTCATTAGGTTTTACTATGTATTTAGAGGTGAATTTTGGGCAAAATGCACTATTCTTGCATTTCGCACAGTATGGAATGGATGGAATTTGATTCTTCTGATGTTTTGACAAAATTTGGAAGCTATTTGAGTTTGTTTCACGGGCGGCAAATAAGTTTTTATGCAGTTTAATTAGTTTTTATCATGATTTTTGTGGAAAATAGGGCAAAATGGACCACTTCCCGAAGTCTGCGCAGGATGAAACTATCACCATTCGATTTCCTGCATTTTTACATAGAAATAGGTATCTTGTAAGATTCCAAACCAGCGGCTTCTAATTCTTGGGATTACGGGCTCGTTTTTACCAATTGTGCAGCGATTTGGTGTGAAAATTTCATTCAACTTTTGTTATGTTTGCCACGACGAGCTCACACAGAAAATGGGGTTTCCCCATGGGTACGCCATTCGTTTGTTTGTAAAATTTACCCCTAATGTGAAATAATTTTCTTCCATACGCAGGTTGGTTACCAACAAATATCTACCAACTTTGTTTCGGTAATTGACATGACTGTGCTGGGGAGTTGGATAGTCTTTTAAAATAGTCAAGATTCAATTCACAGTCCCAAAGAAAGCAGCTTATTCACGAGAGTCTCTAGATGGTTTGATACTTCGCATGAAAAGGTAATCCTATGCGAACGCCTTTCTTGAAAGCAGGAAACAAAATGCAGAAAGAGGTTTTCCGAACCTCTTGGAACGTTGACAAACCCAGCGACCAGTTGCATATTGCAGTTCGCAGCGAACATAAGGACTCTTCGAAGCCACAACAGTGAGTTTTGCCTCTGAAGACGCCGAGTGGCAAATAAGCAGCCAGCGGATTTCATCAGGAGAACTCGTTGTTTCTGCATCTAGCGACATTACCGATTACCGACAGGCCTTGCTCTTTTCGTATCTGCTAGTGTTCCTCTATGCAACCTCAAGAAACTCGTATGAAAAGTGAAAAGGGAAAAGGGATTGCCTCGGACTACCACCCAAAAAAAATGACGGCCTAGAAACAGTGGAGGTTATATCGATAAACGGAGGAATGCGTTCAAGGGCTGTAGCGTTTCACACGGTGAAAACTTCAGACTATTTGAGAACTTGTAGACTGACAGACGTGCAGAATCATAACTGCGGCACCGCAAGGGTACATTCTGGATCCGAAATATTTGAATACAGTTTAAGCCTCCCCTCAAATCAATCTTAAACTACCCGGGGAGTGGTTGAAACCGTGGACCCTGTCAGTATTACAATGCTACTACTCGTAACCAGAGCTATACCACCACAGATATGAATATTTCAGTATAGATGAAATAAGATCAGAGGAGTAACGCTATTTATCAACTGTGCCCAGTGCAGGGCTTCGACCGATCCTTTTTTTCTACCACAGTCACACTAACGCGCATTCAAGTTCACACCGTCCGTTTAGTGGTGGAGTACGAACGCTATGCATAACACAACTGGCAGTTTGCTCAGTCAAACGCCGATTGCACGCAGTAGAACGAACGTGTTCTTTAGCTTTTTAACATTTTCGTTTCGATCAAGTTGCCTTTACCGTTTGGAGCAGCGAATGACTGCAAAACAGTCAAATGACTGGCAGTCACCACGCTAACGAAAAGCAACCGCACAATCGTATGATTCAATACTACAAAAAAAAACAACCACTACATGTGCATGGAAGAAGTCGGTCGGACTCCGTCCAATACAAACGAATATTTTGCTTGCGTCGAACCGATATCCGGGTGACACCATCGCATCGCACTATTACTGTATTACCATCGCACTATTACTGTGAGCAGCCGATTTAGAAACAAAAAGAGAAACGAAAAAATACGTCACCGTATGCTTCCAGTCAGTTTGCAGTTTATATTCTCAAAGCGCAAAGCAAAACGGGAGATCGACTGTTTGCTTTTGCTGAGATGCCGCATGATTTGTAAGACGGCAGCAGCGCAAGCGGCAGATTGACTGGATTCAAAAAACAGTCAAATGATCGTTCAAAAAGCGGAGTTTGAATGCGGAAAGTTCACATTCACGGCAGTCACATTCAACTTGCGATCCCTTTTCAAGCCCTGGTCCAGTGTAACTTACCGATTATGTAGAGAATGCTAGAGCAGTCTTTAAAGAGGAACTCCGTGGCGGTGCTGTGGCAGGATGCAGCCGATGCACGTCTCAGCAGGTGATATGTGACAGAATCTAGGTTGCATCAGGTCCACAGCAAAACCTTGCTCATCGTGAGAATGTTAAAGTAAGAGACCATCACATATGTGAAATCCCTAAGTTACTTTAATTTATTGAATCATGCCGCGTGGGAGTGTGTGGTGTGTATACGGACGGGAATGATAGAATTGTTAGAATGAAACAAAACTAGGTATCACACTACTTAATATAACGGGCCAGAGTAGTTTAGTGAGTAAAACATTCGGGTATCAACCGAAAGAGCGTGGATGTGAGCCCCACTTACCATTGCATAACCCAATATATTTTATATCCCAATTTTCCAGTTCATCCAATTAATCATTCTTCACATCAGACTATAACTCCCTTGCCAAAATGAAACTGGAGTCTAAAAATTCGACACGTTTTCTACATATGAGATATGTTAGCTGGTGTAGGACGTCGGACGACGAAAACTTTGTGCTTGATTTTGAGTATGTCATTTCAGTTTCTAGTCGTACCTTCCGAGTCGGCTGTGCTAACTGAGGGACTACCAGCGAACTTCACTGTACTTATTAACCGTTTATTGAGAAGGGAACCAGGGAGTGTTGCTGTGTCATGAAATAAAAAATGGTTACAGCACAGCTTCAAGGTTTTAGTATAAAGGTAACTTCTACCCGTAATTGCAGGGCAGGCTGCGAATTGCCACTGAGAAAAATAACGTGCATCGTTGTGTCAAATTTGCTTTCTGGACTACGTTCAAACACCGTCTCGTAAGGAATTTTAGGAGTATCAGCTTTCATTTAAATTTAACTGGAAAATAATTGCTTTTTCACTATCCACGTCACGTATCGCCGCATTCTTGCAGCATCGATCATTATTTTCGTTCCAGAAAACCCGTTCACCTAAATACATATTGCAGCAAATAGCAGTTTAATAGTTTTTTTTCTAATTTATGTTCTTTCTTTTCATCCTTGCAGGTATGTATAACAAACCGAACCACTCTCTTTTCGTAAGTATTTAATGGCTAAACTTCTTCGGAAACTGCTAGACGATGCGATGGTGAAAAACAACGTTCAAGGTTAATTCTCTTTCCACTCGCACCATCGGAAGTTCGCATCGAATTGCCCACCAAACCCCTCACTCACATTCTTTCGATAAGAAGATTGTCGGTGGTGCAAATAAATTAACAAATCACTTCCCAGTAGCGCTCGGCACCTGCTTAGAAGTCTAATTCCATTGCTGAGCAAACTAATCAGTGTCCTGCTGTCGTGGGTGGAAGACGGGGGTAGCGTGATTGTTATCGGGATTCGCTCTACCGTTACCACCACTCACAATGTGGCTATAGAAAGGAGCCAATTCCGAATACTTTTGTGCCAAACATTGCTGACGCCGTCGACGACGACGACGGGAAACAAGCCGAGTTCGAATCGACTCGAGACTGTGTCAAGGGCGACAGTGTAGCAATCCAAGCTCAAAGGACACCGGAAAAGCTCCGGAGCTCCACTTTTTGGCAGTTTACCAATACCTGCTACTACCACCGAACCAGCAATAGCAAACTACGGGCTGATATGATTCCGAGTCCGAGCCTAACCTACACCTACTTTCATCGATGTCGTCTCGCGGGCTCGCTCGGGCGGGCGGGTGGTCGCCTCGTTCGTTATCGTGTGTTTTTCAGTTTTCCTTTGCTCTCTGTGTTTGAAATATTGGTTTGGTTTTTCCATCAGCAGCAAGCAGCGTTTGAAGCGATTGAGTTTTTCGCCGGGCCCGGGCTGAGGGAGGCTTGTGACCTTCTTACTATTTTTTGGGTTATGGCCATGCTGGCTTGGCTTGGCTGGCAGAATGTGTGCCGGATCGAAACTTCGTCGTATCGCTGCTGTGGAGGTTAACATCGAAAGTTTGACCTTGTGGTGATTTTACTGCTGCGCTTTGATGGCTGTATAAATTAGAGGTTTATTTAGTCGTTAAGGTTTGCCATATCACTGGTACTAAATTACAGCTGAGATTTTTTATTGTTCATTGCTGAAAGTTTGTACTGAACGACCTTAAACATTCCACAGAAAAATGGCACAATAAGTAAGTGCGAACTTGAATGTGACCCACTGCTGGCCTGGACTGTTGATAGATTGTATGCCGCCGTTATCATTATCGCTGCGTTAAAATCCAATTGTTCGTGACTGTTCCAGTTTCACACCGATTAATCATCTGCGGAAGCCAGCGGTTGTTCGGTCGGATCGCGTTCTATTAGCTGACGTAACCGAGCGAACTTGTAACATCATCCTTTGATTTCATCGGTTCCGATCGCTAGCGAGAGCCCATTAGCACTCTTTTGAAACAAGCGGCGATGCCAATTTAAAGTACATTAACTCGCGCAATATTTATTTCCTTTCGCTCGCCGCGGCGCGGCGGGTGATGTTCCGCCAGCAGCCAGCATCCCATCGGATCGGTGTGATGATAGCTGATAACCTTTACCAGTGGGGTGCGAAAATTCGCAACTATTCCGAATGTGCGATCTTCGTTCCTAACGCTGGCTTGTTTATGTTGTTTATTTGATTTTCTATCCCAAATCGAAATCTGTTCTTAGTCTAGAATGTTATAAATGTTGAATAAAATAATCACAGATAAATTTTTTAATGTTCTGCGGTTTCGTAATTTGCATTCGTGAAAAATGTTTAAAAAAAATCACCCGACGTTTCGGCCAAATCCTTTGGCATTTTTCGGAAAATGATAAACCTCAAGCCTGTAGATCTTATTTCAACCAAAAATTACCTGCTGTTTCAGTTGCATACGGTACAGTTAAGGGTCAAATCGAAACAGTGTACACTTAACTTAATAGGGGAAATAATATTTGTCCATACGGAAATCGTTCTCTATTTGCTGAGGTCACGTCATTATTCTTAATTGCATCAGCCCGAGAAGAAATGAAGGCACGTACTCTCCATCTATCGCACTATTTGTTTGCTGATAAGCTGCAGGCTTGTCTTAATGTGATTTTTGATTTCAGTTTATTCTTGTTTTGAATCAACTTACTTTTGACAACAACAATTATTTGTTTAACAGTGCAGTAAAATTTCGGTTCCAAAGCTTAATTAATTGACGGTTGAAGGTGGTTTTCACTTTCTGCTATCTCAATTGAATGTTCAAATTTGCACCCGTACCCGAAATTAGTTCATTGCCAATTGGCTAACAAGTCTCACTGTGTACTGTGTTAACAATCAAAATCAATTGCGGTTTCCAGAGATGAAAGTTCAATCAAATTGGAACAGCGGGAATCTGTCTACGTGCATGACGGCTTCTACACACAATGTAGTAGTACACACTATTCCCATGCTAGGAGGCCAGGGAAAAAACCGGGGTATTTGACCCGAATCAAGCGGAAAGTTAGTATAGCAGTAGTAGGTAGGTAGGTATATTTGGCATTAGTCACGGCCTCTCCTCCAGGGAGACGACGACGCCGACGACGCAAACGGAACGTAAATAATTGCGCACGCGAATAGCCGCAGGCAGGCTGGCAGGCAGGCGCAAGAGAGTTCAATGGAACTCGAGCACCACCAGTAAAGTTATATTTTATTCTTTATTCGTCCCTTGAATCACAACACAACCACAACAACAGCAACAAAAAAGAACCGTCCGATCCGTCGTCGGTGCACTTCCTTTCATCACTACTCGTGTGGTCGCGATCATCAAGCGATCGCGCGGCGCGCGGGAGTGTTGACCTTTCTGATGCTGGTGCGTTTTTTTTTTGTTTATTTATTATTTTTAAGTGATTCTTTGTCTACTTGAATAAAAAATTCACACGCTAATGGTCTTGTTTAGCTGTTGTCCAAACTTGTGCGGTGATGATTCATCGAAAGTTGAAAAGTTCTTTCATTTTCAAAAAAAAAACAATCCTGACGCACCGTTGTGACCGGTTCGTCGACACCGAAAGCACTAAGCTTAAGTGATTTTTGCAACAAATTAATAAACCGCAGAGGGTTGAGTCAATTTCCCTGTTTATGACTTAAGCCAGAAATACGGTTGTCGCAAAACCAAACGAAAGACAACGATTCTAATACAGTGGAAAATGTTTAATATTACTGTGTCCTAATTTCCTTTGCTATCGTTCTATTTTGAATCAGTTTCGTGTTAGTGTTCTTCGATTCTTTTTTTAACATCTTTATATCATAAGATTTTTGGTTGTTCCACCTGTTTATCTCAATTTTATTCTAAAACTAATCTTTTCTTTATTTTATGTTCGTTACTTCTGCTTTGTTTAGTTCCATTTGAAACTTTTCTTAATTTAGTAACAAATCGAGTGTCATAATTAAACTTCAGTTTTCTTGACTGCTCACTTTACTCTCATCTGAAATATATTTGTTTCACTCAATATTAAAACACATTTGTTGCAGTAGTTTTTTACAATCAACGGTGGGAACGGTAGAAGGTGATTAAACAAAAGTTTTGATTGCCTTTCAAGGAAGACAGGGTGTGAAAGGAAGAGTGGAAAATTAGGTAATGAAGGGTCATTGAAGTAATGCTTATTAAGTTTGTATAACGTTCCTCTTTACCCAAGTTGGAAGATCCGCGGATCGAACCAAGCTCTAATGGGAGCCAATTGTAACTGGCTTCGATGCCAACTTTTCCCCGTAGGCTCTGTGGATTGCAGATATTGGTTTGGTGGACCTTTGAACAACAGCAGAGTCAATTCGATTCGCGGATCCCCCAGCTTGGGTTAAAAGGAACGTTATACAAACTTAATAAGCTGTTACTTCAATGACCCTCCCTGACCTCTTTTTCCGCTCTTTTCGCTTCACGCCTTATCTCCCTTGAGATACTATTAACATCTTTGTTTCATCACTTTGTTCTATCGTTGCCTCCGACGATTGTAAAAAACTACCCTTGTAAAATATAATTAAATGTCTAACTCCAATTCAAAGGTTGAGTCAAAAACAAGAAGTTAGTCTGCATTTATTGCATTTTTCTTTTATTTCTGTACTAGCTGACCCGACAAACTTCGTATTGCCACAAATTAACCTGTGTTGTACATAAATCATGGATCTCGGATGATCTTTGTCACAATCTCGAGTTTTGCAAGCCCCCCAATGGGCGGCGCTTCCGACGGCGGGTCACCGGCAACACTCACGACCGTCTCGTCCTGAATGATCTAGTGTTACTATAGATAGTTTTTGTGGTCTTGTATTGACTAATGTTTTATGGAAGAGTCTCGAATTTCTCGAGTTTGATTAGTTTTTGAGTTTCGCAAAAATTTCTGTTTTATTTGTATGAGAGTCCATATCCCCCTACCACAGGGGTGAGAGGTCTCTAACTATCGTAAAATAAATTCAAGACTCCAAAATCTCCCACATGCCAAATTTGGTTCCATTTGCTTGATTAGTTCTAGAGTTATGAGGAAATTTGCATTTTGTTTGTATGAGAGCCCCCCCTCTTAAAAAGGTAAGGGGTCCTAATTCATCATAGAAAAAATGGTTGCCTCCAAAAACACCCACATGCCAAATATGGTTCCATTAGCTTGATTAGTTCTCGAATTATGAGGAAATTTGTATTTCATTTGTGTAGAAGCACCCCCTCTTAAAGTTGGGAGGAGTCCTAATTCACCATAGAAGATATTTTTGCCTCCAGAAACCTCCACATGCCAAATTTGGTTCTATTTGCTTTATTAGTTCTCGAGTTATGAGGAAATTTGAATTTCATTTGTATAGGAGCCCCCCCTCCTAAAGTGGGTAGGGGTTCCAATTTATCATAGAAAAAATTTTTGTCTCCTAAAACACCCACGTGTCAAATTTGGTTCCATTTGCTTGATTAGTTCTCGAGTTATGAGGAAATTTGTATTTCGTTTGTATAGGAGCCCCCCCCTCTTAAAGTGGGGAGGGGTTCTAATTCACCATAGAAAATATTCATGCCCTAGAAAACTTTCACATGCCAAATTTGGTTCCATTTGCTTGATTAATTCTCGAGTTATGAGGAAATTTGCATTTCATTTGTATAGGAGCCCCCCTTCCTAAAGTGGGGAGGGGTCCCAATTCATCATAGAAAAAAATTTTATCTCCAAAAACACCCACGTGCCCAATTTTGTTCCATTTGCTTGATTAGTTCTCGAGTTATGAGGAAATTTGTATTTCGTTTGTATAGGAGCCCCCCCTCTTAAAGTGGGGAGGGGTCCTTATTCACCATAGAAAATATTCTTGCCCTCTAAAACTTTCACATTCCAAATTTTGTTCCATTTGCTTGATTAGTTCTTCAGTTATGAGGAAATTTGTATTCCATGTGTATAGGATCCCCCCCTCCTAAAACGGGGAGGGGTCCCAATTCATCATAGAAAAAATTTTTGTCTCCAAAAACACCCACATGCCAAATTTTGTTCCATTTGCTTAATTACTTCTCGAGTTATGAGGAAAATTGTGTTTCTTTGGTACAGGAGCCCCCCCTCTTAAAGTGGGGAGGGGTCCTAATTTACTATAGAAAATATTCTTGCCCACGAAAACCTTCACATGCCAAATTTGGTTCCATTTGCTTGATTAGTTCTCGAGTTATGAGGAAATTTGTATGGAAGCCCCCCCTTTTAAAGAGGAGAGGAGTTATAATTCCCCTTATAAAGAGGGGAGGGGTCTCAGTTTACCATAGAATAAATTCTTGTCACCGAAAACACCAACATGCCAAATTTTGTTCTATTTGCTTGATTAGTTGTCGAGTTATGCAGAAATTTGTGTTTCATTTGTATGGGAGCCCCCCTCTTAGTGGGGGGAGGGGTTTCTAACCATCACTAAAACCTTTCCTGGCCCCAAAAAACCTTTACATGCATATTTTCATGCCGATTGGTTCAGTAGTTTTCGATTCTATAAGGAACATACGGACAGACAGACAGACAGACAGACAGACAGACAGACAGAAATCCTTCTTTATAGGTATAGATTATTTTTGTTATTGTTGCATTGATTTTGTGTCATTTCTTTGCCTGTTGGTATCATTTTATTATTGTATTTTTATTATTTTGTGTTAATTTTATAATAGTTTTTGCTTCATTTTTGTACCATTCTATTTACTATCTTACCATTTTAGAATAATTTTTGTCAAATGGATGCAAAATTGCGACTAATGTGGTTATGGGAAATAATAGTTTTCAATCTGAGTTACAATGTTATTCTTCCTCCTCTACGGTTGCATGCTTAGTCTAGTAGAATACTTGCGATATTTGGGGTGGTGTATGATTAGGTTGGCTTATCTTAGTTTCTTTGCTCAACGTAGAAACGGTTTTTCCAGCACTGCCTTTTTAAAATGAAATTAAATTTATTTCTAATTTATTTCTAAAAATATCTTCTTCAACAATATACGGTTTAACCATTTTCTGTTAAGCACACATTATATTCATTTTACATTACTTTACGCAAAAATTCAACAACCTTAAATTTATCACCATCGCGCGCACTTCTGACTTCGTTAGATTTTCGAGATCGAATTAAGTTTGAGTCTTTTTAAAGCTTCTGTATGTTTGAAATCCTGCTATCAGAAGCTCTCCGATTCCAAAAAATAGGCCGCTTTTGGAAATAATTCCCTGGACAATGTCACCCTGTGGCATTGAATACCTTACTTGTATTTTCAACGTAGCTGTAAGCGGCTATATATGAGTGACCCCTCCGTCCAAAGACTAGTATTATCACCCATACCGTTGCGAGTCTTTGTACCTCCTTCTGTCCACCAGTCTGGCAGAGGGATGAAATCAGAGATCTCCACTGCCGACAGTAACCCGTTGTGGCTTTTAACTGTCGCCAGGACTAAGGACTAAGCTGCGTCGCCATGAGCCTCTGAGTCTGTCTCTTCTACTTCTCTTCTACGCTGTCCTTGCGCATTCCAGTCGAGTGCTTCTCTGCAGATCTCATTCGCTCCTATCCTCAAGGTGTGTCCGATCCACTTCCACCTACGGCCACAAATTTCTGTTGCTATTGGCCGTTGATGACATTTCCTCTTTAGATATCCAGTTGTCAGGCCTTCAGGCACGAATGATATATCGCAGGCACCGATCATAAATAACTGCAGTTTTTGCATTGTGTCCGCTGAGGCATCACCAGTACGTATTTAACGTTTCGTGGTTATATTAAAAGGGTTTAACGTATGAGTGACCCCTCCGTCCGAAGAATGCCGGAGTGATATCACTGACACAGTTGACAGCGCAGCCGGTGATAAATATTCGTCGCAATTTACATTGGAGCAAACTTTCCCTTATGACTGACCTCTCCGCGTGGAGGCTTGGAGTGTTATCACTCCTACTGTCAACAGTTTGCTCAAAGGTGGACTTAGGATGTAGGGGTTTGAGCAATTTGATAAAAGCATACTAAATTGGCGAAGACGAGACAAAAACTTGTAATCAACGGTCACAATCATTAATTCTAAAAAAAGCAAAGCCTTGGGCTTAAACGTCTATTCTAAGACTTGAGGCTTCTTTATCGATAGACTTCACAGCCGGTATTAGAGTACAGGACAGGTACTGGGCTAGTGCTACAATCCCACTGACTATCTAGTAGCTCCGCCTAGCCAAGATTCGAACATACGACAACTGGCATGTTAGATTATTAGTTCTATTTGACGCAATAATTCTAATTCATGTATCATTTATATTTTCATTTTTGTCACTGTATCTTGTGTCATTTTTGTGGTTAATTTTTTTTGTTATTTTTCTACCATTTTTTATCATTCTAGTATCTTATGTGTGGTAGTTTTGTACCAGGATTTTGATACCACTATGGAAGAATTTTTGTGCCATTTCTTGTACCAATTCGGTTTTATTTTTTGTTTGATATATGAATTTTTGTTACCATTTGTTTTGCAATTTCGTTGTATTATTTTTGCATCATATTTGTATTATTTATGCTATTTTTGCTGAAATTCTTGCAGTCATTTTGGAGCTATGCTTGTTTGATTTTAGTCAGTGTGTGCAAAGCGCTCTCTCGTATGGTCTAATTTTCTCGTACACATGTTTTCGTTCTAACGAACGCAATGGCATGAGCACCTCTCTCGAAATACTTTTCTTATTTTTTCATGCTCTGCAACGAGTTTTTGCAAATGAATGTGCAAGTAAGATGAAGTAGAAATAAAAAAGAAAGCAAAAGCTACAAGCATACATCCTATTCACGCTCGCGGGCTATTGACAGCTCACGAGCTGTTGGTTTTGTGAGCGGACTGCGCAGAGCGACGCTACGAGGCTGTGCGCTCGCGAGTGTGTTGTTAGCAGAATGTAGGAACATAGAACCAACGGTGGTTTGTCGTACGCTTGCGTCAGTGCAGTAAAAGCCCAGACACAATGCATACGGATTTTTCTACGTAGCGGAAATTTGACAGAAAACCCATGGAAAACTGTCCAATTGCCGCAACGTAATAAAATCCGTATGCATTGTGTCTAGGCCTTAAGCGTTGGATGCTATGCTTCTCATACTCGCTCGCGCGTACGGGTCGACATCGTTTGCTTTTCGGTTTCTGTGTCATTTTTGTCATCAAAACATGATTTATATAATTTTTCAAAAGCGTAATTCAACATGGTAGACCTGTCATTCGAAATATTTAATGTCTTAAAAATAACCCTCGACTATACTTATTTTTGCACCATTTTTGTGCAATTTTTTGAACCATTTTGTGTCAATTTTGTGTTCTTTATGTGCTCATTTTTATCAAAATACAAGCAAACCTAAGAAAAATATTATTGTATGTTTTTTCATTTACTGAGAATTTTCTTGTATTTTTATAATAAAGGTTTTATTCAACGGTGGTTGATGTGTTATAAATGTTTTCAATTTGCGAAACCCAAGAAAGTCGGAAAATTTTAATTTGAGTTTTCCGTCAAAATTGCAAGCCTCGACCTTTTCCAAGTATTTTTCTCATTTAGGAGTTGTGCCTGCAATTTTGTACAATAATTTAGAAAAAATTATCAATTACAATAGCAATATAGCATCCATTTCCTAGGCCTTTAAAATAGCGGATCACAATTCATATTTTTTGTTTACCCCTTTATTATATAATTATATTGCCACCAACGAAAAATATTTGTTTTGCGTCTATAATGACATCAATATAATTATAGAAGCAAAATTAAAAATTTTTGTTGGTAGCAATATAGTTGCCACTGCCTTATAAAGGGTTAATACAACTTAACAGATGAACAGAGATACGTCATTTAATGAAACATAGCAAATCATTATTTATGACATCAAATTTCAAACAGAAACCGGACACAGTTGTCATAGTGGGCCCTGTTTTTTGCACGCCAATGAGTCGCCAAGGTAGATCCACCAGTGATAGAAAAATTCCACACAAACTACTGAGCAAAGTAAACCAAACTAGAACCTCAATTTCCTAGAACTTTGACTTTGGCATCACAGTTTCATGGTGTGAGCTAAATGTAAATTTTGTGTCTATAACATAACGCTATGAGGTCTATAACATGGTGAAAGTCGTATTGATCAAGTTAGAATAGTTTTTTTTCTGCATCATTCAGCAATTAGCTTTTCAAACCTCTATACATCGCTACAGCTCTACGTTCTCACTGCAAATCAGTCTTCAGCTGGCCAACGTCCCATAGTAATTGAAGAAAAATGCAAAGAGCAATGGTCCCACTTTGCTTCCTTACGACAGACTTGAGTTATCAGTGAAATGTATTGAGTTGAACGTATCTTGATGCAGTAAATCATTTTTTTCCGCTGTATCGCGAGAAGTCAATATCACAGATTGTGTTCTGACCACACTGCTTGGGTGACGTGGCACTACGCATGGTGTGGGTTTGCATTAAAATTTAAAATATCAGGAAATACTTTCCCTGACTTTGGCCTATATATTGCTTGTCTGTGTTTGTTCAAGTTTTTCATAAAATCATAAGTTTTTGTGCCCTTGAAAACACATACTTTTAACGCTGAAAATAAGTGGCATTTTACCATATTGTTTGTGTTGCCAAAAAGAATATTTTTGCCTGTGCTAAGACTAGAATCTCACTCCCACGTATTTGTTCCGTTCCTTTGAGCTCTACCAAACAAAATTTTTTGAAGAAAATTCAAATCTTCAAAGTTGAGAAATCACAAAGAATGTAACTCCACTGAAAACTTAGAATAGCTCGAAAAAGAACTTCAATTGAACCATTCAAAAATCTAAAAAAAATGCAAAAAAAATCTTAAGTGTAGACACTATCTAAGCAAACTCTAGGATCTACATGGTGTTTTCGGAACCTAACAGCCAGCTACAGATTACATGAGGTTTGTGGGGCTAGTGCTACGATCCTATTGGGTCTAACAGCTTCTCCCAGCCAAGAGTCGTACACACAACAATTGGCTTGTTAGACAAGTGTCGTCGTATTTCAGTGCCACCTGGGAGGTCCGCCCTGGCAACGATCTTTGAATTGGGATCTAAGAATCTGGGTGGATGGACGAATACAAGAGAACTGATTGAAAGGTTTCATTTATTTTACTTAGAAAAAGAGCCATCGACTAGACTCTTTGGTAACTGCTCAATTTTGCTCAATTCTACAGACATAGTGCTCCCAGTGAAGCTGGTCTGCGACAGATCCAAGCTAGGTTTCGGGAATACAACCCGCAGACTTATCATCATTGTCTGTGGATTTTAATGCGGCGTATGATTAAGTTAAACGAAATGGGCTGTGGCAGATAATTTTTAAACATGCTTTTCCGACGAAAATGATGAAGCTAACTCAAGCAAATGATGCTGAATGGCTCAATATCTTGTATATGAACAGTGGATATATAGTGCTAAAGCAGAAATGGACAGTTAAATTCAACCTACTTTGTAACAAAACGTCTATCTATCATATTTAATCTTCCATGAACTGTTAATTCTTTCAAAGCATCAAAGGCATTCACTCGTAACCTTTAGTTAAACACAAACTGGGATGTGCTTTTTGTTTAAATCCTTTCGTAATGCAGTACCAAATGGATTGTGACCTTTTCTTCTGCACTATTTATTCATATCACGAATCGTAGAATTTTTGCAATCACCCCTACGAGGGCAATTGACTTTGACCTATACACCAGTGTTGCCAGTCCTGAGTGAAACCTGTACAAGTAATATTTTTGCTGTCCACATACTTCTACAATCATTGCTGAAGAAAGTTTAAAATCGAATCAAAATTGAGATTCGCAACACGCAAACACTGACTGCTGGCATCCTTCTTGCGGTCAGGCGTTCGGAATCAACCAGGAAGCAGTTAAGATGTTATTCTACCCGTTGGATTTGTGCACTTTTTCCTGCGCCATCAAAGTTCTACGAACCGTCTCGTATCATCATGGCACACACGTCGTCATTAATTGCAGGGATGACGGGGATTGCCTCTCGTGCAGTTTGTCTCGTGGAAATGGAAGGCAAATGAAAGCGTGGGGGTACGTATTATATATATTTATAGTTGACCATCGCTGATGGTCGATTGCGATGCAATGGTCTCGTCCAACCAGAAGGATTGTTTGAAATCTTTCGTTCTTTGTGCGCACGTAAATCGAATAGACACACGATGTGAAGCGTCTAAGCAACTATAGCAAAACAACTTCACAAATCACACATTTACTTACACCACACACAAACGCACACGACTTATTAATGTAAAAATCCATCCAGGAAACGAGACTTAACATTTCAAGGTTACGAGGGCAAGTTCAGTGCGCGTCCAATGCGAGGATCGACTCCGTGTCTACACTCTACAGTCACATACCTACTGTAGTAAGGTACCTACATGCTTGCTGCAAAATACAATACAACTCGAACGGACAGACCCGTGTGCAGCGCCGCAGCAGCAGCACAGCCGGTGATGTGTCCGTCCAGTCGGGTACATTATATCCAATTCGAGCTGTGTCCGTAGTATAGTGTATTTTTATTTATTTTTTTTTTCGAATTGGAAACTAGTTTTTGTGTTGTTTCCTTTCGTCTTCTCTGGGTGGTTGGCGGTGGCGGTTTGAATCGAATGCTCATCACATCGCAATATCGGATTGTCGCTTGGTTGGCTGCTGGCAAGAGTGAATGGACAATCCTAGTTTACTCTTGGTAGGAGACATCCTTAGTTGATTTCAAAAATAACTCAATAACATTGAAGGGCTTAGCAAACTTTAGCGGGGGTTCTGAGGTTTTGTATTCTCTAACGAATAAGGTCAACTTTAAAAGACATTGTAGAATTC
The DNA here is from genome assembly GCF_943734655.1 of Sabethes cyaneus. Taxonomy (NCBI): domain Eukaryota; kingdom Metazoa; phylum Arthropoda; class Insecta; order Diptera; family Culicidae; genus Sabethes; species Sabethes cyaneus. Next base: position 36,488,747 of record NC_071355.1, read on the forward strand.
CATTGAAGCAGGACTAAATTTATTCGATGCCTAGTGGAAGAATTCGATTTGAAGTGAATTCAGTTCATTTCGCAGGAATTTAAATTCACAACGTTTCATCATTCTCGTGTGATAATTTTCACTCTGAAGTGACGTTAACATGCCTTGACTTTAATTTTCGCTCACCTTGAAGTTAATAACAGATGCTGCAACCTTGTACGCCGACCTACCGACAAGTTTTACTTTTTTCTTGTTGTCTAAACTTTAAATATTATACATCTAGCTTACCAAAGTATCATTGCCGACGAATACTGCCACGGTGCGTGTTGCTCTCTTGTTGATTTTCATTTTAAATTATATCGCGTCGTCTTATTGGAAACGAAAGTTTTTAGACATTTCACATGTTTCACGGTAACAGCTTTCTGATTGGGTAGTATTTACGTCGGAAAACCACACCACAGCATTTATGCCGGAAAACACCCATCTTCACGACACGGTCTCTACCTTACCTACGCTCTACAACACTCTACCTTTAGAACCTCTCCACCATCCTTCAAAGTGGTACGCGGATGATCGCCTCTAAGGACCACTCATCATAGAAGTAGAGTTTAAAAATATCAGTATGTACCATTCGGAAGTTTATACCAAGAGCAAATAAGCAAATAAAGTATTAAAGTGGTCCTATACTACTACCTTGCGGTACACTAAACAGAATAAATAAAACACTTGACGACATCGATTTTTCCGAAAACTCCAATGAATTTTTTTTCTATTGTCTCGGATATGACTAATTGATTACTCAACCCAACCATCGATTTCTTAGATTTATCAGCAATCTAGAAAAATATTTTAAAAAGTTTCCATATAATTTTTTCCGAATATTGAGAAAATTTGCCTTTGTCAAGATGTTAAATAAGTCGGAAACGAAAAACCAATCTGTCCAAAACTAAATGTGTAAAAGTGAACATGAGTATGAGTTCCGCCATAACTACAGAATGCCTGGACCGTTCTCCACTAAACTTGGTATATACGTTCCTTGACATAAGAAAATCAGTACCAGGGGTGGCTGGCAGACAAAGAGGAGGGGGGGGGGGCGAAAGGTGCTGAAACACTACTAAAGGAGGTCAGAATAAGGAAAAAGGGCTATGTTCTTCTTTATCGAAAAGGATCTACGGAGAGCAAAACAAATACCGGGGGAAAGTCGAGGCTAGGATGGGATAGGTCTGCTTACTTTACTTCACTTTACTCACTTCGCGAAACCATGCGCAATTCAGGAGACGTCGTCGGCCGCTGTCGGGTTCTCTGCTAAATTTTGTTTTCACTGGTCTCTCGTCCGGTATACTTGCTACATGGCCAGCCCATTGTAGCCTGCCGTGTTTTTGTAGCTTTACAATATCCGCATCTTTGTATACTTGGTATATATCATGATTCTGCACGCCAGCCATTCGAGTAGCACCTTGCAATGCAATGTTGAACAGTAAATTCGACAGTCCATCACCTTGCTTCAAACCATCTAACGTCACAAACGAGTCCGATGTTTCACCCCCTATCGTGACGCTTGATTTTGAACCATCAAGGGTACACGCACGTATCAGCCTAATAAGTTTTGTTAGAATACCTTGTTCAAGCATAATCTGTCACGGCTCATTTCGTTTAACTGAATCGTATGCTGCCTTGAAATCTATAAATAAATGCTGAATCTGCAAGCTTAATTCCCAGCATTTATGGAAGATCGCAAGGTGAACATTTGGTCCATCGTGAAGTCGTCGTCGACTCTCTCGAAAACCGCACTGGTATTCGCCAGCATAGGTTTCCTGCAACGGCCTCAGTCTGCGAAACAGGATGCGCGAGAGAATTTTGTATACAGAATTGAGGAGAATAATGCCTCGGTAATTGTTGCATTCGAGTCGATGGCCCTCTTTTTAAATAGGACATATGAGACCTTCCAACCAGTCCGGGATGGATAGTCGTCTAGTTTTTTGCATTTGGGGAATTTCCGAAACGACAGATGCGCAAGTTGCCGGAAGACAAAAGAAGGGTGGCTTCTGACAAGAGAATAGGTCCAAATCTAAATATCTAAAAATGAATGTATGTTTGAAGTATGTTTTGTATGACCCTCAAAATTCCGCAACGCCTGGACGTTTCTTTATCGAACTTAGCATGTGTTCCTTGACATACGGGAATTTTTTAATCGAGCAAAAAAAATATGGATTTCAGGCCTTTTTACTTAAAGTTTAAACGTGAAAACCAAATCTATGCTTGCTTTTAATAAATACGTTGTTATTTTTCATGCAAAAATCTACAAACAAAAAGACAAGAACGAAAGAAAAATTTTTTGGCTTAGTTTCGGAAATTCCACTGTTTGAACTTCCATTTCTATTTCGTGCTAGAAGCGTTAACTCAACTCGTACACTCAATTTTCGAGTTTTTCAGGCTGTAGAGCCCACAGACAATTGATTTTATAAGAAAAATTTATCTCATATCCTACCAATTATTTTTTTGCCCCCCGATTTTTCAAGTCAATTTCCAAGGGGGGTGACCAAAACGTTGAATATGATTTGCAATGGCCTTACCAAATGTGATTGCGTAGTTCAGAAAGTGCTTTTATTCCGTTTAAGAATAAAGCCAGTAAGGGGATCTCTGATAATTAATAGAATTATGTTTCTGGGGCACATCCCTATCTATCACAGCTGTCACAAACATCTCCGAAAATTGCCGGTTTGATTGAGTCGGCCTAGGGCTTAGGGTTAATAAGGGGATGTAAGCGTGATATCAGTCCTGATATAAAAAGAAATGAGGCAAAAATCGTAATTTCATGACGTAAAAGATATAGTTAAATGATACAAAAATGCTACAAAAGATGAAAGAAAACTAGAGCTGACAGGCTCATTCTGTGCATAGTCTATTGCTGGAGTCCAACAATATGCGAAAGTCGAAGACGGCGTGACTGTACAGTACATTACTGTGAGGTTTATTTTGTGAAAAATCCAAGGTTCACCAGTTTCTCCCACAGTACCGTGCTTCCCGAGCAGGAGTGAAGAGCAAAATAATATAAAAACAATATCAAACTGTGTTATAATGCTATATTTTGTTATCGAATAGATATGGAGATACATTGATAACACATTTTGTTATTGAGTAGATATTTAAAACAGTAGTTGTAAGATGAGTTTAATAACTGATTTTGTTATCATATCGTATTATGACCTTAAAATGTCATTCGATATATTTCATAAAATTTTATTTTATTGATTAAAAAGATTTTAGATTAAAAATATTTTATAAAATGATTTCTTAATATCTCATATGTTACTGCATTTGTTGTTCAATAACTAAAAATACTAAAATATGTTATTCCAAACTCTGAATACAGTCATGTTGTTGCTTTGTTATTCAAATAACACAAATAGTAATTTTTTTGGCCTTAAAGGAGCAAAATTTTGATATTATTTTTTGTTATTTTACCAACTATGTTAGCCAAAACAAGACCAAATTTTGATTAAAGTTACTCGATTTCCATAACACATTTTGATAGTATTTTGCTTATCTCTTCTGCTCGGGTTTGCCGACGAACGTCGTCCTTTGGATTTTTCGCTGCTTTGAAGTGGGTCTCCCAGGAGTCTCCGAGGAGATTTCTTCGAGCTTTGGCAATATGGTGATTGTAATGCTCTCGAAAATTCAATTCGGAGTCCAGCGGGAATCCCAACGTCACGTATCACCAGAAAGTTGCGCTTGCATCAGTCGGGAAACTTGTCGATGACTCTTTGCAACAGCTGTTAGTCAATGGAAGTTTTGCAGAAGCTTACAACCTTCCACTAAACATTAGCACACTTCGTTGAAAAATATGATAAACAGTAATGGTCGCAAATTACTGCCTTGTGGTACCCCCTAAACGAACGAAGAATTCTGATTCTATTGAGACCAGTTTTACGCACAGTTGACGATCGGTTAGGTACGATCCAGTTGATAAGGTTTGATGACACGCCGGTACTGTTAAGTTTGGTTAGCTGGATATGGTGATTAACTTTATCGAAGGCTGTCTTTAGATCCGTATACATCGCATTAACTTGAAGCCCCTGATCCATGTATGTAAGACAAAGCAATGAGAACCGTCCGAGGTTAGTTACCAGGGAAATATCCACGCTGCTCTGGTGAGATGTATGCCGGCTGCTCCATCGTTAGAGGATTCCAAGACAATTCTCGGTATGGTCTACTGTCAATTGCTCCAACTAATATCTCATCCATAACGATGAGAGACAGAAGCGGTGATAAAATGCAGCCCTGTCTCATGCCAGTGGTAACCCTTAAGGGGCCGGACAAGACGCCGTCGTGCAAAACCTTGTACGAGAATGCCTCGTACTGAGCCTCGATGAGATGTACTAGCTTATCTGGATGGACTCTTCTACGTCTAAGTGCGCCCCAGCTGAACTTAAAAATAAAGTCGTGTGTTTCATTGGTTAGGAATTGGAAACCACACGACCCCGCACATCCTAGCTTGGCTAATCAATTATACAAATTGAAGTATTTCCAGGTATGGCCACGTGGAGGCGCTAGGTAGGGGCTTGGGATTACTAGAGTTATTTTGGGTGCTTTTTCGTAGTTGCCTTCCCCATTTCATATCATTAGTTTTAGAAAGAACTAAAATGAGATAAACAGAAATAAAAAATATTGCAATATTGCAAGTGGTTTAAAAAATATAATTCGTTTGAGAATGTATTTAATCTAAATTTAGCCAGCATCGTACCAGTACAATTAGCAGAACGGGTCTACCGTCCATCAGTTGATTCCGAAGTAACTTCCTACCCACCACGCCACATTCTCAGACACCAGACACGAGCTAGCACAAAGAATCTTGCTGACCGCTAGGCTGGACAAGATAAATTTCGCAGCTTCTTTCCTTTAGTGGCAAATTTCCCATATAGGGAAACTAGCAGATCGTTTACGCAGTCTGCTTTAGAGTTCCTTGCCTGCATGCGTGCTTTTGCTTGCTTTGCTTGTTGCTGGCTTATGAATAGTAGATGCCAACCCGCAGTTCGTGGAGTTTATTGCTCTCGTCTCGACACAAACGACTCTAGTATAGTGGTCCAAACTAGCAATGAAACGTTGCGACGCATGCCTGTTCGGTCAAACATTCTTTCGACCAAACCAAAAACCAGAGGAGAACACAGCCAGCCAATGTTTACAAAACATTGCCGCAAAAAGCCACCCTGTAGAACGTGAACTTGAACTTGGCCGCTCGAGCACGCCCGTAGCACCATATTTTGAATTGAGGTGTTTATTACGACGACTGCCAGCAGAGGAAACGCTCCGAGTTACGGTTACAAAACAAAAACTGGCTTTTGGAAAGCCGACGATGACCGGAGAGTTTTGTCGGCGGAATTTGAGGTATTTATTTTTTCGAAATGATGCAATCGCAACTAGTTTCGTTACGGTTAAATGAATGTGCTTGTCAATTTCCTATATCAAAAAAACACTGATGTAGCCTCGGTTCAATCCTTTATATCAAAACCACTTCCCGTAGATAATCGTTCCGCCAACTAGCTTAAATTGATTGCTTCGGAGCTTTTAATAATGCCAAAACAAATATTGAGCTTTTAGTTCTATTTGACTCATCAAACGTTCCGAACGATATTTTTCTCTCATTCGTCGCGTCGAAGTCAAAGTCTTTCCCTTTACACAGTCAGTCTTTCGCAACCAGTCAGGCACTGCGCCGTCCCCAGTAGAAGTGGGTATTCTTCCGAATGATGTATTTATTAAAACATTCAAGCGTTCTAAACAACGGTTTTGCCCGGCTAGGAAAATATCAACGGGTGCGACGGCGAAACTGGTTTCCCTATATTTGGTAAACAAAACCAAAGTGTTGCATGTCAACTCGCGAGGAAAGAACAAGATTGGATAATTCTAAGCGACGACCTTCAACGGCCCGGCCCGGCAGTTCCCCACGAGCCACGAGCGGACGAACTAGGAAGAAGTTTGCAGTTATACATTCGTTCAGTGGACATCTAACCGTGAACAGTGCTGGTAAAAGTTTCCTCTTTCTTTTACTTTTTGGTCGTCACCGTGGATCATGCTCTTACTCTACGTCAGAGCAGTGTACAGACTGTTAAAATGGCAGAGCATGAAAAATTTTGCATTGTACAAAGTGATATTGCTAAGAAGCTTACTGTGTGCAATCGGTTTCCTTCGGTTGTGGCTCGGGCTGAGGCATTCCCAGTGGGAACAAGCGATGCAGAAGGTAAAGTTGATTAATTGAACTGAACTGCTAGGGGACTATTTTGAGGAAGATTAAGTATAGTGATGTTATAGACAAGACATAGGACGGAGGTAGGCACAGCTCAGTTCGTCCTACGCTCGATTTCTAACCAACGCGCGGATTGGCCTTAACCTTGAAAAGTGATACCCACACTGATTGAGTCAAGGTGGCCAAACAAGTCACACAAAAAAAACCTTCGGGTGGTTTCACTGTCAACTGCATCATTAAAGATAAAAAGGCATTTTCTACCTGCCTGCCTGCCGGGCGTCGTCGGCGACCTACCTATGCGTAAAGCAGCGGCATAAAAACCGTTACCAGCGAGTGAATTGTGGTAGCAATAGCGACGAGCCTCTTAACTGCCTTCACTTGAGTTGATAGATTCTTCGATAGAGTGGATGGTGGTTGGTAATGAAACGACATTCAAATCGCTTGCCTAAAGGTCAAGCTTTGCACGTTGCTGCTGTTGTTGTTGATGATGAATCGTATACGGTGGTGAGCGGATCTATTAAAACCTCTTCGTGAATCCCGCCTGAATGAAAACGTTAAAACAGACGCATAGAAGTGTCGAATTTTTTTATTTGTAAGAGAAACAGTTAGAGTTCTGATTTTAATGCATAGAAGTGTTATTTAGCTCCAAACTTTTCGTTTCGATCTAATTTACATATTTTTCCTATTTTTTAAGGGAATGGAAGGAAATGTGAAGGTAAAACTTGACTCTACCACAGATTTAAAACATGCCGATAAACAACGAAACAAAAATCTCGTTCGTTCTCTGAACTGTACATTACCGTGCAATCAAAATGTAGAAATCAGCAACAGAATAATATTCAAGCTTCATGACATTATTTTATATGCCAGAAGGGCATTGGGTTAAGATAGTCACTGTGACAGTCTTAATGATCATCTTTTGTGACAGTCGCTGATTGCTGTATACGATTTACGGATTGTTCATACTCACTGATAGAGCTGAAGCTAGGTAGTTGTAATCCAGTGCTTCTGTGACATTTACGCTCCCACGCAATAGTCTTCGTTGTACGGTAGTGAAATTTCGCCAAATGAATAAGGAGTACCGCAAGGCAGTAATGTAAAATTTCTCTTCAAATATATAAACAACTTGTGTGCTTATTTTGTAACTAGTTGAGCCCGAATCTTACGATGCGGAAAATGTAACTGTCTGCTAAGAATTCAGAAAACTGCGGATATATTTGGACAGTGTTTGCGAAGATGTTTAATTTTTGTATTAGTTCTTTGAGTTCTTATATTGCATACCCAAGCAACAATGTGAGTTTTATTGTACTCTAATGACGGGTTTCATGACCAACTTTGGTCTTTAATGCCATCATAAGAGTATAATAAAACTCAAATAGTTACCTGGGTAATATAACTCTAAGATGTTGTACATGAAAGAGTCAGCCGAAAACTGAAACAAATAGTTTTATGGTCATATTGGATTTTATTTAACTGAATAAAAACATTATCTCCACTGTGCTGATTCTATAGACGGACAATATGGCTATTTTGGCGGGCTATTGTCTGCCGCAAACCGATTCATATAGTGGGTGTTAAGTCAGATAGAACCAAGTGGCAAATTTCTGACTTCGAGAAAAACGCATTTAAAGTTTGCTGCTTTCGAAATCATCTGACTCTGGCAGTTTGCAACATTTATATAGTCTGATTAAAGTAAAATGTTGCTTAGAAAATTTTAGATCGTTTGCTATCATTAACTAATTTTTTTAAATTTTGCGATTTGGTTCAATCTAATTTAATACCGACCATGTGATATTGCGACAAGCAATCGAGTTGAGCAGGTGAGTCGAGCAGTCGAATCAAGCAATCGTGTCAAACAGTTGGGTCGAACAGTCGAGTCGAACAGTCAAGTCGAGCAGTCAAATCGAGCAGTCTAGTCGAGCAGTTAAATCAAGCTGTTCAGTCAAGCAGTCCGGTCGAGCAGTTGAGTTGAACAGTCGGTTCGAGCAGTTGAATCGAGTGGTCGAGCAAGCAGGCAAGTTGAGCATTTAAATCGATCAGTCTAGTCGAGCAGTTAAGTCGAGTAGTCTAGTCGAGCAGTCGAATCGAATGGTCTAGTCAAGCAGTCGGGTCAAGCGGTTAAGTCGAAAAGTTGAGTCGAGCAGTTCATTCGAGCAGTTGAGTCGAGTAGTCTAATCAAGCAGTTTATTCGAGCAGTTGAGTTGAATAGTCCAGTTGTTCGAGCTCCAACTAAGTCGAGTAGTCCAGTCGAGCAGTGGAATCAATCAGTTGAGTCGAGTGTCGAATCGAACAGTTGAGTCGAGCAGTCTAGTCAAGCAGATCAATCATGCTGTCCAGTCAAGCAGTTCAGTCGAGCAGTAGAATCGAACAGTCCAGTCAAGCAGTTCAAGCGCGCAAGTAAATCGAGCAGTCGGGTCGAGTAATTAGTCAAGCAAATGTGTCAAGCAGTCGAATCGGGTAGTTAAGTCGAGTAGTCCACTCGAGCAGTTAAATCGAGCTGTTCAGTCAAGCAGTCAAGTCGATCTGTCCAATCAAGCAGTTGAGTTGAGCAGTCGAATCGACCAGTTCAGTCGAGCAGTTCAATTAAGCAGTCCTGTCGAGCAATCAAATAAAGCAGTCTAATCGACCAGTCCAGTCGAGCAGTCTAGTCAACCAGTTGAGCAATCGAGCAGTCCAGCGGTCGACCAGTGAGGTGACTGAGAATACAACCCATTGCTACGCAAGCATGACGTCCTGCCAGGGACCTGTTTTTAGTTACCGATAAGCCTCTTATGACGTCCTGTCAGAGACCTGGTTTTCGGTACAGACATAAGCCTGTTATATAAATAGATTGGTAAAAAAACTGCTGCTTGAAAAAGTCCTGTATACCGTGAGGTGACCTAATTCCGTGCGGCTAATTTTGGCTCCTAATTCCGTGCACCTGGTAATAAAGTCAGAAATCTCTCAACAAAACATGCGCTTTTTCTTCAACATTGTTGCAATGCGTGGAAGAGTATACGTTCAAACTTTTTTTTTCGAAAGAATTTGGAATGTACCGCTGGGAAACAGCTAACTTTTGACCAAGTGGGCGGAATTAGGTGCCGCACGGAATTAGGGCACCTCACGGTAAGCCTTTTAGATAAAAAAAACGATAAATTGAATTTTAATGGCATAAAAATTATTATTGTTTAAAAATAAGCATTTGCCGTACAAACACTTAATATGCCAATACTTGTACTTTGACTTGTACTGATGGTAAAAACATTTTTTTCCTAAAAGTAGCAAAAAAAACGTATATTAAGGATAGGTACTTACCTATATTATATTTTTAGTCTTAAAAGATATTATACTTTTAGTCTTAAAAAGATATTGACAAACTGTGGTCTCATTTTCCTGTAGATCTGCTTAACTGACTGCGTTCTTGATTATTCCGATGTATTTTGTGTTAGCCTGGACTTTCAAATATTCATTATCGGTTCTATAGGGACTTCAAATAGATTCTTTCCTATTTTTGCGGGAAATATGGTAAAAGAGGTAGCAAATTACAGATTCATCTAGATAAATTTTTTGAGGCATATTGGGAAATACTCTAGAATCTCTTTTTACGTCCATTCATTTTACGTGATTTTGTTTTACGTCACCTTTTTTACGTCCAAAATTTGAAATAACGTCCTCTTTTTTAACGACCGATTTCTTTTTACATCCCTCCAATAGTGGACGTCCACATCCCTATAATTTCGAATCTTCCCCTGGTCGCTTGGTACCTCAAATCTGATCATCACGAATTCACCTAGTTGTTGGTATCGCTGAGCCTTGGAGCAACCAACCAATTTGGCAAGGTCTGTAGATATTGGAGACCGAGTTTCTGCTTTACCCAATCCCTGGCCGAATTCCATCAATTCGGTACCAAAAGCCGTAGAGATCGCAAGACCGCTAGGGTTTTTAGAATTTTGAAACTCCCCAGAAATCCCAGGTTCAACAGCATTACTTACGGGATCTCGACCTCATGAGAAAAAGATTTACGCAATTGCCTCGAAATCCACACAATTGTGAAGAATGTACTGCTCGAGCCACAAATGCTGCCTCGAAATTACTTTTCTCAGCGGGGTTTCGTCGAATCGAAAGTTGATGATAAAGTTTTTACTTACAAGGTTGCGCATAGAAGCTTCATCGACAGTTAGCGTCCATATACGGCATAAGTACCGTTGGGATTGAATCGCTGCTGTATGCGCCACTTATCGTTAGTGAGATTCTTATTTAGACTTTCAATTAAGCTTTTGACTCTCCGATTAGTGAAAAGAATGCATGTAAGATATTAATATCTCTAGACACGGGATTTTGTCGGCAGCCATCCGCTTAAGCAAGCCCCGAATCCGCATATTCTAACTAGTTCACAGTTTCGTGCTCGTCTCAAGAAATCACCAGGTCTCTGGACTCGTAGAAGAATTTGAAGAAATTTGGATTTACCAGCTCTTTCCTATGCTGCTCTATGGCAGTCAAAAGAGCGTCTTTGACGGCATCAAATTTAGCTGTACTCAGTCCAGTAGCGAGATAGTTCTCGAAGACCTCCGTCTATCCAAGATATGCCAAGAACAGAAACCCCGGATTGTATTTTGGCATCTTCAGTCCTTGCTCCTCCAGTGAGTCACACGAGTGGAACCACCAGTGACGCTGAACTTCTTGGGGACCGGTTTTTCTTTGATGCTGAGAAGCTTTGACCGACCCATTAGCTCATTTGAGAGAACCCTTGAGTGAATGAGCTATTCCTTGTTGCTGGGTCTTCTCTACAAAGATCCAAGATTTAAGCAAAATCATCATCTGCAATTAGTCGGTTTACTGAGGATGGGACGTGTTCTTTACGACCGAACGTCAGCGAAAGAATCGCTGTTCAGTTGACGATCCTATTCCACTTCGCACGTTGATTCACATTGTTTCGACAGAGTGAGGCTGCCTGTCGGAGCCTATAATTTGTTTTTGATTATGTTACAATTGTTATCTGGTCAAAATCGGCTTCGGCGTTATCTGGTCAAAAAACTGCCTTGTGATTAGCCATTAGATACCATTATAACATACTAAAACGAGATCCAAGCATTTTAAAGCGGTCATTTACACGGTTTTATATATAACTGTGATAGAAACACGTGTATACTTTGAAGGGAGTTAAAAACACAAAATTTCACATGAATTTCAGATTTTGAACGTCAATGATAATACGAAAAACAATCTGATAAGATTTGGATCGAGATGCACATGCAAGTTTCATGAAAATTACACGAATCAGAATCGAATTCTTGAAAAAATAGGATTAAAATAAATTCGAGCTCAGCGTGCTTTCGGGTTCCACATGATATATCAACTGATGCAAGCAGTAGTGGTTAGCATTCACGCCTCTCACGCCGAGGACCCGGGTTCGAATTCCATCCCCGCAGAAGTCAAGTTGTTAAAGTGACTATAATCAAACAAACAAAAATCCTGGCTTTATTCCTGGGAGATCTATTTCTACTAACCTACGTCGCACTGCATAATACGTATGAGCGAAGGTGTCCAAGTAGGCACTATCGATACGGACCTGAAATCAGCGTTTGACAGAGTCAGTCAAAAAATTCTAATTGCCAAAATCGATCGCCCGGGTGCACCAATCAATTTTGTAAACTGGATTGCGTCGTATCTCACCAACCGTCATTTGTGTGTGTGAAATTTGGATCCCACGAATCGAATGCTTTTGGCAACGTTTCTGGTGTGCCACAAGGGAGTAATCTGGGACCTGCTGCTTTTCTCCATATACATCAATGATGTTTGCTTCAGAATTGTCGACGGATGCAGACTGCTCTGCGTTGAAAATTTTCTTGCGGGTGAGGTCCCTTCAGGATTGTAAGCAGCTACAATGGATAGTCGACATATTTGCAAATTGGAGCTCTGCAAATCGCATGGTAATCACCGTGAACAAATGTGCCGTAATATCCTTCACTCGTAAAAAGCATCCTGTACATTGGCAGTACAAGATTAAGGATTGTCGTTTAGGGAGCATTATTGTTACATCGTAGCGAAGGCCAAGTCATAGTCTGGGATTAATCTTCCGGATTTCTTAGAAACTCAACGATCCGTACTATCTGAGGGCACTCTATTACTCGCTGGTGCGACCGACGCTTGCAACGGTAGCTTTGATGTGGAGTCCATACCATAACGTGCGGTCCATTCGGTTTTTTGTCATGCTAGTCGCTGGGGAAAAGAAAGTCGGTTGCATCATCACTTCCGCTGCAATGACGATCATCTGGTTTGGGTTGGCGCTATCAGTTTAACAGTTAACAGCTGGTTTGTATCCAGCGAAGCTGGCCGTTTGTTTTTAAGTGAAGCTCAGCAGCCGGTTCTGTCAAGAAAACTCGATCAAAAGCTATGAAAATTATACTCTGCATTCGAAATTATGCTACCCCGTGAAGCGAGATTGGTACAGCAACGCTCGCAGTTTTCCTGGAATTGATCATCGATGGTCTACCCGACTCCTGTAATTGATTGAGGCACGATGAGGGGTTAACACAGTGACACACATATTCTATCGATCACCAGTTCCAAGCGGATTGCTAATTGGCAGCCTTGCCGGTCCCGATTTTGTTAATGAAAAATAATAAAAAAAATAAAAGTTTCGTCAATGTAGTTTTGAAACTTTTACCGTGATTTTTTTGGCCTTTTCAGTCTTCTACGGAATTTAGAACGGGCTTTTTCAATTCACTCCGACGTTTCGACTATTTATTTGAGTCTTTTTCAAGGATAGCTACAATATTTTATCGTGTTAGTTTTAATTATAAATGTCTTTTGTTTAGATTGTAGGGTAAAGAACTAGTTTTAAGCAGTCTAAGCGGGTCACTGATTGTTTTACCTTATTACAAGCGATGGGTTGACTAAGTGGGGAATATCAGCATACCAATCTTCTTGCTATCTTTAGTTCTTCAAGCTGTTACCATTGGAAGACACTATTGTTGAGCTAAACTTTTGATTTTTCGCTTTAAAAGTTGGAGCGGTGGAACTAATTTTGAACACACCGAACCCATTTTCACCCGCAGGGTGCTGTTTTCAGCAATCCTGAAATCTGAATTTTTTTACGTCCCGTTAAAAAATCCCTCGAACTTTTCCCCCTATTCAGTAAGTTCGCGTTCCTATCCGCGACCTACTAATCGGCATCTGATGCGTAATCGGCATAGCGTATCGGCATATGCGTAAAATGCCATCTGTCTAAATTGTTTATCGGGGCATACACTCACCGCACCGTTCGGCAAACGGTATTCGTCGTCTCTTTTATTCTCTGGTGCTCTTATGGGAAACTGCGAGTTTGACGTCTCACTCGCTGTTCATAAGAATGGTGGGAGAACGAAAGAGGCAAACATAGAAGTGCACACGATCTAACTTTAGAACAGTGTTGTCAAAGCAAATAACATTGAAACACATCGTTGCTTCATTAAATCACTGAGAAAATCTTCGAAAATTATTGAAAAAGCTGTCTTTTGTGTTGTTTTTAATAAAGAAAAATTAATTATGAACATACATTTCTCTTAAAAGTATTGAACCACGTTTTCACCATAGGAGGTTTCAGTTAATTTCAAACTTAAAATTCTTATTTCCAGAACCGAAACAGTATCTTGGCAACACGATAGTTCATCAGTTGTGCTGCAGCTGCTGCTACTGGTGAACAGGTTCCATCAGTTCAGAATTTGTTTTCAGTTTTGTTAGAAAATAATAAAACTTTCGGCTAGTGACAAAGCCTTAGATAATAGAAAAAAAGAGACTGAATAATATGGTATGTGACAATTGAGTGCTTGACTTTCAGAGTGGTTGTAATCAGTGCTGAAAATTTGATGAATTCGTCGGTAGCAAGGTGGCGATTGCTGAAGAGCAGCTGAAAAATGTACGTTTTTGGACAACAATTTTTAATTCATCATATTCCTTGTCGGAAACCCAATAAATTGTGTTTGTGTGAACCAAATGTATGGTTAAGTGATTTGTGAATATGATCCTATCAAAAGATTTTGAAAATATGAATAAAAAAGTGCATTTTCGGATCATTTATGTTCAACTGATTAAAATAGGTAACACTGCTCAACTCGTTCCTTACCCTACCTACAGTTTTTTCAGTTCGTCGTTAAAAATCTTTGATTTTAAGAATATACAAAGTAGAATTAAATTGGATAAGTTTTCTTTTTTAATTTTAGGTAAGAATGTATATCATATCATATTACTCAAATTGCTTCAAAAATTTCAAATATCTTGCGGGACAGGAACTTTACGCAGTTTTACAGTCGAAAAAATGCCCATCTGAAACAAAAGTATGAAACCAAATTTCCCAAAAAATATCTTATCTGACAATATGTGCGGGATAAAATCTTAAACATTCTTAACAACGAGTACAGTAAACGCAGAGTTTTGTCGATTAGAATGTTTTGAAAAGCGTTTACAAACACAGTATAAAACCCTTCTGGTTTTATTAGATTATACTGGTGAGCTACCACCGGGAAAAAACCCTCGTAGTCGGACGGCAGCAATTCACCGTCGGACTGCTCCTCTCCGCTCTCACTGTTGCTGTCGTCGCGGTCGGACTCAACGAATTTCTCGAAAAGCTTTACGACTTTGGAAAGGGAGGAAGTGTCTGATCCGACGAATGATCAATTGGATGAAATGTAAAATTTCGATGTAGACCAAAAATATATTGGGTTGCGCAATGGCGAGCGGGGTTCGCATTCACGATCTTTCGGTTGGTACCCGAATGTTTAACTCACGAAACTACCACCGCCCGTTATATTAGGTAGTCTAATACCTAGTTTTGTTTTATTCTCCCAATTCTATCATTCCCGTATACTACCGCTATTCGCATAACAGTTCGATTTTCTATTAAGTTTCCTATATAAATGGGACTGTTATGCAAGTAGCGACAGTATACGCACCACACACTCCTATGCGACGATATTATTTTTGTACGACTGCTCTTTGTTTTCTACCGCCGAAAGAGAACTGTTATCTACACGGTCAGTGCGATAGAAACAAGCTGTGCGTTACCGGCAGTCGCTTTAGCAAGTCTCGTGATTAAAATCACCACCGGGTGTGTTTTTCTTCTTTTTATTTAGTCGTATATGATTCTATACGCGATCATGATGTGAACTATTTTGTCCATAGTATTTTAGCTGTACTATTCCGATTTTGTTGTTGACTTGACAGTTCTCCATTTCAAAAGTAGTGCTACATCAAGAAATTCAGTCTCCGACTGTTCTTAGTTGACTCGTTCATCAGGCTGCTTCACTCCAGGAACAACTTCTTCCTCTCTACGCTAGGCAAGGGTCGGTTTTTGGTGTTTGGCGCCATATAGAGCGCACTACCTATTTGGTCTCTGGGGTTAGGTGTTGGCTGGTGCGACTCTGTGGCTTATAGCTTCTGTCGACTACCGTGAACGCCCACGTCGCGCTGCGCTCAATTTACTCTGTAGACTTATCTTGAAACAGTGCATAAATACCAGAGGGATGGAAGATGTACTCGATCCATGGGTCGAGCCTTGATAAGTTGATCACCATTAACGGTCTAAGAGATTTTCTTCCATTTGGTTGATTTGTCGTTTTTTGTTTTGGAAAATTCCAGGTGCGTGGCTCAGGGCAGCCGAGGTTGAGCTAGTCATGGAGTCATGGCTCATGGCTTCTTGGAGAACAAATATCCAAGGCAAAGCACATTTACAAATTCGATCTATCTAGCATTATTCCTCTTTTCATCATCATTATCATCATCAACAACAACAACAACAACAAAATCACTCTCTCATCAATTAACATGCACTCATTCCCGAGCAGGAGCGAAGAGCAAAATGATATCAAAATGTGTTATTGGAAATCGAATATCTCATACCAAAATTTGGTCTTGTTTTGGCTGACATAGTTGGTAAAATAACAAAAAATAATATCAAAATTTTACTCCTTAAGGGCCAAAAAAAAAACTACTTGTGTTATTTGAATAACAAAGCAATAACATGACTGTATTCAGAGTTTAGAATAACATATTTTAGTATTATTAAGGTATTGAATAACAAATGCAGTAGTATATGAGATGTTAAAAAATCATTTTATAAAATATTTATAATCTAAAAACCTCTTTAATAAAAAAAAATTTATGAAATATATCGAATGTCATTTTAAGGCCAAAATAAGATATGATACCAAAATCAGTTATTAAACTCATCTTACAACCACTGTTTTAAATATCTACTCAATAACAAAATGTGTTATCAATGTATATCCATATCTATTCAATAACAAAATATACCATTATAACAATGTTTGATACTGTTTTTATATTATTTTGCTCTTCGCTCCTGCTCGGGTTCTCTCAGTCTTAGGCAGACTTAGCTCTAACTTCCCCACCTTGTACTGCAAACGGAAACGGAATTCAACTTGTGTTTATATTGAATTATTTTTACTTTGAGCGAGCTTTGCCCCTTGATATTAAGCTGAAAATAGACTTGGAGGCTGTCGAGTAGGTTAAAAAAATAACCTTTGATAAAAGTTCAGCTGCATCGAAATACTGCCGCTAAAAATTTTCCAATACGCCGTTTCTCGGAATTTTACTGAATGACTCAGTTTTTACTCTTACAACAGAGTTCTATGCGTAGGGCTTGACTCCCGTTTCTCTTCGCGATCTTTCAACTCCTCACGTGTTCCTCAAGGTAGCAGCATGGGACCTATTTTCCTTCTCATCATTTCTCATCATCATGTCATCTTACATCGCACCATGGCAATATTAAAAGCTTCTCAAAAGTTCAATTTCATCGATAAAATTGCACGGCCTGAAGATACTGTATCGTTCCCTATTACGCCCATAAATTGAAAATGCGTGCTTGACTGTGGTCTTTACCAGTTGGTATGCAATTAGCGTGTCGAAGGGATGCATGTTCTACGATTTTAAATGGCGCAAGATCGTTTAATTGGCAATCCTGTCTCGTTAAACATTTCGCCGTTGGCACCAAAAAGAATAAGTCCTAACGAAGTGCCTTGGGGGAATACTTGAAGGGACTCGGATTGGGTTTGACTTTTCATTGAATTTTTCAACTTGTTGGTAATAAGTGTTTAAATATGACTGTATAAAACTGCAGTGCCTTACAATTTGAACAGAGAAATTGGAATGCTAAACTATTTTTAACGTTCTGCAAGCAAAGGGAAAGGCGCCTAAAATCTTTGCAGTTGGCCCATCGCTAACCAGAAAGCTATTCTGCAAGCTTGTATAGAACGATGCAAACAAACCACACGTGACGACAGAACTATTTCTGTCGAGTTAAAAGCCGAACTTAATCTAACAACAATCATTCGATTGATCTTCAATTCCGTCGCGGCAGCTAATAGGTATCGACCGACTCCCAGCCAAGTGGATGCCTGTGCTCTGTGTGATGATGCTTCAGCATCAGCAGTAGCAGCAGCAGCTGTGGGAAGTCACCGGCTACTAAGATGGCAGAGTCGCAACATCAGCAGTGTTTTTATTTATAGAAACCATTCGAAATCAAGCTTGGAATTGTCAATATTTACGTACGGTAGTGCCATGCCGTCATCTCACACCGGCTATCGCAGTTAGTATACATAATATCTAGTTAGCTATAGCTAGCAAGCCAAGACCTGCCTGGCACTATACTGCCTAGTAGACAGAAGTTACATTTTTCCTGGTTCGATATTTTGTTTGTCTGCCAACGGCGGTCGCGCATTGCGAAGATGTACACCAACGAACGAGAGTAATCAATCACCGTGTGGCAGCTGCACTAATGGCCACGTATGTTGGAAAGAGTCTATACTTCAACGGTCCTTGCTTAATTTTTTTATGCGTTTCTACACAGTAGCATTGCATCGTAAACCTTTACAGCAATGATTTAATAACCATTTTTTTTTGGTTTTGCTCATTTCAGCGATACATCAGCGGGCGGCCACAGAATGAGATCGAAATGCTAGTAACAGCCAAGACGGGTGGCGCCACACCACTGCTGATAGCCTGCCGAAACGGCCACTATGACGTTGCACAATATCTAATCAGACGATGCCATGCCGACGTCGAACAGCCAGGATCAGGTAACGTAACGAGAGCTTTTCAGCCCTTTTTGTCTCCCTAACTATGTGTTCTATTCTTTTCCAATGTTTTTTTTTTGCAGTGATATTCGACGGCGAAACTATAGAGGGCGCTCCGCCGCTCTGGTGCGCCTCGGCCGCCGGCCACATCAGCATAGTGCGGCTCCTAGTCCATCACGGTGCCAAAGTGAACAGTACAACCAAGACCAACAGCACCCCGCTGCGGGCGGCCTGCTTTGATGGGCACTACGAAATCGTCAAGTACCTAGTGTCGCACAATGCCGGTAGGTTGGGTTGGTGGGGGAGAGAAGGTTAAGAGGGATGCACTTGAAAAGTGTCTACTGAAATGAATGCAACAGAAAACTACTACTAGGGATATGAAATTTTAAATCGAGTGGAATTCTAGTGTAGCGTTAGTAGAGGCCTTGACAGATTAGGTTATGTTTTCTGTTCATTCCATTGCTAACTTTTGCAAGAACAAATTTGATTTACCCAATAGTAATTTGCAAATGGATACGCACGGTCTGTAGTAAACTTGCGCCTCCTCTAATAGTTTGTTTCTGCTGTAGACTTAACCAAGGCAATGGACTGGTAGTTCGAAGTAACTTAAACAGCCTGTCTTGTTTGGTGGTTGACTAACGAATGACAATCTTTATTGAATAAATTAAACTTACAGTATTGGCAGAGTAAGGCTTGCACATCTCCCCTTGTTAAGAAGTAGGTTAACCGTCTTGGGAGTTTTGATACACGGGTTAAAACGTCCTAGGATAACTTCATCTTGATCGGATGGCTTCGGTGTTGGTATGGATGACGTTTCGTCCTCTGTTTCATTGTTCAACAATCGGAACAGGATAGGAGCCAGACGTACCTTTTGCTGGAGCGACTCTTATAGGTGCCATTGTAGATTGAAATTCATCGAGTAGGTTCTCCCGTGCTGGTTGCTTTGTTTCTCCCTCAGAAGTGTCACGGCCAGGAACCCAAGACCCGGCATTGGTGCTGTTCAACGTAGATCCGTTGAAGTTGCGTTTGATAGCTCTATATCGACGATTGATCTGCTCATCTTGTTTGCGGTTCCTTGGCGGCTTGTGTTACTGTTTCAGGTTGCCCTAGCAGCTCCAACGTGTTGCGCGGTGATCTTCCAAGGAACGCGTCAGCTGGGGATGTCGATTCCGGTGACCAGCAGTCCCCCTAAAATAGGCGGTTTCGAATAAGTACGTTTCCAATAAGGAGTGATTCCATTAAGGTGGTCGAACGTCCTTATTGGAATCTATGCAGCATATGGGAATTGACTCAATTGGTTCCAACATTGAATAACTCGTGATCCTGACCGTAAAAAGTGTTGGTGTCTTCGATAAAGTTGTTCAGTATATCAAGGGATTTTCGTTGGACTACAGTATTTCGGAATTGTCTCACTACGTAGCGCTAACGCATAAGTAATTTGCTTAAATAGGCTGTATCTTGCGCTGCTGACTATTTAGAAAATTGCAGTCTTCGGGAAGGTTATTCAAATGGCTGTCACCTTTAACATGGTATGCAGAATTGTGTGCAGACTTAACTGCGCGTCAGAGATTTTCCTAGTAGCACAGTTGTTTTAACAGGGTGGCAACTACCTGGAAAAACCCGGAAAACCTTGAATTGTCAGGGAATTTGAAATTACCTGGAAATACCTGGAATAATCAGGGAATTTTTAACAAAATCAGGGAATTTATCAAACAACCCCAATGATTGATTAATTGAGTATTCAAGAACACTTAGAAATAGATAAAGAAGTATGGCACACAAGCAATAGATTGGGTTATCAATAATTAGCTCAGTGTTTTGCAAAGGGCCTTATTCTGCGAGGCAAGTGAAGTTTTGCGGCATGTGACACAATTCGCAGAACATCGAACTAAATGCCAGTGGCACCGCAGCGAAATTCGGTTTTCGAGAAAAATGTTGGAGAAATTCCACTGACTCACGGCAGTACATAAACTTGCCATACTGTTGTAACAAATTGTAACCGAAATGCGGGTGTAGCGACCTTACCTTCCACGTTACGGATTTTTGGCTCTATCTTGGACCCGGAAGAGTAAATCCCGACCAATCCATGCAAAGTGAAATAAGCCGCGTTGGTCAGAAAGTAGAACAGCCACCAGTGGTAAAGCGAAATTAAAAATTAGCTCAATTAAACTGCTTTTTTGCATGGCTTATGGCTCAAAAAACGAAAATTAAACATACGAACATTTCCGCGTGGCTGGCAGGAAAATCACCAGGGGTTGAGAGCTAGCCGCAATGGGCACTAAAACTCCGCTTGCCTGAGTTTGCGAATAAACTTGCGCGGGAAAAAGAACAGATGAGGAACTCACGGGAGGATTGTAATTTGCTGGTCGGCAGAATAAGAGAAAGTGAGTGAAGAATTCGCCTAGGGAAATAGAGTAGGTGGGGAAATTTTTCTCAATACCTGGTAGATTGATAAACAATTCAAATATCAATGATCTAAACACATTTTCGGTTAAAATTATATCGCAATATGAAACCTAAAATTTTATTAAACACCGGGAAAAACCTGTAAAAATCAGGGAATTTGGTTTTTCGTATCCAGTTTCGTATCCACCCTGTTTAAACTAGTTGTGGTGACCGATTAATGACTAATTTCATTCATAAATAGGTTGGAACATGTTGAATGTCGAAATCGTACAACAGAAGTGTAAGGACCCAATGCTGCAAGCGGTTGGCTGTGTAAACTGGAATTTCTCCAAGCCAAAAATCTTGAGCACTGGTTGGTGATCGGTTTGTAGGAAAAAATGGCGTCCATGCAGCATCTTGTGGAAGCGGGAAATCACCATACATTGATCAACCTTTGCTGCGACAATGATCTACACTACTTTGACGGGTCGTAGTTTGTGAGCAGCAGGTCGGACAGAGAATGGACTTGAATTGATCGAATAACTTTTGGCAGTCTTTGGTCCAGCCCCAGTGAACGTCCTTCTTGTCCAAGCTAGCCTTCAATTACTTAATCTGCTTGACGAATCAAGCATAGTAGTTGAACGGAGCGAGGAACGAAGCTCCTTGACATCCTTATTGGCTATAGTTTCAGTTTTCAAAGGGTCAAATACTTATCCACGATGTGTCCCAAGAACTCGATACGTTCGAGAACAGCACAGCGGTTTCAATCCAGCCTGGTGCGACCAGCGATGAGGATGTCGTCCAAGTACTGCTTGACTCCAGAGATGCCGGCCACCATGCTATCGATGATACATTGGAATGCGCCTGTTGCCGACTTGATTCCACTATGTTTGTTCACGTTGAGCAAACTTGTAGGATTCTTACTCAACCTCGACCTGCAGGCGTCTGGCGTCTGACAAGTCGAGATGCATGAAATAACGTGCTCTAGCCAGTTCCGCAAAGATGTCGTCTGGGTTTGGCAGAGGATGCCGGTCAACTGGAAGGCGATCAACGAGAGGATGTGCATATTGAGAATAAAAGGCCGTTTCTTCAACTACACCATCATAAACGCGCATTGGTCACACGAAGGTAGACCCGAACTCGACGTCCAGAAGGAAGCGAACGTACGACAGCTGCTCGCCACAGGACATCAAGATCTCCTCATCAGGGATATGAACGCTCGGTTCGGCCGGGAAGCAACGTATAGACCCCGGTGACCGGGTCCCATAGCCTTTACACCGACAAGAACGATAATGGTCAGCGATACATTAACTTTGCAGCTTCCCAAAACCTGGTGATCCGAGGCACTTTCTTGCTCCACAAAGATATTTACAAATCCACCTGGAGATCACCTGATCAACGAACCTTGAACCAAATCGACCATATTCTCATCGAGGGTCGGTTTTTCTCGTACATCACCAACGGAAGCGATGCGAATATCGGCTCGGAACATCATCGGCTGATTCAGCAAGTCCTCTTCGCTTAAGCGCTCGTACTGGATGAAGCTCAAACTTCCTCTGTGGTGGGGCTAGATGTTTCGACCCTCGATGACGGCTGGATTAGAATACGCTCCGCCGTTAGTGAGGCCGCAACCGCAACCGAAGTTGATTGGTTTGACGGGGATTGCCAACAAGCAATGGAGAAGAAAAACGCATTGCCCACGACGAAGAATTTGACCAAGTATCGACGAGCGCGGAATGAGTTGACCAGGATCCTGAGGAGGAATAAACGCTTGAAAGAGAACAGAGATCATGAAGTGCTAGAACTACTATTCCGGGCTAATGAGACACGTTTTACGAGAAAGTGAACCAAACTCGCAAGGATTACACACCGAATCCTGACATGTGTGGAGAACAAGGACGGGATCTAATCACAAACGGGTGCGAGGTGGCCGACAGGTGAAAGCAGTTCTATGAGCATTTCAACGGCGATATAATAGAAGGAGATGCAAGAAAATTTAACCTAAGAGTGCCTACAAACGATAACAGTATCAGCTCTCGATCTCGAAGATTCGGTGAGAAATCGGTCAGCTGAAGAATAATTGAGCCACCAGGAAAGGATCGACTCCCGGCAGAATTCTACAAAAATGGTCGATAACCGCTAGCAACGGCACTTTACAGGATAATTTCAAGTATTTGGGAGGAGAAGAAACTACCAGAGGAGTGGATGTGGCTTATCTCATCTGCAAAAAGGGTAATCGGCTAGAGTGCTTTATTACGCTGGTCAACGCCGCCTACAAGGTGCTGAAAGCCTGCTCTGACATGGGAATACACACTGTAGGCTAGCAGGCTCACGTTAACTCTCAGCATTTGTTGGTTCTCCTTCCCCTTTAGCATGTGATCTTGGTTTCCACCAGGCTGGGTTATCTAAGGTTGGTTGTATCCCAGGTTTTGTTGCGCCGTCTATCCATCCCCAATAGTAAGAAAATTCGTAAGGGAGCATCTGGCGGGTTTTATGGGGGACCATGCTACTGCGAATCAAACTTACTCTTCAACAGATGCTCCTGATGCTTCAACAGATGAACAGATGCTTCAAAATGTGGGAAGTACAACGTGCCCACGCATCATATTTTCGTGGATTTCAGAGCAGCATACGATACAGTTAAACGCGAACAGCTATGGTAAATAATGCACGAACACGGTTTTCCGGACAAATAAGCGCGGCTGATCGAAGCTACCCTGGAGCTGGAGTGATCGAGCAAGAGTAGCTAATTTCTAGCCTTCGCAGACGAACTCGACTTTATTACTAGAAACCTTGGGGGACGTCGGAGGCAATCTACGCCACACTAAAATCGGAGGCTAATTTGCTTAGGTTACAAATTAATGCGTCGAAAACTAAATGTATGGAAGTTAGAGGCCCCAGAAAAAACAATACTCCCACGGACAGTGACTATTTAACGCGATGGTCGCGGAATCTCTGGTCACCGTCGACAATAGTACGAGTAAGGAGATACAACGACGTATTCAAGCTGAAAGTCGAGCCTGCTTTTCCCTCCGCAAGACGCTTCGATGAACGAGCATACGCCACCGCACAAAACTGATGATGTACAAAACGCTAATTAGTAACTTTGCTTACGGAAGACATATGTACCCTTACCATATTTAAATGAAAGGTGTTGCGGACTGTACCCGGCGGAGTACAAACGGACAGCGGAGCGTGGCGTAGGCGTATGAACTACGAATTGCAGGCGCCACTTGGAGAGATTCCTGTCGTGCACCTGGCGAAACTTGGCGAAAGTTAAAGAACTTCATCGGCACCAGGAATAGAGAGACCCAACGTGCCAAATGACTCGAGCAGGTTGAAACCGGCTTGCGTATGTCGAAACGCTCAAAGAAATGGCGACTAGCAGCATAGGACCGAGTACTACTTACTTTACTTTAGTGGCAACGGTCCGTTACCGATCCTGCGCCTAATGAATTATGGTCCTCCAGTACCGTCGGTCCTGGGCTGCCGTTCTCCAATCCCCACGAACACCACCTGAACGTGCATCGTCTTCAACGGCACACACCCACCAGGTGCGGGGTCTGCCTCGGAGTCTACGGTCTCTTCCTGGTTCTCTGCTGAAAATAGTTTTGGCTACTCTTTCGTCGGGCATTCTGGCCACGTGTTCAGCCCACCGCAGCCTACCACATTGCACTACCTGCACTATATCAGCATATTTGTATACTTGGTACAGCTCGTGATTCCATTTCCCATTTTCTATTTTGTCACCAAGTATAGATCGCAGAATTTTACGCTCAAAACCCCCAAGTACTCGTCGATCAACTTCCTTTAGCGTCCATGATTCGTGGCCGTAAAGGGTCACCGGGAGGATTAGTGTTCTGTAGAGCGCCAGTTTTGTGCGAATTTGCAAACTACGGGACTTCAGCTGGCTACGTAATCCGTAGAAAGCCCGATTCGTGGCTGCAACTCGTCGTTTCACTTCGCGGCTTACATCGTTGTCACGTGTCACGAGTGTATCAAGGTATATAAATTCCTCCACTACTTCATATCGTTCCCCACCTAACTCCATCTCGCCACCAACACTTGGGCTCCCTCGTTCCCTACCAGCAATCATGTACTTCGTTTTGGCGGTGTTAATAGTAAGTCACAATCTCGCCGCTTCCCTTTTAAAAGGCCCGAAGGCCTCTTCCACTGCTCTTCGGTTGATTCCGATGATATCGACGTCATCCGCAAAACCAAGAAGCATGTGAGATTTCCTGATGATAGTTCCATTCCTTTCCACGCTTGCCCTTCGTAATGCACCTTCCAAGGCAATGTTGAATAGCAGGTTAGAGAGTGCATCCCATTGCTTCAGTCCATCCAACGTCACGAAAGCAGCTGAGGTCTCACCCGCTATTCTAACGCATGATTTGGATCCGTCCAACATCGCAAGTTTCGTCGGAAAATCATGTTCTAGCATTATCTTACTTACTTACTTAATTGGCCTAACGTCTTATGACAAGGCCTGCGCAGTATAATTTCTCCATCTGTTTCGGTCCATGGCAACTGATCTCCAGTTCCGCGGGCACCCAGTGCTCGCCAGATCTCGCTCCACCTGGTCTTGCCACCTCGCTCGCTGTGCCCCTCTTCGTCTTGTTCCTACCGGATTTGATGCGAAAACCATTTTTGCAGGATAGTTGTCCGGCATTCTAGCAACATGTCCTGCCCAACGTATCCGTCCAGCTTTAACCACTTTCTGAATACTTGGTTCGCCGTAGAGACGCGCGAGCTCGTGGTTCATTCTTCGCCTCCATACACCGTTCTCTTGCACTCCGCCAAAGATGGTTCTTAGCACCCGCCGTTCGAAAACTCCGAGTGCTCGTAGGTCCTCTTCTAGCAATGTCCACGTTTCGTGCCCGTAGAGGACAACCGGTCTAATTAGCGTTTTGTACAGTGTGCACTTTGTACGGGGGCTCAGATTGTTCGACCGCAAGTGTTTGTGGAGTCCGTAGTAGGCCCGACTTCCGCTGATAATACGTCTTTTAATCTCACGGCTGGTATTGTTGTCCTCTGTTGCCAGCGAGCCAAGGTATACGAACTCGTCGACTACCTCGAACTCATCCCCGTCGATTACCACGGTGCTGCCCAAGCGAGCCCTGTCGCGCTCGGTCCCGCCCGCCAGCATATACTTCGTTTTAGACGTATTTATCTGCAATCCAATCTTCTCTGCTTCGCGTTTCAGTCTGGTGTACTGATCTTCCACCGCCTCAAATGTTCTGCCGACAGCATCCACGTCGTCAGCAAAGCAGATAAATTGACTGGATTTGTTGAAAATCGTGCCCCGCATTTCGATCGCCGCTCGCCTTATAACACCTTCAAGCGCAATGTTGAATAGCAGGCAGGAAAGACCATCTCCTTGTCGAAGTCCCCTGCGAGATTCGAATGGGTCCGACAATCCACCCGAGATTCTCACACAGCACTGGATCCCATCCATCGTAGTCATGATAAGTCTAGTAAGCTTACCCGGAAAGCCGTTTTCGTCCAAAATTTTCCATAGCTCTTGTCGGTTTACGCTATCATATGCGGCTTTGAAATCGATGAACAGGTGGTGCGTGGGGACTCGGAATTCGCGGCACTTCTGGAGGATCTGCCGCAGGGTGAAGATTTGGTCTGTTGTAGACCGACCCTCCATGAAGCCGGCCTGGTAACTTCCCACAAATCTATTGGCTATTGGCGATAGTCGATGAAAGAGGACTTGGGACAGCACTTTGTAGGCGGCATTCAAGATAGTGATGGCTCGGTAGTTCTCACAATCCAGCTTATCACCTTTCTTGTAGATAGGGCAGATAACCCCGTCTTTCCACTCCTCCGGTAGTCGTTCCGTATCCCAAATCTTGACAATCAATTGATGCAGACAGACGGCCAACTTGTCCGGGCCCATTTTAATAAGTTCCGCTCCAATGCCATCCTTTCCCGCTGCTTTGTTGTTCTTCAGCCGCTGGATGGCTTCTTTAACTTCCCTTATCGATGGGGGTGGCACATCTTCGTCGCTTGCTGCACCAATGTGGTCACTTCCTCCGCTATCATGGTCTTCCGCCTGCACGCCATTCAGGTGTTCATCGTAGTGCTGCTTCCACCTTTCGATCACCGCACGGTCATCAGTCAAGATACCTCCATCTTTATCTCTGCACATTTCGGCCCGCGGCACGAAGCCTTTGCGAGATCCGTTGAGTTTCTGATAGAACTTCCGTGTGTCGTGAAAGCGGTACAGCTGTTCGAGTTCTTCGCACTCCTTCTCCTCTTGGTGGCGCTTCTTTTCCTTGAAGAGTCGGGTTTGCTGCCTCCGCTTCTGTTTGTATCGCTCCACATTCTGACGGGTGGCTCTACGCAGCATTTGTACCCGCGCTGCGTTCTTCTCATCCAATATCTGCTGGCATTCCTCGTCAAACCATTCGTTACGTCGATTCGGTGCCACACTGCCTAGGACGTTCTCCGCTACGCTGTTAATGGCTGTTTTCACGGCATTCCAACAGTCTTCAAGAGGGGCTTCATCCAGCTCTCCCTCTTCCGGCAGCGCGGTTTCGAGAGATAACGCGTAGTTTTCGGCGACCTCTGGTTGCTTCAGTCGCGCTAGATTATACCGTGGCGGGCGGCGGTATCGTATGTTGTTCACAACCGATAGTTTTTGACGTATCCTTACCATCACTAGGTAGTGGTCCGAATCAATGTTAGCGCCCGGATAGGTTCTGACGTCGATAATGTCTGAAAAGTGCCGACCATCTATCAGAACGTGGTCGATTTGTGATTCTGTCTGGTTGGGTGATCTCCAGGTGTACCGATGGTAGAGGTTATGCTGGAAGAAGGTACTACGTATGGCCATGTTCTTGGAGGCGGCGAAGTCGACAAGTCTTAGGCCGTTTTCGTTCTAGCATTATCTGCCACAGCTCATTTAGTTTAACTGAATCGTACGCCGCTTTAAAGTCCACAAACAGATGGTATGTCTGCAAGTTGTACTCCCGGAACTTGTCTAGCAACTGACGCAGGGTAAACATCTGATCCGTCGTGGAGCGACCCTCACGAAAACCAGCTTGGTACTCGCCGACAAAGGATCCCGCTAACGGTCTCAGTCTGCAGAACAGGATACGGGAAAGCACCTTGTAGGTAGAATTGAGCAATGTAATTCCTCGATACTTTTTACACTCCACAGTAACACATTCGATGTTCCTTTTTGAAAATTGGGCAAATGAGGCAATCCAACCACTCCTCCGGCATTTGTTCTTCCTCCCAGATCCTGACAATGATCCGGTGGATTGCTTCGTACAGCCGCTCGCTCCCCGCTTTTAGAAGTTCTGCCTGGATACCATCCTTTCCAGCAGCTTTACCGTTTTTCAGCTCACAGATTGCCTTTTTAACCTCCTCCTGTGTTAGTGGCTCCACCGCTTGACCATCGCTTACAATTCCTATCCTGTCCCTGCTGATCTCCGCGTGTACCTCTCCGTTCAACAGTGTCTGAAAGTGCTCCTTCCACCTGGTCGCTACCACCGTTTTGTCGATAAACAGGTTGCCAGCACTATCATTGCACATCACAGGCATGGTAAAATTCCTGCATCTCACCGTTTTATAAAAACTCCGTGTGTCGTTGCTGGCGTATCGCTTTTCTTTAGACGATGGATTCTTAATATTTGGGTTGGACTATTTTTAGACACAAATTGTGCCTCTTTTTCCAGCTACTGTAGATACCACCGACCGAGAAGTCTAATCTAACTTTGTGTTTACTGGCGAGATGACGACACTATGCAGGCCCTTGCGACTTACAAGGTACTGCATGTGAACGCTGTTCGTCTGTCAGCGTGTTAGCCGCGATTCTCAGCGCGGGGTTTCGGGGCAAGGCCCCGTTTGTGTTAAATGGATTCTTTTTTCCGCAGCTCTAGTCTCTCTGTACCTCTCTCTCTCTGTTTTGACTCGTTGCCGCAGTGAGCATGCGATTCCTGGCCTGGTTCTTTTCATCTGTCACTCTCCGGCATTCGGCATCAAACCAGCTGTTACGCTGTCTTCCACGCGTCGTGGCTACCACCTCTCCGGCAGCTGTTTCGATGGCACCATGGATGTTCCTCCACAGCTTATTTATATCTTCTAATTCTACCTGCTGTTCTGCGATTCGTTGGTCAAGCTTCCTGGCGAACTCCACTGCTACGCCGTCTGCCGTTAATCGCTGGGAGCTAAAACGCAGCGTCCTCTCATTGCGAGCTTTCGCCGTCTTCGACAGCCTTGCGCGAATCTTACTCACTACGAGATAGTGGTCAGAGTCGATATTTGGTCCCCGAAAAGACCGTACATCGATAACATCCGAAAAGTGTCGACCGTCAATCAAGACATGATCGATCTGAGAGCTAGAGTCTCCATTTGGATGGCTCCAGGTGCGTTTCCGAATATTTAAACGTGGAGAGTAGGTGCTACAAATGGCCATTCATCGCTGCGGCAAAGATCGTTATCACTGGTCGACAGATGAAGGCTATGTCTTCCAATGACTAGACGGAAGAATTCCTCCCTCCCGATCTGCGCATTTGCATGTTTTGGGTTACTCTCCATAGGTCCTCTCAAGCCTGTCGTAAAACTCGTCCGTAGCATCATCGGATTTATCATTTGTCGGTGCGTATAAGTTGATTAGGCTGTAGTTGAAGAATTTGCCCTTAATCCTCAACACGCATATACGGTCCTAAACGAGCCTCCACCGGATAACTCGTTGCGTTGCCACTGTAGTAGATGTGGTACTTGTGGTCTATTGCACGGAGCTCCCTTCCTCCGGAATTACATCTTCGCTCTTATGGTATTTCTAGATGAACGACGCAACTTCAGGCAGGCACTTCGTACTTTAAATTTCCGCGTTCACGGCCAGTTCGGAGCGAGGGAAGAGCGGCTTTGAGATCCCCTTGTCGTTGATTGTCAGCCATTTGGAGTCAGCTAGAATGTTGAATCAAACACAGCTCTGGTCCTCACAAGCTCCTGCCTCACGCCTCCACGAGTCATATGATACCAAATGCGGCGTAGCCTGGGCAATGTTGTCAATCTGACAATAGCGAATTGAGGAGGTGCGACGCGAATACTGGCGCGATAACCATAGAATGGCGGTAGAGGAAATGCTTCGTCAAACACGAGCGTCTGTTCACCAAGGAGGTGCGGCTCAAACAGCGTCTGTTCTCCATGTTAGGGGCGGCTGATTATTATACTCGTCCTTATGCCAGCAGGGACTCTAAACAGTGCTGTGCACGATGGTCCTCCGGCGAGACAGGGGGTTAGGGACAGACCAAACAAGCCGCCCTGGAAAACAAAAAGTTACCAACAACGAAGAAGAAAATAGGGATCGGAACAACCGGCGTTGACTTACGCAACGAAATAAGGACTACGATTGGAAACTCGGGACATGGAATTGCAAATCGCTCGGCTTCCCGGGTTGCGATAGGATAATATATGATGAATTACATCCCCGAAACTTCGAAGTCGTAGCACTGCAGGAACTTTGCTGGACAGGACAGAAGGTATGGAAAAGCGGGCATCGAGCGGCTACTTTCTACCAGAGCTGTGGCACCACCAACGAGCTGGGAACCGGCTTTATAGTACTGGGAAAGATGCGCCAGCGTGTGATTGGTTGGCAACCGATCAACGCAAGGATGCGCAAGTTGAGGATTAAGGGCCGTTTCTTCAATTACAGTATCATCAATGTGCATTGCCCACACGAAGGGAGACCCGATGATGAGAAGGAGGCGTTCTATGCGCAGCTGGAGCAGGTGTATGATGACTGTCCGCGACGGGACGTGAAAATCGTCATCGGTGACATGAACGCGCAGGTAGGACGGGAAGCTATATATAGACCGGTAATCGGGCCAAACAGCCTGCATGCCGCAACGAACGACAACGGCCAACAATGCGTAAATTTTGCAGCCTCCCGCGGAATGGTAGTCCGAAGTACCTTCTTCCCCCGCAAAGATATCCACAAGGCCACCTGGAGATCACCAGACCAACGAATAGAAAACCAAATTGACCATATTCTAATCGACGGTAAATTCTTCTCTGATGTTATAAACGTTCGCACCTACCGCAGTGCGAATATAGATTCGGATCATTTCCTAGTTGCAGTTTGCATGCGCTCAAAACTCTCGACGGTGCATAACACGCGTCGAAGTCGTACGCCGTGACCCAACATCGAGCAGCTACGAGTCACCGGAGTTGCCCAGGAATACGCGCGACAGCTGGAAGCAGCGCTACCAACGGAAGAGCAACTTGGCGCAGCAACTCTTGAAGATGGTTGGAAAGGCATTAAGACCGCCATCGGTAGCACTGCACTAGCGGCACTAGGTACAATGAATCCGAACCGAAGAAACGATTGGTTCGACGGCGAATGCGAGCAATTAGTGCAGGAGAAGAATGCAGCACGTGCGAGGATGCTGCAACACCGTACGAGGGCGAATGTGGATCGATATAAACAAGCACGGAACAGGCAAAACTCGGTCTTCCGGAGGAAAAAGCGCCAACAGGAAGATCGGGATCGCGAGGCGATGGAAGAACTGTACCGTGCTAACGATAAACGGAGGTTCTACGAGAAGTTAAACCGCTCGCGCAAAGGCCATGTGCCGCAGGCCGATATGTGTCGAGACTCAGACGGTAATCTTCTCACGAACGAACGTGAGGTGACCGAGAGGTGGAAGCAGTATTATGACGAGCACCTTAACAGCGATGTAGCTGAACATGGAGGTGACGATATGGCAATAGATCTTGGAGCACGTGCAGAAGACGACAGAATACCAGCCCCTGACCTCCAGGAGGTAGCAGAAGAGATCGGTCGGCTGAAGAACAATAAAGCGGCTGGGGCTGATCAGCTACCCGGCGAGCTGCTGAAATACGGTGGTGACGCACTGGCTAGAGCGCTGCACTAGGTCATTGTCACGATTTGGGAGGATGAGCTACTACCGGAGGAGTGGACGGAAGGCATCGTGTGTCCGATCTACAAAAAGGGCGACAAGTTGGATTGTTGCAATTACCGCGCAATCACACTGTTGAACGCCGCCTACAAGGTACTCTCCCAACTTTTATGTCGTCGACTATCACCATTTGCAAAGGAGTTCGTGGGGCAATATCAAGCGGGATTCATGGGTGCCCGTGCCACCACGGACCAGATTTTCGCGCTTCGGCAAGTGTTGCAGAAATGTCGCGAATACAACGTGCCCACGCATCATTTATTCATCGACTTCAAATCGGCGTACGACACGATCGACGCTGTGGCAGATTATGGACTACTACGGATTTCCGGATAAACTAACGCGGTTGGTCAAGGCGACGATGGATCGAGTAATGTGTGTTGTTCGTGTATCAGGGGCAGTCTCGAGTCCCTTTGGATCGAAAACAAAATACATGAAAGGAAGAAGTTCTAGAGAAGTGAATGCTGGCCTCCCTCCTCGGATTCATTTAGACGGTGATGAAATCGAGATGGTAGAAAAGTTCGTGTATCTGGGCTCACTGGTTACCGCAGACAACGACACCAGTAGAGAAATACAAAGACGCATTATGGCAGGAAATCGTTGCCTACTTTGGACTCCGTAGGACGCTGCGATCGAACAAAATTCGCCACCGCACGAAGTTAACAATCTACAAGACGCTGATTAGACCGGTAGTCCTTTACGGCCATGAGACATGGACTATGCTCGTGGAGGACCAACGCGCCCTTAGTGTTTTCGAACGGAAGGTGTTGCGCACCATCTACGGCGGAGTGCAGATGGAAGACGGAACGTGGAGGAGGCGAATGAACCATGAATTGCATCAGCTGCTTAGGGAACAACCCATCGCTCACACCGCAAAAATCGGTCGCCTGCGATGGGCTGGGCAGGTCGTGAGGATGTCGGACGACTGCCCGATTAAAAAAGTTCTCAATAACGATCCGACTGGAACGAGACGACGAGGCGCGCAGCGAGCGAGATGGATCGATCAAGTGGAAGGCGACCTGCGGACCCTACGTAGACTACGTGGCTGGCGAATTCCGGCCATGGACCGAGTGGAATGGAGACGACTTCTTCGTACAGCAGAGGAAACCACGGCTTGGAGCTGATTAAGCAAGCAAGAATGTTGAATACTTTTTTGTGTAAAGTGTTGAAAAAATCCATGACAAGATTCCCTCGCCAGCTACCGAACCAGCAAAGATGAACGATCAGTATGACAAAACTGAAAGAAACGGTGGCATCTTTGGAGGACTGTGCCGGTGTAGATAATATTACGAAACGCGTGATGGAGGATGATTTTTGATATAATTGCAAATCAAATGCTGCGAATTGTGAATAGTTCTCTCCAGTGTGGGGTATTTCCAGATACGTGGAAGAAAACCATTCGTACAAATCTGCCTTAAACTTATTATTATTGAAGTGGAAGCAATGCATAGAACAAATCAAGATAGTCTTAGCAGTTTTTATTTATCTTTAACTTTAATCTTTAACTCCGAAACAATTGATCGGATAAAGCTAGTGAAGGCTCTGAAACGTTCTGATGTTCACGGAATTGTACTGAAGTGGTTTCAAAGCTATTTGGAAAATCGCTAACAAGGGATGTATGTCATCATAAGCTCCAGTAAACCCTGCTGTTTCACTGGGTAGTGTGCTTGGACCGTTTTTGTTTATCTTGTACATGAATGATGTGAAACGAATTTTGGAGAAAGGGTTTGTAGTCGCTAACAGTTGCGATGAGTGTTTCAATGTAATGAACAATGAAATGAATAACTTCTCTGGATGATTGAACTGGAAAAACCTTAAGTTGAACGTTGCTAAAACAAAATTTATGTAAAAACAAATGACGTAGATCGAACAGTCCGAATTGACGGAGAATTTGATCCATAAGGCTGCTAGAAAGTTTGGTGTGCTGTGTAGAATCATTAGTTTCTTGACTACAGAAGCAAAGATCTGCCGTTGTCAGCCAAATTCTCCAGGCCGATTCTCCAGGTATACGATCTGCTGCCGCCTTGCGATAAGATTAGTGAGCTGCAGAATCGTGTACTTCAAATCCGCATCAGACGTTTTCTTTAGGTTAGAACTTCGAGATGTTTCCAAATTTTTCTCGTCGCAAATTGTTATAGCCTTAACCAAGCTAATGAATTGGTAGTTTGGAGTAACTAAAAAAGTCTAATGAATGACGAACTTTATTAAACAAGTTAAACTCATATAGCATAGGCTGAGCCAGGCCTGCTTACTAAATTAAGGTTTTTACTTGCTGTTATTTACAGATATTGAGGTAGCAAATCGTCACGGCCACACCTGTCTGATGATCGCCTGCTATAAGGGCCACTACAAGATAGCACAATACCTGCTTTCCCTGAAGGCGGACGTAAACCGGCGTAGCGTGAAGGGAAACACCGCCCTGCACGATTGTGCGGAGTCCGGATCGCTCGAAATCCTCCAGTTGCTGCTCCAGCATGGTGCTACGATGGATGTGGACGCTTACGGTGAGTCTTCTCGAGCAAAATCTTAGATTAACCTTTGTTTTACTCATACACAACTAATTGCAGGAATGACTCCCCTTCTGGCTGCCAGCGTCACCGGTCACCTGCCAATCGTGGAACACCTGATCAGTTTACCGTGCGTGAAGCGGGAAGACAAAATCGCTGCCCTCGAACTGCTCGGTGCAACCTACGTGGACAAGAAACGCGACATGCTGGGAGCGCTCTCGTTCTGGAAACGTGCCATGGAAGATCGGTAAATAAAATGTCAAATTTACTCAGCTAAAATTCGATTAAATTTACTGAACTTATCCTCAGATACAACCGCAACCCCATCCTGCCGAAACCGGTGCGCGACCCCGTTCCCGCCTATGATTACGCACAGGAAGTGAACGACCTGAGCGCACTGGACGAGCTGGTGATGGATCCGGACGAGATGCGTATGCAGGCGTTGCTCATACGGGAACGCATCCTCGGACCGGTCCATCCGGACACCAGCTACTACATACGCTTCCGTGGTGCCGTTTACGCAGACTCAGGTCGGTTCGATCGGTGCATAGAACTGTGGACGTACGCCCTCTCGATGCAGCAGAACATCCTCGAGCCGCTGAATCCGATGACCCAGTCGTCGCTGCTTTCGTTCGCGGAACTGTTTAGCTTTATGCTGGGTGAAGCCGGCCGGCCGATAACGCGGGGACGCATCGTGCCGCCGATCGAAACGTCCGATATGTTGATCATTTTCAAGAAATCGATTCGCGAAGTTCAGCTCGGTCAGAAGATGCTGGAACAGCTGGCGACCCACGAACGAGACAGCACGGCACTGAACCGGGCGCTCGTTATCTCGCTGCATTTGGCCTGCCTGCTGGCCCGGCTGCTAGACGAGGACGAGGAAATTTGCTGTGATAACATGAAACATCAGATTCTGCGAGCTTTCTACGAATTAGTCAGTTTAAAAGTAGGTTCTTATTGCTGGTGTTTTTACTTTGAATTCTAAGATGAATTTTCGTATTTTTTTCGTATTCAGATTGTAGCGAAATCCGGCCGTACGGCGCTGCATCTCGCGTGCTACAAGGAGGCGGCCCTCGTCGGTCGCTATCCTGCCTGTCAACTGCCATCGCCCCGCCTCGCCAAGGCCCTGCTACAGGTCGGTGCCGACCCGAACGCACAGGACGAAGCGGGCAACACTCCACTGCATTTAGCGGCTCTGACGCGACCCTGCCCGGCCAACCTGGCACAGACACTGCTCCAGTATGGAGCGCATTTGGTAGGTTCTCCCACGCTCCTGCATTTATCTGTTCCGATTTTATAGAATTTCATGTTTTAGGACACCAAAAACCTCGACGGCGACACGTTCGAATCGTTGCTCCAGTGCCAGCGCCTGCATGAGCTGGTCAACCCAGTCAAGTTCACCCGCCTGTCCTGCCTGGCAGCTCGCGTGGTGCAGCGTCACGCCATCCCGTACCACAACCAGGTGCCGAAGTGTCTGTACGAGTTCATCGATTCGCACTAGAAGCTCCTCCTCTGACTGAGGATACTGCGGGTTGGCATGCTTCGGGTGGCACCCGAAATGGTGCTATCTGTTTAGTTTTAAATGCCCATTTCATGTTTTAGTACGTAACCGGGTCCGGTTCGGTCGGGAACTGGAACCGGACTCGCGTGAACCCTTTCAAGCGGGACGGGCTTTTTCGGTTTTCTTCATGATGGTCAGCGCATGTGATCCCAATTTTTCAGCGACTTTGTAGGAGGCTGCACCCCCCTTCGAATGCGTAACCACACTTTATTTTATTGACAAGGTTTATATATTATCATCAGCTTCCGATTTGAGCGAGCAATTCAAAACGGACAAGAGTGATGAGTCCATAAAAGTTTAAACCATTTCGCTGGTCGCTAACCATCGCGTCAAGAAGGTTCCATTTTTTCGAACAATGCGACACAGTTCTTTCGCTTGTGTGCTCAGTCTGGTGGTTAGCTAAGAACCGGCTCAACCCTACCTCCGCCACCTTAACTGAGCAAAATGAACTTTTACGCCTTCTACGAGTCTGATGTAACGAGAAATTAGTTTTCGGTAAGTTTCTCAGTAACAAGTATGTTTTCGATTAGTTCGTAAGAAAAAGCAATCTGCCTTTGCTATAATTTTAGTAGTACGTTTAGAATGGGACGAGTTGAGCGAAAGGTGAGAATGCGACAGGAGGAACTATAGTTTTTCATCAGATTATGTCATCCAAGTTTGTTTTTTCTCAAAACTCAACTATTTTCTTGCTAATTACGCTGTTCATTAAGATAGAACTAGAAAGTATTGCTATAAGTACGCCCCAAAATATTTTTTTCTTTGTTAAAACACTGTAAATATTGTCCTATCATACACACTGAAGAAAATAAGCGCATAAGTTTTTTGACAACTGCAGCTGGATTATCTGTAAAATTAAAAAATTACATCTCAAAGTGAGGGTTTGTTTCTTTTTAATCCTCTGTCCTGAAAAGGGCAGGAATCCAACTAGCAAACGGGGCGAATGTATTATGTTAGGTAACGTAACGTATCTCAACTCATCGTTCGACGCATAGATCAATCCTTGAACCTTCGCTAAATCTTTAGCCTTACACAAACTTCCCTCTAACTAACATAACCTGACACTCACTCAAACAAAACACAAAGCTACATGTAATGTCGTCGTGATATCACTTTCGTAAGTGAAACAAAAACTTAGATTATCAACTCACACCCCCTTACCTATTATAGTTTATCTATAAATCATCATTTATTAATTACTATACAACTGCATGACTCAATCTGTAGGAAAAAAATAATCAGAATAAGGAAAAATGCGAATAGAATCATTCAATCGTTGGTAAAGTCTAGCCTATGATACGGATAAGCATATACATATAATCAAATATGGACATACCAACCCAGCAGCAGCAGCAGTTTGTGCTTTGTTTGAACAAAAGTTTAAATGCGTAGCGATAAATCAGCATACCTACCTATAGTAGCAATTTGAAATGAAACGAAATATACCAACCTAATAACACCTAGTAGAAACTGATACCAATCGTTAAAATCGAATACGCTAATTATTAAACAGAATTAAAGGATGATAGTAGCTGTAATAGTGAAAATGGATGCTAAACAATCCCCCAAGCAAACAAACAAACAAACAAACAAACAGAAAACAGAACAACAACACCACGCGTAGAACCACCACTCTAGCGCCGCTGATTGATTCGGGCACCGGTAAGCCAAAATGGCGAAAGCGAAAAAAAAAGAAATTCTTTAATAATGGTTGAACACTGAACAGCCGAATACGAGAGAATGTGTAGCAATTCAAAAAAACAAAACCCAATCGCTGAGCAAACAGTAATAATTATAGCGAAAAATTATACAAATAAAGCTAGGAGAGAAAATGAAGTTGAAAAAAAAACGGTGTGTGATGTCTTGTTGCGAAATAGTTCGAAAGAATGACTACCTATACTAACGTCTGGGATGGTAAACGGATTCAGATCCGGCCGTTTTTGAACGATTAAAGCTAACATCTAACAACTGTCCGTCTGTGCCCAGAAGAACTTACAAAGAAGTTATATGTCATGTTTTTCAGAAGTTTACATAGATTTTCATGTCTACTAGGTTTCGACGAACCATTATTAAGTTATGATTATGCAGATTAACTGCAGATCGCTAAATTTCGCAGGTTGCGAGCGGGTGCTGATTGAACAGCTGGAACCCCGCAAACTCGGCATCGTAGCTCTGCAGGAAATCTGTCGCAAAGGAGAGAAGGTATGGAAGATCCGTGGCGGAAAGGCCCAGTTTTACCAGAGCGGTGGCGCTACCAACGAACTGGGAACGGGCTTTGTAGTGCTGGGCGGAATGCAGGATCGCGTGATAGATTGGAAGGCGATCAACGAGAGAATGTGTGTATTGAGGATAAAGGGCCGCTTCTTCAATTATAGCATCATTAACGTGCACTGTCCGCACGAAGGTAGACCCGACGATGAGAAAGAAGCGTTCTACGCGAGGCTGGAGGCTACGTACGACAGCTGCTCGTCACGGGACATCAAGATCGTCATCGGGGATATGAACGCCCAGGTCGGTAGGGAAGAAATGTATAGACCGGTGGTAGGACCCCATAGCCTGCACACCGACACAAACGATAACGGCCAACGATGTATAAACTTCGCAGCTTCCCGAGGCCTGGTGATCCGAAGTACCTTTTTCCCGCGCAAGGATATCCACAAAGCCACCTGGAGATCACCTGACCAACGTACAATGAACCAAATTGACCACGTTCTCATAGAGGGCCGGTTCTTCTCTAACATCACGAACGTACGCTCCCGTCGGGGTGCGGATATTGATTCTGACCATTACCTAGTAGCAGTACATGTGCGCTCAAAGCTGTCCACCGTATACCGGACACGTCAAAGCCGCCCTCCTCGGCTGAACATCAGGCAGCTAGATAACCCACAAGCTGCCGAGAACTACGCGCGAGTACTGAATGAGGCACTGCCTTTTTCCGAGGAGTTAGGTGCTTCAAACCTCGAAGACGGTTGGGGCAGAATACGCTCGGCCATCGGAGAGGCACTAGGTATTGAGCCTCGGAGTACACAAAATGATTGGTTTGATGGGGAATGCCAACAAGCGGTGGAGGAGAAAAAAAACGCTTGGAAGAATTATCTAAGTATTGCCACTAGAGAGAACCTGACCAAGTACCGACGAGCTAGGAACCAGTTGACCACGATCCTGAGGAGAAAAAAGCGCCAAAAGGAGGACAGAGATCGTGAAGAATTAGAACAACTATTCCGAGCTAATGACACGCGCAAGTTTTATGAGAAGGTGAACCAAACTCGGAAGGGCTACACACCGAAACCTGACATGTGTAGGGACGAGGGAGGGAATCTAATTACAAACGAGCGCGAGGTGGTCGGCAGATGGAAGCAGTTCTTCGATGAACACCTCAATGGCGAAGTCGCAGAAGGAGGCGGAACGGAAATTAACCTAGGAGCGCCCATGGAAGATAGTGATGTCCTAGCACCTGATCTCCAAGAAGTCAAACGAGAAATCAGGTTGCTGAAGACCAATAAAGCCGCTGGGAAGGACCGCCTACCGGCAGAGCTTTATAAACATGGCGGGAAAACGCTAGCAAAGGCTCTACACTGGGTTATTTCGAGGATTTGGGAGGAGGAAAGAGCTACCGGAGGAATGGATGGAAGGAGTGGTTTGTCCCATCTACAAAAAGGGTGATCGGCTAGACTGCTGCAACTATCGTGGTATTACGCTGGTAAACGCCGCCTACAAGGTACTCTCCCAGATCCTGTTACGCCGGCTGTCACCGATAGCACAAGGTTTCGTAGGGAATTATCAGGCGGGTTTCATGGGGGCTCGCGCAACTACGGACCAAATGTTTACTATCCGACAGATCTTGCAGAAATGTCGGGAGTACAACGTGCCCACGCATCACATCTTTATCGATTTCAAAGCAGCATACGATACAGTCGATCGAGACAAGCTATGGCAGATAATGCACGAATACGGTTTTCCGGACAAACTGACGCGACTGATCAGAGCTACATTGGATCGAGTGATGTGTTTCGTACGCATCTCTGGGACACTCTCGAGTCCCATCGAGACGCGACGAGGGTTGAGACAAGGTGACGGTCTATCCTGCATGCTGTTCAACATCGCTCTTGAGGGGGTGATCCGACGAGCGGGCATTGAAACGAGAGGCACGATTTTTACCAAGAGTAGCCAACTTCTAGGCAGATGACTTCGATATCATAGCCAGGAACTTTCCGACGGCGGAGGCAATCTACGCCAGACTGAAAGCGGAGTCTAGGAGAATTGGGCTAAAAATAAATGCGTCGAAGACCAAATACATGAAAGGAAGAGGCTCAAAGGAAACAAATGCGCGCCTCCCACGGACGGTAACCGTTGACGGCGACGAACTAGAAGTGGTAGAAGAGTTCGTGTATTTGGGATCGCTGGTGACCGCGGACAACAACACTAGTAAGGAGATCCAGCGGCGCATCCAAGCGGGAAATCGGGCCTACTTTGCCCTTCGTAAAACGCTACGATCAGGAAGCATACGCCGCCGCACGAAGCTAACAATGTACAAAACCATTATTAGACCGGTAGTTCTTTATGGACTTGAAGCCGTGACGCTGCTTACGGAGGACATACGCGCCCTTGCCGTGTTTGAGCGGAAAGTGCTGCGGACGATATTTGGCGGAGTACAAACTGAAAGCGGAGAGTGGCGGAGGCGTATGAATCACGAGCTACAGGCACTGCTTGGGGAGACTCCCATCGTACATCTAACGAAAGTTAGCAGGCTACGGTGGGCCGGACACGTCGTAAGGATGCCGGACGACAGTGCGACGAAAACGGTCCTCTTCAACAACCCCACCGGCACCAGGAACAGGGGGGCCCAACGTGCACGATGGCTCGACCAGGTCGAAAGCGATTTGCGACTTCTGAGACGACTAGGAAATTGGCGACGAGTGGCCCAAGACCGAGTTGAATGGAGACGAGTGCTTGAAACAGCACGAGCCACCCCGGCTCTATGCTGCTGAAGAAGAAGAAGTTATGCAGATTATGATTCTGCTGAGGAGTCTGAGGTTCATGGAAGCCCTAAAAGGCATTGGAAAGAGGAGTGTCACTGGAGCAGCAGATGAAGAGCTGACAACAGAGTTATTAGGAGCTCCGACCGACGAAAATTCATGAATCTGCTTCACTTTAACATGATCGGCCGGTACAGAATCCTGCATCCCGCCGAATAAAAGCATTGATTTTTTTTGAAGAGGCGAACCAGCCGCAGGCTGAAAACCTCTCTAATATAGAATTAAAAAAAAAAAAATATTGATTTTCTTCAAGATTTGTTATCAATTGTTTGGGTTTGCCCAAGCTGCCCTGTACCAGTCCATAGGAAAACTGTCGATTGTGTTTTTAACCCTCTCTGTCCCATGGTAGCACAGGTGCTCCATGACTTCCGATACTAAAATCGACCGATAAAATTTTTGAGGCATTCAAATATGGATATTTTGATTTTGTAACGTAGTAAAAACATTGTTTTACAAGGTGTATAGTTGCGTTTGACGAATTGTTAATTAATAGCTTTTTTACATGATCAAAAACTGTAAACCACCAAAACACCCCTGGGACAGAGAGGGTTAAATACATATTACTAAGTGCCTGATGGATCAAGAAATTTAGTGATCAAAATAAATCGAATTCATCGCATAGAAACATCCATAGCAGACAGCCTCCAGGATTAGGAGAGGGGACCTAACTGAGTGAAGGATGAGCGGAGGAATCATGTTGGTCTGTATCGCTCTCAAAGCATTCTACAAAGCAGTCCGTAATAGGAACCAGGAGCAGTATCAATAGGTAGCAGTAATCTGGATTCCGTGCCAGTTGATTATGTGTGAACCACAATCACAACTAGCCATATTTTGTAGTCCGAAGAATAGGTCTTGCGAGTGAAAGTTGATGGTAGTCTCTTCTGCCAGCAAAATCAAATGGGCCAAACAACTCGTTAGTAACGAGGCGAACGAAATTAAAATCCATCGGAATACATTTCCTGTCATATTGGAATAAATCAAAGAATTTTAGGACTTCTGGTGCGAGTTGATTTTGAATAAGCATTCGACCGACTAAACTACCGAAAGGATCTGAGGTGCGCTAAGATGTAAGACATTCCCAGATAAGTTAATCCACTTTATCGAGGCTCGGCAAGGGGCGTTTTCGTGTAAAGTGCTGCACGAAGGCGCCTTTTGTCGGGTTATATACATAACGTTGATCTCTGCGACAACTCCAAGGCAGCAGATTGAAAAGATCGGGCCAAAGTGAGTGAACACTTATAATCTCTCTAATTTCACAGTTAAATGACAGGAGGAGATGGAAACTTTTCAATCTCTTGAGAGCCAGACGGTGTTAGCTAGACTGATACAAACGCAGGGATCAGGAAAGCTTGGGAGGGCCTTTGTGGGTTTTAGGAATGCTTGACGCTGAAATCCAAAATTTCTCGGGTCCGAAAAGCCCGAAATCTTTAGAGAAGCGCTTGGCTGGAATCAGCTGGGGCAGCGTAGAAGAGATAGACCCAGAGACTCATGGGAACGTAGCGTAGCCAATAACCCTTCTCCTCTAGCAGCTTAGAACCGCGTTGCGTTGGCTCGCTCTGTACCAAAAACTTGTATCTATGGTACTCCGCTTTGGGCTTCTTCTTCTTCTTCTTCAGCAGCAGCATAGAGCCGGGGTGGCTCGGGCTGTTTCTAGCACTCGTCTCCATTCAACTCGGTCTTGGGCCACTCGTCGCCAATTTCCTAGTCATCTCAGTAGTCGCAAATCGCTTTCGACCTGGTCGAGCCATCGTGCATGTTGGGCTCCTTTGTTCCTGGTGCCGGTGGGGTTGTTGAAGAGGACTATTTTCGTCGCACTGTCGTCCGCCATTCTTACGACGTCCCACCGTAGCCTGCTAACTTTCGCTAGATGTACGATGGAAGTCTCCTCAAGCAGTGCCTGTAGCTCGTGATTCATATGCCTCCGCCACTCTCCGCTTTCAGTTTGTACTCCGCCAAATATCGTCCGCAGCATTTTCCGCTCGAACACGGCAAGGGCGCGTATGTCCTCCGTTAACAGCGTCACGGCTTCAAGGCCATAAAGAACTACCGGTGCAATAAGGGTTTTGTACATTGTTAGCTTCGTGCGGCGGCGTATGCTTCCTGATCGTAGCGTTTTACGAAGGGCAAAGTAGGCCCGATTTCCCGCTTGGATGCGCCGCTGGATCTCCTTACTAGTGTTGTTGTCCGCGGTCACCAGCGATCCCAAATACACGAACTCTTCTACCACTTCTAGTTCGTCGCCGTCAACGGTTACCGTCCGTGGGAGGCGCGCAT
Source organism: Sabethes cyaneus (assembly GCF_943734655.1). Classification (NCBI taxonomy): domain Eukaryota; kingdom Metazoa; phylum Arthropoda; class Insecta; order Diptera; family Culicidae; genus Sabethes; species Sabethes cyaneus. The sequence goes on from NC_071355.1 coordinate 36,531,711, forward strand.
TTGTTTCCTTTGAGCCTCTTCCTTTCATGTATTTGGTCTTCGACGCATTTATTTTTAGCCCAATTCTCCTAGACTCCGCTTTCAGTCTGGCGTAGATTGCCTCCGCTGTCGCAAAGTTCCTGGCTATGATATCGAAGTCATCTGCAAAGCCTAGAAGTTGGCTACCCTTGGTAAAAATCGTGCCTCTCGTTTCGATGCCCGCTCTTCGGATCACCCCCTCAAGAGCGATGTTGAACAGCATGCAGGATAGACCATCACCTTGTCTTAACCCTCGTCGCGTCTCGAAGGGACTTGAGAGTGTCCCAGAGATGCGTACGAAACACATCACTCGATCCAATGTAGCTCTGATCAGTCGCGTCAGTTTGTCCGGAAAACCGTGTTCGTGCATTATCTGCCATAGCTTGTCTCGATCGACTGTATCGTATACTGCTTTGAAATCAATAAAGATGTGATGCGTGGGCACGTTGTACTCCCGACATTTCTGCAAGATCTGTCGGATAGTAAAAATGTGGTCTGTAGTTGCGCGAGCCCTTATGAAACCCGCCTGATAATTCCCTACGAAACCTTGTGCTATCGGTGACAACCGGCCTAACAGGATCTGAGAGAGTACCTTGTAGGCGGCGTTTACCAGCGTAATACCGCGATAGTTGCAGCAGTCTAGCCGATCGTCCTTTTTGTAGATGGGACAAACCACTCCTTCCATCCATTCCTCCGGTATGTTTATAAAGCTCTGCCGGTAGGCGGTCCTTTCCAGCGGCTTTATTGGTCGGTAGAACCAACAACGGACATTGCGGAATGTCCAGTTCAGCTCAAAATGCATCCTAAAGTCCACCCTGGCTATCGCGTTGAAAAATCCTTTGATTTGATACTCCATTTGCCCTTATTGACCACAAATAAAATGGCACTCTGTTAAACAGATTTCTAGTTTTATTGCAAATGCTACTTATGACGTCAAAAAAAATCCCACTGCGATCTGGAATATCTCCGGGAAAATGGAACCATAATTTATCAATTTTTTTTTTCATCAAAGGCCAATCTAATGTGGTTCTTTTAAAGCTAATTGCATAAAAATCGAATGAAAATAAGTGGAGATAGAGCCAAAAGTGTAACTGCAAGTACCATCATTTTGGATGTCGGGGACGTAAAGGTTAAACATCCTCTGACATTCCTCGTCGAACGAATCGTTACGACGACTCCTCTCAGCGAGTCCAATAGCAATAGCACCTTCCGCTGCGCTGGTGATGGCTGCTCTAACGCTATCCCAGCAGTCCTCAAGAGGGGTTTCACTTAGCTCTCCCTAAAAGCCTAAAGGCGTTGCGCGTACTCAGTAGCGACCTCCGGTAACTTGAGTCGTTCCATATTATACCGGGTTTCAAAACCCTGGTGATGAAAAAGATGAAGGGTACATCCGCGCCGCAGGAAACCTGCCCCCAAAAGCTGAAAGTCATCGTGGAAGGGCTCTTTCCGCAACACGATCCAGTTTGGTGGCCTCCGACCCCGTACGGTCAATCGAATGATGTCCTCATTCCGGTCACGAATGAGGAACTCATCGTAATTGCCAGGGGTTTAAAAACGAAGAAAGCGCCCGGTCCTGACGGGATGCCGAACGAGGCACTCAAAGTGGCGATCCAAGCATATCCCGATATGTTTAGAGAGACGCTTCAGAATTGCCTAGAGGTATGCGAATTTCCAGACAAATGGAATGTCCAAAGATTGGTACTGCTGCCAAAGCCGGGGAAACCGCCTATTGGCCTATTGGACACGTTAGGCAAATTGCTAGAGCGGGTAATCCTAAACAGGCTGATGCCTGTGGTGGAGAGTGATGTCGGACTGGCAAGCACGCAGTTTGGCTTCCGTAAGGGGAAGTCCACTCCACTGTAGACGCCATAAAGTCCGTGGTGGAGAGGGCCGAGAAGCCTATGAAACGGAAAAGGCGAGGCGACAGGTATTGTGCCATAGTCACAATCGATGTCAAAAACGCCTTTAACAGCGCTAACTGGGGTGCAATCGCGTTAGCGCTGCATAGGATGAGGGTACCGGATCATCTATGTAGGTTGCTTAAAAGTTACTTCGAGAGCCGGACGGTAGTGTACGACACGGCGGATGGGGCGAAGAAGTACAAAGTGATAACGGGTGTTCCACAGGGTTCGATTCACGGCCCCAAGCTCTGGAGTGCCATGTACGATGGGATGCTGAGGCTCGACCTACCTACTGTGGTCGAGATCACTGGCTTCGCCGAAGATATCGTCCTTACAGTGTGTTGGAGACGTGGACATCCCTACGTCGTTACTGTCGGAGACGTCGACATTCGTAACATCGTTACGGCCAAGCTCTCTGGTCACAGTGACAGCTGTCATCACTTGATGCTGGCCAGTGCTGACAACAGGACGTTCATATTCCTGTTCCGTTTTACAGAATGAATGAGACATATTTGTACCTTGTTTTTTTGTTCAATAAAGTTAAGTTTTAATTTGTTTAATGTACGGGTCGTGTTCTACATTCATCATTTCGGTCACCTCCGAACGCGAACCGTAACAGTGGCGACGCGAACGTAACACAGTGGTAGGCGAGTTTCTAGAGGAGGTGGAAATGCTGGCATCGGACGCCATAAGCATAATAGAGAGTTGGATGGCGGGCGTCAATCTACGATTGGCCCACCACAAGACGGAAGCGATGATGATCAGTAACCGCAAGTCGGCCTTAGAGGCCAAAATAATCGTTGGAGGACAGGTGATTGTCTCCAAACGAAGTGTGAAGTACCTGGGTGTTATGGCAGACAACAGGCTGAACTTCACCAGCCACGTGGATTATGCTTGTGGTAAAGCGTCAACGGCGGTTACTGCGCTGTCCAAGATCATGCCGAACGGCTACGGTCCTAGCAGCAGTAAGAGACGTCTGATGGCCAGCGTTGCCCAGCATGGGCCCCGGCTTTGGAGAGTAAGCGCAATCAGGCATGTCTGAACAAGGTGTTTAGGCCAGTTCCTGTCGAGACATGGATGCTTTAAGAAGTATCTACATACGCGTGGGCGGGTAGACTGACCCGTTTGCACGGTAGCCGAGGAAACGTCGGAGCATGTGATGTTTCCCTGCCCGCGTTTCACGACCACTCGGCGGGTGATGCTGGCGGTCGTTGGGGAAGCGGCCCCAACACCGACAACGTCGTGCAGAGAATGTGCGCCGAGCAGCGCGCATGGGGTGCAGGCGATAGAGCGGCAACGGTGATGATAACGGAGTTGCAACGGCTAGAATGTTTGCAACGACAGGGCATGACATAGCTTAGCCAGGGTCAGTAATGGGCTGATTGGGCAGCCCAGGCCCTAGGTGAAGGGTAGTGGCGGTATGAAGTGACAAGGGTGTTGTGTGAACCGACACACGCAACGGATAAGTCGGAGTGCTTAGGCACGTCCTCCCTCCTGAAGTAAAACCTAACGGTAGTTCCGGGAGGGGTTCAGGAACGGGCAGCAGGATAGTTTTTAGTAGGTAGGCGCATGTTGGCACCATGTGAATCCTATTCGGCACCGTGAAGGTGCAGTCTATGAAGATTTTCTCCCTGCATAAACAATACAAAAAAAAAGATTGTACCGGGTGCAACGACAGGGGCTGACATAGACTAGCTGGTGGAGGTGGACACCGTGGAGGTGTTTAGAAGATCTTTCTCTTAGGAAGCTTTTCTCAAACCTCAAATCAAATCAAATCAAAAAAAAAAAAAAAAGATTGTACCGTGGCGGGCGACGATACCGAATGTTGGTAACAACGGAGTCTTTGGAGCACTTTAACCATCAAAATGTGGTGGTCAGAATCGATGTTTGCGCCACGATAGGTTCTAACGTGGATGATGTCCGAGAAGTGCCTTCTATCATTCAAAACGTGGTCGATGTACGAGACCGTCCGTGCGAGGCTATGACGGAAGAAAGTACTTCGTATGCCCATATTTTGAGAGGCAGCGAAGTCAATGAGTCGATGGCCATTTTCGTTCGTAAAAAGCAAAGCCTGAGTGCTAATTCCGTTATCGAAATTTGACCTTCTGTTTTTTATTCGACAGACTTCGCAACCAGCTGTTAGAATAGAGGACAGTGCGGGGTCAGTGCTACGATCCTATTGACTCTAACAGCCTCTCCCAGCCGAGATTCAAACATACGACGACTGACCAGCGTCTTACCTCGAGGCCAACTGGGAGGGTTTCGTTCGTTCGTAACCGGGTGCATTGAACTTTCCAATAACCGGTCTGAACTTCCTGGTCAACCTAAGCGATAAGGTCTCCGATGATGATTTTGACGTCATGTTCAGGGCAGTTGTCGTATTTACGTTCAAGCTGCACGTAAAAAACGTTCTTATCGTAAAAAATAACGTAAAAAATCGTCCTCGACTTCCTGGTTGTGGGCTATGCACGTTGATAATGCTAATGTAGAAGAAACGGCCTCTATTCCTCAACTTGCACCAATCCCTTGTGTCGCAGAAGGACCATCGCGGCAGCAGGGGAGTGTCGTCGTGGTTGGGCCACGTTTTGGAATCCGCCCATAACTTTCGTTTCAAAAGGAATTTTTGAAATCTAAATACACCGTTGCAAAGGCCTAAGAATAAGGTATATTTCCGGAAAGTTTTGAACTGATTGCTAGAAAAATAAAAAAGTTATAGGCATTTACGTGAAGACAAAAAATGTTTTCATAGTCGGGCCATGTTGTACAGGTTGGGCCACCGCAGAAAATCTAAGACATACGTATTGAAATTCTATATAGAGACATGAAAAGAATTAATTCCGTGAACAACGGCTCATATAGGTACAACTCCGCCAGTGAGGGACCACGCTGATGAACTAGCACGTGTGACTCCATAAAAAGAGTGAACAAGTGATGGGGAAATTGGATCGGGACCCAAACTGTCTGTCACAAGCCAGGATAAAGGAGGAGTGTTGAGATTTGTCTTTTGGTGTGCAGCGCTGGATGGCTCCATGACAAACACGTGATGGATCCATCTAGATCTGCACCGAGTCTCTTCCGCGGCAAATCTTGTAAAAAAAACGTTTGCTCCCAATGTAGCAAGCAACATTGGAGCATGCTGCATTCTGAGTAAATTGCGGAGGAGGACCCCAATCCTCGGTGTAACGCGACCCGTGCCTAAGGATGAATGCTTGGGGGGGTCTAATTAAGTCTCCCAAGGTCGAACGGAGCCTGCATGGTACCAGGGCACCCCGTGCAGTAATTTGCTCCCTCTGTTCTAAGCTGGTAACGGACAGCTGATTCTTTCTCCCAGCAAATTAAGACCATTGAGATGGAAACAATTAATAAAACTTTTAATATAAATATAAATAACAAATCAAGTGGGGGATCAGCACTCAGGAGGGACCCTGACATCGATAAGACCCAAGAGGAAACTGGCGATGCTGATATAATCAGTCAAATCCCAGGACCCAGTTGTGTCAACGGTGCAGGACTAAACCCAAAACAGCCCGGTCGTACCACAAATCATATAAAATTACAAAGAAAAAATGTTAAATTTGTCCAGGTGAATCTTCACCATGCAAAGGGAGCAACTGCTGTACTTCGTAGAAGATTCACAGAAAGCAACCTGGATGTAGCACTGATCCAGGAGCCCTGGACCTATAAAGGTAGGATACAAGGAATTCCTACAAAGTCGTGTAAATTGATTTACGCCGAAGGTGAGCTCACGCCAAGAGCTGCCATTTTGGTAAGTGAAAACATAAAAAGTTTTCCAATTACAGAATTGATTACAAAAGATCTCACAGCAATAATGATGGAGGTTCCAACGACCCATGGCACGACTGAAATTTGCGTAGCATCTGCATATTTTCCAGGAGATTTGGGTGAAATACCTCCACCAGAAGTGGTAAATTTGGTTTCTTACTGCAAGAAACAAAACAAAGCACTTGTAATTGGATGTGATGCAAACGCCCATCACACTGTTTGGGCCAGCACAGATACCAATAACAGAGGTGAACTCCTTTTAGACTATATATCATCAAATGATATAGATATATGCAATAAAGGGGAAGAGCCAACTTTTGTAAACGCAATAAGGCAAGAAGTACTTGACTTAACACTATGCAGTCCAACGATGACTGATAAAATAAAAAATTGGCACGTATCGGATGAAGAATCTTTGTCCGATCACAAGCAAATCATGTTTGATTACGAAGCTAATCAGCAACTTAAGGAAATTATAAGAGATCCCAGGAAAACAAACTGGGATCAGTATAATTTGAAACTGAAGGTTGGAGTTAAGAACTTGAAAGGCTGCTCAAGGACATGTAAAGAACTTGAGGACAACTCAAAACAACTTTCAAACCTGATCCAACAAGCTTATCACGAAAGCTGTCCTGCAAAGGAACGCTCTACGAATAGAGATGTACCTTGGTGGAACAAAACTTTGGAGAAATTTAGAAAGAAAACTCGGAAATTATTTAACCGGGCAAAAAGAACACAACAGTGGGAGGAGTATAAACAAACTCTCACTGCCTATAATAGGGAAATACGAAGATCAAAGAGGATTCACTGGAGGCACACATGTGAAAACATTGAAAATACTCCAGCAACTGCTAGATTGCAGAAAATCCTCGCTAAAGATCATTCTAATGGGTTAGGTACTTTGAAAAAAGAGGATGGCTCTTTTACTAACTCAACTAAGGAAACATTAGAGTTAATGATGAGAACACATTTTCCCTGTTCAATCATTAATACATGCGGAGACCAAAGTGCACCGGCATTGAGAACTGTAAATCTTGAAACCAGGACAGACATTCTCGAAATAGCGAGTGAAATGACTGGGTTAGATAGAAACAGGAATGATGCTTGTACTTTGGCCAAAAAAATTTTTACAAGAAGCAAGGTTGAATGGGCGATTGACACTTTTGAACCCTTCAAATCACCGGGTAGGGATGGAATTTTTCCTGTACTACTACAGAAGGGCAAGGCGTTTTTAACACCTATTCTAACAAACCTTTTTCAATCAAGCCTGATACTAGGTCATATACCAGCAGTATGGCGACAAGTACGGGTCACGTTCATTCCGAAGGCTAATAAGAAGGATAAGACTTCACCAAAATCCTTCAGGCCGATAAGCTTATCGTCCGTTGTGTTAAAAACAATGGAAAAAATAATTGATGAGCATATAAAATCATCATATTTAGCCAAAGATCCTTTGAGCGAATATCAATTCGCATATCAAGAAGGCAAATCTTCAATAACAGCAGTACAAACTGTTGTAAAAAAACTAGAAAAGTCTTTTGAAGCGAAAGAAATTTCACTAGGTGCCTTCCTTGACATAGAAGGCGCATTTGATAATTCATCTCATAATTCAATGATTACGGCTATGACGAAACGTGGTTTCGATATATCCATTATCGACTGGATTAGCGAAATGTTATCAAAAAGGGAGATATCAGCAAGCCTTGGAAGCTCATCTATAAGCATTAGAGCAGTAAAAGGTTGCCCACAAGGAGGCGTAATATCACCTCTACTGTGGTCTTTAATAGTTGATGATCTTCTTCAAAAGTTGACGGCGCTAGGCTTTGAAATAATTGGCTTCGCAGATGATATAGTCATAATTGTTCGAGGAAAATTTGATTCTATTATCGCTGACCGAATGCAAATGGCTTTAAATTTGATTTCATCATGGTGTGATAGGCAGGGTCTCAGCATAAATGCCAATAAAACTACTATCATACCATTTACGAGAAGGAAAAAATTTACATTAAATAACATCAGATTGAAAGGAACACTTTTAAAACTTTCAGACACTGTTAAATATCTTGGAGTATTTCTTGACAGAAAACTCAATTGGAACACACATCTAGAGCAAGCAGTAAACAAAGCAACAAATGCTCTATGGATATGTAAAAGAACGTTTGGTAAGCAATGGGGACTGAAACCGAAGATGATCCATTGGATCTATTCGGCCATTGTCAGACCCAGGATTACCTATGCTTCGTTGGTCTGGTGGCCAAAAACGAAAGAGAAAACTACCCAAACAAAGCTGGAAAAACTTCAAAGGCTAGCCACTCTCTCAATAACAGGTGCAATGAGAAGTACACCCTCGAAGGCATTGGATGCTTTACTCTATATACTTCCATTGCATCAGTTTATACAATTAGAAGCTGAAAAAAGTGCTCTGAGGATCAAAAGATCAAAGAACCTTTTTGAAGGGGACTTAACAGGTCATCTCAGTATTCTAAAAACTATTAGTATAAATCCTCTTGTAACCAGTAATGAAGATTGGATGGAGAAAAAATACAACTTCAACCGAATATTTCGTGTATTTGAGCCTAGACGTGATTCCTGGGAAGATGGTGGTCCCGATATTCGTCCAGGCTCGACAGTTTTCTATACAGATGGTTCAAAAATGGACAATCAAGTGGGAGCAGGAGTCACTGGCCCAGGAATAGACATGTCAATTTCTATGGGCAGATGGCCAACTGTATTCCAAGCTGAAATACAAGCAATTCTAGAATGTACGACTGTGTGCTTGCGCAGGAACTATAAACATTCAAATATATGCATCATGTCCGACAGCCAAGCAGCTCTAAACGCTCTAAAGTCGGCGACATGCACATCAAAACTTGTCTGGGAATGTATTCAATCACTCCAAAAATTGTCTCGTCGTAACCAAGTCAACTTGTACTGGGTCCCAGGTCACTGTGGAATTGATGGAAATGAGAGAGCTGATGCACTAGCAAGACTCGGATCATCTCATCAATTTGTAGGACCTGAGCCCTTCTGTTGCTTATCTGCTTCTGCTTTAAAAATGGAGCTAAAAGCATGGGAATGTACGAAAGTGGAATCAAATTGGAATAACACTTTCAATGCTAGGCAGTCGAAACGTTTCATCTCTCCAAACGTTTCAATTACTCGCAAAATACTGGAGCTTTCGAAGAAAGATCTAAGCATTTATACTGGTCTTATAACAGGACATTGTCCGAGCCGCTATCATCTGAAGCTAATGGGAAAACTTCATGATGATATATGTCGCTTCTGCGGCATAGAAAAAGAAGACTCGGAACACCTGTTATGCCGATGTCCGGCAATTCTCAATAAAAGATTAAGGTTCTTCGAAAGAGGGCTGTTAGAACCCTCTGATATTTGGAGAACAACTCCCAGCGCAGTAGTGCACTTCATCCGAAGTGCATCACCGGACTGGACAAATGCTATTAGTCAAACAATGACAATCACTTCTGCTAGTGGTGCGTCATCTTGACAACATAGCTATAATAAAACGGGGAATATATCACAATAGATCAAACAAATGGTCGCAGTGATAAAAAACCCAACACGGAAAAAAAAAAGGTACAAATACCCTATTTTTAATTGCATTTTTGCGAAATTTTGGCGATTTTGTAAAATCAATATTGCTACAATCGTCTTTTCCGAAGTGTACAACTACAATGCCAAAAACAACAAAAATCTAGGTTTTTATCGTATTAATTTTGCTTTATTTCGTCACATTTTACGTAACTGGCATTCTCTAGCGGTTATTGCGCTTCTGCGCTTAAAATTATGGTGGCCCAACCATGACTACTCAAGTGGCCCGGCCTGTACAAATAGCGCTTTTCTAGTATTTCGCCCTTCTCAAACATCTTACTGGAGGGGATTTTTCTATAGTCTTCGTGTGTAGCGCAACACACTTCAAACATTTTCAAAATTTATCTCGATAATTGCATTTCATGAAGAAAAGTTCATTGCGCCTGGAAAACTTTTTTTGTAAGATTTAGTCACTGAATTCAGTACGGGTGTTTTGAATGCACGATTCAAACTCACAATATTGTGAAAAGTTAGCTATCACAGTAAGAAGTTTTACAATGATTGTATCATAGACATCATGAGCTACTAAAACTGTAAAATCGTGATGGCCCAACCATAACAGTGGCCCGACGATAACGACAATACCCTACTGTTTAGCACCTGGTTGAAAAGGTTTTTCCTATAAAATTTACTTCAGATCACATGGATCACTTCTCTGAACTGGGACTTCGGTGTAGAAATAAAAGAATGACTGAATAAAAAATTGTTAGATTTTTTTTCTCATATATCAAAGAAACAGCTTTGCTGTTTCTATATTCCCGCATGTTCGCATGCATTTGACTCACTTCACTTAGACTTATTAGTATTTGGTATGAAATACCTGTACACTCGTACAGTATTGCGCTTAAGATAGCTACCCCAACCCTCGCTGGTTCTTTGATGATGTTGGCCCTCGGCCAACATACGAGCAGCTTTCAGTCGTTCCTTGTCATCCTCTAGCTTACGCAATTCCACATACTGTCGTATGTACTCCAACGAGCTTCCGAAGCCGGTCAACTCATCCTGAACTTGCGCTAGTCGCGAAACACTTTCGCCGGCGGTTCGTTTAATCGACTCAAACTGTGTATTTCGGTAGTAGTAATTGATTGAGGTAGCAATGATTCCCAGCAACGCACCGACACACGACCCAATGATGGACCAATATTTCACATTGTTAGCTTGCGTTCGTTCCTTCTCGTGAGAGGTTTTTACCGCCGACGTCAGATGTGAGAACAGTTCCCGTTCTTCTTGATCAACGATTTGAAAAATTTGATTCTTTTCCTTCTCCCTGGCGATTACCTAAAATTAAGATTACTGATTTTATATTTCAATCAAAAATGTTGCAGTCTTACTCACATCAAACTCCTCCTTAATAAGCTCGACGTAGCGATGCTCTCCACGAACCGCTTTCTGCAAATCAACGTGAATATCCTGCAGCTGCTTGCGGATTAACGTCAACTCCAGCAAAATGTGTCTTCTACGTTCCTGCACTAGCTGCAGCTGGTTCTGGATTTCAATAACCTTGTTTTGAGCGACCTTCACCTCAGACATCCCACTGAAGTCATCATAAAATGATTGTGCTTCATAAAGTTTACTTTTCGCCAAATCCAGCAGACTAATTCGACGCAGCGCTATATTACTACCGGCTTCGGATGCTTTATTGCTCTGGTGCTGACTGGAGGAACCGTCAGTTTGATGGAGTGTAATGTATTCGTACTTTTCCAGCCGTTGTTTGTCATTGTCCGGTGGCTGATCATTACGTTGCACGGAAAACCAACTGTTCTGGATGATGTAATGGTTGCAGCTTCCTTTGACTGTTCTCCAATGGTGTGCGCCACTTACAAGCTTACTGGTGATCATGTTGATTTCGTGTTATAGAGGCACTTTTGAACATTGATTCAAAACAATTTTTAACTTATAATTGTGGTGATAAATTACATTAACACTATAAATGCAAAACCCATAACTGTATTTTGCTGATTCCTCGCGGTGACTGTCAAAATCAGCTGTGGTGGAACGGGAAATTTTTAAATTGCTCATCAAAACAAACCCGGTGTAAAATATGCGCACATATACAGTGGCCCCTCCGTTTATTGTCGGTGAAATCACGGAAGTGATGTGAATTACCAATATTGCCGTTGCAGTTGAAAACCGTAATAATCGACGTGCAACATTCGGTTTTATTCGTGTTCTTTATGTCGCAACTACGTCGCACGTGGTGCGCTGTAGTCACACATTGATGCGCTATACAGCGCACCACGTGCGACGTAGTTGCGACACACAGGATAAGAGTAAAACCGAATATCGCACGTAGATTATTACAGTTTTCAACTGCAACAGCAATATTGTGTTGCCAGCACCAAATTGGACTTCCGAAAAAACGGTAAACGATTTTTCTTCTGTACCGTACACTCATTATAATTTTCACGTCGAAATTACGTGAAAAGTTATGTGATTATTTTCCATCTAACTTTTCCCGTACTATTTACGTGAATTTAACGTAGTTTGCATTAGTATGCGTGCATTTACGTGGAAATCAGATAGATGTTATTGTATTTTCCAATAATGTTAAACTGAAAGTCACGTAACTCCCTGTAGAGAAATTTATGTGATTTTTCACGTGGAAAGAACGTGTGGATTATTTTGCGTGTGACATTGGATTGGATTTATTTATATTATGGTACAAGTATAGGTATTTGCAGCCCATTAAGCGGTAGCGTGAACAATATTCAGGAATTACGTTGAAACTATATTTATTCGAGACAAGATTTTTATACCAATTGATAGAATATTATTTACTGAATATCGGCGTGTATTTTGGTTTTAATGAAAGTCGCGTGAAATGATGCGGCTAAATTGAGCCCATTCTCTATAGTTGTGTCTGTGTTTTTTAAATCCGACAGGCCGAAATAGCAACTCCGATCCCGACCTACTCGTGGTACCAGCCGGAATACGAGCAACCTTAGCGGAGATCGGGTAACCAACCCCGGTGAAAACTAAGGTCGTATACTAACCGGGAAGGAGGTAAGTGAGTCTCGGCACTATAAGATGGCAGCCCCATCTTATACCCGCGAGACTCGGAGTGTTGCCCCAGTACGGCTGCACACCTAAATTAAATTAAAACCAACAACATTCAAGCATATTCGGAGCGGAATATTCGGCATCGACCTAGGCGACAGAACAAGCACGACGAATGAAGACTCGGTACTTGGAACTGCAGATCGCTAAATTTCGCAGGTTGCGAGCGGGTGCTGATTGAACAGCTTGAACCCCGCAAACTCGGCATCATAGTTCTGCAGGAAATCTGTCGCAAAGGGGAGAAGGTATGAAAGATCCGTGGCGGAAAGGCCCAGTTTTACCAGAGCGGTGGCGCTACCAACGAACTGGGAAAGGGCTTTGTAGTGCTGGGCGGAACGCAGGATCGCGTGATAGATTGAAAGGTGATCGACGAGAGAATGTGTGTATTGAGGATAAAGGGCCGTTTCTTCAATTATAGCATCATTAACGTACACTGCCCGCACGAAGGTAGACCCGACGATGAGAAAGAAGCGTTCTACGCGAGGCTGGAGGCAACGTACGACAGCTGCTCGTCACGGGACATCAAGATCGTTATCGGTGATATGAACGCCCAGGTCGGTAGGGAAGAGATGTACAGACCGGTGGTAGGACCCCATAGCCTGCACACCGACACAAACGATAACGGCCAACGATGTATAAACTTCACAGCTTCCCGAGGCCTGGTGATCCGAAGCACCTTTTTCCCGCGCAAGGATATCCACAAAGCCACCTGGAGATCACCTGACCAACGTACAATGAACCAAATTGACCACGTTCTTATAGAGGGCCGGTTTTTCTCTAACATCAACGTACGTACGCTCCCGTCGGGGTGCGGATATTGATTCTGACCATTATTACCTAGTAGCAGTACATGTGCGCTCAAAGCAGTCCACCGTATACCGGACACGTCAAAGCCGCCCTCCTCGGCTGAACATCAGGCAGCTAGATAACCCACAAGCTGCCGAGAACTACGCGCGAGTACTGAATGAGGCACTGCCTTCTTCCGAGGAGTTAGGTGCTTCAAACCTCGAAGACGGTTGGGGCAATATACGCTCGGCCATCGGAGAGGCACTAGGTATTGAGCCTCGGAGTACACAAAATGATTAGTTTGATGGGGAATGCCAACAAGCGGTGGAGGAGAAAAAACGCTTGGAAAAATTATCTAAGTATTGCCACTAGGGAGAACCTGGCCAAATACCGCCGAGCTAGGAACCAGTTGACCACGATCCTGAGGAGAAAAAAGCGCCAAAAGGAAGACAGAGATCGTGAAGAATTAGACCAACTATTCCGAGCTAATGACAAGCGCAAGTTTTATGAGAACGTGAACCAAACTCGGAAGGGCTACACACCGAAACATGTGTAGGGACGAGGGAGGGAATCTAATTGCAAACGAGCGCGAGGTGATCGACAGGCGGAAGCAGTTCTTCGATGAACATCTCAATGGCGAAGTCGTAGAAGGAGGCGGAACGGAAATTAACCTAGAAGCGTCCATGGAAGATAGTAATGTCCTAGCACCTGATTTCAAACCTTCAACCTGAAGTCAAACAAGAAACCGGGCTGCTGAAGACCAATAAAGCCGCTGGGAAGGACTGCCTACCGGCGAAGCTTTATAAACATGGCGGAGAAAGGCTATCAAAGGCGCTACACTGGGTTATTTCGAGGATTTGGGAGGAGGAAAAGCTACCGGAGGAATGGATGGAAGGAGTGGTTTGTCCCATCTACAAAAAGAGTGATCGGCTAGACTGCTGCAACTATCGCGGTATTACGCTGGGAAACGTCGCCTACAAAGTACTCTCCCAGATCCTGTTAAGCCGATTGTCACCGATAGCATAAGGTTTCGTAGGGAATTATCAGACGGGTTTCATGGGGGCTCGCGCCATTACGGACCAAATTTTTACTATCCGACAGATCTTGCCGAAATGTCGAGAGTACAACGTGCCCACGCATCACATCTTTATTGATTTCAAAGCAGCATACGATACAGTCAATCGAGACAAACTATGGCAGATAATGCACGAACACGGTTTTCCGGACAAACTGACGCGACTGATCAGAGCTACATTGGATCGAGTGATGTGTTTCGTACACATCTCTGGGACACTCTCGAGTCCCTTGGAGACGCGACCAGAGTTGAGACAAGGTGACGGTCTATCTTGCATACTGTTCAACATAGCTCTTGAGGGGATGATCCGACGAGCGGGCGTCGAAACGAGAGGCATGATTTTTACCCACTCTAGCCAACTTCTAGGCTTTGCAGATAACTTCGATATCATTGCCAGGAACTTTGCGACGGTGGAGGCAATCTACGCCAAACTGAAAGCGGAGTCTAGGAGAATTGGGCTAAAAATAAATGCGTCGAAGAACAAATACATGAAAGGAAGAGGCGCAAAGGAAACAAATGCGCGTCTCCCACGGACGGTAACCGTTGACGGCGACAAACTAGAAGTGGTCGGGGAGTTCGTGTATTTGGGATCGCTGGCAACCGCTGACAACAACACTAGTAAGGAGATCCAGCGGCGCATCCAAGCGGGAAATCGGGCCTACTTTGCCCTTCGTAAAACGCTACGATCAGGAAGCGTACGCCGCCGCAAGAAGCTAACAATGTACAAAACTCTTATTAGACCGGTAGTTCTTTATGGACTTGAAGCCGTGACGCTGCTCACGGAGGACATACGCGCCCTTGCCGTGTTCGAGCGAAAAGTGCTGCGGACGATATTTGGCGGATTACAAACTGAAAGCGGAGAGTGGCGGAGGCGTATGAATCACGAGCTACAGGCACTGCTTGGGGAGACTCCCATCGTACATCTAGCAAAAGTTAGCAGGCTACGGTGGGCCGGACACGTCGTAAGGATGCCGGACGACAGTGCGACGAAAATAGTCCTTTTCAACAACCCCACCGGCACCAGGAACAGGGGGCCCAACGTGCACGATGGCTCGACCAGATCGAAAGCGATTTGCGACTTCTGAGACGACTAGGAAATTGGCGATGAGTGACCCAAGACCGATTTGAATGGAGACGAGTGCTTGAAACAGCACGAGCCACCCCGGCTCTATGCTGCTGAAGAAGAAGAAGAGAGATAAGAAGAATCAAAATAGTAAGAAAAAACGAAAACCGAACGAACGACGTTACAGGAGGGATAGCGGGATATAAAAAGAAAAAAAAGCGGAAAAGAAGAAAACGGGAAAGAAAATAAGGGAAAATGAGCAAACTGGAAAGAAAAAGATGAAGAACGGGAAAGAAAAGAAGAAAGATAAGATAAAAGAAAGAATAATCATAACAAATCGAGAAACGAAATAAGTATAACTAGGGAAATGGAAAAATGAGACTGAAACGAGAAAAGCGAAAAGAAAAGAAGTGAAACGAGTGAGAAAATAAGACGAAAAATGTCAATTCTAATTTCAAGTAAAACTTCGTGTCTAATTTCGTGTCCATGTCCGGCTTAAACTAAGCCTTCAAATTCAAGTTCAAATTAGTTCAAATTCAAATCTAATTTAATGTCCATTGTCAAGTTCAATTTCAAATTCAATAGCATGTTCAATTTAACAGCCAATTTCATGTCCAATTAAATTCCACTTTGAGGCTCAATTTAAAGTCATATTTAAATTCTGATTCCAAGTTTTCAAATCCAATCGACCGATATTTTTGTGATAAGTAATACCTAGGTAATAGCTTCGCTATCTCACAATTACTCTGTTTTTCCAGGCTAAAACATTCTTCTGAAAGGTCGGGTGCCGGAGTTAAAATACATAGTTATTTTAACTCTCAAGCTGTCAACCCATTTTTCATCTAACATCTTTACACGACACTAGTCTCATCGTTACATATTCGATTGGCATTCAAAGCCCCGAATGCAGAAGACATATTTAATGGAGGCATGTAAGTGTGATAGAGTATGTGAGACATATTTATAATACCATTTTCCGATATATGCCTCCATACTCAGTAAACGTCTGGTCGTACTTTTTGTAACACTACATGTAATCCTACAATTCATTTTCATGCTGGGTCCAGGAACCAGAAACAAAAGCAGATAAAATGTTGGGCACCACGAAACCTATAATCGAATGGCTGGTCGCCGAATGGGTTTACTTTCGTGGAAACATAAACATGATCTGTGTCTGCTCTATGCATGTTCTATCTGCCTGGGCCTGCACATAGATTGGGTTTTTTGCCTTACTTTACTATACTCCGGGAATTTATCCCTACTCGCATGGACACGTTCCAACGAAGAAAGGATATTGTATAAAGAAAAATGATGGAAATCTTAAGTGCAGGAGGGAAAACTCGTTAGGCCGGGATGGCTGGGTGCTTGCCGATTTCTAGGCGAGAGGAAAACTTCTGCCTTTTGCTTTGTGCTATTTAGTGAGGCAGTGCTTCTCCGAAACTGTGCGACATTCGAGGAATAAGCGGTTGTTGGGAAAATGATTTCCAGCTAATTCGAATATTGTGTGTGTTTTTCTGGTTACTGGTGGGGATTTCAACATTTGGGAAGTTTGGAGTTCTTAAGAATCGATGTACTAAATTCACCCAATATAGGTATATGTAGCAACCTGTGGTTGAAACAAAATTGCTGCTTGGTAATTCACTCAGCACAGTGTTGAGCGAGTGGAGCAGTTTCAATGGGGTGGCAAATGGAGGCGCATCACAAGGTTAGAGTGTATGAGGTTCGTGTGGCGGTCGACTGGTAAAAAAATCAGTATTATTTATTGCACACTGGAGGGTATGATTACTATTGTAAGCATAGTAATAATGATCGTCATTTTTCATGCTGTAGCATAATTTTATTTTGGTTTATCAAGTGTAGTCACATCATAAGCGTATGAGCAAGACCGTACCACGTGGGGAGTATGCTTTAAGGCTCATATTCTCTATTTTTTTTCAATTTTTTTTGCCACGGTAATTGGTTATTTCCTTATATTACAGAAGAAATTATTACAACTTGTGAAGACGCAAAGGATAGTCATAGAAATTATTTGGCAATCCTGTGCAAGGCTGGTATTCTGTGCTGCCTAGTCGTATTTGCGCAGAGGGATAACAGGCCTGCACATGGGATTGAAAGGGGGCTTCTTAGCATTGCTTGCAGATAGCACATCATTTGATTAATAATCTCTTACCGACCTGAATTGTCTCGATGACTAACTATTCCATCGCCATCCAAACTCGTCTTCCCGAGCTTAGAGAATTTCCGTGCACCTTAGTGTCGTATGCTATTGGTAGCAAGAATCCTAATTTAGGTACAAACCTTGATAAAGACACTATTTCACTCAGGCCGGTGATTCCCAGCCTCACCTCACTCGAAACGCTAACTAGGTAACTAATAAGCATTAAGATAAGCAGTAAATCAGCTGCTTATTAGCATACCTGGCATTTTATACTGCATGTTGTTGTTTATTAGCTTTTTGACATCCAAAATTCTATTCAAATTCTTTTTGTCTTCAATCAGCTGCAAATAAGCATTGTCTTGTCAGCACTATTAGAAGATTAACAGTAAAGTAGGTGTATATTTTGTCAAAGTAGTTTTTAAGTAGCATTTAAGATGACTCAAATGCTTAGTGGCTTGCATTTGAATAGCACTGGTAATGCTTATTGGTTATCTGATGGGTACACTTACATTTCAAATCAATCTGTCGTAATGAAGACTTTCATCTATTTTCGAAAGCGAATCGCTGAATTCTTTATTATTTTCTATTTAACCGAAGGTTAAACCAATGACACAAGGACACACCAATGACATATATTTTAAGACCTTCATATTTTTTGTTGTTTTTGAGAGGTAATGGCCGAAAACACGGTTTTCCTGATTATTTACATAATTTAAAAATTCATATCTATTCATGAACCAACTAGCAGCATAGCGCAAACAGTTTATTATGAAAATGTAAGCAAATTCACAGATGAATTCCCGTTGGATCCTGCAGCTCCTGGAGAAAAAAACCCGAAATGATCACAGAGGAAAACATGTGAAAAACTGGACTAGCGGAACGGAACAAAATGAAAAATGCTAGAGAGAAAAATAAGAAAAACGGGCATGCAATAAGGAAAAACCAAAAGAAATATTGTGATAGAATGGGGGGAATACTGGACAAAAAAGTGAAAAAAGCAGAAAACTAGAAAGCGGAAAAAATAATAGGGAAAACTAGACAAAACAAGGAAATTGGACAGAAAAAAGATAGAAACATGATAAATAAAATAAGGAAAAAGAGAAAAAACGAGAGCAAACTCGACAAAATGTGATAGAAAATGTAGAAAAGAGAAGGAGAAAATACGGTAGCAGGAAAAGCACTGACGAACTGACATGACACATAAACACATGACACAATCTTTTAAAAATCATCGTCCTGCACATTTTGTTTGCACACTAGCACCCTCTGTTATGCATGTTGCGGAGTAGCTTGCATTTGCAGGGTTTTATACTGTGGGGTATTTACATTTGTATGGTTTCTCACTGAAAACTCGAAGAAACACTCGAGCGCCGCGGTGCGGCCATGTTGCGAAACATGCTTTTTTGAAAAAAAGAGTGTTTTTTTATTGGACGTTGGAGCTAGCGCGAGTGTCTCGTCTGTTTGTCTGTGGGAAAAGTGAGAAACGAGAAGACAAAAAAGTGGATAATGTAGAGAAAAAATGTAAGCGGAAGACAAACGGGATGAAACTGAAAACATTCTAATGGATAGGGAGGAAAAGCTGCACTTGATAAGGGTAAGAGTGGAATGCACGAGAACGAAAAAAAAATAGAAAAGAGTTGACGGGAAGAAATCAAAAAATAAGAGAGAAGCTTCCTCGAGAACGGGCCAGAGAAACTAAGGAAAAACGGAAGAAAAAAAATGTAAAACGTAACAAAAGAGAAAAACAAGAAGAAAATCAAATCTGAAATGGGTGAAAAACAAGACAGGAAAAGAAGAAAAGGGGGAAACAACGGGCAGACAATAGGAAATGCAAGAGCGAAAGGAGGGAAAAGTGGCAAGAAAAAAAACGGAAAAGAAAACAAGGAAAATTAAAAAGGAATAAAGAATTGCGTGAACGAATAAAGAAAACCGATAGAGAAAATGAGGAAAACTTGAAAAAGAGGTCTAACGGGATATATAAGGAGAAAGATAGGACAAAATTAGAATGAGTAATGGAAATGAGATGAAAAATTTGGAACAGAAAACGAAAAACAAATACAGTAAGAACGAATGAAATAAAAAAGAAAAACGGGAGAGAAAGAAAAACGAGGATAAAAAAGAAAACCTAGGAGAAGAGAGAAAAAAGGGAGTCAAAAACAGAATAAACGTGGCAAAAAAGAAGAAAGACGAGAAGGAAAGGAAATAAAATGAGTAAGAAAAAACGAAAACTGGAAACGAAATAAGAGAAGCGAAGAGAGAAACGGGAAAGAATATTGTAAAAAAATGAGTAACAAATAAAGGAAAAGACAGGATAGAAAATTAGAAAATATGGGACCGGAAAAGGGGAAAAATGAAAGAGAAAGGAGAAAAATGAAGGGGAAAGATAAAGCAAAGACCAAGAAAACAGTATATAAAAATAAAAACGGAAGTGCAAAATCAGGACATCCGTCTCCTCCAGCTTCTGGAGAATAAAACGGAAAAGAGCAAGGGGTAAAAAGTCTTGGGCTTAAACGTCTTTCTCAGACTTGACCCTTCTTTATCGACAGACTTTACAGCCGGTTATTAGACTACAGGACGGTTACGGGGTTAGTTCAACAATGCTACTGATTCTGTCTAGTAGCACCGCCTAGCCACAGACAAACAGATATAACACTCGTTTTCCGTTCTTCGTACCGATTAAACCGTCATTTTAAATTTGGCTTAGTTGGGAATGTCTCCGTTTTGTTCAAAGTGGCGCTTTTTGACGAAAGAAGGGGAATTCCCCATAAAAAATACTTACTACTTCGAGGGATCGACATCTCTATAACGAGCTGCAGTGAACGTCAGCGACAGCATGTCCTGGGCTCAAAATTTGACAGCGGGCCCAAATCAGACTGCTGGCAGTTGAGTGAAACGCAGTGCTGACATGCTATCTCATTTTCGCATACACGAGATGTTGGCAGCGAAAACATGGTTGCCTGCCGATGGGGTGGATACTCCTGTTGCTATTTGATATTTGGGAATGTCGATCATAGATGGTGCTAGTGTTCAGGCTAAATGTGAGGTACGATAATTTTTGTTCCAAGAGTTACGTCTGTTTGTCTGTGGCCTAGCTGAGATTCGAACATACGACGATTGGGTTGTTAGAGCAGCATCGTATCTCGAAACCAACTAAGCGGATAATCGGTTAATCGGGGTAAAACGTGACAAAAACCGGATAGAAAAAGGAAAAATGCGAGAAAAAACTAGAAAAACTTGCAAGAGACAAAAAAACTGAAAACTGGACAGAAAGAGGGAGAACGGAAGAGAAAAGAATAAAAGATGTAATATAGAAAACGAAACACAAGAGAAAAAATGAAAAAAAAAACTGAACAAAAAAGAAGAAAACACGGTGCAAAAAAGAGAAAAATTGGAATACATAAAATGGAAAAGAAAGGCAGAAAATACGAAGCAGGAAAGATGAGAAACGAGAACAGAAAAAGAGGACAATGCAGAGAAAAAATGAAAACGCAAGACAAACGGGGTAAAATGTAAAAGAAAAATAAAACGTGACAGAAAAGGAGGAAAAGCAACACTTGATATGGGAAAGAACGGAACAGACGAAAACTAAAATATAGAAAAGGAGTCATAAGGAGACAGAAAACAAAAAAAAACCAGACAGCAGGAAATACAAGAACACACAAGAATATTAAGACTGAAAAACGTGACAGAAAAAGAAGAGAAAGTTCAGACAGTGAGCAGATCATAGGAAAAGCTAGACCGAAAAACAGGAAAAACGGAAGAGAAAACAAGAAAAACTAAAAGGGAAAAGAAGAATAGTGAGAAAGAAAACGAGGAAAACGAGATCAAACGGGATATAAAAGGAGAAAGTTGATACAAAATGGTAATGAGATGGAAAAATGAAACAGAAAGAGAGGAAAAGAAAAACAAGAAAAAACAAATCGAAGCAAAAAGTAAAGCGTGACAGAAAAGAAAAAAAGCGGGACACTTAAGAGGAAAAAGGCAACAGACGAAGACGAAAACGAAAACGGGAAGGAAAGGAGTTGAAATGAGTTGGCAAAAAAAAAGAAAACTGGAAATGAAACCAGAAAAAAAGGAAGGGAAGATGAAAAACGCGAAAAAAAAACAAAAAATGAGTGAAAAATAACAGGAAAGACAGGATAGAAAATCAGAAAATATGGGACAGTAAGGCCATTGCAAATCATATTTAAAGTTTTTGTCACCCCCCACCCCTTGGAAATTGGCTTGAAAATTCGGGGCGCAAAAAAATAATTTGTAGGATGCTTAGACCTAAGTTTTTTTGCTCGATTAAAAAATTCACTTTGTTTTGTTTTCGCCCCCCCCCCCCCCTTCAGTGGCCGAACACCAGAAGAACAAAAACTTTATAAAATATTTGTAATGGCCTAAATGAAAAAACAGAACAGTTGAACAGAAAGCTCGAGACAGATGAAAACAAAAAAAAAACTAGAGAAAGAGGCAAAATGGAAGCAAAAAGAAGAAAAATAAAAGCAAAGACCATGACAACGGTACACAAAATAAGGTATGACGAAAGTAGAAAATCGGAACTGGAAAAGAAAAGAGGTAAAATGTGAGAGTAAGATGAGATATGGCAATCCTAGTTTTAAGCAAAACTTCGAGTCTAACTTCGTGTGTATGTCCAAATTGCAAGCTGAGTAATTTATTTGTTTCCTGACATGTGTAATAAAGAGGATCTTTATTTCGAGGATTTCGAAGGGTTGTTTATATTATTGGTTGCCCTCAGGCGCCTCTCACCTCTCTTAGCGGTGCTGCTGATACGTTTACACAGCGCTTATTCGACATGCATTATCTTCGATGCCTTTAAGCGACCAGTATTCCACACTTGCTTTTAGCGGTGCTATTGATACAATTGTACAACGTTCATTCAACTCTTGTTCCACACTAACATAACAACTGTAGATTTTGGTTAGAAGCTAGAAAAAATCTGGGATATGACGTTTACACAGCGTGTACTTCAGCAAATTCGTTTATTCAGCACTGGATACTACTAGACAACTATTATTCCACATCTAGTCCTAAGAGGTCCTAAGAGGTGCTGCCGTATTGTTCCTTGGGTGAAGTCTAATTTAATGTTAAATGTTAGTTCGATTTCATGTCTAATTCCAAGTAAAACTTTTAGTCCAAACTACTCTAAATTTAAATCCAATTTTAGGTTCAACTTGAAACAAGGCTTTAAGCCCTAATTACAATTAGTGCCAATTCAAGTCTAACTTAATGCCTTATGTCTAGTAATGTAGTAGATTCACCATCTTACGCTTGCTCGATTTCCAGGCCAAAGCATCTTCTGAAAGATTGGGTGGTTCAGCACAGAGAACAGACATTTATGCTCATATAAAATATCATGCAAATGGTGTGTAAACTTTATAATAAGACACTAGCGACATCTCACTTCTGGTGCACTAGTTGTCCAATATCCTCGTTGCCAAATTTAATATATTGTCTTATTATATTTTGCATATTCGAAATACTTGCTACTCTGATGTAAGTTACTGTAGCAACGGCTGTAACTTTGTTTTTGTTATTTATTGAACCTGGCTGAAAATCGAGAATAGAAATCAAACGGCATCTCAAGATTTTATTTTATTTGATAATTAGCGGAAATAAGTGTCGTGTTTAGAGTTTTTCAATAATTGAACGCACCATTCGTACCGCTTGACACCATCGCGGCGGCACCTGCAGCAGCCTTCTCAACGTTGATCACCTTTCAGAAAACCTTGCCGCTATGAAGACTTTCGTATAGACGAACGGGTGCGGGAAGCCGCACAGAATCACTTTGAACCGAGCTTTGAACCGTGCTTTGAACCAAAATGCAAAAAAGTTGGTTTATTTACGCAAAGATAGTTTCACAGATGAGTTAAAAAGGAATAACTCAAGCACTGCTATTTTTGATAAATGTTGTTTACCTTTATTTTTGGTTCGATAGATTGCATAAACAACACGCTAGCACTATCCAGCTTTTTACTAGCCATAATGGCGGACGTGTTCGTAATATTTGAACAGCATTTTTGACATTTCTCTAATACATCGCACGTTTTCTTTCCGCGCGTTCACGGTAAAACTAAAGGAATGTACGGAAAGAAAACGGGCGATGGATTAGGGAAATGTCAAAAATGCTGTTCAAATATTACGAACACGTCCGCCATTATGGCTCGTAAAAAGCTGGATAGCGACGCCTTGGTGAAAACATAAATACTTTGATATGCATTGACAAACATTAAAAATCGAAATCAATCTTCTTAGTGATGTGAGCGCCACGTAGCGGGAGCATTACCACTTACATCCAAAATGGCGGCTGAGCTTTTACACACGTTGCGAGATTAAGATGAATGTCTGTTCTCTGTGGGTTCAGTTTATTATGGCTGGCCACGCTAGTGAGATGGTGAATATAAATTTATGAATAGGAAGACCAGTTATCGGGTAATTACAACAGGGAGAAACAGACTTACTGGTCTACCGCTGTTCAATTAGTTTATATTTAGAATCGAACGTTGCCTTTAACTGCATCTAACGAAACGTACTTTTACCACAGAGAACAGATTAACAGGCTCGAAGGAAGTAATCGATTTTTTGTGTGTAAAATCTGTCGGTAGCGCCCTCCAGAAATAGTTTGCCAAACGCATAAAAAATATCCATGTACTTTTATCAATAGTTCTTTGTGCTGGAGTTACACAGCAGCTACGGTAGCGACATCAAGATTTAGTTTGCCACTTACTGCTCGAGGGGTGCTCTATTGAAGGATTTCTCGTAGATTACATAAAAACCATTTACACAGTTTTTGTCAATTACCTGGTAGTCTGTTCTCTGTGCTTTTACTTAAATAACCGCCCATTTGCAATCGAATAATGTTTCTATTCCTCCCCAGATGTCGACCGTTGTCGAGCGCTGCCTGCTTGAAAAACCTTTCGCCTTTCGAAATTTCCGTCCGCCCATCGGGCAAATTTGACACTTGTCTCGCACATGATTCGTTCATCGCAATGTCAACAAAACACTTTGCGTGAATGGTGAAACGGGATTCGTGTGGTGGCGACTCTGCTGGTGTGCGTATCGCATCCCTTTTTGCACTTGTGTTTCCGTCGTGATAATCGTTTTCGTACTGTGCTGTAGTGCGCTGTCCGTCCGTACGCGAACGTCATGGAATGAAGCAACAGCGCAAAAATTCCAATCCAGAATTGGCTCAACACACTCGCACGGTGTGTACGAATGTCCGTCGGTTCCGTCCGTCGGCTTTTCTGTCGTTCGTCTGTGTGTGTGTGCGTGAGTGCGGTGGACTTTCCGATTCCGATTCGTTCCTTGGTCCAGCCAGCCAGCCAGCCAGCAGCCAGCAGCCAGTCGCCGCGGTCTCGCGCAGCAGGAGCAGTCACTTCGGAACAGCTGACGGGATTGGACGTGTTTCCGCGTTGGTTCATTCCTTCGGTCGCTATACGGATACAGAACGTGCCCTCTAGTGCAGCAGTGTATGTGGATTCTGCGATCGAAACGGGATGGCTAAATCGGTTATACCGACTGTCTGAGCGAGAAGTGACTTTGGTTTACTCATTTCGGTGTAGCGAGTTTGCTTGGCAATAAAGAGAAGTACGATACGAACGAGATTGATTAGCGGATCGACGACGACGGCGGCGGCGGCTTCAAGTGGTGAAAAGTTTGACCTTTCGCCAGAGGTTTTCGCAGTCTATTCCCTGTTGAGATTCAAGTTTAATCGCAACGGGTCACACGGAATAGTTGACCCTTGGAATTTTCTGAAAAACTGGCTGAAAGTTGTGTGTGGTCGTACAGAACTGTGTCGCCGAAGTGAAAATAGTGCCTGAAAGGGAAGGAAAGATATTTTGTCGTCGGGCTAAGATTTTTTTTTTCTACCCGGATTGTGAACTTGCTGTGGTGAAGCAGAAAAGTCTCACCGTTGTGGCGCCGCCGACGGTACGTGTAACGCAAGAGGAGGGAAGGTGGCTAATGGGTGTACGGGTGTCCTGGCAGAGTGTTGTTGACAGTGAAAAGAAAAACAAATTGATGAGGCCAAAGCATTTAAATTGGCCCTGATTCGAGCGTAAGGTTTTGGGCTAATTGGAAAGGTGTCAGTGTTACGGTATTTTCCATCACACGAACGACCGTCGTACCAGCAGAACCGTATGACTGACGGGACGGTGAAGATAAACGACACATACACACACACACGTACACACAGTAGTTTTGGAAAGCTGCCATCGTTTGACGTTCCATTTTGGTGCGATTCTTCGCGGTCGAGATCCCATTAAAAAGGGGTAGCCGTAGCAGTGTGCAGTGTTTTTTCTTTGCTTTTCTTGTGTGGTCACTGCAAAGGAACGTGCTACGCAAGGTTTCTGACGGGTGTGCGAATAAATAAATAGTCGCAAAAACAACGACGGACGGGTACTGGAAAAACGACGAAGAAGACCGCTAAGAAGAGACAGAGAGAGTGTAATCATACCGACACACAAACAACACAACCCGCAGTAGCCAGTAGCTAGCACTCTAGCAGTAGAAGAATATTGAGTAGCAGCCGAAGATCGGCGACGACGCGTCGTGCTCCGTTCGGGCGGGGTGTTGTGTGCGTATTTTACTGTACAAGCCGACGACGACGATTGATTCCGTGCCGTTGTGCGGGTTTTCGGGTGGCGAATGTTTTTAATAATTCTCGCGTAACTTTTCAAAAGGACCTAAGTAACATTGAGAGACTCTCTTTGGCGTCCCTCTCTTCAGATTATTATGGCGACATGTATGCATTCCAACAAAAACCTTCTTCACGTTTAGCTAGATAATGACGCTAGCAACCGATTCATGCAAAGCTGGTGTTTTAAAGTGCATTTGCATTGCCGTGGGAGGTGAAAGAGAAGAGGCACGAAGAGAATCTCTCATTGTTACTTAGGTCCTTTTGAAAAGTTACGCGAGAATTCCATTCATCGTCAGCAGTGTATCATTGTTATTTACGATCGGGAAGAAGCAAGTGAATTTTGCGCTCGTTTGACGATTTGTTTTAATTGTTTATGTGCGGGCTGTCATGCTGAAAGTTTAAACAAAGGCCAACAGGAGACGATAAAGGTACGCAAAATAGTCTAGTTTTATTAATATGATGATGATGATTCGGTTTGGCGATTCCAATTCGAAACGGGTCTATTAATAAGGCATATTCAAGTTGGAAACAAAAGAGGAAATTAGCAATTAGATTAATGTTCAAATTGCACAATAGAATAAAGGCCAGTTACCTTAAAATGCCTATTAAAAAGCCAGTGCTGATTATTATCAATTGAAAATATAATTACGATAACAACTCAAATAAATTCAATGAATGCATTGCAATTTGTTCCACTACTAAACGTAAGCCTGTCTGGCAATGATTGTAATTTTTTAATTGCTACGTACCTAGGTTTTTATAATCGACTTTGATTCTTTGTCAAAATTCCCGAATCAACGGGAAAGTTAGCAAAAAGTTGCACCTAATTCTATTGCACTAAATATGTGGCATCTACGCATAGGGATCCATATAAATTTCGTCATTTGAACCGCATAAATTATTGAAGGACGCACAACTTTTTCACTAGGAATCTAATCTTTTCGTAGAATTTAACTCTGACTGTGAAACAGTGCTCCTTCATACACAATCGCGTCATTAGTCAGAATAAAAGCCCAAGAATAGGCAAATTAGGTAGCAACATGTATGAAATCATCACGGCAATCGAATTATGCACGGAGCAAAGTGTTTTGTGGTTGGCAACTTAGTTCAAAGAAATGCCCGTAAAATTGCCGAATACACGAGTATTCGTCGAATGCCTAAAAACATCGGGAATCTTAACAGAAGACGATTTAATGATCTCTAAGGATGTTGCGACTTTGTTTTCTAGCGTTCCTGTGAAAGAGTAAATAGCATTTAAGAGGCTATTGAAGCTGAGACTAATTTAGAGAACTACTCCACCTTCAGAGGTAATTCTGTGCGAACTGTTACTGGCAAACGTTGAAAATAAGCTTATGCTGCCAGCTGTCCTCTAAAACAGCGTACGTCTAACAGGGATGTCTCATGGTGGAATGATAAGTTAGGAAAACTACGCAGGAAAGCGCGGAAACTGTTTATTCGAGCAAAAACCACATCAAACTGGTCGGAGTAAAAAGTGGCCTTGAGTAATTAGAACAGAGAGATAAGATGATCGCAAGCGGAAAGATTGGACATACAAAGCGCCCCTGAGACTGCAAGGCTTCAAAAAGTTCTCTCAAAAGATCATTCAAATAGTCTTGGATCTCTCAAAAAGACCAACGGATATTTTATGAAAAAAATTATAAAAGCAATAAAAGTGCTACAGAAGACAATAGATATGTTCAGAACGTTCAAACTGAGCACACATAATTTTTTTATACTCTAGAATTGAATGGGCAATCGATTCTTTCAATCCATTGATTCAAATCATCTGGTCCAGATGGAATTTTCCGGCACTTATTCAAAAGTGCAAACCGATAATAATACCTGCTTCAGAAAAATTATTTAAGTCAATTTCTGTTTTGGGATGTATTCCAAAAATGTGGACAATCAGGGCAATATTCACACCAAAAGCAAACAAAAAGCACAAGTCCTCCCCCTCCCAAATCATTCAGACCAATCAAACTCATCAATTTTCTTGAAATTAATGGAAAAGCTAATCGATGAGTACGCTAAATCTAAAATATTTCCTAAAAATCCACTAACCAAAGAGCAATTTGCTTGTCAAGCAGGCAAATCAACAATAACGGCTCTTCACACTCTTGTCTAATCTAATAAATGATGATGATGATGGTCCCACCTCATACCCCTACAACGGTTTGAGCGAGACGAATTATCTATTTAAGATATTTATGATATAACAATGTAACCAGGTGGTAAAAGCAAATAACGAGTTGGCTTCTAATATAGACATATTAAACTTTCAATTGAATATCAAAATTTCAAAATATGTCCAAGGCTCGTCCAAAACGTTTCCGACCCGAAAATTATCTGGACTTGATTATGAATCGAACCTAATATTATAGAGCAGCAGCTAGTCAGAATTGGTTCTAGATAACGATCTAGAACTACGAGGGAGATCCTGCTGTCCTTTAGTGCTCGATATAAACTCCGCAGGAATGCGATGGTATACGATTGCCAAAGTCCACAAGCAAACCCAAGCCTATCCAGCTTCTGCTCCAAACCCTTTGTTCAGGAATTTAACCTGATCATTCAATTTCCAGATTATCACTATGTCTGTTCTCGCGCGCGTGGCTCAAACATGTGTAGTCTACTCTATTTTTTTAAATAATAGTAACAATTTCAAATCCATCATCATCAGTGAACATGATAACTTGATATATCCAATAAATATACAAAAATTAAAAATATACAATCTTCTTAAATTAATACAAAAAATATGAAATTGTGTTTATAAAGTAGCTTTTATGTATGAAATGCATAGCCTTTTGAATTCTGCCATTGTTGCTGCACGTTTTATTTGTCGCGGCATCGAATTAAAAAAGTTAATTCCTTTGTACAACAGAGAGTTCTGTGATCTTCCAAACAAAAAATGTGGTGTTTTCGCATCTTCCGCGTTTCTAGTGTTGTACGTATGCAAATCACTTCCCCTTTCAATTCGATCACACAAATATCGAGGCAGCATTCCATTAAGAATTTTATAAAGAAACACCATTGTCAAAAAATAAACTCTTTGCTTCACAGAAAGCCATTGCAATGCGTCCACTATAATATGTGAGGAAGTGTATCTATTACATCTTAAAATTAATCGCATAACTTTATTTTGTAAGCGCTGCAACTTTAATATTTGTGTTTCGTGGACAAGATGGATGAACAAAAATCTATATGCGGTGAAATGATTGACTTATATAAAAGAATTTTACTACTAATTGTCAATTCATTTTTTAAGCGGCACAAAACACCGTACTTTTTCGCCATTTTCTTGATGACATTATCAATGTGAGACTTAAAGTTTAACTTGTCATCAATGATTACTCCAAGATACTTTAGTTCATTTACACGATCAATTGCCTCACCATCAATTACAACGTTTACGCCTGGTCTGGAGTTGGCTGAAATAATCATATATTTTGGCTTGGTAATGTTGAGTTTAAGCTGTTTAAACTTTAACCAATCCGAAAGATAATGTAAATCTTGGTTCAGAAGTGTTACAATTTCATTGGGATCCTTAGCCGCAATGAATAGAACAGTGTCGTCAGCAAATAAATTCATGTCGCAGAATCGTAAAACTCGTTTCATGTCATTTATATAAATTATGAACAAAAGCGGCCCTAATACACTCCCTTGCGGTACACCAAGTGTATTGCTATGGACTCAGAATTAAAATTATCAAAGTGAGTCTTCTGAGTTCTATCACATAAATAGCTTTCAAACCATTTATATGCTAGCCCTCCAATACCAAATCGCTTCAAGGTTTGTAACAATAAGGGCCTGGAGATTGTCTCAAACGCGCGTTTTAGATCCAAAAATACAACAAGAATAGTTTCTTTAGCTTCGATTTTTTCTTTCCATTTTGCTAGTACCAGATTTAATGCAGTTTCGCAAAAGTGTCTCTCTCGATAACCTGATTGCTCTGGAATTGACAAATGATGACTGTTTAAATAATTCATTAGCTGGCCTTTGACAACAAGTTCTAGGATTTTCTCTAATGTGTGCAATATGTTAATAGGACGGTACTCTTCGGCTTTATCCGTTCCATTAACTTTGGGAATAGGAATCACAAGCGATTCTTTCCAAACTTTAGGCACGTGCCCAGTTTGCAACGATTCATTAACAAGATCCAGCAAGTCGCGTCCGATGACATGAAAGCAATCTTGTATTACTTTTGCGTTGACATTGTCGATACCAGCCGATTTCTCTAAAGAAAAACAAATATCCTTCAACTCTGCAAAAGTAATAGGGTGAAATCCATCAAATCTGATATTAGAAATCGGCTGTATTATTTCGTGAGGTTCACTGACCAAATCAATACTCACACTAACGCAGCCAATTCTTGAAAGCATCCTGGAAAATTCAATCATTTTTCTTATCAATGGCTCGGCCAACTGCGCAGCATCTATCGCAGAGAGAATTCCAAGAAATCAAGTGGAACCAGAAATACCCAATTTACACTAAACTCTTTGAAATCAACAGGAAGGAAGAAAGCGTGGACCTCCCGTACCAAACGCTTTCCATATAGATAATGATTTATTCACAGTTGTTGGGAGAATCTACAGTTGTCTTTTTGCTAATAAAGGTTAGGTGATACTCCGGACCCTCAGGGATGAACTAAAGGCATTTAGACCAGAAGCCAGGCTGCAATTGGCCAAGTGCCTTATATTGCCTTATTTCGCTCTTTGAAAATAGTTTAGTCTCCCAAAACTATTAGTTTTAAATAATAAAACATATGAAAATCAAGTCGTGTGGTTCAATGGCTGCCTAGAACTACAGCTGTAAGGTTAGGAACTGAAAACCACACTACCTCGCACCTGCTAGCTTATTATAGATTATATATTAGTATACTAGCTGACCCGACAAACTTCGTATTGCCATAAATTAAACTGTGTTGTACATAAATCGTGAATCTCGAATGACCTTTCTCACAATCTTGAGTTTTGCAAGTTTCTGGGCAGTTCAAGGGTGTTTTAATATATAAATTTTCCTCACAGTAAGGTAGAAAACACCTCCCCCCATTGCTTAGCCTGATAAAATAAAGCGGATAGAATTTAAATATTTGCCATCATTACAAACCATTTCGCCGAATACCATTTTGCGAAACACCAATTCTCGGTTGACCATAACGTGGAATATAGAGTTTCGCAGAATACCATTTCGCGAAAAACCTTACACGGGATGTACCATTTTACGGAAAATCTTTTCGTAGAAAGTACCATTTCGTAGGGGTGACTCAACTGAAGGAAAGTAATAGAGGTCAGTAGATCTAGGCAAATAAATAAACCTAGATAGAGGTGACCACCCCGTAGTGATCGGCGCTTTCGACGGCAGGCCGCCGGCAACACTCGCGGCCTGTGTCCGTCTCACTCTGAATCATCTGATGTTACTATTGATAGTTTCTGGTGGTCTCGTTATTGACTAATGTTTTATGAAAGAGTCTAAAATTTCTCGAGTTCGATTAGTTTTTGAGTTACGCAAACATTTCTGTTTTATTTGTATGAAAGTCCTTATCCCCCTACCACAGGGGTGAGGGGTCTCAAACCATCATAAAAAAAATCCTGCCTCCAAAACCCCCCACATGCCAAATTTGGTTCCATTTGCTTGATTACTTCTCGAATTATGAGGAAATTTGTGTTTCATTTATATGGGAGACGCCCCTCCTAAAAGGCAAGGGGTCCTAATTCATCATAGAAAAAATTCTTGCCTCCAAAAACACCCACATGCCAAATTTGGTTCTATTTGTCTGATTAGTTCTCGAGTTATGAAGAAATTTGCATTTCATTTGTATGGAAGCCCTCCCTCTTAGTGTGGGAGGGCTCTCTAACCATCATAAGAATCTTCCCTGGCCCCAAAAACCTCTACATGCAAATTTTGACACCGATTGGTTAAGTAGTTTTCGATTCTATAAGGAACATCCCGACAGACAGACAGAAATCCATTTTTATAGGTATAGACTAGCTGACCCGACAAACTTCGTATTGCCACAAATTAACCTGTGTCGTACATAAATCATGAATCTCGGATGATCTTTGTCACAATCTCGAGTTTTGCAAGCCCCCCAGTGGGCGGCGCTTCCGACGGTGGGTCACCGGCAACACTCGCGACCGTCTCGTCCTGAATGATCTAGTGTTACTATAGATAGTTTTTGTGGTCTTATATTGACTAATGTTTTATGGAAGAGTCTCGAATTTCTCGAGTTCGATTAGTTTTTGAGTTTCGCAAAAATTTCTGTTTTATTTGTATAAGAGTCCATATCCCCCTACCACAGGGGTGAGAGGTCTCTAACTATCGTAAAATAAATTCAAGACTCCAAAATCTCCCACATGCCAAATTTGGTTCCATTTGATTGATTAGTTCTCGAGTTATAAAGAAATTTGTTTTTCATTTGTATAGGAGCCCCCCCCCCCTCTTAAAGTGGGGAAATCCATAGAAAATATACCATAGAAAATATTCTTGCCTACAAAAACACCCACATGATAAATTTGGTTCCATTTGCTTGATTAGTTCTAGAGTTATGAGGAAATTTGTATTTCGTTTGTATGAGAGCCCCCCCTCTTAAAAAGGTAAGGGGTCCTAATTCATCATAGAAAAAATGGTTGCCTCCAAAAACACCCACATGCCAAATATGGTTCCATTTGCTTGATTAGTTCTCGAATAATGAGGAAATTTGTATTTCATTTGTGTAGAAGCACCCGCTCTTAAAGTTGGGAGGGGTCCTAATTCACCATAGAAAATATTTTTGCCTCCAGAAACCTCCACATGCCAAATTTGGTTCTATTTGCTTGATTAGTTTTTGAGTTATGAGGAAATTTGAATTTCATTTGTATAGGAGCCCCCCCTCCTAAAGTGGGTAGAGGTCCCAATTCATCATAGAAAAAATTTTTGTCTCCAAAAACACCCACGTGTCAAATTTGGTTCCATTTGCTTGATTAGTTCTCGAGTTATGGGGAAATTTGTATTTCGTTTGTATAGGAGCCCCCCCTCTTAAAGTGGGGAGGGGTTCTAATTCACCATAGAAAATATTCATGCCCTAGAAAACTTACACATGCCAAATTTGGTTCCATTTGCTTGATTAATTCTCGAGTTATGAGGAAATTTGCATTTTATTTGTATAGGAGCCCCCCTTCCTAAAGTGGGGAGGGGTCCCAATTCATCATAGAAAATAATTTTGTCTCCAAAAACACCCACGTGCCAAATTTTGTTCCATTTGCTTGATTAGCTCTCGAGTTATGAGGAAATTTGTATTTCGTTTGTATAGGAGCCCCCCCCCCTCTTAAAGTGGGGAGGGGTCCTTATTTACCATAGAATATATTCTTGCCCTCGAAAACTTTCATATGCCAAATTTTGTTCCATTTGCTTGATTAGTTCTTCAGTTATGAGGAAATTTGTATTTCATGTGTATAGGATCCCCCCCTCCTAAAACGGGGAGGGGTCCCATTTCATCATAGAAAAAATTTTTGTCTCCGAAAACACCTACCTGCCAAATTTGGTTCCATTTGCTTAATTACTTCTCGAGTTATGAGGAAAATTGTGTGTCTTTGGTACAGGTGCCCCCCCTCTTAAAGTGGGGAGGGGTCCTAATTTACTATAGAAAATATTCTTGCCCTCGAAAACCTTCACATGCCAAATTTGGTTCCATTTGCTTGATTAGTTCTCGAGTTATGAGGAAATTTGTATGGAAGCCCACCCTTTTAAAGAGGAGAGGAGTTATAATTCCCCTTATAAAGAGGGGAGGGGTCTCAATTTACCATAGAATAAATTCTTGTCACCGAAAACACCCACATGCCAAATTTTGTTCTATTTGCTTGATTAGTTGTCGAGTTATGCAGAAATTTGTGTTTCATTTGTATGGGAGCCCCCCCTCTTAGTGGGGGGAGGGGTTTCTAACCATCACTAAAACCTTTCCTGACCCCAAAAAACCTCTACATGCATATTTTCATGCCGATTGGTTCAGTAGTTTTCGATTCTATAAGGAACATACGGACAGACAGACAGAAATCCTTCTTTATAGGTATAAATTTACAGCCTCCGTACAACGTAAAGAACAATACTTAATCACACGTAGGGTAATTGATCTTGAATGGACCTATTTAGCGCTTTTTAACACCACCACTCACACTCCTGCTCAATTTACTCGTCATTTATAAATAATATGTGGTGATGTTACTATTTGTTGGAAAGTACCACCTTTTTTCTACATTATCAGTACTTTAAAAATGTATAATTGATGAAACTTTTATTAAATATATCGTTTTTTGCCAAAGCCTTTTTTTGATCTTGAATGGACCCAACATGATCTTGAATTGGACCTATTTTTGATTTTGAAATGGACCTAAATTTGGATTGTCATAGTTTCTTCCATGTAAATGAACAAAATAATAACAAAGAATTTTTTTTAATAGTACAACTATACTACTGTTATTTATTAATAGGACACAAGGTTGAACAGCTTTTACCTTTCTTATACTCTGTTAGAAAGGTATGAAAGTCGGTTGAAAAATTTGAAATCAGTCACAGTCGCCGAGGGTCTTGTTTTTATGTCAGCCCAACAATTGAACAATGTTTCAGTGACTTGATATGCGTTATGTATGTATCTGTGTGTGACATTTGTATATTGGGAATTTATTATTACCTGTTGTTCAGATATGGTTGAAACGATTTCTACGTCATAAAAAAATTATGTCGCCTATTAGTTTCAAAAATTTAAACCATTCATTAAAAATATGTAATATAACTTGTATTAAACGTAGTTTATCAAGTACAGTGGGGTTCGAGTTTTTATTTAGTGACTACATATTTCGAAAGGTCAGACTTTTACTGACGTAGGACTACGTCTTACTGCAAATTATCTAAAGGTTTGCGACAGCCCCTGTCGAACATTTTGAATATAAAACCGTTGCAATCGTGAAAAATTCGTTAATTAGTGGTAATTATTCAATTTTTGACACATTTATATGTAATTTTTTCAGTTAAAAAATAGTCTAGATTTTGCCACGGTTTCGATTTTGGCAACATAGGCGACACGCATTTGTTGTCAAATTCGAAATCATACTGTAAATGGTGCTTGAAAAAATTAGACTTGGTAATTCTACTAGGTTTAAAGGTAAGGTTAGATACTAGGTTTTAATTTTAAATGATAGTCGATGAAGAACTGTACCAGATAGAAAATAGGTGAACCTTCCTATTTTCTATCTGGTACAGTTGAATATTTTAGATCTCAGGGTCACTCAATTTCGGTGGACAAGGAGGTATTAATTTTGTCACAAGTCAGAGGGGAGAGGTGCTTAAAGAAAACTTTACATCCTCCAAGAAAAAAATCAGAGGGGCTGTGTATAAGATGCGACCACGGATGACGTAGTACAACGTTAGTCGGTTGCATGATTTTGAATATTTTACTAAACTGATTTTTAATCTATCTGTCAATCGATTAAAAGGTGATGTGAAGTCAACCTGCTTACTTATCGGCGGAATATAAGGTCTTTTCAAAATATTTTTTAAGTTTTTGTCACCCCTCCCCCCCCCCCCCCCCTTTGAAAATTGGCTTGAAAAATCGGGAGGCTAAAAAAAATTTGTAGGCTATGAGTATCAAATCAAGTGTGCTCTACAGCCTGAAAAACTCGAAAAATGAGTGTACTTAACACTTCTAGCACGAAACAGAAATGGAAATTCGAATTCGGAGTTTCCGAAAATCGTCCAAAAGGACAGGACCGGAAGGACAAAAACTTTATAAAATATTTGTAATGGCCTAATTTTACTTTATTCTGAGCCTCACAATTATTTTAACTAAACTATTTGGAAAATTATCAAACATAATATTATTTTTTTAGGCATATGCAGTTCGAAAATAGTCCAGATATTGATCCAAATTTTATATTTTTGCACCATGTCAGTCTCCAGCCCTTTACCTAATTTCTAAATCCTCCATGTGCGTCAATGGCAGATGATTTTATTGCCAAACCGGATAGTTTTGTAGGACGGTTGGGCATCACAAAGTTTCACGAGGGTGAGGAAGTTGACGTTCTTAACCATCAGAAGTGGCTGCTTCTTTTTACTCAGACGAGTCTGATTTTGTGACTACAAGATCCGGTTGAATTTTATTGGCCTTAGGGTTTTCGGCCAGCGCGCTAAAGGTGTTTTGAAGCTTTGGTATATGCTTGATTAACGTGTGTAAACTATTTCTCATCTGAGTTTTGTCAAAACTTAAACTTACAGCAAAACTTTTTGCTGTATTTATATGGAAAATACAGGACGTTATTTGTCCATGAAACAAAAATTTGATTCAATCCATTTTTACGATGTTGCCCGTAGAAGCAGGGATATCCACTTGAAATAGAGTTTGGAATATTAGCTTCGTAACTCAATTCGAAGTTCCAATAGTAGAGTTTCCTATACAATAAAGCTATATATAAATCTTCAGAATTGCATTCTCAAATAACTTGTTTCATTCTTCTGAGCATTACTTTTAATTATACAAGAATTGTCCCTTTTAGCATAATTTGGGATTTTTTTTACATAAGGCGAACAAATTGGGAAAATTTTACTCTACTTATATAGATTACTTATATAGATTATATAGATTACACTTTTGCTTCATGCTAAAACAAATACGTAAAATCCAATTGAAAAATTTAAGTGTAACAGGTTTTGTGCTAAATGCCAATGACGCAAAAATAGCTCTTTTTTAAGGGACATAGTACCTTTTACACCATATTTTTTGCCTAATTTCAAATATTTTTTCGCAAACGCAAATTGAACGCAAAAGGCAAAAGGCAAAAGGCAAATTGAATCGGGTTTTTTGCATTCGAAACATTGCATTTTATACTAATATTTGCAATTTTGTTTTCATAAGGGAACCTCTTCCCCTTGCCCCTACGGCTCCTTGAAGATAGTCGTTCCAAACAACCATGAATTGCGGTACCATGGATTGGCGCTGGGGGCTTATCCGAATTGAAAAATTCCGAAAAAAATGACTTTAAAAATTTCTAAAAAATACAAAAATTACAATATCAAGAAAAGGATGGGTCAAACACTAGATAATTTTGTTGGCTTTCAAACAAAAAAAGAATCATAAGAATTGCTTGAGCCGTTCTTGAGATATTTATGGTACCGACTTTCAAAACCTGGTTTCGAGAAAAACGACGTTGAAGTTTTTACTCGTTGTTTAATCGCTCCAGACATGCGCGGTGCAATGAAAAAACTTCAAGCACATATGGTCAAAATGTTAATCTTTCGAAATAATCAATAAAAAAATTTAGGTTTTAAAAAATTGAAAAGGTACTATGCCCCCTTAACAGAAGGCAGTTAGTATCCCTCTTATCTTTTGATTCATCTTATCTTTTAATCAATGATGGTTAAAAATTTTGTACAATACTGATTTTGTACAAATTAAGTTTAAATTATTTTAAGCATAAAATGACATATGTTAGCTAACTAATTAGGAAGACTTTTTAGTTTCAAAACTAGAGGCTACAATGTACAAACACTACGAAGCAACTACAAAAAAGGATGAGTGATAGTTAGTTTTATCAATATAATTAAGTTTTTATTTAGGCTATAAATCAAGCCTACTTTCAATATCCCGTGCTTATAGATTAATTATAAACGGAGATACTATAGTGACAACAAGCAGTTTTATGGAATATACAACGGCGTGTTCGTTGGTGGTAGGCAATGATAGCTACCGGCAGTGATGTCTCGGAGCGCAAAACTAGGTCCATTCTAAAATCAATACTAGGTCCATTCAAGATCAAAAAAGGGGGTTAACATTTTTAAGGAATTTGAAGATTTTACTGGTTTTACTGAACTTTTAAATACCTAAATTGAAATTACACATATTTTAGCATCATTTTAAGAGTATTCTTTTATTTCAAACCAGAAGGGTTCCGAGTAGTAACAGTTTGAAAATACTCTATGGTGACTGCCAAAACGCTGAAAAACAGCTACTTTTAAATACGCGGCAATCAAGTAGTTTTGGCTATAATTTTAATTTAATTTTAGTATATTTACGTTCAGAAATGATTAAGGATAAACCTAAAAGCTAAATACAGTACAAAGACTTGATAATTGTATCCTAAAATTCTTATTTAAAAATAGGTCCATTCAAGATCAGAATTCGACTAGGTCCATTTCAAAATCATTTACCCTATGCTTAATTCCTTTGGGTGAATCTGTTACATGTTAACTACATTCAGTCCACAATCATGGGTCACACACAATTGTCAGTCATTTTCGCTTTAGCTGCTAATTTCCGTTTATATATCACTTAATGATTAATCAAATTATTAGTGCTACTTATGACTAACAATTTTATCAACCAATTAGTATATATTAATATTCACGGATTAATCAGCAGATTAAGCTAAAATGACCCATAATTTTGTGTAACCCGTGATTGTGGACTGACTGTATATGAAAGCTTTCATTGTCCACAACCGATCGAAGGGTATAGCCTTTATTGACATTTTAACCATATTCACCGAAAACCTTCCTTTTGATGGCAAGTTTTCTTACTCTAGTTAGACGCTCTCACTAAGACACTCTAATAAGCTTAATACATTGCTCGAGAGACGATTACACGTCTCATTATGTCTCATTAATGATCATTATTATCATTAACTTAATATTCATAAAATTTGTGTACTCAAAAGCTCGACAAGCGGATTATGAAACATTCCTCTTCTTTTATCTTTGTTCAACTGTTATAATTACAATAAAATTAGGCCACACTCGACGTTTTCATAAAGCTTTATTCATAAATATTAGTAAAAATCAAATCAGAAAGGTTGTGTTCCAGACATGACCGCGTAGTTGGCGTAGAACTACGTGAGGTTGGTTTTCGTGAAGAAACATCGAATATTAAAGAAAACTTTTTACACCATATTGGTATATGTGTAGCGTTGCGCCTCCCAGTTGGCTTCGAGGTATGACGCTGGTCTAATAAGCCAGTCGTCGTATGTTCGAATCTCAACTGGGAGAGGCTGCAATTGTCCTGCACTCTGACAGCTGGCTGCGAAGTCTGTCGTAAAAAAACAGAAGGTCAAGCTTCGATAACGGAATGTAGCACCTAGGTTTTGCTGTGCTTTGCTTTGTAGCGTAAAATAGCGTAAAGTGAGAAAAAACAAACAATATAATAATATTATCTTGCTGTACCGTATTTATGGTTTTACGCGAATTTCGGAATTTACGCAGTTTTGATTTACGCGGGACGTATCCTTAGCGTAAAAAGCGATTTGAGTGTATTTCAGTATAGAAATCTGCCTCACGCATCCAGCTATTAACAAAGTTTTAGGAGAAAACTGAAGTCCTCAAAATAATATGTTATTGTTATATTAAAAGAACACGCATTAATAAGATAGTTCATAACTGCGCTGTCGCTGTCGCTTGTTTGCAGCGTTAGGGTACCGCCAGAGTAAACGCGACAGCGACGTGACGCGACTTCGCTTACATTCATTTAAATACGTAGCACTTTTTCGCTGGAACCAGGGCTGCGTATTTAAACGAATGTGAGCGAAGTCGTGTGGCGTTTACTCTGTACGGGGCCTTAGAAAAGCAAAACGTCTGAGCCGCTCAGTTGGCCTCAAGGTTCGTCACTGATCTAATAACCCGAGCAAATGAATATATCAAATTTATAACAGGATGAGTTCTAAATACAAAATGATGGTTTGATGGGGAATGCCAACAAGCGGTGGAGGAGAAAAAAATGCTTAGATGCAAAAAAATGCACTAGATAGAACCTGGCCTAATACCGACGAGCTAGGAACCAGTTTACCATGATCCTGAGGAGAAAAAAGCGCCAAAAGGAGGACAGAGATCGTGAAGAATTAGAGTGACACGCGCAAGTTTTATGAGAAGGTGAACCAAACTCGGAAGTGCTACACACCGAAACCTGACATGTGTAGGGACGAGGGAGGGAATCTAATTACAAACGAGCGTGAGGTGGTCGACAGGTGGAAGCAGTTCTTCGATGTACACCTCAATGGCGAAGTTGCAGAAGGAAGCGGAACGGAAATTAACGTAGGAGCGCCCATGGAAGATAGTAATGTCCTAGCACCTGATCTCCAAGAAGTCAAACGAGAAATCGGGCTGCTGAAGACCAATAAAGCCGCTGGGAAGGACCGCTTACCGGCAGAGCTTTTTAAACATGGCGGAGAAACGCTAGTAAAGGCTCTACACTGGGTTATTTCGAGGATTTGGGAAGAGGAAAAGCTACCGGAGGAATGGATGGAAGGAGTGGTTTGTCCCATCTACAAAAAGGGTGATCGGCTAGACTGCTGCAACTATCGCGGTATTACGCTGGTAAATGCCGCCTACAAGGTACTCTCCCAGATCCTGTTACGCCGGCTGTCACCGATAGCACAAGGTTTCGTAGGGAATTATCAGGCGGGTTTCATGGGGGCTCGCGCAACTACGGACCAAATTTTTACTATCCGACAGATCTTACAGAAATGTCGGGAGTACAACGTGCCCACGCATCACATCTTTATTGATTTCAAAGCAGCATACGATACAGTCGATCGAGACACGCTATGGCAGATAATGCACGAATACGGTTTTCCGGACAAACTGACGCGACTGATCAGAGCTACATTGGATCGAGTGATGTGTTTCGTACGCATCTCTGGGACACTCTTGAGTCCCTTCGAAACGCGGCGAGGGTTGAGACAAGGTGACGGTCTATCTTGCATGCTATTCAACATCGCTCTTGAGGGGGTGATCCGACGAGCGGGCATCGAAACGAGAGGCACGATTTTTATCAAGAGTAGCCAGCTTCTAGGCTTTGCAGATGACTTCGGTATCATTGCCAGGAACTTTGCAACGGCGAAGGCAATCTACGCCAGACTGAAAGCGGAGTCTAGGAGAATTGGGCTAAAAATAAATGCGTCGAAGACCAAATACATGAAACCGTCAACCGTTGACGGCGACAAACTAAAAGTGGTAGAGGAGTTCGTGTATTTGGGATCGCTGGTGATCGCGGACAACAACACCAGTAAGGAGATCCAGCGGCGCATCCAAGCGGGAAATCGGGCCTACTTTGCCCTTCGTAAAACGCTACGATCAGAAAGCATACGCATACGCACGAAGCTAACAATGTACAAAACCATTATTAGACCGGTAGTTCTTTATGGACTTGAAGTCGTGACGCTGCTTACGGAGGACATACGCGCCCTTGCCGTGTTTTAGCGGAAAGTGCTGCGGACGATATTTGGCGGAGTACAAACTGAAAGCGGAGAGTGGTGGAGGCGTATGAATCACGAGCTACAGGCACTGCTTGGGAAGACTCCCATCGTACATCTAGCGAAAATTAACAGGTTACGGTGGGCCGGACACGTCGTAAGGATGCCGGACGACAGTGCGACGAAAATAGTCCTCTTCAACAACCCCACCTGCACCAGGAACAGAGGAGTCCAACCTGCACGATTGTTCGACTAGGTCGAAAGCGATTTGCGACTTCTGAGACGACTAGGAAATTGGCGACGAGTGGCCCAAGACCGAGTTGAATGGAGACGAGTGCTTGAAACACGAGCCACCCCGGCTCTATGCTGCTGAAGAAGAAGAAGAGTTCTAAATAATAAGTATTTCATAACAAAGTCGCCTTTGCGTTTTGTAATAATTTTTTGTAATAATTTTGTGGTCTCGTTAGTAGTTAAAATAACAAAAATTGTAACCAAATTTGCTCAAGGCATATCACAATATATCAAATTATGATATAGTTTGATCTAGTTTATATTCATATGAGTAACAAAAATCAGTATTCTGTCTTGCTGTATAACAAAATTGTAACAAAGCGATTTATAAGTAACAGAACGAGATAGAATCTTGGTAGAAAATTTTGAGCGTCGTAAGTTTTTCTATCACATTTATAACAAAGTTTGATAGAAATATCAACTTGAGCAACAATTCTGTAAGATTTTTGTTAGAATCATCTGATCGGGAAGCTAGACGTCACATGTTAGAATCTCGACTGAAAGAGTCAAAGGATTTGTAGCACTAGTCCTACAATTGTCCCGTACTTTTACAGGCAGCGAAGTCTGTCGTATAAAAACAGAAGGTCAAAATTCCAAGTCGGAATGTAGCACCTAGGCTATAATGTGCTCTGTAGTAAGCAAAAAACACGCAAGTTTCTTTGTTCTTGAATCAGCAGCAGCCACAAGCTTGGTGTATGTAATGGTCGTCCGTGCCTGGTAAGCAAGACTATCATACGGAAAATGAATGGAAAATTTTTTAGCTTGAAAGCTTTCGTTAATTTTCACTACACAGCGATTAGCAAACAATCTTTTCAAGAAAGTCATACAATTGCTGCATCGTTTATTATCAAAATCCGTTTTAAATTCGAAGAGCTATTAGCGTTCAAAATCTTTCATTCTTTCGTGACGGTGCGGTGGCTTGACTCCAAATTCTGCCGTAAGACGTAGTTCTACGTCAAAAAATTTCGATAATCCTACCATGTTATCATGTTGCAATTAATC
This sequence comes from Sabethes cyaneus, assembly GCF_943734655.1. Lineage (NCBI taxonomy): Eukaryota > Metazoa > Arthropoda > Insecta > Diptera > Culicidae > Sabethes > Sabethes cyaneus. The sequence continues at coordinate 36,574,298 of NC_071355.1, forward strand.
CTAAAATCCAAATAGTTACTTTGTTAGCTTGCATTTTGCCAGTTTATAATTTTGATATAGTGATCGGAATTAGAAGCAGAAAAAAAATTATGTTCATAATTCCGATCAATCACTTTAATGGAATAAATTCCGCAAATTCAGCATATTTTCAGCCAAATGTGATATAGAACGGTTATATATGCTTGTATCTATTTGTTATTATAGAATACCGAAGAAGGTAATATGTTTCCACGCTGCTATGACCTTAGCAAATTTGATCGCGCCCTTAGCACTTCGGTTAAGAAAATATATTTTGATGGCGTTTTTTGCTACTGCCTGTCGAATTTAATTTATTTTGAAGTGCATGGTGCCCCAAAGGCTGTCATTTTTCAACAACTGACACGTAAACACATAGCACAATAACTCAGCATGCTCATTTACTACAGATTTTGGCTCAATTTTCTACAATTTGACCATTTAGGTTGAGTGATCGAAATTAGGACCTGATCGTAATTATGTGCGGTCATGGTAGAATTCCTAGTTTGGTGCATTTTTTCGGTGCAAGTCAACTGTAGCATACTGCTATAATGTTGTTCCATTCGAAACGAAATCATTGCAGTTTTCTGTAAAATATATAACATACATTCAACTTTAAAAAATCCTTTCTAAAATATTCGCTGCTTATTCGCACTCATTTTAGCCAGTGACCTCATCCGAACAGCAGCGAAAAACAAGCAATAGAAAACTCACAGCTTATTATAGAAGCCATCAAATTCGAATGTGTCACTGTGAGCTGTTAGACGCTTTACGACTTTGCGAGTGACACCGTGACATCTTCTTCTTCAGGTGAGAGGTGTAGGTAAAGTACTGTGATGCTAAAATAGTATCGTCTGCTTCCCGGCACCATTGACCGCGTCGTAGGACTTTGTTCTGTACTCACTCGCTTTGGCTAGCTGGCTGGCTGACTTGGCTGGCTGACTGGCGGACAGCAGTGGAATAGTGGAACTCTACCGGGTAACCGTTCCGGGTACGGACGGGTACCCGTACTCGCTCGCGCCTCTGCATCGGCACTTCAGTTGGCGACCGGTGGAAATTCCTAACTTTCCCGTGGCCCGTAAACCCGTCGTATACATATATCAAACAACATAATTAAATTTTCACTGCTCGGTGGGGAATGCTGTGCTGGCACTGGCAGTGCATGGCCGGTCGCAAACAAACACACCCACGTGACGTTTGTCCTGGCCTGCGCGATGAACGAACGAAACGAACGAAAAGCAGAGTACAATGTTTTTGCCAAAACGAAAACAGAATTCTGGCGAAAGTTTTAACAAACGGACTCCTCGGTGGTTTTGCACCTTTTACAACACACGAACTCGCGGGTGGTGGGACTGTGACTTTCCGGCACAACGACATGCCCCGGCCGGGGCCCGGTGTACCTACCGAAAAACTTGGGCGCTCTCAACTTTTCAGCGAGCGAGATGAATTCAAAAGATGCACACACGTGTTCTACTTGGTCTTTTTCTTCGAGCTCACTGTGTACAAAAATAGTGAGTGCTCCTCGCAGAAAAAAAACTTTCTCTCCTACCTTACTCAACCGCGCGCCACCGCGCCGTTCCTAACAAAGAAAGGCTGTTCGGTGTGGTATTGTTTATAGTAGGTATAGGAGGATGAATGGATGGATGGATGGATGCATGGCATGGAAGGGAACTAATAACGATACACGAGTAGACGAGTTGTTTCTTTGCATTGCTGCTACCGTTATGTCGGCTAGTGTCTCCTTGCAAATCACTATGTTTTGCTGAACACTAAATAACAGTATGGCATTTTCTTTCGACAAGAAGCCTTGGAAACAATCAGCTGCAGTTGAGTGTTGTTGGATGGAGTGGAGACGGGAACAAGCATGACTTTGCATGAGACAGTCTGTTCTCGTATTTTTTATTTTGTGCAGGAAGTGTGGGCTGTTTTTTTGCCTCTGCCGAATGCCGAAACCTTCAACTCAAGGCCATAGAATCATCTATCGTGACAGGTAGATAGAAATAATCTTCCCTCCTCCCTCGGTCGGAGTTCGCATGTTCGGATTGCATATTGTCGCAGCAGCGTGCAAAGCAATGACATCCTCGAAAAGCTTCCGCATTTTTACGACTAATAGCAAAACTCAAGAGTCGTAAGACTTGTTTGGCTTTTTGTAGTTTTATTTTTCTACATGTGTATCATGCCATGTTAGTTTTACGTTGTTCAATGGCTTGCTGGATTTGGTCGTTATTAATTTTTCTTTCTCTTTCTCAGTGTTTCTTCTTCGGTAATCGTAATCGGTTTCCACACGAATCCTCAGACCCGGTAGAGAGAGGTTAGTTAGGGGGATTTAAGTTGCTTATAAGTTTAGGCATTTATTTATTTTCATTTCGTTTCGTATCGTTCGCGTTTGTTACGTGAGCGGGTCGTGCTCGTGTTGCAACTTACAACGGGGAGCAGCGCAGTACAGTAGCACGAACCAGCGATCAAATGTCTGGACTTGTTGATAAAAATGTACGACGTCCCTTGCGAATGAAGCACAACCTATAACCAACTCCTTTCAAGGACGCGGGATTTTTTTTTCATATTTTTTGTTATACTGAGCGATTCCAGTGACTCACTGGTTGTTAAATTAGTTTGACCTATAGATTGGGAAGCTCAAACGGGAAGAATAAACAGTGCAATGGTTTTGGATTTTGGTTTAAGTTGGAATTTGCTCACAAATACAGTGTGGCTCACACTGTGATACATCACAGTGGGGAACCACAATAATACAACTTCTATACTCTCCATGTACCACAATGACGATTGCTGGCCTACACCGACCTGGCTATGGCACCTCAAATCACGCAAACAAAAACTAATTTTTCGATTTGATTGTTTTCGCGCATCGGCTAAAAATACATCACACACGATTATCCTCTGTGGTTAATTATGTTGCTTCAAAATGTTCGAACGCTATTTTTGATAACGCCTTGTTTTTACAATGAGTGTCTACAAAATTAATACTGGCGTGCCCAGGTTGCGGCACACTCACTGGGACACGTGCCTCATCTTCTTTGTAAAGTTGTCATTGATTCTGTGAATTTCGTGAACAGTTTTCTCAACTGAAACAAAAATTTTGATTATGAAAATGTATTCCATGTGTGCAGATTGGATAGAAAAATACAGTGAATACATTTTAAAAGCAAAACACCTATTTTGTGCCCACAAACTGCTTCTGAAATTCGAAAAGTTAATGACGATTCATTTGCCCTTAAAGCCTGATTTCGGAAGCAGTTTTTGGGCACAAAACAGGGGTTCTGTATTTTAAAATGTGTTCACTGCATTCTTTTTGGCAATCTGTACACAGCGAATATATTTTCATGAACAGAATTTTTGTTTTAAACAAAAAAACTGTTTTTGAAATATACAATATCAATGACGACTCATTTTAACTTAAACAAAATAATTTCTGTAGCACAGAAGCCGGGAGTTTTTTATTTAATTGGTCACTTTTTTTGCGAAACTAATTGTGTTAAAATAGTTCAAGTTTCAACTAAATTTATTTATTTTAATAGGAGAAGGAAAACCCCTGGGAATAAAGCAATAGCCTCTTTTCCCGAGCTTCCAGTTTAGTTTTAAACAATAGATTTAATTTCAATTCTAAGTTCATGTCCAATTTCAACACCTATTCAAGTCTCACTTTAAGTCTACTTTCAAGTCTAATCTTAACACAAATTCAAGCACAATTTAAATTCAATTTATATCCAATTCCTATTCCTAATTTCAATTTCAAGTCCAATTTCAACTTTGATATTTTGCTACGTGCGCGTTTCGGGGACACTCTTAAGTCCTTTCGAATCGCGCAGAGGGTTACGACAAGGGGATGGACTGTCCTGTAGGTTATTGACAGGGTGGCCACTCAGTCGGGAAAATCGGGAAAAAGTCGGGAATCACTAACAGTTGGGAAAAAGTCGAGAATTTCACAAATAAACCGGGAAATACCCGCGTGAGAAGTTTTTTTTCAATGGCTGCATTTTTTCAATCAAAATCTTCCGGGCGCCTTTTAAGTTTTTTTCATCTCGCCACTTCAGTTTGACTTCAGCTCAGTTCATTCGTGACTTCTACGGGATTGTTATTGGAACCCGAACCCCCCTTCACTATCCTCTTGGTTCGATTAACAGCGTTCAATTGACCGAAGTGCGTTAGTTCGGCTGGTCAATACTTACTTAGTTTACTCACGAATTAGATCTACACCAAACTAGCAAATGGCACCTTCACTAGTCGTTCACCGAGCGGAAAACAAAATATTCTAAAATCTTATGGAGACTTGTGAGGCATTATTAGGGGCGAGTCACCCAGTACCGGGCACTTAAGGATTTTGGCATATATAAAATCTACACTTTGCAACTTCAGTTTTTTTCACTGGAAGAGTAACATAGAAAACTATTTTCCAATAAAAATAGGATACACGTACTTGAAACACTAATGAACCATTTTAGAAACCAAATGAGAAATCGATAAAAATCATTACTTAAAAATTGTGTCTCCTAGTACCAGACACTTAACAGAAATCATAAAATAAACCAATTAAGGACTTATATTTCTGAATAAAACATGTCAAAATGTTTAAAATCTCTTATTGCTTGCATACTTATTGACTAAAGATTGCCTTGAATAAAAATCAGTTTTTTATGCTCTATATCGATGCTCTTCTGTTTTCTTTGAGAAATAATCTTCAACAGGTTTCCTTATTTTCTCATATTTAAGATAACCGGTTCGGGATAACTAATGTTTTCTTTCTTCTCATTCTTTTTTTTTGCAAAATCTTGATCCAGATTTTCAAGAATCTTCAAGAATTTGACTCAACCAAGCATTTTGCTGTTCGATATTGGGGGACGGCTCGGTTTCCGGTACTGGGTGACGGGAATCGCTGAGTATAATTTGCATTTTTTAAGGAATTAAATATCGAAAAACGAAATTTTGTCTGACCGAATAATGCTGTAATGCTGATCTGAAAATTAGCCGAAACAAAACAATTCGATCGGCGGTAGATAAAAACAAACAAATCTCTGTGTTCATGGATGATTCTGACATATAAAATCACATATGCTAATTTTTTGTCTTTTTTGTTGATTTTATCATATTAGCTACTAAGGTGCACCATTTGAACTATGAAAGTCAGAAGTATCAGGCGCTGGGGGATTATATTTATAATATAAATATAATCCCCCTATATCCCCCTAACTCTTTTCTAAATTTATGCTCAAGATTTCAAACATCTAGTTATTGCAATTTTGATACAAGAATTATTTCAGACAGTAAAAGTGGTGAATGTTATGGTTTGAACATTCTTTTTACAATCTTAAGATAAAATATAATCCTTGAAGCATGAGTTCCATCTTGCATCTGTTTCCATCTGTTTCCATCTGATTCCATCTGTTTGACATGATGCGTCTCGGCATTTGAAGCGGCAATAACAAGGGGAAAATATATTCAAATATTGGATAATGCGAGAAGCAAACTGACAGTGATATAAAATTGTGCTCTAGACTCCCAATTAAATTAATCCTATTGAGGGAGCAATCTAGTTCTATCCTGTCCCACGTAATAAACATTTGACGATTTATTATAAACCATTTGGACTTAAATTGGAGTTAATAGGCCGTATGAATAAAATAGTTTGTTTTGCTTATCCCGTGTAAATCTTATGGGAGAGTTTGCTCTAACTCTTTTACTCATACGGTCTAATGGTACGTGTCCCACCTGGTGTAGGATGGAACCTGGACACGCCAGTAATTAACCATCTAACGGGCAGCATAGAAAAAACCATGTGACCAAGCCAATGAATATTTTTTCATGAAATATAACTTAAAATTTAATTTTCATGCAAAAAAATTTATCCAGAGCAGTGCCAGAAAACGAATAGTCTAACTTCTCTTTTTCATTTTTCGTATCTAACGCTCAATCCAGATATTTTTTTAATTCAGATATATTACAAAATTGAAATAAATCATTTAAATCACTCATAGAAAAAAATAAAGGTCAATCATTTTGCTCTAGATGACCTTTTTCTTCAAAAGTAAGAAAGGGAAAATTCGCGGAATATTTTTTTCGCAATTTACCTGAATTCTTGTTTTTCAAAAACATCAACATATCAATTTCAAAACAAATTTCGTATGTGGCTCATGATATTACACGTCACAATTGTAGTCAAAAATTTAGTTTTTCTTGCCACAGGTACTGATCCCTAGCCAAATCATACATTTTTTCACGAACTTATCCGCTAAAACAAACTTGCATCCGTTAAGAACCATTCCGCTAGTAGGAGCTTTGAAAAACTTGACCCCCGATAATTGGTTGTAATCGACTTTCGCATAAATTTCTCCTCCATGATCCATCGCGCTTCGTCAGCATCTAGTCGTACAACTTACATGCCCGAATTCTGGCCTGCTCGGTACCACCGGCCTTCCAAATTCGCCGTACAGTGTAGCAGTCATCTTCAGTTTTTCCTCCAAATCAATCTGAGATATTGGGATTAGCCTTAACTTTCAGAAAAAAAACTTTTCGAATGATCTTTACCCACAGTTGACGATCAAGGGTTTTACTGATCACTAATCGCTATTTTGTCGAATGCTAATGTTTTTTGACATGCGACACGACATACTTTACTGATGCTGAAATGTCCCTTTATGGGAACCGGTTTCGGGACCAAGGCGTCCCTTCGGATCCAGATGGCGCGCACCATGGCTCGTAACTGCGACAAAGTCATTGGTATGTCCACAGTCGATGATATCTTTACAAAAATCAACAGATTTCTAACAAATTTTATTTATGTGCCAACTTCATCTAAAAAAGCCATGTCACGGTCCCCCAAGGAACTCCGGAAAAACTCCGCGGTCATATTTTGGACCGCGGACATATGGCTATTATCTGTAAATATTATGAAAATAGAAAATATTTTCGGGAAAATTCCCAAATTTGGTGAAAAAATATTGAAAGATAAAAAAGTTACGGCCATTTTAGTGAATTTTGCGGTGCTAAAAATGATTTAGACCTTAGAGGGGTTAATTTATTTAAATTAAACAATTATCCTTATCAAGACCTCAAAACGGTTTCTCAAACGGTCAAACAATTTTAAAATATTCCGATTAGTTGAAAAAATTGTCGGTCGTGAAAAGCATACATAAACAGGGAAAAAGTCGGGAATTTGAAATTGAGTGGCCACCCTGTATTGAAGGTGTGATCAGGCGAGCGGGCATCGAAACGAGAGGAACGATCTTCAGCAAGAGCCAACTCCTAGCCGTTGCAGCCGACCTCGACATCATTATTAGAAACCGTGGGACGGCGGAGGCAATCTACGCCAGACTAAAAACGGAGGCTAGGAGGATAGGGTTGCAAATTAATGCGTCGAAAACCAAATATGTGGTAGCAAGAGCCAAGAGGCTCCCGAGAAAGTAACGTTTGCCTCCCACGGACAGTGACCATTGACGGCGATGAACTGGAAGTGATCGATGAGTTCGTATATTTGGGATCTCTGGTCACCGCCGACAATCATACGAGTAAGGAGATCCAACGACGCATTCAAGCTGGAAATCGAGCCTACTTTTCCCTCCACAAAATGTTTCGATCTAGGAGCATACGCCGCCGCACAAAGCTGACGATGTACAAAACGCTAATAAGACCGGTAGTCCTCTACGGACTTGAGACAGTAACTTTGCTTACGGAAGACATACGTGCACTTGCCGTTTTTGAACGAAAGGTGTTGCGAACTATTTTTGGCTATTTTTGGAGTGCCGGAGACGTATGAATCACGAACGAGCTACAGGCACTGCTTGGAGAGATTCCCATCGTACCTGGCGAAAGTTGGGAGACTACGGTGGGCCGGCCACGTCGCAAGGATGCCGGATGACTGCGTAGTGAAATCCGTTGTCTTCAAGAACCCCACCGGCACCAGGAATAGAGGGACTCAACGTGCACGATGGCTCGACCAGGTTGAAGCCGACTTGCGTGTGTCGAGACGGGCAACTAATTGGCGACGACTAGCCCAGGACCGAGTACAATGGAGAGGAATTCGTGATACGGCAAGAGCCACCCCGGCTCTCGGCTGAATAAGTCAGTATAAGTTAGTTCAAACAAAATGGGCCCAAACTATAACTGCACGGAAACCAGCCAAGCAAGGTAAAACCCAACGAGAGATTGCAGCCTTTCCTGGTAGATCAAAAACATTCGTTGTGAATGCTCTCCCGTGACTCAAAACCTCGACTGGCAACTGATCGTCCCCGGAAAACTATAGCTTAGGATGACGATCTTATCAAACGGTTGTCCAAACGGTGGCAGCATCGAAGATAAGGGACGTGCTGAGTTTGCTAGTGAGTTTCAGAACAATTCAGAGACGGGGCTGGTTCAAGCGTCGGTAGGAGTCGAAGTACCTATGCTCAGGCGGAAGCATCTCCAAGTTTGACTGAAATTCAGTAAGTTCCATCTAGACTGGATCGGACCAGAAAAGAGTAATCCGAGTAGGAAAAAATACCGAAGTATACCTATAGATATTTTTGGTGAATAACTGCATAGCTGAATTTGGTATTGACGATCTTAACATAAGAGGTAAAATAGCTAAAATAAAAGCTAAAAATATTGTACAAACACTTAAATAATAACTGGTTTTGTTATTGCAATATCTAAATAATATCAAATGTTTTTGCTACACGTCAATTCTTTGTAGCTTCATAGCTGATTCAGTAATTCATTTGGTATACTACAAAAATGTAAAATAACTTATTAATAGCATATTGACCTGGAGGTGTCATATCTCATCGAGATATTCATAAGTTATTCTTTATAAAAATGCGATAACTAATGAATATCATTTTTAGATACGATAGCTGAATTTGATATTCATTAGTTATGATAGAGGTATTGGCTCTTGCTTGGGAAGAATTGGTGGAATGTTCTGTGGTCTGATGAAACAAAAATGAATTTGGTTGGATCTGATGGAAAACGCTGGATTCGCAGTTCTGTTGGCTCTGCCTTCAAACTTCAGTACATAATAAAAACATTCAAAAATGGAGGAAACTGCAACGCTGCCACGTGCGCAGTGGGAATGCCGTTAAAATGGCAGTTTATGCAAGTTAATGGCCCTAATCGTACTGCTCGATTGATCAAGAAAACGTTTGAAGATAACAAAATTAATCTTATGCAATGGCCGGTACACTCAGCTGATGTGAATCCAATAGAGAACCTTTGACAGATCCTATGAACCAAAAACTATACCACCAAAAATTAATGATTGGAGCCAAGAGAAACAATTTGCCAAAGAAAAGTATTTTTGATCTTATTTTTTTGTTGCTTGGTTTGTGACACTTTTGTTTGCTTGAAGGGGCAATTCTTTTAAAACGGTCAGATCATTTCTAAAGTGTGTTATTTTTCTTTTATAGCAATATATAAACGTATTTTCTGCAAATTGATTCTGTTGCTTCTCATATAAAAGTATCGCAGCTTGAGATCATTTGCTGAGCGTTGGTCTTATTGGCACTGTACCTAACTCAAAAATTCATACCTCATGAACAAACCAACCTAGCGCAAACAGTTTCTTTTTATGCACGGCATATTCACAGACGGGTGAACGATGGATTTAGAGGAAGTCCGTCTACTACTGCACTCTAGAAAACGAATGAAACAGGGAAAAATGAAACAAAAGTGGCAAAATCATAAAAGTGCACAAAGGAAAACGTGCCAAAAACTTGAAGAGAAAATATAGAAAAGATAAAAAGAATACAAACTGGCGCGTAAAAAAACGTGACAATATGAGAGAGAAAACAAGACATAAAAAGAGTAAAAAGTGGAAATGTAGAAAACGGGAGCGAAATCGAGGCAAAAAACGAGAAAACTAGCCAGAAAAACATAAAGAACGGATGAGGAAAGGAAAAATGAGAGAGAAGGAAATATCATAAAGAAAATGAAGAGAATGAGCATAAACTAAACTGAACAGAAGAAAAAAACAGAAACGCGTACGAAGGAATTGACGAACGGGATAAAAAAGCAAAAAACAATGCGGGAGAGTAAAAGAATAAAAACTGGCATGAAAAAAAAAACGAAAGAAAAATGTGACAGAAAGGGAAAAACTTAGAAAACGGGAAGGGAAAACGAGGAGACTGGACGTAAGAAAAACAAAGAACGGAAGAGATTTTTTTTCGAAGAACGAAAAACCATACAGAAAACGAATTGGAAAATGAGGATAAACTGGACAGAAAAGGAAAAAACGGGACAAAAATCAAAAGTGGATAGAAAGAGGAAAAATGGACAGAAAATGAGGAAGGGATAGTAAAGAAGAAAATATGGGAGCAGAAAAAAACAAAAAAAAGTGTAAAAATTCGACAGAAGAAACATAAAAACGGAAGACAAAAGGGACACAGAAGTCTAAATGGTACAGAAAATGACTGACAAAAAACGAGACAGGGAAAGAAGAAAACTGGGCATGCAAACTAGGATAAATGACAAGAAAACGGAAAAGAACTTTCAAAACTCTGAGGAAAAGGGCGAAAAATGGGACTGAAAAAAGAAAAAACGGAACAGAGAAAGAGGAAACACCGAACAGAAAAAGGGGAAAGAAAAAGAGGGGAAACGAAACAAGAACGAGAATACGGCGCAGAAAAATAGCGAAAGAGAAAACGGAAAACCGTTAGAGGAAACGAGGAAAACAGGAGGTCAACGGGATATAAACGGAGAAAGATGAGACAAAAAATGGGAAAATATAACTAGAAAAGAAAAAAAAGAAAAACAAGAAAAACAAAATAAAGAAAATAGGAATCGAAAAGGTAAATCGGAGAGCAAAGGGAAAAAAGAGAACCAAGAGGGGTCCATCCCGGTGTTGTGGTTAGCATTCACGCCGCCCACGCCGAGGACCCGGGTTCAAATCCCAACCCCGCAAAAGTCACGGATGACCTAAGCCGTTAAAGTGACTTTAATCAAATTAAAAAAAAAGAACCACCAAAAGGAAAAACGGAACCGACAACGGCAAAAACTGAGAACGAAAGGAAATAAAAATAATTACAAAGTGATGAAAACTGGAAGCAATGAGAAGGGAAAACTGAAACCGAAAAAGTCAACAAGAGTAACATATAGAAGGGAAAAAAAAGATAAGAGAAGAGCTGGACAAAATAACAAAGAACGAGTTTAATTTGTGAGAAACAACTGTACTGAAAATAAAATAAGGAACAAGAAATGAAGAGAAACGGCACAATAACTACGCAAACACGGGACAGAAACTAAGAAAAAGAGGAAAGTCGAACTAAAAGTGAGATTTAAACTTAAAAAAACGACTAAAGGAGAAAAACAAAACAAAAAGCGAGGAAAGGGAAAAAGGGTGCCAAATACTGAATAAATGTGATAGAAAAGAGGAAAAAACGGGGAACCAAAAAGAGCAAAACATGAACACACAAAGAGGAAAAACGAGAAGGAAAGGAGTTGAGAAGAGTTAGAAAAAGACGAAAACTGGACAAAAAGAGAAGAGAACAGATACAAACGGGAAAGAAAATAACAAAAAATGAGTTTAAAACGTGAGAAAAATAGGATTGAATAAGAAAAATGGATCAGGAATCAAATAAAACTGAATATAAAATAGAAAACACGGGATGTGGAAAGATGAGATTGGAAAAAAGAAAGAATGGAACAAAAAATCTAAAACGTGTGACAGAAGAAGACGAAAAACGTCAATCTTAATTTCCAGTAAAACTTCGCGTCGATATCCAGTTTTAAGTAAAACTTCAAATCCAAATTAATCCAAATTCAAGTTTAATCAAGTACAATGTCAAGGTCGATTTAAAGTTCAATTGCATGTCCGTTTTTAAGCCAAATTTCGAGTTCAATTTAATGGCAATTTGAGGTTTAATTTTAAATCAAATATAAACTCTGATTTCCAGTTCAATTTCAAACATAATTTGAATTCCAATTTCAAGTCTAATTAATAGAAATTTCAAACTTTGTTTTAAGTTCGATTTTATGTATAAATCAAAGTAAAACTTCCAGTCCAAATTAATCTCAAATTATGTCCAATTTCAAATCCAACTCTATCCAATTTCTATATGTAGTAAAGCTTCAAGCCCAAGTTAGTCCCAATTCAGGTCTCACTTAATGTCCTTTGTCTGGTCCGATTTCAGGTACAATTTAAACTCTAATTTCTAGTCCAGTTGCAAGTCCAATTTTTTGTCCAATTTCAACTTTGATTTTGAATCCAATTGCACCCGAAAGTTTGCAGTTTACAACCTAACCTGCCAGCATTTTTGTGATAGGTAACAATAGATTCACCATTCTACATTCCGTTTTTCCAAGCTAAAATGTTTTTATGAAAGGTCGGGTTCCCTACCTTTCATTTATATCCGGGCACGCTAGTGAAAACTGAGCATCAAAAAACAACGTAGGGTTTCAGAAACGAGACCGTCCAGACTAAACGTCTTTGTCTTTGTCTTAGCATATGCGTCCTGAATGACACGACAACTTTATTTTTTATGATAAGCGTGAATAAAAGATAATAATTTCATATGTTCTAACAGGATAACCCTCTTCACACAGTTCTAGGTCAACTATGCGGTCGTATTGGAACACATAACTCGACAGATTTTTTGTAAAAGTAAATTTGTTCCATTTAATTCAACTACAATACTGCAGTAGTATGCTGTAATTTGAGAAAACATTTACTTGATTTCCTGCTAAAGTGTGAAATTATCTTGATCTAACGCCGGTACAAATGTACTGAATTAGGATTCCCTCTCGCTGAACATGGAACTCAAAAATACATGCCTTGGCGATAATGGGAACACAATAAGACTGTCTTCTAACAACCACGAAACCAACGTTTTTAGCCTCAAGGGCTACGGCCTTATATATGGTTTCGTTCAAATACACTGTTCAAAGATGATTAATAATCTCACGTACGGAATGCATTAGTATGCATATCCGAGTTATAAAAGGTGCAAGTGCCAAAGCGAACACCTCTAGAACAGAAAAACACTCCATTAGGAGCCGGTTTTTCGGTGAATATTAGTAAAAAATCAGTGAAAGTCATGCTTTTCCCCTACTAGCACGGTTGTTACAAAGTTGTTGTGATAACCGAAATATGACTAATTTCAGTCGTAATTCGGTTGCTACAACTAAATCAACCTAAAGTGTGTGCTACCTGGGTCGATCGGTATTGGAAAACGTAAGCTTTCTTGTAGTTTAATGTCTTGAAAGTTTACCCAGGCAATTGATTAAGCAAACGTGCCGTTGTGATATTGTGATGTTAAACCACATATACGTTATTGAAAAAGCTGGCCCGCACGATATTTTGATGCATTTCATGTCAAATCTACGCCAAACGTTACTTTAAAGCATCCACAGGCAATCCTCTGGTGCTCCCTAGTTTGTCTAGCATATAACCCTATGCATAGAAGTCGAGAGGATTCAAATCAGTTGAAGAGGCAGGCGAATCTTTCGCAGAAATAAAATTCGGAAAGCTGTCCTCACACCAAGCCCGTGTAGCTTTCGCCTGGTGAGACGATGCAGAATCCTGTTGGAAGCAGTGTGGTGTATTCTTGCAGTGTGCTTTGACGATGGGAAGCAAATGGTTCTTCGAAACATTATCGATGTTGATTTTAATATCAGATTCAATAAACAGCAATGGAGCCTTCCAATTTTTGGAGAAACATCCCCATACCCCATACCATGAACAACCAGTTTGCGTCGAAAAATATCACAAATGTGCTGCATAATATATCCGATCATTTTGTTGGTTGTGGTGAACCTACAACAGGAACATTTTTTCGTCTAAAAACAGGACTTCACAATCATTGTGCGCCGCTTGAGCAGCTGCCGACATGTTTCGATTCTTCCAACCTTTTGCTTTAAGTCAAACCTGTGCATCTGTTGTTTCCTGTATGGAATCAATGGAAGATCATCTTTCAAAATATTCTTCACGATTCCTTGGCCTTTTTTCGTCCTTCCCAGTTCCTTGGCCTTCTTACGTCCAGACTGATCTGGTTCGAATTCGCTCTCTAAATCGTTTGATGGATTGTAAGGACACCTACAATGCGTTTACGACCAGGTTTGGGGAGTTTTTCCAATAACCGGTTTCCTTGTATCGCTTGATGGTACGAAAGATGAATCTTTCGTTTATTCCGAATGGCTTCAGCTTCTGATGATTAATCAAACGGTTGAAATTTTTTCAAAACAGACATCACAAGTTCCATATTTGCGTCCATGATTACAACGACTCTTAAACTTAAACTTAAACTCTTTAAGGCGGCGTACGCTTCAGTTAAGTGAAACTGCTTGACCAGGGTGGGAATTTAATCAAAATCGCGATCGCGATCTTCAAATGCCACTGAGCTAGACTCCATCTGCTGTTGGACTTTTTCTAGCAATTTTGGCCATTTTAAGTGCATTTTGTTCTTGTTTCCTTGGTGCAAAGAAATGTAAAGTTCGATTTTCTCTGGAACTCCAAAATCGATCTATTTTACTTGCTTGTGTTGATCTGTTTTATGTTTTATTATCCTATCGTGCAATTGATAGGGCGACTTTAACTTTGCTCTATATATTTAAAATCCCATTCTTACTCAACACAAATATTCGTAAATTATTTCAATCTCTGGTTGCTTCTACCGAATTAAAACAAAACTGTACTGTCTCGACTTTTTTCGTTCAAAAATTTATTTTCTAAAAGCCATTCATCTCTGACTTGTTTTGCTTCCTAAAAAACAGATTCTCGATCGAAATGTTATCTCTTGTTTAAATGCAATATCATGTTCTCTCACATCATGCATCGTTTAGCTTCGAAATTCGGGTTAACTTTTTTTTGTAGAAGAACCAGCAGTCTTCATTTGGTAGCCTCTGAATTGACTCGAGGCAAAATGTGGCCTTTCTTTATGAAAAACACAAAAAAAACTGTACCGTAGATTGCTACAGTTTTAATTAATTTCCTGTGGGAAATCTCTTCCACTCGCTGCCGTCCTCCATATTGTGCCACTGAATCAATCAAAACGGCAAAAACTGGAAAGAAAACAAATAGGTTCTGCTGTTGCGGATTTGCTTGAAGGACAGAATCAGAAATTCCGATTGGATCCCACCCAAACCGGACTGTCCGCCATGCTGTCTGTGCTGTGCTTTCTTGCTTTCGCCGAAGTGGCTATTGGAAATACCCCCGACAAACTGAAAATATAAAAAAAAGCCCCAGCCCAAACACTTTGCACCGGCAAACCACACAAACACACACACACACACACACACACATACATACACACGTAACTGGCAATCTAATTCGAATCTTAGCCATCACCATCCGTTTCACCATATTGATTCCATCGGAATCGGAACCTTCCGTGGTACTACCGGCCGGCCCGGCCGGATCGGGGCGCAGGGTAAGTGAGCTCAGCTCAGCTCTGAAAGGGCTGTCATTTTCGCGAAGCGAAATTGCAAAGGGCACGAAACTAATACGAGATTGGATAAAACTCAAATAAAATGAATTTCTATTCCTTGGTGGAGAAAATGGGTCGCGGGAAATGGTGGAGGGGAGGGGGAGACTTGTGTGCGAGGAAGAAAATTATTCTTCAATTCAAACGCCATGGCCTGGCCTGATGGCCTGGCCGGTCGGTCCCAGCCAGCTAGCCAGTCCGTCAGCAAGTCACAGTCAGCGAACCGTTTCGTTGGTGGTGTTGCTGCTGCTACTGTGGACTGAATCCCCGGCCGGCCCCGGCCCCGGGAGGGAGATGTGTAGCTCGTAAGAAACGAACGGACCGATAATCCTATGTTTGGATGGAGGAAATGGCGTTTTGATTATGGGAAGCGGGATCAGTTCGCCTTCTGAACCGTGTGCCGGCATTTCGGGCACGGTGGGTTAGATTGTTGCATGCGGGTGGTTAAAATTTGATTTACGTGAACCAATGATAGTAATTCGAGTTTTTCTTTTCTGACTTTACAGGTATTTTGCGGGATGACTACCGATGTGCGCTGCTGGCACTGTTGCTGTTGCTGCTGTTAGTGGCACAAACGACGACGTGGAGGTTGCTGGCGCTTGTGTTGCTGCTGCTGTTGATACTGCAGATGATGATGACGATGACGACGACGAAGATCTTGCGTTATTTATAAATTAGTGACCGTTCGCGGACTGGAGGTGCAGTACGACGCAAAAGAACGTATTAAAGCATAAATTGCTTTACGGAATAAGCACAGCGGGTGGAATAAACAGATAGAGAGAGAGAGAGGAAGAAAAAAAAACTGTGAAAAATTTGTTGTTTATAATTGGAAGGGGGTTTGCTTCGGGTTTGGTCTGGTCTGAGTGGCAAGGCCAGTAGTGAAGAGCTGCTGTAAATCCGTAATTCTGAGGTTTTGCAGTTGATTACAACCGCAGATCGGCGGAAAACGTATATATATTTGAGAAGAGCCAAATTAATGTTTATTGGTGATGATTGCTTGCGGGCTGCGATTCGGTAATCCGCGTTGCCCTCCACGCGAAGCAGCAGTGTGACGTATTTGTTAGCATTTCGACCAGGCCAGATAGCGAGCGTGGAAAGATGCGATGAAATCCGACCGGCGAATGTCATGTTGAGCATCCGTGTTGTTTCGTTCATTAAGTCCATTATTATTTACGCTCGACTCCGTGTGGACGCCGGCTGGGTTTCGTCGTTGTTTACTTTTACGGCCGATTTAATATACATGCGAGCAAAAATTTGTGCATGATCGTCGCTTCGCGTCTGGCTGCTGATAGCGCACCCGGCCCAGACAAACAACCTGCCTTGTTGGCAGCTTATCGGCGTGGAATGAAGTGAAGGTGAGTAGTGTAAACTTTTTTTGGCTAGCAATAACAACCCACAATTGAAAACCTCCTTTTTCCACACTTTAGTTGTTGTTGAGTAATGTAAGTCTGAAACTAATTCTCCATGAGGTGTGGAAATTATTTACTCCTTTGCTACAATTTTTAGGGACGAGTGGGCTTACAGTTTTAAGAGTTGAAGTACATCTAATTCTAAAAGAACTAATTTCGCGTTCTATTTCCAATTAGATCAAGAATATATTTTACTGTTATGATTCTGAACTTTAAAGTTAATTGCTCTTGAAGGTTTGGGATAGTAGAATATTTACTTTTAAAATAAGCTCACAAAATTAGCGTAGGGAACCTATTCTAAGCAGTCTAAGTGGATCACTGATTGTTTCATCTTATTTATAAACGCTGGGTTGACTAAGTGGAAGATATCAGCATAACAATCTTCTTGTTAACTTTAGTTCTTCAAGCTGTTACTCTGAAAGTCATTACCTGTAGGCTGAACTTCTGATTTTTACATTAAAAATTGGGGCAGTGGAACTAATTTTAATCAGCCAGAACGTATTTTAAACACCAAGGTGCTTTCTTAAGCAGTCTCGAATGTTACTGATGTATTGCAAACTTAATAAGCAAAAATTAATTATGGACATAATTTTTCTAGAAACTATTGAACGACATTTTCATCATTGGAGGTTTCAGCTAATTTTAAACTTGTACCGTAAGCGCGCGTAATCATGCGCATGATTCCTAATTCTACACACCATATATTTTCATCGAAAATTGTAACATTCTCACATTAATCACTAAATGTACACATATTTTATTAGATGTATAATTAGGATAAAAATTAGGAGGAATGTTAGGTGCGTAGAATTAGGAATCATGCCTAGAATTATGCCCTTACTTATTTGTCTTAGGACACAAACGTAGGGTTGGCCTAGAACTCCGAATGTATACACTTATTGCTACAGTCCCTCCTTTTAATATTATACTAGAGACTTTTCTGTAGATTGCGTATAGAGATATCTAATTTGAATATTATTAGGTTGAAGTGTATGTGTTCGACACATCTGCTACAGTTTATGAATTCCACTCTTTAAATACTTTAAATGATGGAATACAATTCGTCCTGCGTCAAATCTGCGTTCGCGGCTCAAGACGGTCTAACTTGTGGTTTTGCATTACTGTGTTTTGACATATTGCTAGATGCTTGTGCTAGACATATTGCGGTTTTAACATATTAAGATTACGATTGCGGGATGGTAAATGGGTGAATAATGCGCTCCAGAGCTACCACGAAGTTCCACAGCCTCTTATTTAGCAACCCCTATCTCTACCTCCTCGTGGTACCATCAGGGATACGTTCCTTAGTGGAAATCGGACTACCGGCGGAAACTAAGGTCGTATGCGGACAGAGAAGGGGGCACTCATGCGAAATCTGAGTGTAAACTCTCCGCCTGCAAATGACGGATCTCGGTAGAAGCATGTTCGATGAACCTGAAAATACTGAGAATCTGAGCAAAGGGTCCAAAGCCCCTAAGGGAGGATGGTTGAATAGCAGTCATCCATGGCTAAAAGTAAAAACGTGAATGGATAAACCCCTAATCCAAGGTGTCATGCGACCCGTGCCGAGGGATGAATGGTGGGGGGGAGGGGGGTGGGTTCCATAAATACTCAGCCTCAAACGGAGCCTGTGGAGTACCAGAGCACCCTCCACAGTAATCAGCCCTTACCGCATCATGAGGGGCTCTGATGCGGCGAACTCTTCTTTCCCCTCAACCCGTGGGATTCTATATGAACAATCAAAATTAAAAAAACGTAACTTCAGTGAGCGCGGACGGATTAGATAATCCGTTCGCAAGAAGTGGTATCCAGCGATCTCCGCCGATGGATACGAGTAGAAGCGCCTGCGTAAGCGGAAAGGGAAGCGGCACACCTGTCGCATCCAACTGCATCTACGCCGGACGCAGCGATGAATGGCCAGTCGCTAATAGAAGCAGTGGAAGAAAAGAGAGACATGCTACCAAGAGTGGTAGCGGCGTCTCATCAGCTCGATGCCATTATTGAGTTCGTGGCAGGCCGCAGCACCCTGGCGAAGGACCTGAAACAAAGTCTGCTCATGCTTCGGGGCACCATGCGTGCTGCAACGAAGGAACACAGCGAACGCGAAGCGCGAGTAAAAGTGGCAGAGAAGGCGTTTGTATCGAGGTCTGTACAGACGGATGCCTACCTGTCAACGACTGACCACACCGTGGCTCTTGCGACTACGGAGCAGTCCAGTGACAACAAGGTATCCACTAAACGCGCAAGGCAGTCCCCAGGGGAAGAAACCCCCACGGGCCCGAAGAAGCGCTTGATCGCTGAGGGTCGCAAGCAAACGGAGGAACCCACCGAGGGCAATAAGATGCAGTTAGCGCCCGACAATCAGTGGGAAACAGTGAAAAAGAAGAAGACCAGGAAGAAGGAGGAGGATCGAACTCCACCGAAAGTGGTCAGAAAAAAAGAGGAGCAAAGGCGATGCCCTTATCCTCAAAACTGAGGGGCTGAGTTATGCAAAAGTTTTGAAGGCCATGAGAGGGGACGAGCAGCTGAGGGTCTTGGCGCGGATGTGCGGAGTATCCGCCGCTCCCGCACCGGTGACATGATCCTCGAGCTCAAAATGGATGTCACTGAGAAGGGATCTGCCTACAAAGTACTGGCAGAAAAGGTCCTTGGTGATGGCATACAGATCCGCGCACTAACGTCTGAGATGACTCTCCAGCTTAAAAACCTGGACGAGATCACTGAAGCGGTCGAACTGACACGAGCTCTCAAGGAGCAATGTAAAGTGGGGGTGACTACCGAAGCAGTTCGTCTGCGCAAGGGACCGGCGGGAACCCAGGTAGCTACAATAAGACTTCCACTGGTAGATGGAAATACAGCCCTGAAGGCGGCCAAGCTGAAGGTGGGATGGTCAGTATGCCCACTGAGCGTGTTCCAGCAGCCGGGGGATTGCTTCCGGTAACTGGGTCTCGGGTAGGTCCGGGATGGCGGCTATATGGACGACAAGCAGGTTCCCGGTTCAGGAGGTCGTGTCAACTGCAGATGAGGGATTTGCGGTTGCCAAAGTGGGTGGAGTGTTCTACTGCAGCTGTTATGCTCCGCCGAGTTTGTCGATCGAGCAGTTTACGTGGATGGTAGACTGAGTATCAGTTGTGCTGACTGGTCTGAGGCCGGTGGTTGTGGCGGGCGACTTTAACGCTTGGGCGGTTGAGTGGGGAAGTCGTCGCACGAACCATGGGGCTCGGATTCTGCTTGAGGCTCTGGCAAAGCTCAACGAAGACCTGGCCAACGTCGGCACCACTAGTACCTTCAGTAGGCATGGTGCAGAATTTATCATCGACGTGACATTCGGAAGTCCTGGTCTGATAGGAGACTGGAGGGTAGACAATGGCTACACTCACAGTGACCATCAGGCGGTCCGTTATGGTGTTGGTCAGATAACGAGACGGCAGGCGGCGGGTAGAGCCAACACTCCAACCACCCGTGGATGGAAGACATCATACTTCGATCCCGAAGTATTTGTGGAAGCGACCCGAAGAGAGTGCGGTGATCGCGATATGCCCGATCCGAACGCTGATCATTTGGTTGAGGTGCTGTCGCGAGCGTGTGACGCCACCATGCCTAGGAAAAGCCGACTTAGGTATGGTAGGTCACCGGTTTACTGGTGGACAGAAGAAATTGCGGAACTCCGCGGAGCCTGCTTTCGTGCAAGGAGAATTATGCAAAGAGCTCGTTCGGACGAGGGCAGAGCAGAATGTCGAGTAGCACTAGTTGCTGCACGCGCAGCGCTTAAGAGTGGGATAATAGCTACCAAGCGAGCCTGCTTTGAAAGGTTGTGTGCCGGTGCCAATGCGAACCCGTGGGGTGATGCCTACAGGGTCGTAATGTTAAAGACCAACGGCGTGATGGCGCCCGCAGAGCGATCGCCAGAGATGCTGGAGCGGATCATAGAGGGCCTCTTTTCGCGCCACGAGCCAAGGCCCTGACCTCAGGCCGCTGAGTCGTCCCACGGCCGACGTTCCAGTATCTCAGACCATAGCGTAGGATAGTCGGCCTCCGTGCCGAACAGTAGTGAGCCGACAGGACACTACTTCGGATAACTTAGTCCAAAGGATGTGTTCTAGCTCGGACGTCTGGGGAGCGGTCAATGCGGCTGCTACGCAGATCTTACTTGAGCTGCAAAACCGCTGGAAAGCCGATCAACGGCGAATAAACAGTCTAACTACCATAGTCCAGTAGTTATCTAAGAGTGTGCGTTAAGCACAATAGCCCCTCCCTGAAGTAATACCGATAAGGTGGTTCCAGGGGGGATTGAGGCTGGAGACTCGAGTAGGGTTTTAGTGGGTCTGGATCCTCACGCCCCAGTAGGGGGGTCGAGATACCAAACCCCACTCCCTGACTTGTCTTCTCTGGCGTCTGATAGCAGATTTCTCTACTCGTTAAAAAAAAAAGATTGCGTTTACTACCAACCCTTCCCCTACGTTAAAGATATTTTACCAATTCGACGCCTATTTGTCAGTAGCACATCCCTGCCATAACATAATACATTTTTTTCACTACTCCTTCTATGAAATGGCAACATGCGCATACATACAGAATTATATTACAACCGTAGTGTTCGGTTAGCCATAGCGAACTTCCATCCCTCCAACGCAGACTCCAAATTGGTCTAGGTTTATCCGCGGTCGTAGGAATTCTTGTTAGGACGAGAAGACTGTTACTTTTTCTGGAGTACTGATCTAGGTTTAATCCTCGTAAAGAATATTCGTTCTGTTGGGAGGAGATTCTGTCACTTTTTTTTCTAAAAGGAAAGTAATCGAAATCACAGTAAACAGATGGTGTATTTTACCGAAGACTCTAGAACTCAAGACTGGGCATAGTGGAAGGTTCGCATATACATACCAAATAACGATACAACAAACGCCATCTCTTATCCCTAGGGAAGTATTACTGCTTATAAGTGTTAGCTGAAAGAATGTATGAGATGCGTGAGATGTTGATGTATGATGTCATGCAATAATGTCAGTGTGGTTGTGATGCTAGAGTGGTGGCACATATACATCCTAAAAGTTACCACCGTCATCCGTAGAGGGCGTACTAACCCTGCCCGTCGTGATTTGATGGAATGCCTAGTCTTGAGTTCTGTAGTCTTCGACTTAACTGCCCTCTCTGCCTGTGAAGCAAGGCGATCACGAACAAAATGTATGGCGATATTTGACCTTGAATCTTTTCGTTAATTTTCACTAATTAGTGATTGAAAAAGAAAACTATAACAGAAACCACATATTTGCTACATCTATTGTGAACTAATCGGTATCTAAGCCATTCATAATTGGTGGAGCTATATAGCGTTGAAAATCTTTCATATTTTCGTGATGGTAATTAGAATCTAAAGTATGGAATGACAGCCTGCGATAAGACGTAGTCCTACGTCAAAATATAAGTGTTTTGACAATTTTTAATTTATCATATTTCTTGTCGAATGTTGATGATGTTCTTATTAAAAAATTCTGAAAATATGAACTAATAGCTGCAAGCTTATATACCTAATTTCAATTTTTTAAAATTGGCGACCCGTGAATAATCGGTTCCTTACTCTAATCATATTTGTTTTATCGTATTTGTTTCGAGATGGTTTAAGTCCGATTCGAAGCATGAACTGATGAAATCTATAAGTCGGGTGCGAAAGCGAAGCGATCTCTATCGTCATCAGATCTATGACTGATTGCTTCGGATTCTTGAGAGCCGTCTGCAGCATTGTTTTGCACCTTCTTTCTGCCTCCTGTTATCATTACTTCAATTTTTTCGAATACAGCTTCGTCTGTTACCATTTGTCACATATATCAGCCTTCTCACATCCTTACTGATCTGACTTCGTCAGCTTATTGGCCATAGGGAAATACTTTATCTAGCAAAATTCCAACGCTTCATGCGCTAAAAGCTTCACGATCTCCGAAAATCTGAGGCATGTAGGAGAGCGTTCATGAGTCCTGCATCTGCCAACACCGTTGTTAACAGAACTTAATCGGTGAGAGAGCGTCTGTCGTCATCCACGTTGTTCACTCTTCGCACTATATGTTCCCACTCGCCGCCCATGTGCGAGTGGACGGTGAGTTAAACGAGCATTTCGTGTGCCCATCCATGAACGTTCTAGCGTCTATAAAAATGATCGAGCAGTAGTAATGTGACTAGATGATTGCTGTGCAATACTGTAGGAAAACACGCACCGACCGTCAATCCTTACTTCGACTCGAATCTATGTATGTATGTGTACCATTACCTCAAGGGTTTCCCATTGTATGCAAGTAGTTTCATGTCAATGCTGTTCGTGAAGGACCAAAAGAGGTTGGGTGGATCTATAAGCAATGTCGCTTACGTGATTTCACGAAAATATAAGACACTCCAGCATAAACCTCCGGCTTGTAGATAGATAACTTCGCCGTGCAAACTTATCTTGCGTGATGATTTGTGTGCTCGAAGGGCGCGTCAAAATCCTCTCCGACCTTATATGACTTGGGTTGGTTACCGCATCCCTCATCCAGGCTGCGATTCATTCGATACCCTGATGCTCCTTCCCCTTAACGATAATGATGCCCAGCTAGTACCAACTCGTATATCAATGTACGAAAACTATCATAAATATCTCCTAACAAACTCGAAATCGTAGCTAAAGCTGGGTAAAGTGGGATCAAGTTAATTTTCTGTCGTGTATAATGATAATGACTGACATACATACGATTTTCAGCACAAAATCGTAGAGTAGTACGGAGCGACTCGCGCTTAATCGGATATTATCGTATATAAATACTTATATAGTCGTAACGCTCAAAATTATTCGTAATCACGTATATCGCCTCCAAAATAGTACGGTTATAAAATAGTACGGTTAATGAAATACGATTTATTTAGCATGTATATCTGTACGTAATGCTCATTTAATGCTAATGCTTTTTTATACATTTAATGCGTAATGCTTTTTTATACATATGAAAATGCTAGCTGGGTGGTATATGGCAATGTAATAAAATATTGTATGAATATACAATACATGAAGATTACTAAATATAGCAATGCAATATATATAGCAATATAGCATGAAATGAAGTATATATGGGCAAAAATAGAACAATCCCACCAGCAGTCCTTCGAATGGAAGAGATCTGCATCATTTGAATTTCCATAAGTCCTTCCATTATTAATTCAATTTTTTCTTCTGGTATCCATGAACATTATTTAAACTTTTTTCGGCCAGAGTTTTCAGTATACAATATACATTATTCAGTATACAATAGGAGGTGCTTCATGAATTGAAACGAAACAAATAATTAAAATAACTACTTATATTAAGCTTTTCTACTAACAAGGTCGTGTGGCTCAGCCGTCACCCAAATCCGCAGTTTTTCGCCCGACTGACATTCCAACTTGCAGCGTTTGTTTTGTTACATTACTCTTCTATTTTATATGATACATTCATCTGACGATGTCTTAATGAAGGTCACACAAACTCTTACAAACCATCAGTTCTGGACAATTTTTGAACAAAAATCAGAGTAGGCTCTCCAAATTCGTACAGTTCTTCAATTCGACTGAACATCCGGATGCATGACGTCACTGGTTCGTGGTACCCAAACGTGGTACTCTTACGAACACATGCTGGATTCCTGCTTTCAGAATCCCGAGGATTCCTATTTCATAAATAGTAAAGGGGATTCCTTTACCGAGTTATCTTTAGGATTCGTCTTTTGGTTTCCCATACAAGAAGTCTGGTTCTAGAAGCAAAGCCCTCTGTACGAATCTTATGCAGAATTCTTCCACATGATCCCAATGCTAGGAATCCCAGAGATTTTGTGCGAATTTTTTTGGAAGCAAACTGGGAGGTCGCGATGATCCGTCAATTTTCTTGCTGGAAAGCGCGTTTGACTACTGACATGAAACACCTCATACATCACTTTTGTTGTTCTCTTACTTAGAGTGCTTCTTTCGGCACCCGATTCCACTCCCGACTCCCGATTCGCCGCCGTCAATTGGTGACAAATCTGTAAACTTAAAACACCTTTCACTGACGAGACGAGTTTGGTCCAGCCGAAAAATACGGAAACAACCCTTCGCCACCAACTCAAAATTTCTTGTTACCCTCCAGCTCAAAGTTTCTTCACTACTCGGTGAGACTGACGGCTATATTTGCTTTCGGTAGAACGTAGAACCCTACTTTAGGTAGGGTTGGTTGTGTTGTCGCTCACAAATTTCACAGAAACGGCAAGCACTTGGAAAGGGTCTGTCCACAAAAAGTTTTCATCGATTTCGTCCGTGTGATTGGCATGAACGTTCCTAAGAACTGCTGCCTCCAGCTCAATTCTGGAAATCGACAAATGCATGTGCCGCTTATACTCTGGCCTTCGATAAAATTACAGCATATCGGATTTCATCTCCATTAGCAATGCGAAGACCCACTGTAGTCTTTGTTACTTGCTTCCAGGGCCCGACAACGTCACCTTCAATTGCATAGCGTCACTCAACAATGAAGCAGTGAAGCTTCGGTTTCAACAGAAGCAGCACCGCTTCAGTTTCAAACTGGCTTCAGTCAGCGTCAGCGAAACGGGGTTCACTTCATCTTGACTATCGGTTTCAACTTTTCATTTGTACTTTTCTATCAAATATTTCGATGAAGGCCAGCAACTTTGAATGCAAATAAATTGAATTTGAGTAACATTTCCTACAATGCAATTCATATTACAGTTAACCTAGTCAATGTCGACAAATCGTGCCTGACTTTCTGCCGTCGTCAATTGAAACAGCCACCAACTTCAACTGAAGCTTGCTTGAAACGTTCTGTTCAACAAATTAAGCAAGTGATTTGATTGCCCCGACTGCGTCGGGAGGTTCTCTGAAGTCGCCATCCTGCAGCAGGCCATAGATTGCCTATCCAGAGAATGACTTCACGGCAGTGGGATCGCTAGGCTGACCCATAAAACTTTCTAGAGCAGCAAACTGCTCTGAATTGTTCAACCTTGCGAGAGCTCTTGACGTAGCTTCGGAGTATGACACCACTGCCAGGTTTCGCAAGTGACCACAACGAGTAGTCAACTCAACGATTTACATACTTTGTCCAGAAAGTTTCAGTTCGTCCACTGTGTAGGCCGCACTCAACATCTACCGATTTCACAGACCTTGTCCAACAGTTTGAATATTCAACTATTCCCCACCAAGACTGTTGGCGACTCTAACTCTAGATTCGATTAAAGTCAAAATCGAGTCTTCATCGAAGAAGATGTATATGTCCAGACGACGGTCGTCATCGCCCCTTATCTGGTATGGTCGCCATATATGGCCTGGTTACCAGAAAATTCCGTTCAGCGACGGAGCTCATTTGTGATTAAATGGGTACCTCAACAAACCGGTGTTTTAAGTATAATGAGCAGCCATAGGAAGTGCCTTGGCATCAAGCAAAATGCTCTGATACGACGGAATCTTCGGTCCGTATTTCTCAACATCTTCGTCGTACAGCAGTAAGGAAGGTCCGCTTTGCACACGAACATACTACATTGTAATTAAGGGCAAGCAAGAATAGTAACGGTCATAGTTTATTGCCCTGAGGAACACTTTGCGATTCATATCGCATTGTGTGTTCATTATTTCGACCGTGCGGCTAAAAGCAATCGATTCATTAGGTAGAATACCTACTTTCTTTGTATGCCAGAAGGGCATTGGGTTGAAAGGCCACTGCGACAGTCTTAATGATCGTCTTTTGGGACAGGCCCCGATTGCTGTACACAGTTTACGGACCGCTCATACCCATTGATGGAGTTGAGCGGGATAGTTGTAATCCTGTGCCCCAATTCGGTACTACATGGTTTATAAAGCCAATGACTGTTTTGGGATTTAGGCTCCATACCTGATATGGAGTAAGAAGGAAACTTCCTAAGAAGTGGTGCCTTGATAATGCAAGAGCTCCGCAATAGCAGAGCAGATGCGCCGAACTTTCAGGTTCAGAGTTACAAAAGCGGCAGGTGTCGGACGATACCTTGCCGATATTCTTTAAATGATAAAGAGCGGGGCTGTGTCCTGTTAGGAGTCCCGTGATTGTGCGTAGTTCACTACGAGTTAAATGGAGTAGTTTTTTAGCTACTGCAGGGTTTGGGTAGATGAAGTGTTTGGCTTGTCTACAACCCTGTGTTTGATTCCAACGGGATGCTATTTCTAGCTTTTCCCATGTCATCAGTTCGCCTTTCACGGCGGATGTGGAGGTGTCAAGTAACGGTTCAGGACCAATAAATTGCTGAGCTGATCCTTGTCTTGCTAGATTGTCAGCAAATTCATTGCCCTCGATTCCGCAGTGACCGTACACTTAAAGTAACAAAACTTTGTTTTGGCGGGAGAGCTCCCTCAATGCTGTGCTGCACTCCCCAACTAATTTGGACAGAAGATAAGAAGATACCGAATTATCACATGCCTGTACTTTCGTTTCAAGCATATTGTTGCACAGATGTATATTGCATATACTTCTGCTTGAAAAACGGTGGGCCACTTTCCTAATGAAATAGTTTCTCTGATGCCGGGTCCGTAGACTCAGGAGCCTGTGTAGGCCTCCATTTTTGAACCATATGTAAAGAAGCAGATAGTTCCAGATGGAAGATAGGGCCTTCCATTATTCCACATTGAGCGATCTGCTTCAATGGAACGTCCATATTGGGCCTGGCTTCCATGCAGTTAGAGACTAAAGTTACTAAGGGTGTCAGATTGAACTTCCGAAGTATGCGAAGATGGCCGATTTTTGTCACCTTCGAGTATAGTTTTACTCCTTTGCAACCGTAGTGCACCGAGCTCTGCTTCCTTCTTCACATGAAGATGCATAGGCAGTAAGCATAGCATTGCCTCCATGGCTGCAGTAGTTGTTGTACGCATGGCACTGGTAACTGTGAGACAGGCCAGGCGCTGAACTTTGTTTAATTTGGCTTGGACTGTCACCTCATTCACCTTTGGCCACCATACGACTGCAGCGTAGGTTATCCTAGGCCGTGCAATAGAAGTATATGAGTAAAAGGCTAATTGAGGTTTCAATCTCCAGGTTTTGCCAAACAGTGAGCTGCATGCTCAGATAGCCGAAGTTGCTTTCTTAACAGCATAATCTAGGTGGGCAGCCCAATTCAGTTTTTTGTCGAGAATTATTCCGAGTTGTTTGACTTCATTACTGAAGCCCAGTCTGACACCATTCAGAATAGGGAGAGTAATGGTATGTTTCCTGCGCCTAGTGAATGGTATAACGACTGTTTTGGTGGGGTTAACATTAAGTCCCTCTTGTGAGCACCATAACATGGTGGTGTTTAGAGCTCCCTGCAACGTCGTCGGCGTTAGCAATGGTCTCATAATCAAGCTGTGATAGCTTGTGAAGGAGTGCGTCGGCCACCAGTGACCAGCGCAGGGGAGGACCAGGGGGAGAAAACTCCTCCCTGTGGACATCCTTTGATCACCGAAATCGTGACCGACGTATCTCCCAGTGATGCTGTAATTTCTCTGCTCGAGAGCATTGCTTGAATCCAGCTCATTGTAGTGTGGTCGATTATCTTTTGACAGAGAGCCGTATTAATTGACGCGAAGGACGTGTTTTTCGAAAGCGCCTTCAATATCAAGAAAAGCAGAAAGTGCTGTCTCTTGATATTTGAGCGATTTCTCAATTAACGTCACTAAGCAGTGCAGTGCGGTTTCCGTAGATTGCGGATATAGTTATCCGTGATTTTCACCATCAGCTTGAGAAGCGTTGAAGTCAGACTTATCGGTCTGAATGCCTTAGGCATTGTTTTGTCTTTTTTTGCCAGCCTTAGGAGAATACCTACTTAAATTTCCAGAATTCTAAAAACTATGATTTCTGGATTTTTGTTTGACAAAATATATCACGTGAAACATATTCCTTCGTTTTTATAAGGGTTGCAATAGACACACAGCGACGCGATTGCAGTGCTAGTTTCATTTGAATCCTGCATTTTCACAGGATCTCCATTTCGTCTCCAGCAGTACCTGCACTTTTTTCTTGTATAGGTAAAGGATGGCAGTCGCATACCCGTCAAAGTGCATGCCGAACAAAGGTGGATTCGTTATCACACGTCGAAGTTTTCTGATCATCTTGTCTAAATTGGTAATCCATCTCTTTGCTTCGAGTTTTCGTATCGTTAGAGAACTTTTTGCATTGTGCAGAAGATTCGATTTATTTTTTTTAAAACGTAAATTCGATGGCGCTGTACTTTCTTTCCCATCAACATATGCATTGGATGTAGTCTGAATTGATTAAATTGAAAAAGATAAATTGATAAATCGATATTTCTCGAATTTTTTTCTCTGAAGGACGATTTGTTTGTTGTGAATGATCATAACAAACAATTATGTACCTTCATTTCTGCGCTGAAAATATGAAACTGTTCAAGCTTCAACAGAATTAATAAAGAAATATGTCGCGATACTAACGAGAGTTCATTCTTTTATCAGTCCGTAATTCGCCGAAGTTTTTTTCGTCCTCGACAACGACGAACAGCAGATGTGGATCAATCCGTTCCACTAGTTTTTCCACCGCTTCGATACTAAACTTTCGCAGAAGAAAACGACAGTCAAGTTAAGGTGAAATCGCTTTTTTTTGTGTTCCATTCATTCCGAATCGTTTCGCCAGAAGCTGTCCTCCAATAAATTCTAGCGGACATTTTGGACGGTTTTTTTTGCGCTATTCGTGTATTATTATCACGCGCCCAGCGAGAGCGCTAAGGAATTCAACCAACTGTGAACGTTGGGGCTGAAGTGTGAGGCTGAGCTGGAATCTGGCGAACAATACTGGAAGGGAGAAAAGTTTAAGGAAAACGGCAGATTTGCGTTGACGCGGTTGTTCCTGTGTTGTCTGGAGCAGCAGCAGGCAGCAGCAGCAGCACACACAGAGATAGAAAGTTTGTGCCAGTGCGCGCTTTCTGTGATGCTGAGTATGCAAATTTTTGCGTGATTCCTTTTCTGGTCGTCGCAAAGGATTCTCGTTAGGCTGAGTCAGGCCGATTGTTCTTCCCAAAAGTTTAGCTGCCGCTTTCTGTCTCCTGGGGGGTGGCAGCAAACTGGGGGGTGGGGTGGCGTGGAGAAAGTGGGCGGTACTTTTGAATGCTTTTGTTGACAGGAAAGTTAAGCGTCGATCTTTTGGGTCGATGCAGAATGAATTCTTTGAATTAAGGGAATTCAAAGTTTCGCCACCGCAGTGCGTTGGTATGTACTTTTAACTTACTTCGCTTGTATTATTTCCTTTCAGTTTTCTGCCGTTTCCATTTTGTTTGACGCTTTAAACACATTAGCTTCCTTTCAAGTTCGGTAATTGATGCTGTACTCTTTGTTTGCCGGTTGAAAATCCATTATTTTTATTTTCATTTTATAAATATACCTATTAATCCTTGGAATCTCGCTTTCAGTTTCGGTCTGCAGCCGAGAGTAGAGCCGAAAAGTTTCGCTTCGCGAAAACGAGAAAACTTTTCCGGAACCCGTTTTCCCGTCCCTAGACGACACAGACAATGGGAATAGTAGTGTGCGTGGTCCTCACCAGCCAGCGTCGCCAAGCTGCTTGCTTGTGCGAATGACTAAAGTGATACAAGCAGAGGCGGCACAAAAGTCCTAACAGAACGATGTTCTCCAAAAACTTGTCAGCTCATAAATAAACACGACTTTGACTTCTGTCCTGCCTTGCTTTGGTTCCAATATCGACTGAAATGTTCGCCGTTAGGATTCAATACGGTACTGAGTTGGGGCGGCAATTTCCCTGATTTTAGACTCGAAATAGTATTGAAATGTTGAAATTATGAACCGTTTTTCAATTTATAGCAAGCTTATAGATTGAAATCATAGTTTGAGCGCGCATCGAAATTGATTTAATCCTCCGAATGCTTCTGGTTGCCACGAATTAGCCTGATTTGCCGGTATTAAACGAGCAGTCCTATTTTGCTGCCGGAAGCCAGTCGAGATTAACCGTAATTATCGCATTAGCAAACTTTGCAGCTAATTTGTGTTGATAGTCGGTTGACTCTGGAAGCTTTTGCAATCACGGTCGACATCACGTGGCAAAAAGTGCGACGCAGGATTTGGGAAATGTTTCTCCTTTCACTATCACCATCAGCTATCCGTCGGTCGAATCGGATCGGTCCGATGAATCTGGCTGATAACCGGTAGGTACCTACGTACGTACTGATGAATGAATCAAACCAAAATTGATTGGTGCGAGGCCATTTATTCGACCGGATCGAGGATTTTGCTAATGAATGTTTGTTTTCGTGATTTGGCTGAAACTGGAGCTGATTCCCGACCATGAGAACATCAACATCGACGTTTTACTTTCGTGGATTCAAAGTTTTAGGACATTGGTTGAGCATTTTGTCATCCATCCATGCTAATAGGCTTATTTAGGAGTGTTTATCAACCGTAACAGTAATATTATTTATTGCTACTTTTACTCATTAAAACATTAGTTAGTCCATATCATTAAACTTTATCCAGTGAATTGATAGGAAAATCTCTTTTATATATCATTTTCGGTCACGCACTCCTGCGGCTACCACTAACCTAATCAGAAATCCAGTGTGACAATAAAATTTCCAACGTAACGTACGTCTAATACGTAGTTATCCTTTCCGGTTGATTGCTGTAGGTCTTTGTTGTTTTATGAGCTGAGCAGTAGTAATAAACGCAAAATTTATCTATTTTATTGCATTTCCGCAAGGCAGAATATTTTTGTGACCCCGGTCGAAAGCACTTCCCCATAATGTTTTATCGAACATTTTATGCTCCGTACACTGTTTAACGCTGTAGGAGTAAAAGGGGCATCATTCTAATAGAGCCTGGCGGTAGCATACTAATGTATGCTTTAGCACTTCACATGTCCAATTCACCTTTCGGGCTTACTAAATCCTAAAAATCCATTTATTTTTATGCATACTTGTATCGTACATATTATTTTAATCCTCGAAAATTGGTGCAAATGGTCGTACAATGGGATTTGTTGTGGCTTTGCAATCAAAATCGCTGAAACCCGTTTTGTTCTTGTCATTAAAATTGTTTGCATCGACAAGGTGCAATTTTTGACTTGTTTTAAAGTAGGTAGTTTCCAGTTTTCAGTGAGCACAATCAATCCGAATTCACTCTAGATTGCTTCGACGACGTCGTTCCCTAGACGAAGGGCGGCTCAATTTGCGTCTGTTTCCGAGCGAACAGCGACGCACTTCAGCGGCGGCAGAAAGGCAGAACATAATATCGGTTTCGTCTGTTGTCTGTTGAGCATTACTAGCAAGTTCTTCAACTGCAACCTAATCAAACGTTTACGCATCGACAAATCCCATAAATCCGATGTTGTTAAGAACAAGATCATCGGAGATGCAAATACTCATATTAGGAGGGACAAATTTTTCCGTCCTGTCATTGGAAGACATACCCAAGAAACAATTCCAAATTTAATTACGTTTCTCTTGTAGTTTTCAAGGCCAATTTCATAAAACCGCTAATAGAACTTTCAGCTCCACCAGAACTTTCTGATGACCGCTATTAAAGTCCATTCCGACTAAAGAACCACTCTTCAGAATGTGTTTATAACCTCTTTAAGAATCAGGTTGAAAGCTTAAGTAGTCTTATCACACTCTGTAGAAAGCAGCAATAAACTCGGCTGGGAGGTGCTGCTATAGAGTCAGTAGAATCGTTGCACTAGCCCCGTAATTGTCCTGTACTCTAGTAGCGTCAAATTCTGAACAGGACGTTTATAGCCATGGCTTCGCTTTGTTTTGTGACCTGGTAAAATGCTAAATCAGTCAGCCAGCTTTGTTAACTTGAAAATACAACCATGAACAGAAAAGTTAAAGTTTTACTGTCAGATCATCCTGTTCGATTTGGTTTATAGCGACCGTAATAAAATGTCCCATAGAATAATTAATAAATTTACCGCAGTTGTTCCGTAGTTGTGCGGCATATGCGCATTAAATGTCATTGTGGATATTATTGTGATAGGTGAATAAAATCAACGCGCCATCGAAATTTAGTAATTTTTTAAATTAGTTCTTTTGATATACTCAATTAATCAAACTCAATTTCTCAATTATTTTGGTTGTTTCTTGTGACATGAAAACTGATTGATAATAACTTTCTTTCTAGAACACACGTTACTTTGATGAGTTTTTGTTTGCAAGCTAAAAAAAGTACACTGAAGTCGCTTTTTACGCGACTATTTTTACGCGAATTTCGGAGTTTACGCGGTTTTTTACGCGGATTTCGAAATTTACGCGGTTTTTTTGCGCGAATTTCGGAATTTACGCGGTTTTTTACGCTAATTTCGGAATTCACGCGGTTTTGATTTGTTGGCGAGTACTAAACTGATTTTCGAGAGGCTCGCTCAACACCGGCTCAAATCTTTACACTGTGTCAGTTACTAGACAAGCTCTGGGACATTAAGGCAGCGTATGATACAGTCAAACGAAATCAAGCTGTGGTAAATAATGCTAGAAGCTATGGTTAAGCTAGGTCAGCTGTTCTGGGCGACGCTGGATGGGTCGAAATGATGCGTGAGAAAAGCGGATGAGACTTCTGCCGCTTTCGTGATGTTGGAGAGACCGAAGCAAGGGGATGCACTTCTCTAGCCTGCTGTTCAGCGTTGTTTTGAAATGCCCCTTTCAAAGTGCAAATGGAAAAAGGAAAGAGCCTTTTATTACGAGATCTCACTTCTTGCTGCTTGGTTGTGTCGAAGAAGTCGCCAACATCGGAATCAACCGCAAAGTAGTGGAAGAGGCTTTTATGTCTTTTTAAGTTGGAAGCAGCGAGGTCGAGACTCACCATTACACTGTCCAAATGAAGTACTGGGTGGCAGACAGATAACGTTTGAGTCCAGATGGTGTTGCAAAACCTAACTCTACAATACACTAATACTTACAGTGGCCCTTTACAGGCATGAATACATGAACGCTGAAGGAAGTTGATCCACAAGTGCTTGGGTTTTTTGAGCGTAAAATTCTACGATCAATACTTGTTGGCAAAATAAAAGATGGAGTGCTATCAAATATTATTTTAAGTATACAAATATGTTGATATAGTGAAGGTAGTGCAATGCGACTGCCTTGGGTATAAAGGTTTTCTTTATCGACAGACTTCGTAGCCTACTATTAAAGTACAGAACAATTACGGGACTAGTGCAACGATCCTACTGACTCTGGCAGCACCAGCTATCCGAGATTCGAACAAACGACGACTGGTTTGTTAGACCAGCATTGTATCTCGAAGCTAACCGGGCAGTCGTGGTTGAGCTGGGACCGTGGCCAGAATGCCTAACTAACGAAAGTGTAGTCAAACTGTTTTCAGCAGAAAATCAGAGAGAGGGAAAGACTCCGGATTCGTACGCTTGATGATGAGCGTTCAGCTGATGTTCGAAGAGATTAGCGAACGGCAGCCATGTACAGAAAATTTTTTATCACTCCGATAAATCCTCCAGAAACGTCGGGACTACGACGTGCCTACGCGTCATATCTTCGTGGATTTCAGGGCAGCATACGATTCAGTCGAGTGCGAAAAACCATAGCAGGTAATGCCTGAGAACGGTTTTCCGGACGAACAGACGTGACTGATGAAAGCTATTCAGAGCGCGTGATGTGTTACGGAGGCACTCGAGGAATGGACTGTCCTGCCTGTTATATAACGTCACTGTTGAAGGTGTAATGCGGCAAGCGGACAGTGAAGTGTGAGGAAAGATCTTGAGCAAAAGTAGTCAGTTCCTAGCCTTCGCAGACGAGAACAATACTAAAATTCTAGGAACGGTGAAGACAACTTACGCCAGACTAAACACGAAGACTAGAAGGATTGGGCTAAAGATCAACGCGTCCAAAACCAAATATATGATTGAGTATCTCCAGAGAAAACAACGTTCACTTTCCATGGACCGTGATAGCGAATCGAAGTGGTTGATAAATTCATATATTTGGAGTCACCGCTTGTAACAACACATGGATAAGAGGATTCAACAACACATGCATGCTAGTCGGACCTACTCTTCCCTCCGCAAGACATTTCAATCAAGAAGCTTACGTATCTGCTCAAAGCTAACGATGTACGAACCGCTAATCAGGCAGGTAGTCCTCTACGGACTTAAGACTGTTGTAACTTTGCTTACGGAAAATATACGTGCACTTGCCGTATTTGCACGAAATGTGTTGCGGAATATCTGCGAATATCTCTATTGCAGTCCCTACTTGAAGAGATTCCCTTCGTACATCTGATGGTTCTACCAGGTTGAAGCAGACTTGTGAGTATCGAGATGCACAACGAGTTGGCGACGAGTAGCTAAGGACCGAGTGCAATAGAGGCAAGTTCTTGATACAGCACGAGCCATCCTGGCTCTAAGCTACTAGATACTGCCTTTGTGGATCTATGGAATGCATGGCGTTCAAATCTATTCGCCTATCGCCTATCTATACCGGCTAAAGCAAGAATTTCCAATTCGTTTTATTTATTTACCTGCGAGACATGATACTTATCGGCGCAGACAACCCAAAAACTGCATGTCTTGCATGTCGTTAATCGTTGCATGAAACACAGCATTCAAACTTGGTGGCCTCATACTTGGGTCTTCAATGTGGATCTCCATCGTCGATGTCACCAGCACCCGACAGATATAGACACTGTAAGATCTGAAAATAGTATACGCAGATGATACGCTCTGGGATACGCAGTGACAGCGCTCATGGAAGCGTAACCTAGCCACCGATATTCAGATTGTTGATGCGAACCTCTCATGACTAAAGGTAAAAGCTAAGGTAGGTGACCGCCGGTAGTGGCGAACCTGGAAATAAAAGAAGATGAAGCAGAAGTATTTTAACTCCCTTTTTTACCATAGTAAACTTGTATGTTTTGTTAGAACACGATAAAAAATACCTATGAGAACCTAAAAGCAAAGCAGAGCTTTGGGACTAGACGCTTCTTGATCGACAGACTTTGCTGCCGGTTATTAGAGTACAGGACAATTACGGGGCTAGTGCCATGATCCTGCTAACTCTAGCAGCTCCGCCCAACCGAGAATCGGAACATACGACGACTGGGTTGTTAGACATCGGACCTCGAATTAGCTAATTTTGAGAACCCCAGAGCTCCCGAAGGTAGCAATGCAGGCCCATTGCTTTTTTCACTAGTCATTCAATAATGATACTTTTCTGTCCAGGTATCGAATGTCAGAATTTGTGAACCGAGCGGCATTTTTCTCATAAATTACATGGTAGATTTGTGCTGCCTCCTACCATCATTTACCCAACCTGAGCGAGAAAGAAAACAGAGCTAATAGGAAGTGATGGGTGAGGGGCATCTGACATTACGAGCCCGTATATAACTATATGAAGGAATTAATGTATCACTTGGTAAGTTATAGTAATACACCCCTTTGGAGGGGTATCGACTGTAGAATTGGATTTTTTCGTTGTTACTGGTTGTCAGTTTGTTAAAATTAGAACAGATTTTTCAATATTTTCAACGTTTCGACTCCATTTTTTTTTAACTTCTTCAGTGTTATTTGCTAAAAATATAGAGACGAAACGAAATAAAATCTGTTCTAATTTTAACAAACTGAATTCTGTTGAACTGTAGAATCCAGAGATTTAATGGAGCAATTACAATTTACAATTCATGGCGCTGGACAGTTAAAAATATTGGGATATTACTGTATACCGTAAGCGTATGCGGATTCGAAGATGGTTCATCTTTTATAGACGGCTTTCATGCTAACTCGTCTATGGAGCTGGCAACACCCTCTCAGAATTCAATGAAGTTCATGTAAAGAAGCAACTTTGCATACTTAGTTTTTCTAAAATTGCTCTAGACTAACTTTTGGAAAGAGCGCAATTTTTTTTCTCTTTTTTTAAATAAAAAATACAACTCAAAAACTATAGGACCTATAAAAAAATTATCTATGGGTGACTTTTAGAAAATGTTCTGAATTTTCATAAAAAATACTGAAAAATTTAAAAATTAATTTCCAGACTAAAAAAAGCATTTTAAAAATTAAAAATCCATTTCCCAAAAAACGCCATCTCAGAAATTGATGAAATTTTTTTTGGAGATTTGTCATTTGTCATTTATTTGAAAAATTCATTGGACGCAGAGCGGTCTTAATGAATACTAATAATGACAATAATAATAATAGTAGAACAAAAACTTAAATACAATTACTCTACACACGAAGAAACACATAACTATTGTCTTTGGGAGAGTCGTCATCTAAAAGTATCAATGGAGATGTCGAAGTCAAATAATTCGTAGACTGTGTTGAACTGAGCTGCCATGTAACTTGTTGGGCTAAATAGACCGTAGTTGACTCTCCTTGCTTCGAGACAAGATGGAGAAAGTTCCTCGTCTGAAGAGCTCGTTCTGGGGTGTAGAAATTGAGCTGTTCCAATAAAGTTGGGCAATCAGTTTGTCCGTTCAAGAGCTTAGCAACGAACACAACTTAGGCGATATTGCGCCTCTTTTCGAGCGTTTCAAGTACCAAAAGTTGGCACCGTGCATCATATGGGGGTAGGTCCGACGGGTTACTCCATGGCATCATGCGAAGAGCGTAACGTATAAACTTTTTTTGCTTGAAACGGGCTGGTGATGGATAATTATGTAGCCTACAAATCTTCCATATATCGCAAGATGGTTAAACTGAAGGCAAAAAAGTTTTCCTAACAAACAGTTTTTTAAGTGCTTACCGGGAGAAAAAGATGTTTCAGTATTTCCAAAATTATAGCCCCTACAAAAAAAAAGATTTTGACTTTTAGAAAATTTTCTGAATTTTCGTAAAAATGCTGAAAAAAAGAAAAATTATTTCCTATACTGGAAAAAAAGCATTTTTAAAATTAAAACTCGATTTCCCAAAAAACGCCATCTCAGGACTTCATGAAATTTACTAGACTGACGTTCTCAGGCAAGTATGCGTACGTTAGTAACATTCATTTGCGTGATCAACATCCGTGTTCCAGTGAACCGTCTACTAGTCTGCCAAATGACAGGGTCCGATTAAGAGAATTGAGATGCAACAGTCCGGGACGCACAACACAAAGCAATATGGTAGTCCTTGATCCGCCTGCCTCAGCCTCCCCGATGCCGGTTTCACCCAATCACAGTTAAATAGTTCCTGCCATCATAGTCGTCCCGGTTCTGAGTCTAGAGCTGGGATCAGGGCTTACCAAGCTGTCCCCTTTGGCAAGTATCCATCTTCTCGTGACGTTGCTCGACCTGATATCGCCTCAACTTCCAGCTCGACGTCAGTAGATTTATCAGCCACTACATCGCAAGTTTTTCTATACTACCAGAATATTGGTGGTATTAATAGTTCTCTTGCTGAGCACCAGCTAGCTTGCAGTGACGCATGCTACGATATCTACGCTTTCACAGAAACTTGGCTGAAGAACAGCACACTATCGAAGCAACTGTTTGACGACACGTACTCGGTTTATCGGCACGATCGGACAGCCTTAAATAGTAACAAAAGCTCTGGCGGCGGAGTTTCTTTTGGCCGTGCGCTTCTGCATCAAATCCTGGCAATTGAAACGGTTTTTATCTGTATCGTATATTTTCCACCTGGCCGCATCAATGACAGCTGCATAATCGACAAACATGCACTCTCTCTCGAATGGGTTGTCTCTCATATGGAGACTAATGATAGCATTATTATTGTAGGCGATTTCAACCTCAGCACAGTTTCGTGGCTCAGCGATACGAATAATTTCCGCTTTCCTGACTTTGCTCATTCCTCGTTTCGTCCAGCTTCACTGTCCTTGCTTGATTCATATTCAACAGCCGGACTGAGACAGCTGAATGGCATTTTGAATGCAAATAACCGTTTGCTCGATCTGTGTTTCGTAAGCGAAGAATTAGGGCAACGTTGTTCTATTCTGCAAGCCCCAACACCACTCATCAAGCACTGCAGGCATCATCCACCACTATTGTTGACACTGGATTTGAAACCCGAATATCGTTTCTTAGACCATGCTGAAACCGTCTATTACGACTTTCACAGAGCAGACTTCGAGGCGATGAACAGTTTTTTGGCTAACTTGGACTGGAATTCGTTACTCGCTAGTCACGACGTTAACTTTGCTGCTTCCACCGATTGTGGCATCATACTTTACGCGATCGATCAGTTTACACCCAAAAAATTCAAACGCAAGCCTTCTAAGCCCGCATGGTCCAACCCGGAACTTAACCGCCTGAAACGACTGAAAAGAACTGCCCTTAGGAAATACTGCAAATATCGCTCGGACCGTACCAAAGTTGACTATGCACATGCTAATTCCAACTACAAGCGCCTAAATAACAGTTTGTTTATTACCCATAATTCGCATCTGCAGAGCTCTCTTAGAGCAAATCCCAAGAAGTTTTGGACCTTTGTAAACGAACAACGGAAAGACTCTGGACTACCTTCCAATATGACTGACGGCGTTAAAGTAGCGGATTCAGTCGCAGATATTGCCGACTTGTTTCGCAAGCAATTCAGTAGGGTTTTTTCTGATGAGATCGTCCATGCTCATGACATTGTGGCAGCCATAAGTAACATTACTCGCTAAACCGTTTCCAGTTTCCCGTTCACCGTAACTAGCAATGTGGTGATCTCTGCTGGGAAACATTTGAAATCCTCAACTGGATGCGGCCCAGATGGCATTCCTTCCATAGTCTTGAAACGCTGTCTAAATACTTTTGCATTGCCCTTAGCTAAGGTTTTCGATATATTATTGACGATGGGAGTTTTCCCCAAGTGCTGGAAGGATTCCTTTGTTTTCCCTGTGCACAAAAAGGGATGCAAAAGAACCTTTGCTAATTACCGTGGTATTGCTGCCTTAACTGCTGTCTCTTAGCTATTTGAGCTAATCGTTCTGGAAAAGTTGATGCAAGATTGCTCACACTACATCTCTGCTGACCAGCATGGATTTATGCCAAAGTGCTCAACGACAACCAATTTAATCGCCTTTACATCGTTCATCATCCGTGCAATGCAAGAAGGGTATCAAGTTGACGCCATATATACGGATCTTTCTGCAGCTTTCGACCGTATAAACCATGAGTTAGCCATCTCTAAATACCACGAATTGGGCATTCACGACAATCTGCTGACTTGGCTTCGCTCCTATCTCATCGGCAGAACTATGTCAGTCAAAATCGGCGATTACGTATCGTCACCCTTCGTAGCAACTTCCGGCGTTCCCCAAGGCAGTCATTTGGGACCGTTCTTGTTTCTGCTGTACATGAGTGACGTGAATATTATCCTCAAATGTTCAAGATTATCTTATGCTGACGATTTGAAAATGTACTGTACAGTAAAAAGCCCTAATGACGCCCATTTCTTGCAACAGGATTTGGAGACCTTTGACGAATGGTGCCAAATTACCAAGATGTCACTAAATGTGTCCAAGTGCTCAGTCATCTCCTTCGGTCGCAAACGTAACATGTATCTGCACGATTACGCCCTTCGTGAGACGGCCCTAAAGCGCGAAACAACTGTTAACTGGGAGTCTTGCTTGATTCGAAACTAACGTTCAAGAACCACATTTTTTTTTCGTTGTTTCCAGGGCCTCCTCGCAACTAGGATTTCTGTTCCGCTTTGCGAAAAGCTTCAAGGATGTAAATTGCTTAAAATCTCTATATTGCTCGCTGGTTCGTCCTGTGCTGGAATACTCCGCCATTGTTTGGTCACCTTTTTACCAAAATGCAATTCATCGGATTGAAGCAGTTCAGCGCAAATTTATTAGGTTTGCTCTGCGACACCTACGCTGGCGTGACCCACGTAACCTGCCGAGTTACGCCTGTTACCGAGTTACGTAACCTGCCGTTGCAAGCTGATTGATTTAGAACCGCTGAAAGGAAGGCGCAATGTGGCTAAGGCGTGTTTCGTCGGCGATCTCCTTCAAGGAAATATCGATTGTCCTGAATTGCTAAGTCGCCTAGATATCAACACTAGAAGACGTAATCTTCGTTCGCACGCCTTTCTCGTCAATCGACATTCAAGAACTAACTATGGGTTACACGAAACAGTGCTTAGTATGTGCCGGGTTTTTAATAGCTGCTATGAAGTGTTTGATTTTAATGTGTCTCGTGAAAACAATAAGCGTTGTTTTAAAAGATGTTTGAGCTAGGTTAGTTCATATATTTTTTAAATAGATATTTGTCATTAGGATTATACTTTATCTGTTGACTATAATAAATGTTAATGCGGTGGAAAGCCATTACTTGACATTTCGGGATGCACATAATAAGCTAACTTTTCCTGTACCAATCGACAAACAAATCCAAGAGTCTCTGCAGTCGGACACAGTTATCTATAGAATGAATCACCATTCGCATGCATCAGCTTGAATTCAATTCCAAGCAGCAAAGCAATATCATTGAAAAACAGCACAAACAGGAGAGGTCCCATATTGCTGCCTTGAGGAACACCCGAGCAGTTGGTAAACTGGGAATTGAAACAGAAGTCAAGCTACACACGTAGAACTTTTCTTATGGCAACATTTTTTATGTTTTCGGTGCAAACGGTTCAAAGCGGGCTACAGGAGACTGTAGCTTCGTTTTTTTCAACTTAAATAATTACTCAGAAAGTGGTAGACACCGGGAACTTTTTAGTTTCAGCGATATTACTCATCGGGACAATTTTGACAGCTCAATTGTTTGCTCTTTAAATCCAATACTGAAGTAATCCTTCCATTAATACTCAGATCCTTAGGCATGTAGGTAAGTAACAGTACTTGCTTTGCAATGTTACTCCCTATATTCCATCAGACTCAGAGAAAATCGTTCAGCTTATGGAGCTCTCGAAACCAATAACCGCAATATATGGTAAGCTGCCACTGCTGCTGCTGCTGCTGTTCAGCTACGCAAATTTTGAATAAATTGAAGCTTAACCGCAACCCTGATAAGATTTATTTTCAGAACAATTTTTTTCTGTTGGTGCAGGAAATTGTGAGGACTACCAGCACAGTGTAAGCGGCGTCGTTCGATGCCGGTGCGCGTTCGTGCGGAATGGTTTGTGTGGCGACGAAGCGAAGCGACCGGAACCGCTGATTGATCGAATTCGAGTTTTTTCTTGTCACTTTTTTTTCTGTGTGCCTTCCTTTTGCCTCCGCCGTGCCGTGATGGAGTAGATATCCAGAGCATGAATTTTTCAACAGCTCTAGGATACTTGTTTCGTGGTTTTTCCTCCACAACGGATGAATCGTTGCTTGACAGCAGCAGCAGAAAGCAGTGATATAACCGGGGTATTGGGCGGAGGGGGGTTGGTATGGTAAAAGAACACAAAGTGACACCACGATGGGATTCGTTAGCCTTTGTTTGATATCAGCCTGTCACTTACCGATTGCTCGAAGGATTCGTCTTGTGTAGTCAAGTAAGTTAATATGCCAGAAAGGATAGACTTTCCGCAGTTGATGGCTTACTATGAAGGGAGGAAGAAGTAATTGGCTGTGCTGTTTGATGACTAACTAAATCCTTAAGCTTTTGCCAGCTTTTTGGTTTTAGATCTAATTCAAAGAAAAGGGGTCAGCATGCTATCATCGTATCACAATTTTTATTGATGAACTCATTCAGTTAACTCATGCTTTTACCCATATTCGATTCTCATTGTGATAATTACGACATAAATTTTCATCTCGATCGCTTCCGACGGGGTTTCCTGTATTCATACCCATAGGCAGCAGCATCATGCTCTCGCTATTGAATCGATTCGTTTCGCATTTCACCTCTTATCGGCACGTATACTATCATTTCGATTCGTTCCAGGCACGCGAAACGCGAACGGGTGTTGTGGGGGGGAGGATTACTGGCTTGCGTTAAACGGCTCCCCACGGGAACGTTTTTCCGTTACGTAAGAACCAAGGTTCAAGAGGGCGATAAATTAAACCACTTAAGAATAGTGCCCTCCACGATGCATATAGCTTAAACCAAAAAGGATTCGGAACATAGGCAGTGCAGAAAAAGAAATGGCTACACCCGAGCATCCCAATTTCGGATTCACTGCAAACAGTTGGAGGCCGGAAATTGCCTTCTCACGTCTCTCGCTGTTTTTTTTGGGGGGAAGTGAATTTTCTTTTTTTTTTCGCTGCGATCCAATTTTCGCGTGGTTGACCTTCCTGCAGCAGAGTAGGGCAGCTTCATCAGAGCGGCTGTGTCGTCTAGTTTGTGCCATGGGGCGAAAGACTGCGATGAAAGTCTGGTCTTAATCAATGGGCGTAAATCGGCGGTGGTCGGACATCTAGCGGCAATCACAATGTGCTGTAGATGATGGATAGCACAGTTAGAATGTTTCCTGTTAGGATCTCGCCACTACCGGGGACCGGGCAGCGGTTTTCGCAGTGGTAAGCCTCCATAGTATGCAAACATTCCTTGCCGGTTTTGTTCGAATTTCGCAGATAAGCGAAGATGACATTGGCAGGATAAAACACACGTGGTATAGCTGTGTCCTTCTGGCAAAAACTAGTGATAGAACCATCTCGGTGGGTATGTAATTACATGGAAAAGAAGAGAGTAAGTAAAGCAACGACGACATTCTGTTTTCTGCTTTTTTGTTCGACAGATTTCGCAGCGAACTGAAAATGTACAGGACAACTGCGGGCTACCGCCATGATCCTATTTCAATTCTAACAGTCTCTTCCAGTCGAGATTCGAACATACGACGATTGGCTTGTTAGACCAGCATCGTACACCTCGAAACCAACTGGGAGGCCGGAGGATAGTAAACAAGTGTAAAAATTATAAATCGATAAATCGACTATATAAGAATAGATCCAAGATGGACACTAGAATAAATGTTAATAAAAATGTTCAAAGTGACCAACTTTGAATTTTACCTTGATATGAAATTGCTCAT
Organism: Sabethes cyaneus; assembly: GCF_943734655.1. Lineage (NCBI taxonomy): Eukaryota > Metazoa > Arthropoda > Insecta > Diptera > Culicidae > Sabethes > Sabethes cyaneus. The sequence goes on from NC_071355.1 coordinate 36,617,959, forward strand.
ATGCTTTATTCATATCACCGTAGAATGTGTAACTTCATAAATTGTCACGAAATGTGCTGAAATTACAAAACATAAATCAGCTAATGGTTGAGTTTTTTGGAACCCCTTTTTTCTCAAAACGTGCCGGTACATACAGTACTGTTTCATTTCCTATCCGTATAGTGACGGCCAACAATTCCATTTCTAAATTTTAGGCTTGCGCCTTTACTCGCCGGTTCCCGTTTCCCGCGAAGAAAAACTACTGAAGGACGGAACGACAATTAAAAACCGATAAGATAAATTGTGTGTAATGATTTCCTTCCAGCTACTAGTAGTGGACATCGTAAAACGTTTTATTAAGAAAAATAACCTCAAGTATTGGATCTGTCAGTAGCAGCAAACCGACTATTATTATTCGATCCTGGTGGCACATGAGTAATGACAACGACCTTCAAGCGATTGCTGGTTGGCATTTTTTTTCTCTCTCTCTGTGAAAGATTTAAAAGCTTTTAACTTTTCTGGCACAGAATGGGATTCAACTATATCGCGGTAATAGTTTTTCAGCTGGAATTTTTCCGTAATTCTACGAAGCTTATCCCAGTTTGAGCTCTGCATGCAATTTAAAAAATTGCGGTTTTTATAAAATTTTTTTTTTGTTTTCTCGGCCTTCGAAGTCTGGATAATATGACATTATTTGTCAATTTCCACGAAATTGTTGATAGCACCATTCATTGTGATAGATTGATTTCAAGTATAATTGTCGTACAACTAACATGTGGACAGCCAGTTAAAATATCAATTAGCTGACGTCCTCTGCATCTTACTAGTTCCTTTCGACACTCTACTTTACAGCTATTTGCATACTTAAAAAAAATACAATTGAAACTATGTAAAGAATTGCAAGCAACTAACTGACGTAAGGCAGAAAATGAAACGCTCAAAAACTATTCTCGGATAAGACAGTTGCTGACTTTCCTCGCTTCAAGGAATTGCTGCGTCATGTCACATGTGCATCAATATGCCTTCAGCCCTGTTTCCGTGCAAGACAACAGTTCTGAACAAATTCTTGCCGTCTATGGATAAAATCGAATGAAGAAAAAGGGTGGTTTTGCACTCTGGCGTACTTCCCAAGCACAGATATCAGATTGGTATAGGTTTGAACGCTATAAAGAATCTTCGACCTGTTGGGACGGGGAGTCTTTGTTACTTTTTTTTATAAAAGGAAATTACACTAAACAGATATGTAAATTGTGGTCCCTGCCTGTGAAGCAAGGTAATCACAAAGAAAATGTAAGGGGAAATTTGAAATTTGACCTTGAAACTTTTCGTTAATTTTCACTATTTAGTGATTGAAAATGAAAATTGTAATAAAAACCACATAATTGCTACATCTATTGTGAATCGATTGGAATTCAACCCATCAGAATCAATTCGAAATTGGCAGAGCTACTAGTGCTTAAAATCCTTAATTTTTTCTTACCGCTCGTATTTTTTTATTTTTTGGAATTACCTCCTGTAACACCCTGTAACCCGGTCCTGAGAGACGTTATCTTACATCGAAATAGCATGAAAAAAGCAGTATTCATTCCAAGCAGTGAAACAATATCGTTGAAAAACAACACAAACAGGAGAGGTCTCGTACTGTTGCCTTGAGGAACACACGAGCACAGCCACGTAGCCAGAGGTGGGGGCCAGGAGCCCTATCTTGGCTTCTAATACATTAAATGCATATCTTACTTCTTATAAATATAATACATTATAATACATTTAATGGATTGTAGTTCTAAACGCAAAAATATGCATATAAAACAGTTCAAATCAAAATTGGCCCCCCCTTCTGGCTACGTGACTGCACGAGCAGTGGCTAAACTGGAAAGAGAAACAGGAGTCAAGCTGCCACACGTAGAACTTTTCTTACGACAACTTTTTCTGACGTTTTCGGCTGACTTTTCGAAGGTCTATGTCTTCATCCTTTGACAGTGTTGTTACGGAGGAGGAGAAACATTATCAGGATCTCTTCAAGGCATATCACTAAGGACCATACGAATGAATCTTCTTTGAATGCGTTCGTTTTTAATAATCCGGTGGAGCTGATACGACAGCTGCCAAAACAGACTTGCATTTCCAAGCACTAGCATTTCAAGTAGAAAAGCAAAGTCTAGGTGCTACGTTCCGTTATCGAAACTTGACCTTCAATTGCGTGGCTAGTGCTACGATCCTATTGACTCCAGCAGCCTCTCCCAGCTGGGATTCGAACATACGACGGCTGGCTTGTTGGATCAGTGTCGTACCCCGAGGCCACCTGGGAGCTTGCATTTCAAGTAGGGAGTGTCGTCGTGGTTGGGCCACGTTTTGGAATTCGCCCATAACTTTCGGTTCAAAAGGAATTTTGGAAATCTAAATACATCGTTACAAAGGTCTATTTCCGGAAAGTTTTGAACTGATTGCTTGAAAAATAAAAAAGTTATAGGCATTTACGTGAAGTCAAAAAATGTTGTCATAGTCGGGCCATGTTGTACAGGTTGGGCCACCGCAGAAAATGTAAGACATATGTATTGAAATTTTATATAGAGACATGAAAAGAATGAATTCCGTGAACAACGGCTCAGATAGGTACAAATGCCCTATTTTTAATTGCATTTTTGCGAACTTGTAAATCTTGTAAAATATTGCTACTGTTGAAACTATTTCAACAGGATTTCCGGAATTATGATTCTCAACGAAAGTAAATTCACCACGTGATTCGTTTGTATAGTGAGAATATAATTTTCCTGCCAACAAGATTTATACATAATGGTATTACTAGCATTGCGATGGATATTAATGAATAGGGCTCGTAACTTACGTTTACTATCCCTTTTTTAGTTTCCTCTAGGTTGTGCCGAGTATATGTTGTTCAAAAGCGGTTCTATATAAAAGCGTGAATTATTTAATATTCTCGTTCTTGGCATTATCATTAACCTTACCACTGTATCGGCGAAATCTTAATTTAGGTTAGCAAATTATTGAACAGGTTTGATGCAGATTGTTCACTAGATAAGTATAGATAATAAGTATTAATTAACTTTAGATATTAAGCACTAGATAAGTTTTTCAGTAAATAAGTAAGCGTTTAAGTACTTTAACGATGAATATAGTAGCAGTGGTTTTTCTTAAGCTTTAAGTTTTACGTTGTATCAGGAATCGAACTAGACATCTATTGATCTTTACCAAACATTTGTTTTTGCAATCTGTCATTCCTTGACGTCTTTTCTGTCGCCGCAGGGCTGGGAGCAATCGGACAGCTATGGTAAGGTAAGTTAGCGCGTCGGCCAAATGGGGTAGGCCAACACTCCCCCCAGGGTACGGCAACCTCCAGTTGACTTACAGTTCAACGCGCTGAACATCCATAATCGCCAGTTGTGTGACTGGCCGTTGATAGACCCCAACATTCGTCCGTACGGTTGCAACACGGACTTGGTTATCCCGGCTAATGGTAGCGCAGATGACCCGCCCTTTCGGCCAGCAGTTGCGCGGTAGCTTGTGGTCCACGATGATCACGACGTCTCCAACAACGATTGGGTTCACAGGATGAAACCATTTCGACCGACGAGTAATTTCCGGTAGATAATCTGTAATCCACCGTTTCCAGAATATATTCGCGAGAATCTGAGAGGTACACCAGTTTTGCTTGAGAGCGAGTCCGCTGTCGCAGCTTATAACAAGCGGTTTTACGCCGTTAGACGACCCAAGGAGGAAATGATTTGGGGTGAGAGCCGGGGCAGAGTCGTTATCTGTTGGCACGAACGTGAGTGGCCGAGAGTTCACCACGTTTTCTATCTCGATTAGAGTATTGCGGAGCACTTCATCGGACGGTTTCTTTGTTATGCAGACGGCCATCAGGTTTCTCTTCACTGTGCGAATTAGCCGTTCCCAGCTTCCTCCCATGTGTGGTGCTTGTGGAGGATTGAATACCCATTCGGTCTCCTCGCTGGTAAATTCCTTCATGATCTCGTCATGATCGATCACGTCTTCAAGTCTCTTCAACTCCCGCTGCGCTCCGATAAAGTTAGTTCCCCGATCACTATAAAATTGTCGAGGTTGTCCACGACGAGCTATAAAGCTGCGAATTGCGATGATACAAGAACTAGTGGTCAATGAGTAGACTACTTCAATATGTACTGCCCGAACAGTCAAGCATGTGGCTAGCATTCCCCAACGTTTTTCGGTTCTCCTGCCAACGGCAACTTCAATTGGCCCAAAGTAGTCGATGCCTGTGTGTGTGAATGGACGTGAGAATGCTGCCAGTCGACCAGGTGGTAAGTCTGCCATCAATGGAGGATTCGGTGCTGCATTTTCGTTCTTGCATCTTTGACAGTCTTTGCGAATTTGGTTTAAGCACGAACGTATGCAGCTAATTTGGTATCTCTGTCGCAATTCGTTTATCACCGTTTCGTGGTTTTGATGGTGGTATTTATTGTGATAGTGCGTTACGATTAAGCTAGTAATGCAGTGTTTACGTGGTAGGATGATGGGTTTGATCGCGTCTTCAGTGGCGTACTGGCAGGCTGCGATACGGGTTCTCATACGAAGTATACCCCTTTCATCTAGGTGCGGTGCGAGCTTGTACAACGGGCTAGACTTCGGAAGGACTGCTTGCTGTTTTACTCCAGTTTTCGATAAATTCCGTACGATGGAAACTTCTTCAGGGTAACCCTCTTGCTGAGCGAGTCGAATTAGGTATGCTTCCGCTGTGCAAAGTTCATCTCTGTCCAGAGACCCGGTTGAAATCGGCTTTTTGCATTGTTTCAATTGGCAGTTTCTGGTGAATCGTAGTACACGTGCAACTACATTTCTCAAACGTTTCCAGCTAGAGTAGTTCTTGGCGCAAATGATTGGATCTGGGAAAGCGTAGTGAAATGAAACATTTGCTACCAGTTCAGCGTCAGTGGTATCACTACGGATCAGCGACTTTGGCCATTTGTCTTCAGTTGCCCAGAGAAAGTCAGGCCCATTAAACCACCTACTTTGCGGGGATAGATCAGGACGTGAGTCCCATTTTGTTCCATCATCAGCTACGTTTAGTTTGCTTGGTACGTACCGCCATTCGTGCACTTCCGTAGCTTCTAGAATCTCAGTAACTCTAAACCCAACGAACTGAGTGTACCGCCGATGATCGGAGTTGAGCCAACACAAAACGTCTCTTGAATCTGTCCAGAAGAATTTCTTCGTAATTTTGACTGGCAGCGTCTCGATAATTGTATGACCTAGCCTTGTCCCTATTACAGCTGCTTGCAACTCCAGACGAGGAATCGAGGTGAGTTTTAGCGGCGCTACTCTGGTTTTAGAAGTAACAAGAGAACAGTGGTGTATACCGTTCTTGACGAAACGAAGAAAGCATACAGCTGCCATTCCATTTTTACTGGCATCTACAAAGGTGTGTAGTTGCACCTCATCAGTTTCGCCGAATGAATATCTGGTATTGTAGCATCGGGCGATTTGCACTTTTTCGACATTGGGCAATACTTGAAGCCAGGTGACCCAGTCAGCGAATGCTGCATCGCCTATTTCCTCATCCCAACTGATAGCAGATCGCCAAATATCCTGTAGCAATATTTTTAGATAGGCTAGGAAGTGGGCTAGGAATCCGAGGGGGTCGAATATGGTCATGAGAACTCGCAACACTTCGCGTTTAGTGGGGCGTCGCTTGCCTTTTAGCAAAGCTTCATCATACCGATTCCAGCCGACCTTATAGGTGAATGTGTCGGACGTCGTATTCCACCACATACCCAATACCTTCTCAGTGGATAACTCAGCTGATATGTCAAGACTTTTTTCCTCCGTATTCACTTCTTGCAACGCTAATGTGACTCGTCTGGAATTGCTGATCCAGTTCCGCATTTCGAACCCGCCCTGCGCGTGTACATATTTGACATCGTTCGCAATCCGTACGGCATCTTCCTCGGAGACCACGCTAATCAGCATGTCATCTACGTAGTGTAGCTTGGTAATGGCTTCGTATGCTTCGGGATATACATTCTTGAACCGCTCCGCGTTGATATTTTTCACGTATTGAGCGCTACTGGGAGAGCAACAGGCCCCAAAAGTCATGACTTTCATTGTGTACACTGCGAGATTTCCGTTTTCATCCGTCCAAAAGAAGCATTGGTATCGTTGATCGTCTTCGCGAATTAACACCTGATGATACATCTCCCGAATATCTCCAGTAACTGCAACAGAATGTAAGCGAAATCGTAAAAGAACCGCGAATAGCGGAGAGAGCAAATCCGGTCCTTTTAAAAGGGCAGAATTCAGAGACTTTCCATAAACTTTGGCAGCCGCGTCCCACACTATCCTGACTTTCCCGGGTTTGTTCGGGTTAGTGACTGGGAATATTGGAAGGAACCATGAGGGTTGCCACTTTACTTCGCCGTCGACAAGCTTGCGAATATATCCTTTTGCCAGGTAATCCGCTATTTTCTGCTGCAGTACTTCTGCCAGTTGTTTGTCTTTCGCCATGCGCTTTTCCAACAACTCGTGACGACGTAGCGCCATTTCCCTGTTATTGGGTAGACGTACATCGTTATAGCGCCAGAGCAAACCTGTCTCATACCGTTCACCATTAAAGCGCGTGCGGGACAATAAAAGCGACTGGGCTCGCTCATCTTCAGGGGCTAGAAGTACCTTTGTTGGTTTCATGACGCCAAGACTGTCAAGTGAAAAATACTCCTTCATCGCTTTATGTAGATCTTCATCGGTATCTTCATTGCAGGCTCGCACGTGTAATGTATAATGGAACATATTGGGTGTCTCTCCGGCATGCAATCCTCCGCAGACAGTCCACCCTAGTCGTGTCTTCATCGCAATCGGCTGACCCATCTCTCCCTCACGGCTTTTCAATGTCAGTCCCAGTTGAGCGTGCTTCATTCCGATTAAGATGCGGGGGCGAGCATTGTAATACGATTCAATCGGTAGGCCTTTGAGATGAGGATACAAGCGTTTTAGTTCTTCAGCGTGCAACGTCTGAAGCGGCAGCATCAGGTCATTCACCGTCCGCACATCCTCTAAAAGGAACTTCTTGGCTTCGTGATGCTCTGCAGCAATTTCAAGCTTTACGATTCGGGAGTCTTTCTCGTGGCGTTGGGTTCCCCCAGTCCAGCGTAGGCATAATGGACTCGAGATTCCATTCAGCTGCAGTTCATTCGCCAGTCCTTGATCAAGTAGTGTCAACGCAGAGCCTTCATCCAAAAAGGCGAAAGTGTGTATCTCCTTGCCAAGTCTCGATAGCACTACAGGGATATAGCGAAATAGCACGGAACTTGATGTCGTCTGGTGTGTATTGCACCCATGGCCAGGTTCGCTACCTTCAGGCTGAAACGATGGTTGGTTTCCGCTTGGAGTTGGGCTCCACTCTTTTTGGTCGTTGTGTAGTAGTTCGTGATGTCTGTATGTACACCCGCTTTTGCCGCATGGGTTGGCCTTGCAGCTTCCTTTGTGTTGCCGAAGGCATGTGCGACAAAGTCCAAACTCTCTGACTACCGCCCATCTGGAGTCCCTGGAGAATTCTAAGAATCGTGTGCACTTGTCTATGGATTTACAGCTTCCTTTGCACACCAGGCACACGTCCTTCGTTGCTGTCGCTGTAAAATATACTGCCGCTTTTGCGGGAGGATGCGGTTGCTTATCATGTGGGGCTGTCATCTCTGAATGCGTATTGAGAAAACTATCTCCTCTTTTGCTACGACGAGTGTCATTACAAGGTTTTATTTCAAAGGAAACATCAGGAAATGAAACCGAACTTGCTTCTTCTGCCAGGTTGTAGACCCATTCACTGAAAGTCATCAGGTTAACTGTTAGAAGCGTTTTTCTGTGTTTAGCCCAGCTAAGCTTGATTGATGTTGGCAGTTTGCTGACGAGTTGATGTAGTAATGTGATGTTATAAGTATACTCCTCCAAACCGCAGGACACAACTGTGGCGCAAAAGTTCTGTACGATCACCGCGAAATCAACTAAAGTCTCAAGTCGATCTTCTCGAACTACTGGTAGCGAGCTTATTTTCCCAATAAGCGAGTGCACAATTACTTCTGGTTGACCGTATAGCATCCTAAGTGTATCCATAACTCCTTTTACATTGCCGGGATGCATAAGTCTGCACTTCACGGCCTCGTAAGCCTTCCCGTGCAGACTCTTTTGTAGCCGCACCAAATTCTCTTCTTCCGTAAAACCACACATATTGGTTGTACTGTCGAACATGGACAAAAATATCGGCCATTCTTCTGGGTTGCCGGAAAATGCAGGCAGGTCCTTTGAAACTGCTTGCCGTGCTGCAACTTGGGAACGAGAAAGCTGAAACTGATCGTCGTCTTCTTCCATTACCGTGGAATTCATACGCGATCTCTGGACGCGTGTGGAAAGCAGTGTACCAGGATTGGATCTACTCAGATTTGCAGCTGATCTGTTCGGGTGACCTGCTTCCGATTGTATATGCGTCGATTGAGGCAGAGTATCTGGGCTGAAGTGAGCTGACTGCTCGCGCAGTGAATCGTGAGGTTTTTCTAATATAGCGACTGTTTGAAGAGGATTATTTTGCAATGCAGGAAGTTGTTTAGACGGCGTCAAATTCTCTGCTAGAGTAGGATTTACCAGTTGTTCACGCATTCGTTTTTCCCGTTGTAACTGCTGCTCCCACAAGAGATTGAATCGATCTTTTTCCTCCTGTAACTGTTGCTGCTGCTCTCGCATAAGATTTTCTTGTCGTTGTTGGTACTGACGAAATTCTTCTTCTCTCTGCAGCAGTTTTTGTTGTTGTTGCAAAAGCTGTTGATGCTGGAACTGTTGATCGCGTTTCTCTTGAAGAGGTTGTTGGGCATCATTCGTTGCAGACGGCTTCGACGATGTATGCACGGCCAGCATGTGCGAACGATTAGCATTTTCAACCCATTCAATCACCCGGTTTTGTGAGCTGGCAGAGATTGAACAGCGACTAGATCCGTTTTCACCAGCTAAGTTCTCAAGAATTTTGTACTTCTTGGTCAGGAATTCCTTGTGTTTTGCTGCTTCTTCTTGTTCAGCTACCTTTCTACGTTCTGCTTCTTTTTGCTCTTCCCGTCTGCGTCGCTCTGCCTGACGTTCTTCGAACTCCCTCTCTTCTTGAAGCATCAGTAGCTGCAATTTGGCGCGATTCCTAGTGGATTTTTTTCGACGACGAGCAGGAAACTTCAGAGAGCGATTTCTCCAACTCAATGATTGGAACTCCTTCTACAGACGGTACAAAAAGCTTCTCTCTTTGTTTGGTTTTCTTGGTATCTGACGGGGCAAGCGGCCCTGAACTTTCCAGCGGCGGTTCCGACTGTTGCTGTAACTGACTTGCATTTGGTGGTTCAGAAATCGTAGATTTGGGCTTATCATAGGTTGCGCGAACAGGAGTAGTCATTACGGCTTCCTGTACAGACAAGGCACGTTTGGATTTGTGCTCCTTTTTGGCTTTACTAAGTGTTGATGGTTTGTTTGAAGTCGGCGTAGTTCGCTGGACCCATGTTGCGGTCTTGCAGTTAGTACAGCTCCAGCTCTGGTTCGCGACTTCATTAGTCACTCCAACACAATCGTAATGATGCCATCCATCGCACTGATCACATTGGACCATTTCATCTGTATCGGGTCCACGACAGCTTTTACATGCTTGCCCATCAGTGGTCTGCTCCATCTGGTTCACCACTACCACATCATCACTACCATTTCCACCACCATTATTTTTAGCACCGTCACTATTCGCACCACTCTCTAACGGATTTTGCCGATCGGATTTTCTATTCCCACCGCTTGACTTCGATCGACATGACATATTGACAAACCGACGTGCTTTCGTGTTAAACGAAAATTATATTTTTGTTGAAACTATTTCAACAGGATTTCCGGAATTATGATTCTCAACGAAAGTAAATTCACCACGTGATTCGTTTGTATAGTGAGAATATAATTTTCCTGCCAACAAGATTTATACATAATGGTATTACTAGCATTGCGATGGATATTAATGAATAGGGCTCGTAACTTACGTTTACTATCCCTTTTTTAGTTTCCTCTAGGTTGTGCCGAGTATATGTTGTTCAAAAGCGGTTCTATATAAAAGCGTGAATTATTTAATATTCTCGTTCTTGGCATTATCATTAACCTTACCACTGTATCGGCGAAATCTTAATTTAGGTTAGCAAATTATTGAACAGGTTTGATGCAGATTGTTCACTAGATAAGTATAGATAATAAGTATTAATTAACTTTAGATATTAAGCACTAGATAAGTTTTTCAGTAAATAAGTAAGCGTTTAAGTACTTTAACGATGAATATAGTAGCAGTGGTTTTTCTTAAGCTTTAAGTTTTACGTTGTATCAGGAATCGAACTAGACATCTATTGATCTTTACCAAACATTTGTTTTTGCAATCTGTCATTCCTTGACGTCTTTTCTGTCGCCGCAGGGCTGGGAGCAATCGGACAGCTATGGTAAGGTAAGTTAGCGCGTCGGCCAAATGGGGTAGGCCAACAGCTACAATGGCCTTTTCCGAAGTGTACAACTACAATGAAAAAACACCAAAAATCTAGGTTTTTACCGTATTAATTATGGCTTTATTTCATCACGTTTTACGAAACTGACATTCTCTAGCGATTATTGCGCTTCTGCGTTTAAAATTATGGTGGCCCAACCATGACTACTCAAGTGGCCCGACCTGTGCAAATAGCGCTTTTCTAGTATTTTACCTTAGCCTTCCCAAACACCTTACTGGAGGGGTTTTTTCGATAGTCTTCGTGTGCAGCATAACACACTTCATACATTTTCAAAATTTATCTCGATAATTACATTTCATGAATCATTTCTTGAAGAAAAGTTCATCGCGCCTAATAAACTTTTTTTCTAAGATTTAGTCACTAAATTCAGTACGGGTGTTCTGAATACACGATTGAAACTCACAATACTGTGAAAAGTTAGCTGTCACAGGAAGAAGTTTTACAATGGTTGTATCATAGATATCATGAGTTACTAAAACTGTAAAATCGTGATGACCCGACCACAACAGTGGCCCGACGATAACGGCAATACCCTACATCATTGAAATCTCTCCCAATTTTAGCATTGTACCCAAGCTATTGAGGCCGGGAATGCTGTGCAAGTAATAGTAGGACGGTGAGGGATGAACGTAGGTTTAGAGAATTAAGCTCCAAGACGGTTAGAACGTGGTAACCATTTCGTTTATGAATAACATGAAGACGGTCCCATATTACTTCCATGGAGAACATTATATTTATTCTTTTTTATAGATACTAGACTGTACGCAGTCATTCCACATATGCACCATACAGACGATAATTATTTTTCTATGATTGTTTGTTCTTTGTTTCTGCTACCAAGAAGATACTTAGTCAATGCGATAGAATAGAATAGAATGGTAGAGATAGAATAGTATAGTATAGAATGGTAGAATGGTAGAAAATTGGAAGAATTCAAGCCAAACTAGGTATTAGACCACCTAATATAAAGGTGCGGTAGTAGTTTAGTCAGTGTTACATTCGGGTACAAACCGAAAGAGCGTGGGTGCGAGCCATACCTAGCCTCGAGAATAGTCGCTGAGAGACTCCAAAAAGGCTGGAGTTTTCACAGTGATAATGTTCATACAGATCTATTACCTTTCTGGGCTTAAGAATAGTTTCTCATTGATTTTAAACTTAATCTATTTCAGTCTATCTCGCCCGTTGGAAGATCATTATCTTTTTTGGTATTTTCTGGATTCTTAAAACATTTCTTGGTGATTTTAAGTCTGATTCAGATTATTTTCTTTCTTCTGTGTATCTTGCGTATAGTAAACTTTTGATTCACTTATATCCTTTAGGAATCACTTTCTATTTTTGGCTTTCTCCCGCTTTTAGAAGTGTTTTTCATGACTTTAGGCTTTTTCTGGCCATTGAAAGTATCTTTTAATTTGCTCTTATAACCGTTTTTGGGTCGTTTTCTTTTCTGTACTTAAAATTATCACGACAATTTAGATTTATTGGGCTCTTTTGGACTTTAGAAAACGTGTTTCTCGGTATTTTCAGACCCAACTTGAAAAGCAGGGTATTGGGCACAATTGCCGCGATTCAAAATCAAATCTTTTCTAGCCACTAGAATCGGTGATTTTTAACTCGAACGAAGACTATATTATTATTTTTTTTCGTTTGATTATAGTCATTTTAACAGCTTGGGTCATTCTTGACTTCTGAGGCGTTGGGATTTGAACCCGGGTCCTCGGCGTGAGAGGCGTGAAAGCTAACCATTACGCCGGGACTGACCCCTTTGAAGACTATATTATGTTGCGTGTGTTAATGTTCTAAACCTTATTTTGGAATCAATTTCTTATGACATTTTAAACGCATATTTCATCAACTTTTCGCTTAATACAGGATCACTTTTTTAGCTTTCAGAAGGTTTCAGCGATTATTCAGCGACAGCGAATTACAGGTCGTACTCGATAATCCGCGTGAAAAAACATTTTTTTATAATGTTAAACACGTTTTGATCATGAATACATTTCAAAAAACCTATTAAAAAAATTTTTTTCACCCGGGTAATCGAGTCCGACCAGTGATTTCATTTTGGATTATCCTGTACGGGCGTTTCACTGTAATACAAATCTGGCATGAAAAATAGAAAACACAGAAAAAAAACTTGACAGAATAGGAGAGGAAACGGGACATAAAAAAGAAATAGGAGAAAAGAAGAAGATGGGAGAGAAAAATAGGGAAAGCGATGCAAAAAATGGGGTCACTTTACAGTAAAGTTGAAGAGAGGAAGTGACAAGAAGAAAAATGAGAAAAAAGCAGGAAAAAGCATTAAGAAAACGAGGGATGAGAAAGAAAATGTAAATAAACTGGACAGAAAAGGAGAAAAAACGGGACATAAACGGAGGAAAAGAAAAACAGAAAATGCGGGAGAAAAAATTGCAGAAATGAGAACAGACAAAGAGGAAAAACGGTTCAGAAAAAGAAGAAAGATGAACTGAAAACATAAAGCATAAAACAGAAAAGAAAGGCATAGTTCGACATAAGAGCAAGACGAAAAATAAAAACGACATAGAAAAGGTTTCGAAGGCGAAAAAAGGCGGAAACTGGATCCGTCGAAAAAGTCGAAACGGGGCAAAAAATGAGACAGGAACAGAGAAACTGGGTTTGGAAACGGAAGAAACAAGACAAAAAATGGAATGGAGAAGATTAGAAATAAATGGCGAAAAATGGAACTGACAACGAAGAAAAAGAAACGGAGAAAGAGAATAGCAGGTAGAAAAAAAGGAACTCTGATGGAGAAAAAGGAAACAGAAAATGGCCTAAAAAATGTGAAAACGAAAAAGAAAATGGGCCAAACAAATCGGAAAAAGAGCAGAATAGACACTGGCTAAAAAAGAAAGTAAAACGGAAGAGAGAAACTAGAGAAAAAGAAGGGAAAACGATAATGAAACTGGAGGGAACAAGAAAGAAAATGAAGACAAACTACAGAAAAGGAAAGAAAACTGAACCAAAAAGGAAAGAAAACTGAACAGAAAAGGAAAAAAAGAGACTGGAAAAGAGAAAAAACGGCCCTGAAAACGAGGTAAAACGGAAAAAACAGGCGAAAAACGGATTAGAGAAAAATCCGGACAAAGGAAGGTGAAAAACGGGAAATGACATGAAAAGGAAAAGAAAAGAAAATGAGTAGAGAAAGAGAAAACTACGAACCGAGAGAGAAAAAGAGGGAAAACAATACAAGAAAGGGTATACGGAACAGAAAAGAGGGAAAAGAAGAGAAACCAAAAGAGAACGGAAGAACAACGAGAGAGAGAAAAGAAAACCGATAGAGAAAACAAGGAAATCGGGATATAAAACGGGAAATACTCGGAACACCAAATCTTATATATGAAAATGGGTTTCTGTCTGTCGGTATGTTCCTCATGGAATCGAAAACTACTGAACCGATCGGCGTGAAAATTTGCATGTAAAGGTTTTTGGGGACAGAGAAGGTTCTTATGATGCTTAGAGACCCATTCCCCCAGTAAGAGGGAGGCTCCCATACAAATGAAATACAAATATCCTCATAACTCTAGAACTAATCAAGTAAATGGAACCAAATTTGGCATGGCAAGATTTTTTTTCTATGGTGAACTAGGACCCCTCCCCATTTGAGGAAGGGGGGCTCCTATCCAAATGAAACACAAATTTCCTCATAACTCGAGAAATAATCAATCAAGTGGAACCATGTTTGGCATGTGGTGTTTTTGGAGGCAAGAATTTTTTTCTATGATGAATTAGGACCCCTTACCTTTTTAGGAGGGGGAGCTCCCATACAAATGAAATACAAATTTCCTCATAACTCTAAAAGCAATCAAGCAAATGGAAGCAAATTTAGTATGTGTGGGTTTTAAAAGGCAGAAATTTTTTCTATGGTGAATTAGGACCCCTTCTCCCTTTAATAGGGGGGGGGGCTCCCATACAAATGACATACAAATTTCCTCATAACTCGAGAACTGATCAATCAAATGGAACCAAATTTGGCATGTGGGGAATTTTTAGTCTTGAATTTATTTTATGATGGTTATAGACCTTTCGGCCCTGCGGTAGAGGGATAAGGACTTTCATACTAATAAAGCAGAAATTTTTGCGTAACTCAAAGACTAATCGGACTCAAGGAATTCGAGACTCTTCCATAAAACATTAGTCAAATACAAGACCACAAAAACTATCTATAGTAACACTAGATCATTCAGGGCGAGACGGCCGCTAGCTAGCGATTCGCGGTCAGAAGCGCCGGCCACTGGGGAGGGATAATCCCCCGCAGAAATCACTACTATTTAGGTTTATTTGTTTTCCTAGGTCTAGTGACCTCGATTACTTTTCTTCAGTTTGGTCCGAACGAGCGACAGCGAGTAAGGAGAGGATCACCCCTGCGAAATGGTACTTTCCACGCAAAAGTTTTCCGTGAAATGGTACATTCTGCTTAAGGTTTTTCGCGAAATGGTATTCGACGAAATGTTGTACAATCACGGCGAATATTGCTATCCGCTTTCTGGCTAAGCAATGAGGGGAGTTGTTTTCTACTTTACTGTGAGGAAAAATTGCAAATTTGTATATTAAAGTAACCAATAAACCATTAACATAAGCAGCAAATCAGCATATCTGGCATTTTATACTGCACGTTGCTGTATATTAGGAACTAGGGTAACTAGGAAAACGGTACAGGCCCTAGAGATTTGCGGCCTCTT
This sequence comes from Sabethes cyaneus, assembly GCF_943734655.1. Classification (NCBI taxonomy): domain Eukaryota; kingdom Metazoa; phylum Arthropoda; class Insecta; order Diptera; family Culicidae; genus Sabethes; species Sabethes cyaneus. Next base: position 36,633,176 of record NC_071355.1, read on the forward strand.
GCAAAAACCTGCAGAATTGACGCGTTATTACGTCTGATGATGGCCAAAGGAAAACAGTAGGCAGAAACGTCACACCAAATCAACAGTTTTTGATTTTCACCGAAAAGAATCAAGTTCTAATACTATTTTTTTTTTTTGTATGCCAGAAGGGCATTGGGTTAAAAGGCCACTGCGACAGTCTTCTAATACTATTAGTGCCACGGTGATCTAAATGAGGAAATAAAGCAAATGATGCTGGACCTATTTACTATGTCAGTAGCAACTGTTTCCTAATTGATTTAGCGCGAGACGGCCGCAGGCCGCGTGACCCGTCGCCGGAAACTACTTCTATTTAGGTGCATGCATTTTCCTAGGTTTACTGACTAGTAGGGATTATCGGTTAGTTAAGTCCGAACGAGCGAAGCGAGTAAGGACAGCATGTACCCAGCGTTTGTGTAGGTTGAAAGCCGTGAATATTTTCGTCCATATACAATGTTCGGCCATTCGTGTTTCGGCCTTTACTGATTCGGCTATAAGATATATTAGGCCATTTGTAATTTCGGCCACTCGTGATTCGGCCATTTGTGTTTCGGCCATTCGTAGGTAATCATTTTTATCACAGTAAACCAGGTGTCTAACTGTTAACACTTTCAGGGGGTATTCATATTTTTTTTCAAAATTTCCCGCCCACCGTGTTCCCATAAGATCATTTTCTTTTCTTACCTGTTTTATCTTAGTCATTTTGAATTTAAATTTATATTACGTCACTTTTGACTTGAGACAGCTTTGTTGGGTATCCTACGTTGTAGCATCTATCAATGAATTTTCCCATGGCTGCTCGTAAGGTTTGTTTATAGAAATTATCATAAGCAACAAATGATATGTTGATATTTACGAAATATTTTCTATTATGATTTTTTTTTCAATTCGTAATAGTAACATTGAAAGTTTTATTTTTCTTATTTAGTCATATATGCAATCTGTTTTTCGAGAACAGTTTCGGTGATCTCTGTTCATCTAGCTATCGTGAAACAAAGGAAACGATCAAAATTGCAATGAATTAATAAAGCCGAATGGTTAATAGAGTCAAGCGTCCTAATATGTATTCGAATGCAGTATCATTGAAAAAAAAAATGATTGAAGAAATTGACTTCTTCCTATATGAGTCATATGGTACAAGCCGGACTTTAACTAACGTTTAAAAAGCGTTTTTTTATCAGAAATTCCATTACCTGCGTATTTACTAATTAGACACGAATCAATATAATCCCCAAAACGAAGACAATGAAATGAAATAGTGATTGCGATAAAGGAGCAATATTCTCTGATAACTATAACCGATAACAATTATATATAACGAGATATAGAAATTCAGTACAAACGTTGCGTGAATCACGAAAATGTTACTAATTGCATGATAAAGAATGATTGTTTTTGAACAGAAGTTGGTAGTTCTTTACGGTGTATAAACATATCAGATCAGATCAGATATCAGTAAAGTTGTTTTTGGCATATATAAATTGCTTTATATTTTTTGGTAAACTTTAAAAAGATTAAAAAGATAACCTGAACGTAAAACCGACGTACACATTGATGCTAATGTTATTTCCACTTTCTAGATAATTTTGCTAATTCAACGCTTTCCTCCTCCGGTTGACCTAACAACACATAGTACATAGAAAATCTCAACATCTCTAGAGGACGGTCCTAGCCTAGCGTGTCCCTCGACAGAACATTGACACCGACCACAAAACGGCACATTTCTATGCGCCACTTTGCCCAAAGTGGCTCTCCCCATCTTTAAATGCTAGATTACACCCAAATCGATCCAATAAAACGACCAATAACAATAACGGCGACGTGGCACGGGGACATTTCCCCGCGTACGCCATTAACTACGTCGTGGTGTGACCGACTGTCTGCGGCGATTGTTCCTGTGGCTTTCTCGCTCTGCTAACTGGGGGAGAAGCAGAAGACCCCCAGCGCGTAGACAAATGAACGATCGACGGTTATGAAATTATATCGTAGATATTATATTTTTATTTCCATGACAACCTCTTGATGCTCCCGATAAGTATGTAGCAGGCGGGTGTGTCGTCTGACCGTCTGACGTATCACGCCGGTACCAAATGGCGCCGGTGGCGCTGATTGTGTGACGTTCAGTCAACAGACGTCTGAGCTTTGGGGGCAGCTAGCTGTCTGTGGGAATATTTTTTTATTGTAAATGTCTAACATACAAAATCCATTGTAATAGAACAGCGCTATTTAGATTTCACATAGATAACTTTAACACGAATTCGAATGAGTTTTTTGCGCTGCCATGCTTGACTGAATTTCAATCGAATAGACCTCATCAATTACTCTACATTGTGATTCAATACTATCGAGTACAAAGCGCGCTTAACCGGTATCCTTGTGGATGGCGTTTGAAATGTCGTCTGCTTCGCGTCGCGGCAAGCAACTCATGTATTGTGAATGGAAATTCGTCTACTGACACATTTGGCCACATTTCATTCTGTCCTGCCAGCCTGCCGATTGCCTTCATCGAACGGTTCGCGCCGCGTTCCGTCCGTGGTGAACGCCTTTTAGATAGGAGGCACGCAGCACCACTCGACAAAGCAGCAGGCACGCTATCAATCAGTTGATTTATCACCACCGCCGAATCTCAATCCAGAGCTCTAGCTAGACTACACCCGAACGAGTCTGGCAATAACAGGCGGCGTTCGCAAATCGGCAGCATCGAGATGCTGTCGGTGACGCGTCGTTGCCAGCGAGCCGTCAATCATCGCAGCGACGAGATCTTGTGTCCCCGCGAGTTTCATTCAATAGGCCTATGTACCGTGAAGCGAGGTGTTATCAATCGGCCTTTTTCCCGGAGACGTGAAATGGAAAAATGAATAAACAGAACACATTTTCATCAGAATTTTGATTAAACGCTGATTATAAATAGTCTTGATAACCTCTTCCGGTCACCATGCATTACAAGGTAAATTGAATCATCTATTTTGCGGGTACACTTTGTATCAGCTAACTACCGAGATTGCTTTCACATGCGTATTTCCAAGTATAACTTCTTTGAAACAAATTAATTTTGTGACGAACGAACTGCTTTCAAAAAACTCCAGACTCGACCACTAAGAATGCTGCAGAAAAATAAACAGTGCGCGTCCAGATATTAAATGACTCCAGCTTTAATATGAAAAACGAATGACTGGTAGTTAGGGCGAAATATAAATGGGAACTCGCACAACTTAAGCACTCAGTTTTTACCATCTGAGAGATCTTGCAAAAATGTCGAGAGTACGATGTTTCACACGCATCACATCTTTATTGATTTCAAAGCAGCATACGATACAGTCGATCGAGACCAGCTATGGCAGTTAATGCACGAATACGGTTTACCGGATAAACTGACGCGACTGATCAGAGCTGCATTGGATCGAGTGGTGTGTTTTGTGCGCATCTCGGGGACACTCTCGAGTCGCTTCGAGACGCCGTGAGGGTTGAGACGAGGTGACTGCTTGTCCTACATGTTGTTCAACATCATTCTTGAGAGGTGATCCAACGACCTGGCATCGAAACGAGAGGCACGATTTTCACGAAGGGTAGCCAACTTCTAGGCTTTGCAGATCATTTTTACACCATAGCCAGGAACTTTGCGACGGCGGAGGCAATCTACGCACGACTGAATGTAGATTCCAGTGGATTTCTTTCGCAAAACGCTACGATCATGAAGCATACATCGACATACGAAACTGACAATGTTCAAAACTATTATTAGACCGGTAGTTATTTATGGACATGAAGCTGTGTGATGCTGTTCATAAAGGACATACGCGCCCTTGCCGTGTATGAGCGGAAGGTGCTGCGGACAATATTTGGCAGAGTACAAACTGAAAGCGCAGAGTGGCGGCGGCATATGAATCTACAGACACTGCTTGGAGTGGTTTCCATTGTACATGTGGAGAAAATCGATAGGCTACGGTTGGCCGAGCACGTCACAAGGATGCCGGACGAGAGTGTGACGAAAACAGTTCTCTTCAACAGCCCAACCGGCACCAGGAACAGCGGGGGTTCAACGTGCAAGATGACTCGACGACTGCTAGACGACTGCTGCAAAGCTAGACTGCTAACGTCAACGACGACGACAATTACGTGGCTGGCTGGAGCACTGGTGAGATTCATTAGAATATTGTAACTTCTAATTACCTAGCTAACTGGGTGTCTATTTATATTTATATAAGATTTATATAAGAGGCTTATGTCTGTACCGAAAACCAGGTCTCAGACAGGACGTCATAAGAGGCTTATCGGTAACTAAAACCTGGGGTCTGACAGGACGTCATGTTTTCGTAGCAATGGGTTGTATTCTCAGTCACATCACTGGTCGACTGCTGGACTGCTCGATTGCTCGACAGAACTGTTCGATTCGCCTGCTCGACTCAACTGTTTGATTGGACAGATCGACTTGCCTGCTTGACTGAACTGCTGGAGTGGGCTACTCGACTTAACTACTCGATTCGACTGCTTGACACATTTGCTTGACTTACTACTCGACCCGATTGCTCGACTGAATTGCACGATTGAACTGCTCGACTGGACTGTTCGACTCGAGTGCTCGACTGGACTGCCTGACTGGACAGCATGATTCATCTGCTCGACTCAGCTGTTTGATTCGACGCTCGACTCAACTGCTCGATTCAACTACTTGATTCAACTGCTTGATTTCACTGCTCGACTGGACCACTCGACTCAACTGCTCGAATCGACTGCTCGTATGAACTGCTTGACTCAACAACTCGATTGGACTATTCGAATTGGCTACTCGACTCAACTGCTCAACCCGATTGCTCGATTTAACTGCTCGACTAGACTACTCGATTTGATTGCTCGACTCAACTGACAGCTTGATTCAACAGGTCGACTAGACTGCTTGACTTAGTCACACAACCAGACTGCTCGACTCGACTGCTTGATTCGACAGCTCGACTTAACTGCTCGACTCTATGGGACTATTCGACTCAACTGTTCGATTTAACTGCTCGACTGAACCGCTTGACCCGACTGCGCGACTAGACTGCTTGACTAAACTGTTCGATTCGAGTGCTCGACTAGACTACTCGGTTCAATTGCTCGACTGGACTACTCGACTTAACTACTCGATTAAACTGCTCGACTGGAGTACTCGACTCAACTGCTTGACTTCTGTTTGATTCTACAGGTCGATTTAGCTGAGTCGAGTAGTCCAGTCGAGCAGCTGGGCTACTCGACTCAACTGCTCGAATAAACTGTTCGACTGGACTACTCGACTCAACTGCTCAACTTGACTGCTCGACTCGACCACTCGATTCAACTGCTCGACTGAACTGCACGACCGGACTGCTTGACTGAACAGCTAGATTTAACTGCTCGACTGTACTGCTCGAATGGACTGCTCGACTTGATTGCTCGATCCAACTGCTTGACTCGATTGCTTGTCGCGATATCATATGATCGGTGTTAAATCAGACCGGACCAAGTCGCCCGGTGACGTCCGTGCTTGTGAGTCGGTTGTATTGAAGAAAAGAGAAAATAATCACATTGATGATCAGTTACCTACTAAGTTAGAATAAATGCACTATACAAACTATTAAGAGGTTGTATACAGTTGGGAGATCTAAAAAGTCAATTTTTCTAGATTTTTTCTATGATTGATTCTCGCTGAAACGGGGCCACTACTGACACGAGGTCTTCAAATATTGGAACTTTTGTGCTCAATTAGTTAAAAGTGGTTAAAAATGAGAATTACACTTTTAATACCTTGAAATAGTGGACCCCTCGTTCGCCAAATGGCCTAACTGTTTCAACAAAAGTTGAATTTTGAGCGAACCTTGATATCTATATCATGTGATATTTCATAAATTTGCCATGAAACAACCAACAAATGGCCCGGTTCTGTAAAGAAGGAAAACAGGGCTTCCAAATGGAGTAAAAAAATTTTTTGACGGCCATCTTGGATTTGGTCGCCATATTGGTTTTTATCAAAAAATCACCGTTTTCACCATGAGCTCCCCAACCGATTTTCATTTAAAGACTACAAGAAACATTCATAGAAATTAGGTGTGCAATGGCATTAACTGAATAAAACAACCAGTTATTTGTAGCAAGGTTTACAATTTTCATATAATGATTGTGATATTTCCAAAATTTGCTATAAAATAAACTACAAACGACACGGTTTTGTAAAGAGAAGAGACAGGGCTTATAAACGAAGTGAAAAACAGATTGGTGACCATCTTGGATTTGGTCGCCATGTTGGATTTTATCAAAAAATCGCCGTTTTCGCCATGATCACTCCAACCGTATGTTTTCTCCGCTTTCCGATGGTGGTCTTAAAATTAAAATCAGTTGGGGGATCATGGCGAAAATGCCGATTTTTTGATAAAATCCAATATGGCGACCAAATCCAAAATGGCCTCCAAAAAATGTTTACTCCATTTGAAAGCCCTGTTCTTCTTCTTTACAGAATCGGGCCATTTGTTAGTTGTTTCATGACATATTTATGAAATATCACATGATATAGATCTCTAGGTTTGCTCAAAATTTAACTTTTTTTCAAACTGTCCCCTTGGTGAACGAGGGGTCCACTATTTCGAGGTATTAAAAGTGTAATCCTGTAATTTTCAACCAATTAAGTGCAAAAGTTCCGATTTTTGAAGACCTCGTGTCAGTAGTGGCCCCGTTTTAGCGAGAATTACTCCTATAGTTAGTTACGCAAGTGCCTGAGAGACAATTAAGGGTGAAGGGGTAATAGGGGTGGTCATAGAATAGGGGTATAGAAATTTTTGTTGAGCAAACAGATGCACAATTAGCAACGTGCTAAAAGGGGGAACTGACTTGGAGGCAGCCAACAAGGGGGGACGTGGAATGTGAGAGAATGTATGTTCCGACATTACTCTGGAACGGCTGGACGGTTCTTCATCAAACTTGGCACACACACGGTGTTCAAAATACCGTTAATTAAAAATAAAATAGGCCATTTAAACGGCAAATGCCAGTCGGTTTGAATTGCCATCTTACACTTCTGAGCCAATTTAAAAAAAATGGATCGACGATTTTCTTAGTTACGCCCTTTTGAAGTGAATTGCTCATATAAAGTAAATAGAAATCTTCAATGACACTTCCAAAATGAACATGAATCACAGCCGGTATTGATTTTTTATGCAACATATGCCGATTGGCGACCATTTTAGGAGTTTTACGATGTATTGGGACTAACCGGAAATGTTCCGGATTAAGTTATTGCTGTGGGAAATGGCGAGTATCGAACATGAACAAATACTCATCATGCGACACCTCCAATTACGCCCGAATTTGAAAACTAGATTACTAACAGTAAGATCAACTACCTAGCACCACGTTGGTTACCTTTGGACATGTTCCTGGGACTTCCGGGAACACCCAGACCAGTGGCCAGTTTTGTCTATGAACAAAAACTTAGCGTGCGACACCTTAAATCACACTATAATTCTATAATTAGATCATTGGAAGCCAAATCTGCTATCTAGGGTCAAGTTTGGTCATATCTGGACATGTTTGAAGGGCTCCGGTAACCACTAGGAAATGGCCAGTTTCGAACATGAACAAAAACTCATCATACGACACCTTAAAACACACTAAAACTTTTAAAATAGATTCAAGTAAGCCAAATTGAGTACCTAGAACCGCGATGGCCAATTCCGAACATGTCTTAATTATCAAAAAAGTACCATATTGTGTTTTTGACTTCCCTAAGTGTTCCCGGAGTCCCCCAAACATGTCCAGATATGACCGAACCTAGCCTAAGAGAGCAGATTTGGCTTCCATTGACCTAGTTATTGAATTCTAGTGTGATTTAAGGTGTCGCACGATACGTTTTTATTCATGGACGAAACTGGCCACGTGTCTGGGTTGTCCCGGAAGTCCCCGGAACTTGTGCAGATATAATCAAAGTTGTGCTAGAAGTTGGTCTGACTTTAATTGATGTAGTTTTTAAATTCTGGCGTAATTTGAGGTGTCGCATGATAAGTCATTGTTCATGTTCAATACTGACCATTTCTCACAACGATAACTTAATCCGGAACATTTCCGGGTAGTCTCAATTCAGCGTAAAACCCCTAAAATGGTCGCTAATGGGCATATGTTGCATAAAAAATCAATACTGGCTGTGATTTGCGTTTATTTTGGAAGTGTCATTGAAGATTTTTATTTACTTTATATGAGCAATCTGCCCTTTAAAACTTCAAAAGGGCGTAACTCAAAAATTCGTCGACCGATTTTTTTAAAAATTGGTTCAGATGTGTAGGATGGCAATACAAACCAACTGGCATTTTCCGTTTAGATAGCCTATTGCATTTTTTAATAACGGTATTTTGAACACCGGGACACATGTTCTTTGATATAACAGAATCGGCACAGGGGGGTAGACAAACGAAGGGCGCGGTCTCTTACAAGGAGGAGTGGAAGGTTCAAATGGGCAAAGAGGTGCGTTTCTTGTGCATTTGGACCGATACGAGTTGTACAAGTATAGTTGGATGATAGGAAGGGGGTTTTCAAAGCGGGAAGCAGGATGGCCATTGATAAGGGGGAGGTTTAAAAACGCAAAAAAAAAGTTGTTTAGCTTTATAGGGATTACCTAAAAGAAGGCAGATTACAAGTGGCTGGTGGATAATAGGAGGGAGCTGACAATGAGGGTAGACACATTCAAATGAAAAAAAAAGGGTTTTGTTTCTAGTGAGTGGTCGAGGCATAACGTGAATGTTTATCCAAGATAGAAATTCCGGAGCATTGATTTTTTTACTTCAGAAGTTGAGCAACGAAGACAGCTCTGGATGCAACTTTCCTGCTACTCCTAGTCTTCAAACGGAGGAAGATTTCGAGGGTCCGACCACGGAAGATATCTTAGCGTATATCTGACGAAACTCGCCCGGACTCCACACCACAGAAGACATGTCAAGAATTGATCGTACAAGCGAAAAGTAAAGAACTCGCAAGCAATGTAGATCACGAAAATCGTTGGCTATGCGCATTATAAAACCTAAACGGTGACCCGCTTCAGAAATGATGTTAGAGTAGTGGTTTGGAAAGGTCATTTTAGTGTCCAGTTTAACCCGTAGATCTTTATTAACACAAACATGTTCACGGTGAGTTCATTTGATCTCGTAAGCGTACACGATTGGAGTCTTACAAACAGTTCGCAACCAGAGGGTATCACAAAACAAACGTCGTTAAAAAATATAAGGAATAGAAACGGTCCTATGTGACTTCCCTGTGGAACTCCTGATCGATTGCAAAAACTGTACGATTCAGTAAAGGCTAACTATACCTGAGAGTTGCGATTTGTCAGGTAATTCTTAAGCCAGCAGATGAAACCATCAGAAAATCCTTGGTGATTCAATTTGCGAAACAGAATTTGGTGGTCAATTCTTCTGTGTCTCTGTTCAGATTTTTCATTTTTTGATTTCATCAACAATTTCCTCTTAGAATTTCCTCCCATCACAGCTGTCTCATTTTTAAATTGTATTCTACCTTCTTCCCAATTCGGTTAGAATACATTGCTTCGTTTGAGTGATGTAGCCGAGAAAAAAGTACCAAACGCAGCACGGAAGAAAAATCCACGGGATGGATCGGTGACGGTAAAATTGAATATTTATTGAGCTTCGAATTATTCTTCACTCCAACTCAGTCTGTAATCTATAAGGTCAGGTTTACCTCTAGGTTGCATTGGGTTCAAGCAGATGCCTCAGGTAGAAGCCAAACCGAAGAACAAGAGTGCCTTCATTTTACATGCAATTATTTTACATCAATTAAGCCATAATCCGATAAGAGATCCAAAACAGATTAGTTTATGACCCAGCTTAAATAAATCATAGATACTCGAAGGTAAATATGAACGGAAGACAAAGCACAGTAAAATATAAACACGTAACGTAAATAAAACAAGCTCTAATCACGGCCAGATTTAATGAAACTAGGCAACGTCCGCATTGCCTACCAGTTATCGTGTCAGGGAAGGGCAACGGCGCCTAGAAATTGGAATCCCATTAAAGATATCGATTTCCTTCCGAGTCGTCCCGCCGGGTTTGTCACTACTTTTCGCATACCATACCAGCGCCAACCCAACCTTCTACCGAAACCGAATCTGCCAAAGCCAACCATCTGCGAACGGCATAAAAGGATTGTTTGGCATATGTCCTAGTGTCCGCCGCCGTACTACAGTGTCGAACAAAAGATTACAGTAGCAGGCAAAGTGTGCCAGGCTCTGTGTGCGACATCACACCTATACAGGATTTCCCAGTCCCGCTGAGCGCTACACTATCGGACGCTGGCTGTACCTACCCGAAAGTAGGTCTGCCGTAGCCGCCAGGCTCTACTCTACATTTTCCTTGACCTGCTTCTTCCTGCGACGACGACGACGACGAGCTGCTACGAACCGTGCCCGTGCCGGTCCAGCGAGCCGTCGTTCATCGACCGGATGTGCCGGTTGTGGGTGGCAGAAGTGGCAAATTATCGACGCTTTCCGGGTGTGCTGCTTTTATCGTCGTCTCCCGGCCCGGCTAGCAGTCCTGCTAGCTAGATAAGCATACGTACGGATACAGACACAGACACAGACACAGGCCGAAGTCAGGTCGAATAGATTTATGCTTATATTGATAGACAAACATTCGGTCAGATCAATTGAACTACCGTCGTCCGTCGTCTTCTGCCAGAGCATCTGGATTGTTTTGCATGTTGCCTTACCCTCCAGGGAGGGGGAGAGGCGAGGCCTATCGGCTGTTCTTCACTAGCGACACACAGGACGGACGGACGGACGAACGAGCGTATCGGACAGGCCCCCGTTCCGAGCAGGATGATAATGAAACTAGGATAAATTTTTGTGATATACACCGGCCAGCAAAACAAACAGACACACTCAATCGGGGAATGGTGGGCGGATGTGGGAGTCTATAATGGATAAAACAATATGATTCTTGGGGAAAGTTTGTGCCTACGGTTTCCGAGGGGGAGTCAAATGTCTTTCGAAAGTTCAATCTTGGGGCGTATCAGCATTGCCTGGCGGGCAGTGTACGATTGTAAGAAAGGACCACCGACTGGTGACCTTTAACGGGGCGACAGCAGCAGCAGGTGCTCGGGTGGTAGTGACTAATTTATTCGAGATTTGTAGGTGGATGACATAATATGCAATGTTTACGTTCTGCGGAAGGTCGTCCATATATTTTTTTCATCTTCAGGATATTCCCTAGAACTTATTGCAGCAGAAAAAAGCCAAAATATTTTGTAGATTGAAATGAATGTTTCGTAATAATCAATGGAACAAAAAAAAATTCTCATTTTAAGCTGTCGAGTTGCAGCAATGTTTTGTAGAATTGAAATTGGTAATCAATCAATAGCAATAAAACTGAACTTAACGTTATGTATTGAACCTAAAGCTGTACACGAGCTAACATAAGGCGAACTTTCCCGGCTCACCGAAAAACATTTACCATCCACCAATGCAGTGCAGTGCCGAGAAATGATCGCACGAAACAACCATCAGAGAATGAGATTTAAATATGATTCAGAATTCAATCAAAAGCTCATTCGTAAATATACGAAACGAAAAGCTATGATGGCGTGTACTCAACTACAACGTGTGCGGTGTGCCATTTCGACCTGACAGATTTCGCATTTCGAACGAGATGATATCCACATTCTGCAGTAGCACGAACTCACTTTGCATCTATCAATCTGACTAGCTGGCGCAGAAATTCATACGCTTTTGGCAAATTGGTTCGGAAATGTATTTCCGCAAAAATTGAATATCGCTTCGTTTGCGTCGGAATGGGTTGAATGGATGTGTGTATGTGATCGGCATCAGACCCCCGGGCCGGGCACTCTCGAGCCGGCCGTAGGTTTCTCCGAAAAAAAAACGCAAAGGGTTGAGGGCACGTACAGCGACTTTAAACACCGAGCGAACGAACCGGAGACGACCCTCTGCTCAGAAAGGAAAATTTATTTCATATTTTATTTCGCTGCGCTTCATTGTGACCTCTTGCAGCTCCATCAATTTCCCGCATACAACTGCTGCTGAAACGTGAGCGAAAATTCCGAAGCAGCGTAAAATTCTAACCCCAAGTGGGAGGACAGAAAAAGAAAACTGAACAAAAAGGATACGACACCTTTAGCGTACAAGTAGCTTGACAGAGGCAAGGCTTGACATAGAAGCGAACCTCGGCAAGAAATGCTTTTTCCGGCGCGCGGAGGATACGGTGCGCTGCGTCTCAATTTCTCGAATTTAATTTTTTATTAGACGGGATTGTGCCTTCCGCACGGTGCGAATAATGCAAAAGCTCCAGTCACCACCGGGGAAAACAGTCACCGGAAAGAGCCGGCTCAATAAATATTGCTCTACTTTTAATAATTGACAAATGTGAATCGGAGGATAATGCGAATGTTATGCCCGAATGGTAATAAAATTTTTTGCTCATGCGAGACGGTGAGAAAATTTCAGCATTCTTCGTTCTGCCAGGAATGCTGAAATAGGAAAAACGTTGAAAATTGTTTAAACACAAATGTGAAATGCTTGTAGCGTAGTAGAAACATAAACAAGGCACATCTTTTATGTTTGTTTGGATCATATGATATGTAAAACATTGTAAAATAATCTCCCTATCATTGGGAAGAACGTGCTGCTCGAACCACCAGCACCCAGGCAAACTGGATAATAAGTAGGTAGCTATACGTATAATCTCGACAAGTAGAATGTCTTCATCAGCAATGAAACCTACCGGCGAAAGCCAATCTTACACCTACGAGACCGGCTATCATTATAATTTGCTTTTATGTCGCAGCAGCAACAACAAACGCTTTCTTCTGCAGGCTTCCTCTCTAGGGAAAGCTTTGTGTCTGTACTTAACAACGTCTACGACTATAGAGCGTTTGCATAAAAATACAAACAATATGACGTCATTTGAGATTATAAAAATAGCAGCGATATAAAATGTAAGGTAATCTAAAGTGTGGGAAAATGAACAACTGCTCGGAATACTTTGACCTTTTACCATGAGAACACCGCTCTGCTAGTGTTTTGCTAACATGTTCGGGTCCTTACGTGCCAAAAGGTTAGGTTAGACTCTATCAATTCCTCTAATAACCAGTCAGTAATACTTTGAATTGGAAAACAAATAAACAGATATGTCAGTCAAAGGCCAACGGAAAATTCCCCCTACTTATACCCTACCGAACCGAACCTGTGCGTGGTTGACGAAGGTTTTGGCTTTCCATCACTGAAAATCGAAATGATTGACACCGGTTCAGACTTTTCTAATACAAAGATTAAAAACAAACTTTCGATTGTTTCTGCGTGATCGAATCCTCGGAAAGGTACTGGAAAATTGAGTGATGTTTGGGGTTTTTTTTTCAAAATGATCGAAGAGTTCCCTTAGGTTATGATTTCTGCAATTGTGCAAAGCAATCGTGAATGAAAAATTTTGGGAAAACTCCAAGTCACCAATTGATTATTATAGTAGCTTATAACTTTTGGAAAAAAGACAAGTAAATTTTCTCAGAAATCTAAAAAAGCATTATCTGACACAATATTCAGAAAATCAAGGAAGATTATATTGATAAAAATTTCCGATCATCAGATATACTATTTTAGAAAGAGCTTTTGCAGCTTTATTGCGTTTTATCATCAACATCAAACCAATTTTCAGTTCCGGTAGAACCGACAACGGATATTCCGGACTGTCCAGATCGGGTCTAAATACATCCAAAAGTCCACCCTAGAATTCGCGTTGAAAAATCCTTTGATTTGATACCCCATTTACCATATTACTGAAGAGAATTTAAAATGGCCTATTTTCAGTTCCGGTCAAAAAAAATCCCACTACGATCTGGAATATCTCCGGGAAAATGGAACCAAAATTTATTAACTCAACTTTTTATCAAAGGCCAATCTATTGTGGATCTTTTAAGACTAATTGCATAAAAATTGAATGAAAATAAGTGGATATAGAGCCAAAAGCGTAACTACAAGTACCATCATTTTTTATGTCGGGGACGTAAAGGTTAAGACGACAGGTAGTTTGTTCACAATAAACACTATGGTTCAGACAGCGATTTTAGACGGGCAAAAATGGTTGCAGCTAAACGCAGTATTCTAGCTCAATCACCTGTTCGGGCTCAACACTTCCAGTAATAATTTTTTGACTAATTTTGTTTTTGATTTTCTAGTTTCAAAACATTGAAGATAAATCAAATTCACTTAGCTTTTCTAAATATATCAAATTTTTAACTCTCACGTATTTTCAGTAGCGGATCTCTGTTTATGGACGACCCTTAAATTCATATTACCTTTTATAACTCACTAGCTGACCCGACAAACTTCGTATTGCCACAAATTAAACTGTGTTGTACATAAATCGTGAATCTCGGATGACCTTTCTCACAATCTTGAGTTTTGCAAGTTTCTGGGGAGTTCATGGATGTTTTAATATACAAACTTTCCTCACAGTAAAGTAGAAAACAACTCCCCCCACTGCTTAGCCTGATAAAATAAAGCGGATAGCATAAATATTTAAAATAGGGGTGAGGGGTCTCAAATCATCATTAAAAAAAACCCTACCTCCAACACCCCCCCCCCCATGCCAAATTTGGTTCCATTTGCTTGATTACTTTTCGGGAAATTTGTATTTCATTTGTATGGGAGCCTCCCCTACTAAAAAGATAAGGGGTCCTAATTCATCACAGAAAAATTTCATGCCTCCAAAAACACCCACATGCCAAACATGGTTCCATTTGATTAATTAATTCTCGAGTTATGACGACATTTGTATTTCAATTGTATATGAGCCCCCCCTCCTAAAGTAGGGAAAGGTTTTAATTCACCATAGAAAAATTCTTGTCTCCAAAAACATCCACTTGTCAAATTTGGTTCCATTTGCTTGATTAGTTCTCGAGTTATGAGGAAATTTGTATTTCATTTGTATGGGAGCCCCCCCTCCTATAAAGGTAAGGGGTCCTAATTCATCAAAGAAAAATTGATGCCTCCAAAAACACCCACATGCCAAATATGGTTCCATTTGATTAATTAATTCTCGAGTTATGAGGAAATTTGTATTTCATTTGTATAGGAGCCCCCCTTTTAAAGTGGGGAGAGGTTTCAATTCACCATAGAAAAAATTCTTGTCTTCAAAAACACCCACATGTCAAAGTTTGTTCAATTTGCTTGATTAGTTCTCGAGTTATGAGGAAATTTGTATTTCATGTGTATGGAAGCCCTCCCTCTTAAAAGGGAGAGGGGTCATTATTCCCCTCCTAAAGAGGGGAGGGGTCTTAATTTACCATAGAAAAAAAATTACCTACAAGAACACCAACATGTAAAATTTTGTTCCATTTGCTTGATTAGTTCTCGAGTTATGCAGAAATTTGTGTTTAATTTGTATGGGAGCCCCCCTTATTAGTTGTGGGAGGGGTCTCTAACCATCATAAGAACCTTCCCTGGCCCCAAAAACCCCTATATGCAAATTTTCACGCCGATCGTTTCAGTAGTTTTCGATTATAAAAGGAACATAGGGACAGACAGACAGACAGACAGAAATCCTTTTTTATAGGTATAGATTTTTCTCAATAGGTAGTGCAATATGATGTTCTATAAAAAAAATTGTAAGTAAGAGGGGAATATTTTTACTAAAAAATGTTTTGCTTTATCTTTTTGAGTTAACCTTCCTAGTGCATTGGGGTCGTTTTCGACCCATCGGCATACTTACAAAGCTTGATACTCAGTAACGGTACGAGTTAGAGACTTGAAATTTTCTGACTTTTCCTAACTTTGGAAAATTAGCATTGTGGGGAAGTTTCAGCTTTCAGCGGCATCTAGAAGAGCCACAGCAAAAAAAGTTACATATTATGCATTAAGGGTCGAAAACGACCCAAGTTTTGAAATTGCTCTCATTCATCCATTTTCAATCCGAATTTCGTTTTCTTTACCTCGTTTGAAAGATATGGCCAAAAACTAGCACCCAAGGTATATTGGGGAATATTTGTTGACTGATGGCCACTTCTGCGTCGGTTCCGGAACACCCACTACCAGGTCCCGCGGAACATTTTTATATTTTGAGATAATTCATTTTGCGGCACATCAAATCACATTGGCTTGATAAAATAAGACTAGTGGAAGTACAATGGGGACATTTTGGACCCGAATGGCCACTTCCCAATCGGTTACGGAACATCCCGTACCTGGTTTTTGAGGCCATTTTTGAATTTTAGGATGATTTCTATTGCGGCACGTCAAATTTCATCACATTGATAACATAAGACTATTGAAAGTATGATAAACACATGTTGAAGGCAAATGGCCACATCAGCATCGGTCCTGGAACATCCGGTACCCGGTTTTTGGGGACATTTTTGTATTTTAGGATAACTCATAATGCGACAAATCAAATCACATCGGCTTGATAAAATAAGACTGATGGAAGTAAAACAATGTCATTTAGAAGCCAAATGGCCACTTTACCATCGGTACTGGGTCATCCGGTACCAGTTTCGGGGGACATTTTTGGCTTTTGATATAATTCACCATGCGGCACCTCAAATCACATCGGGTTGATAAAATAACAACAATGGAAGTATAATGGGGCGTCAGTCGCATATAATCCGGTACCCGGTATTTATACCGGGGCAGATGAATTACCTTGTAATCCAAAAATGTCCCCAAAACCCGGATAACGGATAGTCCGGAACCGATGGTGAAATGGTAATTTTGGCTCCAAAATTTTTACATTGTACTTCCATTAGTGTTATTTGATCAAGCCAATGTAATTTAATGTGGCGCATGATGAATTATCCTATCCAAAAATGTTTTCATATACCGTGCACCCGATGTTCCGGAACCGATGATGAAATGGCCTTTATTTATTTGCTCAAGGCGTTGTGATTTGATGTGCCGCAAGATGAATTATTTCATAATCCAAAAATATCCCGCGGAACCAGGTACCGGATGTTCCGGAACCGATGGTAAAATGGCCATTTGGCTTCTAAATGACCTTATTTTATTTTCATCAGTCTTATTTTATCAAGCCGATGTGATTTGATGTGTCGCAAGATGGGTTATCCTAAAATTCAAAAATGGCCCCAAAACCCGGGTACCGGATGTTCCGAGACCAATGCTGATGTAGCCATTTGCCTTCAAAATGTCTTTATTATACTTTCAATAGTCTTACGTTATCAAGCTGATGTAATTTGACGTGTCGCAAGATAAATCATCCTAAAATTCAAAATTGTCCTCAAAAACCGGGTACCGGATGTTCCAGAACCAATAAGGAAATGGCCGCTTGGGTCCAAAATGCTCCCATTGCACTTCCATTAATCTTATTTTATCAAGCCAATGTGATTTGATGTGCCGCAAAATGAATTATCTCAAAATATAAAAATGTCCCCCGGGACCTGGTAGTGGGTGGTCCGGAACCGACGCAGAAGTGGCCAATAGTCAACAAATATTCCCCAATATACCTTGGGTGCTTGTTTTTGGCCATATCTTTCAAACGAGGTAAAGAAAACGAAATTCGGATTGAAAATGGATGAATGAGAGCAATTTCAAAACTTGGGTCGTTTTCGACCCTTAATGCATAATATGTAACTTTTTTCTAATGCATTAGGAAGGTTAATAAGAAATAGCTGACTTTAGGTTAAAAATAGACTTATTTTACTAAAGCAAAACTCAAAAACCTGCAAGCGAATCTTAGAGAAATTTTGGCGATTTAATATATACATATGCATAAAGTTTTAAGCTAAAAATGGTAAGGGTTATATATTTTTGGAAAAAGATAAAATTCTTCGAAGGGTAGAAAAGAATGTAAAACTGCGAGGAAAAATAAAGAAGAGAAAGCATAAAAACAAGTATGGAAACAAACCCGAAAAAAGGCCAATTAGTGACAAAAAAAGACGCAGAAAAGCTACTGAGTAATGCTCGCTGAAACGGGGCCACTACTGACACGAGGTCCTCAAATATTGGAACTTTTGCGCTTGTTAGGTGTGCAATGGTATTAACTAAATAAAACAATTAATTTTCTGTAGCAAGATATTCCATTACAGGAGAGTTGTAAGCCTTGATACAGATAATTGATTGTTTCGTTTATTTAATGCCACTACACATGCAATTTAATGAATGTTCCTTATAGCATTTTCTCTAAGCTTTTCAATGGTGGTTAAAATTGAAATTAAAATGAAAATCGGTTGGGGGGCTCTTGGTGAAAACGGCGATTTTTTGATAAAATCCAATATGGCGAAATTTTTTTTATTCCATTTGAAAGCCCTGTTTTTCTTTACAGAACCGGGCCATTTGTTAGTTATTGCATGGCGATTTTATGAAATATCACATGATATAGATCCCGAGGTTTGCTCAAAATTCAACTTTTTTTTGAAACTGTTAGGCCCCTTAGCGAACGAGGGGTCCACTATTTCGAGGTATCAAAAGTGTAATTCTTGTTTTTTAACCATTTTTAACCAATTAAGCGCAAAAGTTCCAATATTTGAGGACCTCGTGTCAGTAGTGGCCCCGTTTCAGCGAGCATTACGCACTGATGATGTGACGGAAAATATCTCGGTCAGATAAAAATAGAAACACTTGAAAAATAAACAAAATAAGTTACAATAAGAAATAAAGCTATGTCAAACGAAAAGAAAAACAAACAAACAACAGACAAAAATGTGAAAAACAAATCGATAATAAACAGTAAAAATTTAAAAGGAAAACATAGGGACAAAAAAGAACAAAACAGCAAAACAAAACGAACAAAAACTGTACCATAAAGGAAAAAGAAACGGACAAAGGGACAGAAAAAGGTGCAGAAATAATAATAACAAAAAGAATGTGACAGGAAAATAACTGAAAAAAACAACAACATAAAACAGGGTGTGCCCAAGGAATTTAAGTTTTATTACGCACCTATAAAATGGTTTTCATGATTAAAAATTGTCATAAAAACCTTAGTGAGAGCTCAATAAAACTCACATTGGGACTTGGAAAGAGACTAATGGAAAGAAAAACAGCCCTAGAAAAATGAACGAGGGAAAGATAGAAAAGATACAATAAAAAATATCCCACAGCGAAAACTTTAGGAAACGAAAAAACATGCAATGTCTGAAAAAAGGAACAGGTGGAAAAAGCAGTGTGTAGAGACGATAATTGGGAACAAAAATAGACAGAGAGTGACAATCAAATTAACGGGAAAAGAGAAAAAGGAAACTCGGAAAGGGGTGGTGGGAAAAAGACATGACAACAAACAGAAAAAAAGGAAATACAGGAAGGAAGCTACAAAAGAGCTTGAAGAAACAAGTGTCTTTTTTTCATTTAAACCGTAAAAAAATCAGGAGAAAAGAATAAATAAGCAAAGATAGAAAAGAGACGAGGACAGACAGATTAAGAGATAGGAGAAGAGATTCTCTTCTGCATGAGGCAGGAGGGATAAGAGACCGGAAGAGAGATCTTGTGCATGAGCCAGAAAAACAGATAGGAAGAGGAAAAGGAGGAAAACATACAAGAGATGATAGATAGACCTGGAATACCATTTTATCTATATTTTTATTAATATCCGCCCAGTTAGCTTCGAGGTACGGTTTCGCTCTAACAAGCCAGCCGTCATATGTCCGAATCTCGGCTGGGTGCTGCTGCTAGAGTCAGTAGGATGTTGCTCCAGCCCCGTAATTGTCCTTTACTGTAATAACCGACTGGGAAGTCTGTCGATAAAGAAGGGTCAAGCCTTAGAGACGTTTATAACTGAAGGCTTTGCTTATTCATATTCATGTCGGACTGACTTTCCATATTCATCCATATTCTCCCATATTTCTCAATAACGTTTCCAGTTGGCCTAGATGTATGACACTGTTTTAACAAATCAGTCGTCGCATGTTCAAATATCCATCTCGGGAGAGGTTTCAAGAGTAGAATAGAATTGTATCATTTGCTCTCAATTATTATATGTACTCGAATAAAAACAGAAAGTCTAGTTTCGAATGAGGAATGAAGCACCGAAGCTTCGCATTGTTTTTATCATTACATATTATGAAAGGTAATATAAAAAGAAATGTGGAAAAAAAAACAGAATAATATGTAGAATCAGAAAAATGTAGCGAAAGTGTGGTTGGAATTATGGAAATAATTAAGGACAGGGATAAAGGAAGTACCATTGATACCAATATAATGGGAAATGTAAAGATAAATATGAAGTAAATGTCGCGTAAAGATAAATATGAAGTAAATGTGGAGAAATATTCATATTTTACGAAATAGGGGATTAGCAAAATACATAGAAAAATAGAGAGAAAAATGTGGAGAAAATAAAGAAGATATGAAAAGAAAAATGGTATCTAATGCAGGTGAAGTATGCAGCTAAGTACGGCATCTAATTTAAATAAGTATAGAAATATATGAAGTGTGAAAGAAAATATAGACTGAAATATTTATAAAAGAATAAGTAATAAAAGGACGGCGAAAGAGTGTGTAAATGATAGACTGAAAAGTAGCTAATCAAAGCGAACTAATTAAAGAATAAGTGGAGGTAGCAGAATCGAGTGTAGAGAAAGGATTAAATACTGATAAATAAAATAGAAAAAGGAAAGTAGGGGCGAAAGAATAAAAAAAAATAAAATGAAACCAAAAAACAGTAAACTTGAAAATTGGCAAAAGAATAAACAATAGTACCCAGTAAGAAAAAAATAGATAAATCAAATAAAATGAAAGGCAAGAAATCACATAAGAAATGAAAATTTATAATTAACCAGAGGAAATAAAGCAGACAAAAATACAGAATAAAAGACACAGAAAAATACACAAGATACGATTAAAGAAAGGAGATGAAACGAGAAACAAGAAAGGAGAACAGAAGAGAAAAGAGAACATAAAGTAAGACAGATAGGAGTAATATACTGAATAAGAAACATGAATATACGGAAAACCGAACAGGTGAAACATAAAAGGACAACATAAAAGAAAAGAAAGCGAACAAACAAAATAGCGAAAGGGAACAAGGAAAGAGACAGGGAAAAAGCTTAACGAGCTAAGATTGAATAAATATTAAAGATGACAAGAAATTGGGTTGCTGGAGGCCAACAAAGCCGATAGTAAGGACCGTATACCGGCAGGGCTTTATAAACATGGCCGCGAAACGCTGGCAACGGCTTTCCACTGGACTATTTCCAAGATTTGGGGTAGCTTCTACTACCGGAGGAATGGATGGAAAGGAGTGGTTTGTCCCATTTACAAAAAAACTGCTACGACTATCGCGGCATAACGCTGGTAAACGCCGTCTACAAAGTACTACCCTAGATCCTATTAAGCCGACTGCAACCGCACCGGTAGCACAAGGTTTCGTAACGAATTACTATACGGACTTCATAGGGGCACGCGCAACTACGGACTAAATTTTTACCATCTGATAGATCTTGCAGAAATGTCGGGAGTACAACGTACCCACGCATCACATCTTTGTTGATTTCAAAGCAGCAAACGATACAGTCGATCGAGACCCGAGATAATACACGAACACTGATTTCCGAATAAACTGACTGGACTGGTCAAAGGTACATTGGATCGAGTGCTGTGTTTTGTGCGCATCTCGGGGACACTCCCGAGTCCCTTCGAGGTACGGCGAGGGTTGAGACAAGCTGATGGCTTATCCTGCATGGTGAATAATATTGCTCTTGAGGAGATCATCGAAACGAGAGGCACGATTTTCACCAAGGGTAGCCAACCCCCAGACTGTGCAGATGACTTTAATATCATAGCCATGAACTTTGTGACGGCGCAGGCAATCTATGGTAAACTGAAAGTGGAGTCTAGACCAGGGCTTGAAAAGGGATCGCCGTGAATGCGAACTTTCCGCATTCAAACTCCGCTTTTTGAACGATCATTTGACTGTTTTTTGAATCCAGTCAATCTGCCGCTTGCGCTGCTGCCGTCTTACAATTCATGCGGCATCTCAGCAAAAGCAAACAGTCGATCTCCCGTTTTGCTTTGCGCTTTGAGAATGTAAACTGCAAACTGACTGGAAGCATACGGTGACGTATTTTTTCGTTTCTCTGTTTGTCTCTAAATCGGCTGCTCATAGTAATAGTTTGTCACCCGGACGTCAGTCCGACGCATGCAAAATATTCGTTTGTATTGGACGGAGTCCAACCGACTTCTTCCATGCACATGTAGTGGTTGTTTTTTTTTGTAGTATTGAATCATACGATTGTGCGGTTGCTTTTCGTTAGCGTGGTGACTGCCAGTCATTTGACTGTTTTGCAGTCATTCGCTGCTCCAAACGGTAAAGGCAACTTGATCGAAACGAAAATGTTAAAAAGCTTTAGAAAGCGTTCGTTCTACTGCGTGCAATCGGCGTTTAACTGAGCAAACTGCCAGTTGTGTTATGCATAGCGTTCGTATTCCACCACTAAACGGACGGTGTGAACTTGAATGCACGTTAGTGTTACTGAGGTAAAAAAAGGATCGGTCGAAGCTCTGGTCTAGACGGATTGGGCTAAAAATAAATGCGTCGATGACCAAAAACATGAAAGAAAGAGGCTGCGGACGTTATTTGGCGGAATACAAACTAAAAGCGAAGAGTGGGGGAGGCGTATGAATCACGGGCTTCAGGCACTGCTTGGAGAAGCTACAATCATACATGTGGGGAAAGTCGATAATAGGCTACGGTAGGCCGGACACGTCGGTAGGATGCCAGACGACAGTGCGACGAAAACAGTTCCCTTCAACATCCCCAGCCCACAGGTACGAGGAACAAAATGGCAGCAACGAGCAAGATGGCTCGACCAGGTCGAAAATGATTTGCGACTTCTGACACGAACGGGAAATTGGCGACGAGTGGCCCAAGAGGACCGCTTGAAACAAAACGAGCCACTGCGGTACTATGCTGCTGATGACGACAACAAGAAAATAGAATGGAATGGAAAGAGTTGAGAAAACATTAAAGGGAAAGATATAGAAATA
Organism: Sabethes cyaneus; assembly: GCF_943734655.1. NCBI lineage: Eukaryota > Metazoa > Arthropoda > Insecta > Diptera > Culicidae > Sabethes > Sabethes cyaneus. Next base: position 36,656,145 of record NC_071355.1, read on the forward strand.
TAAATGGCAATCAAAACGTCAAAAATCAAAAGAAAAAAATAAATGAAACATGAAAGCATAGAAAGAGACACGGAAAGTGGCATAATAAGACGTAAAAAATTAATAGAAAAAAGGCGCTAGATTCAACAGGAAATAAAAAACAGAATACGAAAAATATAAAAAACCAAGACAGAGCAAAATAGAAGAACAGAGCTTGATGAAAACGAAGCCTTGTGTATTCAGAACAAAACCGAATGCAACAATATATAGCAAAAGAATCAATAAAGAGGTTAGTTGAAAGAAAACATTCGAAACATAAACAGAGCAAAGCAGGATAAGAAACATGAAATGAAACAGGAGTCGAAAAAGAAAACCAAACAGGAAATCAGAAATCAGACTAAGATGAAAAATGAGATAGGAAGAAATATTAAATGAAAAAAGGGAATGCAGAAAACCTTAAAGCTTAATTTTTTTATCAGAATTGTGTTATTCCTGAATTCCTAAACTATTTCAGAATTTTTTAAAAAGTTCTGAATGCTTCATGTTTCATTTTTTCAAGCTTCAACAATCAGATTGAAAAATCGACTCAACCGAGGCGTGTGTTTTTTTCTCTCCCGTTTACGTCAGGCTGCTCCAGCCGTTCCCAAATCGGTTCTGTCCCAGCCAAGCCAGACTGGATGATGGAAATGTTACACATCGTTAGGTTACCGTTTTTCGGGAATAAATCGGTCGATTTCACCGCGTGGCGTGTCCTACAGCTAGCGTCGTCAATCGCTGACGACTCCGAACTCCGACGAATAGTAGAGGTTCGGTTCGGAGCGTAGCGTAGGTACGCATCGCTGCGCTTGACGACAGTTAACTAATGCACCCAAGCATGCAATCAACAAGAATTTTGCGCTCGTGCCATCATTCCCGGCCTCGGTCCCAGTCCCAGGGTTGTTTGCTCGTCGCGCAAAATATGACGGGATTCTTTGAGCGTGAATTGCAATTAGATATGGTTGTACTTTTTGGCAGTTAGCTCGTCGTCAATCAGTGTATCGGTGGCAGTTTGCTACCTTTGGTAGATGTTTACCAGCGATGTTGATACACCATGTGACAGTCATCATCATGAGGGCTCGGAAAATTCTACAAAGCTCTTGTTCTGATTTCCAAGATTCTGTTACCCAGCTTGCTTGCTCGCGCGTACTATTTGAAGTTATATTTTACCGTTTTACATAACCTCTACCATTATACTAATCAATTATTTTTTCTTTTATTTTCAGGTTCGTATTTATTTCATTCTGACGATAAGAGTCTATCCAATTTGGTTTAATCGTAAGTAGACTATAATAATAACTACTGAAGTCTGAACTACTGATAGTTTTCAAACGATTGGTACGGCCTTCAAATAACTTCTCAAAAGCTGTTGCTGTGGTAAGAAATTTAAAACATCTGTCAACATTAGTCAAAAGTTTGTGGGTAATCTGAATTTGTCACTTCCCGCAATTAAACTTCCGTTTACTTTTGCTACTTTTAAGTTGCACTTGTAAAACGATTTCCTACCGGCGGTAATGCTCCTGTAAACGCAGAAAAAGCAGACAGCAAACAGATTTATACCTACGTATATTGACATAACTGTAGCACAGCTCAACTCGAGGATGTTTACTTTCGAAGTGCAGCAGCACAAACTAATTCGCTTCGGGGAGGCAGGAACTACCGATAGGGTTCCCAAATGTAATCCATCTTAATAGCTCTGACCGTCTTGAGTTGGCTGTTTTCTTCATCTTTTCATGTACCTTGCACGGTGTGTCCACTGTTGTGAGTGATTTTGTTTGAAAAATGTAAATAATTATCCACGGTTTTACGATTTTAGATGTGCCTTGCTTTCGTCCATCAAAATGTAAAAAAAAAACTTTCTCTTACTGGAATGTAAAATTGACTCTGATGAACACCAAATAGTCGGTGATTCATCAGCGTCGAATTAAAACGATTCCAGCTAATTGTCTTTCACGCTTTTGAGCGAAATGCATTATGTGCAGCTAAGCGTGCATGATGCAGATGCTTTGTTTGAAAATCAAGTTTTGTGACGCTTCATGTTTCGCGTACTTTTAATAGTTTCTCTGTTCTACCCACCGTAACCGACGACCACTGTGCTAAGGATGAATTTGCATAACTTACAGCTACGTGCCATGGCAACCCATCCACTGTACATATACGTACATGGGTGTATGTGTGTCTGTTTGTGTCGGTGTGCGAATGACAGAAACCGCAAAACTTAACAACTCTACGTATGACAGTCCCTATATCGGTATGTACATAGGCTGCTGCCTGGTGCTGCTGCTCCGATCGGTATCGTCATGGGAAAGGGAATTTTCCGGATTTAGCTTCTGTTGCCTGCCTGTAATGTTGCTGCTGCTTCTGCCAGCTGGAAGTGCCATATCGGTTTGGTAGCCGAAGATAACTTTTCAATCTCATTTGGCGGAAGAACCCCTGGGGAGGGTATAGCAATCCTCCCTCCCTGTTCTGGTGGGTTCGTTATGGGGATGAAACCACAGATGCTGCTGCTTCTGCTGCTTGCTCTGCTAGTGGTGCGTTACTTACAGTTTGATTAAATAGAGCCCGAGCTTTGAATAACTCTTTCGATTGAAGTGTGAATATGTCATCGTGAAGGTGGAAGAGAAGCAGGAAAGGGGGATGCTTGGAGGGACGCTTTTTTTCGAGTTTCAATAAACGACATGATGAATAGTGTGTGTTTGCGGTTTTTTTGTTCGGATGAACAGGTCTCGCATGGTATCGAACATGAGCTAGCCGTTGCATATTTCTGTATCCACCGGGACTTGTGGACTAGTTTTCAATGTTTAAAAATTGTGTAACAGTACGCTTGACTCGAGCATAATAATGAACTCGTTCTAGTCATATAAGAGCTCTGGAGTCACAAATGTATTTTATTTAATCAATATAGAGGCGAAAAAAATGAAAACGTGTGCACAAAATCAGGGATGGCCCGATCACTTTGACTCAATTTTGATTCATTTGATAGTACCGCTTCAGCTGAGCAAAATTTGACAAAGTCATATATGGCACATTTGTAGAAATAGTTATTATCTACAATTTTGCTGAATGAAGTTTTGTTGTATCTTTTGTAGTTACGTTCATTTAGTTACTAATGTGGTACTAACATTGCAGCTCCCTAACTACAAAAGATACACCAAAACTTTATTCAGCCAAACTGTAGATTATAACTAGTTCTACAAATCTTCCATACATAACTTCTGTCTGTACTGTCAAATGAATCAAAATTGAGCTAAAGTGATCGGACCATCCCTGCACAAAGCAACTGTAGGGCAATGTTGCACTTCATAAATTCCAAAAACTTATGTTAAAACGTAACATGAAAATCGGATTATTTCTTAAAAGGTACCCAACCGAAAATGTATTTTTCAGCGCTAGCAGGAGCGGATATACCCTAAACAATGTAGTGTGGCACGTTGCGCCGTCTTGTTGAAACAAAACGCTGTTATTGCGCTTACCATCATCTGTATACGAAGATTCAAATAGTTGATCATCTACACGACGAACGTGAACTATTTCCGCGTACAAAATTTTATAAAACTGTGAGACTCTTCGACCATTCGTGTTTCGTGTCATTTGTGATTCGGCCATTTGTAGGTAATCCGATTTAATCTATATGCATAATATATATGCACTAGTTGAACCCGAATCTTATAATCCGGAAACTATAAATGTCTGTTCAGAATTCCGAAAACTGCGGATGCATTCAATTAGATAGTGTTTGCGAAGATCTTTAATCTTTGTATTAGTTCTTTGAGTTCTTATATTGGATAATATAGTTCTAAGATGTGGTACATAAAAGAGTCATAGCCGGAAACCGAAACAAATAGTTTTTATGGCTGGATTAGATTTTATTTAACTAAATAAAAACTTCTGGCTGTTTGCAACATTTATGTAGTCTGATTAGAGTAAAATGTTGCTTAGAAAATTCTTGATCGTTTGCTATCATCAACTCATTTTTTTAAATTTTGCGACTTGGTCCGGTCTGATTTAACACCGACCATATGATATCGCGACAATCAATCGAGTTGAGCAGCCGAGTCGAGCAGTCGAATCAAGCAATCGAGTCATGCAGTTGAGTCGAGCAGTCGAGTCGAACAGTCAAGTCGAGCAGTCTAGTCGAGCAGTTAAATCAAGCTGTTCAGTCAAGCAGTCCGGTCGAGAAGTTGAGTCGAGCAGTCAAGTCGAGCAGTTAAATCGAGCAGTTATGTTGAGTATTCCAATCGAGCAGTTGAATCGAGTAGTCTAGTCGAGCACTTGAGTCGAGCAGTCGAATCGAATGGTTTAGTCAAGCAGTCGGATCAAGCGGTTAAGTTGAACAGTTGAATCGAGCAGTTCATTCGTGCAGTCGAGTCGAGCAGTTGAGTTGAGCAGTCAAATTGAGCAATCTAGTCGAGCAGTTAAATCGAGCAATTCAGTCAAGCAGTCCAGTCGAGTAGTTGAGTCGAGTTGGGTAGTTGAACCCAGCAGTCGAATCGAGCAGTTAAGTCGGGCAGTTGAATCGAGTAGTCTAGTCGCGTAGTTGAATCGAGCAGTCCAGTCGTGCAGTCCAGTCAAGCAGTTGGGTCAAGCGGTTCTGTCGAGCAGTTTAGTCGAACAGTTGAGTCGAGCAGTTCAGTCGTGTAGTCCAGTCGAGCAGTTGAATCGAGCAGTTAAGTCGAGCTGTCGAATCAAACACTTAGGTCGAGCACTTGAGTCGAGCAGTCGAATCGAATAGTTTAGTCAAGCAGTCGGGTCAAGCGGTTAAGTGGAACAGTTGAATCGAGCAGTTCATTGGAGCAGTCGAGTCGAGTAGTCCAGTCGAGCAGTTGAGTCGAGTAGTCCAGACGAGCAGTTGAATCGAGCAGTTAAGTCGAGCTGTTGAATCAAGCTGTCAGTTGAGTCGAGGAGCCGATTCGAATAGTCCAATCGAGTAATTGAGTCAAGCAGTTCATTCGAGCAGTTGAGTCGAGCGTCGAATCGAACAGTTGAGTCGAGCAGATAAATCAAGCTGTCCAGTCATGCAATCCAGTCGAGCAGTTCAATCGTGCAGTTAAGTCGAGCAGTCGGGTCAAATAGTAAATCAAGCGAATGTGTCAAGCAGTTGAATCGAGTAGTTAAGACGAGTAGTCCACTCGAGCAGTTAAATCGAGCTGTTCAGCCAAGTCGATCTGTCCAATCAAGCAGTTGAGTCGAGCAGTCGAATCGAACAGTTCAGTCGAGCAGTTCAGTTAATCAGTCCAGTCGAGCAATCAAATCGAGCAGTCTAATCGACCAGTCCAGTCGAGCTGTCTAGTCAACCAGTTGAGCAATCAAGCAGTCCAGCAGTCGACCAGTGAGGTGGCTGAGAATACAACCCATTGCTACGAAAGCATGACGTCCTGTTAGGGACCTGTTTTTAGTTACCGATAAGCCTCCTATGACGTCCTGTCACGGGCCTGGCTTTCGGTACAGACATAAGCCTGAATAAATAGATTGGTTAGACAAAATGACCGAGAAATTTTTTCAATCCTCGTAAATTCTTGAAATTTGACATCCATTTCGGTATGGGTTTGGCCATGCTTTATAATGGCCATAAAGGTAGGACGTTGTTACTGGCAACATTTCCAGTACTGATTTCACTGAAATGGGCATATCTCGCTGGTTTCTCGACGGATTTTGATCCTTTTTTCGAATGCAATTGGTTTTATCTAAAACTGGCTGTTTAAATTTCGTCAAAATTTTGCATGTCCTGATCATTTTGTCTAACCCCTGTACATGCATGAGCAAATACAAATTAACAACTATAGTAATGCTTCGATTTTGTCAGCTTCCGATTTTGTCTACCCCCGATTTTGTCAGCCTATAAATTTTGTTTAACTTTTTTGCTTTTAAACATGATTTATAAAACTTTTCTGCCTGCTTGAAACTATTCTGATTCTCTGGGGAGAGTTTTTGAATAAAATGATGCCCTTCTGCGAGTAATTCGTGGTCAAAATTAGGGTATTTTTATAGTAAAAGTTCTATAGTTCCTAAACAAGCAAAGATATAGGTTCAGCAATGTTGTGTAATTTTGCTATTTGTACAACTTTGTAAAACAGGTCATACAACAACTAAAAAAATAGCTTAAACAGAGAAACTGATTTTAACGATTTTTCATTTATGAGAATCAGGATTTTTCTATCTTTGGTGAAGAGATAGAAGGTTACTGTCTTCAGCAAAATTTCTTGTAATAATATGCTGTGAAACTTTGCAGAACACATCAGTATGTTATATTGAAACTGAAGAAAAATAAATTTTTTATTGCACTTTTAGGGAGATTAATAAAAATTTGAATTCCGCTGGACGATAGAACTTTTAATTTTAAGAAACTCTTCCAAAGGTAATATAAACCTAAACCTAAAACCTAAACCATAAACCTAAAATCGAGTTTTCGCGCTCAAAGCTAACGCGCACCAAAACAGGCCAGTGTGCTGTGCCCGGTTCATTGAGCTTTCGGTTGACCAATTGAGGGTTAAAATTTAATTTTTAGTAGAAGTCTTCGATATTGCAAGGTTTTAAGTCTTGAATCTTGAAAAAGAAATTCGAAAAAAAAAATTCCCGATTTTGTCAGTTTCCCCATTTTGTTAGCCCAAAATTCAACATGGGGTTTACAAAACCGGAACATTACTGTATTAACAGAGAAAACAGAAAAATCAGAAAACAGGGTAAGCTAAAAACAGAGCATACTGAGAAATCAGAAAATAAATAAGGCAACAGAGAAAACAAGGACAGTAGAATACAGAGAAAACTGAGAAATCAGAAGACAGAAAAATCATAAAACAGAAAACAAAGTAAGCGGAAAACAAAGAAAACTGGAAAATCAGAAAACAGAGAAAATAGAGAAATCAGAAAACGGAGAAAACAGGGTGAGTACAAAATAGAGAAAACTGATATATCAGAAAACAGGAAAAGCAGAAAACAGAGAAAATGGGAAATCAGAAAAGAGAGAAAACAAGATAAGCACGAAACAAAGAAAATTGATAAATCAGAAAACAGAGAAAATAAAGATATCAGAAAACAGGGAAAGCAGAAAACAGAGCAATCAGAAAACAGGGGAAACAGGGAAGAAGGAAAACAGAGAAATTAAAAAACAGAGAAAACAGAGACATCAGATAACAGGGTAAGCAGAAAGCAGAGAAAACTGAGGAATCAGAAAGCAAAGAAAACACGATAAAAACAAAACAGAGTAAACAGGGAAAGCAGAAAACAGAGAAATCAAAAAACGGAGGAAAACAGGGAAGTTAGAAAACAGAGAAAACTGAAAAATAATAAAAAAAAACAAGGAAGTCAGAAAACAGAGAATTCAGAAAACAGCGGAAGCATTAAACAGAAAAACAGAAAAAGCAGAAAACAAGCTAAGCTGAAAATAGAGAATACAAAGAAATAGGGCAGAAAAAAGAGATTAAAGATCAGAGAATACTGAGGAAACAGGGTAAGTAGGAGACATAGGAAACATCATTTTTTTGTAGGTGCTCATTTTTTTGCTATGCTATAAATACTGAAATATCTTTTTTTCCTTGTAAGGACTTGAAAAAGTTTTTGTTAGGAAAACTTTTTTCTCTTCAATTTGACCATCTTGCAATGTCTGGAAGATTTCTCGGCCATATGATTAGGGGAACAAGGGGTAACAAGATCCGGCGGGGTAAGAGGGACCACATCGATTTCGTCAAGAAATCCTTAAATTTTCTACAAATGCCCCAGTATGTTTTGTTTATTAGCCTATCTAAACACTTTCGAGATAACCTGTGGCACTCGGCTGTATCCAACGTCAAAACTAGAATCAAAACAAACTTTTCGTTCGCAGTGTCTTCATGCGATATAATTTCAGCAGCATCAAATTTAAGGTTTTTCAGCAAAAAAAGTTATGTATTTTGTCGTTTCTCTTACCACTGACTTTAATTGGGCAATTCTTATTCTGCATGTGGCGGAAAAGGTATATAAAATAGTACGGATTGAGAGATAAAAGCAAAATAATGTAAATTGTTAGGTAGGGGTAAGACGGGCCATTTTTCACGGGGTAAAAGGGCCATACGTCATACGTGCTCATAATTGCCTACAGTTCTTCTGTTTAGTGTCTTAATAGATTTTAAAAATATTGAAATATTGAACTTTTTTCCTGTTAAATTTGACTAACTATTTTATTATTCTGACAGATACGCATTTTGTTTACGACTTGCAGGCTTCATCAGTGTCTTTTACGAAATAGAGTACACTGTAATAAAAATTATCCCTGAATTTGAGATCATCCTGTCTCCCACGTCAAAAGAAGCCAACAAGTGCCATTCGAATAACACAATCAATGTAAAATCAAAATTCGATGATTCCAATTCACATTTAATGTGTTGCCTTCTTTGCCTTCACCTAAAGTAAATACCCTTCACTTAAGAGTAAACGTCCTGCTGACAAATCGATACAAATAACGCCAAGAAAAGAGTAGATAAAAACCAGTGGAGTAAAATAACGTCTACTCTTATTTTCAAAATTTAACTAGTAGTAAAATTTCTTCTTATAGCTAGACACCTGCTAATTTGAACTATACCTTCTTTTAGCATGTACCTAAAAACCCATTAAGAAGTTGTTATTACTTAGTTAAAATATTAAAATTGTGTTTACAACTCAAAAGAAACCTTCAAATCTGCCACAATCCGCCTTACTCCGCCACGGTCCGTCTTCAGCATCTTTGGCTCGAGCAGCACGTTTCTCACAATTGTCCGTCTTACCCCTTTGGAGGTCCTTCTTACCCCAGCTGGTTGTGAACGAGTAATTTTTAGACGTTTCGAAAATTGATGAAAAATTACGGGAAAATAGATTAATTAATTCTTTATATAATTTTTAATGGTAGATAAATGAATGGTTTTCCATATGTGGAACAAGAAAAGGTGAATTTTCGTACACATTTTATGCTAGCAATTTATTCGCTTAGGGGGCCGTCTTACCCCGTGGGTATGAAATGGGGAAGGCAACTAGGAAGAAGCGCCCAACATAGCTCTAGCCATCCCAAGCCCCTACCTAGCGCCTCCACGTGGCCATACCTGGTAACACTTCAATTTGTATAATTGAGTAGCCAAGCTAGGAGGTGCGGGGTCGTGCGGTTTTCAGTTCCTAACCTTACAAATGTAGTTTTAGGCAACCATTAAACCACACGACTTTAATTTCAAGTATTATATGATTTATACTAATTTTTTTGGCAAACTAATCTATTTTCAGAGAGCGAAATAAGGCGCTATATCCTTGGCCAATTGCAGCCTGGCTTCTGGTCTAAATGCCATTAGTTCATCCCTGAGGGTCCGGAGTATCACTTAACCTTTATTAGCAAAGATACTCCCAACGACTGTAAATAAATCATTATCTATGTATATGGGAAGCGTTTGGTACGGGAGGTCCACGCTTTCTTCCTTCCCTTGATTTCAAGAAGTTTGATGGAATTAGGTATTTTTTCTAGTTCCACTTGATTCCTTGGAATTCTCTCTGCGGTACATGCTGCGCAGTTGGCCTGGCCGTTGACAAGAAAAATGATTGATTCAAGTAATCGTCATTTTCCAGTATGCCTTCCAGAATTGGCTGCGTTAGTGTGAGATTAGATTAGATTAGATTAGGGGGCCGTCTTACCCCGTCTTCCCCTATCTATCTTTAAAAAAAATTTCATTAACTTATGAGATGGCGTTTTTTGAGAAATCGATTTTTAATTTTTTGAAATACTTTTTTTTCAATTGTCAGTGAAATCCGACATATAGTAGCAATTAATATAAATATTTCTGCAGGAAACGTTCCTACTAATTTGAGAAAGAAATTTCAATCTGCGTGTCACTGTGTGGCGGGTGAAAGCAAAGCAAAAAAAGCAAAGCCTGGGTGCTACATTCCGTTCTCGAAACTTGACCTTCTGTTTTTATACGACAGACTTCGCAGCCAGGTGTTAGAGCGCAGGACAATTGCAGGGCCAGCTGCTACGATCCTATTGACTCCAACGGCCTCTCCCAGTCGAGATTCGAACATACGACGACTGGCTTATTAGGTCAGCGTCATACCTCGAAGCCAACTGGGAGGTGTACGGCGGGTAACATTCAGTATAATAATGAGGTGGAGCACAACAGCAAAATTTTTTGTGTTTAGGGGTTTATATTAACACCTTAAACTTTAAAATCGATAGTTCAATCACCACTAAAAGTAGAAATGTGATATAAAATGACCAGTAGTTTTTCACCTCTAATAATTATTTCAATATCTTTATCATAGACCAGCTGAAAACAAGGCTGACAATGGCTGTGTTGGGTTGCGGATGAAAGATGAATCTCTTTGTCCTGTAAAGTTTGGAAAAGGTGATGCCCTAAGGCATCACTCACCAAGAACGACCTACTGATGCTCTCTACCTGAAAACCTTCCAGGATGGAATTTCGGATTTAGGTTTTCCAGGAAAAAAACAAAATCCAACATATTCAACACACAATTTCAACAAATATTCATTCCACTATCACTTGTACGTAACACGAGCCGAGAATCTGACTAGAACCCTATGGCTTCCGCCTGTAGCGGAGCACAAGCTAGCAGAGAGCTAGGCAGCACCGCTTAGAACAGAACCGGATATGGCGCTAGACCAGCGGCACTGTAGGCAGCCAGACCGGCTGGAATGGCAGCAGAGGCGTATCGGGCAACTACGGGAGCAGCAAACGGTGTGGCCGCAACGTAGGGGGCCGCAATGTTGTGATTTACGGTGTGGGCATTGTAGGACGTGGCGTACGGTGCGATCACTCCGGTCGCGGCCAGCGGTGCAGCCAGTGGTAAAATTCCGGCGGAAACCGCACTAAGGGCACAGCAGCAGATGGCGACGAAAATCTGGCGGGGAGCAGAAGGGAGAGTGGGTGTGCGTTAAAATATGCTGTTAGAATGTTTGCCGCAACGGTTTGGCGATTTGATTAAGTTCGATTGTATCACTTACCACAACTCGAGTGTACATCTTGATTGGAGAATAATTGGCAGTTGCTTATGTGGAATACAGTTGAATCGTGACTGATATTGTTTGCAGGTTAGCACAGGCTATTTATGTAGGATAAAATGTGATTCTCGTGCCGAAAGTCCCACCCAACGGCTGCCGGCGGTAGTCCGAATCGAATCGAACCAGGTGACAAATATGCTGCAGTCCTCGGACTCGTAAAAGCACGTACCCTCAATGGTGGTATATGTCCGTCAACGAGGTGGGCATACTGTAACGATACGTGTCCGGCATGACAAACTGGTGGTAATATCATTTGTTGGTGTTGAGTAAAAGCAGTCAAAATCACAATCACAGAGCCTAACTATCATCTGGAGTTAACCTCAAATTTACGCTTGAGCACTGATTTTATTATGACTTTTCTTCTGTAAGTTTTAGTTTAGTTTCGAAAGATTCATCCAGTTCTTATTACTTGTCGCCGGATGTTCCGAGCGGGGTCAATTGCTAGAGCTAACGAATGTTCATCGAAATGCATATGACAATTTGCTTTATGCTAATTTCGATCCAAATTTTGCCTCACAGCTGTGAAGTCGCTGTTAACGAAATCGAATTGCAGTGCACGCTTCGGTTCAATTCGTGCAACCAGTTTAGTTTGTACAATATCAGGCAGGCAAATCGAGCCACAGTGGGTTTATAGTAGTAATTGGATCGATGTCGCGACTATTAGTCAGACAAGGTCAAGGAAGATCACGCACTGAGACTTATCGAAACTATTTGGGGGTGGGTGGCGGTGCTATAAAATGGTCTTTCAGTCGTTGCAAAAGACACAGTTTCTCAGCTGCAACCAAAGCGAAAATCAATCTAAACTCAACATGTTCGCCAAAGTGGTAAGTTCGGAAAATCTTTTATTTATTTTTCACCATTGGATGTGTTCTAAACGGATCCTAATCGGAACAATTTTCCCGTAGATCTTCTTCGCCGTTCTGGCCATCACCTTTGTTTCCGCCAAGCCACATTTACCGTTGGCCTACACCGCTGCTGCTCCGTACGTGGCCGCTCCGGCTCTGGCCGCCTACACTGCTCCGGCCGTAGCTGCAGCCTACACCGCCAGTCCCTATGCCGCGTTCGCTAGCTATCCGTATGCGGCCGCTTACTCGTACCCTGCCCTGCCATATGTGTTCTAGATCTAGCGTGCTATAGGAGTACTGTTGTTGATCTCGTTGAAATTTTCTGACCCTTTTCCCATCCTGTTCAAAAAAAATTGATACACTTTATAGAATTTCATGTAAAATTAAACCAAACGGTCGAAGAATGATCGTGCTGAACCAAAAAAATAAATCTACATAAATTGCAACACGAATTATTCGTTTGATTTATCATTTATTGAGGAAAATGTCATTACCTGCTTGGATAATATCAACTACTTTGCAAAAACGTTTTGTGGAATTCAAAACAACACTGATTTTCATTATCTGCTACTTAAAATAGTAAAATATAAAATATATTTTTTTTGGATTGAATTCAGTTGGTACCCGATTGTTGTACTAACTAAACTACTGGCGCCCGTTATATTGGGTAGATTAATACCTAGTTTTGTTTTTCTCCAATTCTATCTCTACTTTCGCACAACACACTCCTCTTGCGATGATATTATTTTTGTATGAAAGCTCTTTGTTTCTGCCATCGAGAAGATAAAGTTAAGTGTAATCTACTCAATCAGTGCGATTGAATGCCAATGCGTTGCCGACAGTCGCACCGCCAAGTCTTCTTGTGATTAACCGCCACGGTGTTTTTCCTTTTTGTTTACTTGTGCATGACTATATAGGCGGCAGAAGTTTAGTTAGTAAAACATTTGAGTACCAATCGAAAGAGCGTTGGTGCAAGTTTAACTTGCTGCTGCACAACCCAATATATTTTTGGTCTATACCGAAATTTTCCAGTTCATCCAATTAATCACTCTTCGCTTCAGACATTTCCTCCCTTTCCAAAAAAGAGTTTACGTCGTGACTGCGTATAGTCAAACACGAATAAATAAAAAGGATTAAAAGATTTCCGAAGAGAAGATAGGATTCTGATAACTCATGGCGTCCATTTCAAATATTTAAAGTTTACTGTCAGTTGTTATCCGCAAAGCTTACTATTACCCATCATGAGCAACATAATGCCACTGCACCATTTCGACGCAATCTTTTTTTTTTTTTAAGCTCGAAATGTTATGTTTACCATTTCAAAATACCGTTGTAATAGTGCTTCCATCCGGTCAACGATCCTAGTGAGAAAAACTGAAACGTGAATCAATTCTTCTTCATAGTAAGCCACCGCACGCTATGTTCGAAGGTACTTATTATTTAACTTACATGCACCTCAGATTTCTCTTCACAGGATGTTAGTATTGCTCAAAACAATTAGGGCCCTATTCTCACAGTCACTTCACCTCACCTCACTTCTTTCACTTTTCTGTCACCTCACCTTACGGCCCCATTTGATTTGTACAGTCACCAAGGTGAGTGGAGTCACCCAGGTGACTGTGAGGATCGCAAATTGTCACCTCACCCAAAAAAATTAGGTGAGGTGATTGTGAGAATAGGGCCCTTAGTTTAAAGAAGGTCTTAAAATTTTCTAACTTGGGTTTTTTACGAAAGTTAATTTTCAAGGTTATTCAGGGTTCTTCCCCTCTCAAGTGATCATATCTGTTGTGATTGACCACCTCCGATTTCAACCAATTTTAATATAATTGCTCATTCCGACTCTACATTCTATTTCTCTAAGTTTCGTATGGATTGATCAATCCTCCTAGCAGTGACAATTCCTAATTTTTTTAAAATTTTCGAAAAAACTCATTTTTCACTGCATGTCACTGCAAGGGGGATTGATCAATGCGTACAAAACTTTGGGACATTGAATGTGGGGTCGGAATGAGCAATTATACCAAATTTGGTTGAACTCGGAGGTGGTCGATTACAGCGGATATGATCACTTAAGGGGGGATGACCCCTATATAACCTTGAATATTGAATTTCGTAAAAAAAACCCAAGATAGAATACACTGAAGTCGCCTTTTACGCGAATTTCGGAATTTACGCGGTTTTTTACGCGAATTTCGGAATTTACGCTGTTTTTTTAACGCGAATTTCGGAATTTACGCGATTTTCGGAACTTACGCGGACTTTTTACGCGAATTTCGGAATTTACGCGGTTTTTTACGCGATTTTCGGAATTTACGCGGATGTGCTCAAAATGTCTATTTTTTCGCGTAGTGTTGAAATCCGTAAAGTTTTTTTTACGCGAAATTTTGGTTTTTTTTAATGCGAATTTTGGAATTTACGCGGTTTTTTCACGTGAATTTCGGAATTTACGCGATTTTTGGAATTCACGCGGATTGTTCACGCGATTTTCGGAATTTACGCGGATGTGCTCAAAACGTCTATTTTTTCGCGTAGTGTTGAAATCCAAAAAGCAAAGCCTGGGTGCTAATTCCGTTATCGAAATTTGACCTTCTGTTTTTTATACGACAGACTTCGCAACCAGCTGTTAGAATACAGGACAGTGCGGGGTCAGTGCTACGCTCCTATTGACTCTAGGGGGAAGGGGGGATGACCCCTATATAATCTTGAATATTGAATTTCGTAAAAAACCCAAGGTAGAATACACTGGAGTCGCTTTTTACGCGGTTTTTTACGCGACTATTTTTACGCGAATTTCAGAATTTACGCAGTTTTTTTACGCGAATTTCGGAATTTACGCGGTTTTTTACGTGAATTTAGGAATTTACGCGTTTTTTTTTTCACGTGAATTTCGGAATTTACCCGGTTTTTTAACGCGATTTTCGGAATTTACTAACATCCTGCGAAGTGAAATCTGAGCTGCATGTGAGTTAAATAATAAGTACCTTCGAACATAGCGTGCACCGTCGTCATGACAGCTAGTTCGAGCTAGTGAGACTAGTTAGTGAGCTAGTGAGTGAGAAATCATTCATTAAAGCTGGTTCTATACAGAATGGCTTCGAAGCGTTGTTATGTGAAATTGAATTTCACTCCGTAGTAGTATATGCTAGGACATACTGAAAATGCTTAGCATTTTATCGTATTTCGTATCTCCCACGCTCCCTTCGACAAATCTCCCACGCTCCCAGCTTTAAAAAAAGGCTATAGGTCTTTTTAAACAAATCAACATATTTCGCAACCAGTAAGAGATAGATAGTTATTGCATTCAGCAAAGTTGCTTATTTTAGTGTGTTCTACAACTTTTCTAAGGAAAAAAAAATTTTTTGGACGTATATAACAACAACAAAAGTTTATTTCATCCTGATAGGTGAATTCACAATTACTATAATAGTGTAGACAGATGCGATATATTTTATTAATAAACTTCTCCAATGGCATCACCCTTAAAAAGGTACGTATTTTTACGCAATAGACGAATGATTGCTTTTTGCGATTTAGTGGTGTAATTGGAAACGCACTCGACCAGCAGTCGATTTAATCTGTCGAGTCTGATATATGTGCTTGGAAGCACGCCAGAGTATAAAACCACCCCTCTTCTTCAACAGATGTTATCATTTGAACATTGAAAAAGGAAAAAGCAAAGCCTAGGTGCTACATTCCGTTACAGAAACTTGACCTTCTGTTTTTAAACGACAGACTTCGCCGCCGGCTGTTAGAGTACAAGATAATTGCAGGGCCAGTTGCTACGATCCTATTCACTCTAACAGCCTCTCCCAACCGAGATTCGAACATACGATGACTAACTTATTAGGCCAGCATCTTACCTCGAGGCCCACTGGGAGCTAATTTGAACATTGAACCTGGTTTAATTTGATGTCCTGAAAGTAAACAATTTCGTTAAAATTCGTATAAAACCACCCCTTTTTTCAACCGAGTAGATCTTCAAACATTGAATCTAGTATAAATTAATGTCCTAAAAGTAAAACGTCATAGAAAAGTGAGCGGTAATCCTTTCCTTTCGCCAGATTGTATCCATGTAGATACTGCAAGAATTTGTTTGGAACTGTGTTTTACAAGGAATATTCATGCATGTGACGTAACGTAGCAATTTTCAAAGCGAGGAAAATTAGCGACTCTCTTATCCGAGATTAACTTTGAATGTTTCATTTGCTGCTTTGTGTCAGTTAGTTGCCTGCAATTCTTTACATAGTTTCAATAGTCAAGCATTACATTTAGATTGGGTATGAAATGGGGAAGGCAACTAGGAAGAAGCGCCCAATATAGCTCTAGCCATCCCAAGCCCCTACCTAGCGCCTCCACGTGGCCATACCTGGAAATACTTCAATTTGTATAATTGAGTAGCCAAGCTAGGAGGTGCGAGGTCGTGCGGTTTTCAGTTCCTAACCTTACAAATGTAGTTTTAGGCAACCATTAAACCACACGACTTTATTTTCAAGTATTATATGATTTAAACCAGTGGCGACTCGTGGTGGTTTAGCTTACCTGTTCAACCAGCGAAAAATACAAATTAATATGCAGCTTTTTTTATTATCGAAATTCTATATTTTATTCATAAAACAAACATTAGGTGTATGCACGTAGCGCTTGCTATGTTGCGTAAACGGTGTATTTCGTGTATATGCTGCCGCAATTCGCATAGCAGTTCCGGTTTCTATGGAAGCGGCAGAGTAGCGGCAGTATAAATACGCAATACTCCGTATACGCAACATAACAAGCGCTACGGGAATACCCCTATTATTTAAATAACAACGGAATACGGCGGTTTACTTTACCAGCAAACCCGTCTCTGAATTTTAACTACGAACCTAAGACTTTCCGTTCAATTTACCTATTGAACCAAATTCAAGAATAACCACCACACGCACCACAAGCAATATGCGTAAGTTGTTCAATGCTGAAGATGAACGAGTTAATGAGAAAATTTTGCGAATAATGCATGCCATCCCCTTCGTACCAATACATTGTCCTGGTGCTAATCTCTAAAAGCAACGTTCAAGCGTCATATTGAACGTTTTGCTCATTAGCTTCGTAACTCGATAAAATGGAATCAAAGCGCAGGCCATAGGAAAATGGGGTAGTAAGTTGTTCAATGCTGAAGATGAACGAGTAATGAGACAATTATGCGCCCGCGCCTTCGAGTAAAAGCTGTTTCACATTCTCTTTTTATCTCCTTCGTACCCAGAATCAACACCAGGAATAATGTGTTGGTATATGCTTGTGCATTGAGATCAAAGCAACGTTCAAACGTCGTGTTGAACGGTTTGCTCAGCAGCTTCGTAAACTAAACTAATAATTTACCGAATTATTCGTATTGCATGTGCGTCGGTTCAAACGAAATCATGAACTAGTGATGAAAAAAAATTTTGTCGGGTTGAATTTTGTTGCCTGTCCTATGAACAGGTTGAACATGCGGACGAGTCGCCACTGATTTAAACTAATATTTTTGGCAAACTAATCTATTTTCAGAGAGCGAAATAAGGCGCTATATCCTTGGCCAATTGCAGCCTGGCTTCTGGTCTAAATACCATTAGTTCATCCCTGAGGGTCCGGAGTATCACTTAACCTTTATTAGCAAAGATACTTCCAACGATTGTAAATAAATCATTATCTATGTGTACGGGAAGCGTTTGGTACGGGAGGTCCACGCTTTCTTCCTTCCCCTTGATTTCAAGGAGTTAAATGGAATTAGATATTTTTTCTGGTTCCACTTGATTCCTTGGAATTCTCTCTGCGGTACATGCTGCGCAGTTGGCCTGGCCGTTGACAAGAAAAATGATTGATTCAAGTAATCGTCATTTTCCAGGATGCCTTCAAGAATTGGCTGCGTTAGTGTGAGATTAGATTAGATTAGATCAAGCATTACATTTAGATTAATTTCTTTCGAAAATGATGAACAAGACAAGGCAGGAGGGATCCGTAGTGATGTCAATGTTTATTTGACCGTTAACTCAGTATAAGGCAGTCAGGTACAAAACAATTTAATATTTTTCGAAACGATGGTTCTACAATTGATGAAGGGACGGTAGGGGAAAGAAATGAAAATTTTTTGGTGAAGGAGGGGAAGAGCGGAAAGGGAAGGAGGGGGGGGGAATATTGGTAGCTACGCTTGACAAGTAGTCATTTTGACTCCTACCTTTTGTCCAATGCTGGAAGGTGCATGAGTTGAACCAAGCTATAATCTGAGATTATAACCCTGGCGGGTGTTTTGGATTCGAATTCGGTTTAACTTACTTATATAGTAGCTTTCAGTCATGAAAATGAATAAAACATAGTAAAAAAATTATCAACTTACAAAAATTCGGACCTGCAGCCAGGCATGGTTCGATCACTTTGACTCAATTTTGATTCGTTTGACAGTACCGTCTCAACCGAGCAAAATTTAACAAATTTCTATATGGCAAATTTGTAGAACTAGTTGTTATCTACAATTTTGCTGAACAAAGTTTTGTTGTATCTTATGTGGTTATGGTGCTACAATGCTAGTACCTCATTAGTGACTAAATGAACGTACTAGTAGTGTAGCACCATAAATATAAAACTGAGACGGTACTGTAAATGAATCAAAACTGAGTCAAAGTGATCGAACCATCCCTGCCTGCAGCACAGTCAAGCCATTTTAACTTAACAATTTTTCTTCGTGATCGCCATGCTTCACAGGCAGGGACGACAATTAAATACACCTTCTCTTTACTGTGATTTCGATTACTTAATTTTTAGAAAAACTACAAGGCATACAGCCCTAAGGGTTGTACGAATGGGTGACGTAGGACTATATGTTTATAAGAATCTATGAGTGCCATTGTTTAAAAGAGAAGAGCGAAATATTCAGATTCAATTCTTCATTGAATGCAATGGTGGCTTTCAAAATACGTTGACGGGGGTTCATAAGTACAACGCCTGCAGCCATTGAGACATAGAAGATTTCTTTTAAAAATCACTTGTGTGTATCATAAAAGTTGAAATAGTAATGAATGACCAGCCCACAGATTATTGTATTAAATATGATTAAGCGTAACTTGACATGTTTCAATAATCTTACTTTAACTCGCTTGTGGCCTTCAAAAGGGCCATTGCTTACAAATAACATTTAAGCCAAAGCACGTTCATCGCAAATATGACGTGCCATTGGAATGTCCTTCTCTTTTGACATGAATGGCAAGAGGCATGAAAGTTAACGGCTTCGATGCACTATCTTTTGCTCCGAGAAGGTTTTACAGATTTCACAGCTTACCGCTTGTTACATAGCAGAAAATATGGCACATACGCAAAAATTTGTTCTATTTGTATGAGAGTCCCTATCCTTCTGCCACAGGGGTGAGGGGTTTCAAACCATCATAAAATAAATTCATACCTCCATAAATGTAAGGGTTTGTAAGCCCTGTGTAATCCAAATTTGTTTCCATTTGCTTGATTAGCTCTCGAGTTATGAGGAAATTTGTATTTTATTTGTATGGAAGCCCCCCTCCTAAAGAGAGGAGTGGTCATAATTTGCCATTGAAAAGACTCCTGCCTCCTAAAACCCTCACATGCGAAATTTGGTTCCATTTAGTTCTCGATTGATTGATTAGTTCTCGAGTTATGAGGAAATTTGAATTTCATTTTTATAGGAGCCTCTCCTCCTAAAGTAGGGAGAGGTCCTAATTCACCGCAGAAAAAATTCTTGTCTCCAAAAACCCCCACATGTCAAATTTGGTTCCATTTGCTTGATTGGTTCTCGAATTATGAGGAAATTTGTATTTCATTTGTATGAGAGCCCCCCCCCACCTCCTAAAAAGGTGGGGGTCCTAATTCATCATAGAAAAAATTCAAGCCTCCAAAAACACCCACATGCTAAAAATGGTTCCATTTAATTAATTAGTTTTCGAGTTATGAGGAAATATGTATTTTATTTCTATGGAAGCCACCCTCTTAAAAGGGAGTGGGGTCATAATTCCCCGCATAAAGAGGGGATGGGTCTCAATTCACCACAGAAAAAAAATTTGCCTCTAAATACACCCTCTTGCTAAATTTGGTTCCATTTGCTTGATTAGTTCTGGACTTATGAGGAAATTTATATTTCATTTGTGTGGGATGCCCCCCCCCCATCCTAAAAAGGAGAGGGGTCCTAATTCATCATAGAAAAATTTCTTGCCTCCGAAAACCCCCACATGCCAAATTTGGTTCCATTTGATTGATTAGTTCTCGAGTTATGAGGAAATTTATATTTCATTTGTATGGAAGCCCCCCCCCCTCTTAAAAGGGGGAGGAGTCATAATTCCCTTCCTAAAGAGGTTAAGGGTCTCAATTCACTGTAGAAAAAAATCCTGCCTCCAAAAACACCCACATGCCAAATTTGCATCATGCAATACTATCAAATGAGATATCAAATACTTATCTCAGACTTCTATAGATTTAAATGCTGGTGTCAGGTCACTAGATATTTCGAGAAATTGTTTTTTTTTCAATTCCTCTCCGTTCCAATTAGAATAAAAACACATATAGTGTAAAACAGCGCTTCTAGCGGCTGCGCTCAGACATATACAAACTAACGCATTCTTTTCGGTGAGCTGAAATGGATTGCAAATCCAATCTGAAACACTAGAATTTAATACTATTTGAGTAGGAAATCACGATTTTTGTTTAATACAGTGGACCCCCGTTCGTTTGAACGATTCCTCATGCAAACTAACGGGGTTAGTTTTTAATTTGAACAACTAGTAACCCTAAATATGCTGAAGTTTGTGTGAACTGGCTGCCCTGCTCTTTGTTATTGTTTTGGTGGTTTGATTCAGTTGGCAGTTGCAAGCCGCGAATATTTCATTTTCCTATCGGATTGCTACCATAATCGTTGGGAAAACGCAATGTGAAACAGATTAAACACACTAGATCAGTACAAACAAATCGTGTTTATGTGCATTGTCTGCATAAGCAAATGATGTCATATTGAGAATGACATTTGAACCATTTTTAGTTTGCACGTCGTGCAAACCAACGGGGTTCAAATTAAAAAGTGTTTAGATAAAAACGGGCAAACGAACGGGGGTCCACGGTATTCAAAGATAATAATGGTGCTTTATTCATGATTACATTTGTATTTACACAGCACTACACTGAATTTCACTGAAAATGCGCGATTTATGTCACAGCACCCGCGACAACAACTGCACTCTCACTCCCGTACATATGTATGAACGAGTAGAACAGCATTAAAACTATATTAATATAAATTAAAGAAACTTCTGATTAAGAAAGTTATTTACGAATTAAACGAAAGTGAGAAAAAAGTTAAGGGTTAAATTGAGGTGAACAACTTGCACCTATTTTTTAATGTTTTCATGGCGCGACTTCAACTGTGCAGCTAAACTTTTGCAATTCAATACTTTTTCTTTAGCAATATTTTCGGTGGGTGACATTTAAAATTGGTTCCCGCAATTGGTCTTAGCAAATTAGAGTATAGTTGAGTTCAATAATCAAGTCTGCTCGGCATTGAAGATTTCTCACGAAAAACATGCTCAACCTAGCTCAAGTTGATAAAATACAACCACAATGGCAGCTAAACCTCTACCATTTTGGTATTATATAAAACGGCTGATGCATTTCCAAGGCGGAATTGTAGACATTGAGTGAGAGTCGTCCGTAACCATTGAGGGAATGATAAGTTTTGATAATTGTCACCAAAGATTCAATAAAAATTTTGGTCTTGTAGAAGAAATTGTCGAAAATTTAAATTTGTCAGCAAATTAAACCATCCCAAAATATGTTCAGAACGTCCATCGCATAACCCTTATTGGCAATATTGTACTTCTCACATAAAAATTGTCTGATTATCACCATAAAACAACAGAATAGTTAATTCTATCCTTCATTGAATGAAAGTGGTATTATTATCGATCCCGGTATTCTCGTCAGAAATGTTCGGACAGTTCCTTCTTCCTTATACCATGGATTCAGTTTTACTGACCATCAACGTGCAGTCGACAATAAACCCTATCCGGTCATCTGCTTTTGCCGCCGCTACACTTTGAGTACTTTCCGGGGATAACCCATCCGCTGCTGGTCAGTTATTTGGGTATTGTTTGGCTCACAATTTTATATTCTACCATTTTAGAACATTTCCCGAACGACTTCGCTACAATAAAACGTGACGATTTGTGAGTTTCGCCTACACTCCAGAGCTTGAAATGGGGTCAATTTAGTTTCGAATTGATTGGTCACTCGGCCAGTCGGGCACAGAGGCTGGCTGTCTCGCTCGTTCGTTAGACTTCCAAAGAGGACCCGCACTATTGATTATTGGCCCCAATCGAGCAGTGGCCCAGCACAGCGCACTCATCAGCAGTTAATTTTCTTCTTGCATTTATTCGACCTCTCCACTCAGACAGAAAAACGGACTGCAAAACGCGACCGCTTTTAATTGTGATTAATTGACCTGTTTCTTTGTTCTGGACAGATTTATCCTCAGCCTCAGTAGGTATTTTAGGTATTTCTTCTGACACAATTCCAGAACAGCCTGCTTCCGACGTCAGTCAAAGTATCGATTTTTTTTCAACTGAAACGAACTGAAAGAATCGACCTTGCTTGTGCCTGGTAGGTAGGAGAAATAAGATTGAAATTTTGGCGCCGCCGGGCGGGAAAAGTAACCGAAACAATGGCGAAGAATCCGCTGCCGGAATGCTCGTTTATATTTTTCAATCTATATAAAAAGCGTCACTCGTTGGAAACTGTTCGTTACTCAACGCCAGCGCTGCTGGCCTATGCTACTGAAAGGAACGCACAGATTCATTATGTTTTTGTTTCAATGGGAAAAAAGTGACCCATCGACCCAACTCAAGCCCAGTCAACCCAACGCGTTTGAGTGCTCATTAATGAAAGAAGTTTGGAATTTTTTTGATGTTGTGTTGAGAAAGTATCTTTTTGGTTTGATCAATTCAAAAAACAATTATTTTTGTTAGTTGATTAATATTGAAAAAACATCTAATTTTAGTAAATAATAAATGTTTCCTTATTAAGTGTACTATTTCCGAATATTCAGAGAAGAAAAAAGGATTATTTTGTATAACTACACGTGTCTAGGTCAAATATCGGTTATTGAGAAATTAGGATGCGGTCGGCAAGACATGTATAATACATATTCAAAGGCTTTCAAATTAGTTGCTCTACCCGCTCTCTGGTATAATGGGTATTATCACATACAAATCTTCCTACATGTACATTGTACAAGCATACAAATTTGCATAAAAGCAATTTCACGCAGAAAAACAACCGATTCGGTTTCGGCTCTGTCTGGCACGGTTCCATGGTTATACTTTAGGAAATTAACCAAGTATTGTCTTATAAAACATGACATGGGGGCGTAATTTTCTTTGTTTGCTTTTAAAGAGTATCAGTAATTAAAATTTAATTTTGCGCAAAGTCGTTTAGCAATTTATTTCTCATTTAGCCATTTTTTACTTGAAGCATAATTAATTACCATCAAAATTGTCGAAAAATACTCCTTATAAATTATTGCAAATATTACGCTCGTGAATTCGAATTTTGGTTGATAAACTTGAGAAGATTTTAGAGCCTAATTTGCTTCCTTGTGGAACTTTTTCCTTCTCAGACTTATTTAAGCAATTTTTCAATTTCATTTTCTTGGTATTTCGATTTTTGATTCAGTTTTTCGTTTCACGAAACTATTTCAACCTCATGAAAAACCATCCAATTTAGGATAAGCACATGCATATGGCGCAATACACACCAGCAAAGCTGCTTCATCCCCGTTACACAGCATCGGTTGAATGTGGGATTCATAAAATTCTCTGAATTCCCTGCCAAGTATTCGTATTATTCGGTGACAGACGACAGCCCCAAACGGGCATGTTGAAGGGAAGAATTTTTTTCCCTCCCCGTATGAACGCGTTGTCACAATGTCAACAAAAAAAGGCATCCTCGAATTGCCACATTCCCATTGTGGCAGGGGATTCTCCTTCTGTTTGAAAGTTCGCGATATATACACTCTCGCGAGTAACTGTCAGTGCTAAATCAACTGACAAGCAGCACGTAGAGTGAGCCAACGGAGATTTCGAAAACTCTATTTTTCCACTTCATCAACCACTGCTGTAACAGGACTTCAATAATATCCCGACTTGACGTGTTGGTTTGGCGGGGCATATTTTCTTTTAAACGATTCCCTTCGAATGGCCTTCTGGTAGAATTGGTAGAAAATTTCCTCCCACTACCTATTTCTTTTGAGTGGCGTCATTTCCGCACCGCGAAACGACTGCTACGGAGGACTATGGAGAACAGAAACATCCGCACTCTGCTGTTGTTTGAAAATACCGCGATCAGTAAATTATGCCGGGAAAGCTTTTTCCAATGGGTGGGATTGTTAGAAAGCTGGAAAAGTCGTCCGCCGGTTCGCTCGCTCTGTGTCGTCGTGCACTGATATTCGATGCTTTTGTGATTGTCACTCAGTGAAATTTGGAACACACTAAAATCTAAAACATTGTGGACTCTGTGGCAAAAAAGGGTACAAAAAATGAAGAAAGACAATCAATTTAAGATACTTTTAACCTCAAGATTGCGGATAGAGGTCACGATTCACTAAAGGATGCTTTTAGGGCTGTTAGTGATTTCAACTCGTGGTGTCATATCATTTCCGTTTTGCTTTTATGCTTCAACGCGTGAAAAAAAATCTACAGACGAAATTAGAAAACGGACATTTCTGACAAGGAAAGAAAAATTTTTGGCTGTTGTTTGCCAGAGCGGTACTGCTTAGAGACATTTAGTCCGTTGCATTAGCTCCGTAATTGTTTTGCACTCTAACAGCCGGTTGCGAAGTCTGTCAATAAAGGCATGCTAAAACCGTACAGAATGCACTCGAATACTAATGCCACTTGGCGAAAAACTTATGAACCTTTTTCCACCGTTTGAAAGATCTTGGTCTGCGGATCAACTTTGCTGAAAATAGTATTTTTTTATTGCTGGAATCCCAAGATATACCGAGATAAAGTTAACGGTTCACAGGCGTTCAACAAAATACAACAGCGCGAATAACGGAGGGTTAACGACGGTTGAGTCCGTGGTTTTGTCCTAATTTTATTTGTTTACTTCAAATTTTGTGTCAATTTAGTCCTGCATTTGTAGCAATTTTGTCCAAATTTAGTCACGATTTTGCACATATTTTATATTAGTTGGGTTCAACTTTGTTCTGATTTTGTCTCGATGTTTCTATCATTTTTCCTCTCCATTTTTGGTTTCAATTTTATGCAATTTTTTCTCATAGGTATTACCAAATTAACTTAAACCTGGTCAAATTTTGATCCGATTCTGCCCAAGTTTTGTGCTCACTTTGTCGTATTTCATCTGAGTATTGCTTAAACTTACTTTTAGTTCTACGCATTTCATTCCAATTTTGTCTTAGTTTTGTACAAATTTTACTTCAATTTTGGTCATACGCTGCCCTAATTATGCTCCAATTCATGTCCCATTTATGTCCCAAATTTGTCGCAATTTTGTCCAAATTCAGTCTCGATTGCTACACAAATATTTCCTAATTTTGCTCTTATTTGTCTTCAGTTTGGCTTAAGTTTGTTCCGAATCTTGTAGTTCTTAGTCTGTCCTAATTTGGATTTTATTTTATACTAGCTGACCCGACAAACTTCGTATTGCCACAAATTAAACTGTGCTCGAGTTTTGCAGGTTTCTGAGGAGTTCATGGGTGGTTTAATATACAAATTTTCCTCACATTTCCCCCCGCCCCATTGCTTAGCCAGATAAAATAAAGCAGATAGCATTTAAATATTCGGCTGCATCCAAAACCCCCAAATTCAAATTTTGTTCCATTTGCTTGGTTAATTCTCGAGTTATTAGGAAATTTGTATTTCATTTGTATAGGAGCCACCCGCCCTGAAGTGGGAAGGGGTCCTAATTCATCATAGAAAAAATCCTTGCCTCCAAAAACCCCCAAATGCCAAATTTGGTTCCATTTGCTTGATTAGTTATTGAGTTATGAGGAAATTTGTATTTCATTTGTATAGGAGCCCTCCCTCCTAAAGTAGGGAGGGGTCCTAATTCATCATAGAAAAAATTCTTGCCCCCAAAAACCCCCACATGCCAAATTTGGTTCCATTTGTTTGATTTGTTATTGAGTTATGAGGAAATTTGTATTTCATTTGTGTGGAAGCCACTCCTCTTCAAGGGGGAGGGGTCATAATTCCCCTCCTAAACAGGCAAGGGGTCCCCATTCACCATAGAAAAAATTCTTGTCTCCAAACCCACATGCTTAATTTTGCTGCATTTGCTTGACTAGTTCTCGAGTTATGCAGAAATTTGTGTTTCATTTGTATGAGAGCACTCCCCCTCTTAGTGGGGGGAGAGGTCTCTAACCATCATAAGAACCTTTCACGCCGCTCAGTAGTTTTCGATTCTATAAGGAACATACAGACAGACAGAAATCCATTTTTATAGGTATAGATGAATTTTGCACCAGTTTTAACTAATTCTGTCTTAATTTTGTGTCAATTTGCTCCGATTTTGTCTAAACTTTGTACTATTTTTTTGGTTTTGAATTGTATTCTAGTTTTGTTCCATTTTTCTTTTAATTATTTTTCCAAATTTTGTTCTATTTTTTGTCTTAATTTTGATCTAATTATGCCATAATTGTGCTCTGATTTTGTTCTAAGTTTGTCCTTATTTTTTCCGAATTCAATCTTATTTTGTTATCTTAATTTTGTTCTACTTTTGCCCCCAATTTGCCCTAATTTCTTTCCATCTTTTTCCTATCCTGTCGTCATTTGGTCTCTCGCAATCGCTTAAATTTTTCCCTAATTATCAAATTAACGCAAACTTGAACTAATTTTAATCCGATACTGTCTAAATTTTGTCCTTACTATGTCATATTTCGTCCTAGGTTTGTTTAGTTGAGCTTTCGTCTAATTTTATGTATTTCGTTTGCATTTTGTCTTAATTTTGTTCAAATTTTACCTCAATTTTGGTCCAATCCTGCTCTAATTATGGTCCAATTTTGACCTGGTTTAGCACATGTTGGGTCTTAATTTTGTCTTACCTTCGCTGCCTTCGTTTGTAGGCATTCCTAGGTTAATTTTCGTTCCGTCTCCTGCTGTTATATCGCCATAAGGGGGCCAATCGAAGAACTGCTTTCATGTGACCACCTCGCGCTCGTTGGTGGCCAGGTTTCCCTCCTCGTTTCCTCCTTCGATCTCTGTCCTCCTTCTGGCGCTTTTTCCTCCTCGTGGTCAACTCATTCCGCGCTTGTCGATGCTCAGCCAAATTCTCCCTCGTAGCAATATTTAGATAGTTTTTCCAAGTTTTGTTTTTTTCTTTCCATCGCTTGTTGGCATTTCCCGTCAAACCAATCATTTCTTGCACTCGAAATATACCTACACCCTTGCACCGAGTGTGTCTTGCTCCATCCGTATTCAAGGGTCAAGGTAACAAAAAGGTAGAGCTTCATCCGGTACACGCGCGTAGTACACTCGCCTTAGCATAAATTGTGCATCGCGCGCGTAATTTTAGCAACGGCATCGTATTCGGCCTATGCGAATCGGCACGTCTTTTGTTATGTACACTACACCTTCCCCCCTTTCGGAAGAATGGTGAAAGCCATTCTTTTTATGTTATTCCAGGAATTTTTTATAATTGGCTACAAATCTTGCGAGAAGTTCGAACTAGACCAGTTGACATCGACCCGAGCGACGACGCTTTGCGGAAATTTGGACTTGATAGGACACCGGGACGCATCGACCTTAATTCCATAGAAGTTCTCATTTTCTTCGCCGCAATCGAGCCATTCCTGCCAGTAACACTTAACAGTCGTCCTGACCGTGTGTGTTGCTGTAGTGAGGGGGCTACCAAAAATCCCCTCCAGGCAAGCGGCCTATCGCCAACTTATATCCCACCGTTGATTCGTTCCCCGTTTCTAGCTTATCTTCATCCAACCTGCTCTTGAACAGCATGCATGATGTACAGCACGACAAAATCCACGTGTATTACCAAAGGCGTCCAGGACTATCTCCTAGTCTGTGCTAATAGTCCGTACTAAATAATTGTTTTGGCTGAAACCTTGCTTGACGAAAGAACCTCCTCAACACAAATGTTCGGACTGAACTATGACGTCTTTCGCTGTAACCGGAGTGTGAACAGACGCAAATCAATGGGCGGCAACTTTTTATTAGCAGTTCACCGCCAATTGAAGGTCTCTGTCTTGGAACAATTTGGAACAATTTTGATGACTATAATATTATCCGATTGCTCTTTATACGTTTGCGTCGTCTATTTCCCACCGCATCGGGTAAGGGCCACTGACAACATGCTTATTTTGGGTAATAAAGGAAAGCATTTGGTTGCTTCTCGCGTAAACGAGGTCGAAAGTCAGTCGGTGCCAAAAAATAAAGAAAGTTAGAATACCACTTTGCGAAGGGTCAATCCCGGTGATAGTAGTTAGCAACCATGCCTTTTACGCCGAAGACCCGGGTTCGAATCCCAAACCTGCAGACATCACGAATGATCCAAGCTGTTAAAGTAATTACATTCAAACAAACAAAAAAACGTTGGCGATCCTTTGCCGAATCGGTCCTCCGGGGTAGATTTAGAGGTAAAATACTTGGTAAGGAAAATTAAATATATTCTGTAGCGCAGTCGGGTGAAATTCCAAATGCAAGTGCGGATTTGTTTGCACTTAGAGATTTTTTAAGCAAAACTTGTTTAAACATTTGGTAGCAGCATTGTTGCTGGGCGGAATAGTGTTGTATTCTTCGAGCTTCGAAAGGTTTGTTTTGAAAGCGGTAGATAATTGTATTCGCAACAACAAACGTGGTTGACGGATTAAATATTAAGATATTAAGATTGAGCCAGGAAAAGCTAATGGCCAACTCGTATTGAAGTTGAGTCGGCGAGAGGGTCATGGCCAAAGTATATCATGTTTTAGCCTGGAGAGGCCCATGGCCAATTCTTATGAAGGTGGAGTCGGCGAGAGGGCCCTGGCCAACGTATAAAAATAAGTCGGGAAAAGCGCATGGCCATTTTGTATTAAAGTTGATTCAGTGCCATGGCCATGGACAAAGCATAAACAATACGATTGAGCCGAGAAAAAAGTCCATGGCCAATTCGTATTAAAGTAGAGCCTGTAAAAAGGCCACGGCCAACACATCTTAAGCTTGAACCGGGAAAGACCATGGCCAACATTTACAGAATTGAGTCGGGTAAAACCCGTGTAAACCAATGTATATTAAGGTTGAGCCGGGAGAAGACCATGGCCAACGCTAATTGGGATTGTGAGTGGAAAAGTCCATTGCCAGGGCATATTGAGCTAGAGTTAGGAAAAACTCAGCAAATATTAGTGAGGGATGACTCGGAAAATACTCAAGGTCAACGCCTAGGAAGATTGAGTCGAGATGAATCTAAGGCCAATGTTTAGGAAACGCTAAAACGTTGGATAAGTATAATAACGTGACCATTGACTTCAGGAAGGTTCATAGACGTGTAATATTAGAGACAAGATATGGTAGTTACTGGAACGGATATGCATGCCCCAATGAAGATGTTTGGCCATGTATTATTGTCTATTTTGGGTTGTCACATTAAAGAACGGATAACTATTTTGCTGATTTGTATTAACTCTCTTAACGAATTTCAATATAACGAACACCCATGTACAGACAATATAAATAATCTATAATTGACTTGAAACAATATTATATATAGAATTCCTAATTTAAGCAGGGAGAGGATGTGGCATCCTGACATTTACACCATATTACAGGGTTTGCCTGGAATGTCTAATGTGTGCTGTTTGCACGTTATCTGATGCTGAAGCTGAATCGGCTGCAGTCAACGTTCCCGAAGGACTAGTTAACCTCGACACCGTTGAAATTACCTCAAAATAGTTGTAGAAGCAGCACGTAAGTTGAAGCGATCCTTCTCCGCTGGGCACGATTTCTTGGTATCTGGAAACAATCCTTCATGTTCCCCGTTCATAAGAGTGGTGATCGCCGAAATGTACGGAACTACAGAGGTATCACAAGTCTGTTGGCTCCAACCTTTTTGAAATTAACGTAAGCAGCGGAATTCTCAATCGTAAGAACTATATATCCTTCTACCAGCACAGGTTTATGCCTGGGCGATCGGTCTCAACTAACCTACTCGATTTCACCTCCACGTGCATTGTGCTACTCGAAAAAGCACAAGTGGACGCAGTATACACTAACCTGAAAGCTGCATTTGACCGTATCGACCACCGTCTGCTTCTATGAAAACTTCAGCGACTGGGGGCCTCACCGGCTATTATCGTGGATTAGTTCATATTTATGCGACAAAGTCTTGCAAGTCAAACTAGAATCTGCCGTTTCATCTGTGTTCACCAATAAACCTGGTGTTCCCCAAGGAAGCAACATGGGACCTTTGCTCTTCATTCTATTTTTGAACGACGTGACTACACTGCCTGAAGCCGGATGCGCACTTATTTACGCTGTCGACCTTAAATTGTTTCTTCCCGTGCGCCGCTGCTCCAGTGGTTTGAATCGTATCTGTCGATTCGCCTCGTGAATGTATTTTATCTATGGGTTGCTTTCGCCAGCTATTACTGCTTTTTCCGGAATTCCACAAGGCAGCTATCTCGGACCGTTGGTTTTTCTTATTTATTTTAGCGACGTCACCGTACTGCTCCACGAGTTGCATTCGCCGACAACTTGAAACTATTCTTAAAAGTCAATGATTCATCGAACGCTCCCGCACTCCAGGATATTTGCTGGATGGTACCAAAAACAAGCGTTTGACTTATGCAAAGTGATTACGTTCTTGAGAAAGCTGAATCCGATAACGTCCGAATATCGAATATCAAGTGTATCTCTACGTCGTTGTGTAGATTGCGGACTAAAAAATGACATTCAAACAGCATGTTTCGTTCGTTGTCGACAAGGCTTGCTGGAACCAGCCTGGAAACCCTGCACACACGTCGTCGGGACGTATTCACAGTTGTCTTCATAGCAGCGTTTTTGACGTCCCGGATTGACTACCCTTGAATCCTAGAAAGACTCGACATCTTAGCTCGACCTCGCTTAACACGGAATAGTCCCAACTTTAGAACGTGGTTGATGACTTTTTTACAAAAATATTTGCTCTGCGAGTCTTGGTTCCTGAGATACGAATGTTTGAAGTTATTATTGCAACCGAACGCAATGCAACCATGAAAACATTCATTACCGAACTGGCAAAACGTTTCCCCATCAGTAAAGTGATAAAATGGTTCAACAATAATTTGTGACCACTGTTTGTCACTGTCCCGCCGCGCCGTTGGGGGCGTTGTCCAGCAGCAACCCCCTCCCAGCTCCAACACCCGAAAACGCAATGTTGAACTTCGAACAACTTTTCGAATACCGCTTGGCGACCGCATGGGGATGCTTGCGATGGCTGATGAAGCTGCTTTCATTAGAGGTAATCCCCTAGTTGGTGATGAAACAAGTGACGCATGCATTTCATTTCGTTTCGCGTACGTCGTTGGTGGGTGAACCTTTTTGCTATGGCAGGCAGGCAGTAACAATGCAACGCGCAGCAGTGCAGTGCAGTGTGGCGGCGCTAATGACAATAACAACTACCACATCCAACCAAACCAAACGGCTAACAATGAATGGCTCATCAGGGACCAGGCGATGACGACGACAACGACAACGACAACGGCGGGCACATGAATGAATGAAATGCATTGGAGCCAGATAGCCGCCGCCCCGTCATCATCATCATCCAGTGTGTGTGGCCAGGAGGTGAATCTTGCTGCTGTTTTGGCTGTCGTCGCTTTACAATCGGCCTTTCTGCTCGGTTGGGAAACATGTGTGTGGAACGGGAAGAACGAGGGTAAACATTGCATTCTCTTTTAGCAGACAATAGCGGCCTTCATGAGAGGCACCCGGAGTGCATTGTGATGCAACTGACGATGCGATGGATGGATGGATCGGTTGCGCGGTACGGCAGCAGGATGAAAATTGTGTCCTTCGTTGAAACGACCGACGACGGGTTTTCGCCTTCAGTTTAAACGGGAATGGTTTTCTTCGAGATCTGTTCAGTGACAAAATGCAAAGCCTGACTGACATAGTGGATTCGCCAAAGGGTCAACCGCAGCGAAAGTTCCTTCGTGACGTGAGCCACAAGCAACGCAGGTCCAGTTGAACAATGCAACAATGGTGCAAAGAGAGGTACCGCTTTTCCGAGAACCACCGACGCCGTCGGGTTGTACTTTGTCCCGAGGGAAAGGCCGCGCGTTCGCTGCGAAGAGGTCAGGTAGAGAGCGACTCGATTGTTACCATACCATCATCCGTCCGGCTGGAGACGAGCGAAGGAAGTGGGATCCCGAGCTTACCGGGGTTGATGTTGTATACAATTGTTGAAATGTTTTATTGTCATTGTTGCTGCATGCTTGTTCTCGGTCGGGTTGTTGGCGTGGCGCTTGGAAGCTCGCAGAGGTCGCGACGTAACGCATGCGTTGCGGTCTAACACGACGCGACGGGGCAGGCACGTGGAGAGGACTTTTTTTGCTTTGCTTTTATTTTGTCTTTTATTTTGCCACTTTATGTCGAGTATAGACGCCGGAGGTCTATTGTTATCGGGCTGAGCGAACCGTATGGACGGAACGTCGCGTCGCCTCTTCGTGAGGCAGGAAACCGTTGACAGGAATCGTGATGACTTACTTCTACCGGATGGCGGAAAAATCATACAAGGTTACTGCTGCCTGCTGAAGCCGTTGGAGCATGGGTGAAATGTCACTGTCATTTCATTTTTCAGTTCCTTTACCCGTTTGGCTGCTCTTCCTTATATTTATCTCTAGCCGAGATAACTTCCTTTTCATTTTTAATCATGAGTATGAGTGCCCTAATACAGCATGGCAAAGACATGCTAGAAATCGTGTGCTTTTCAGGTTTCACTGTTATAAGTGCGGAGACATGCACGGTACTTGATAGTACTTCAATCACATAAAAGCTAACTGTTTGATGCTAGATAGGAAATTGAAATTGCAAATCGGAATATGTTCTCTACGTTAATCACAGAAAATGTCGGAGCTGTAGTTGTTTATGGCAATGTATTAAAATGAATTTTCTTACTTTTTTTCAAACCCCTGTTGTTCTTCATGGTTTACAGAACCATGTGATATGTTTGTTGTTTAGTTGCAAATTCAGGAAATATCACATGGTATAAATCACAAGGTTTGCTACGAATTTTCCTTTTTTTTAAACAGTCGGGCCTCTTGTCGAACGAGGGGTCCACTGTTTCGGAATATTAAAATTCCAATTCTCATTTTTAATCATGTTCAATAAATGAAGTACAAAAGTTTCAGTATTTAAAGATCTCGTGTCAGCAGTGGCCCCGTTTCAACGAGAATTACTTATAGTATTTCTAGAGTGGAACAAGACGGGAAGTAACAAGAGCGAAAAACTTTGTAAGGGCTTATTGAAACTGTCCTTAGTAGGATCGTAGTTCATTGCAATACTTTTTTCATCACATCTATCTCTATTTCAATCTCTAAAACCCTTATATGAGCGCGCAACACGCATTTAGTCTCCGCCATCCCTGGCAGAGTTAATTTATTTTTTACTCTTCACCAATTCTCTATGGTCCAAGGGTTACGCACAATCGGCGAATCATGGGGGCCTAGCAGAAAAGATGGCTCTGAACCCGGTTATAATTGGCTCCCTTTATAACCTAGTTCGTCTCACGGATCTTCTGGTTTGACAAAAAACAAACCTACAAACCTAGTAAGTGCTGCTTCAATGGCCCTCCTTTAGCTAATTTTCCGCTCTTTCTAAAGTGTAAAATTAGCTAGACTTTGTGCATATTTTCCTAAAAATCAGTGCCTGTTTCGAACTGGTTACCGTCTTCTTCAAATATCGCATTCTGCTATAAATAATGCAAAATAACATATAACTATTTCAGATATTACATAGAAATTGCACAAATGTCACACAAGTGATATAGAAATGAGGACGAAACGGTGCTATATAATATGTCACACCAAAATAATACAAAAACGATGCAATTACACAATTACACAAATAACATAAATTTGAAAACAAGATTACACAAAAATTACATGATAAAAATACAGTAATGTTCCGATTTTGTCTACCCCCGAATTTGTCTGCCACCGATTTTATCAACTTTCTATCCCGATTTTGTCAGCCTATACATATTGTTGAACTTTTGTGCTTTTAAACATGATTTATAATACTTTTCAGCTTGCTTGAAAGTATTCTGATTCTCTGAGGAGAATTTAGAATAAAATGATGCCTTCTTGCGAGTAATTCGGGGTCAAAATTAGGGTATTTTTTTTAGTAAAAGTTCTATAGTTCCTAAACAAGCAAAGATAGAGGTATACTATATTCAGCAATGTTGTGTATTTTTACTGTTTGTTCAACTTTGTAAAACAGGAAAAAGTCATACAACAACTACAAAAACAACTAAAATAGAAAAACTGATTTCAACGATTTTTAATAGGATTTTTCTATCTTTGCTGAACAGATAGAAGGTTACTGTCTTCAGCATATTTTCTTATAATAATATGCTGTAAAACTTTGCAGAACACATCAATGTGTTATTTTGAAATTGAAGAAAAATAAATTTTTTAATTGCACTTTTAGGGAGATTGATCAAAATTTGCATTCCGCTGGACGATAGAACTTTTAATTTTAAGAAACTCTTCCAAAGGTTCCATAAACCTAAAACCAAGCTTTCCCGTTCAAAGCTAATGCGCACCAAAAAAGGTTCTGGACCAGTGTGCTGTGGCCAGTTTATTAAGCTGTCGGTTGACCAATTGGGGGTCTAAATTTAATTTTTAAATTTAATTAATAATACCATACATAAAATGCCACAAATATAACACAAAAATAATTTTAAAAAATACAAAAATCACACAAAAAAGGCCACAATTGACGTAAATATGTAATTCAAAAAGATACAAATATGATGCAAAAAACATTCAAAAATAAAATTACATAAAAATACAAATTTGGTACAAAAATAACACAACACATTTGCAAAAATGACATAAAATAATACAAATACAAATATACAAATATGATATGAAGATGCAACAAAAACTATGCAAAAAGATATAAAAATGACACAAAAAATGCAATTTTGGTGCAAAAGGAATGGAACAGTGATACAAAATGACACAAATAAATCACGAAAAAGGTAAAAAATGACATAAAAGCTACACAAAAAAGATACAAAAATCCTTTCAAATCTCGTTAGTGTGAACGTTAGTAGTTAGTAGCGTTACTGTTAGTGGACGTTGTTGGGGAACGTGACAAATCGGTCTTTAAAAAATAAAAGGTTAATTGAAATTTTAGACTTAAAAAGAAATGATGTTAGTTCATGCTTTGGATGTAAAAGAGAGGACGGTATTTCAAATTTTGTATGTAAAAAAACAGGACGGTAATTCAAATCTTGGACGTAAAACGAGAGGATGTTAATTCAAATTTCGGACGTCCATCAGTCGACGTAAAAAGAAATCACATAAAATAATTAATTCTAGACATTCTAGAGTAATATAAAATTAACGGAAAATGACCTTACAATGGTACATTTACGACACAAAAATGAATCGGGTGACAAACATGCACAAATAGATACAATAACGACTTGTGGTTAATACAAAAAAAAAAAACTTCAAAATGACACATCCTAATTTCATGACCAAAAAGGTACAAAAATAACACAAATATAACTGCAATGTAAATTAAAAATGACACAAATATGGTATGTTGTAGTACATTCAAAAATGACACAAAAGGAATACAAATATAAAACAAAAATGATACATAAATAACACAAAAACGATAGAATTAAAAAAAATATACAGAAATGTCACATGTATGACAAAAACCTGATTTAATCCACCTAGTGGTGAAAGGAACCTTTGTTATACCACAGACAAACAGACATAACTCTTGGAAGAAAAATCAACAAAAATTATCGTACCTCACATTTAGCCTGAACACTAGCACCATCTATGATCGACATTCCCAAATATCAAATAGCAATATGGGTGTCCCTCGAAGTAGCAAGTATTTTTTATGGGGAATTCCCCTTCTTTCGTCAAAAAGCGCCACTTTGACCAAAACGGAGACATTCCCAACTAAGCCCAAATTTGAAATGACGGTTTTATCGGTACGATGAATGGAAAACGAGTGTTATGTCTGTTTATCTGTGGTTATACGATCTTACTTGCTATTTGAGATAAAAATCGACACGTTTGGCTTACATGAAATATTTGGAAATTGAATAAGTTTACAAAATTTGAACCAAATAGAAGCATTTAAAAATTTTGATAGTTCCTTTTCTCATGAAATTGCTGTAGGTACTGTAGGGTTACAACATGTGTAGGTTTTTGAATGCCGTATTGTTATAAAGTTACAAATCGTATATTACGTATATACTAACGTATATTCTTCAGTAAACTTGTTATGAGCAAAATGTCAGAATTATTCAATGCATTAATACTTTAAATTGTTGGGAAACAAGATTAGCATAAACCGACATCACAGAAACGAAGCAAGTAGCATGCGAGGTGTACCGCAATTGACCCCAACTGGAATTTTCTCTACCAGCAAATGTAAAATGTTTAAGATGTATCCGTCTGTTGGTAATCGAGTAATTCGGGGTCAAAATCAGGTTATTTTTTACAATTGAAGTTCTACCACAGAGAACAGACATCCATTCAGGAACAAAATTTTCCGGAATTCTTGGATAAAATTTCAAATTAAAATCATCTAATATGCTAGTGTCACCACCACTATGGTTTCCCAACTAAATGATTCTTTTGATTTGCACACTGACAACCTTTGGCTTCTCTGGCGCTAGTATATATGGACGGGCTGGTACCGAATGGCCGAAACACAAATGGCCGAATCACGAATGGCCGAAATCCAAATGGCCGAATTTCAATAACAGTCACAGAAGGCCGAATCACGAATGGCCGAATCACGATAGGCCGAATCATGAAAGGCCGAATCACGAATGGCCGAATCACGAAAGGCCGAAATTTTTCGGAATGCCTAAATAACTACTCAATAAAAAACCATGAATTGGCAAGTAGTAGGCTAGTAGTAGTAGACAAATAACTTTAATCAAACAAAAAACAAACTACTACTATTAAACAAACAAAACATGCTTTACGAACGCCTTTGTTTAGCGCTTAATAAAACCGCAACTGCGTCAACAAAATTTTTGCTGCTCATTTTGTGAGCATTAACACATTTCGAGTAGATTTTTTCGTCTATTTCTCGGCGCGAATTCGGATCATCCCCTTGAAGAATTCTAAGGATGTTCCTCTCTATCGCCTTTTGCTCCACCCGCAGCTCTGTGATGATCCTAGTCATTGACAGGTGATGGGAACCAACAATAGTTGCGTACATTACCTGCTTGTTTTTATTGAATAGTACCCCATCAATGGAAAGCATCGGTTTTCCTCTCTGTGACAACACAATTTTGACGACAGGTGGACTTTCTTCATCGTTGAAACCAGCAACATCGGATGAATCGCCGGATGCACTCATTTTTCACAGGACAACTACCAACTACCGTGCGGAAAGCAAACCGTGTTCAACAACAATGGACACAACTGTTGGCTTTGCTATGTGCGGTCAACAAAGATGGACACGGCGGGATATTGAATGAAATATTTCGGCCGCTTTAGTGATAGGGTGATAAACTTGTGTTTACCTGGTTTTTATCTCATATTTCTTAATTATAAATACATCTTCATTATAAGGTGCGAGACGTATTTACCGTGTTAGTAGCAAATGTTTCCAGCAGATGATTCAGGGCGAGACGGCCGTAGGCCGCGAGTGTGCGCCGGTGACCCGCCGTCGGAAGCGCCGGCCACTGCGGGGGGGCAGCCCCCCTGCAGAAACCACTACTATTTAGGTGCATGCATTTTCCTAGGTTTACTGTCTATTAGGGATTATCCCTTAGTTAAGTCCGAACGAGCGGCAGCGAGTAAGGACAGCATGTACCCAACGTTTGCGCAGGTTGAAGGCTATGAATATTTTCGTTCAAATATGACATTCGGCCATTCGTGTTTTGGTCATTTGTGATTCGGCCATTCGTGATTCGGCCTTTTGTGATTCGGCCATTCGTGATTCGGCCATTTGGTATATTATGCCATTCGTTATTTCGGCCATTTGTGTTTCGGCCATTCGTGATTCGGCCATTTGTGTTTCGGCCATTCGTAGGTAATCCATATGGACTATAAGCGTTATGCTAGCGCCAGAGGCTAACTGTTGTGAGTTTAGTGTTGAATTTTATGCGCCTTTAGCGACATCATCACTATAGTTTCCCAACTAATTTGACATAAGTTTTATCCAAGTGGGGACCTTTCGCTTGGATGTCTGTTCTCTGTGGTTCTACAGCTCCTAAACAAGCAAACATAAAGGTATACTATGTTCAGCAAAGTTGTGTATTTTTATTATTTGTATAACTTTGTAATACATGAAAAAGTCATACAACAATCACAATAAGAGTTAGAATAGAAAAACTGATTTTACAAATTCATATACAATAAATAAGATTTTTCTACCTTCACTGAAGAGATAGAAGATTACTGTCTCCAGCAAAATTTCTTGTAATAATATGCTCTAAAAGTTTGCAGAACACATCAATGTATTGTATTGAAACTGAAGGAAAATAATTTTTTTATTTCACTTTTAGGGGGATTAATCAAAATTCAAATTCTACCAGACGATAGAGCTTTCAATTTTAAGAAACTCTTCCAAATTCGTAGTGTGAAAACCTCTCGTTTGGTATTAAAATAATTGAAATTAGGTAAATT
The DNA here is from genome assembly GCF_943734655.1 of Sabethes cyaneus. Taxonomy (NCBI): domain Eukaryota; kingdom Metazoa; phylum Arthropoda; class Insecta; order Diptera; family Culicidae; genus Sabethes; species Sabethes cyaneus. Next base: position 36,694,864 of record NC_071355.1, read on the forward strand.
ATGTTGGTTAAAATCATTATAAATTATTGTTAATTTTGGTGTGGTGTATTCGATTGCTCATAACTTTCAAATTAAACGCCCAATCAGAAAACCATTCAATAGTGATCTATCCGGCTATATTACCTGCCAAATGAAACTAATAGCGTGTAAATCGGTTTGGCCATCTCTGAGAAACAGGCGTTCATTTGTACCTAGTCAAAACAAGTTTTTCAAGGCTAACTTTTAAACTGCTTGTCCGTTTTCAATAAAACTTAGCAAAATATTTAGTAATAGTAAGAGCTTTCGTTTGGTACTAATATCGTTAAAATTGGTTACGTGGTTCCGGAGAAAACCGTGTCACGTAGTTTTCACATTTTTGCTTATAACTTTCAAACGAAAAGTCAGACCACGAAACCATTTAATAATGATATACTAGGCAATAATACCTTTCAAACAAAAGTAATAGCGGTCGAATCGGTTCAGCCACCTCCGAGTAACAGGCGATAGAAAATTCGGAGCGAACACACATACACACATACACACATACACACATACATACATACATACATACATACACACACACAGACATTGCTCAGTTCGTCGAGCTCTATCGATTGGTATATGTGATTCGGCCCTCCGGGCCTCAGATCAGTTTCGTGTTTTTCGACCAATTTCTAAACCTTTGTTATATAGTATAACAAAGGTAAAAATGATCGGCCAGCAGCACTTAGCACTAATTGTCGAACACTTTTTATACGGGTCACTTTTGTTTCGGCGCATAATTACACTTGATAAATCTATAGCTGTGAGCATTGCCGTTTAGTGTTTCGTATTTTGATTTTTTCTGTTGGTCGGATAAATTTTTACAATCATGTGAGTGTTACTCCCCCCTTCCTGTCAGCTCCCTCTTTTGTCCCACCGTCACTTAGGGAAGAACCGTCCAAACATTTCGGAGTCTTTCCCCTGTTACTCCCCCCCCCTCTTTTGTCAACCCCTTCAGTTCTGATTCCTTGATGTCAAGGAACATGTGTGCCAAGTTTGATGAATAACCGTCCTGGCATTTCGGAGTTATGGCCTCCCCCTGTTACGAACCTCTCTTCCCCTTGTATTTCGGAGTTATGGTCCCCTCCAATTACTTCCTCTCCCACCTTTGTCAACTCCCGTGCTAATTCGCTGATGTCAAGGAACATATGTGCCAAGTTTGATAAAGAACGATCAAGGCGTTTCGGAGCTATGGCCTCCCCCCTATTAGGGACCCTTTCCCCCATATCAGGGAACCTCTCTCCCTCGTAATTGTCAACTCCTTAGTGCTGATTCTCTTATGCGAAGGAACAATTGTGCCAAGTTTGATGAATAACCGTCCAGGCATTTCGGAGCTATGGCCTCCCCCTGTTACGAATCCCCCCTCGCCTTAGTCAACCCCCCAGTGCAGATTCTGTTATATCAAGGAACGTGTGTGCCAAGTTTGGTGGAGATTGGTCAAGGCGTTCTGGAGTTATGATGGAACATACAAACAATATATACAATATATATAGATAGATTAAACCAAAATGGTACAGAAAATAACATAAAGAAATTCAAAAGAAATAAAAATGGCAAAAGTTATAAAAACTGATACGAAATTGTACAAAAAAATAATATGAAAACACCAAATGATATAAATTCTACACAAAAATAACACAAATCTCAAGAATTGCTTCGAAAATGGTACAAAAGTAATACAAAAACTACCCAAAATGACGTGAAACTGATACTTAAGGTCCGGAACTCAAAGAGTAACCTCTTCAAAAGGCAGGAATATAATTTTTATTTATTACCGAGTACAGAATGTGTTGATACAATCAAAAACTCAGATTCAATTCATTTTGACTCGATTTCAACGAAAAAAAGATACATAAATGATGAAGAATGACGCAAAAATAACAAATTTGGTACAATAATAAAGTTTAGGAGGAGCAACAAAAAATATAAAAATTTGTGCCATTTTTTATATTTTTTGTTGCTCCTCCTAAACTTTGAAACTATGAAACTAAACTATGAAATAGTCACGAAAATTAATATTTGTGTTTTAGTGGGGTCAGTCCCGGTTTAGTGGTTAGCATTCACGCCTCTCACGCCGAGGACCCGGGTTCAAATCCCAAAACCGCAGAAGTCACGAATGACCCAAAACTGATTGAAGTGACTATAATCTAAACAAAAAAAAGTTTTTGTGTTTGTATTTGTATTTTGGTCGATTCATCTGACAATTTTTGTATTATCTACATGAATTTGAAACTTAAATCTAGAACAAAACTATTGTAGCATCCTAGACCTTGTCAGTCTTCTACTAAAGACGCGTGAAAAAACGTCTCCAAAGTCAAATAATTCTTCGATCAGCGTGAAGGTGCAGATGCATGACGTCAGTGGTTCATAAAACCCGTACATAATCCGATGGAATCTGGTTGTCAGTAAATTCGATGAGCGAAACTGTCTACGTGAAGCACGAAGATAAATTCGGGACAGCAGAGCCGGGGCATCTATTTCATTGTTAAGCAGTTTGGCCGCGAAAGTTGCTTGTTGAATCCTTCGACGACTCTCTAATGTCTAATGTCTCCAAATCCAAAAGCTGGCATCGGTCTACGTAGCGGGGAAAATTGTGAGATAGACGCCAGTGCTAGATGTCTCAGGGCGATACGAACAATTCTTCGTTGAACACGTTCTATTCTGGCTTTCCAACACAGGTTATGAGGGTTTCAGATGACACAGGCATTCTCAAGTATTGGCCGTACCAATGCCTTCAAGCAATGGGGATCTGTGAAGTCTCGGGAAATTTTTGTGATGAACCCAAGTTGTTGCGAAGCTCTAGAGATGACAGCAGTATAATGTTGGTTGAACATGAGCTTGTTATCCAACAGAACTCCAAGATCGCTGATCTGATCGACGCGTCCGAGAATTGCTCCGTTTATCCGGTAATCAAATGAGATGGGCGTATTGCATCGGTGGAATGTTATAACCACACATTTGGCAATGCTTATTGTGAGCTTGTTTCTATTACACCAATCAGCAAAGGTGCGTCCAACAGCGCTTGTAATCGGTAGCAATCAGCGATAGATTTCACAACGCGGTAGATCTTTAGATCGTCGGCATATACCAGTGTGCATCCGGAACCAAGCAGAATGGCAATGTCGTTAAAGTACAAGGCGAACAGCAAAGGTCCCAGGTTACTGCCTTGCGGAACACCAGAAGTATTACTGAATGCACGTGAAACTGTGGAATCCAGCTTGACCACGTAAAGTACGGTCTGTTAGATATGAGCTCAATCATGAAATCAATAATATGACACAATGTGTGCAAAACAACTACACAAAAATGGCATTAAAATCCCGCTTAAGCAAAACAACACAATATGATGTTAGTACGATACAAAAGCGATAGAAAAAAATAAAAAATAAAAATTATATGGATAAAATAAAATAAAATTGCTAGCAGATACAAATATAAACAAAAACGATTCACAGATTATATAAAAATGCTACAAAATGGTACGTCAATTTCATGACCAGAGATATAAAAATAACACCGATAATGGCAGTAAAATAATTTAAAAATGGCCTAAATATGATACTACAAAAAAGATACAAATATAGCACAAAAATAATATTATGAAATAGAAAAATGTATCGTCAACCCTGTGGGGTGGAAAATGATCACATTGCCGCTCGAGGTTTACATAATTTCATGAGGCTGACTAGTCTTAAGGACTTTCAAAGGTAGTAAATTAGGTATGTACACTATGAGGGCGGCCCAATCGGTCAAGCCAGAAAGGTATCTCTGAGGCAGACCAAAACATAGACTGGTTTTATAGCGAGAGAGATCGAAGTTAGACAACTGTAGGGAGTGTAATGCTTAACTTGTATTTTCGGTTATTCTGACAGCCCTTATTCTGGGCCTTATTTTTTTTGGACCCCTTGCGCTGTGAGTGAGAACGTACGCGCATCGCACAGCGTGAGCTGGAAAGGAAAGCACGAGAACCAAATGACTCGTTGCGTACGCCACACCTTCCCCCCATGGGAGAATAATGTAACGAAGTGAGATTATTATGACATGGTATTATTCTCCAATTGTCTCTAAAAGTGCACATATTTAGTTGGATTTTGTTTTCATTTTGGCCTTTTATCTCTTCGTTTCTTCCTTTTTGTACATAACTGTTTGTATGTACATTTTTTTTGTTTTTAATCGAATTGCTAACTCGTCAGCGTATTGCTTGGATATTTACCGATTTCATTTCCGAAGTTAAGCTCGATGTTAAAGATTTTATTTATATTTTATGTGAACAATTTGTTTTTCATAAGCTTAATTACGGGAATTAAACTGAATATTTATTTGCCTAAATAAAATGCCTAAATGTGCCTAAATGCAGCCAAACAGTTTTGCGAAGATTAACAAACATTTTACGTGAAAGCGGTAAATAATAGTCATAAACAGGAAAAAGCACTTATGGCTCTTCGGATGTTTGTCACTTGAGGAATGCTGCATCATAAGCCAATTTCTGCATTCCTTAGCAGAAGAACACCTGCACCATCGAAAGGCATCCTTCAACGAACGAACCGCCGCCGACGACGTCGACGGGATCAACCATCCACTTGAGCCTAATGGCAAGCTTCTTGCAAGCAGTTTAGCATGTAAAACATTTAAATTGGATCAGCTTATGCTTCCAGCAAAAGCAACAGTCGGTTTCCGGTCTCGGCTCGGCTCAGTCTCGCTGAGCCATCCAATAATCCACGGCCTCAAGCGATGTTGCGCAAATACAGCAGCAGAGCAGAGTGCAAAGTGCACTCAAACCACCACCGCCGTGGGACTGTTTTGCCTCCGAACAAGACAGATAGATCGGTGGCAGATGGCAGATGGCAGCAGCAGGTTGGTTGGGGGATTAGAATTAAATTAATTAGACTCAGTGCCTTCTTCCGTTCGCTGCCACTCTTCCAGCGATGCCACGGAACGTGCATCCTGCGGCTTGCTTAAAAGCATCCTTTCCCACTACTCGTAGCGAATGACTGCAGCAAAACACACTGCAAAGAAAATTCGATTTCACTTCCGTAAGTCATCGGTAATCTCAAGCAAGAACCGGTCAATCGGCGGAGAGGATGGTAAAGAATCGAATTGATGGATCTCATTAAGGATCTTATATTTCGCAAATACTCCTTCGAAGGATGGGACTGGGAAAAGTTGTGCTAAATCAATTTAGGAAAAAGCTTCTTCCCAGTTCCTGTGCTACACGCAGAAAGTCTCACTCTCTCTCTCGTCGTTCGCTCTTTCTGTCTTTTTCTATTGATGGGAAGAAAAAGCAAGCTGATTGCATTCGTGATGTTTAAGTGATTTTCTCGTTCAGCGTTCATTCTAGCGTGCTGTAGCGCTGCTGTCTGTGAAGGTATTGCACAGAAATCGAGAAGAAGAAAAAAACTTTCAATGATAGAGAAACAGGACGATGAAAATAATTGATATCGAATCTGTCTCCTGTCGGTAATCAGTTTTTTTACACGAGAAATGTCGTCTGTGTGTGCAGCAAGCAAGAAAACGGAAAAATGGTGCGGTTGAATAATATCATTAGATGTCTTTGACAGGTTCGATGGGAAAGTGTGGAATGAAGGTGGTACTTTGTAGAGAAAAAAAATGTATTGACAGTACGACAATGTATGACAAATGAAAAGGAAAAGACTATGTTAAATTCAATTGAACAACACTAATATTTCAGATAATTTGCATTTATAAAAAGTGGAAAACTTTGTTGAAAAATCAGCAACAAAATATCATAGAATATCAAACCTCCGAGAGAGACGCCAATTTGATAGTTTGCGCTTCGCCCTCGCCCTCGAGAGCAAGAGTAAAAAATGTCGGCAAGAGTTTCTCCATTATTCAGTTTCAAGCACTTTCAAGCAACAAAAGAACTCATACTTCACAAGGCGAAATAACCCGCCCTGCCCCATTGACAACAGCGAAAAAGCATTACTTGCTGATTAAAAATTACAAATTCATCATCTCGCCGCCCGCCCGAGCGCGGCAACAGACAGACGACAAGTGCCCTCTTCGTTTTTCGATTATCCTTGTTTAATTCACTTTTCACAGGCGGATGAATTTCATTCCGAGACGGTAGACGCAAACAGTGCATTTTCAAGACACGGATGCCGGTGGTTCACCGCGCGGTAAGCATCCTCGTTAAAAGATGCTGCGCGGCAAAGGAACACCCGGCCGGGAGAACATCAGTCACAAACGAGGACGACACCTCCCACGGCCAAACGCCAACCTCACGGTGCAACATACACGAAGGAAGGTGGAACACAGAAGAATTTCCACCTAGTATTTCACTCGCGGAACCATAGTAGGTACTACGCAGTATGATGCGATGCGACCCGGCTCAGCACAAATGAAGTAATAATGAACTTCCCATCATTATTGTGCATCATAATCACTTTCTTATCCTGACCCGAACCTCACCGTCACACGTCGTGTGGCAGGCGGCGATGGCGGGTGCTCCCGACAGAACCAACATGATGCTTTAATGCAATCTTGCTATTATTTTCTCAACGTCGCACTTTACTGCTGCGCTATCAGGAAGAGTGCGAAAAGAAAAACAGGGTCAACAGAAAAAAAAACTGGAGCAGTTAATCTTGCGGGTTGTTTCTTACTTCTCGTTGGGCAGCACTCCAGCAGTGGATGATGCGTGGTAGCACCACCCTACAAGGATCACCATACACCATTACTGCTGCTTATTGTTTATCTCTTTGAGCATCCTAGTCGGCTAGTGATGTTGCTGCTGGCTGTACAGTGCCTGTACTTTCCGGTTAGAATCTTCATTTTTACGAGCCAGCTCCATTGTACTGTACGTACCTTCGTCTATTGTGCGAGAAAATGGACCGAAAGCATGCAATTTAGCAAGGATCTCGATTGTTAACGACTATAAGCCAACGGCGGTATGTACGCTTTTTCTATACAGAGCAACCGCACATTGCATTCAACGCGAGCATACCGAGGGTGCAGCACCGGGTTTTGAACGCCGCCGCCGAAAGATGGGAGGGTTTCGTTGAAGATTTTCCATTTACTGCGGGATGAAAGCTCGGCATTCACAAACGCGCGCGAGGTATTATGCAGTAGCAGTTACGTTTCGCCTGTCAGCGAATGAATGTACACGGTATAAGATGTAAGAAAAGTTTCTGAGATTTCTTTTATTTGCTGTCGTTTGCTCTCCTCCACCCCGCCCAAGAACAAGTTGCCTAATGAAATTCCCGTGAAAACTTAAATGAATATACCTGTGTACAAAGAAAAGAAAGTCTTACTGTGTCACTGTGACTGCACACTGCCACTGCATTGGTGCGGATGATGTGCGACGATGAAGAAAACTCTACTATCAGAAGTTCTGATGTTTGAAATTTTCCCCTTAGGTGTAACAACTAGCTTTCTGGAATTTTAGCTGCATTTTAGTTTTGAGTTGCAGAATTGGAGCCTTGTTTTGCACTTTTTTTTAACAAAGAAACTTCCCTGTCATCTGAAAGTAACTGAGAATCATCAAATTTAATTTTAACGCTCAACATTATTTCATTCATCCACATTAACCCCTCTAGGGGAATATACTTTCACTTTTAGTTTGAAAAACTGGAAGGTAACCCAAGTAGCACTGTTTTGTCATTTCTGGTTGCTGCAACCTATTTATGACTGAAATTAGTCAGTAATCGGTTACCACAACTAGTTTATAACAACTGGGAAGTAACAAATTATGCTGTTGTTTATACTGGATGAAAGATTGAACCCATAACTGAGCGGTACAATATAGCTTTTACCGATGAACCAAAAGTTCCTCAAGGTAGCAAAACAGAGCCGTGGATATTTTTACTATTCTACCATATTATTTACCAACAATACCATGTCAACAAGCAGATTTGATAGAACCTACAAAACACAGGTTGACATCTTTGTACTGGTGACTGTAAATGAATTAACGTGTCTTGACGGTATTGACTCAGGAATTAGGAAGTAAACGTGAAATATTTATTTTCCTAGTCGGTAAATAGAAAACTCGCAAGTTACCGAAAACTTCCCGATCTTGAAGAGATCTGGCGAGGAATTAGACTGCTAAAGAATAATGGAAGCGCCAGAGTGGAATGACTCCCGGAAAAACTCTACAAAAATGGTAAGTAACCACTAACAACGGCACTTTACTGGATAATTTCCTACTGGAAGAGCGGAAGGAATGTGTGATTCGTCCTATTTACAAAAAGGTGCAGTCCCAGATCAGTGTCTATCCCCAACAACAAGAGACTTCACGGCTACTAGACGACCTTTATGGAAACCCGTGCTATTACGGATCAAATTTTCATACACCAAAACAAATCCTCCAGAAATGTGGGGAATTAAACCTGCTCCCACACATCATACTTTCGTCGATTTCAGGGCAGCGTTCGATACAGTCGAGCGCGAAGAGCTTCGGCAGATAATTCACGAGAACGGTTTTCCAGATAAACTGATGCAGATGCGTATTACGGGGGCACGTTCGAGTCCTTTCAAACTACGCAAAGGGTTGCGGTAAGGGGATGGACTATCCGGTATGGTATTCAATATCGCTATTGAAGGTGTGATCCGGCCAGCGGGCATCGAAGATCGAGAGGAACGATCTTCTGCAAGAGTAGCCAATTCCTAGCCTTGATATTATTTCTAGAAACCTTGCGACAGCGGAGGTGATCCACGCCTAGAGAGTAAAAACGGAGGCTACGAGGACTGAGTATAAATCAATGCTTTTGACGCACCAAATAGAGTAGGGCGGGGCATAAGTGCGATATTTGAAGTTGTCATCAATTTTCGTGAGATATAAAGAAGGACAACAACAAAATATATTGTATAGAGATGCAGTGACTTAATGTCTTCACATTCAACTATAAATCATCTGGGATAATAGTGTTTTGCAAAATGAATTCTTCATTCTTCGGACTAAGTGCCGATTCGCACTTTTACCGCACTAGCGGGGCAAAAGTGCGAATCCCGCGGGGCAAAAGTGCGAAGCTCGAATCCATGAAATTAGCACAGCAGTATCTAACAAAATCATATTATCTTCAATGTGCGATATGTTTCGGTAAGGAATATTCTCAATTTGCACCTTTCTTATTTTGCGCTGGTGTATTGCAGCCTCCGTCAGATCGAAACTTTTCCAAACGTTGATTTTTGTTTCACCAGCGGAAAAACATTGTTTTCCTTCGGTCACCATCTGTAGACTACACAGTTTTCTGCAAATATTTCATTTCTAGTATCTGTAATATAGTGCCTAAGGCTGTATATAATTAGCTATACAGTTTTGCCTCGTCCATGGATCGTACTTTTGCCCCGTCCGTGAATCGCACTTTTACCCCTCTTGGTGTTTGACGGGGTGTGAATAAATTAAGGAAAAGCGAAATACATTTTGTAAATTCTTTTCACCGTATTTTCAAAACAGATATGTGAGTGATGTAAAACACCGCTACAAATTTTCAACAAGTAATATCCTCCTGTTGATGTCGTATTTGCCGTATAACGAAAAATTACATCAAAACCGCCCTAAAATAACGTTTGTACATAACTCAGCAACTATGCTTCGTAAGCAACAAAAGTTTACGTTAGATTCAAGCTGTCAAAGTAATCACCCTTTAATGCCAATGTAGTCAATTTACTCGGAATCTGCACCGATAAATCATTGAATCGCACTTTTACCCACATCGCACTTTTAACCCTCCTTACTCTATATGGTAGAAAGAGGCTCCAAAGAAAACATTGTTCGCTTCCCACGACACAGTGACTATTGATAGCGACGAGAACTAGAAGTGGTTAATGTGTTAATAAATTTGGGTTCTCTGGTTACCGACGACAATAATACCAATAAAGAAATTCAAGGGGATCTCTGCCTGCGGCAAAGTTACAAAGTCTGCTTTGACAAGTGAATGGTCGTAGATTAGAATCAGGCCTTTCAATGTCAAAATGAATTTACCGTACGTTAGTTCTCAAGCCTCTGTTTACCGTTCCTGCGTGCTGAAATCTACATTACCCCAAAAACAGTACAAAAAGTCACCCTTACAGTTAAATGCACTGGTCAGCCCCGCCAGAGATGCAGATGGCTATAACTGGGAAGAGTACTGTCATGAGGAACGTGGTAGGTAAAGTAGAGCAAGATTAGACTTGCGGCTGTCGAGACGCTCAACGAATGGAGCTCTTGATAGCTTTGACTGCTGGCTTCAGACTTACCTAACAAATCGTCTGCTCTCAGTTAAATTAGACTCAACTGAATCGTACTGTTTTTGTAATCAATCTGAAGTTCCGTATGGAAATAACGTGGGACCATTACTGTTCATCATTTATTTTCCTGACGCTTGCTCTGTGATCCAATCGGGTTGCAAGCAATATGTGGATGATCTAAAGATATTCCTATCTATAGGCAGTACAACACTCATTGTGTACAATTGTGAAAACGACGAAATTTTTTTCGAGTTCGATTAGTTTTTAAGTTATACATAATTTTCTGTATAATTTGCACCCTCTTCCAGAGGGGAGAGGGATCTCAAACCACCATCCATGTGTCCATTTGCTTTATTAGTTCTCGAGTTATGAGGAAATTTGTGTTTTATTTGGATGAGAGCCCCCCCCCCTCTTATAGGAGGGAGAGGTCTCAATCCACCATAGAAAACAGTCCTGCCTCCAAGAACACCTACATGCCAAACTTGGTTTCATTTGCTTAATTACTTCTCGAGTTATGAGCAAATTTGTGTTACATTTGCATGGGAACCCCCCTCTTCCAGAAGGGAGAGGGATCTCAAACCATCTCAAGAACGTTCCCCGGCCCCAAAAATCCCTGCATACAAATTTTCATGCCAATCGGTTCAGTAGTTTCGGTCTCTATAAGGAACATACAGACAGAAATTCATTTTTATAGGTGTAGATTGAAAGCACGCAGAAGCTTCAGTAAGCGCAGTATTTTCTTCCTTTCTTATTTACTGGTATATGACTATACGTCGTCATGAAGTAAACTATTTTGGAAACGGGCAAACTATTTTTATAACGGGCGGCAGTAGTTCAGCGAGTAAAACATTTGGGTACCAACCGAAAGAGCGTCGGTGCGAGCCCCCACCTACCATTGCACAACTCAATATATTTCTGGTCTATGTCGAAATTTTCAAGTTCATTCAATTAATCATCAAAAAGTGCGCTTCGACGTACAATTGAAATCCAAAATGGCTAACGGTGTTCTGAAAGGGAAAATAAAATCCTTAGAATTTTTTGGTGTTTTTAAAACAAAAAAGAGTTATAAGCGCCAAGAAATGAAAATTTTTTTAAACTACATAAAAGAACTACATAGAAGCTCTGTGGAATAGCTTGCGGGTATTTGTAGAAACAGAATGACTTGTAGAAGCTAGAATTTGATTAAAAGAGATGAAATTTTTCCTTGTATCTTTTCTGTTTAAATTAATTTAGATAAATTGTGGAATTGAAAGTAAGTTTTTTCTTTTTTTTAGATTCTACTATACCAAAGGAACAATAGTTAAAAACTTTTATCAGTTCTCTGTTTTTTTACTATTCCAAAATAACAATTTTGAATTTTGACTAGGACTGTGATTTTGGACATCAGTTTTTGGTTTTCATAAGTCATACAAGTTTAAACATGTTCACATTATATAGATGAACACGTAATTTGCTCGATTATCGCATTTTTATGCTTGTCTTTGACAATGTTGATGTTGCACTTCGATCCGAGTCATCCCCGTTTCAAATAAAATTGGTAAATCCTCCGCACCTGGCATCGGGTTGTAAGTTTCTCTAGGGATTACAATCTGTGCATTGTTAAACTATAATCATTTTATTTTAGGCATGTCTGGCCTATCGTAATTTTATTTTGTTTGTTTTGCTCCGATATTTCATACATGTTTTCTTTTCGTTCCAGGTAATTTGAATGGTCTTTCACTTAGTAAGTAAAACTGTTTTATCATCTTGTTAAATAAACTCAAATAAACACTCTAGCTCAGCGTTTCCCAACCTTTTTCGGTTCACGAACCCCCTGGCGGATTTCCCTATACTATTCTGCAGCGAACTAAAGTTTCGGCGATCCCCCGGGGGTTTGCGAACCCACGTTTGGGAAATGCTGCTCTAGCTAATCCACTTTTCTTTGGAAAAGTGATTACTTAATAAATCGGTATTGCTTCTCTCGAGTGACTCTGGTAGCTGGACGATAGCCATTATGGACGAAGCCATAACGTATGTCAAACAGTTACAGGAATTAGGAAGGAAGTTTGCAAATCTATAAGCTCAATCTATAAGTTCAGTCGATGTGCTGTTTATTTAATGACGTATATGAAGAATTTGACATTTCAATATCGACGAATACTTCGAAGAATAGGATAAGAAATAACGTAGCTTGAAGTGAAATGAATGTTTTCTGTTTTAAATATGGTAAAAAGATACTGGGTGTCGTTGCCGATTCGAACGTATGTCCGGTGTACTTCAGGGCAAAGCTGATGTCGTCATACGCCATCGGGAGCTTAGAATCATCGTACGACCCAATCAAGAAGTGATTGAGGGTGTACTTAATGCTTGGGAAAGCTCATCGTTCGGTGGTAATTATGTCAGAGATCAGGAATTGTCGAGAAGCTGGATTTGCAGGTGATTTGAAGATGCTTTATGGTTTTCTTCACGGCTTGCACGAGACGTTCCCAAAACGCCGCCGAAACGCGTGTCGTAATTATGCGAGGGGATTGAACGACCTGGCGATAAAGTTTCGAATGGCGAGGATGCACCAGTTGGTGATGAAACTGTGCGTGATTTCGAGAGGTACCTCTCGTACAGTTAGACAGGTAACTACGACGCCCCAGCGTTTTTTCGGTGCTTCTACGGACAGAGTTGGCATCAAGCGTGTAGGGCGCTATATCTCTGCATATTAGCGTTGGTAAGAGGAAATGCTTATCAACTTAGGGACTATATTGACTCGTTTCATTATCCCTGATTTCCCTGATCGCGGATAAGTTCAAGTTGTTACGTGGTTTTTGAACCGTAAATCTCGCATGTGCATAGTATTTTTCGATATAAATTAAATTATGGTTGTATATGAGCACCATTGGCATTATATTAAATTTGTTAAAAAGGTATTTTTTATATCTTAATTTGCGTAGTTACTGGCTTTACAAGAAAATTTTCGAATATCCAGGTTAGTCTCATATGACTGATGCTTACATATTTACATTATCCATCTAGCTCCGCCCATATACTAACAACAATTCCTTTCCCGAAATACTTGTGAAGATGCAGAAGATTCCCTGGTCTGTAGTAGCAACAAGTGTTGGACTAACATTCCTTTCCATCCCACCAGGACCCGCATTCGGACGTGGCCGGCGTCGGTATTGATCAGCATGCAGGGACCTGATAATGTTGCACAATGAAAAATAGCCTGCTGTCCCAAGTATGCTTTTTCCAACCATCATTTTGCAATTTTCATCGGTCCTGGTCAATAACGGAGTAGCAGCACACGGGCGGTATCCTATGCTTATGCTTATGCTTATGCTTTTCTGAGGAGTTCAACCTTAGATGATTCATTTTGGTAGTTACGTAACTATGAAAGCATCCCAGGTTACCAACAAGTATCACCAATGCTATACAAATGCAAGCCAATAAGCATTTAAGTCGCCTTAAATGCTACTTAAATGCTATTTTGGCAAAATATACAGCTACTTTACTGCTAACTTTCTTATAGTGCTGACAATGCTAATTTGCAGCTAATTACCGACACGAAGAATTTGAATAGAATTTTGAATGCTAATTTACAACACCTATGCAGTCAAAAAGCTAATATACAACAATGTGCAGTATAAAATGCCAGATATGCTGATTTGCTGCTTATGTTACTGCTTATTGGTTACCTGGGATGGGTAGTTTAATACACAAACTTGCAATTTTTCCTCACAGTAAAGTAGAAAACAACTCCCCTCATTGCTTAGCCAGAAAGCGGATAGTAATATTCTAGTTTAGTAGTTCTCGATTCTATGAGGAACATACCGACAGGCAGACAGAAATCCATTTTTATAGGAATAGATTTTCCAACACACTTCCTCCCGTAGTATTAGTAAAATACACAGTCCATCCCTCCTTTTTCTCTCTAAAAGTCCAATTACTGCTACACTACTGCACACTATACATCATAAAAGCAATAACATATGAAATCTGAGCAGACAAGCAGTTCATTTTGACAAATCAAAGGGTGACAAAATCAGGTCAAAAACGTGACAAAATCGCGGGTGACAAAATCGGGTTACCACTGTATTACATTTTTGACAGATTTCACACCAGCTCGTCTATGGGTTTGGCAGCACCCTCTCAAATTTCAATGAAACTTTTTGTGTGTGAAGAGTTCATGTAAATAAACAACTTTGCATACTTAGTTTTTCGAAAATTGGTCTAGACTAACTTTTGGAAAGGGCTTAATTTTTTTTCTGTTTTTTATTATATTAATATAACTCGAAAATTATAGGACCTACAACAAAACTTTTACAAAGTGACTTTTAGACAATCTTCTGAATTTTCATAAAAAAATTCTGAAAAAAAATTGATTTCTACACTGAGAAAAAAGCATTTTAAAAACTAAAAATCGATTTCCCAAAAAAGGCCATCTTAGAAATTGATGAATTTTTTTTGAAGATAGATAATTATATGGCCTATAATTCTTCCATACACGCAAAATGGGCATATTTAAAGGAAAAAAGTTTTTCTAAAAAAAATTTTTAAGTATTTTCGAAAATTATAGCACCTACAAAAAATGATCTATGAATGACTTTTAGAAAATTTTCCGAATTTTCATTAAAAAATTAAAAATTATTTCTACACTGAAAAAAATAGCATTTTAAAAACTAAAATTCGATTTTCCTCAAAAGCGCATCTCGAAAATTGCTGAAATTTTTTTCTAAGGTAGATAATTACATGGCTTAAAAGTCTTTCATAGATTGCAAAATGGACATAATCAAGGGATAAAAGTTTTCCTAACGAAAACTTTTTCAAGTCGTTCCCGGGAAAAAAAGTATAAATAGGTATAAGTTTTTTTTAGGAAAACTTTTTTCTCTTGAATATGCCCATGTTGTATTATATTAGAGACTTGTAGGCCATGTATATACCTACCTTCGAAAAAAATTTCGACAATTTCCATGATGCGCTTTTCGGGAAAATCAAACTTTAGTTTTTAAAATGCTATTTTTTTCAGTGTAGAAATGCTTTTTATTTTTTTCATTAGGCCATTACATATATTTAAAATAGTTTTTGTCCCTCCGGTGTTGGGCCACTGAAGAAGGGGGGGGGGGGGGACAAAAAAAACAAAGAGAATTTTTAATCGAGCAAAAAAAATGGATTTTAGGCATTTTTACTTAAAGTTTAAACGTGAAAACCATATCTATTCTTGCTTTTAATAAATACGTTGTTATTTTTCATGCAAAAATCTACGAACAAAAAGACAGAAACGAAAGAAAACTTTTTTGGCCGAGCCGGAAATTGCACTGTTTGACCTTCCGTTTCTATTTCGTGCTAGAAGCATAAAATCAAGTCGTACACTCATTTTTCGAGTTTTTCAGGGTGTAAAGCCCACAGACAATTGATTTTATAAAAAAAAATTAATTCATATCCTACAAATTATTTCTTTCCCCCCGATTTTTCAAGCCAATTTCCAAGGGGGGGGGGGGGGTGACAAAAACTTTGAAAATGATACAATGGTCTTATTTTTTAATGAAAATTCAGAAAATTTTGTAAGTCATTCATTGGCCATTTTTTTGTAGATACTATAATTTTCGAAAATACTGAAATACCTTTTTTCCGGAAAAAGTTTTTGTTAGAAAAACTTTTCCCTTAAATATGCCCATTTTGCGATCTATGGAAGAATTGTAGAGCATATAATTATGTGTCTTCAAAAAAATTTCATCAATTTCCGAGATGGCCTCTTTTGGAAAATCGATTTTTAGTTTCTAAAATGCTTTTTTCTCAGTGTAGAAATCAATTTTTATTTTTTAGTTTTTTATGAAAATTTGGACGATTTTCTAAAAGTCACTCATAGATCATTTTTTTGTAGGTGCTATCTAATTTGATAAATATTTCTTATAGCATTTTTTCTTAGCTTTCCGATGGTGGTCTTAAAATTAAAATCGGTTGGGAAAATCATGGCGAAAATTATACTATACGTAATTATACTATATTATAACTAGTTCGTTGAAATTTTACACTTTTTCGTTGAAACCCAAACAAAGATTTTCATTGGGTATTTGAATGCAACTTTATCTGAAACTTAAAAAAATTGTATGGGAGCCCCTCTGTTCCAGAAGGGAGAAGGGTCTCAAACCATCTTAAGAACATTCCCCGACCTTAAAAACCCCCGCATACAAATTTTCACGCCGATCGGTCTCAAAATGTTGAATAACTGGTGCAATAGATTTTGCAGTCCAAGCTAGTAAATATCAATTTACCGGATCTTTGCCTGATTGCCCAAGGTTAAAATCAGTCATAAACCCTTTTCCCTCGTTCGGATACTTCCATTCCATGGCGTCATGAGTATTCTATCCAACCAACCAACGCAACGGGATGCTACGGAAAATTTGAACTGTGATTTCAGAACGAAAACGTTTCTTCGAAATTTCACCAACAGACACGCCACCCAGAAGCGTACACCATTTCATTTGGCCCGGAGTCATGATTCGTGAACGAATTCTAAACCTAGCTAAGCTAGATATAGCTGTTATCCGCCGCTGTATTATACGGACAGTAGAGCACGTACATGAACTTTCTAATGAATTTCAAAATGATTGCTCAAATCGTTGTTATTACCAGAATCAAAACTGTTATACTACCGAACCAACTAGTTACTGAGTGGGAGCATTAGGCAGACAGGGGGGGTCTGGACGGGGGAAACATTTTCGATAAAACTTCTCTCTGCGGCGCCCATTTGCGAGTTAGCCAGAAAAGCAATCTAATTTCATGAAACGTATGCAGCAGTTTATAATTTGAAATCGTCCCTTGTCATTTAGCGGGAACTGCTCTGGCACTGTCTAGCACGGCGTCGACAGCATCCTTGTTTCTCTTTCTCAACCCGCTCTCGCTCGGTCCGATTCCGTCGCTGGGTCGCAATTATGGTATAGAGCATATCATCCTGGCGCAACTTAGCAACCGTCAGCTGCAGTAAGCCGTCGTCCGTTGTTGGCGTTTCCACTACACCCGATGGCGCTGCTGCCAACGACGGCACGGCTGCTATTGCTACTGCGCTACTGCTGCGATGCAGAAGCGAATCAGAACCATCAGCGGAGCGTGCTTTGTGTAGTGTAAATATTTGCCGAACCCGGGCGTCCCATTCTGCGTCCCAGAGCCTCGGGCTCAGCTTTGGCGTGCGTTTTGCTACGGCTAACGGCACCGCTACGACAGCAGAACTTTCATCAAACCCTAGCCGACTTGTCATCCCGTTCGGTTACCTCCTCTTCCTGTGGAGAAAGAAAGGGGGGGATAGATTAAGTTGGAGTGTTTCCTGCTTATTGCAACTAGGCAAGATGCAGTTTAGTTTTCTTGAAGGCAAAATCGTTGGTCGTCTTCATACTGACAGCGGAGATCGGTAATGAAAATTGTTCGACGGAGAGTCACCAGAAATGATGACTTTCAAGTTGATGACAATAGCTCTATTCAATCAGTGATAGTACTTAGCAAAACAGTTGTTTTGTAATCATTTGAATCAATGTTATTAACTAACTACGAAATCAAACAAGCTGCCTATGCCTAGCTTATTTAATTCGCACATTTTTTAATCAGACAAAACTTCAAAACAAATTGCTTGAACCATGTACGGCAAACAACAGTTTGTCCATCATCGTAAATCACAACGTAGGTGTGTAGCTGACTGGTTTACAACAATAATCCTGCAAAACCGACAAGTTGAGTGTTACCGGCTCATCACAGATCCGATTGAAAACCCTTTTCCGGAGAAGGAGAGGACGTAGGCGTACCAACGACGAGGCGTCGGAGTTTGCAAACATCTTGTTGTTGCCTTGTTATCACCGCTGTCGACGGCGATACGATGCGATGGCTGCTGTCCCGCGCGCCAACCAACACCCACCCCTCATAACGCGCAACGCTACGGAAAAGATGGAAAAACGATGTTCCACTTGAATGCGCTCGCAACTTTGCCGGTGATTAAAGCAAACGCCATCAACACCTCTGCAGCACACCTCTGCTGCCCTCGCGGAGCTGCGCTGCGGATTGGCGGACGAAAAAACACCGGGGATGTTGTTTATGTTTTTAATGAATCCTTTATAGGCGACCAAAACTCGGGATTTTACGGGTTGAGCTGCCGGGAAAAAATTTTGATGTTTGTTTAGAGATCTTCTGCTATGTTTTTCTCTCTGCTTATTTTATCTGGAAAATCATCCTTACGTAACACTTTACTGTAGTACACACAGTCCTTTATCGCCCTTTTTAATGCGGTGGAAATTCCGCATTTTACGACAGAAATGGATTACTTCACTGATGGACGGTATCTACTGCTGCAGCGGTGAGGAGGTGCCGCACCGAGTCGAGAAACTCATTATTTTGCTCGCATCGTAAAACCGGAACAGCAAACGGCATCTTTGTAGCTGAGAGCTTTTCCGCACAATTTTTGCTTTGATTTTTGTGCTGCTTTTCGCGCGACGACGACGACAACTCGTTTCGCAGTCGTGGAAAAGGGATACCTACAGTCAGTCGTGATGTTATCTACTGCCGGTGTAAATTGAATGGAAAGTAAGTTTTTCCGGCAATTTTTTGGCTTGCAGGATTACTTTCTAAGAGGATGACGATTGCAGCAAAGGAACTGTTAAAATTAAGTTGCGTGATCGTTTTTAAAATAAGGCGGTCCGGAACTTTTAATAGAAACCAGTTGAGCTCGGAAAATATAAAAACCTGTCAAGGAAACTGCTGATACATTCCATTTGCCAGTGTTTTTTCAATGCTGTTTATGATTTGTCACCCTACTGCACGGGAACAATTGTCTGGCATCTGGCGAAGAGTACACGGTGTCCATGAGTATAATTGGAAGCCCATACACTACGAGCCAGCGGGATTCCGCAACGTAGTATTTGGCCGGTGTGGAACTGCAGCAACACCTCCCAAAATGACCTGAGGACTTGGCCACCTTTGCTGTTGATCGGCATCAACAATTAGATAACCGGATAATGCACCTTGTGAATGATCTGCTACCCCTAAGCATCATTATACATTGTATGATGTGAATTTCCGGAGTAAAAACGAAAGCACAATTGACTGGTGACGTGACTGAGCAGCGAGGTTGTTGGTGTTATTCCGAATGAGCGACAGCGAGTAAGGACAGCATACGTCCAGACGATCGAGATGAACTTTGAAATGGTTTTGAACCTCCATTTTTGCACTAGACAATGAAAAACAGAGGTGGACCTAGATAAGACCTTTGGGAAACTTTCAAGTCTATAGAATTTCATTGTTTTCTTTAAATTCATTGGTCGTCGAGTTCGACTTGGTGGAAACCTGACATCAAATTGAATGTCGTTAAGTGTTTTGCTTAGCCTAATTGATCGAGAATGTCGTCGATTCTAGGCAAAGGGAATTTATCAACCACTGTTTTTTTTTTACTCAATTGACGGAAATTTACGACCAAACGCCATTTTTCGTCTTTGTCGTTAACTTCTTTAAGACTAAAAGGATTGGTGAGTTATAAGGTGAAATTAAAGATTGGATTAGTTTGTCGGCTACTAACCCACTTGTGTGTTAATTTCTTTGTCCACTTTTGTATTAATTTCTTGCCTGTGAATTTCAGTTGTTACCCGTCAACGTGTCTCCATCTAGCGCGAACATGTCGTGAAATTTTTCGCATGCTTTAATGAGATTTTATTCATCCGTCTCTGGGGTATTATTCAAAGCTAATTCCATGCGTGATTTTTCCGTCCGATTATGTTGTTTATTGTCGAATGTGTAAATGTTATATTCTCTTAGTGGTGTAATTGCTGTAGGACACGTATTTGCCAGTTTTACTAATTCGTTAGTTGTATTATTCAGTTTGATAGTAGAATTATTTGAGCTAAGAATAGAATTCTAACAGAAGACTTTAGTGACATTAGGTACTTGTGTAGTAACGAGGAAGGAAATCTGATCACAAACGAGCGCGAACGGTGGTCGACACAGGGAAGCAGTTGTTCGATGAACAATTAAATGGTAAGGTTGCAACGATGCGGAACCGAAGGTAACCAGTGAGTCTCCATGGAAGATAGTAATGTCCAAGTACATGATCTGCAGGAAATCAAACGAGAAATCGGATTGCTGAAGGCCAACAAAGCTGCTGGTACAGGCCGCTTATCGGTAGAACTTTATAAACATGGCCAAGAAACGCTGGCAACGGCTCTACACTGGGTTATTCCCAAGATTTGGGAAGAGCAAAAGCCACCCGGAGGAATGGATGGAAGGAGTGGTTTGTCGCAACTCCAAAAAGGTGATCGGCTCGACTGCAGCAACTATAGCGCATAATGCTGGTAAACGCTGCCTACAAGGCACGCTCCCAGATCCTTTTACGACGGTTTTCACCCATAGTATATGGGTTCGTAGGTAATTATCTGACGGACTTTATGAGGGATCACGCCACTGCGGACCAAATTTTTACTATCCGACAGATCTTGCAAAAGTGCGGAAATAAAAACTACCCACGCACCACATCTATGTTAACTTCAAGGCAGCATACTATACCGTCGATCGAGACCAGCTATGGCAGATAATGCATGAACACGAGTTTTCGAACAAACTAACCGTAACCGTTAACGCCGACGAACTAGAATCGTGCCTTTAGGATCGCTGGTGACCGCGGGTCACAACACTAGTAAGGAGATTCAATGGCGCATTCAAGCCCTTCGCAAAATTATACGATCAAGAAACCTACGCCGCTGTACGAAGCTGACAATGTACCAAACCCTTATTAGATCGGTAGTTCTTTATGAACTTGAAGCCGTGACGCCGCTCACGGAGGACTAACGCGTCCTTTTCGTGTTCGAGCAGTAAGTATTGCAGGTGATATTTGGCGGAGTACAAACTGAAAGCGGCGAGTGGTGGAGGCGTATGAATCACGACCTACAGCCTACAGGCACAGCTTGGAGAGATTTCCATCGTACAACTGGTAAAAGTCGATAGGCTATGGTGGGCCAGACACGTCGCCGTCGTAAGGATGCCGGAAGACGGTACGACGAAAACAATTCTCTTCAGCCACCCCACTGGCACACGGTGGACCGGATTCGAAAAAATGCGGACATTAGCAATTGGGTGAAAGACGCGTAATTTTTCAAGGGTGGTGTCTTCGGGTAAGTTTAATAATACAATATAGCGCATTTTTCTCCACTATTAGGTTGATACGAACTTTTGTTTTATTTTAAAACTAGCTGACCCGACAAACTCCGTATTGCCACAAATTAAACTGTGTTGTACACAGGGCCTTTAATTATCACCGAATTTCAAACAAAACAGAAAATCTTTTTTCTAAGCATACATTGTTTTTTATGCCTCTGAGTTTCATATATACAACTGCACAGTGATTTTCGTCATAGTATACAAGTTCAATATATCGTGAAAATAGAACAGGAAAAAGTGATTTTCAAACCCAGAAGGTGATATTCACTTCAGGAAAAAAACAATTTTAAATGCAGTAAATGAAAAGAAAAATCTTATGTCCAACAGCTGAACGCAATAGATGCTAAATAACACCATAAATTTTTTTTATTGATTTTCACTGCTCAAACGTGAATTTTGTTTGTTACAATATCACAGGGCGCTGATATTCTATATTCTCGTGCATGAAGTTCATGCTTGCTGTATATAGTTATTTCGTACGTTTGATCAAAGCAAGCAGATTTTCAATGCAAGGCAGACTGATAATCCAGAAGTTTGAACGTTATGCTGATGAATATTAACAGCACTGGTTGTACATAACTCGTGAATCTTGGATGACCTTTGCCACAATCTCGAGTTTTGCAAGTTTCTGGGGAGTTCATGGGTGTTTCAGTAAACAAATTTTCCTCACAGTAAAGTAGAAAACAACTCCCCCTAGTGCTTAGCCTGATAAAATAAAGCGGATAGCATTTAAATATTCGCCATCATTACAAACCATTTCACCGAATACCATTTTGCGGAACACCAATTCTCGGTTGACCATAACGCGGAATATAGAGTTTCGCAGAATACCATTTCACGGAAAATCTTTTCGTAGAAAGTACCATTTCGCAGGGGTGACCCAACTGAAGGAAAGTAATAGAGGTCAGTAGATCTAGGAAAAGAAATAAACCTAGATAGAGGTGATCTCTACGGGGGTCTGCCCCCCGCAGTAACCGGCGCTTCCGACGGCAGGTTGTCGGCAACACTCGCGGCCTGTGGCGCGATTTTGCGCTGAAATATCTAATGTTGCTATTGATAGTTTTTGATGGTCTTGTTATTGACTAATGTTTTATGAAAGAGTCTAAAATTTCTCCTGTTCGATTGGTTTTTGAGTTACGCAAAAATTTCTGTTTTATTTGTATGAGAGTCCTCATCCCCCTACCACAGGGGTGAAGGGTCTCAAACCATCATAAAAAAATTCTTGCCTCCAAAACCACCCACATGCTAAATTTGGTTCCATTTGCTTGATTAGTTCTAGAGTTATGAGGAAATTTGTATTTCATTTGTATGGGAGCTTCCCCTCCTAAAAATGTAAGGGGTCCTAATTCTTCATAGAAAAAACTCTTGCCTTCAAAAACACCAACATGCCAAATATGGTTCCAATTGATAGATCAGTTCTCGAATTACGAGGAAATTTATTTTTTATTTGTGTAGAAGCCCCCCCCTCTTAAAGTGGGGAGGGGTCCTAATTCACCATAGAAAATATTTGTGCCTCCAAAAACCTCCACATGCAAAATTTGGTTCTATTTGCTTGATTAGTTCTCGAGGTATGAGGAAATTTGTATTTCGTTTGTATAGGAGCCCCCACTCTTAAAGTGGGGAGGGGTCTCTAACCGTCACTAAAACCTTACCTGGCCCCAAAAACCTCTACATGCAAATTTTCACGCCAATTGGTTCAGTAGTTTTTGATTATATAAGGAACATCCCGACAGACAGAAATCCATTTTTATATATAAGACTAGCTGACCCGACAAACTTCGTATTGCCACAAATTAACCTGTGTTGTACATAAATCATGAATCTCGGATGATCTTTGTCACAATCTCGAGTTTTGCGAGCCCCCCAGTGGGCGGCGCTTCCGACGGCGGGTCACCGGCAACACTCGCGACCGTCTCGTCCTGAATGATCTAGTGTTACTATAGATAGTTTTTGTGGTCTTGTATTGACTAATGTTTTATGGAAGAGTCTCGAATTTCTCGAGTTCGATTAGTTTTTGAGTTTCGCAAAAATTTCTGTTTTATTTGTATGAGAGTCCATATCCCCCTACCACAGGGGTGAGAGGTCTCTAACTATCGTGAAATAAATTCAAGACTCCAAAATCTCCCACATGCCAAATTTGGTTCCATTTGCTTGATTAGTTCTCAAGTTATAAGAAAATTTGAATTTCATTTGAATGGGAGCTCCCCTCTTAAAAGGAGAAGGGGTCGTAATTCACCATAGAAAAAATTTCTGCCATTTAAAACTCCCACATGCCAAATTTGGTTCCATTTGATTGATTAGTTCTCGAGATAAGAGGAAATTTGCATTTAATTTGTATGGAAGCCCACCCTCTTAAAGGGGAGATGGGCCATAACTCGCTTTCTAAAGAAGAGAGGGGTCTCAATTCATCATAGAAAAAAATCTTGCGTCCAAAACCACTTACTTGTCAAATTTGGTTCCATTTGCTTGATTAGTTCTCGAGTTATGAGGAAATTTGTTTTTCATTTGTATAGGAGCACCCCCCCCCTCTTAAAGTGGGGAAATCCATAGAAAATATACCATAGAAAATATTCTTGCCTACAAAAACACCCACATGATAAATTTGGTTCCATTTGCTTGATTAGTTCTAGAGTTATGAGGAAATTTGTATTTCGTTTGTATGAGAGCCCCCCCCCTCTTAAAAAGGTAAGGGGTCCTAATTCATCATAGAAAAACTGGTTGACTCCAAAAACACCCACATGCCAAATATGGTTCCATTTGCTTGATTAGTTCTCGAATTATGAGGAAATTTGTATTTCATTTGTATGGGAGCCCCCCCCCTCCTAAAGTGAGGAAGGGTCCCAGTTCATCATAGAAAATATTTTTGCCTCCAGAAACTTCCACATGCCAAATTTGGTTCTATTTGCTTGATTAGTTCTCGAGTTATAAGGAAATTTGTATTCCGTTTGTATAGGAGCCCCCCCCCCCCCTCTTAAAGTTGGGAGGAGTCCTAATTCACCATAGAAAATATTCTTGCCCTGGAAAACTTTCACATGTCAAATTTGGTTTCATTTGCTTGATTAGCTCTCGAGTTATGAGGAAATTTGTATTTCGTTTGTATAGGAGCCCCCCCTCTTAAAGTGCGGAGGGGTCCTAATTTACTATAGAAAATATTCTTGCCGTCGAAAACCTTCACATGCCAAATTTGGTTCCATTTGCTTGATTAGTTCTCGAGTTATGCAGAAATTTGTGTTTCATTTGTATGGGAGCCCCCCCTCTTAGTGGGGGGAGGGGTTTCTAACCATCACTAAAACCTTTCCTGGCCCCAAAAAACCTCTACATGCATATTTTCATGCCGATTGGTTCAGTAGTTTTCGATTCTATAAGGAACATACGGACAGACAGACAGACAGACAGAAATCCTTCTTTATAGGTATAGATATCCTGCTACAGAAAATTGTTTAATTTAGTAAATGCCATTGCAAACCTAACTTGATGAATGTTTCTTATTGCATTTATTCAGCTTCCCGATGGTGGTCTTGAAATTAAAATCGGTTGGGGGGATCATGGTGAAAGCAGCGATTTTTTGATAAAATCCAACGTGGCGGTCAAATCCAAGATGGCCGCCAATTTTTTTCACTTCGTTTTTAAACCCTATCTCTCCTCTTTACAAAACCGTGTCGTTTGTAGTTTGTTTCATATCAAATTTTGGAAATACAGGCCGGACTCGATTATCCGGGGATTTGATTAACCGGGGATTCGATTATCCGGGTGAAAAAAAAATTATTTGTTTTCAATGATTTATTTTAAACCTTAATGTTATAGTTTTTATGCTACATGATGTTTCCAACTTGACAAATATTGATTCACCTCCCTAAAGCTACAAAATTTCTTCCTTATATCCCATTTATCGGCGAACAAAACAAAAATAAATCCTGCGATGATGAAATCAATTTTTTTTACTTAAAAATCATCATCACCATCATCATTATCATCATCATTGTAATCATCAGTAAAAAAATACACATCATCATCAGTACAAATAATAATATTGTATCAAAAAAATCACCAGTGGAAAAAATCGTAAGAAAGGAATTTTCTGACTTTTGGGAAGATAGATCAATAATAAATAAAACATTTCGGATACCTCAAAGTTAAGAAACGACATACCAAAAAAAATTTGTACCAAAAATGATGATTCGATTATCCGGGTGATTCGATTATCCGGGCTGAAAATAAAAATGATCACTCGGATAATCGAGTCCGAGCGGTATCACAATAATTATATGAAAATTATGAACGTTGCTACAAACAACTGATTGTTTTATTCAGTTAATGCCGCCAAATTTTTTTTTATTCCATTTGAAAGCCCTGTTCTTCTTCTTTACAGAACTGGGCCATTTTTTAGTTGTTTCATGGCAGATTTATGAAATATCACATAATATAGATCCCGAGGTTTGCTCAAAATTCAACTTTTTTTAAACTGTTAGGCCCCTTGACGAACAAGGGGTCCATTATTTCGAGGTATCAAAGGTGTAATTCTTATTTTGTGACCATTTTCAACCAATTAAACGCAAAAGTTCCAATGTTTGAGGACCTCGTGTCAGGTAGTGGCCCCATTTCAGCGAGAATTACTCAACTATCTATCTCTTACCGGTTGCGAAATATAATGATGTGCTAAAAACGAGCACTTAAAAATCAATTATGCTCAATAACTTTGCACACCATTGTTTTATTGCGTTCAAATGTTCTACAAAGTTATTCAGTATGCTAAAATACATATTTTCTCTGAAGACTGTTTTTCACTAAGATGTATATTTAATGAGCCATAAAAAATGTTACACGATATTCAATTGATATTTTCTGAGATTGCTTTAGAAATCTCCTGATGGAAATATTTTTTTTTCATAGATAAAATATAGTACTTTCACCTAATGGTTGTTTGGTTCGCGCAAAGATGCCCGAAATTGAAAAAAAATAATAAATTTTGCAAATTTTTTTTCATTTATTTTATAACTTAGTATTTTTCATTAAATATGCGTCCTAGCGACAAACAGTTTTCAGAGAAAATGTGTATTTTAGCATACTGAATAACGTTGTAGAACACTCGAAAGCAATAAAAAAATCGTGTGCAAAGTTATTGAGCATAATTAATTGTGCTCCTTTTCTTAACTGTCATAACGAATCGTAAGAAATCATAATAATAGTAAGTAATGCAATTCTAATAGTGTTGAAAAGTCATTACTTGTGATTGAACACACAATATGATATAGGATAATAACTTTTAAGTATTTTATGTAATCGAATATTTATCCCAATAAAAAAAATATTCCTTTTTAACATATCATTATATTTCGCAACCGGTAGGAGATAGATAGTTACTATATTCAGCAAAGTTTTTTATTTTAGTATGTTCTGCAACTTTTTGGAGAAAAATTTTTTTTAAGTTATTTAAAAAAACAAAAGTTTGCATCACCCTAATAGGTGAATTCACGGTCATCCTAATAGTGCAGAAAGATGCGCTATATTTTGTTATTAAACTTCTCCGAAGACACCACCCTTGAAAAATTACGCATTTTTACCCTGTCCGCATTTTTTCGAATCCGGACCACCGTGCGGCACCAGAAACAGAGGAGCTCAACGTGCAAGATGGCTCGACCAGGTCGAAAGTGATTTGCGACTTCTGATACGACTGGAAAATTGGCGGACGATTAACCCGAGATCAGGTTACAACAGACCCTCGAGCGATTTCACAATAGATCTACAGTACTGGCGGCAGTCATGAGTTTACTGAAGTAGAAAACCATGCGTCTCCTTCTGCTTTGGTTTCATTGGAAGCGCCTTATTTATTAGTAATGTCGCAACAATTATATTGGCGGCTATATGATTTCACAATTTGAAACTTAAAACTTATTCAATATATCTATACCTATAAAGAAGGATTTCTGTCTGTCTGTCTGTCTGTCCTGTGTTCCTTATAGAATCAAAAACTACTGAACCAATCGGCGTGAAAATTTGCATGTAGAGGTTTTTGGGGCCAGGAAAGGTTTTAGTGATGGTTAGAGACCCCTCCCCCCACTAAGAGGGGGGGCTCTCATACAAATAAAACAGAAATTTTTGCGAAACTCAAAAACTAATCCAACTCGAGAAATTCGAGACTCTTCCATAAAACATTAATCAATAACAAGACCACAAAAACTATCTATAGTAACATTTGATCATTCAGGACGAGCCGGTCGCGAGTGTTGCCGGTGACCCGCCGTCGGAAGCGCCGCCCACTGGGGGGCTTGCAAAACTCGAGATAGTGACAAAGATCATCCGAGATTCATGATTTATGTTCAACACAGGTTAATTTGTGGCAATACGAAGTTTGTCGGGTCAGCTAGTTTTAAATAAAACTAAGAATCATTCTGATATTTGTTTTATTCCCACAATCTTGGCGGGAGTTGCTTTTCTATCGATTGTGAACGACGAAGTACGGTAGTGTTTTATGTAACTACAGCCACAGCATCCAGAAGGAAACTCACTTTAGTCCTCAACATTTTTTTCTTTCGCTTCTAGTATATACCTGGTTGTCGTTTCGTTTTCACAACTTTCGATCGCAACCAGATGACCGAATCACATCTCAATGGGGGGTCCCGTGCATAGCTATAGTTTTTCAATAAAAACTACTGGAGCAGCAAAAACAAATTTAACGCTTGTTGTCAGAGCAACTATTGTGTGCGCCGTCCAGAGAAGTATGCAAACAGCCATTAAAAAGTTTTGCTTGCAAGAAAATTGAAAGTACTGCGCTTCGTTCGTTTCTAGATAAGATTTTCGCTAAGCGTTTTACTGTACTTTGCGCAGCATACGGTAGTTGGAAGTATAAGAGTTGATACACTTCATAAACGGTGAAATATTAGATTCTATACGAAAAAAAACAACGCTTTTCAATAAAACTTCGGCGAATGCCCACAGATCCAATAAAACACTTTCTAATAAGCGTTAGCTCACGCTCGATAGAGCACCTTGTTAAATTACAGATCCATCAAAATTTCATTGCTCGGAAATTAAACCAGCAGCGGAAACTGCCCCCGAAACCGAGAACAAATAGTCCCTTCAGAGCGATCCCTATTCCACTTGTGCGCTGGCTGGCTGACTGGCTGGTATCCGTCCGTTTTCCTTTGATTTTTTTATTTTTTTTTGTCTGTCAAAATCAGCCTTCCCGCGGCCGGCTGGTCGGCCGCCGAGCAAAGCGTAAAGCGAAACCATTCAAATGCTATTTTACCTTGATGCAAAATTAATCACATTCGTTTTTCGGGGCCCGTGGGACCGATCCATCATCCGCGATCCGTGATCCGCGTGGTGGCGACGGCGGCAGCGGTAGCGGCGGAGGTGGCGGCGACGTCTGCCAATGTAAATTACCGCGTTTTCCACTGACTGCGACCGACCGACTGATGATGCTCCCTGCTCCGCTCTTGATGGTATGCTCTGTGGTGGGCGGAGAATGATGAATGAAATTCGTTCGAGAATCGGACTCGGAAGAAAGTAGCCGCCCAACCACCCACCCATCCAGAGTGGCCATCTAAAAGCCGAGTAAAGTACGGAAGCAAATTTTGCCAGCTTGCGGACTAACTAAGTAGCTGCTAATTGTTATGTCTTTCGGATTGAAACTGGTAGGAAAGAGATCTGAGTCCTCTGAGAGTTGAAACGAAGGATTTAAACGAGCAATGTGTAATTAAAATTCTATTCTCATTAGCATTACATCAGTGTTATTCCGTACGATGATTTCGGCCGGGAAGCTTTGCGTTGCGCATTTTTCAAAGTTTCAAAGCATTCTTTATCGGCTGACTTAATGTAGAGTTACTATTTCCCATATCTATGCAAATGTTGCGACCAGCAAGCAGCGACCTAACGTAAGGATGCTGCAGCAGTTTTCAGTCGAATGACAGAGAGTATTCCTATCGCTTACAATTACGACGGCGATGGTGAATCCTGTAAACCGCCTGCCTGTGTGCACACCTCCACAGTCTACAGCAGCCCAGCCAGGCAGGCAGGGAGAGCATTCATCGTCGTCGTAATCATCCCGTGAATTAATATTAATGATTTTTCCGTTTATACTTTCTCTGACGTTTCTTTGCAGGTAAGCATGGCGAGGAAAGGAAGTAAGCAAGCTCTTGTGCATTCCCAGTGGCCCACTAAGCGCCCTACACACTCCGAAGAGGGTCCCGTTTAATATAGCACAGTCTTTTTTTCGGCCAGTGACACTGTTGTCAACCGGCAGAACAACCGCCTTCCTGCGGACGACGATCCTCAGCGTGGGCCGGGAATTCCCAACAAGTGAGTCCTCTATTTAGTGGTTTTCACTGTGGGTGTGGGCTGAATGTTGGAATTGCAATTTGCTCGTTAGGCATTATAATTTTGCAGATTATTTAATTGAAGTGATGACTATTGAAAATCGAGATGTTTTAAATTGCTTTCCATCTGTTACGGATTGCAACTCGAACGGTGGGGGTCACCAAATGCCACCGAAACACAATCGACTCCCAATTATGCAATCCGTATTATATGGCGCAGCAAGAAGAAGCGGTCTTTTGTTACGACTTTTCCATCCAACCCGATGGATGCGGTCGTCAAGGCAAGACCCGCCGGTCGTCTCTATTTTCCTCTCGAACGAAATCCACTTGGCACAGTTAAAAGAACGCTATGCAGAAGGTCTATTAAACGGCAGCCATCGGTACAGGTTTATGGCTTTTTGATAAGTGTTGGGGCGCGATGAAAACGGCTTATGTTCGTTCGGGAAAAAGCAAAGAATAGGTTAGTGGTTGGTGCTCTTCGAGGATCGAGGATGGGGAAAGCAGAAATGGGTTGGTTGTTGTATAACAACATATGGATTGATATATTATACCTTGCTCTATCTCTCTCTGCTCTGTGTGTTGTGTGTCATGGACCGAAACGGAACGGGTCTTTCTTGCTGCTTGCTATGTTGTTGCCGCTGCCTGAGTGCGAGAAGTTCGAGATACATGGCGAGTAGGAAGAAATATCTAACCTGAATGCTCCTAGAAGTGCAAATGGATTGAACCGGCCACGGGGCCGTCTCTCATTGTATTGTCGTTACGAACGAACGAAGATAGGTGTGAGGGCTTTTCGATCAATTTTCTCGAAAGCATTCTGCCTGGCCCGTGTTTGTTGTTTGCTTATTCGCGTGCAACTCAAGATGTGTGATGTTCAACTGCTGGGAAGCTGCAAACGGGGTTTTGGGTGGAGAAATATCCCGGTTCGGTTGCATGCTCGGTGGGTGAGAGACAGGATTGTCTTGCGGAACGTGTTAGATATCCAATTCTACAGTTTCTCGTTTGTAAAGGTTCTTTTTTCTTTCTTGCAAGTATCATTTTTCTGATTGATAGTATCGAGAGACTGTTTGTTGTTCGATAGCAGAAGCTCATTTTTATTACGTATTCACAATGTATGGACAAACACTTGACAGACGCTATTTAAGATTGCTGTATCCGCATCTTGGATTTCAAGTGGCATTAGCTGTGTTTATGAAGCAACCATCAAAAAGAAGAAAAATTTAATCTTCGGTATTTGTTTTCTTACTCAATCCAAGGCTGTGTTGTGAGTATCATTCTTCAACTCTGATATTAAAGCATCTGCAAGTCTGTTTTAAATAAGTGTTATTGTTGTTTTGCATTAATAAATTTAAGAAGTAGCAGCTAAAATCGTTTTCTTTACACCTGCTGTTGATGGCGGCTACGTCAGCGGTATGGTTACGTCAAAGGTGAAGCAACCAAACATTTTTGACGACATTAGAATTTCCTACCATCTACTGTAGAGTGAGAAGTCTGTTGTTGTCACTACTAACTCTCTGGACCATCCTGCTGTCGGGGATTTATTTATTACTCGTTGAGTTTACTTTACTGCTTAATAAAGCTGCTTTACTATGGCGGGTCGCACAATAAACCCGTCAACGGGGGTTTTCTGGCTGAGAAATTAACGTTATGAACACGTTTTTTTTTGCCAATAAATTGGTTTATAAAATTTTAATATACACTTTCTTATGAAATATTTTCACTCCCACAAAACGACTTTTGACGTCATGTTGCAAGCCCCAGCAACAATGTGAGTTTTATTTTACTCTTACGGCGGTTTTCAAGACCAATTTTGGTCTTAAATGCCACCATAAGACTGTCATAAAACCCAAATTGTTACTTGAGAGGTGTCATTCCATAATTAAGGGTCTAATTACCGTCACGAAAAAGTGAAAGATTTTGAACGCTAATACCTAACTTTACCAATTCTGAAAAGATTTTACTAATTACTAAGTGATTAATACACCATCTATTTTGTCTGATTTCGGTTAGTTCCAGTTTAGGAAAACTGAGACTGAGTTTCCTCGTCCCAACAGGTCACGGATGTTTATCTTGTTCGAACCTAGACCAAGTTGACGTCCTGAGAGTAAATGGTAGCGCGCCGACCCCTTTGTTTTGAATGATTGTATCGATGTGCTGGTGGAATGTATACACAATTGAAGTCTCGTATGAAAACCCAAGCGAAGGAATGTAACATTTTGTGTACTTAAACAGTGATTGTTGAAGTGAAGGATCACACGCAATGGCTCTGTCAGAAAGTGGGTTATTGAGGTTTTATTTTTGTCACTTACCTTTTACCTGGCGGTGTTCAGCTCTAACATGTCCTGACACAAATTAACAAAGATGGGGCACCCTACCTTTCAGAAAAATGTTTTGGCCCGGAAAAACGGAGTAATTTTGGGCTGGTTAATCTATTATTACTTATTCCGATTGCTTAGGTTGAAATCACCAGACTTTCAGGTGAAACTCAATTTAAAATCAATGTTGAAATTGGACTAAAAAATAGTCTTGAATCTGATATAGTAGACTTTATTCAGAGCATTTAATTAGACTTTAATTTGGATTTAAAATTTTACTGGAAAGTAGATTTAAAATTAGATTTGAAATCAGACTTCAATTTGAAGTAATTTGGATTGGAAGCTTTATTTGGAATTAGACATGACATCGAACTGAAAAAAGAATTTGAAGCATTTATTTGAAACTAGCTGACCCGACAAACTTCGTATTGCCACAAAGTAATCTGTGTTGTACATAAATCATGAATCTCGGATGATCTTTGTCACAATCTCGAGTTTTGCAAGCCCCCCAGTGGGCGGCGCTTCCGACGGCGGGTCACCGGCAACACTCGCGACCGTCTCGTCCTGAATGATCTAGTGTTACTGTTGGCACCAGTGCCAACATGTGAAGGCGGGTGGGTGAGCGGTGCCTTCTTACCACCGTTGGAACAATAGTCACGGTAACAACAGCTGGATGGATTTGTGCCACACCACTGCGAAGGGTAGAGTCCAGAGGCGACGCCGGAGAGGGTGGAAGGGTCACGCAAAACACTGAATCCTAGCCGGAACGATTTACCGACTGGGGACGACGCCAAACTGGAATTCTTTCGGATGTCGTGAAAAGATCACTTTTACTTAACACTACTTTTATTTAACTATACTTTTGCACAATGTGGCACTTTCACTTAGTTCTTATCACTTGTTGTTACTATCACGGTGGTTAAATCGATGTTGTCTCTAAGACGGTTGAAATACTTCTCTTTTTGCATTCTGTTAAACGCCCGTATTTATACTACACGGCGCGACATTCTGGTCATCTCGGGCAACTTCGGGAAGGTTCGACGAAATACATTGCTGACATAGGAAAGAAGTGCCTAGAATGTTCGATGTACGTTGCTAGCAGATGCAGGCAGTTTGGAGATGCTTCTCGAATCTTCGAAAGCACGTGTTTCATACGGTTGGCGGATTTTAGCGTATTTTTCGCTGTCGCGAACAGTTACTATAGATAGTTTTTGTGGTCTTGTATTGACTAATGTTTTATGGAAGAGTCTCGAATTTCTCGAGTTCGATTAGTTTTTGAGTTTCGCAAAAATTTCTGTTTTATTTGTATGAGAGTCCAT
The DNA here is from genome assembly GCF_943734655.1 of Sabethes cyaneus. Taxonomy (NCBI): domain Eukaryota; kingdom Metazoa; phylum Arthropoda; class Insecta; order Diptera; family Culicidae; genus Sabethes; species Sabethes cyaneus. Next base: position 36,728,170 of record NC_071355.1, read on the forward strand.
ATCCCCCTACCACAGGGGTGAGAGGTCTCTAACTATCGTAAAATAAATTCAAGACTCCAAAATCTCCCACATGCCAAACTTGGTCCCATTTGCTTGATTAGTTTTCGAGATAAGAGGAAATTTGCATTTCATTTGTATAGGAGCCCCCCCTCCTAAAGTGGGTAGGGGTCCCAATTCATCATAGAAAAAATTTTTGTCTCCAAAAACACCCACGTGCCAAATTTGGTTCCATTTGCTTGATTAGTTTTCGAGTTATGAGGAAATTTGTATTTAGTTTGTATAGGAGCCCTCCTCTTAAAGTGGGGAGGGCTCCTTATTCACCATAGAAAATATTCTTGCCCTCGAGAACTTTCACATGCCAAATTTTGTTCCATTTGCTTGATTAGTTTTTCAGTTATGAGGAAATTTGTATTTCATGTGTATAGGATCCCCCCCTCCTAAAACGGGGAGGGGTCCCAATTCATCATAGAAAAAATTTTTGTCTCCAAAAACACCCACATGCCAAATTTGGTTCCATTTGCTTAATTACTTCTCGAGTTATGAGGAAAATTGTGTTTCTTTGGTACAGGAGCCCCCCCTCTTAAAGTGGGGAGGGGTCCTAATTTACTATAGAAAATATTCTTGCCCTCGAAAACCTTCACATGCCAAATTTGGTTCCATTTGCTTGATGAGTTCTCGAGTTATGAGGAAATTTGAATGGAAGCCCCCCCTTTTAAAGAGGAGAGGAGTTATAATTCCCCTTATAAAGAGGGGAGGGGTCTCAATTTACCATAGAATAAATTCTTGTCACCGAAAACACCCACATGCCAAATTTTGTTCTATTTGCTTGATTAGTTGTCGAGTTATGCAGAAATTTGTGTTTCATTTGTATGGGAGCCCCCCCTCTTAGTGGGGGGAGGGGTTTCTAACCATCACTAAAACCTTTCCTGGCCCCAAAAAACCTCTACATGCATATTTTCATGCCGATTGGTTCCGTAGTTTTCGATTCTATAAGGAACATACGGACAGACAGACAGAAATCCTTCTTTATAGGTATAGATTGGAATCGAAATTTTATTTGAAATTGGAATTGAACTAAACTTGGAATTGGATATGAAATTAAGATCGCAATTAAATTTAAAATTAGTATTAAAAATGGACAGAAATAAAAAATTTAAATTGGTTTGAGATTAGACTTGGAATTACATTTGAAATAGGACTTGAAATCAGAGTCTAAATTTGACTTAAAATTGAACTTAAAATTGCAATTAAGATAGACTTGAAACTGGGCATGAAATGGGAAATGTAATTGAACTAGAGATTCGACATTTAATTAAACTTGAATTTAGATTAATCTAAACTTGAAATTTTACAAGCTGGACACGAAATTCGATATTAAGTGTTGAATACTTAAAATTAAATTTTCTCATTTATCCTCTTATTCATCTTATATTTTCACACGTTTTACATCTTTTCTCTTCTATCTTGTCTCTTTTGCAGTCTCGTTTTTCCACTTGTTGTTCCGTTTTTCCACTTTTCGTTCCCGTTTTTTCTCCTATTCTGAATCTTGGTTTTTGCTTTCATTGTACATCCGTTTTTCCATTTTTTCCCTTGTTTCCCCTTTTCCTGTCCCGTGGTTCCTGTTTCATTGGTCCAATTTTCTCCTTTCCTATTCAAATGTTTAAATTTGCAGTTCTTTTTTTCTCATGCTTTTCACTTGTTTTTTGTTATCAGCTACATTAGTTTTCAATCTTTTGAATTGTCTTTTTCCCTTGTTTTCGCTTCCAGTTTTCATATTTTTTTGAACTCTTCTTCTTCCTTCTCGTGTTTTGTCTTCGTTGGTTCGGCTTACTTCTTTTAGATACTTCGTTTTCCACTTTTTGATACTTCGTTGTCCATCTTTTCTGCCTTATTCTGGCTACCTTTTCCTCCTTTCTATTACAGGCTTTCCTAGTTATCTCCCGTTTTTTGTCATTTTTTCTTCTGTTTTGCCTTTGTCGTTGGTCCGTTTGTTATTTTTATCATATTTCTCCTTTTATGTATATCCCGTTTGACCTCTTTGTCATTTTCTCCTCTTTTGTCTCCTCTACTGAATTTTTCTGCCCGCTGTTTACTTTGTTCCTTTTCCGTTCCTGTCCCGTTTCGCTCTTTTCCCGAGTCCTGAATTGCTTCTGCTTCGTTGTTTGTCTTTCTTCCGTTTTCCTTCCCTTTGAGACGTTGCGCCTTTTTTCCTGGGTCGTTTTTTATCATTTTCAATCCGTTTCAACTTTTTTTTTCATTTTTTCGGCCCCGATTTTCATTTTTTTCGTGTTTTAACTGCTTTTCTATTCCCTTTTTCGTTCGTTATTTTTTTTATTCACTAGAAGAAGGAAAACCCCTGGGAGTGAAGCTACTTAGCACAAAACCTTCTTTTATGTATGACAATGGACTGCACATTTTGTGCATATTTTGTGTAACAAAATAACAGTTGCAATTATGCATAACTAACAGATATGTTATTACAGTCACAGACAAACAGACGAGACACTCACATTAACTTCATCGCCCATTCAAAAACCACTCATTTTTCAAAAAAGCATGTTTCGCAACATGAGCACACCGTGGCGCTCGAGTTTTCAGTTCAAAACCGTACAAATATAAAAACCCTACAATGTAAAACCTTACAAAGATAATTTACACTGTAGCATGCATAACAGAGGGTGCTAGTGTGCAAGCAAAATGTGTAGGACGATGGTTTTCAAAGGATTTTCTTCTATGTGTCATGTCAGTTCGCTGCTGCGACTCCGACTACAGGACCGGAATGAGATTGATAGCACCACATAGTACGGGTTCTTCTTTCGTTTTTTCGTCTATTCCGTTCTTACTCTTATTATGTCCTGCTTTTCCTCATTTTCTGTCACGTTCTGTTTGTTTTCGTTTTATCCCTTGTGTCTTCTATTTTCACATTTATCTTTTTCCGGCCCATTTTTTTCTTTTTCTCGTTATTCCATTCTCTTGTTTCTGTATTTATTTCTGTATTCTGTATTTTCTGTATTTTTTGTCCCATTTTTTCTCTTTTTCTGTTAAGTTGCTTCCAGTTTTTGCCACGTTTTCCTTTGTGCTCTTTTCCGTTTTATTTCTTCTATCTCATTTATTCGTTTTTACTTTATCTTGAGACAGCAGAAGGCGACCTACCTCTAGTTCGATCGGTAATTCTTTTGTAAATATTATGAGAAAATTTTCATCATTTTCATAAGAAACTGTATACTCTACGATGTCTAATATTTCTCCTTCTGTATCCCGTTTGATCGCTCTTCCCGTTTTTATCGTTTCCTCTATCGGTTTTCTTTATTTCCTTTTTGGTTTCTCTTGTCTCCTGTTCCATATTCCTAATTTTGTTTTGTATTTTCTTGCACATTTATTTCCTCTTTCTTTGTTCCTGTTTTTTTGTTTTCATTTTTCCCCATTTTTCCATAGGTCCTGAATTTCGTCTGCTTCATTGTTCGTCTTTCTTCTTTCGTTTTCTCGCGTTTTTAAGGCCCACTTTTGCGCTTTTCCTAACTTTTTTTTATTATTTTCTGTCCTGTTTTAGACTTTTTTCTATTTTTCGGTTCAGTTTTCAGTCTTTTTGCCCTATTATTAACTTCTGTTATTTCCTATTTTTGTTGGTTCTTCGTTCGTTTCTTTTGTGAAACAGAAAACGTCCGTTCTTCCTCTTATTATGTTTTGCTTTTTCTGTGACAGAAAGCATTCTGTTTTTCTTTTCCGTCTTATCCCTTTTGTCTTCCGTTTTCAGTTTTCTCTTTCTTGTCGCTTTTTTGCTCTTTTTCTGTGTCTCCTAGTTCTTAATGCCGAATTTTCTCCTTTTGTATACCGTTTTTTCTCTTCTTTTGTCCAGCTTATCCTCATTTCTTTGCGGTTATTCCTACTTCTCTCTTCTTATCATATTCGTTCTTCATCGTTTTCTATTCAGGCTCGTCGTTTTTTGCCTCGTTTTTCCTCTATTTTTGTCCCGCTTTCTTCTTTTCTACTCTTTTTTTTATGTCCCGTTTTTCCTTCCATTCTCTCACTATTTTTTGTTAATGTTTATTTTTTTCTTGCTAATTTTTATTCTTTTCCTCTTTTTCTAACCCGTTTGTCCAGTTTACACGTTTTCCTTTGTGCTCTTTTTGTTTTTCTTCTATTTTTTTCTTTTTTAGTTTGCTTTCTGGCGAGCAGCAAGGGATAAACTACCTCTAGCTCTATCAATAATGCTGTGAATATATTAAGAAAATTTACTATCTTACTACATAAGAAACTGTTGGTTTTACGTTGTCCCAAATTTCTTCTTTTACACACTTAAACGATTCAGTAAAATTTACCGAAATCTAAACAGCTGAACGTTCGGTAAAATTTTTTATTGCACCAAACATTACTAATGATCTGTAAACGTCGATTGGCACCACCGAAATTTTTACCGAACGTTCAGCTGTTTAGATTTCGGTAAAATTTTACCGAATTCGGTGCGTTTTGTTAAGTGTGTATACTCAGTTTTTCTCGTTTTTTCTATTGGTTTTCTTTTTTCTTTCTCGTTATTCTTTTTTTTCCTTTTTCTTCTCCTGTTCTCTGTTCCATTTTCCCTTTCTTGTTTTGTATTTTCTCTCTCATGTTTTCTTTTTCTGTCCGCTGTTTCCTCTTCTTCAAATTTTTCTGTTCCTTTTCTCTCTCCCGTCCTACACATTTTGCTTTTGCCCTTTTCCTGAGTCCTGAATTCCTTCTGCATCGTTTACGTCTTTCATCTATTTTCTCCCGTACGTGGCCTATTTTTAAACTTTTGACTCTTTTTTTGTCGATTTTTTTTTCATTTTTGTCTCCATTTTCAGTTTTTATTTTTCCATTCTCCTGCTTCCGTATTTCCTTTTTTCTATCCCTTTTTTCTCCGTTTTCCTCTTTTTCAGACCATTTTTTGGGGTTATTCCTGTTTTGACGTAGGACTACGTCTTTGTAGTAAAAAAGGGATCCTGGGACTGGGAAGCACTTTGCGAAAACGAAAATAGAAGTGTAACGTCTGAATAAAAGATTTCAAATGCTAATATGGCCATTATAAATATTTTTTAAAGTTTTTGTCCTTCGGATGCTGGGCAACTGAAGGGGGGGAGGTGAAAAAAACTGATTTTCACGCAAAAAAAATTAAGATTATTAGGAATTTTTACTTGAAGTTTAATCGTGCAACCCGAATCTATTCTTGCTCTTCATACATACGTTATTATTTTCCATGCAAAAACCTTCCAAAATAGAGTCAAAATCAAAAAAAAAATTTTTTTGGCCGATTTTCAAAAATTACATTATTTTTACTTCCACTTTTGTTTCCTACTACAAGCGTTAACACTCCGTGAACACTTTTTTCCAGTTCGTTGGGCTGTAAAACTCACAAATAATAGATTTTATAAAAACATTTTTTACTCAAGTTTTACAAAAATTTTTTGCCGCCCGATTTTTAGAGCCAATTTTGAAGAGCGGGGGGACAAAAACTTTAAAAATAATTTGAAATGGCCAAACTACTAAGCAACTGTACTAATCTGAACAATTCATATATCGTTGGATAGATAAAATGACCAGCAATTTTATTGGGGGTTAGAGACCAATTTTAAGGAGCGCGTAAGAGGGGGGGGGGCTCCAATACAAATGAAAGACAAATTTCCTCATAACTCTGGAACTAAACAAACAAATGGAACCAAATTTGGCATGTGGTGGTTTCAGAAGGCAAGATTTTTTTCTATGGTGAATTGAGACCCCTCCCCTCTATAAGAGGGGGGCTGTCATACAAATAATATACAAATTTCCTCATAACTCGAGAACTAATCAAGCAAAAGGAACCAAATTTGGCATGGGGGGTTATTGCAGGCATGAATTTATTTTATGATGGTTTGAGGATAAGGACTCTCATACAAATAATACAGAAATTTTTGCGTATGAGCCATATTTTCTGCTATGTAACAAGCGGTAAGCTGTGAAAGTAAACTAGTAAAATTTTCTCAGAGCAAAAGACAGTGAATCGACGCCGCCTACTTACGTGCCTGTTGCCATTCATGTCTAAAGAGAAGGACATTCGAATGGCACGTCATATTTGCGATGAACCTGCTTTGGCTTCAATGTTATTTGTAACCAATGGCCCTTTTAAAGGCCACAAGCGAGTTAAAGTAAGATTATTGAAACATGTCAAACTACGCATAATCATATTCAGTACAATAATCTGTGGGCTGGTCATTCATGACCGTTTCAACCTTGTGTGCATCATACAAGTGATTTTTAAAAGAAAACTCTATGTCTCATTGGTTGCAGGCCTTGTACTTTTGAACTCCCGTCCACGTATTTTCAAAGCGACCATTGCATTCAATAAAGAATGGAATTTGAATAGCACTAACAGATTCTTATAAACATGCGTATACCAGAAATGCAGTTTACATTAGTCCTTAATCTAATGATCTGATATAGTCCTACGTCACCCTTTCGTACAACCCGTAGGGCTGTATACCTTGTAGTTTTTCTCTCATTTTTCTTCTTTTCTCTTTCGTTCTTCATCTGTTGCTGTCCAGTCTCCTTATTTTCCCTCTCTTTCACTCCGGTGTTCATCTATTCCACTAAAATACGAGCATCACGGAAAATGATACATTTTGAACGCTAATAGCTCTGCCAATTATGAATGGATTCTGATGGCTTGAATAACTAATATCAAATATCATCATACATTCTCTTCGAGATTACCTTGCAGACAAGGACGGCAGTTAAACACACCATCTGTTTACTGTGGTTTTCTTTTACAAAAACAGTAACAAAATCCGCTCGCTTCAACAGATTGAAGATTCGTTACGACGTTTAAACTTATACCGATTTGATATCTGTGCTTGGGAAGCACGCCAGAGTGCAAAACCATTTGTCTCAAGTATGCAAATAGCTGTAAAGTTGAGTGACGAAAGAAAATAGGGAAGTAGTAAGATGCAGAGGACGTTAGCTAATTGATATTTTAACTGGCTGTCAACATGTTAGTTGTAAGACAATTATACTTCAAATCAATCGATCACAATGAATGGTGCTATCAATAATTTCGTGGAAATTGACGAATACGAATCAGTAAATTTTATATTTGCGTAACAAACTGCTGAAAATTTTCAAATTGTCATGTATTGTCGAGTTGTACCCGCATTCGCAGTTCTACGTGAACCCCTCGTTCGTTCTCCTAGGCACAGACCTCCATACTTTTGGATTCTTTGAAATCCGTAAAACGTACATAGTTCTTCATCAAAACAACTCTCAGCCTCGGATCAATTTCGTATTTTTCGATCAATTTCTAAACCTTTACTCTAGCAGGTATAACAAAGGTAACAAGATAACAGCTACTTGTGGCCACATGATTGCGCGTCAGCCCGATTCAAGCAGCGAGCAGACGTCTGTCTCGGCAGTTGGAAATAGAAATTCGAACAGAATGGAAGCAAATCTTTTTTATCTGGCGGTGATAGGTGCTATCATCGTCTACCTTTATCGCCGGGTGACAAAAAACAACGACTACTTCCACGATAAACCGATTCCTTCGTTGGCCGTGAAACCATTTTTTGGCTCAACTGGATCGTTAATGCTGAAGCGAACAACTTATCCGGGTTTCATCTCCTCTATCTACAATAAGTTTCCCAATGTGAAGTAAGTACTGGTTTTTCTATAAAGCTTAGAGAGCACAAAAAACTAAATTATAATTTCGATTTTTCGACCCAGAGTCCTGGGACTGTTCGACACGACCACGCCGATGTTTGTCATTCGAGATCCGCAGCTGATCAAGCAAATCGGTGTGAAGGATTTCGACCACTTTGTGGACCACCGGCAAATGTTCGGACGCGGTGAAGAAACCGACAATTCACATGCCCTGTTCATTAAAACCCTAGTCGCACTCAATGGACAGCGCTGGCGAGATATGCGGTCCGCACTTAGTCCAGCTTTCACCGGCAGTAAGATGCGGCAAATGTTCCAGCTGATGGAGGAATCCATCCAGACGATGATGCGTCACTTGGAAGCGGATCTGAAACAGAAGGGTTCCATGGAGGTGGAAGTGAAGGACGTTTTGTCGCGACTAGCGATGGATGTGATTGCTTCTTGTGCTTTTGGGCTTAAAGTTAACTGTTTTGAAGATCGTGAGAATGAGTTTTTGCGGCATGCCAAAAAGATGGTACATTTTGGTAGGCCGTTAGTTTTTCTGAAAATTATGGCCTTTCGATTGTTTCCTGTTCTGTCCAGTCGATTTAGTTTGGACATGATTGATAAGGAACAAGCGGTGTACTTTTCTGACATCATAAAACACACTGTTCAAACACGCGAGAGTAAGGGAATCATTCGACATGATATGATCGACTTATTGTTGCAAGCCAGGAAAGGTACCTTGAAGCATCATCAGGAGACGGAAGTTAATGAAGGCTTCGCTACAGTAGAAGAATCTGATGTAGGTAAAGGTCAGGTGACCAAAACGATGACCGAGACCGAAATGATAGCTCAGTGTTTGATATTCTTACTCGGAGGCTTTGAGTCGGTCTCAACAACTGGCACTTTCCTGATTTACGAATTAATTCGCAATCCTGATATTCAGGAAAAATTATACCAAGAAATTTTAGAAACAGAAAAGTTCCTAAATGGAAAACCACTTACGTATGATGTATTACAAAGTATGAAATACATGGACATGGTGGTATCAGAATCACTTCGGATGTGGCCCCCAGGCCCGGCACTTGATCGGCTCTGCGTACGGGACTACGTAGTGGATGATGGCGAAGGGCTTCGTTTCACCATTGACAAAGGAACGTGCGTCTGGATACCGGTTTACGGGCTGCATTACGATCCAAAATATTTCCCCAACCCGGAACGTTTCGATCCGGAGCGGTTTAACGATGCCAATAAAGCCGACATAAACCGGGACGTCTACCTACCGTTCGGTATTGGGCCGAGAAACTGCATCGGATCACGGTTTGCCCTGATGGAAGTTAAAACCATCATCTATCATATGCTGCTGAAATTTCCTTTCCAACGAAGCGAAAACACACAGATTCCACTGAGCCTAAAGAAGGGACTGGTTCATCTTGCAATGGAGAAGGGAATGTTTATGCAGTTACAGACTCGTACTAGACAGGAATGAATATTTGGAGTGATTAGAAAAAACGCAGTGATAAGATAATGTCGTTATCAATTAATTTGGTGTATACTTTTACAATGAGAAAAACTTATTGTGTTGTCGAAAGCAAAATAAGATAAATTCGTCTTTGTGCTTAGCCTACAGATTCTAAATAAATCAGTCAATCTATAGTCTGTAGATTGTCTGTCAAAAACTGGCTATCAAAACAATTTTCATATTCGTGATTATGCGACAGTTAATTTGTAATTTGTTTTTACATGATTGCTCACGTAAAACCATCATTTGCATTTTAATGTAGAGCTACGTCTTACCGCAAGGTGTCAATGAGTAATTCTCGCTGAAACGAGGTCACTACTGACACGAGCTCTTCAAATATTGGAACTTTTGCACTTAATTGGTTGAAAATGGCTTACTCGTTTACCAAGGGGTCTAACAGTTTAAAAAAAAAGTTGAATTTTGAGCAAACCTTGAGATCTATATGATGTGACATTTCATAAATTTGCCATGAAACAACTAACAAATGACCCGGTTCTGTAAAGAAGAAAAACAGGGCAGTAACTCAGCTAGCGTTTGAATAATGCTGTTCGCCAGCTTCCCTCGTGTCATATACCAGAGCAACGACAAGTATCGGTTCCTCCTATTTTTCATGGTCCGTCATTCCATCACCTACGTTGAATAAACTGGAGCATTTCAATTTCAGTCTGAACAAACGAGCAAAGTTACTAGAGTGAGCCGTTCACCTTTTGCTGCCAAAGTAAAATTACGCAACGTATTACTGTAGCATTGGTGATGGATATATTTGTGTTGCTAAGGAAAGCCGACAGGAAAGCCCTAAGTTCCAAGTTTCGTAAGTTTCATCAATTACCGAAAACCGTTCTTTGAAGAACGAACAAATTCTTATATGTAGATGCAAAAGTTGTCACTAAAACAATTACATTTTATTAAAACCATAGTTTGAAATGCATTTTGACACATTTGCGGTGAGTTAGGGTTTAGTTTTAGTTAACTTTAGTTTGACTTATCTGCAATTTTGCAATAGCACGCACATGAAAGTTTTCCATATTGGAGTCAATGCTAAGAGGATTTTCCGATCAGTTGTTGTGGATATTGGCTAAAATCTAATAAGAATTTACTCAATTTTAAGTGGGATAACGCGTTACCCCTTTGATGACGTCATTCACATCACAGCAATCAATCAATTACATCTTCATTTGCATATTTAGCCTCAAAAAGGGTCCATTGTTGGATGGCTATAGAAAGCCTGGAAATGGATCACATTTACTTGGAGGTGGCATATTTATTGATTGCTTTGGTACCTTCCGAGACGGCCAACTCAACCGGCAGTAACAAGCCAACAGAAGCGCGAGAGGTCATCGGGTACAAATTATTTGATATGAACAAGGGAATTAAATTGAATTAAAAGCAGTAAACGAAAGTTCCTTAAATCTTCATGAACAGATGTTTCGTCCTTAAAAGAACGGGTTTTCGACGAGATATGTTGGAAATTTAAGCCTTCTTTTCCGTCTTCTTGGGCAGCAACAAAACAGCTTGGATGTTCGGAAGGACACCTCTCTGGGCAATGATGGTGACACCGGACAGCAATTTGCTCAACTCTTCGTCGTTGCGGATGGCCAGCTGCAAGGGACAATAATTCTGGTCGTTTTGTAGTAGCGAGCAGCATATTTCCTGCCAATTTCAGAACTTCGGCAGCCAGATATTCCATCACGGCAGCGAGAAAGACGAGTGCTCCAGCTCCGCTCAGCAAAGTTTCCCTTTCTCAGCAGCCGATGAATACGACCGACCGGGAACTGCAGACGTACACGACTCGAGCCTGACTTTCGCTGCCCTTGATGTTTCCTCCTCCTTCCTCCTGAATGTCTATTTTTCATGGTCCGTCATTCCATTACTTACGTTGAACAAACTGGAGGATTTCAATTTCAGTCTAGGCAAAGGAGATAAAGTTGTTCGTTTAAATTTGTTTGTTCCTAGTGAGACGTTCACTTTTTGCTGCCAAAGGGGAATGACGCTACGCATTTCTATAGCTGTACTCGTTATTTTAGCATTGTCGACGGATCTTTTAAGAACGAACAAATTCTTATGTGAAGATGCAAAAGATGTCATTAAACTGCTAATACTAATACTTCATATAAGAAGATATAAAAGATTGTTGTTTTCCGCTGATCACAATAAAGTTTATTGGGCCAGCAATACTTACTTTACTTTAGTGGCAACGGTCCGTTACCGATCCTGCGCCGAACGAGTTATAGTCCTCCAGTACCGTCGGTCCTGGGCTGCCGTTTTCCAATCCCCATGAACACCAGCTGAACGTGCATCGTCTACAGCACAGCACAGATCCACTTCCTGGGTCTACGGACTCTTCCTGGTTCTCTGTTGAAAATAGTTTTGGCAACTCTTTCATCGGGCATTCTGGCCACGTGTTCAGCCCACCGCAGCCTGCCACATTGCACTACCTTCACTATATCAGCATATTTGTGTACTTGGTACAGCTCGTGATTCATGCGTCTGCGCCACACTCCATTTTCCATTTTGCCACCAAGTATAGATCGCAGAATTTTACGCTTAAAAACCCCAATCACTCGTCGATTAGCTTCCTTTTGCGTCCAGGATTCGTGTCCGTAACGAGCCACCGGGAGGATTAGTGTTCTATAGAGCGCCAGTTTTGTGCGAATTTGCAAACTACGGGACTTCAGCTGGCTACGTAATCCGTAGAAAGCGCGATTCGTCGCTGCAACTCGTCGTTTCACTTCGCGGCTTACATCGTTGTCACATGTCACGAGTGTACCAAGGTATATAAATTCCTCCACTACTTCATATCGTTTCTCATCTAACTCCACCTCGGCACCAACACCACTTAGGCTGCCACGTTTCCTACCAGCAACCATGTACTTCGTTTTGGTGGTGTTAATGGTAAGTCCCAATCTCGCCCAATCTCGGCCTTTCAAAAGGCCAGAAGTCCTCTTCCACTGCTCTACGGTTAATTCCGATGATATCGACGTCATCCACAAAACCAAGAAGCATGTGAGACTTAGTGATGATAGTTCCATTCCTTTCCACGTTTGCCTTTCGTAATGCACCTTCCAAGGCAATGCTAAATAGCAGGTTAGAGAGTGCATTCCCTTGCTTCAGTCCATCCAACGTCACGAAAGCAGCTGAGGTCTCACCCGCTATTCTAAGGCATGATTTGGATCCGTCCAGCGTCGCACGAATCAGTGTAACTAGTTTCGTCGGAAAACTATGTTCTAGTATTATTTGCCACAGCTCATTTCGTTTAACTCAATCGTACGCCGCTTTAAAATCCACAAACAGATGGTGTGTCTGCAAGTTGTACTCCCGGAACTTGTCTAGCAACTGACGCAGGGTAAACATCTGATCCGTCATGGAGCGACCCTCACGAAATCTTGGTACTCGCCGACGGAGGACTCCGGGCTCTACCTAACGGTGTCAGGAGGACTAACGGTCTCTGTCTTCAGAACAGGATATGGGAAACCATCTTGTAGGCAGAATTGAGCATTGTAATTCCTTGATAGTTTTTACACTCCAGTCATAGTTTACATCCCAATTTTTGAAAATTGAGCAAATGAGGCCATCCAACCACTCCTCCGGCATTTGTTCTTCCTCCCAGATCCTGACAACGATCCGGTGGATTGCTTCGTACAGCCGCTCGCTCCCCGCTTTTAGAAGTTCAGCCGGGATACCGTCCTTCCCAGCAGCCTTACCTAGCCTTTCAGCTCACTGATTGCCTTCTTAACCACCTCCTGTGTTGGTGGCTCCACAGCTTGACCATCGTTTACAATTCCTATCCTGTCCCTGCTGATCTCCGCATTTAAGTCTCCATTCAACAGTGTGTCGAAGTGCTCCTTCCACCTGGCTGCTACCGTCGTTTTGTCGGTAAACAGGTTGCCAGCACAATCATTGCACATCACAGGCATGGCAAAGTTCCTGTATCTCACCGTTTTATACAAACTCCGTGTGTCGTTGCTGGCGTATCGCTCCTCTGCGCCGGCGAGCACGTGCTCCTCGTACTCGCGTTTCTTTAGACGATGGATTCTTTTTTCCGCAGCTCTAGTCTTATTGTACCTCTCTCTGTTTTGACGCGTTGCCGCAGTGAGCATGCGTCTCCTGGCCTGGTTCTTTTTATCTGTCATTCTCTGGCATTCGGCCTCAAACCAGCTGTTACGCTGTCTTCCACGCGTCGTGCCTATCACCTCTCTCGCTGCTGTTTGGATGGCACCATGGATGTTCCTCCACAGCCCATTTATCTTCTCCTTCTACCTGCTGTTCTGCGATTCGTTGGTCAAGCTTCCTGGCGTACTCAACTGTTACGCCGTCTGCCATTAACCGCTGGTTGTTGAAACGCAGCGTCCTCTCAGTGCGAGCTTGTGCCGTGTTCGACAGCCTTGCGCGAATCTTCCTCACTACGAGATAGTGGTTAGAGTCGATATTTGGACCACGAAAAGACCGTACATCGATAACATCCGAAAAGCGCCGACCGTCAATCAAGACATCATCGATCTGAGAGCTAGAGTCTCCATTTGGATGCCTCCAAGTGTGTTTCCGAATATTCAAACGTGGAAAGTAAGTGCTACAGATGGCCATTTCTCTAGGTTCGATTTTTTTTCCCAACATCCATGCTGAATTTACATTTTGTATAGTCGTCTTTATATGGAAAAAACTTGTGTAAACCAAGTGGTTTCCACGAGACGGCACAACATGCCACAGTATGCATCATGCATTACAATTGGCAACCAAAATCTTCGGATTAGAATCCATAGCGTTTCTTTTTGTGACAATGATTAAGGAGTAAAGTATATGCTATCAAGTCGAAGACCGTAACCGAACTCGAGAATATTATTAGAGCCACACTGGATGATGGCGATATTGTCCACAAGTCAATAGTAAATGTGTACTTTTGTTGTCTTGAAAACTACAGCCACCTCATCGATGTTTTTCTTCTGTATAAATTTTGCTTTAACTGCTTCCACGAGACATTTTGCTACTAACAACGATCAAACTCGCGGTTGGCTACCGCTTCTCTCCAAACACGAAACCTTCGCGATTAATCACTTTGAAATGCCAACCAAGTACTTGAAATGTAAAACTAAAATAATAAACAATGCGAAACCAAACACAATAAGATGTAGCAAGCGGAAATCTTGCTCGGGTACTGCTAGCATCAATCTGCTAGCTGCTTGCTTGCTATGCTTGGCGTCGACTTGGTGTCGTAGGATTTCGCTTTCGGAATCAGCTTTTAATCCTCCGGAAAGCATGCTAAACAGACGAGAACCGAACACGGTGACACAAACATGATACGAGTGCACTGCGCTACGCTTCGAATTCATGCACCAGCAGTGCTGGAGCAGCAGCACACCGACCGCACCGGTAAGTCAGTTTCCACTTGATGAATAATCCCACAATATTGCAGTACCGGAGAACCGACCGCCGCGCTGTGCCGCGCCACCGACCCTCTGATCCTAGGAGGATTACAGCGGGCTAGCGCGCGAGCTGGTAAGCCACGGTTGTAACATGTTGAAACTCCGGTTTCAATTTGCATGCTGAACCACATCCACGCATGTACCTACTCAACTATCCATCCGGTCCCGACCGCCGCACGCTGACTGCTGCAGGATGATCGGGCTCTCAACGGTTTAATTCCAGCTTTTGAAAATCCCGGGTTCTGCTAGCATCGCCGCTGCTGACGCCAGACTGTTGATGCTGTTGTTCGTGTGCTGACTAGCTGCTGCTGCTGCTGCTGAACTTAGGAAGGTACAGTTGGAGAATGAATTTTAATTTTCATGAATATCTAATAATTTTCCACTCAAGCGGGTTCATCTCTGCCCTCGACAATGTTGGCAATGACTGCGACGTCGACGATGGGTTGTGCCATGGTCTAGCGATGGAAAACTAATGGGTGTGGGAGGAAACTTTCCTGCAAACTATCAGGTAGCAAAGACTAATCATGCAAAAACTAGGTCAGAGGTGCAATTTGAAATGGTTTTGTGGTAAAAAATTTAATCTAGCGTGTAAATGCATGCTCTCATTATTTGAGCTAATCAAAACCATTAGATATCGATGAGCATTCTGTCCGGAACAGTTTTTCCTACCGCTTATTCAAGTATCATTGCGGGATCCACAAACTGAGCTCAAGCATTTAGCATTTATCGTTTTCATAACACACCTCTGCTCTCACCGTTTACCGTAACGATTTAGAGTTAAGCGAACGTACTTTAATCCAACATCTAGTAGGGCTGGCAAACACTCAAGGATAACAGATTATTTCCTTTGACTTTCAATCTAATGGTACTCTGTTACAGATCCATTTTCAACCGGAAGCTGCTTACCAGTACCTAGTACAGGGTACTCTTACGTTAACCTGCAAATTGCCTCATATCGAAACGTTTTCTGACGATAAAGTGCAGACATCGGCTCGATAGCAGAGGCGATCATAATTTCACTGTTAATCTTGTTCTGGATCACTGGGAAGCCTATTATGTGCCTCTTACCGACACAGGTCTCAACTCAACTGCAATTTAAATGACCACTCGAAAAGCGCTTCTGCTGCCACTGCAAGGACATTTTTTCCACCCGAACACTCCGGCACAAACCAATCGCTAAAAAAACAACACTATCAGAACAGTCAGTGCAGTGGTGGGAGGAAATAAATTTCATTCTCACCTACCGACAACCTGACAGGACCTTATCCTATCGGCGGAAGCTTGTGAGCTTCTCTTTTTCTTGTTTCGAATTCGATCGTTTACACCGCACCGGTTAGACGTTTTGCAGTCAGTTCAGCGTTAATATTAGAGTGCGTCAATTTAAACTGTCCCTTTTCCCTTTTGAAAAGCAATTTTCATATAGGTACATTTCATCATGTAGGATTATGTTATACCTTTATAACAGAATCGCAAAAGTTTGAACTACATCGGGAACATACGTGGAGGGAGTTCTTTTTAATATAATGAAAACACAGGAGTAAAATAAGTTAGTCTAAATATGTGAAATCATTTTAAGTTTTTTTTCCCGTAATAACCAGAAGCAGAATCAAAATTACAGCAAAAAATTAAAACATTATAATATAATGTAATGAAGCACTCTATTCGCTTCTATACCTCGCTGGAACAAGATAAGCTCGCATTGGACTGTAATGGTAGCAAAACCGTGATCCGGCAGCAAACGGCTGCTAGCATAGCAGTGCCAGTACCTGGCGGCAACATCATCACCATGCGCGCACATACACACACACACACACACTGGCCATGGTGTTGGTCGTGGCTAACTGGGCACAGCACAGTCGGATCTGCTGATGAAAGCCGGCCGGCCGGATCAGGACCGAGACCAGGACCGAAACCAGGATCAGGACGTGGTGGGTGGAAAAATGTTGCTACCTTAACCTTCCGCCGCGCACCGGATGACCCCTCAGCTAGCCGGCAGCGCACCAGAGTCCGGTACGGTTTGGTCCGGTGGTACAAGCTCTCTTTCATCAGGTAATTCTCGGGATTGCATTTTATGTGGCAGCAAGCAAAGAGTAGTAGGTGCTTTGCATGCACAAGATGAAAGCCACCACCAGCCACCACCTTGAGCTGCGATTTGCGGACTACCGGAACTTGCAGCGGGGTTATATAATGGGCTTTACGCTCGGTTTGCGTTCTCTCGCTAGTCGCTATCTGCCTGCGCGATGCTGCCGAGCCGGAAGCCTGCTAAAGAAGGATTCGAAAAATGTCGTGACACACTTACAGCCGCAGGGATCTGCTGCATGATGGATGATGAGTCTATTTTCTCGAATTTTGAATAATTTTGTTTTCTATTGGGATGGGGTGATCATGAAAAGAAAACATCAACGTAAATAATGTTTTCTTAGAGATAAATTTAATCAAAAGTTGTACCAAAAATTGTGAATCATTATTTGATCATCATGTGAGTGTAAGAAATTCAGTTTAGAACCTGTGCTCAGCATATATTCGGTTTTAGTACTTATTTTTCGTAGTATGGTCTCGACTTGTTTTTGTTTGAAGCTTTTTTTGGAAAATGGCGTTTGAAGTCAAATCAAAGTCGTAACCAATTTTTAATTACTCTAGTAACTAAAGTAAGTAACTAAGAGTAACTAAAAATATGTTACGACTTTGGTTTAACTACATACGCCATTTCCCAAAAAAAACTACATACTTATTTTTCATTCACGTCAACGTTTCGATTGATTATGATCTTCCTCAGGGGTTCTAAAATGTTGATTTACTGTAATCTTTTAGGGCGTGCCATTGGTGCTTTTCTGATTCGCCTTTCTCCAAATTGTTCGAGTCTGCCACGTGTTTTATTTGACGAGACGAGTGTTTTATTATTAGTGTTTTATTATTACATATAATTCCAGCGAATAAGGGTTGTTGGCACCAATGAGCGGTGCCTTCTTACCGCCGTTGGAACAAAAGTCATGTTAACAACAGCTGGATGGATCTGTACCAAACCACTGCAGAAGGTAGTGTCCAGAGGGGACATCGGAGTGGATGGAAGGGTCACGCAAAACACTGAATCCTAGCCGGAACGGTTTACCGACTGGGGACGACACCAAACTGGAATTCTTTCGGATATCGAAAAAGGATCACTTTTACACCAGTTTTAATCTATACCTATAAAGAAGGATTTCTGTCTGTCTGTCTGTCTGTCCGTATGTTCCTTATAGAATCGAAAACTACTGAACCAATCGGCTTGAAAATATGCATATAGAGGTTTTTTGGGGCCAGGAAAGGTTTTAGTGATGGTTAGAAACCCCTCCCCCCACTAAGAGGGGGGCTCCCATACAAATGAAACACAAATTTCTGCATAACTCGACAACTAATCAAGCAAATAGAACACAATTTGGCATGTGGGTGATTTCGGTGACAAGAATTTATTCTATGGTAAATTGAGACCCGTCCCCTCTTTATAAGGGAAATTATAACTCCTCTCCTCTTTAAAAGGGGGGGGGCTTCCATACAAATTTCCTCATAACTCGAGAACTAATCAAGCAAATGGAACCAAATTTGGCATGTGAAGGTTTTCGAGGGCAAGAATATTTTCTATAGTAAATTAGGACCCCTCCCCACTTTAAGAGGGGGGGCTCCTGTACCAAAGAAACATAATTTTCCTCATAACTCGAGAAGTAATTAAGCAAATGGAACCAAATTTGGCATGTGGGTGTTTTTGGAGACAAAATTTTTTTCTGTGATGAATTGGGACCCCTCCCCGTTTTAAAAGGGGGGGGGGGCTCCTATACACATGAAATACAAATTTCCTCATAACTGAAGAACTAATCAAGCAAATGGAACAAAATTTGGCATGTGAAAGTTTTCGAGGGCAAGAATATTTTCTATGGTAAATAAGGACCCCTCCCCACTTTAAGAGGGGGGGCTCCTATACAAACGCAATACAAATTTCCTCATAACTCGAGAACTAATCAAGCAAATGGAACAAAATTTGGCATGTGGGTGTTTTTGGAGACAAAATTTTTTTCTGTGATGAATTGGGACCCCTCCCCGTTTTAAAAGGGGGGGGGGGGCTCCTATACACATGAAATACAAATTTCCTCATAACTGAAGAACTAATCAAGCAAATGGAACAAAATTTGGCATGTGAAAGTTTTCGAGGGCAAGAATATTTTCTATGGTAAATAAGGACCCCTCCCCACTTTAAGAGGGGGGGCTCCTATACAAACGCAATACAAATTTCCTCATAACTCGAGAACTAATCAAGCAAATGGAACAAAATTTGGCACGTGGGTGTTTTTGGAGACAAAATTTTTTTCTATGATGAATTGGGACCCCTCCCCAGTTTAGGAAGGGGGGCTCCTATACAAATGAAATGCAAATTTCCTCATAACTCGAGAATTAATCAAGCAAATGGAACCAAATTTGGCATGTAAAAGTTTTCTAGGGCATGAATATTTTCTATGGTGAATTAGGACCCCTCCCAACTTTAAGAGGGGGTGCTTCTACACAAATGAAATACAAATTTCCTCATAATTCGAGAACTAATCAAGCAAATGGAACCAAATTTATCATTTGAGTGGTTTTGGACGCAAGATTTTTTTCTATGGTGAATTGAGACCCCTCTCTTCTTTGGAAAGCGAGTTATGGCCCATCTCCCCTTTAAGAGGGTGGGCTTCCATACAAATGAAATGCAAATTCCTCTTATCTCGAGAACTAATCAATCAAATGGAACCAAATTTGGCTGTGGGAGTTTTAGATGGCAGAATGTTTTTCTATGGTGAATTACGACCCCTTCCCCTTTTAAGAGGGGAGCTCCCATACAAATGAAATTCAAATTTCCTTATAACTTGAGAGCTAATCAAGCAAATGGAACCAAATTTGGCATGTGGGAGATTTTGGAGTCTTGAATTCATTTTACGATAGTTAGAAACCTCTCACCCCTGTGGTAGAGGGATATGGACTCTTATACAAATAAAACAGAAATTTTTGCGAAACTCAAAAACTAATCGAACTCGGGAAATTCGAGTCTTCCATAAAACATTAGTCAATACAAGACCACAAAAACTATCTATAGTAACACTAGATCATTCAGGACGAGACGGTCGCGAGTGTTGCCGGTGACCCGCCGTCGGAAGCGCCGTCCACTGGGAGGCTTGCAAAACTCGAGATTGTGACAAAGATCATCCGAGATTCATGATTATGTACAACACAGGTTAATTTGTGGCAATACGAAGTTTGTCGGGTCAGCTAGTCAACTATATTTTATACAATGTGGCACTTTCACTTAATTCTTATCACTTGTTACTATCTCGGTGGTTAAATCAATGTTAACTCTAAAACGGCTGAAATACTTCTTCTCCTGCATTGCGTTAAACGCCCGTATTTATACTACACTAGCTGATTGCCCGATCTCACTCGGTGCCCCTTTGTCACTCAGTCACTTGTACATCTATTTATGTAACAAAAACTCTCATAATGCAAGAAACAAAACTCTTTTTTTCATTTGAATATGTCTACTTCCTTTGTCAGTTCCTCTCACAAAACCTTTTTTTACGTTTTTGAACTTCCCCTTTTTGATGGCCGCCCTATTCTCCCTTTCAGAAATAAAACAACTACCAACTATACCAAAAACATGTGTTTGGCAAACAACGTTCAATGAAGAACAGTCCAGAAGTTCCGGAGCTATGGCCGAACATACATTCATACTCACCTTCCTCGTCCCTACATGTCAGTTCCTTCCCAATTGGCTCCCCCTTTCGTGACGTAGCTAATTATGCATCGGTTTGCTTAATGAAAATCGCTAAAATGGAAACGAAACAAAGGTTTATTTACCATATATTCCTCCTCGTTGGAACCCCCCTCTTTTCTCAAAGTCAGTTGCACAACTGCAATCGCTTTAAATGCAAGAGAAACGCAACCCCTTTTACTTATTTAGAACTCTTCCCCCCTTGTTAGGGATTCCCCCTTTTGTCAACTTCCCAGTGCTAATTCCCTAATGTCAAGAAACTTTTGTGCCAAATTTGTTGAGGAATTGTCCAGGCATTTCAGAGTTATGACCTTCCCTCTGTTATAAACTACCCCGCCTGTTATGACTCCCCCCTGCTTTTGTCAACCTCCTGAGTTCTGATTTCCTTATGCCAAGGAACATATGTGCCAAGTTTGATGAAGAACCGTCCAGGTATTTCCAGTTATGGCCTCCTCCTTTTATTAGCCACCACCCCCACCCCTTCTCTTCTTGTCAACCCTTCAGTGTTGATTGCCTTATCGACTGAAGTTTTTAGAGCGTCTTAGTAGAATACGAAACCTAAAATTAAATAAAAAGAAGAAAACTTATCCAATTTAATTCTACTATGTATATTTCATTCACGACAGATACGTATTCGACAGATACGTTCGAAAAGAGACACTGAGGAAGCCTGCAAGTCCTAGGCGAAATACGTATCTGTCGTGAATAAAATATACATAGTAGAAATAAATTGGATAAGTTTTCTTCTTTTTATTTAATTTTAGATTGTCTTATGTCAAGGAACATGTATGCCAAGTTTGGCGAAGAACCGTCCAGGCATTTCGGAGTTATGGACCTCCCACCCACTTTGTTACGACCTCCCCCCGCTAATCAACCCCCCAGTGCTGATTCCCTTATATCAAGGAATATGTGTGCCAAGTTTGGTTGAGATCGATCAAGGCGTTCTGGAGTTATGGTGGGACATACAAACATACAAACATACTCACGCTCACTTTTATGTATATACTAGCTGAGTACCCGATCATACTCGGGCCTTTGTCTCACAGTCACTTGTACATCAGTTATTGTAACCGAAATGCTTATACAGGGATACCTCGATATAAGACAACCTCGTTATAAAACAACCTCGATATAAGACAATTCGATATAAGACAATTTTTACCTCGGTATAAGACAAATTGCTTTGACATAGTTGGTAACGACATCTGAGCCAATTTTCCAATCCAAAACCCGATAAAGATGTTCATTTTTTCTAAATAATCCTAAAAATTATAAAAAACTAATAGCTCAAACAATAAAAAATAGTTCAAAAAATGTAAACATACAACACAGAACAAATTTTAATGCAAAAATGTTTGGAAAAATCATGTTTCGATATAAGACAATTTCGATATAAGACAACTTTTTGAAATTATAAATTGTCTTACCTCGAGGTATCCCTGTAATGCAAATATATAACGCTTGCTCCTCTTTTGGATGTTCCTTCCCA
Source organism: Sabethes cyaneus (assembly GCF_943734655.1). Lineage (NCBI taxonomy): Eukaryota > Metazoa > Arthropoda > Insecta > Diptera > Culicidae > Sabethes > Sabethes cyaneus. The sequence goes on from NC_071355.1 coordinate 36,749,988, forward strand.
TTTGTCAGCTCCCCCTCTTTTGTCTACCCGGCCACTTACACATCTGTTTTCTTTACGGAAATCCCTGTAAAACCCTATACAGAAAGAGAAACAAAGACATTTATCCTTTTTGCACCTTCTAGCAATGGCCACCCCACCCATAGTTTTGTTATTGTACTTTTCAAAAAAAGTAGAAGGTGCAACAGTGTTTCTTCCATGGATACATAAAACCTGTCATTCCCTTAATCTCACTTCAAGACAAACTTGTTTGTAAACATTGTTTTTAGTTTCATCACCAGGAGCAAGTATGCACAAATTATTGGCCGAGCCCACTCTGGAACATGCCACATAAAGTTGACCATGGGAAAAACATGGTGTTCTCAGATCAATTCCACACTGTTTGAATGATTGCGGCCAATAACACTTAGCTAGTGATCGACATCGGACCGGGTAAAGTCCGGAAAGTCCGGTCCGATACCCGGTCCGAAGTCCGATCGGAACGAAATTTTTGAGTCCGATTTTTTATCGGACCGGAACCGGAACGAAGCGTTCCGGAACCGGACCGGACCAGGTCTTCCGTTGAAAGTCCGGAAAAGTCCGGAGCACTTTTGATCGTAAAACTGACCGCAGTGGAAACGTTGACTAGGACTTGCTTTATATGTTTAAAACTAATTTCCTTTAACTTTCTCAGTATTGAGGAAAGACAATAATTTCGCTAGCAATAATACACTTTCTGTTGAAGGCTCCAAAACAAGTCCAACGAATCGATTTATTTTTAAAAAATTAGCAAACATCTGTGGGTCCTAAAACCGAACGTTTCGCAGCATCGGTTCGTGCCTTATGATCCCTCAAAATTTGATTTCAAAGAACTAATTTTAAAAGTTATGTAATAATAGCACTTCATTTTCTCGGTAATGCCATAGGTAACCGATATTCACGTTTATGGTCCAATATAAAAGATAACTCAATAGTTTCATCGGATTTTTCAAAATTATCGTATAGGTTTGGGCCGAAGAGTCTCAGGTTTTCATGAAATTTTGCTTACGAGCATAGGATGTTAACTTTTTAATGAAAACAATATGTTGTCCTATTTTTCCAGAAAACTTCACTAGAAATTTTTCGATTTTTTCGAACACAGCTTAGTTCGAAAGTTTATAGTTTTAAAACCAAGCATTGCAGAACAATTTTTTTTATGAAAATGCAATAAAATTTTCTCAGCAATCCAGGAAAAATACTAGTTCGAACAAGCTTTTCACATCATTTTCTATGACGGTGCAAAATTCTAAGGAAATGTTGGAAAGCCCATGTTCTAAGTCCTAAGAAATTTTGAAGTATAGTGGACTCTCTGAAAAGTTAATCGATTGGTGAATGGGTCGATTAACTTTTTCGAAATATTACCTTTTCTGAGTAGTCCTAAGAGTCATTGAAAATGATAATCACAAAAGCGAAAAATATATTCTCGGATGCAAGATACTTATTTTGAAGTATCTGGAAGTTAAGTTGTAACGTAAAGAAAAATGTAGCAAGATCTTTATAAAATAATGCTTCCCTACGATAAAACTGAACCTTGTCGTGGTGTAGGGCTTTTTAACTAATCAGTAAATGAACAGCGGTCACGTTTACTTCTGAATGTCAAAATACTTTTGTGATTTCAAGTGGAATTCGGGGTAAAAATTTACCAAATGCGATTGTTGCGTTGTTCAGAAAGTGCTTTTATTCCGTTTAAGAATAAGGCCAGTATGGGGATCTCTGATAATTAATAGATGAATGTTTTTGGGATTCATCCCTATTTATCACAGCTGTCACAAACATCTCCGAAAAATGTCGGATTGGTTGGGTCGATCGGGGGCTTAGGGTCAGTAAGGGTATGTAAGCGGGATACCAGATCCTGTTGGATGTCGAAGGACCACTCTACAATGATTACGGGTATAATAATAGAAGTGCTTAGGTAGCAGATGGGAAAATTAGGTCAATTCGTGTCGTGTGTTCGAGTCTTGGCAGGGCGGTGCTGCTAGTTAGTCAGTAGGATTTTTGCACTGGCCCCGTGGCTGACCTGTGCTCTGATAGCCGGCCGCGAGGTCTGTCGATAGGCAGGGATTGAGTCTTAGAGAGACGTTTAAGCCCACAGCTTTTCTGCACTAGCTCTTTGGTCTCGGGGGTTGGAAGGCGGGTGCGTCTCTATAAAGCTTTATAAGCTCTAAAACTTCTGTCGACTACCGCGAACGTCCGGGTTGTACTGCGCTCAATTTACTTTGTATCTTGGGATAGTGCATGAATGGTGGGGGAATGAAAGATCCAATTTACCCTGATAAGTTGATAAACGCCAATGCTCCGAAATTTGTCTTTCCTATTAGTTCATTTGTCGTTGTTTGTGTTAGAAAATAGAAAGCGGGCGCGCGGTTGATGACCGGTGTCAGGCGGGGCTGACGAATCCTCCACTTCATTATGCTACATTTTACAACTCAAGTATGACCGCATTTCTAGGTCAAGAATAAAAACATGAGATTAGTCTAACTCAAGTAGTACAAAAAGTCCAAAGCACATTTACAAATTCGATCTATCATTTTTCTTCTCATCATCATCATTATCATTATCATCATCATCGTCATCATCATTATTATCTTCATTATATTTAAAATATGGCATTCCGGCAGAGAGATCTTAGAGTCAGTTCATGGAGTCTGCGCAGGGCCGGAACGCCTCCGCCTGCGGGCATAGGCGTGACGGCTATGCTTGGGACTCTACCTGTGTTTAAGTGGGCGACAGTGCCTGTCTCGTCAGGTAGAACTGATGTTTGAGGTCTCCCTGGCACTTTGTTGACATCACAAAAGGGCCCAGCGCAGAGTGTTATACGCTACTAGCTGACCCGACAAACTTCGTATTGCCACAAATTAAAATGTGTTGTACATAAATCGTGAATCTGTCACAATCTCGAGTTTAGCAAGTTTCTGAGGAGCTCAACCCAAGATAACTCATTTTAGCAGTTACGTCACTATGAGAGCATGAGTAGTTTAATTTACAAATTTTCAATTTTTCCTCATAATAAAGTAGAAAACACTGTTACTTAGCCACATAAAATAAAGCGGATAGCACTTAAATATTCGCCGTGATTGTATAACATTTCGCTGAATACCATTTCGCGAAAAACCTTGCGCAGAATGTCCCATTTCACGGAAAACCTTTTCATGAAAAGTACCATTTCGATCCTCGGGGTGATCCTCTCCTTACTCGTTGTCGCTCGTTCGGACCCAACTTAAGGAAAGTAATAGGAAAACAAATCAACCTAGACAGAGCTGATTTCTGCGGGGGCTGCAGAAAGTTTTTGGTGGTCTTGTTATTGTATGTTATGTTTTATAGAAGAGTCTAAAATTTCTCGAGTTCGATTAGTTTTCGAGTCACGTAAAAATTTCTGTTTTGTTTGTATGAGAGTTCTTATTCCCCTACCACAGGGGTGAGGGGTCTCAAACTATCACAAAAAAAAAATCCTGCCTACAAAATCCCTCACATGCCAAATTTGGTTCCATTTGCTTGATTAGTTCTAGAGTTATGAGGAAATTTGTATTTCATTTGTATGGGAGCCCCCCCTGCTAAAGCGGGGAGGGGTCATAATTCCCCTCCTAAAGAGAAGAAGGGTCTCAATGCACCATTAAAAAAATTCTTATCTCCAAAAATACCCATATGCCAAGTTTTAATCTATTTGCCTGATTAGTTCTCGAGTTATGCAGAAATTTGTGTTTCATTTGTATGGGAGCGCTCCCTCTTAGTGGGGGAAGGAGTGTCTAACCATCATAAGAACCTTCCTCGGCCCCAAATATCCTACAATGCAAATTTTTACGCCGATCGGTTCAGTAGTTTTCGATTCTATAAGGAACATACCGACAGACAGACAGACCGATAGAAATCCGTTTTCATAGGTATAGAAGATAACCCGAAAAAAAGAAAAAAAAGAAAAAACATCTTTATGAAATAATACTTAGTTCCTTTCAGTAAATTTAAAATAGTCGGTTATACTAGTTAACTTTTGACTTTTATTTTTCGTCCCTGCTGTTCCTTCTTTTGCATTTAAAATTCAATCTAAGTTTGCGCTTTTCCAGTATGTTATCAAAAATCCTGCGATAAGTATGTGCCCGTATTGAACTGTTGCTACAACTGTCCGTTACAAGAGTTTAATTTAATCCCAGTTATGATGAGACTCTGTAAGAAACTGTGAAAAGGTGTCAAGAAATCGATAAAGGAGAAATAAAGATAGAAGGAAAACACACGTGTGTGAATAACCGCTTTGGATAACCAAAAAATTTAAACTATCAGAAAAGTTAAGGCAAAAATTAACTTTTTAGAGTGTTGTATGGGAGCTAATATTCGCTTAACTTTTCTGAACAATTAACTTTTCAGAGAGTTAACTTTTCCAAGAGTCCACTGTATTTTTTTCTTATTTGATAATTCATTTGTCTGTTAGTATCAAAAATTTCACTGCAGTGATTTTATTTTTCCACCACCATGAGAAATATTTTTTCCAACTGGTATTTTTGCTAAGTGGCTGAGAATTTTTTTTGCCGTTTCATAAAACAAATTGTTCAAAAGTTATAAACTTTTGAAGCAAGTGATGTCCTAGAAAACTGGAAAATTTGATTTGAAGTTTCCTGAGAAAATAAAAAATCGCGAATTTAAATTAATTTTTATTAAAAAGAACATAAACTGGCGGTTGAAAGACAATTTTTTAATTAAAATCTGACTTTCATGTCTGAAAGTGTACCATTCCATGATGGGTAAGCTACCAAGCACCAGTTAATGGTGTTGCATTTTCATTTTTTTTAAATGATCCGTTTCAGGCCGGTTAGCGTTTAGAAGTTACAGAAGGTTTCACACATTCAAAGCTTTGCCTTTGACATTTACCTATTTTTTAAAAATTAATCAATTTTGCATCCGGACAATTTCGGACTTCCGGACCGGAATCGAACCGGAACCGGAACAAAGTTAAATCGGACCGGAACGAAATCGGACCTAAAAAATTCGTTCCGATTTTTTACCGGACCGGACCGGACCGGAACCCGGACTTCAATTTTCGTTCCGATGTCGAACACTACACTTAGCACTAATGGTCGAACGCTTTTTATACGGGTCACTTTGATTCAGCGCATAATTACACTTGACAAATCTACAGCTGCGAGCATTGCCGTTTAGTGTTTCGTATTTTGATTCGGATTCCCTTATATCAATTCGGATTCCCTTATATCAAGGAACATGTATGAAAGTTTGATAAAGAATGGTCAAGGCGTTTCGGAGTTATCGTTTCCCCCCCCTATTAGTCCCACCCCCCTTTGTCAATCCCCGGTGCTGATTCCCTGATGTCAAGGAACATGTATGCCAAGTTTGATTAAGAACGGTCAAGGCGTGTCGGAGTTATGGCCTCCCCCTTATTAGGGAACCCTCTTTCCTGTCAGGGAACCTCCCCCCTCGTTTTTGTTAACCTTCCAGTGCTGATTCTTTTATGTCATGGAACATATGTGCCAAGTTTGATGAATAACCGTCCAGGCATTTCGCAGTAATGACCTCCCCCCTTTTATTTCGGAGGTATGTTCCCCCCTATTAGTTCCCCTCCCCCCTTTGTCAACCACCGTGATAATTCCCTGACGTCAAGGAACATGTGTGCCAAGTTTGAAAAAGAACAGTCAAGGTGTTTCGGAGTTATGCCCTCCCCCTCTATTAAGGACCCTTCCCCCATAACAAGGTAACTCTCTCCTTCGTTTTTGTTAACCTTCCAGTGCTGATTCTCTTATGCCAAGGAACAATTGTGCCAAGTTTGATGAATAACCGTCCAGACATTTCGGAGTTATGGCCTCCCCCCTGTTACGAACCCCTCCCCTTTGTCAACCCCCCAGTGCTGATTCTCTTACATCAAGGAACATGTGTGCCAAGTTTGGTGAAGATCGGTCAATGCGTTTTGGAGTTATGGTGGAACATACAAACATACAAACAAACATACTTACGCTCACTTTTGTATATATAGAAGATATAGATAGAGTGGCATTCTGGTAATCTCTAGCAACTTCGGGAAGGTTCGACGTACTGTATTGCTGGCATAGGAAAGAAGTGTCTAGAATGTTTGATGTAGTGCATTTTAGCGTATTTTTTGCTGTCGCGAACAAAGGTATCGTTTTTGGTGGTATTTCTTTAATATTTATTAGTACAGCGATTCAAACCTACATCTTGACGGATCAACATGGTTTTTTTCCAGGCAGATCAACAACAACAAACTTAGCACAATTCACTACTCATTAGATTAAGGGCCTGGAAGAAGGAGCCCAAGCCGACACCGTGTATACTTATACAAAGGCGACGTTTGATCGTGTTGATCATTCTATCTTATTGTCAAAATATATTTTTAGATCAATCAAAGATGCAAAGCCTAGTAGTTGACTGATGTCCTTAGTGAAAATCAGGCCTTTCGTTGCGATGCCGGGTCTTCGGATCCTCTCAAGAATGATGCTGAACTGGATGCAGGACGTTCTGCAGTTCTAATTTTGTCAAAAAATTGCGGTGTTCGGTAAAAAAGATCGTGAGTGTGCAAGATGCGCACGATGAAACACATCACTCGATCTAATGTAGCTCTGATCAGTAGCGTCAATAGAGGTTTTCCGTCAGATTATACCCCTTCTTTTCTTATTTTTTCTCGAAAGTACTCCCAATACGAGTGATAATGGTGCAAAAATATATTTTTTTCGTTGGCTCTAGAATTTACTACGATTTTTCAAACAATGTAAATTGCAAGAATGGTGAGTTTCTTTTCACCAAATCACGAATGTTGAGTTTTAAAAAATTCGTTTCGGCTGCACTGTTTATTAAAATTTTCAGATTTTCTGGCAGCATTGCACAACAGATATTGACATATGTGTATCAGCGGTTGAGTGAAAAGGACAAAACGAATGAAGCTAATGATTACCTTCTTTTTCGTTTCGTGCGTTGCTTGCCACAAGAGTAAAGAGTGGCATAAATGGTTTCGAAGTGGTGAAAATAGAGGACACTGGTACAAAAAGGCATGTAATACATCCGAGAAGTGACGGGTTGAAATATACGTATTTTAGTTTTTCATTTTTACAGTAGTTAGAGGTTTTAATAAAGAAAGTTTTATATGGGTATCATTTCTAAGAGTCAAAACCGAACATTTAGTGGAAAAAAAAATTTTGACGGAAAACCTCTATTGATCTGGAAAACCGTGTTCATGTATTATGTACCATAGCTGGTCTCAATCGACTGTATCGAATGCTGCTTTGAAATCAATAAAGATGTGATGCATAGGCCCGTTGTACTCCTGATTCTCTTGCAAGATCTATCGAATTGTGGAAATTTGGTTCGTAGAAGCACGAGTCTCCATGAAACCCGCCTGGTAATTTCCTACGAAACCCTGTGCTATCGGTGACAGCCGGCGTGACAGAATGAGTACCTTGTAGGCGGCGTTTGCCAGCGTTATCCGCGTTATTTGCAGCTGTTGATCTCTCATTATTATGTTTTACACAGCCGAGAGACACGATCGGAGTAACGTAGGATGGACGAATATTGAGGCGCTTGAGAATAAGCGCATTTTACTTGACATCGAAGAGCCGTGATTAGACTAAGGTTTGAACTATGGCGGCGCTACGGAGCCTCTCATCCTCTACTTGAGATGCTCTCTCTACCCTCTACTCTCCGTCATTATTCTATTTCCATTTATTACTCTCTCATCTCGTTATTTTATTGTTTCTTTCCCCCTTCCCTTTCTTACCATCATTCTCTTCGATATCACTAGTCTCTCCCCCGCTAAAATTGTCAGCCAGACGTCGTTCGACACAAGCGAACCTTTTACTAGCATCTGTTCGACGTCGTGCGAACGATTCTTGCTGAGCGCATCATAATTCCATAAGAAATGCTTTCAAGCGTTCGGACTGATCTAAGCGTAATTTTAGTTTGAGTCGAGTCATAAAACATGTCTAAAATATGAACATTTGAATTCAGATCATCGAATCAGATGGATATCGCTTATAATAGATCAATCGATCTAGTTTATTATTTTATTGCATGAGTTATTTTCCCAGCCAGCTATCAGTTGCTTGACGGCTTGGGAAAATAGCCTACATTAAGCAATTCAACAGTATGTTACTATTCTAGATTCATTGGCAGAGAAATGATTGATCTAAGAATAAATTTATCTCAAGTAGGCTTCTGGATACGTGTCCCCTCTTCAATCCATTTTCACGTCTCTGCGCCAAACCCACCGGCTCAAAAAAACCAAAAAATTCTTGTTTCAATCAGTCGATGAGAACTCCTAGTTCCAGCTGGTGCCCGTCGGGGCGCGTGGTTTTCGTAGCCGAAACCGAATTTACCAGCAGTCATCAATCACGGCATTGGCCCAGGTTGTTGGCAGCTTCTCACCGCAGAAAGGGTTCACTTTACTCCGGCCAGCGTTGAATATAGATTGCAGAAATTTCCTTCAGTGAAGTGAATTGATCGATACACCGCCCGCCAACGTCGATTAAACAAAACCAAGCGAAAAAAAAATCTCGCGGTAAATAAAACAAATCCACCAACGCGCGGCGCTGCTGGACCCCGTCGCGCCGCCGCCGTCATGATGGGCGTTGATTGATGATTGCGAAAACAATTTTCCTGCTCGGTAAAATTAATTAGCGAACGAACCTTCTCCGCTTTCTGGAACTTGGAAGTGGGCGAGCTAACTGGGAAAATTTAAATTATTTACCAGAAGGCACTCTGGGCGTTCCTCTAAACTTCCAGCTGCCGCACGCTCTGAGTAGAAATCGGCATCCCGGAAAAGCCAGAACTGAGTGCTTAAATATCTACAATCATTAGATGCAGTGCATAATTGCGAAGGGTGGTGATGGGTGATAATTGTCTCGTTTGCGGTTCACTAATTGGGACCGCGAGTGGAGGACCAGCTCAAACGTTTGTTGTTGTGCTAGGCTGGGAAATCAAGGCTCGGCGCGCCGGCTTTGCTAGTTGCCGCTATGTACTTAGTTGCAGGGAAATCCTCTCCCACCCCAACTGCTGCGGCGCGAATTAATGAACACCGCCGCGCACATTGGCCTAATTTATTCCGCGAGAAAGTGTTTTCTCACCAGAATGAATGGGGAGTTTTGTCAGAAAATCTCGAATGATGCCATCCCACTATTTAACGTTGGTACTGACTACTGACAGGTGCATTCTGTTCACGATGATGGGGATACGGATTCTACTGTAAACCATAATTGTTATGCGTTTAGGAATGTTTTAGCTCTAAACGTTGCACGAGACTCAGTTGTACGAAATTTTGACTGAACGACGTTTGGGTAGTAGAGTGTAGTAGCCTGGAGATCAAGCGAACAATACAAGAACGAATTAAATAGACAATTCAAATAGAAAATAGCAAATGGTAATTGTATAATATAAAAGGTTTTTATTTTTGAGGTATAATTTTTTGAAGAAATTAAGTTTCAATAATGCAATGGAGATTAAGAGGTCATCTTTTGCACTTAACACTTTGAACATTCTTTTTCTTGATAGGTAAAAATATGACACCATGCGTCTCCATTGTATTATCACAACTTTAAATATTTTTTAAATTGTTTCTCGAAAACATTTCTAAATTCTAGACATAGTATGTAAAGAAATCTCAACATTTTAGAAATATTACGAAAAACGAGGGTCTTTTTAATTCTGGGAATTTTTCAAAATTATCGTATAAAATGGGCCAAAGTGATCCAAACCTGTACGCTTATTTTGGGTAAATCCCTAGCTGCAATTACTACCAAGAGTAGCGTTATTGCTTACGTGTCACAAACCGAAACGAATATTTCAACAGGTACAACGGAGTATTTCCCATTACCATACCCAAAAATCAAATGTAAAAAAAGCGTAATAAGCTCAGACATTCCAAAAGCCTTAACTCACTTCTTCTCGAAATCATAGTACGAACCCTCTACACACAGGTAACGGCTTGCCAAAATTACTCATTGACTTTCGAGAACAGTCTGCTTGTGACATTTCGCACATCTGCTTTGCTCTAGTTAGAGCATGAAAGCAAACCAGATGAAAAGCATCCTCATATCTTATTCAGTATGAATCCCAATAAAAATCGGTACCGAATCTGATGGCGTAGGGCGGGGGGAGTGGGACATCCAAGTCCCGTCCCGAACCCCTCCCCACAGGATAGTAGCTTGTCTGGCAATCCTAATAAAAATGCTAAACCAGGTATCTATGCAGAATATGGAAGAGACCCGGCAAGCAGCCATCCTAGTCACGTTGGATTGTTGGCGGTGCTGCTGCTGCTACTGAGTGCCGATTGCTGCAAACATCAATGATGTGGAAAATTTGCATTCTTTTTCTACCCATCTGTTACGGCGGACGAGCATTTTTTATGCAGAAAAAGTACTAGCAGTATGATGTTAAATGAATACTAGGCAAGTGGTGTTCGTCCCTTCCACCGGTTTGCTTATTCATCATCATCATCATCCATTGCTGCCCCTCCGAACCGAACCAAACCCGTATGGGGGGGGGGGGGAGTTCAACGAAAAAAAAGAAGCGAAAACGTGAGTGTCATACGAAAGCTCAATGCATCCTGGCTGGCATGGCGCGAAATCATTCGCTCTCCTGACTTTGAAATGATGAAAAGCAGTGGTGGCAGCAGCTGGAATGGAAGACTGCATCCGGCCGGGCGGGCTTTGTACCACCATCATATGCATATTTGCACTCACACCGCGATGCATTCAGACTTCCCTAATCTATGCTGACTTTGTGACAGGAAAAGGGTTTTTTACTTCTCTCTGCACGTGTTTCGCGGGCACACATTTCACTACAGAAAGGATGGCAAGATATGCCACTTCGAGTGGCTACATTCCATTGCATTGCTTTGGTGCTGACTGCGCTCTGTGTGCTACAAATTTGTTGCAAATTTTAAATGCTAGCTAAATGGAGTCTTTCTGATAGAAGAGGATTTCTGCGATGCGCTTGCATGCTAGTCACGTACCGGTTAGGGAAAGTCTATAGATGTTAGTTCAAACAAACGATCAAAATCTCTCTTCTTATGTGAAGGGTCGAATATTTTTTTGTGTAGGAGTTTTATTGAACTAATCACCGTTGCTATTGGCTGTCTATTTTTTACGCAGAACAATCTAATTGTGATAAAAGGAATAAGAGAGCAGTTGGAAGTTCAGGAATTTTAGAAAAAATGAATATAACCTCTACCATATCATATCTCGCTCTAGCTAAAGAGGAATGGTATGCATACTTAATAATTGTTGCTTCAATGACCATCTTTCTTATATTCTCATGCACTACGACGGGTTTTTGTAAGTGTGTATCTAGCTATTGCAACCAAGCAGTTAATGTCCGACTGCTCGTGAGGGCCCGCATTCTTACTCCCTTATGTAAGCGAGGGCGTAAGATGAAGAAGAAAAAAAGAAGGTGTAGAAATCTGTATCCATACATCCGTTCACGCTCACGGACTGTTGGCAACTTATGAGCTGTTTGCTTCGTGAGCGAGCTGTGCAGAAAGACGCTGCGAGGCTGTGCGCTCGCGAGTATGTAGGTAACAAAATATATGTCCACAGCACTAATGGCAATGGTTGTTTGTCGCATGCTTCGGTCAGTGCAGTAAGCGTTAGATGCTACGGTTCTCACACTCGCTCGCGTAAGAGTGGACATCGTTTGCGTCTTGTTTGATTTACAATTTACAGCTGGTGTAATTAGCAATGTTACTTATCTTAAAGTATTCTGCAGTTTTTGTGAAGACACCGTATTTTTTCATGCGCATTAAAAATCGCATCACCGCGTCACTAATTTGAACCCGTTCATATCTGATTTTCAACTGAATTAACCGAAAATTCACAGAAGGACTGATATGTTAGGTAATGAATTCGGAGTTGTTTAAAAAAACACATTTGATGCATTAAAATGAAAAACTCTATTTTATCGGAAGTATTTTCCATCCATCGATAGCTGATCAATTGTCCCATCTCTTTAGCAATTTGTGTGAGAATTGAAGCGCTGCTCAGTAGATGCGTCTTCTATCGATACAAATAGGTGGTAGTCAAATGGAGCGAAGTCCGGTGGGTAAGCCGCATGTGAAAGAACTTCCCAACCAAATGATTTAACCATTTTCTTGATGACTGGTTTTGCAGTATGTGATGGAGCTTTATAATGCAACAAAATCACTGTGTGCCGCTGTCGGGATATCTGCTGAATATTGTTTTGACTGGTCTCTCTTCCGGCATTCTTGCTACGTAGCTAGCCCATTCCAGCCTACCGTGTTTATCCGCATCTTTGTATACTCGGTATATTTCATGGTTTATGTAACTGTGCCACACTCGTTCTTCTAATCTGCGCTCAAAAACACCAACAGCTCGTCAGGTGATCTCATTGAACGTCCACGTTTCGTGGTCGTAGAGTTCCACTGGGGGATTATCATCTTATAGAGCGCGAATTTTGTGCAGAGTTGCAGGTTACGGAACCTCAGCTGACTACGTAATCCGTAGAAGGCCCTGCTGGCAGCCGCTATCTGCTTTTTACTTCACGGCTCATATCGTTGTTACATGTCACTAGCGTACCAAGTTAAACAAAAACGTCGTCCAAAAGTATCAAAAGTATCTCCATCTATCACCAACGGCACCGCAGTTCCAACACCCGAAGGGCTACCACACTCTCTAGCAGCTACCATATACTATGTTTTGGTAGAATTTATTTATTATTTATTTATTTACTAGCTGACCCGACAAACTTCGTATTGCCACAAATTAACCTGTGTTGTACATAAATCATGAATCTCGGATGATCTTTATCACTTCTCGAGTTTTGCAAGTCCCCCAGTGGGCGGCGCTTCCGACGGCGGGTCACCGGCAACACTCGCGACCGGCTCGTCCTGAATGATCTAGTGTTACTATAGATAGTTTTTGTGGTCTTGTTATTGATTAATGTTTTATGGAAGAGTCTCGAATTTCTCGAGTTGGATTAGTTTTTGAGTTTCGCCAAAATTTCTGTTTTATTTGTATGAGAGTCCATATCCCCCTACCACAGGGGTGAGAGGTCTCTAACTATCATAAAATAAATTCAAGACTCAAAAATCTCCTACATGCTAAATTTGGTTCCATTTGCTTGATTAGTACTCAAATTATAAGGAAATTTGTATTTCATTTGTATGGAAGCCCACCCTCTTAAAAGGGAAAGGAGTCGTAATACACCACAGAAAAAAAATTCTGCCATCTAAAACTCTCACATGCCAAATTTGGTTCCATTTACTTGATTAGTTCTAAAGTTATGAGCAAATTTGTATTTCGTTTGAATGGGAGCCCCCCCCCTCCTAAAAAGGTAAGAAGTCCTAATTCATCATGGGAAAAATGGTTGCCTCCAAAAACACCCACATGCCAAATGTTGTTCTATTTGCTTGATTAGTTCTCGAGTTAGGAGGAAATTTGTATTTCATTTGTACAGGAGCCCCCCCTCTTAGAGTGGGGAGGGGTCCTAATTCACCGTAGAAAATTTTCCTGCCCTCGAAAACCTTCACATGCCAAAGTTGGTTCCATTTGCTTGATTAGTTCTCGAGTTATGGGGAAATTTGTATTTCATTTGTATTGGAGCCCCCCCTCCTAATGTGGGAAGAGGTTCTAATTCATCACAGAAAAAATTCTTGCCTCCAAAAACACCTACATGCCAAATTTGGTTCCATTTGCTGGATTAGTTCTCGAGTTATGAGGAAATTTGTATCTCGTTTGTACAGGACCCCCCCTCCTAAAGTGGGGAGGGGTCCCAATTCATCATTGAAAAAAAAATTGTCTCCAAAAACACACACATGCCAAATTTGGTTCAATTCGCTTGATTAGTTCTCGAGTTATGAGGAAATTTGTATTTCATTTGTACAGGAGCCCCTCCTCTTAAAGTGGGGAGGGGTCCTAATTCACCATAGAAAATTTTCTTGCTCTCGAAAACCTTCACATGCCAAATTTGGTTGCATTTGCTTGATTAGTTCTCGAGTTATGAGGAAATTTGTATGGAAGTCCCCCCTCTTAAAGGGGAGAGGAGTTATAATTCCTCTTATAAAGAGGGGAGGGGTCTCAATTCACCATAGAATAAATTTTTGTCACCAAAAAAAACACCCACATGCCAAATGTTGTTCTATTTGCTTGATTAGTTCTCGAGTTAGGAGGAAATTTGTATTTCATTTGTATAGGAGCCCCCCCCTCCTAAAGTGGGGAGAGGTTCTTATTCATCATAGAAAACATTCTTGCCTCCAAAAACACCTACATGCCAAATTTGGTTCCATTTGCTGGATTAGCTCTCGAGTTATAAGGAAATTTGTATTTCGTTTGTATAGGAGCCCCCCCCCCTCTTAAAGTGGGGAGGGGTCCCAATTCATCATAGAAAAAAATTTTGTCTTCAAAAACACACACATGCCAAATTTGGTTCCATTTGCTTGATTAGTTCTCGAGTTATGAGGAAATTGGTATGGAAACCCCCCCTCTTAAAGGGGAGAGGAGTTATAATTCCCCTTATAAAGAGGGGAGGGGTCTCAAATTACCCTAGAATAAATTCTTGTCACCGAAAACACCCACATGCCAAATTTGGTTCTATTTGCTTAATTAGTTCTCGAATTATGCAGAAATTTGTGTTTCATTTGTATGGGAGCCCCCCCTCTTAGTGGGGGGAGGGGTCTCTAACCATCACTAAAACCTTTCCTGGCCCTAAAAACCTCTACATGCAAATTTTCACGCCGATTGGTTCAGTAGTTTTTGATTCTATAAGGAACACAAAACAGACAGACAGACAGACAGACAGACAGACAGACAGACAGACAGAAATCCTTCTTTATAGGTATAGATTTCCATTTGGCCGGCCGCCAGCACAGCTAGGGCTATATGGGTGGTAGAATTTATGATGAGCTCTATCCGCGCAGCTTCCTCCTTAAGATGCGTATACGCCTTTTCCACAGCTCTACGGTTAACACCGATGATATCGATGTTGTCCGCAAGCCCTAGGAGCATATAAGATTTCGTGATGATGGTACCACTTCTCTGCGCGCCTGCGCTTCGAATAGTACCTTCCAATGCAATGTTGAACTTCTAGCCATCTAATGACACAAATCCCAGTCCAACGTCTTACCCGCTATCCTGGCGCTTGATTTTGAACCATCAAGGGTAACACGTATTAGCATAACTAATTGATTTCGAGTTCGAAATCCATGTTCAAGCATAATGCGCCACAGCTCATTTCATTTAACTAAATCGCACGCTGCCTTGAAGCCTATAAACAAATGATGAGTTTGCAAGTTGAATTCATCAAGGTTTTGTCGCGCGGCTTATAGCTAGCTATTAAACCATAATAAACCTGTAAATAAAGCAAATTTATTGGGGTTGCTTATACACTGAAATCGCTTTTTTTGTTGTTTTGTTTGTTTTTTTTTTTGCTATTTTTACGCGAATTTCGGAGTTTACGCGGTTTTTTACGCGAATTTCAGAATTTATGCGACTTTTTTACGAAAATTTAGGAATTTACGCGGTACTGATTTATGCGGGGCGTATCGTTCGCGTAAAAAGCAACTTGAGTGTATTAACACGACAAAACTGGTTGGCTGCGTTCACCTCTCTTATAAACTTACTATAAATGGGACGTGGCAATACAGTATGGCGCACCAATCAAAGTTGGTCTTATTGTGGTTGCCTGTCAAACCACAACAAAACTGTTAGTTTTGTTGTGCTATTAATATGGTAACATTCTGACCAAACAAATTTATTGTTGCTATTAGGCCGTATGAATAAAAGTGTTAGAACAAAATCTCCCATAAGATCTATACGGGAAAAGCAAAGCAAACTGTTTTATTCATACGGCCTATTATGAACAATATTAGAGTTCAACACCGATATTCTTTTACGCGTTTTTTTTTTAATTTTTTGGTCGCCAAACATCAATGCAATGTAATTCATCAATGCAAACTGTGAGTTACAGAAAGGAAGTTATTATCACAGTAACGTTCCGATTTTGTAGCTCCCGGCTTTGTCTATTCCTGATTTTATCAGCTTTTTATCCCGATTTGGTCGGCCTATAAATTTTGTTTAACTTTTGTGGTTTTAAGCATGATTTATGAAACTTCTCAGTCTGCATCAAACTATTCCGATTCCCTGGGGCGAGTTTTTGATTAAAATGATGCCTTTTTTGCGAGTAATTCGGGCTCAAAATTAGGGTATTTTTATAGTAAAAGTTCTATAGTTCCTAAACAAGCAAAGATAGAAGCATACTATATTCAGCAATGTTGTGTATTATTACTATTTGTACAACTTTGTAAAACACAAAAAGGTCATACAACAACTACATAAACAGCAAAAATTGAAAAACTGATTTTAACGATTTTTCATTTATAAGAAATAGGATTTTTCTATCTTTACTGAAGAGATAGAAGGTTATTGTCTTCAGGAAAATTTCTTGTAATAATATGCTGTAAAACTTTGCAGAACACATCAATGTGTTATAATGAAACTGAAGAAAAATAAACTGTTAATTGGACTTTTAGGGGGATTAATCAAAATTTGAATTCCGCTGGACGATAGAACTTTTAATTTTAAGAAACTCTTCCAAAGGTTCCACAAACCTAAAACCAAGTTTTCCCGCTCAAAGCTAATGCGCACTAAAAAAGATTCTGGACCAATGTGCTGTGCCCGGTTCATTGAGCTTTCGGTTGACCAATTGAGGGTTAACATTTAATTTTTAGTAGAAGGATTCGATTTTGCAATGTCTTAAGTCGTGAATATTGAAAAAAATTTCGAAAAAAAAATTTCCCGATTTTGTCAATTTCCTTATTTTGTCAGCCTAGAACTCAACATGGGGCTGACAAAATCGGAACATTACTGTATTATTTTGAATACTTTCCGGCGGCATCCTATATCCGCTAAATCGGCCACACTCAATGCTCAATATTCAATGTTTGAACGAATTGCGATGTTCACAATGAGGTTATGCTTGTGATAAAATTCAATGCCGATGGATGGATGAAGACACTATATTTATTTGAATGCCTTTAAAAACAAAATTTTGTATCACCCTGGATCGTTGGATCCCTGGTAAATGGCTGTATGTGTATAACGCGGAATATAGACCCCATAGTGGTCGTTAGCCTCTTATCCAGCAACTCCGATCCCGACCTCCTCGTAGTACCAGGCGGAATACGAGCAACCTTAGCGGAGATCGGGTAACAAACCCCGGTGAAAACTAAGGTCTTTTACTAACCGGGAAGGAATAAAAGTGAGTCTCGGCACTACAAGATGGTAGCCCCATCGCGAGACTCGGTAGTGTTGCCCCAGTACGGCTACACACCTAAATTAAAGCACACTTACAAAATTCAAGCAAATTTGGAGCAGAATGCCGTATTGACCTAGGCGACGGAACAAGGACGACGAATGAAGACTCGGTACTTGGAACTGCAGATCGCTAAATTTCGCAGGTTGCGAGCGGGTGCTGATTGAATAGCTTGAACCCCGCAAACTTGGCATCATCGCTCTGAAGGAAATCTGTCGCAAAGGAGAGAAGGTATGGGAGATCCGTGGCGGAAAGTCCCAGTTTTACCAGAGCGGTGGCACTACCAACGAACTGGGAACGGGTTTAGTAGTGTTGGGCGGAATGCAGGATCGCGAGATAGATTGGAAGGCGATCAACGAGAGAATGTGTGTATTGAGGATAAAGGGCCGTGTCTTGGATTATAGTAGACCCGACGATGAGAAAGAAGCGTTCTACGCGAGGCTGGAGGCAACGTACGACAGCTGCTCGCCACGGGACATCAAGATCGTCATCGGGGATATGAACGCCCAGGTCGGTAGGGAAGAAATGTACCGGGGACCGGTGGTAGAACCCCATAGCCTGCACACCGACACGAACGATAGTGGCCAACATTGTATAAACTTCGCAGCTTCCCGAGGCCTGGTGATTCGAAGCACTTTTTTCCCGCGCAAGGATATCCACAAAGCCACCTGGAGATCATCTGACCAACGTACAATGAACCAAATAGACCACGTTCTCATAGAGGGCCGAATTTTCTCTAACATCACGAACGTACGCTCCCGACGGGGTGTGGATATTGAGCAGTAGCAATAGCAGTATATGTACGCTCAAAGCTGTCCACCGTATACCGGACACGTCAAAGCCGCCCTTCTCGGCTGAACATAAGGCAGCTAGATAACCCACAAGCTGCCGAGAACTACGCGCGAATACTGAATGAGGAGTTAGATGCTTCAAACCTCGAAGACGGTTGAGGCAGAATACGCTTGGCCATCGGAGGCACTAGGTATTGAGCCTCAGACTACACAAAATGATTGGTTGGATGGGGAATGCCAACAAGCGGTGGAGGGGAAAAACCTGCTTGGAAAAATTATCTAAGTATTGCCACTAGAGAGAACCTGACCGACAAACTAGGAATCAGTTGACCACGATCCTGAGGAAGAAAAAGCGCCAAAAGGAGGACAGAGATCGTGAAGAATTAGAGCAACTATTCCGAGCTAAGGACACGCGCAAGTTTTATGAGAAGGTGAACCAAACTCGGAAGGGCTACACACCGAAACCTGACATGTGTAGGGACGAGGGAGGGAATCTAATCACAAACGAGCGCGAGTTGGTCGACAGTTGGAAGCAGTTCTGTAATGAACATCTCAATGTCGAAGTCACAGAAGGAGGCGGGACGAAAATTAACCTAGGAGTGCCCATGGAAGATAGTAATGTCCTAGCATCTGATCTCCAAGAAGTCAAACGAGAAATCGGGCTGCTGAAGACCAATAAAGCCGCTGGAAAGGACCGCCAACCGGCAGAGCTTTATAAACATGACGGAGAAACGCTAGCAAAGGCTCTACCCTGGGTTGTTTCGAGGATTTGGGAGAAGGAAAAGCTACCGGAGGAATGGATGAAAGCGGTGGTTTGTCCCATCTACAAAATGGGTGATCGGCTAGACTGCTACAACTATCGCGGTATTACGCTGGTAAACGCCGCCTACAAGGTACTCTCCCAGATCCTGTTACGCCGGTTATCACCGATAGCACAAGGTTTCGTAGGGAATTATCAGGTGGGTTTTATGGGGACTCGCGCAACTACGGACCAAATTTTTACTCTCCGACAGATCTAGTCGACATGTCGAGAGTACAACGTGCCCACGCATCACACCTTTATTGATTTCAAAGCAGCATACGATACAGTCGATCGAGACAAGCTATGGCAGATAATGCACAAACACGGTTTTCCGGACAAACTGACGCGACTGATCAGAGCTACATTGGATCGAGTAATGTGTTTCGTACGCTTCTCTGGGACACTCTCGAGTCCCTTCGAGACGCGACGAGGGTTGAGACAAGGTGACGGTTTATCCTGCATGCTGTTCAACATCGCTCTTGAGGGGGCATCGAAACGAGAGGCACGATTTTTATCGAGCGTAGCCAACTTCAAGGCTTTGCAGATGACTTCGATATCATAGCCAAGAACATTACGATGGCGGAAGCAATCTACGTCAGACTGGGAGCGGAGTCTAGGAAAATTGGGCTAAAAATAAATGCGTCGAAGATCAAATGCGGGAAATCGGGCCTACTTTGCTCTTCGTAACACGCTACGATCAGGAAGCATACGCCGCCACACGAAGCTAACAATGTACAAAACCCTTATTAGACCGGTAGTTCTTTATGGACTTGAAGTCGTGACGCTGCTCACGGAGGACATAAGCGCCCTTGCCGTGTTCGAGCGGAAAATGCTGCGGACGATATTTGGCGGCGTAAAAACTGAAAGCGGAGAGTGGCGGAGGCGTATGAACCACGAGCTACAGGTACTGCTTGGGGAAACTTGCATCGTACATCTAGCGAAAGTTAGCAGGTTACGGTGCACCGCGGTGGGCCGCACACGTCGTAAGGATGCCGGACGACAGTGCGACGAAAATAGTCCTCTTCAACAACCCCACCGGCACCAGAAACAGGGGGGCCCACCGTGCACGATGGCTCGACCAGGTCGAAAGATTTTGATTTGCGACTTCTGAGACGACTTGGAAATTGGCTACGAATGGCCCAAGACCGAGTTGAATGGAGACGGGTGCTTGAAACAGCACGAGCTACCCCGGCTCTATGCTGAAGAAGAAGTAGAAGAAGAAGAAGTTGGATCATCGATCACCCTGATAGTGTAAAAAGGTGCACTTTATTTTATTACAAAACTTTTCCAAAGACACCACCCTTCACATATTACGCATATTTTATCAAATCTTTACCAAATGATCACGCGAGGCGTGAAGGATTGATCCCACTGGCACTGTGTAACGGCCCAAATGTCGGATTTTCAATAAAGCATCCTAAATAAAATTATTTTGAGACTGCAAAAGGCAAATATCCCAACCAATAATTGAGAGGTAGAAAAGAGGTTGAAAAGTAGAGAAAAAGAAAGTGTCTCGAAAGCTGTTCTGTAGGAAAAGAGAGATGCTAGGGAAAGAAAAGATAATGGTAACAGGTAACAGGAAAGAAGAGTTGACAAAAAGTAGGTAAAAAGAATAAATATGAGAGGTTTGCAGAGAAATGAGAACTAACTTAATCATAAAAAGTAAAGGCTAGAGGGAAGCGAAATCATCTGTACGATTTGAAGTAAAAGAGGGATGAAAAAGAAAAGAAGAAAAATTGAGGGCAAAGAAAAAGCACAAAAGAGATTAGAAAAGTAATAAGTTCTCCGTGAAAGTGAACAAAAAACTGAGGGAAAATATGACGGAAATGCAACATGAAATAGAGAAAAGAATTGGCAATTCAGTAGTCAACAAATCACGTCAAAGTCACACTAAATTTCTTTGCTGCGTTAGAAATTTTTGATAAGATGGTCAATAAAGTGGCAACTACCATCTTCAAAATATCTAGTAATTATCCACTGAAACCAATTTACCTATTTGCGGCGTGAATTTGCCACTTAATCTACAATAAGTTGATTAACACGGCAAAACCTCCGAATACTGAGAATCATTCAATTATGGTTAAATTTGGCCAAGGAGGACTACTTTCTACTTTCCAGTTCCAAACAAGAAAATTCCTATCACGTACGGACACGAGCTCTAACATCAATAACTTTTTCCACAAAACTCCTCAGTAACTTCTGCTTGCTACTGGTAGAACAAAGCTTACAACTCGAACAAACAACGTTAATTCACCCTACACTACCAGTTACTGTGAAGCTGAAACGGAAACATCAACCGAGTGGCCTCTAACGGATTACTCCCATCAACCCGGATCGTTCGTTTTACGTAGCACAATTCGAGATTGAAGTTTTTCGAACACAAGCAGCATCCATCAATCTCGTCGTCACGAGCCGGGCACGCGCTATCAGTTACTGCGCGTTACTGCACAACCAGAGCGAGACGACAGAACAAACATGCACAAAAGTGCACTAAATCAATCCAACGTCTATCACCGCCTGCAACATTTCTATGAATTTTGATTATTCTCATAAAGCCGTAGCACCGATGGTTGCAGCAACCGTCCGCTGCGCCGTGATCGATCGCGTTGTGTGTGTGTTTCGGGCTTCCACCACGGAAACTGTGTCCATGTGGCGGTTCAATGGCAGTTAGCCCGCCCGTTAGGGCGTGCTAGGGGTGGCAAAAGCTCTTCTATTTTGCAACTGTTGCATGTAATTGGTTTGTAAATATTCATTGCAACAGTTGCAAGCTTCACCACCCGCACCCGTATGAATGGGGTAAAGTTCAACTCACTGGAGTTTCAGAAAAGGGAATTTCATCAATACGAAATGTAGGTCCTGTTGTCATGGTTTCAGTTAAATACAGTTTACCTTACCAAATGAAAAGCATGGATGGTGCAACTTTGGGGCGTGATCAAAAATAATCATTCACTCAAATTCGGACCGATTTCCTCCATCCGAGCGCTCATTTATTCATGCAATGTTGCAGGTGCAAACAACGCGATCGCTGCTGAACCACCCTACCAGAACCGGAGGAAAGGGTCATTTTTCCGTAACCGACCAGCCGAAACTGCCGTTACGTTATGGCGGCACTTTGCCTTTGCCTGGCCACGTGCACGTCGTTGTAGGGGGTGTGCTGTGCTGCCAGCCAGTGCCAGTCAGCCAACCGGCCAAATGGGAAAAGCGCTAAAGAATACATAATGATTTCATTTTCCTTTCCAGTGAGCGTCGGCACGAATGGTTGTGCTTTCGCTTTCCATCGTTTTGGTTTTTTTTCGGTTCGGCACCTATGTTATTAGCTAACGATTTTAGTTTAGCGATGGTGATGGGTTGCTTGACGGTGTTATGAAAAGTGAAAATGGAACGAATCTTCCTTGATGATGAAATCGAAAGAAGTTTTTTTTGATCGGACTGTGGGCTCTCCGCTTTGAGTGAAAGACTTTAAAAGCTCGCAAAAGAAGGCAATCACTTTACCGTTTTGTCATTTGTTTTTACCCCTTTTTGAGTTAAGGTTGGTTCGATGGCGTTTTAAAAAGAAATAAAAAATGTTGAAAGGGATATGAGCATTTCACATCTTGACCTTTCAATTATTTATAGAAACATTAGATTTTTGCAAACTTCAACTAAGCCTCTCAATTTCCATTCAACAACTCGCCCACGTTGACTGTTGTGTTGAGCATCGTGCAATGTCGAATGATAGAGTCAGGTCGAGTAGATAAAACTATTGCAAAGGCAAAAATAGTACAACTGCACAAAACGGGCACAGCTCAGGGCACACTTGAGCTATCAATTAGTGTAGAGCACAGGAGCAAGGGCCACAACCACCACCACCCGTCCGTTACTGACTGAAGGGCTGTCTCTTTGCCGACCGGGCCGCGCCGCCGGGTCGGGGTGAAAGTCGACCAGGAAATCTCATTAAAATAAATTTTCCTCACAATCACTCGCAATTCCGGGTATGGCTGCCGCCGTCGGTCCTCGTCGACGGTAAAGTTTACACAATTCAGTGGATCTCGTCAGTCAGTCAGTCAGCCAGTAGTGTGGTGACAATGATGCCAGTTGTAGGGATTTATTCGGAATGGTATTCTTCACTTTAAGGCTTTTGCTCTAAGACATTCACATTAATTGTAGTACGGATACCCAAAGTTTATGCTTTCGGCAGGGCAGTCAATCGGTGTTCTTTCGGTTGCCGTCTGAATGTTTTCTGAACTGCAGCATTAGTAGCGACAATATACTTTTTAAATGATTCTTCGTTTATGCCGCTGAGAAGGTAGACAGATGACGGTTAAGGCAACAGAAACAGGGAGTCTGTTTCCGGACGTTGCACCGGCAAGTTTAGTGATTTGCCACCTCCGGGTGTGTTTTACTTTTTTGAACTTTTATCTGACTCTGTACGCGGTCAAGTCGTAAATTACACAACAACATTAACGGCGAAATGATGACAAAAGACGATGAAAAGACGTCTAAAAATAAAGAAAATGACGACGGAAAGACACCAAAACAGCACCAAAAAAGGTTACAAAAAACCACTTAGAAAAGCACAAAAAAAATGTAAAAAAAGATCGAATATATACGAGTCAAAGTATGAGAACCATTTAAAGACGACAAAAATATGACAAAGAAATGACAAAATAATGACAAAAAAGTGTCGAAAAGACAACAATAAAATGAAACGATGAAAGACGCAAAAGAGTGACTGCAAATCGACAGCAAAAAGACTACGAAGAGGTGACGAAACGACAAACAACGAAAAAACGACGGACAGATGACGAAAAAGTGATAACAAGTAGGCGAAAAGACAAGAAACGATAAAAATATGACAATATCGAAAAAACCACGAAAATATTCAATAGTTGAAAAAAGGCAATGCAAAGACGTTAAAATGACGGCAAAACAGCGACAAGAAATGCCAAAAAAAGACGACAAATGACGACTAAAAAACGTCATCAAGAACAATCAAAACTACAACAAGGGGTCAGTCCCGGTGTATTGGTTAGCATTCACGCCTCTCTCAGCGAGGACCCGGGTCAAGTTCCAACCCCGCAGAAGTCACGAATGACCTAAAAGTGTTAAAGTGGCTATAATCTAACAAAAAAACTACTTCAAAAATGTTTTATAATAAACAGGCGATCAAAAGACAACTAGAATATGAAGAAAAGATAACGCAGAGACGGTAAAATGACGGCGTAAGGAAGGAGAAAATGTGATGAAAATGATGATTGATGAAAAAAGATAAAAAAGAGATGAAAAGATTGCAAAAATAAGATAAGAGGTTGACGAAAAGAGGACAAAGACGGTAAACTTACAACGAAAATTTCATGAAGATACGATAAAAAGACGACGACGAAAACACGTTTAAAAACTTTCAAGAAGGCAAGTAAACATACAAAATGCGATGAAAAGATGACGAAATTTGATGAAAAGATACAAAAAATATTACAGTAATGTTCCGAGCCCCATGTTGAATTTTGGGCTGACAAAATGGGAAAACTGAAAAAATCGGGAAATTTTTTATTCGAAATTTTTTTCAAAATTCAAGACTTATATCGAATTCTTCTAGGTACTAAAAATTAAATTTTTACACTCAATTGGTCAACCGAAAGCTCAATGAACCGGGAACGCATTAGCTTTGAGCGGGAAAGCTTGGCTTTAGGTTTATGAAAGCTTTGGAAGAGTTTCTTAAAATTAAAAGTACTATCGTCTAGCGGAATTCAAATTTTGATTCATCCCCCTAAAAGTGCAATAAAAAATTTATTTTTCTTCAGTTTCAATATAACGCATTGATTTGTCCTGCAAAGTTTTACAGCATATTATTACAAGAAATTTTGCTGAAGATAGTAACCTTCTATCTCTTAATCCACCTAGTGGTGAAAGGAACCTTTGTTATACGGTCTTATGTGCTATTTGAGATATAAAACGACACATCTTCGGAACATAATTCATCTATTGGTTATCGTTGCGTAGTGCGTTGGTTTACATAAAATTTATGAAAATTGAATAAGTTTACAAAATTTTAACAAAATAGGAACACTTTTAAATTTTGATAGATCCTTTTTTCATGAAATTGCCGAGTAAGGATAAGTAAGTTGTTATTAATCTGAGTAAGTGCGAATAAAAGTAAGTTGTAAGTGGAAATCTTACCCTCTAGCATATACATTGTCTAGTAAAGGTCTAGTTTATAGGTTTTTGAACTATTCATAGTTTCCTGTAATGCCATTCTATTTGAATCACATCAATAGAGTTTTCTTGAATAATTTTCATCAATTTTTCATCAATCAACTCACGCTGTTGTATTTTATACAACACGTGTAGGTTTTTCAACGCCATATTGTTATAAAGTTACAAATCGTTGTTTAACTAACGTATATTCTTCAACAAACTTATTGTGAGCAAAATATCATAATTATTCAATGCATTAATAATTTAAATTGTTGGGAAAATTTATGCAGAAAAACTATCAGCAAATGTAAAATGTTTAAAATGTATCCGTCTGCTGGTAGTCGAGTAATTCGGAGTCAAAATTAGGGTATTCTTTATAATCAAAGTTCTACAGTTCTTAAACAAGCAAACATACAGGTATACTGTTTTCAGCAAAGTTGTGTATTTTTACTATTTGTACAATTTTGTAGTACATGAAAAAGAGCTAAAGTAGAAACACTGATTTTACAAATTCATTTACAATAAATAAAACTTTTCCATCTTCGCTGAAGAGATAGAAGGTTGCTGTCTTCAGCAAAATTTCTTGTAATAAAATGCTCTAAAACTTTGCAGAACACATCAATGCGTAATATTGAAACTGAAGACAAATATTTTTTTATTTCACTTTTAGGGGGATTAATCAAAATTTAAATTCTACCAGACGATAGAGCTTTCAATTTCAAGAAACTCTTCCAAAGGTTCGATAAACCTACGACCAAGTTTTCCCAGGCAAAACTACAGTGCGCACGTTTTTTTTTGGTTTTGGGCTATTGTGCGCGCGAGTAAACCGTGTTACAAAAGTTGGCGCGAGTGTTCGAGGGTTAATATCTTTTGGCCGGCAAAACCAATTCTTATGAAATTTCGCAGATACATTCGCAGTGTCAAAACCTTTCGTTTGATACTAAAATAATTGAAACTTGATACATTATCTTAGTCAAAATTATTATAAATTATTGTTAATTTTGATGTGTTGTACACGATTGTCCATAACTTGCAAATTAAACGTCCAATCAAAAAACAAATCAATAGTGATTTATTAGGCTATATTGCCTCTCAAATGAGACTAATAGCACAAAAATCTGTTTAGCCATCTCTGAGAAACAGGCGATAATTATTACCTTGTCAAAACAGGTTTTTAAGATTAACTTTTAAACTACTTGTCTGTTCTCAATAAAACTTCTTGACAATTTTTATATTATAGCAAGAGCTTTCATTTGGTACTAAGATCATTGAAATCGGTTGTCTAGTTCCGGAGAAAATCGTGTCTGGTAGTTTTCACATTTTTACTCATAACTTTTAAACAAAAAGTCGGACCATGAAACAACACAATAGTGATACACTAGGCAATAGTACCTTTCAAACAAAAGTAAAATCGAACGAATCGGTTCAGCCATCTCCGAGAAACAGGCGATAGAAAATGAAGCGCACACACATACATACACACACACACACACACACACACACACACACACACACACACACACACACACACACACACACACACACACACACACACACACACACACACACACACACACACACACACACACACACACACACACACACACACACACACACACACACACACACACACACACACACACAGACATTGCTCAATTCGTCGAACCTTATCGATTGGTATATGTGACACGGCCCTCCGGGCCTCAGATCAACTTAGTGTTTTTCGACCAATTTTTAAACCTTTGTCATAGTATAACAAAGGTAAAACCAGAAAATACAATAAAAAGACGTCGAAATACTGTAAAAAGTGACAAAAAATTATAAGAGGCGTTAAAAAACGAGGAAAAGACTGTAAATTGCTTGTAAAGTGACTGTAATGCCGGACAGTCGATTAAAAGACGATACCAAAAGTGGTCTGTGAATTATCCATAAACTTCGTCGTCCATAAGACGACGGGCAGATGACAAAAAAGTGATAACAAGTAGGTAAAAAGACGATGAAAACAAACAATGAACAAACGATGAAGACAAAAGACGTTCATTTTCTTAGAATAGTCTTGTTGATTTAACAAAGGTCTTCCTTACACCTTCAAAAAACACAACAAAAAGGCGATGGAATCGTCATCTAAAATACGAAAAGACAATGAAGAGCCGGCGTAAAGACGACGAAAAAAGACTAAAAAGTAAAGATGGCGAAACTATGACGAAGAAATATGAAAATACAATAAAAAGAAGATCATTAAAACAGTGACAAAAAACAAACAAATATAAAAAAATCGACACAAAGTAAAAACGCAACAAACTATTTGCATGACAGACAATGAAAAGATAACGAATGTACAAAAAAAATAAGACCAAAGTGCGACAAAAAGGCAATTAAGAGATAGCATTTTTGTTGCAACGAAAAAATAGTAAAGAAAACTAACAAAAAACGAAACAACGACAAAACACGATGAAAAGATGACAAAAAAGCCCAAAACTCAAAATTTTTAAAATAGAGGTCGAATATATACGAATCAAGAGCCGCCAAAAGAAACATGAAAGGGCGACAAAAATGGGACAAAAAAATGAGAACATGATAACGAAAATGTGTCGAAAAGACAATAATAAAACGAGAAAGGATGGCAAAAGAATGACTGCAAAAAGCGTCGACGAAGAGGCGACGAAACAACAGAGAACGAAAAGATGACGGACAGATGACGAAAAAGTGATGACAAGTAGGTAAAAAGACGATGAAAACAAGACAAAAGTCGTTATAAAGATATATATTTGGGTCTATATGTCGAAATTTCCCAGTTCATCCAATAAATCATTTTTCGCATCATACGTTGACCCTTTCATATACTATTAGCAAAAAAGAGTTTATGTCATGGCCGTGTTTAGAGTCATTTATAACAAATGAAAAAGAAACACAACCGATGGTGATAAATCACTAGACTTGCCGGAGCGACTGTCGACAACGCACTGCCTGTTTCTACCGCGATGAGTTGGTACCAGTCTATCTTCTCTGCGGTAGAAATAAAGAGCTGTCACACAACAATAATATCGTCGCTAAGGCTGAACTTATTAAAGCTGTGGTGCCGTGGGTGGAATGGTAAAATTCCAAGAGTGAAATAAAACGTAGTATTAGACTACCTGATAAGAGGGTTTGGCGACGGCGTAGAGTCCATCCGATTAATCATTTTGCGCATCAGACACTTACTTGCTTTCCAATAAGAAGATAAAAAGACACTGAAAAACGACAATAACTCAGCTAAAAAGACAACGAAAAACCACGAAAATACTAAATATATAGATGAAGAAAAAGCGATAAAGAGACGTTTTAAATTTGGCTTCTTTCTTAATTTTGAAACGAATTTACCACAAGCCTTGTTTCGGGTGGTGATAAAAACACCGGATGGTAAAACTACGAATTTTTCTTCAGCAAAGTCTGGCAACACTGCGCTGGTATGGCGACCGGTGGGGTGTGGTGGTCGTAGGCTGACGGCAATGAAATGCAAAATATTTATTCACCTCAGGTAGAGAGCGCGGCGAGCAACCGGGAACGTCGGGATCGAAAAGGGATGGCCGGCGAAACGCATTCGTTCGCCCACGTTCGTTTGGTTTGCTGCTGCTGGTGGTGGCATCCTGGTGGCATTCAGTACAACTGCCTGCCCTGCCGATAGAGAGGCTAACGAGAGGGGATTTTTTTTTATTATTTTTTCCCTAAGTAGCGTTGATGGCCATAGATCTTGATAATTTTATGCTGTGCACGCAAGCAAGTTGTACAAAAAATTTAAATTCCCCTGAGCCTTTTTTTCCTCGACGTAGACAACGTTGCCTTTTAGCCTTTTAACTATTCTAATCAGAACTTCGTCGGTTGTTGAACTAACCACAGTAGTTGTTGTTTTGACAAGTTGTTATCTCGTCAGTGTCTGTCAGTAACAGTCGAGCAAAAATTTAAAATCAATCGTTTTCCTGACCTGTTTTATTTAGCAGCGGGCGACTGCACAGCAGCATCCAATGAAACCAAATCTGATTTCAAATCTCTTCATCTCGAGTGGATTCTTCTTTTATCAACAGTCAACAGCAGCAGCAGCAGCACCCAGGACCGACCGAAGGGTGGGAAAAAGCTTCCGTTCGTTCGTGTGTCTATTCGCATTCAGCTTGTGGCTGTTGTGTGAGCCAAAGTACTTTTGAGCTTGAGCTGTGTGCAACTTGATCGAAGCATCAGCCCGGAAGGAAAACTTTCCGGTCCGACAGCAAACACTGCAAGCAAACTGTTACAAACAGCACACCCCTTGGCTTGGATACCGATAGCAGCTCCACCAGGACCCCGAGAATGCAAACTTTTCCAAACACACATCCCACACACACGCTGCTCACATCCTTCCGTAGCGTACGGTTGGGTTGGTTGGTAGCATGTGGGTGGCCTTGTTTCCACATAGCAGCAGCCAGCCAGCCAGCACAGATCAACGCATTTGTATGCCACACACTGCTGTTGGATTGTTTTCAGTGGTAACACATTGGCCCTGCTACGCTCGCTGGCTGGTGAGATGAGAGCTACAGAGATCGAAAATTTTTGCATATGCAAGCCAAGCCAAGAGGCTTCGAAAAAAGGTTAGCTTGTGGTCTCATCTTCATCGTTAATGCGATAACAGACGACGCAACGACGTCAGGTTAAAGTTTTTGTCAAGCGAACGAAACAGCCGGTGGGTCTTTATGCCACACGTCCAGGAACGATCCGTTGTCGTTGAATAAAGGTGTGTGACTGAAGAACTGTGACTGAAAACAGTTTTACTTTAAATAAAAAAGAAAAAAACGGAAAGAATACGGAAAGTGTTTCTGGTAAATAAAAAAAACATAAGTAAAAGTTAAAATAAATATTCTTTCTTTCATAACAAGAGATTTAGAATTTAAATAAGAGAACAAGTAGCATAAATAGAATTGTAAGGGCAAAAAACGATGGTAACTTAGATAAGAAAACGGGAAAAACAAATCGAAAATATAAAAAATATAAAAATCGATAGGATAAAATGCAAAAAAACTTGACTATGGAACACAAATGAAACACAAAAACAAATTGAAAGCGTTACATGTGAACGTGCAATTGATCAGTAGAATAGTGTGGCAAATAGAACAAGGAAATAAAACTGAGAAGCAAGAATAATAGAAAACATCGATAGGAAAAGCAAATAAAAAAATAGGTCGAAGAAGACTCAAAGTCATGTTTTTTGTCTTGACTTGTAATAAGGTCAGTTATAATTTTCTGTTCTAGTAGTAAGCAAAAAGTAAGCTAGTCGAGTCATTAAAGCAGCACTTACTGAGTTCGTAGTTTGTTATCGTTTACCAAGCTAAGGGATTCGCGGGTTCAAGTAAGTAATAATAGGAACCAATTACAGCCGAATTCGAAACCAAAATTTCCCTTAGGCCCTTGGAATCGTGACGAACGTATAACGTGACGTGCAGTGCTTTCTGAGTATTAAGTTTCTGCTACAGTTACATCGTCCCGGTCAAAAAACTTCTCGTTCGGTGGTTGATTTGAATGGTCGGGGACGCAGCACAATTTGTGTCTAAAAATAACTCTGCACTGCCATGATGATTGGTGAAGCCTGAAAGACGTACCAGGCTTATATAAAGCTTATAGAGATTACCTTTCCTAATGTTTAATCCTTGAAAAAGTTTTAATATAAATCGAAACGTCGGAAGTAGAAGAAAAACGATTGTTTTTATCAGCAATTCGACTGCAAAGTCGACTGCAAAACGAAATTCTAATTCTGTCGGGATTCTCTGATCGATCCTGTATAAATCAAGCGCCGGCGGGCTGACGGAAAAAGTTGGGCTAAAATTCGGTTGTAATTGGCTTCCATTATAACCTGCTTTAAAATCGCGGATAATAATCGGCCGGAAAATCGGCCGGGAAATCCCCAGATAATATCCTGAATAACCACCCGGATAATCGCCAGAATAATTCTCAGATAATCGCGCCAGAATAATCCCCAAATAATTCACGGATAATCGCCAAGTTAATCCCGAGATAATCGCCACGATAATCTTCGGATAATCGCCCTAGTACAATAATGTTCCGATTTTGTCAGCTCCCGATTTTATCTACCCCCGATTTTATTAGCTTTTTATTCCGATTTTATTAGCTTTTTATTCCGATTTTATCAGCCTATAAATTTTGTTTAACTTTTGTGCTTTTAAATATTTCAAAACTTTCCAGCGTGCTTGAAACTATTCTGATTCTCTGGGGAGAGTTTTGGAACAAAATGATGCCTTCTTGCGCGTTATTCGGGGTCAAAATTAGGGTATTTTTATAGTAAAAGTTCTATAATTCCCAAGCAAACAAAGCTAGAGGTATACTATATTCAACAATGTTGTGTATTTTTACTATTTGTACAACTTTGTAAAACAGGAAAAAGTCATACAACAACTACAAAAACAGCAAAAATAGAAAAACTGATTTTACGACTTTTCATTTATGATAAATAAGATTTTTCTATCTTTACTGAAGAGATAGAAGGTTATTATATTCAATAAAATTTCTTGTAATAAGGCCATTACAAATATTTTATAAAGTTTTTGTCCCTCCGGTGTTCGGCCACTGAAGGGGGGGCGAAAAAAAAACAAAGTTTTTTATTCGAGCAAAAAAAACATGGATTTTAAGAATTTTTATATAAGGTTTAAACGTGAAAACTGAATCTATACTTGCTTATAATATATACGTTATTATTTTCTATGCAAAAATATACGAAAAAAGACAAAAACGAAGGAAAATTTATTTGGACGATTTTCGGAAATTCCATTGTTCGAATTTCCATTTCTGTTTCGTGCTAGAAGCGTTAATTCAACTCGGAGACTCATTTTTCGAGTTTTTCAGACTGTATAGCCTACAGACAATTGATTTTATAAAAAGAAATTTGACTCATCTCCTACAAATTATATTTTTGCCCCCCGATTTTTCAAGCCAATTTCCAAGGGGGGGGGGGGGGGGGGTGACAAAAACTTTAAATATGATTTGTAATGGCCTAATATGCTGTAAAGCTTTGCAGAACATATCAATGTGTTATACTGAAACAGAAGAAAAATAATTTTTTTATTGCACTTTTAGGGAGATTAATCAAAATTTGAATTCCGCTGGACGATAGAACTTTTAAGTTCAAGTAACTCTTCCAAAGGTTCCATAAACCTAAAACCAAGTTTTCCCGCTGAAAGTTAATGCGCACAAAAAGGTTCTGGACCAGTGTGCTGTGCCCAGTTCATTGAGCTTTCGCCCAGTAAACCATTTGGTTTGTATATCTCGATTGCAACTGAGATATACGAAATCATATCAGAACGAAAAAGTTATATTTCACGCCATATAAGAACATATATGTACCAAAGTGGAGGCGATATACGTGCGAAAGCTTTGACAATTATTTGTAATTCTATTTTGCGTAGTTTTTATAACACGCAACTAAATACTGCTGAATATATGATTAAGATATAATCAAATATTGCAATCGTCTATACTGATTTATAATTCACAGTCATGAATTGTATATGAAGGCACGCACGACTGCAAAACAACTTATTGTTCACTTCGATTCGACATACTCTAATCATTATGCAATTCCAATGTGAAATTGACATGAAAACGATTTAATGTGAACTTTCTATTACGATTTTGTGTTATCTGGGCGGTTGACCAATTGAGGGTAAAAATTTAATTTTTAGTAGAAGTCCTCGATATTGTAAGGTCTTAAATCCTGAATTTTGAAAATATTTTCGAAAAAAAAAATTTCCCGATTTTGTCAGTTTCCCCATTTTGTCAGCCCAAAATTCAACATGGGACCGACAAAATTGGAACATTACTGTAGTAGCCCGGATAGTCGACGAGATTATCGATAGAATAATTCCCAGATTAACTCCAGATAATCCTCGGATAATCGCCAGACTAATCCCTGGATAATCGCCAGGATACTCCCGGGATAATCGCAGGATAGTCGCCTAGATAATCGCCCGGATAATCATCAGTTAATCGCCTGATAATCACCAAGATAACCCCCGGATAATCATCAGAGTAATCCCCGAATAATCACATGGATAATCGTTAAAATTATCCCCAAATAATCATCCGAATAATCAACCGGATAATCGCCAGAATAATTTCCAGATAAACCCCGAATAATCACCAGGCAATACCCGGATAGTCGCTACGGTAATCTCTGGATAATCGCAAGAAAAAACCACAACCCCCTCCCCTGGATAATCACCAGGATAATCCCGGATAATCACCCAGATGATCGCTCATCACCCGGATCCCGGTTAATCACCCGGGTAATCGCCTGGATAATCCCCGGATAATGGCCAAAATAAGCTCCAGATAATTACCTGGATAATCGCCCGAGTAATCGGCACAATAATCCCCAGATTATCTCCGGTAATCGCCCAAATAATCGCTCAAATAATTACTCATTGTCGGAATAATCCCGAGATAACGCCCGGAAAATCGCCAGTATAATTCCTGGATAATCGCTCAGACAATCGCCCGGATAATCGCCAGAATTATCCTCAGATAATCGCGCCAGAATAATCCTCGGATAACCGCTCGGATAATTCCCTGATAATCGCCAGGATAACCCCCGGATAATCGCCCGAGCTATCGTCTGGATAATCAACAAAATAATCAATAATCGCCTTAATAACCGCCCGGATAATCGCCTGGAATAATCACCCAGATAATCGTACGGATAATAGCCAGAATAATCCTCGGATAATCGACCGGATAGGACCCGGATAATCGCCCTGAGAATCGCCCAAATAATCACCCGGAAAGTCGCCTGAATTATCCTCAAATAATCACGTCAGAATAATCCCCAGATAATCGCTCGGATAATCGCCAGCATAATCCCCGGATATTCGCCCCGATAATCGACCGAATAATCGCCCTAATAATGGCTCGAATAATTATTCGGATAATCGCCGGAATAATCCCCAGATAATCGCCAGGATAGTTCCTGGACAATCTCTCAGATAATTGCTCGGATAATCGTCGCAATAATTCTCAGATAATCCCCGGATGATCTCCAGGATAATCCCCGGATAGTTACCAGGTTAATTCCCGGATGATTACCAAGATAATCCCCGGATAATCGCCCAGATAGTCGCCACGATAACCCCCGGATAATCGCCCGAATAATCACCCGGATAATTGTCAGAATAATTCCCGAATAATCAGCTGGATAATCGCCAGAATAATGTCCAGATAAACCCCGAATAATCGCCAGGTAAGCTCCGGAAAATCACCCGCATGGTCCCCCGGGTAATTCCCGGATAATCGCCAGAATAATCCCCAAATAATTTCTGAATAATCACTAGGATAATCCCCGGATAATCGCCCAGATGATAATCACCTGAATAATCCCCGGAAAATGGCCAGAATGGTCTTCGGATTATCCCCAGGTAATCGTTTGAATAATCATTAGAATAATCCCGGAATAGTCACACGAATAACCGTCAAAATAATCCTCAAATAATCGCTAGGATAGTCGCCAGGGTAATCCTCGGATAACCGCCAGAATAATGTTCAAATAATTCCTGGATAATCACCAGGAAAATTCCCGGATAATCGACCATATGACCGAATAATCAACCGGATAACCGCCCAGATAATCGCCAGAATAATCACCCGGATAATCGTCAGGATAATCCCAGGATAATTGCCACAATAATCCTCAGATAGTCGGTCTAGTAGTAGCCCAGATAATCGCTGGAATAATACCCAGAAAATCTCCAGTTAATCCCCGGATAATCGTCAGACTAATCCCTAGATAATAGTCCGGATAGTCCCCGGATAATTGCCTGGAAAATCACCCGAATAATTGCCCAGATAATCGTTCGGATAGTCGGCCAGATTATCGCTCAGATAATCGCCCGGATAATTGCCGCAATAATCCTCAGTTAGTCTCCGGATAATCTCCAGTATAATCCCCTGCTAATTGCCAGGTTTATTCCCGGAAAATCGTCCGAGCCTAGATGATGACCTGGATAATCGCCCAAATAATCATCCGGATAATCATCAAAATAATTCTCGAATAATTTCCAGATAAACCCCGAATAATCGCCAGATAAGCTCCGGAAAACCACCCGCATAGTCTCCAGGGTAATCCCCGGATAATCGCCAGAATAGTCCCCAAATAATCCCTGGATAATCATCAGGATAATCCTCGGATAATCGCCCAGATGATCACCCGAGTAATCGCCCAGCTAATCTTCGGATAATCGTCCAGATTATCTCCCGAGTGATCGCCTAGATAATCGCCTGGATAATCGGTCGGATAGTCGCCCGGATAATCGTCAGAATAATTCCCAGATAATCGCCAAATAATCGCCGGATAAATAATCTACGAATAATCGCCCGGATAATCGTCAGAATAATCCCCAGATAACCCTCGGATAATCGTCCGGATAATCGCCAGAATAATCCCAAGAATAATCCCCAGATAATCTCGGAGGATAATCTCCGGATAATCATCCAGGTAATGCTCAAATTTGGGCGATTATCCAGGGAATTACCCGGGGACTATCCGGACGATTATCCAGGGATTAGTCTGACGGTTACTCGAGGACTAACTGGAGATTTTTTGGCTATTATTCTAGCGATTATCTGGGCTACTACTAGGGCGATTATCGGGGCAATTATCCGGGGATTATCCTGGCGATTATCCGGGTGATTTTTCTTGCGATTATCTGGGCAATTATCCGGCTCGCCCGAGTAATCGGCACAATGATCCCCAGATAATTTCGGGTAATCGCCCAGATTATCTCCCGAGTGATCGCCCGAATAATCACCCGGATAGTCGCCAGAATAATCTCCGGATTATCCCCGGATAGTCGCCCAAATAATCGCCCGGATGATCATTTGAATAATCACCCGAATAATTGTTCGAATAATCCCGGAATAATCACCCGGATAATCGTCAGAATAATTCCCAAATAATCGCCCGGATAGTCGCCAAGGTGATCCCCGGATAATCGCCAGAATCATCCCGAAATAATCCCCGACTAATCACCCGGATAATCGCCAGAATAATCCTCGGATAATCGCCAGCAAAATCCCCGAATAATCGTTCAGATAATCGCTCGGATAATCGCCAGAATAATTCCCAGATAATCCCCAAATAATCGCCGGATAAATAATCTACGAATAATCGCCCGGATAATCGCCAGATAATCCCCAGACAACCCTCGGATAATCGTCCGGATAATCCCCGGATAATCGCCAGAATAAACCCCAGATCATTCCCTAATAAACTCCGGATAGTCACCAAGGTAATTTCTGGATAATCGCCAGATAATCGCCCGGATATTCGCTCGAATAATCGCCCGCATGATGATGTTGAGGATGAGGATGATGATGTTGAGGATGAGGATGATGATGACTCGAATCGTCACATAATCGAGTCAGAACTGTAGTGTCATTTTGTGTACGCCCTTTTGAAAGAACAGTCGAGATTTTGAAAAAAACAGGTGATATAAAATGACACCTTTCAGTAAAGATAATATCTATGTTAAATTTCAGCCGAATCGGAGATGGACATTTAAATTCGATTCGTGACCCTCCTTGGAACGCCCCATTTTAGTCTTTACTTATTTTACTTTACACAGTAACATCTTCAAAATCAAGTTTTGGAACCGTCAACCAAATTTAATTATAATTATAATTATTATTAATTATTAATATTTATTATTTATGAATTTGTGCGAATTCAGAAAGAGAAGACAATAAGCGAAGAAAAAGAAATGAAAGAAGACGAAAAAAGTAAAGTGAAGAGAATAAACAATGAGAGAGTAGAATAATGTGAAAAACGATGACAGAAGTATGAAAAAAAGAACAACGAATCACAAGAGAGATCAAAGCGGGAGAGAGAAAAAAAGAGTAGAAGAAAAAAAGAATACGCGTTTAGAAAGTGCAGTAAGAGTATGATGAAAATATGAAAAGAGTGATAAAAATATGAGGAGAAAAAGTGTAAACATAGGCGAACCAGTCTCAGGCTGAAAACTTCCGAAATAAAGAATCAAATCAAGTCAAAGAGTGTAACGGTATGGAAAGTGTGAGGAAAAATGAGAAAAGCACGTATTAAAAGAATGTAAGAGGGATGGCAAGAGTGAAAGGAGTGTAAAAAGATTGTAAAAAATTGCGAGTAAGTATAAAATATAGAAAATGCATAAAAGAAACATGTAGAAATTTAAAAGAATGAAAAGAAAGTATAAAATGTGTGGAAAAATGGTGCGAAGTGCGAATGGTGCAGAGTGCGAAAAAAGTATAAATAAAGTGTGAAGAAGAATGAAGAGCGTGGCAATACGGGAAAAAAATTGGAATCAATGCGAATAGTATGCAGAAAAAGTATGAAAATATTATGAAAAAATATTGAAGACATTGAATACTGAAATTAAATTAAAAAAGAAAACATTCCAATTAAATTCTACCATGATGTATATTTATTCTTAACAGATACGTATTTCGCCTACGACTTGCAGGCTCCATCAGTGTCTGTTTTCGAACTTCAGAGAAATTGAATCAAAAATTAGAAAGTAGAGCCAAGGCAGTAAAGGGTTTTGACGCTTTCATTTGAATTCTACTGTTTACTTTTTGTTCTGACAGAGCTAAAAAAAATTTTCTGCGTT
Organism: Sabethes cyaneus; assembly: GCF_943734655.1. Classification (NCBI taxonomy): domain Eukaryota; kingdom Metazoa; phylum Arthropoda; class Insecta; order Diptera; family Culicidae; genus Sabethes; species Sabethes cyaneus. Next base: position 36,787,685 of record NC_071355.1, read on the forward strand.
CCCTGTTTTAGTAAGCAAATAGTCTTAAAAGAGTGTACAAAAAAGTGGTAATGTGAATGAAGTACGGATATAGTAGGTATAACCATGATGAAACAGTGGAAAGCATCAAACACGATTCTAGAAAAGTTTAATAAAAGAGTGTAACAATAGTGTGAAAGAAGCGGAAAAAGAGTAAATAGAGTATGAAATAACTTTCAATGGGGATGGATAGAGGTAGAAAGAAAGAGTTTGAAGTATAAAAAAATTAGAGAGAGATTGAAAAAGTTAGATATAAATATAGAAAGAGATAGACAGATAGAGACGCTTATAGAGATAGATACAGATATAGACACACATATATAGAGATAGATATATAGATAGAGACAGGGAGATAGGTGGAGGGAGAGACGAAAGTGGGAAAAGAAAATGAAAATAGAGAACCTGAAGAGTAAAGAAAAAGGAAAAACAAAAGAAGCAAACAAAAATCGGTTCAATTATCTTCGAACGAAAGACGTTCTTCACTTGTGAATGCAAATAAAATAAACAGTAGTTTCTGGAAGCGGACATGCATGTGTGAGCAATAGATAGATTCAATTTCTCTAACTGACCCGGTTCTTTCTAAAATCCGGACCTTTCAAAATCATCAATTAACACTCTGATAATGCAAGTCCGTATACGTCCTGCTGCTGAGGACTCACAACTGCCAACTTTCGGAAGATACCGTCCTACTCTACAACCACCTAAAACCACCAAAACAACCCTTTCAATGGCGTTCAAATTGTGCACGCCCTCTCGGTGGGTGCTGTTATTCCGGATCATGTCTATTATAAGGCTAAACAAACCTCAAAGTCCTGTGCTGCTACTGCTGCAGTAGTAGAAATCTGGCCCGCCCGGTTGGGTGTTACTTGGGTGGCATGCATGCAGGCCAGAGAGGGAGCAGCAAAACCATACGGCACAAATAAACCGAACCGGTTCGTTTTTAGAAAGAAGTGGTGCTACCAGACCATAGAGTAATGGGAAAATATTTATTTTTGCTGCAAAGTAAAGAGTCGAACGTGTGTGTGAACTAAGAAGGGATTTGGAGCTACCTTCCGGATCGGACCGGGCCAGGTCGGACCGAGCCGGATCGGACTGAACCGTACCGTTGATGACAGACAGACGGTGAGTGGCGGTAAGACTTCACTTCAAGAAGATGGTTTGCTTTGCACCGACCGACCGGCGAAGGAAGAGAGTGTATACCGATAGTTGCAAATGTATGGAAATGATTTGCTTTAAAGTGCGTTTACCGAGCCAGTCGAATGGAAAATTGTAGAAATTATACATCGGTCCCTGGAAGCTGACATAGTTACGTGTTAATTTGTTTGCTGGAGCTCTTGTGGGGTTTTACTCATACAGCATTGATCCGAGAATGATAGGTAGATGAAAGTGTAGAAAACCAATAGTGTTTAAGTGTTTTGAAAAATTTTCTTTCAATTAAGAGTGTGAAATCTAAACAAATTTTCTTTAGATTTCCTTGGGATGACTGAAAACATTTAATTTTCCTTAACTTGAGTGATCTTTCTAAATACCAATACCAAGTACATACGGCAAGTACTAAGCACACCTGCTGGTAGCTTGCTATAATTAGTCGTACAAATTTACGAGCGCTCGGTTTCATTCAACAACAAATTAATTAGGCAATTAATTCTGTTCCGAAAAGTATCACGTTAGACTGTTTCTTCAGCATGCTACTCACAATTCGTCTCTAGCTAGTAGAGTCGATTCCGAAAGTCGGCTCCAGCTGCTGAGAACGAAACAATTTAATGCTTACCGAAAGCTATCGTTCACTCGGTTCGGGAAAATCAAGAAGTAGAGATTAATCGGCCGCGAAAATTCGGCTTCCTATATTTTACCTTTGTGAGACAAAATCGATTTCTTCTGCTACTCCCACTCCCCCGTGGAGTGGAGAGCAGCAGAAGTTTCCAATTTATAACGGCTGCTGCTGTGTTTGGGCGCTCGATTTCATGAAATAAACATAATTCGCCTAAACGATAGGAACTTTTTCGATATACATCAATTAACAGCATACGTACAGAGAGTACGATTCGAACGAAACAGGTACACGAGTTTTTCACGCAGAAAAATACTGCTGCTCAAATATTGGCAGAACCTGTTGGAAACGAGCTCCAATGACGACGGGTGGCGAAAGACATTGAATCAGCATATTTAAACGTCATGTTCAGTAGGTAAAAATATAATTCAACACACTCCAATAAATAAACTGGGTTAGTATTACCATAACGTAGGGTGCCATTCCATTCACTAGCTGAAAATTCATCTCGTTGCTTATTTCAACCTAAATAAATTGAGGTGCATCATTTACTCTACTACAAATGTGCGAAGCAGAAGCGCCTTGAACGCATCTAGCATATTGAGTAAACATCCATACTAAATTGATTATATTGCTGGTATGTAGGTAATTTTTTTGTTTCTTATTCTTATTCTTATTAATACCATCACAGCCACAATAATGGATACCTGGAATATGTGGGATTTGTGTTTGTTTGAAATAAAAATTCTGCTCATGAAAATATATTCTCTGTGTTCAGATTGGCAAGTAGAAATGATTTATGATACCCTAAAGTCTAAGAAAATAGTTTTTGAAAAATAGTTTGTTTGATCGAAATGGTGTTTTCAGCAAAGTTGTAGATATAAAATTGCACTTTAAAAAAAAATATGTGCGCTGGATAAACCGCCCAGCTAGCCACGAGATATAATGCTGGTCTAACAAGCCGCTCGTAGTTTGTTCCGCACACGCAAGCGCAAAACAAACAGTCACCGTTGTTGTGTGACATTCTGCTACCTACACACTCGCGCACGCACATCCTCACATCGTCTTCCTGCATAGCTTATTCCCGAGTCAAATTACCCCTGCGCAATCAGCTACCCGTGAGGCATAGAGGCGCACTAGGATACAGGTTTTCTATTACTTCTTCTTTTTTTCTTGATCTGCGCTCCCTTACGGGCGGTAGCGCCTTAGAGCGACTTAGAGCGACAAGCGTCGCTGTTAGCTAAACACACACTGGCAAAAACTAGTCGCAATGTCGGCGCATCCGTCAGGTACGCGTGTGTGAGAAAATTAGACCACGCGAGTGTAGGCTTGGCAACACTGGTTTCAACAAGCCGGCGCCGCAACATGCCACGTCGTGCGGGTCACGACTGAATTATTCGGCTAGCGAATAATTTCACTTGATGAACCCGTGAATTGGCCTTCAAGATTATGTGATTTAATATCGTTGGACTATTTCTTGTGGGTCTGTATGAAACTCTAGTATACATCCTCACTCACTTAACGATAAAACATTGTAGAATTAGACTTATTGTATGAGTATGCAGAAGTCTGGTTATTATATTCTCTCTCTAGTTTTCTATTCTCTTCTTTCTTTTTTGTTTTTTTCTTTGCTGAGCTTTGTATCTCTTATTAAGCTCCTGTTTCGCTCTCCAAATCCTAGTTACTTTCTTTGACTACTCTGCTGTCCTCTTTCGCTATTTTGTTGATCTTCTAGATTTCATTGATCTCCTTAATCTCACTACAAACTCCTTTCTTTCAGTTCTTTTTTGACTCCTCTCTAAAGTTTTTTATGCTGATTACTTTATTCCTTCAACATCCGGCTAATGTTTGTATTTCTGTTCAATAATTCAGCAGGTCATGACCAAAACAAACGACGGAATTTGTAGCTCCTATGGTTTTCATACAACTACTACTACTTACTTTACTTACTTAGTTTCAACAGAATACACTGAGAATATAATTTCGTATTTTTTTTTTGAAAAAACATTCGTAAAACTATATTTGTAGCTGATTCTTCTTGGTATGCAGTAGCAGTGGTTCTGTGGTTTGCGGCGTCGTCGGCTGTTCGTAAAGAAGTATGACAAATGAGCTCAGTTCGATTTCCGATAAAATCGGCTTTTTCGGAAATTAAAAAGATTTCGCTATTTTTCGATAGGTGTCGGTAATATAGCATACAGACACCTATCGGAAAATAGTGAAATCTAGTATTATTTTTATCGAGAGCCTTTTCGTGCATTCGTAAAATCTACGAACCGTTTTGTAAAATGCAATAATTCGTACGAATATAGCTTTGTTAATATGTACAAAACATTCAGGACTGATTTTACGAAACTACTTCGTGGTAGAAAACAGCGAAAGAATTCGTAGGGCAAACGCTCGTTTTCGTACTATAATTTTCGTTTATTATCAGTGTAGTGCCAGGGTCTCTTGCCGTATCAAGAATTCCACTCCACTGTACTCGGACCTGGGCTGCTCGTCGTCAATTCGTTGAGCGGTGGTGCCGGTGGGGTTCTTGAAGAGGACAGATTTCACTGCACGGTCGTCCGGCATCCTTGCGAGTTGCGACGTGACCGGCCCATCGTTGTCTCCCAACTTTCGCCAGGTGTACGATGGAAATCTTTTCAAGCAGTGCCTGTAGCTCGTGATTCAGACGCGTCCGCCACTCTTCCCTATCCGTTTGTACTACGCCAAAATAGTTCGCAAAGCCTTTCGTTCAAATACGGCAAGAACACGTATGTCTTCTGTAAGTAAAGTTACTGTCTCAAGTTCGTAGAGGATTACCAAGCTGATTAGCGTTTTATACATCATCAGTTTTGTGCGACGGCGTATGCTTCTTGATCGATATGCGTTGCGACGAGAAAGGTAAGCTCGACTTCCAGCACGACTTCCAAATACACGAACTCATCAACCACTTCCAGTTCATCGCCGTCAATAGTCACTGTCCGTGGGAAGCTAACATTGTTCTTTCTGGAGCCTCTTCCTACCATATATTTGATTTTCGACGAATTGATTTGTACCCCAATCCTCCTAGCCTCCGTTTTTAGTCTGGCGTAGATTGCCTCCGTCGTCCCAAGGCGTCTAGAAATGATGTCGAGGTCGTCTGCGAAGGCTAGGAGTTGGATACTCTTGCTGAAGATCGTTCCTCTGCGATGCGATGTTGAATAACATACGGGACAATCGTAACATATCATGTGCTTAGCCTTAGGGTAGGTTAGATAAGACGCGTCAGATTGTACGGAAAATCGTACTCGTGTATTATCTACCAAAACCGTTCACGCTCGACTGTATCGTATGCTGCCCTGAAATCCACGAAAATATGTGTGGGCACGTTGTATTCATGACATTTCTTGAGGAAGTCAGAGAGTAAAAATTTGATCTATAGTAGCACGGGCCCCCATAAAGGCCGTCTGGTACTGCCCTACGAATTCTCTCGCTATGAGGGATAGATAAATTTTTGACTTATTTATTAGAATGGGTTAATTTTTGTTGTTATAAAGTTGTTTGAATATGAAAATATTCTGGGTCCGAAGAACGTACATTATTATTGCCAGCCGGATGTTTTTAAACAAACGATTAGGTATTTAGATAAAAATTCAATCTTCAATTAAGCGATGCTTTTAAAAATTTTTGCGAAGAAAAGTTTTATTATAATCATTAAGTTGCTCTACAGTTGATTCTCGGTAAGATCAGAGGTCAGGTGGCTGCTGTCTCATTAGACTCATAACGAATCCTCATTTCCGAAAGTATATTTGGAGTAAACATGTAATGTCTTATGTTATATTTGTATGCTTTTTTCGACTCCGCCCAGTTAGCTTCGAGGTACGATGCTGGTCTAACAAGCCAGTCGTCGTATGATCGAATCTCGGCTAGACGGTGGCCGCTAGATAGAGTTAGTAGGATCGTTGCACTGGCCCCGTAAGTTTCCTGTATTCTAACAGCCGGCTGTGAAGTCTGTCGATAAAGAAGGGTAATGTCTATAGATGGTATAATTCCAAGGCTTTACTTTTTGTGCTTTATTCGAATTGTGATCAATTAAACAAAAAACCATAAAGTTTTTGAGTTACGAGACCCCTTATATAACGCGTATCCGTTATGAGTCAGGTAAAATAATAGTTATGAGTAATATTTTTATACTTTATCATATTCCACTGAAAAGTGTACAGAAATCAGCTTTACAAATTAAAGGTAGTCGGACTTGAGGACTTCCTGCGGCATGGTGTGATTGATACGATAATTTTGAATAGTTTTTGTTAGATTGGCGCTCTCAGACTGTCTTTGTACCGGAAATTGCTACTTGGAGAGACTTAGACAATTGGGAGAATAAATCAAAATTAGGTAATGGACTATCTAGTATAGCGGGCGGCAGTAGTTTAGTTAGCAAAACTGTTGGGTACCAACCGAAAGAACGTGGGTGCGAACCTCACTTGCAATCGTCCCGATATATTTTTGGCCTATATCGAAATTCATTCAAGTCATCATTCTTCGCATCAGACATTTCCTCACTTTCCAAAATAGTACACTCCCTCCACAATTATGGATCACTTTTGTGTTTCAAGTTAAATAACTTAGTTAAACAAACTGTTTTAAGGTATGAAGCATTTTTGCAACAAAATATACCCTATTAACTAGCTTTTAACACATAAAACATCCTTTAAATCCCGACATTGGTGCTTTTTCAATGAGCGTACAAAGTAGTTATCGAGAATCTATCAAAATGTCTGTCGTTTTTTCAATCAGCATAAGCAGTACGTTCCTCATTCATAAGGTTGCTATGTGACATAATCACCAATTTTCGAGCAAAAAATGTCTCGTACATAAAGATTAAGCTAAGTTCTTTACGATTCAGCGAAATATTGGTGGTTGCCAATGATTTTCCTGTAAAAATAAGTAATTTTCAAAGTGATCCATAATAGGGACCAAAACAAGGTAATTTTTCACAATTATGGATCACTTTTATTCCAATGTAATTTTTACAAATTCAAACAATTTAGCACCTATTACAAATCAATCGCGAAAAGCATTCCCGAAGGCTGATCGGTAGGTGTCTTCGAAGAAGGACGGCAGGCATCTAAAGACAGATCAAAAGCCACACAAGGCCTTTCATACGATTTGAAACATGTTATTTTTATGTTATTACATGATTTGAATAAAGTTCCCTACGATAAAACTGAACCTTGTCGTGGTGTAGGGCTTTTTAACTAATCAGTAAATGAACAGCGGTCACGTTTACTTCTGAATGTGGGTATATATCAAAATACTTTTGTGATTTCAAGTGGGACTCGGGGTAAAAATTTACCAAATGTGATTGTTGCGTTGTTCAGAAAGTGCTTTTATTCCGTTTAAGAATAAGGCCAGTATGGGGATCTCTGACAATAGATGAAGTTTTCTGGGATTCATCCCTATTTATAGCAACTGTCACAAATATCTCCGAAAAATGTCGGATTGATTCAGTTGGTCGGGGGCTTAGGGTTAGTAAGGGGATGTAAGCGGGATACCAGATCCGATTGGATGCCGAGGGACCACTCTGTAATGATTACGGGTAATAGCCCTTCTTAGGTAGCAGATGGGAAAATTAGGTCAATTCGTGTCGCGTGTTCAAGTTTCGGCTAGGCGGTGCTGCTAGATAGAGTAGGATTTTTGCACTGGCCCCGTGGCTGTCCTGAGCTCTGATGGCTGCCCGCGGGCTCTGTCTATGGGAAGGGGTCGAGTCTTAAAGAGACGTTTAAGCCCAGAGCTTTACAGCACTTTGGTCTCGGCGGGCGAGTCTCTATATTTTGAAGCTTCTGTCGACTACCGCGAACGTCCAGCTTGTGCTGCGCTCAATTTACTTTGTATCGTGGGAATGCATTGTGAATGCTAAGGGGATGAAAGATTAAATTTGCCCTGATAAGTTGATCCGAGTTGCTCCGAAATTTGTCTTATCTATTGGTTCATTTGTGGTTGTTTGTGTTGGGAAACTAAAAGCGTGCGCGCGGTTGAAGACCAGTGTCAGGCGGGGCTGACGAATTCTCCACTTCTTCACTATACCACATATTGCAACTCGAGTGGTACAATAAGTCCAAAGCACATTTACAAATTCGATCTATTATTTTTCTTCTCATCATCATCATTATCATCATCATCGTCATCATCATCATTATCATCATCATCGTCATCATCATCATTATATTTAAAATATGACATTCCGGCCTTTGGCAGAGAGATCTTAGAGTCAGTTCGTGGAGTCCGCGCAGGGCCGAAACGCCTCCGCCTGCGGGTATAGGCGTGACGGCTATGCTTGGGGCTCTACCTGTGTTTTAGTGGGCGCCAGTGCCTGTCTCGTCAGGTAGAACTGATGTTTGAGGTCTCCCTGACACTTTGTTGACAACACAAAAGGGCCCAGCGCAGAGTTTTATTCGCTATTAAGCGACCAGTTGGATAACCCGAAAAAAAGGAAAAAAAAGTTATTACATGATTTGAATAAAGTTCATTGAGTGAACTCGCTGCAAAAAGTGTATTTTTATTTTGATCCATAATATGACGAAAATTGTTTCATAATTGTGACCGCTTCCAAAAGTGATCCATAATTGTGTATTCGATTAGTCATAATATAAGCTTAATTTCCGTGGAAAACTTGCACTAAATGGGTTTAATAACTGAATCAAATGAAAGATTACATATTTTTGTAACTAAAAACATTTATAAGCTGCTTTTAAACAATAGTATGCGCTACAATTGATTGTTTTAAAATCACACTACTGCTTAAATGGTCCATAATTATGGGGGAACTGTACGTTAAGATCGCCTTTAGTCATATGCAACATGCAAGTAAATAAGAAAAATGTCTTGCTAATAGAACCATAATTCTTGTATGAGAATCCAACAGTTGGACTTCCCGGGATACCAAAAACTAAAGGAATCGCCTCCACTATGAGATAGGAAACCTCAAGATTCTGAAAGTAGGGACTCTGAAGTGTTAGTAAGGGTACTCTTGCAATAATTATGGTGAATGAGCAAATGGTTAAAACCACATTAAAATAAAAAAAACTCTAGAAAAACAGAAAGAATTGAGGAGTTGGCAATCCCACCGCTGTCACCATAATGTAACTCAAGGGCTACCGACGAAGGGATCTTCTTTTTTCGTTGAATGGCGCTCCCGTAATTATCATTAATCTCCCTATGTGCATGTATGCGTAAGTGCCTGTAAGAAAGGGAAGAGAAAAACAGTGAAAGTGTGTCACATTTGTGTTTTTTTTCTTCTTTTACCTCTTTTCTATTGCCCAATGAAAAAAGTGTAAACAAAATTGGTTATAAAACAATATGATTTTGAATATTTCGATTGCTTTCGCAAGCCCCTACCCAGTGCCTCTTCGAAGCTGTAAGTCAAACGATGACGATCGATGGCCATATCTGGAAATGCTTCATTTACATACCTATCAGGGGCTAAGCCAGGAGAAAATTGAGGACCTATTTCCCTGGTGAGAGGCGGCTCAAACAGCGTCTGTCTCGGAGCGAGCGGCTGAATATGAAACGTTATATATCTCGCAAGAAATACTTAAGATGGCAAACCTATCAATGCACTGTGGTCCAGAAAGCCAAATTAGGTGGAAAAAATTGTTTACTCAGTAGTCGTTGATTTTAGACTATTTACGTCTTAGAAACATAATCTTGATTTAGGATGGCGCTTTTTTTGGCATGAGCTATTTTAGGGTGACCCTTAAATTAACCAAGATCCAGAAATTATCTTCAAAACGAAACAAGATAGAGCGATATTCACTGCAGCAATTTCATAGCTTGAAATATGTTGAGTAATATTGTAGAAGACAAAATCCTTCTATCTCGAACCGTTTCCATATTAGGGCGATTTTCCTGAGTCAAGTTAGGGTGACCCTGCTATTTTGCGATTTTTCTCCATAACTTTTTTATTTTGCATTTCTCGCAAAACACTTCTTCAGATGACTTTTGAAGCTCAATAAGACGCAACTTTTGGTGAAAAAAGAAATTGGCTATCTATTTTACTTCTACACTTATATTAAATTTTATGATAAAAATAGGTCGTTTTCAAATGTTAGTATCTCAGAAAGGTGCAAGCAGAATTAAAATCAGTTGATTGCGTTTGAAAGATCGTGATTTTTTGTGCACAATATCAAAAAATTGGAGAGTGGATTTTTGTCTATCTCAAATAAATCAACTTTGAATATGTGTGGTTTTAACATAATTAAGTATATAAAAGTAAACGAGTTGCGCCATAACTCCGGAAGGCCTTGACTGTTCTTGATTAAACTTAGCGTACATGTTTCTTGACATAAGTAAATCAGTACAGGGGGTTGACAAAAGCGGGGTGGTCGCTGAAAATGGGAGCGGGAGGTACAAATAAGTAAAAGTGGCTGCGATCATCTTGCATTAAGGGGCGAACCAGCCACAGGCTGAAAACCTCTCAAATATAGAATAATAATAATAATAATATCTTGCATTTGGTCTGTTAGAAGTTGTACAAGTGGCTGGGAGATAAGATGAAGAGCGTGTGAAAAGATGGGAGGGTCACAACTACGGAAGTAGAACAATATAAGGAAGACTTTATGTCTCTTTCATTATCTTCGGAGAGACGTACGCGTTGCTGTAGACAAAAGGGCCGCTGACCAAGAAGAGCTAATCAAGGAAAACGGTAGATATGTCTAAATGAGGAAAAAAGCTTTGTTTTTTGTATTATGAGAATTTGCAAACTGAAACGTAGTGTTGTGAAGACCGCATTCGCGTCATGACTTCTAACGAACACATATGCATGATCGTTTCTTTCGGATTTCTTTGCTGATATTCTCATACACTGCGACAAGTTTTTGCCATAGTGTATTTAGTTATCACCTCCCAGTTGGCCTCGAGGTATGATGCTGGTCTAATAAGCCAGCCGTCATATGTTCGAATTCCGACTGGGAGAGGCTGTTAGAGTCAACAGGATCGTAGCAACTGGCCCTGCAATTGTCCTGCACTCTAACAGCTGGCTGCAAAGTCTGTCGTATAAAAAAACAGAAGGTCAAGTTTCGATAACGGAATGTAGCACCTAGGCTTTGCAATGCTTTGCTATTTAGTTATCAGCTACGGTCGTTGCTTACGCTCGTCATTGCAACCCAGTAGTTGATACCTATCATCGCTCGCATTGGCCCGCACACTTACCCGCCTATGTAAGCGAGGGTGTAAAATGAAGAAGAAAAGTAAAATCCGTATCCATACATCCTAGTGTGCCGCTCGTGCTCACGACCTATGTACAGCTCGTGAGCTTTGGATTCGCGGGCGGGATGTGTAGAAAGTTAATATGAGGCTGTACACTCGCGAGTGTGCAGGTAGCAGAATGTATATCGGAGATGAATGAATCTAATGATTTAAAGTCTCCGTTAACAAATAAAAAACGAACGAACGCAGAATGTATGCACACAGTGCCAGCAGTTGTTTGGCGTAGGCTTGCGTCAGTGGAGTACGCTTTGGATGCTATGCTTTTCACACACGCTCGCCTGTGATTTTTAACCTTAACGAAAACAAATGTACAAGTGGCTGAAAGACAAAAGAATGGTGGCCTCTGATGAAAGGGGAGGTGGGAATCACGGAAATCCCCGTCGCGGATAGAAAACTATTTAAACTTCTCATTCGGTAGTTCCACTCCATGATACTATGAAATATATGATTTCATTACTTTGTCTACCATTCCCTCTGTTTATTGGAAAGTCTACCGTTTTTAATGTCTAACCTCATTATAAAGTTCAAGTCAACAAACATGAGGTTAAGTTTATACATTCTCTTTTAGATTTGGACCACTCACACAACTTATAACGGTTTAAATGCAATATAATTACAGCCACTTTTACTTATTTGTACCTCCCGCTCCCATTTTCAGCGACCACCCCGCTGATTTACTTATGTCAAGAAACATGTACGCTAAGTTCAATCAAGAACAGTCAAGACCTTCCGGAGTTATGGCGCAACTCGTTTACTTTTATATACTTAAATATGTTAAAACCACACATATTCAAAGTTGATTTATTTGAGATAGACAAAAATCCACTCTCCAATTTTTTGATATTATGCACAAAAAATCACGATCTTTCAAACGCAATCAACCTATTTCAATTCTGCTTGCACCTTTCTGAGATACTAACATTTGAAAACGGCCTATTTTTATCATAAAATTTAATATAAGTGTAGAAGTAAAATAGATAGCCAATTTCTTTTTTCACCAAAAGTTGCGTCTTATTGAGCTTCAAAAGTCATCTGAAGAAGTGTTTTGCGAGAAATGCAAAATAAAAAAGTTATGGAGAAAAATCGCAAAATAGCAGGGTCACCCTAACTTGACTCAGGAAAATCGCCCTAATATGGAAACGGTTCGAGATAGAAGGATTTTGTCTTCTACAATATTACTCAACATATTTCAAGCTATGAAATTGCTGCAGTGAATATCGCTCTATCTTGTTTCGTTTTGAAGATAATTTCTGGATCTTGGTTAATTTAAGGGTCACCCTAAAATAGCTCATGCCAAAAAAGCGCCATCCTAAATCAAGATTTTGTTGCTAAGACGTAAATAGTCTAAAATCAACGACTACTGAGTAAACAATTTTTTCCACCTAATTTGGCTTTCTGGACCATAGTGCAATGTAGGTATCGCAACCCCGGTAAGGTAGTATACCGTAGTTCTCTTTTAGTTCTCAAGGAAACGATTAATGGATAACGATTGGAAACAATTGGTACCTAGGATGTCCTAGCTCTCCATGAACCGGCAAGAACTTGCTTGCTTGCTCGAGCGCTACTTCGACTCAGCGTAGAGATTGCTGCCATTCAGGAAGTTCGGTGACCAGACTTCGGATAAATATAACGCTACTGAAAAAGACGGTATCCCGACTAAACTACAACAAGCGTGGAGCGAGCGGTTGTACACAGCAATCCGTCGGGCCATTATCAGGATCTGGAAGGAAGAACAAATGCCGGAGGACTGGTTGGATGGCCTCATTTGTTTTTTTTTTTGTTTTTCAAAAATGAACATCGAATCTAATGTAAAAACCATCGGTCACTACAATGTTCAATTTTGCCTATAAGGTGCTCTCCTGTATCCTGTTCTGTAGATTGAGACCGTCAGTGACGTCCTTCGTCGCCGACCATTCGGTGTTTACCCTGCGTCAGTTACTATACAAGTTGTGGGAGTACAACTTGCAGACTCATCCTTTGTTTGTGGACTTGGAGGCGACGTACGATTCAGTCAAACGAAATGAGCTGTGGCAGATAATGCTAGAATATGGTTTGCCGACGAAACTGAATAATTACGCTGGTTTTTTCCACGACGGGAGTGAGGGGGGAGGGTCAAAATTAAGCACCAGAAAGGCGTTTGAGACTTTAAACTCTTTCGTGACCTTTTAAACAGGAATCAGCGAGATTGAGACTTAACATTGACACCGCTGTAACGAAATACATGTCTACTGACATGAAACGTCGGAGTTTAAACGATGTTGATGGCGCTGAATGGGAAACAATATGAAGTAGTGGAAGAATTCAAATTTATACCTCGGTACGTTCGTAACATATGACAACAATGTAAACCGCGAAGTGAAACGACGAATTGTAACCGCGAGTCGGGTTTTCTACGGATTACGTAGCCTTCAGCTCAAGTCTCGTAGTCCTCCCCGTGGCCTTTTAGGGAATCATAGACGCTTAAGGAAGCTGACGGGACAGGTGCTTGGGGTTTTTGAGCGTAAAATTCTGTGATTAATACTTGGTGGCAAAATGGAAAATAGCGTTGTGGCGCAGACGCATGAACCACGAGCTGTATCAAGTATACAATTATGCTGATATAGTGAAGCTAGTGCGATGTGGTAGGCTGCAGTGGGCTGGGCACGTGGCCAAAATACCCGACGATGAGTAGCCAAACCTATTTTCTGCAGAGAACCAGCAAGAGGCCTTAGATTTCGGGACAAACTCCGCACCCGGTGGATGTGTTCTATCGAGGAAAATGCACGTTCAGCTGGTATTCGAGAAGTTTAGAGAGCGGCAGCCCAGGACCAACAGTACTGGAAGACGATAATTCATTTGGCGCAGGATTGATAACGGGCCGTCGCCACCAGGGCTTGAAAAGGGATCGCAAGTTGAATGTGACTGCCGTGAATGCGAACTTTCCGCATTCAAACCCCGCTTTTTGAACGATCATTTGACTGTTTTTTGAATCCAGTCAATCTGCCGCTTGCGCTGCTACCGGCTTACAATTCATGCGGCATCTCAGCAAAAGCAAACAGTCGATCTCCCGTTTTGCTTTGCGCTTTGAGAATATAAACTGCAAACTGACTGGAATACGGTGACGTATTTTTTCGTTTCTCTTTTTGTCTTCAAATCGGCTGCTTACAGTAATAGTTTGTCACCCGGACGTCGGTCCGACGCAAGCAAAATATTCGTTTGTATTGGACGGAGTCCGACCGACTTCTTCCATGCACATGTAGTGGTTGTTTTTTTTTTTGTAGTATTGAATCATACGCAACCGCACAGCTTTTCGTTAGAGTGGTGATTGCCAGTCATTTGACTGTTTTGCAGTCATTCGCTGCTCCAAACGGTAAAGGCAACTTGATCGAAATGAAAATGTCAAAAAGCTTTAGAACGCGTTCGTTTTGCTGCGTGCAATCTGCGTATACCTAAATATGGTATGATATACCTAAATTTCGACTAAATGAAGGGGAACGGTGAAATCCATCATATTATGGCTCAAATGGGTCGGAAAACTTAAAGTCACCATTTGGAATGTTTTCAAGGTCAACATATCTAAGGTTTGATATTTCATTCGCTCAGATTCAAACAAATTACAAAGTTGTTTACATGTTCTTCTTCGGATTTTGTCATAGACTTTACATATTTATATTATTTTACACTACAGGTAATGTTTCGTCACAAAATAAAGACAAGACATGTTCATGCATTTTGGAGATAAATTTTTTTGGCCATTTTTTTAAACTTTTTTACTGCTTTCATGGCACTGTGAAATGCAAATGAAATGACAAAAACTAAAAGATTACACCGCAAAAAATCTTAGTTCTTGACTTCTTAATGCCTTATTGTCTGTCTTGTCACTAGAATAGGGTATGAAATTTTATGCGCTAAGACATAAGTGTATGTCTATAATTACAAAAACATCGAAAATATTATTGTCTTTTTCGTATGATATGAGTATCACAGTAATTCCCGTTTTTGTATTTTTTGAAATTGCTGAGATTTTTTTACATAACATATTTAGCAAAAATTTAGCAACAAAACAGTAATGTTTTTGAGATACAATTTTTTAACAATTTTTTATCATACTTCTAAGCAATGGAGGCGCATGGCGTTTCAACGATACTTGTCAGGAAACAAATATTTTCGATCAAGGGGAACGAAATGAAAATATACGCTTCCTCGCCGAAAATTTATCTAAATATAACAGTTAGTAGGGGAAGGGCGGTAAAGACGGACACCTTAAGGTCAAGAGTCAATATCTACTCAAATATAACTGTATTGATTGCAATTTTCATACAAACTGAAACTTTAAGTCTCTGTCTAATAAAGTTACACCGTGTACTAGAAAATTTCTTCCAAAATTTATAATTTTTTTAATATTATAAACATTATGTATAAATCAGAGTTTCTGCGCATGGGCGGGAAAGACGGACACTTGATATGGGAAAGACGGACACTCGCGAAAAGGTGTCACGCGCCGACGAATTATCAGTATTAAGAAAGATTAACATATTTCATCATGTATTTAGGAAAGAATTAGCTTGGGAAAACCCCCTACCCAATTCCCCCTTTGAGCGAGGAAATAAAATGGTTCCCTGTTATAATCTTCAATATTTTAATTGGTGATGAATTAATCGTTTCTAAAAGTTGGCCTATTCCAACTGTTAAATGACTTCTGGATACTTTTACATGTATAATATGCAAGTATTTGCAATTTAAATCGTTGTTAGGCAAAATGAATACGGAATCTTTGTGTCCGTCTTTCCCTACCTTCGGGTGTCCGTCTTTCCCGACTTGAATACCATTTTTTCAAACTTTAATAACTTTTTACTGAATATTCAAAAATTCACTAGATTTCCAATGGACATTCAGTGAAGGGTCAAACTAACGTAATGTCGTCAATATAGCACGAAAGTATTGCTTTTTAACGATTTACCCGCTATTTTCTTCACACACAAAATTACATCGGTTAGCGTATTTAGGCGTTTTTTCTTTGTTTTGCTTATAAATTTGACAGCTGCGCTGCTAGAAATCGGCAGTTCAATTCAAAAGTGTTTATTCAGTCTATAGAAACATTTCCCATCATTGGTTTGCTTCAAAAAATTATTGTTTATGAAATATGATAAGTGTCCGTCTTTCCCGCAGTGTCCGTCTTTACTGCCCTTCCCCTATGGTTAACCAGTGTTTCTGTCCGACAGACAGCTTTAAACCGCCGGAACGATAGCGTCAGCAACTTTCAAAGCTTACCCTCATTTCCGCCACCGCGCGAAAACATCATTTCCCAAAACATTACAAAATCTTCCGCCTGTGCGGGCGTAATGGGCTGCCATCATCCTCCAGGAATCGTTGAAATTGTAATCACCATTTGTTTCGTTCCTGTCCTTCACTTCAGTTCAGCAGAAAGATTGATTGTGGTATTTTTTTTCTTTCTCTCGATTGCAGGTCTGCCATCAACTCGCCCGCTCGCTGTAGCAACCGGGAAAATCGCGAAAATGCAGTTTGATGTCCGGCTTTATCATTGTCATCATTAGCAGTGCAGCGAACAAAGCCAGTAGCTAGCAGCAGCAGCAGCAGCAGCAACAACATCAACAGCAACCAGCAACTTGCACAAATCCGAACTCAATTTGTTTTGCGTCTCCTGCTGATCAGCATTCCACTCCGATCCTGACCGACCGAAGGCTCAGTGACTCACTCCCGTCGGGAGTTTAAAACCGGAAGGACGGATAAGCAAAAAAAAAAAAAAATAGAACTACGACTCCTTCCCGGCTGCTGTTGCAATTCTATGCGACGTTCAATCTTCAGTAATTGAATTCCCCGTACATCCAGTCTAGCAGCGGTCGGTCGAGGTTGGTCCCCGACTGAAACAGTGATCAGCAGCAAGACAACAGAGCAGCGGAAGAAGACAGATGAAATTAAATTCCGATCGTTTTAGTGTGTACTCGGTTGCAATTCTCGAACTCGGTCTCGGTAGAAATGCGAAGGGATTAACCGCGTAGTCAAAGGATGGACACATTTTGAACCGAAAATGTAGTGACATGTTGGTGGTATGGACGGAATTTGAAGTTACTGTATGAAGTCCTCTACATCAGTAAGACCGGGAAAGGGTTCATTTTGTGATGTAGAACACGGACTGAGCGATCCATATCGTATTCGGAAAAACATGCCGACGAGACTATTTATCAAACGATGACGCTTTCGTTTTGGAACTTTCATTTCAGTGATTGATGAAATTTCATTTCTCTCTTTCAGAACGCGCCACTCCCCGGGAGCTAAACATCAATCAAAGATGCGCTGGTGACACTCAGTCGAAAATAATTATCTGCCACAGTGAGAAATGAACTTCATTTGATCCAAATTAACTGGTAGAGCGTAACGAAAATTCGGTAGGGAAAAGTAGGTGATTTTGTGGAAAGAATAAATAAATCCGACGGCAGAATTCGTGCTCAATGAACCGTAAACCGGTGCAAAGACACCTGTGAACACCCCGCGATTGAACCAATGAAACTTGACGGATCACCAACAACGGCCGGTTGCTCATCGTGTGCGGCGCGAATGGTAGAATGTGACGTCAGATGGACAGATAGTCCGAAGATGATGGCAAACAGTGACGTGGTGGTTGGCTGCCGGAGAAGCCGACGAAAATGTGCCAAATTTTCCGATGCCAGACAGCGGGTTTCACCGAAAGCGGAATCCTGTACGGACTCCGGCAGCATAACGACATCATTCCAGCCGCCCTGTCGCTCCCAGTCACCGTGTGATAGTAGTAGCCATCAAATCGAACCGGAGGCACCGTGTGGGAAGAGCAGCAGCACCTCCAGCAGTTCCAGCCTGTTGTTCCGATGGCACCGATACCGGTCGGTAGTGCTGTACATAGTAGCGATAGTGTTAGTAGGTGCAATTTCCGCGGTACACTGTGATGCAGTTAGTGATAATACGGAGGGTGGCAGCAGCAGCAGTAGCAGTAGTAGCAGTAGACATAGTACTAAGCAAATTAGTTCCAATATCATTGATCCAGTGGGAACGAGTGGGAGTGGTTACGTGGATCACTACGAAGGCAGCGGACACTACACACATCACTGGGCTGTGCACATTCCGGACGGGGAGGACGATGCAACGGTCGACCGGGTCGCAGCGGAGCACGGGTTCATCAATCATGGAAAGGTAAGCTGTTGATTTTTTTTCCCTATTTCATCGCTATATTACAGAACTAGTCATTGTGGAAATTAAGAGAAAAAAATCGCTTTCAAATACATTTCAACTCACGGCAGGCATCCGTTCATAGATATGCGTTGAAATTTCCGCGTGTCCTTGTTTGCCTGCAGCTTCGCGAACAAATTACCGCATAAAAAGCTAATAATTCCCTTGAATTCCACTAACGCAGTCCTGCCGAACTGTGCTGCGGTGCACCGCGTGATGCATGCGGCGGCGGCTGATTTTGCAATAAAACGGCGAACAAAACTTATCAAACATTCAATGCAGTGCAGCAGCAGCAGCAGCAACAGTGCTCAAACCACCATATTCCAATCGTTATCACGAGAGACAGAAACAAGTCCAGGAAATCCTGGAACAAAAGCCGCGCACCCTAAGGGAATTACATGATGCATCAGTTGCCGGCGGTTGGTTGGTTGGTTGGTTGCATAGCGTTGAATTTGAAATAGCAATGCGTCAAAAGTTCCTTTGTACAGTATCATGAAGATCGTTGTGCATTTTCTAACAAACTTTACTATCAGGACATCAAATTAATGTAGGTTTAAAATAATTCACAAATCTATCAAAAACGAATAACTTATAAATGCTTATTTTCCTTTCGATTTTTTGGCCAAATATTTGTAACAATCCAACAATGTGTGAATCATTGCGAATGGCTAAAAGCTGTGGCGTTCGATTTGAGCACTGGACGGACATCGACAGCGTCAAACGACGAATGTCCATTGTCGGCTGTTACCTACTGGTCGTGGTGTTTATGCTACTCGTGTTTATCGATTCCAAACTCGCCGGTGGTTCTGTGTTACCACCACCTACATACCGCTTAAATCGAACATTTTGCACTCTACTTATGGACGATTAGGACAGCAGCTGCGATAAAATTTGAAACCTGATGCCACCTGATTTCGAAAGGAGAACAGATTTGACGTGATGTTTACCGTGAATTAGAGGCTATATCGTACTCGTAACTGTTACCACCTGTTTTGCTTGCAGACTGTCTAAATAGAAAACAGGACACCTTCACCCTTGGTCTTTCTAATTTGGAAGGGAAAAATATATGAAATTATATCATAAGTTTGATTGTTGCAAAGCGATTAACATCGTGCTAAAGATAAAACTTTGAACTCGAAATTTGTTCGCATTCCCACTCATCGATTTTTATTAGCTTAAGGAAGTCGGTGGAAACTGGAAATATGTCCATATTTTTTCAACTTCCACGTCAATTCGTTGAACGAATTGATTCGAATTTGAATCCGGATGAAGCTGATAACCCCGATCTCATAAGAATAAAAGCTATTACTAGAACGTACGTGGACTCCGTAAGACAGTTACAGACTCTTGCACGAGTCATAACGTCTTTCGGTGTGATCACAAGTCACAATCACAGAGCAGTTTTCAAAATTATTGTTCAGTTTGGACCTTCACATGCCAAATTTGGTTTCATTTGCTTATTATTTCGCGCGTTATACAGAAATTTTTGTTCCATTTGTATGGGAGCCCCCTCTTAGAGGGGGGATGGGTCTCGAAACACAATAGAAGAGAATCCTGCCTCCAAAAACCTCCACAGGACAAATTTGGTTCCGTTTGCTTGATTAGTTCTTGAGTTATGCAAAAATTTGTGTTTCATTCGTATGAGAAACCCCCTTTCCAGAGGGAGAAGGAGTCTCGAACCTAAATAAGAACCTTTCTTGGCCTCGAAAACCCCTGCATGCAAATTTTCACGTCGATCGGTTCAATAGTTTCTGCGTCTATCAAGGTCAGATAGACAGAAATTCATATTTATAGGTCAATTTTGTAGCATTTAAGAGTTCTTTGAGTATCGTTTTCATATATTTTTGCCATGTGTGATACTTTTGTCATTTTTGTAATTTGTTTGTCACTCTCATATCAAATTTTATATTATTTTTTAAGTTTTTTGGTGTAATTTTGGTTACCTGTGAATTATTTTTGTACTATGCTATTGCCTGAATGATGCCTGAATACTGTTTTCTCTTAAACCCACTCAACTTGTGCAGAGGGAGCACAACTATAAGCAGAGCTAATCTTTTCTTCGCACACTGCAGACAAGATTTTTAGCTCCGTATCCCAAAGAGAATATCGAACAAGCAATTATATGGACTGAAACGATTTGCTCAGTGACCTTGAGAGCATGCATTCGGTTGTGCTCAGACAGAAAAAAAGGATGTTACAAAACTGACGCTCTTTCGGGACCAGAGCAAAGCAGCAAAACACTGCAACAGCAAAAGCACCTCGTCAATTGACGGAAAAGGTAACATTCGACTGAGAGAGCAAATCGATTCGTCTTCTGCGCTTTGCCAGTATAACGACAGGAATTGAGTTTTTTTTTTCTGTGCACGGCAGAAGCCTCTTTGAATGTGTCTTCTCTTTGTCAGCTTCCCCCTCCTGTTGTCCCCCAGCCGCTTACAAATTTGTGTTCTTTTCGGAAATCCCTATAAATCGACACATAGCCTTTTTTACGTTTTTGAACCTCCCCATTGTCCCCCTTGGTATCCCTATTCCCCCCTTTCAGAAATCTGCTTTTATCGTCTAGGCACTTGTACAATTGCTATCGTTCCAAATGCAAGAGAAACGCACCCCTTTACCCGATTAAACCTTTTTCCATACATCTCACTTTTGTCAATCCCTCTGCGCTGATTATTTTATGTCAAAAAGCATGTGTGCCAAGTTTGTTGAATAACCGTCCGTTCCGGAGTTATAGCGTTCCGGAGTTATAGCGGAACATAGATTCATATTCACGTTTCACGTCCCCACCTGTAGGCTGGCGGGCCACATTTTTGTCTCCAAACCACTTGCGTAGCTGCAATTGGTCTAAATGGAAAAGAAACATAACCGCTTTTACTTATGGGGACCCCCTCCCCACCCCCTCTTGCCGACAAATTTTGCACCCTACACACTTGGATCAAATTGGGACATAATTTTTGGACATGAAATTTGATCTAAATTTCAATTGGGCTCTTAAAATTTTACTCGAAATTGGAATTAAATTAGACTTGAAACTGGCTTTAATATGAGACAGTAAATTCCACTGAAACTTAGACTTGAAATTAATAGGGCTATGTAACAATGCAAATATGTAACAATGGATATCAATTTAACTTGCAACTGGACTTAAATTTGTCTTGAAATTGAACATGAAATTAGGTTTGGAAGTGGACACAAATTATTCTTGAAATTGGACCTAAATTGAACTTGGAATTGATCACAATTGAATTAGATACGAAATTGGACTGAACAAAGGACATTATATTGGCCATCAAATTGGACTTGAGATCGGAAGTAAAATTGGCATTAGATTAGACTTGAAATTGTACGACATTCAGAACATGGACGTCAAATTTGGCATGCGGTGGTTTCTAGAGACAGGATTTTTTTCTATGATGGTTTGAGACCCCTCCCCCTATAGAAGGGTGGGGAGGGGGCTCCCATATAAATGAAACATAAATTTCTGTATAACTCAGGAACTAGGCAAGCAAATGGAACCAAATTTAACATCTTAAGGTTTTTGGAGGCAGAAATTGTTCTATGGTGGATTAGGATCCCGTCTTCCTCTAACAGGGGGGGGATGCTCCCATTCAAATAGAACACAAATTTCCTCATAACTCGACTATTAATCAAGCGAATGAAACCAAATTTGGCATGTGGGGGTTACTGGAGGCAATTTTTTTATCTATGGCGGATTGAGAGCCCTGTCCCCTTTAGAAGGGGGGGGGCACTTCCATACAAATGAAACACAAATTTCTACATAACTCGGAAACTAATCAAGCAAGTGGAATCAAATTTGGCATGTGAAGATTTTTAAAGGCAGAATTTTTTCTATGGTAGATTGAGATCCCTCCTTCCTCTAATAGGTGGGGGGCTCCCAAACAAATAAAACAAACATTTCTTCATAACTCGACCATTAATCAAGCAAATGGAACCAAATTTGGCATGAGGGGCTTTCTAGAGACAAGATATTTTTATGGTGGTATAAGACCCCTCTCCCTCTAGAAGGGGGGAGGGAATCCCATGCAAATGAAACACAAATTTTTGCAGAGTACATTGTTGAAATGAAAACATAAAGAAAAAATGTTGAGATTACTCTAAGTCTATGGTCTCTGACCAGTTTTCAACTAATTTCAAACGAACTGCACTGACATTTTATTGCGATTTTGTCAACATTACCATTGGTTGGTAATAAAACCTAATGACACGCGCAAGTTTTATGAGAAGGTGAACCAAACTGGGAAGGGCTACATACCGAAAACAGACATATGTAGGGACGAGGGAGGGAATTTAATTACAAACGAGCGCGAGATGGTCGACAGATGGAAGCAGTTATTCGATGAACATCTCAATGGCGAAGTCGCAGAAGGAGGCGGAACGGAAATTAACTAGCAAAGGCTCTACGCTGGGTTATTTCGAGGATTTGGGAGGAGGAAAAGCTACCGGAGGAATGGATGGAAGGAGTGGTTTGTCCCATCTACGAAAAGGGTGATATGCTAGACTTCTGCAACTATCGCGGTATTACGCTGGTAAACGCCGCCTACAAGGTACTCTCCCAGATCCTGTTACGCTGGTTGTCACCGATAGCACAAGGTTTCGTAGGGAATTATCAGGCGAGTTTCATGGGGGCTCGCGCAACTACGGACCAAATTTTTTCTATCCGACAGATCTTGTAGAAATTCGGGAGTACAACGTGCCCACGTATCACTTCTTTATTGATTTCAAAGCAGCATACGATACAGTCGATCGAGACAAGCTATGGCAGATAATGCATGAACACGGTTTTCCAGACAAACTGACGCGACTGATCAGAGCTACATTGGATCAAGTGATGTGTTTCGTACGCATCTCTGGGACACTCTCGAGTCCCTTCGAGACGCGGCGTGGGTTGAGACAAGGTGACGGTTTATCCTGCATGCTGTTCAACATCGTTCTTGAGGGTGTGATCCGACGAGCGGGCATCGAAACGAGAGGCATGTTTTTACCAAGGGTAACCAACTTCTAGGCTTTGTAGATGACTTCGATATCATAGCCAGAAACTTTGCGACGGCGGAGGCAATCTACGCCAGACTGAAAGCGGAGTCTAGGAGAATTGGGCTAAAAATAAATGCGTCGACGACCAAATACATGAAAGGAAGAGGCTCAAAGGAAACAAACGCGGGCCTCCCACGAACGGTAACCGTTGACAGCGACGAACTAGAAATGGTAGAGGAGTTCGTGTATTTGGGATCGCTGGTGACCACGGACAACAATAGTAGTAAGGAGATCCAGCGGCGCGTCCAAGCGGGAAATCGGGCCTACTTTGCCCTTCGTAAAACGCTACGATTAGGAAGCGTACGCCGCCGCACGGAGCTAACAATGTACAAAACTCTTATTAGACCGGTAGTTCTTTATGGACTTGAAACCGTGACGCTGCTCACGGAGGACATACGCGCCCTTGCCGTGTTCGAGCGGAAATTGCTGCGGACGATATTTGGCGCAGTACAAACTGAAAGCGGAAAGTGGCGGAGGCGTATGAATCACGAGCTACAGGCACTGCTTGGGGAGACTCCCATCGTACATCTAGCGAAAGTTAGCAGACTACGGTGGGTCGAACACGTCGTAAGGATGCCAGACGACAGTGCGACGAAAATAGTCCTCTTCAACAACCCCACCGGCACCAGGAACAGAGGGCCCAACGTGCACGATGGCTCGACCAGGTCGAAAGCGATTTGTGACTTCTGAGACGACTAGGAAATTGGCGACGAGTGGCCCAAGACCGAGTTGAATGGAGACGAGTGCTTGAAACAGCACGAGCCACCCCGGCTCTATGCTGCTGAAGAAGAAGAATAAAACCTAAATTGTTACGTGAGATTAGAAATTTGCGGTATGATTTAGTCAAAAAGAAAGCTTTTGGTTGTAAGATTGTCCCCCACTACGTAAATCTTCAGCATTCTGCATCTACCCCGTTTTTAGAACGACGTAGCATCACGCGCCGGGTCCTCTAGTAGGATATAAATGGGACTAGAAACTAAACTGTAAATGGGACATCAAATTGGAGATGAAATTTAACTTAAAGTAGACTTGAAATTGGAATTAAATTAGGTTTGAAATCGCCCTTAAAATGGGACATTAATTTGCCATTGAAGTTAGACTTCAAGTTGAGATTGGGGTGGAATTTAAATTAAGTTTGATTTGAAATCGGATTTAAAATGGGACATTGAATAGGACTTGAAACAGGACTTTTTTTTAATTACAATGAACAAGGAATTGAGAACCCAGTGAAACTTAATAGAACAGAAAAATAGTTCACAAAACAGGAAAATAATTTTACCAGTGATAACGTAAATATGTACTTGAATTTGTCTTTTTATTTGACTTAAAATGGGACATTAAAATGAACATGAAGTTTGACTTGAAATTGGAAGTTAAATTAAACTTAAAATCGCTTTTAAAATGGGTCATTAATCTGCACTTGAAATTACATTTGAAATTGAGCTTGGGGTCGGAGGTGGGTTACAAATTAAATTTAAACTTAAATGGGACATTAAAGAGGATTTGAAATTTGACCTAAATTGCACATGAAATTACACAATAGGACATTCAAATGGATAGAAAATTTATCTTAAATTAGACCTCTAATGGTCTTTAAAATGGGTCATTAAACTGCACTTGAAATTTTATTTGAAATTGAGGTTGAGGTCGGAGATGGAATATAAATTAAATTTGAATTGAATTCGGCTTAAAATGAGACATTAAATAGGACTTGAAACTGGACTTCAATTTGGCATGAAATTGGTCTTAAAATGAGACATTGAATTGTGCATTAGTTTGGACTTAAGTTGAGCTTGAAATCAGACTTTGAATTTTGGTTGAAATTAGAATTAAATTTAACCTGAAACTGGACTTAAAATGGAACATTGAACGGGACCTGAAGTTTGACTCAAATTGGACATGAAATTGCACTTGGAATTTTACTTGAAATTGGAATTAAATTAAACTTGAAATCACTTTTAAAATGGGTCATTAATCGGCATTTAAAATTATATATGAAATTGAACTTGGAGTCGATGGTAGATTATAAATTAAATTTGACTTAATTTGCACTTGGAATTTTAATAGAAATAGGAATTAGCTTATATTTGAAATTAGACCCTAATTGGACTAGAAATTGCACTTGAAATTGAACTTAATATCAGATGTAAAATAGGATATAAATTAGACTAGAAACTGAATATTAAATGGGACATTAAATTTGAGAATATTGGAGAAATTAGACCTTGAATCGCCTTTGAAATAGAACATTTGCAATTTGCAATTGAAATTGAGATTGGGAACGGAGGTGTAATATAAATTAATTTTGATTTGAAATCGGACTTAAAATGGGACATGAAACTGGGCTTCAATTTGTCTTGCAATTGGTCTTAAAATGAGACATTAGATTGAACATGAGTTTGGACTTAAATTGAGCTTGAAATTAGACTTGGAATTTTAGTTGAAATTAGAATTAAATTTGATTTGAAACTAGACTTAAAATAGGACATTGTAATAGACATGAAATTTGATTTAAATTTGTTTTGATATTGTACACACTTAAAAAATTCAGCAAAATTTGCCGAGATTTGGACAGCCGAGCGTTCGGTGAAAATTTCAGTTTTGCAAATCGACGTTTACGGATCTTTACTTATGTTTGGCATCATAAAAAATTTTACCGAACGTTCGGCTGTCCAAATCTCGTAATAACTCAGTCGAGGAACATTCAATTAGACATGAAATTTGACCTTAATTAGACATGAAATTGTACTTGGAATTTTACTTGACATTAGAATTAAATTAGACTTGAAATTGGCTTTAAAATGAGACATTAAATTGTGCTTGAGATTAGACTTGAAACTAAAATTGAAATTGCGCTTGAAGTTGAAATTAAATTAGACAGGAGAATGGACTTCCAATGGGACATTATATTGGACTTAAATTTGATTCGCAAATTGTACGGTCTACTGATAAAGTGTCATTCTCCCCACCGACTACAACAAACTGTATTCCCACTTCATTGTCTCATTATCATTAGGTACGTGACGTCATTGCTGCTGTCTGTCAAACTGAAACTGATAAACCGTAGTACACGGGGGCACGGTCTGTGGTACTCTCTAGGGGTCAAAAAGTATCGTGTCATTCCTGACCGGGTACAGGATGTGCACATTTCTCACTAGCAGCAGCGCCAAGGCAAAGGTGTTTCACAGACTGCGGAATGGCTGGTGCTTGGCTGGGTGCGTTCCAAAACTCGATGAAAAGCAGAAAAGTATGCTTGCAGTTGCTTCATTTCTGTTCGGTGTTGGAGCGATGGAGCACCGTAAGACACGAAGCGTGGTCCACCAGTTTCGGGTTCCATCCCCCCGTACGACAACAGCTGACTACCAACCGGGTGCACATTACGGGACGCTTTGTTTGGTCTTTGTTTTGCGATGACGCGGTAAGGTAACACTTGTCCGTTTACTGTTTTTTTTTCTTCTCTCTTGTGGGGAAATAAAAACCACCTCTGGCTCGGCGTAACGAAACCAAACCGATTTCACAGACATAATCGCCCGGTCGGATCGGTCGGTCCCGTGGGTCTGCCGTCGTCACGCGCACCGTTCCGCAGCGTCACCGTTCTGACGTGTGACGCGTGTAAATATATTGTTGAGTGCGAAAATGGCAAGAAAACTCGACAATTTCCTTCTCCGTGCCGTGCCGTGCCGAGCCGTGCCATGCCAGTAACTGAGCGACAGCCTGTTGCTTCCGAAACGTGGTGAACGGGGTACTGCGGAAGTGATACTTCAACTAAACTGGGGTGATGTGTTGATTTGTTTTGAAAATCTGGAATCCGTAAAATACCGAATGAGCTCTCTGTGCTCAGGGAATCAGGTATTATACTAGTGCCCAATAACATTTAAAATATAATAATCCTTATTTAATAAATTACGAAATAAAAATTGATATTTCATCCAAAACTGCATAATTCGCATTCCAATGGTAATCTAGTAACTAGATTACATGTTTTTGTAACCAAAATTTATTGATCTCCGCTAAAACCTATCAACCATATCCTGTCAAGGCAATAATGAAAAGCCAAATGCAGTTTATATTATTTGGCTGTACAACGTTTTTTGCCGACACTAGGACACTAGGATAATCAACGACAAGTGCACGCCCGGTAGGGATGGATGGATGGTTGGTTGAATGAATAGATAGGTACTCATCCATCAATGTTGAAAATTAAAAACCTGTCCAATTCACCTAATTGGAGGAACTTTTCTTCTGAATGCTGGAGTGCTGATTTTCATTCTTGAAAATACTAGCTGAACTAATTTTTGAATTTAAATGCACAACTCGATGTTAAATTTAACTTTATCGGAGGCCATTCGATAAGTATCCCACAAATAACTGCTTCGCCCGTATAGTAATGTGCGTATCCCATCGTAGCCCCATCGTTTTGTTCATACTTTATCATTAGCAGTATTTTGTTCTTTCATTGTCACTATAATATCGAACATTTTATCTAAAGTGTATCAGACTAACCATGCGATGACATAACCTTCTTGCAATTTGACATTCATTTTTAGCTCTACGAGCCTGAGGAAACTCAGGCTCATTTGGATCCCAAACAACATCGGGCACTCAACTAGTAAATTTAATAAATTTAGTTAAAACTTTATTAAATTTAAACTTAATTTTTAAAGATTTTTATTGAATAGTTTTCTATTCTGATCTGATATATTCCGAATATTCTGTGGATAAATATAAAAATCAATATAAAAATGTATTTTTCCGCTCGAAACCGTAGCGTTTGCAACGGTAGGAAAGGTTACAATAAGCTGTGCCATGCTGGTTAGATGCACTACATGAGATGCCACTATCTACGTTTTTGTGCTCTTCCGCTGTTGGCCTGGCCCCCCGGTCGGTTGCTATTCGACGGAGCAATTTAATTACAATTCATCAAAGAACCGTGCTATATTAATAGGAATACGGTCGTTTATGGGATGAAGTTGTCAGAAATAGAACAAAAGAGCCACCAACCTTGTGACAACGTATGAAACACAACGAGTGCGTGTGTGTTTTTTTTTGTTGGAAAACCCATCATTTTGAATTTTTCAATGGCTTTTTTAAAAAGCTTGATGCTTAGTTTATGACATGGTTGTGAGTTAATTGTAGTCCAGTGCTTCTGAATGATTGCCGACTTCCGAATAAACTGAGAAAACCAATTCATATTAAAAAATACCCCTGTAACCAATAAGTATTATTAATGCAATTCAAGTGCGAGCCAATAAGCATTTATGTCACCTTAAATGCTCCTTAAAAGCTATTTTGGCATAATAATAGGCTGCACCACTGTTAACCTTCTTATAATGCTGACAATGCTAAATAGCAACTGATTTCCAGCAACAAGAATTTGAACAGAATTTCTGATGCCATTTTATAACAGCTGTGTAATCAAACTGCTAATAAACAGTAACACAGTTTAAAATGAGCGGTTGATTTACTGCTTATTATCTGATCTCATGGACGATTTTCGGTGAAATTTCATCATCATTATCCTCTATCACCGCCTGAAATATCTGCACTAAGCTACTAAACACCCTGTATATCATGTGAGATTTCGTAAATTTGCAATGAAATAACTAACAAATTGCCTGGTTCTGTAAAGAAGAAGGGCAGGACTTTCAAAAGGGAGTAAAAAAAATTTTTTCCGGCCATATTGGATTTGGTCGCCATATTGGATTTTATCAATAAATCTTCGTTTCCGGCATGAGCCCCCCAACCGATTTTCGTTTCAAGATCACCATTGTAAAGCTGAGACAAAATACAGGTCGGACTCGATTATCCGTGTGAAAAAAAATTTAAATGGTTTTTTTTAAATGTGTATACGATCAAAACGTGGTTGACACTATAAAAAAAAAATTTCCCAGATAATCGAGTCCGACCTGTACTACAAAAACTATAAGGTATACAACCCTAAGGGTTCTTGCCTTCTGAAATCCCCACATGCCAAATTTGGTTCCATTTACTTCATTAGTTCTCGAGTTTTGAGGAAATTTGTGTCTCATTTGTATAGGAGCCCCTCTATTACGCCCTCCTTGCTCTCTTATCCCCCCATAAAATTGCTGGTCATTTTATCTATCCAACGACATATAAATTGCTCAGTTTCGTTCAGTAGTTTAGTAGTTATTAGCATTTGAAATCTTTCATTCAAACGTTATACTGCTATTTTCGTTTTCACAAAGTGCTACCCACTCCCAGTATAGTAAACAAAGATGTAGTCCTACGTCAAAAACATTCATAAAATTAGATGTGCAATGGCATTAACTAAATAAAACAACCAGTTATCTGTAGTAAGGTTCACTCTTTTCATATAATTATTGTGATAGTTCCAAAACAACGACCACATAGGTGACGTAGGACTGCGTAAGTCTCTTTGTAACGATAGTAGCATGTATGCATGTATGTAATAATACGATTCTTCATTAATACATGTTACATGCGTTGTACGTAACGTTTATCAAAGTAGTAACATTGTATACGTTCAATCCTCAACAGATTTCGGAGTTATTTCTATGAATTGATTGAATCTATTAAATTAAAACGAATCGAAGTCACACTAAATCAAGCAGTAAATAATTTGTTATGATCTGTTTCTACGTTGAACAGTGTTTTTCCTCTGGTAATCGGTAGACGGTACACGCGAGTTTTCAAAAAGCTGAAAATTTTGCGTAAAACTTTTCTGCGGCTTACGAAAGAAGAACACTGATAATACAGCATTTACGAGCTGCTGACGTTTTGGAAGAGGCAGAAAATGTCGCCCGTGACCAGAAAACTTATTCCCGCCATTTGTTGGTCGTCCACAACAGCGAAAAATTCAACTTTCAAGCAAGAAAATATAATAAACTCTTGTGGCCCTTAAAAAGACCGAATGTTCGATTATCACAGCTTGCAGCTTGCAATAAACTTGCACTCACGCACTTAACGTAGGTTTCTTTTCGGCAAATTTGAGTACCGATAACCGCAAACCAGGCATGGCTTGTTGCAACGAACCAACCGAAAAGCTTCAGCACCCATGCGATCGACGAAGCCGTTCGTGAACGGTCATGAGTCACGATGAAATACCAGTCCAAATGGCCAGCTGCAAGTGACGTGGGATAATTCTGGTCTTCTGGTCTCCTGCCAACTGAAGCACTTTTCGCAGCTAATTATCTTATCACGGCAGCCAGCTCCGGCAGTAGCTCAGCTAGCGTTTGAATAATGCTGTTCGCTGGCTTACCTCGTGTTATATACCAGAGCAAGCGACAAGAATCGGTACCGCCTATTTTTCATGGTCCATCATTCCAAGATCTACGTTGAACAAACTGGAGCATTTCAATTTCAGTCTGAACAAAAGAGCAAAGTTACCAGTGAGCCGTTCACCTTTTGCTGCCAAAAAAATTACGCTACGTATTACAGTAGCATTGGTGATGGATAGAGTTGTGTTGCTAAAGAAAACCGAGTGAAAAGCCCCAAGTTCCAAGTTTGATAAGGTTCATCAATTACCGAAACCCGTTCTTTTAAGAACGAACAAATTCTTATGTGAAGATGCAAAAGATGTCACTAAAACTGTTGGGAATTTTTGCTTAAAGTTTAATCGTGAAACCCGAGTTTATTCTTGATTTTTTTATTTTCTATGCAAAAAACTTCCAAAATAAAGTCAAAATCCAAGAAAAAATTTTTTTGTCTGTTTTCGGAAGCTACATTATTTGTGCTTCCCTTTTTGTTTCGTGCTAGAAGCGTTAACACTCCGTACACTTGTTGTAAAGCCCACAGATAATTGGTTTTATTCAAAAAAATTTTACTCAAGTTTAATAGTTTTTTTGCCCCCCAATTTTTGGAGCCAATTTTGAAGGGCGGGGGGACAAAAACTTTAAAAATGTTTTGCAATGGCCTAACTAAACGAAACAATTGATTATCTGTATCAAGGTTTACAAGGAGTCTGGCCCTTGCCACTATCGTCCTATTTCTACACTGTCTGTAATAAACAAAATTTTTGAAAGACTATGAAGTGAAGGTGAAGAAATTAATAAATGTATTGAATAAATTCAATGTTTTGCATAAATTCCAGTACGGGTTTAGGAAAGGATGCAGTACCTCCACGGCGATCGTTGAACTTGTTGACTTTTTAATAAGCAAAATCGACAACAAATGTATCGTCGGAGGTCTTTTTATTGATTTAAAAAAGGCTTTCGATACATTAAATCACGACATTCTCTTGCAAAAACTGGAAAGTTATGCAATACGGGGAATTGTGGACGCTGTTATTCGTAGCTATTTGAGTGGAAGGCAGCAATTTGTGACATTCAAAGATGCCAAGAGTTCATCAAGCTCTAAAAAACATTGGAGTTCCACAAGGTAGTAATATTGGGCCACTTCTATTTCTTAAATACATTAATGATCATATCGCTTAATGGAACTCCTGAATTGTTTGCTGACGATTCTGCTTTATTCTATCCAAACCACGATGTTTCATCTATTGTGTCATCTGTAAACAGTGACTTACAGGTACTTATGAGATACTTTAATGCAAATTTGCTCTCATTAAACTTATCAAAGACCAAATATATGGTTTTCCATTCACCAAGGAAAAATCAGAGGGGTTGTGTACAAGACACGACCGCATATATAGGTGACGCAGGACTGCGTAAGTCTTGTAATTATTCGATTCGTCATGTATACTTGCTATATGCAACATATAAACATGCTACATGCGTTGTATGTAACATTTATCAAAGTAGTAACATTGCATACGTTCAATTCTCAAAAGATTGTGCATTTGAAAACCACTTAACAAAGTCATATTATAACCGAACACTACAGCTGTAGCACATTTTTCCAACACAGATATCAAATTCGCCTAGGTTTAATCGTCTCGCAGTAAAGAATTTGCGATATGTTGGGACAACGAACTTGTGTCGTTTTTTCTGGTACACTTCCCTAACACAGACATCAAATTGGACTAGGTTTAATCGCGTTCGTAAGAAATCTGTTGGCACGAGGGGGCTTTGTCACTCTTTCTGGCGTACTTCCCAAGCAAGGACATCAAAATGGTCTAGGTTTAATCGCGGTGTTGAGAAATCTTGTTGAAATGAGGAAATTTGGTCACTTGTTTTGGCTTACTTCCCAAGCACAGATATCAAATTGGTATAGGTTTAGATCATCGTAAAGAATCTTCCAACCAATCACGAAGCGAGAATTCTGGTAAAACATAGGTTCATTATTTTCAATTTTTCAATAGTTCAACATCAAGAATTCATACTTTTCTTCATTTGGGTCAATTCTTAGAAGTTTTTCCGATCGATTGGTGTAAGAATATTGAAAATCGATCGGAAAACCGCTGAACTATTAGCGCTCAAAACCTTTCATTTTTCGTGACGCTCGCATTTTTCGATTTTTTGGAATGACACCCTATCTCAAAATTTGCCGTAAGACGTAGTCCTACGTCAAAAATACCTACACATAGCAACCCGTCGTTTGAGCAACAAGGAATTGAGTTGGTAGCGAATTTTAAATACTTGGGCTAAGTGTTGGACTCCGCGCTCTCCTGGGGTGATCATCAGCAGGTATCAGGTATCAGCATCTTTGGCTCGAGCAGCACGTTCGTCAGGTTCCTGGGGTGATCATATAGAACATGTCCAAAGGAAAGTCTCATCCTTGTGCGGCTTAATATACCGTGTTAGTAAGTTTGTGCCTAGAGATGCCCTCTTAACCTTCTATCATAGCTGTATTCATTCCCATATAAAGCAAAGCCCAGGTGCTAACTCCGTTATCGGAATTTGACATTTTGTTTTTATACGACAGACTTCGCAACCAACTGTTAGAATACAGGACAGTGCGGGGTCAGTGCTACGATCCTATTGACTCTAACAGCCTCTCCCAGCCGAGATTCGAATATACGACGATTGGCTTATTAGACCAGCGTCTTACCTCGAGGCCAACTGGGAGGCATCATTCCCATATACAATACCTAATTCTTGCCTGGGGACACGCTTGCAAATCCAAGCTGAAAAAACTACAAACATTGCAAAATAGATGCCTCAAAATAATCTACAACCTACCGCGATTATATTCTATATAGAAAACTAATTGTTTCATTTAGGTAATGCCATTGCATATCTAATTTGATATTTTCAGTTTGTTCGAGGAAGATACAAAACATAAAGTGTGTTAAGACAAAAAAGCTAGATCAGTCAGCCAGCTTTGTAACTTGAAAATATGTAGCCGTGTGAAGAAAAGATAACGTTTCAACTGTCAGATTATCGGGAACGATTTCGTTTATAGCGACCATAATAAAATATCCAATACCCGAAAGAATAATTGACAATTTTTTAGCAGTTTCCGTAGTTATACAGCATATGGGCATTAAATTTTATCGTGCCTATTAGAATAGTGGGTTGCTAAAAATAACGCAGCATCTAAATCTTGCAATTTTTGGAAACCAGTTGGCTTAACGAAATAAATATATTCGCTTAGTCATTCTTAGTTCCTAGTAAAATGATTCTAGTTGCGTTCTGTGACATTAAAACCGATTGATAATAACATCCTCTCTGCAGCTTACACTTTGCTTCCAGATTTTTTTTTGGGGGGCTTAAAAATGCCTAGCATAAAAAATGTTTTGGGTGGAGAATTCTACCATTCATCATAATAGCAGAACTGAATTTGTTCGGTCAAGGTGTTATTATTTTAATAGCACTATACAATTGACGAACTGACAGATTTATTGCGGCTTGACAAGCAACGACGATAAGATCACTTTTGTATTGGTACGCCATTGCATTGCTACGCTGTGCCTTTAAACCTTTAAACCTTCAAAAAAATTTAAAGAATACCAAGCGGCTTTCGAATTGATACGTTGGGAAAACTTCATTCATGAATTACAACGAATAAATTAGTTCAGTTCTTGAACTTTTTAGCGACATAAGACCTGGAATTGTTCTATAATTCAAAGCTTGATACAAATTCTATCGACAAACATTTGCGGGATGAATTCTGCGATTACGTAAATCACCGCCCCGAAATATCGCCTACCTAGTTGGTAATCGTTTAAATCAACAAACTTAATGAAGCTTAAGTCTTTGTTATGCAAAAATCCTAATGAATCACCAAAATGAGTCATATTTTTTTTCCTTTTCATTTAAACTAAAACTTAATGGCAAGCAATATTTTCCGTTATTATTAATCACATTTTCAAACGACAAAGAAAGCCCCTAGCAACAATTGAACTCATGCCAACCGTCCGTGGCCAACTTGCTGCATATTCTTTCTTTCGCCGGAAAAAGTCGAATGGCAAAAATTCAATAAAGCGCTTTTTCATTCGCTTCGCGCTCACAAGCGCAGCGCCGCGCTAGGATATGAGCTTGTACGAACGAGCATTCAGCTGTTAGCAACAAAAATCAACCGAACAAATATTATCCCCCGCGTCCACCGGACCGGGCCGGATCCGGAGGACGATAATAAAAATGGCTCTCGATTGAAGCACGCTTCGGTGGCGGTTGTGATCCGCCAGGACTTTGATCTTCGCGTGTAGTGGATATAGGTACCTACTGGAGGCGTGTTGTTTCCACTACTGCGAGCTGTATAAAAAAGCGCTTATCCTTTTCGCGATACTAACGTAGCAATTTTCAAGTGTAGAGCATCATCCTGTGCCAGCACGGTACGGTACCACACACTCGTCAGTCTAGATACTCTATCATTGTCATCACTCTGCTGCCATCGGCACGGGTCGAACCAATCGATGAACGAACATATCCTACGTTCGTGTGTTTGCGAGGGAGTGTGTGTTGTGTGCGAATTGATACTATTGGAAAGTAGTTTTTTTCTGACCTAATCATGGCAGAATCGTTTGCGGTGTTTTGCTGGTAGAAACAGAAGATACGGCATTGCTCCTCCATGCATGATACATCAGCTGCGCTTTCATAAAACATCATTCAAAACTATTCTATGTTATTGGATGCACCGCATTCTGAAAAACATGGATAAAAAAGGTTTAAAAAAACCAAACCACTCGAGAGAACTGTTGGTAACAAATGATTTCTAACAATTTTTAAATCAATCTGAAATATGAAAACAGGAAACATCTAGCATAACTTTGTTGGTTTTAAGTTTACAGACAACAACAAAAAAATCTGCATTCAAAGCAAGTTACACAAAACACACAATCGTGCTCTATTTGTTCAAATTTTACTGGTCTGTTGTACACCGTTCGAGTTTCGATTGATGTGTGTGGGCCCTCGGCCTTGCCTGATCGAACCGGAACAAGCACGTGAACCTTGGTTGATCGGCCATAAAGTGGAATCTCGTCTCTAATAAAAAAATTATGGACCCGCAGGGTTCATTTTTCCGAACGAACAGCAATTTCTCTTTCTCCTATTGTTATTGGGCTACCAAAACCACCATAAACCGGTCTCAATCGTGTATCCTGACCTGATAGAACACCGAAGACGAACGAGTGGAGACGACGACGACGGCGAATGCTGGAGTGGAAGGAATAAGTTGTTAAACTGAATCCAAATGACAACATTTCGCAAATCCGTTTCGATTCGATTCGATTCCATTCCGAGAGAGCTGCCGTTCTGAGTTCTGTGGCTGGCTAGCTGACAGCCGATCGACAAGAAACGGCACATAAACTGAAGTATTTTGGACCCTTTCACACCTACCCTCGTCGCCCTTGCGGCCGTTATAGTTGAAATGTTGAAAATAGAAACACACTTTTCTATTGTGGGTTTGATTAGTTCATCGGGGCAGAGTATTGTTTCCCCATAGGTATGGCTCTAGTCAGTCGAAATTGGGCAGTATCCTGCTGACTCGAACGAACGAACGAACGAACGGATGGCTATCCTTCGGTTTGCAAAAGTACTTAACGATGGAGTGGTTGCGTTTCGATGATTTCGATTCCCATTGGCAAGCATTAAAATTTCTGAATGGAACCGAGATTTTTGTGTGGTGAAATGGAAGGTCTTCTGAAAATTGAATCGTATTGAGAGACCGTGTGCCGCCTGTCTGCCCGCCGAGTGTACCTTAACTGCCTCTCCTGCTGCTTTTGTTGAGGGGACCTGCACATGAAGTTGTCTGAAATGTTTCGCGGTGGGTTTAGTTTCTTGTATTTCAGAATAAAATGGACTATCAAATCAAAGTGTCATTCCTACTACTTTAGCCATAAAACTTTAGTTTTTGTTTCGAAGTTCTAAATCAGATGTCTGATATTTATCCAAATGTATAATCAACCTTCATAAAATGAACAAACAATTTTTAGTGTTCATATTAGTCAACCCCACTGAGTACCGTTTGCTTTCCGATTGTACGTAGGTACATACGTTTGGCATAAGTTTAAAGGATGAGCAGTGTTCCTTCCCAGTTCTAACAGATGCTTGCTAAACATTTTATTGATGATGATATTAACACTGCAATACAGATATAGTTCAGTTTGTAAATGGCATGGTCCTCTTCCATGGATTATTGCTTCAAAAATCAAGATATTTTATCGCTTGGTCGAAGTTAAATTGTTATTATACTGCAAGGCATTTTAGCACCACAAAATCATGAAATTATGTGGGAGGTACCTATATGAATAAATATGGATAAACGTTATATAATCAGAGAAGATAACTCGTTAAAACAAAAGAAGAGGTCAAAAGCGAGTTCATTTAAACTTATTAAAGACGTTTGTTTTACTTTTTGCGCCGCTGTTTCTATCGAAAGCTATATGGGTCATTCCACGGGAAATTTACAGTCAAAATTTTTTTTCTCTCCGGAACATTTTTTTTACGTTCTTTGTTCAAAAAAAATCGACACGTATTTTTGGATTTCGATGTTACTGTTGGAATTTGCAAGATATGATTTTTTAAAGTATTGTAATTCGAAAAAAATATTATTTTTTAAATGCTGATTGTAGACATAGTTTGTAATATCAAAAAATGACTTTCTACCAGATGTGTTCACTATTCCACAAGCTTTCAAAATTGGTATACCATACCTCCTCAAGATTGTTTTTCAATAGTTAAATAGTGCATTTTTATAAACAATTGCAATTTTTTCAAAGTTGGAACTTTTTTTTCTCGATTTTTTTAATTTTAATATATTTGTTGATCTTTCCTGAAGAAGCATGCAAAATTTGGAAATAGTATTTTTTTCGAATTACAATACTTTAAAAAATCATATCTTGCGAATTCCAACAGTAACATCGAAATGCAAAAATACGTGTCGATTTTTTTCGAACAAAGAACGTAAAAAAAATGTTCCGAAGAGAAAAAAAATTTTGACTGTAAATTTCCCGTGGAATGACCCATATGTTTGTTCATTTATTCAATGATGAAGGAAGTACAGTCGGCTAATTACACTAAGCTGTTAGCCCACTTACTGAAAGACTTTCGTTAATCTGTGTTCCAGGTGGTAAGATAAGGGGTTATTGGTAGCTACGCTTAACAAGTAGTCTTTGTGACTCCTACCCTTTATCCAATGCTGGAAGGTGCATGGGTCGAACCAAGCTATAATCTGAAACTATAACCGGATTCGACTCACAACACCCGCCAGGGCATGTGACTCGCTAGTATCCATGTACCTTTGAACCGCAGAGGCGCTGGACAAAAGGAGACTGCACAACCCACTTATTAAGGTAGCGACGTATCTGGTTGGGTTATTTTTAGACACAAATTGTGCCTCTTCCCCTGTCTACTGTAGAAACACCAACCGAGAGGTTTTGATCTAACCTTGTTTTTACTGGAGCGACGGGACGACGACACTATGCAGGTCTTCGCGACTTACAAGGTACTGCGTGTGACGCTGTTCGTCTGTCAGCGTGTTAGCCGCGATTTCAAAAAATTACTAATATATTTAAAAAAATATTAATACATATGCTTAACCGCATTTCAAGGTCAAGACTAAAAACACGAGCTTTGGTCTAAAGCCATTGAATTAGTTGACGATATTTGCAGTGCGTTGGATTCGCAACAAGCCTTGGGTGTACTTTTCCTGGATTTGAAAAAAGCGTTCGACACGATTGACCACAACATTCTGTTACGTAAGCTTGAGTACTATGGTATTTGGGATCCAATTCGTAATCGTAAACGTTTCCTGTAGTAATCGCCTGAATAACGCCGTTGGAGTGGCCCAAGGCAGTAACTTGAGCCTCTACTTTTCTTGAAATAGAAACAATTGGCCTTCCCAAAATTGGGCTGCATAGAATACCACGTCTCTATGCTAACGATATGTCCCTGACACATGCATCTACCGACTCGAATCAAATCGCTAACAAATGAGGAATGACATGGAACAACTGCAGTTATGCTTCGCCGAGAATTTGTTGTCACTCAATTTATCCAAACGAAATCTTCAATTCCGTTCGATCCAAACGACCTACCAACCCTGCTTTAATTTGTTAACTACGAAACGGTTGAAAAAGTTGACTCTTTCAAGTATCTTGGCCTAACGTTTATTACAAATCTCACTTGATACAGCCAAATAGGCAGTCTGAAAGCGGCTTAACTTGCGGTCTACTGCATAAAATGTCTAACTTCCGCCAACTGGAAAAGAGCGTTTGCACACGGGGTCAATCACTTCCTGCATAAATAGGTATTCAATATGTGATAAAAATATTTACTATTGTAAATGTGTCCACCTTATCATAACAACTCTTGACACATACTGTTATAAACAAGATTATAGACCTTTTTTTGACAAGCAACAAGGTAACGTGCTGATATTGATATTACACTTTCCCGTGCTGGTACTTTAACAATCCACAGATGACCCCACAGGAAAGCAATATCAATATCAGCAATGTTGTTAGTTCGTAAAATGGTCTATGGGACTTTACAGCTCAAGATCGTATTGAAAAAGGTGGAAACTTTCGTAAAATATTCATCAATAAACCGGTAAATATATTTAGCACCCAGGTAAAAGTATGTAAATATGCTTAAATATAATTAAAATATTTAATAAATTTGAAGTGATTCGCCCCGTGCATTTGCATATCACGGTAAAGAGCAATACAATGCTCTTCCCGCTTAATGCCACCATGAAAGACGAGAGAAACTTCAAGAAATTTAATGACTCTGTGTTACACTAAATGCGACTCAAACTTCCGCAATTCTTGCGGTAAATGAATACAGTTTTTGAATGCTAAACGTACTAACACTCCTTTGAAAGGAGTCTTTTCGAAGAGATCTAAATCTCAGCACTGGTGGTGCAAACCAGTCAAGTTAGATATAGTAAATCGAGATAAGAGCTTAGTGCAGGAAATATTACGTTAATCAATGAATTCGTAATAAATTGTAATTAAATAAAATCATAAATAATTGCGTCCACTACAAGGGAGATCACAATACATAGAGTCTTTTGGTGTGGGGTGAGTGACAGACGCAAAAAATCCAAATCCTGCCCAATTTCGCTCTAAGTCCAATTTAAATCAAATTCAAATCCAATACAAGTCAAATTCAATCTAAATCCTAATCCTATTCAATTTCAGTCCAAATCTAAGTTTTACCTAAATTAAATCCATATCCAACCGAAATACAAACCATATCCATTTCAATCCTATCCAATCCACATCCATTCCAAATCTGATCCAAATCCAATTCAAATCTAATCCAAATCCAATTTGAATCCAATCCATCCAATCAAAGTCCAGCCCAAATCCAATTTAAATCAAATTCAAATTACAAACCTATTCAAAACCACCCCAAATTCAATTCAAATCCAATTCAAATCCAATCGAAATCCAATGCAAAATCTATTTAAATCCAATCCATATTCATAACAAATCAAAATTCAATGCAAATCGAGTCCAAATGCAAGTCCTGCCGAAATTCAATCCAAATCCAGTAGAAATACAAACCATATACAATTCAAATCTAATCCAAATCCAATACTAATTCAAACATAATCCAATGCAAATCCAATCGAAATCCAATCCTTATCTAATTCAAATGCAATCAAAGTCCAATCGAAATCTAATCGAAGGCCAATTCAAATCCAATCTAAATCTAATGGAAATCTAATCCAAATACCATTTAAATCCAATCCTAATCTAATTCAAATGCAATCGAAATCCGATTCCAATACGAATCTATTCCGAATCCAATCCAAATCCAATCCTAATCTAATTCAAATACATTCTAAATCTAATCTAAATCCAATGTAAATCTAATCGAAAACTAATCTAAATCCAATCTAAATCCAAACAAAATACAATCCATGTCCTATCGCTATCCAATACATGTCCAATCCAAATCGAATATAAATCCAATCAAAATCGAATCCCAATCTACTTCAAACCCAATCGAAATCCGATCTCAACCCAAATCTATTAAAAATCTTATCCAAATCTAATCAAAATCCAATCCTGATCAAAATCTAATCTTAATCTAATTCAAATGAAATCGAAATTTAATCCAATTCTATCGAATTCATATCCAATCCAAATTAGATTTCTATTGTCCAATCAAAATCCAATCCCAATCCAATCCCAATCCAAATACAATCCAAATCCAATCCTGAACTAGTTCAAATCCAATCGAAAGGTGAATGACCATTTGGTTAAGACCACTTTAAAAT
Organism: Sabethes cyaneus; assembly: GCF_943734655.1. Classification (NCBI taxonomy): domain Eukaryota; kingdom Metazoa; phylum Arthropoda; class Insecta; order Diptera; family Culicidae; genus Sabethes; species Sabethes cyaneus. The sequence goes on from NC_071355.1 coordinate 36,828,501, forward strand.
AAAGAAAAGATTCAATGGAAATCCAATCCAATTCATATCCAATCCAAATCCAATAGAAATTCAATCGAAGTCCAATCGAAATTTAATCGAAATCTAATCCAAATCAATTTCAAATGCAATCCAAATACAATCCAAATCCAATCCTAATCTAATTCGAAACTATTCTAAAGCTGATCCAAACCCAATCCAAATCCAATGTAAATCTAATCAAAATCTAACCTAAATCCGATCTAAATCCAATCGTAAGACAATCCATATCCTATCGCTATCCAATAAATGTCCAAGCCAAATCCAATCTAAATTCAATATAAATCCAATCCTAATCTACTTCAAATCGAATTCCGATCTCAATCCAAATCTATTCCAAATCTAATCCAAATCCAACCCAAATTCAAATCAATTTTTAATCTAATTCGAATCCAATCGAAATCTAATCGAGATCCAATCGGAATCTAATCGGAATACAATCGCCTTCTAAATCCATTCCAAATCTAATCCAAATCCAATCCAAATCAAATCTAAACTATTTCAAATTCAATCGAAATTCAAATCCAATCGTATCCAGTTCATATCCAAATTCAATCTAAATCCAACTACTAATTTGGAATAGATTTATTCCAAATCTAATTCAAATACAATCTATATCCAATCTAATCCTATCCATTGTTTTGCATGCAAAATCTACCAAAACAGAAACGAAATCAAAACAATTTTTGACGTAGCACTACGTCTTTGTTTACTATAATGGGACTGGGTACCACTTTTTGAAAACGAAAATAGAAGTGTAACGTTTGAATGAAATATTTCAAATGGTAGTAACTACTAAACTACTGAACGAAACTAAGCAATTTATATGTCTTTTGATGCATAAAATGACCAGCAATTCTATGGAGGGGGTAAGAGAGCAATTTTATGGAGGCCGTAAGAGGGGAGGCTGCTATACAAATGGAATACAAATTTCCTCAAAACTCAAAAACTAATCAAGCAAATAGAACCAAATTTGGCATGTGGGGGCAGAATTTTTTTTCTTTGGTGTACTGAGATCCCTTCCCCTCTAAGAGAGGGGGGCTCTCATACAAATGAAATACAAATTTCCTCATAACTCAACAATTAAGCAAGCAAATGGAACCAAATTTGGCAAGTGGTGTGGTATCAGAAGGCAATAATTTTTCCATGGTGAATTGAGACCCCTCCCCTCTTTAGAAGGAGGGGCTCCCATGCAAATTAGATACAAATTTCTTCATAACTCGAGGACTAATTAAGCAAATGGAACCAAATTTGGCATATGGGGGTTTTTGGAGCCAGGAATTTATTTTATGATGGTTTGACAACCCTCAACCATGTGATAGGAGGATAAGGACTCTCATACAAATAAAACAGAAATTTTTGCGTATGTGCCATACGCCATGTTTTCTGCTATGTTACAAGTGGGAAACTGTGAAAGTAAACTAGTAAAATCTTCTCGGAGCAAAAGACAGTGAATCGACGCCGCTAACTTACGTGCCTGTTGCCAAAAGAGATTGTCAAAAGAGAAGGACATTCGAATGGCACGTCATATTTACGATGAACGAATGAACGTGCTTTGGCTTTAATGTTATGGCCCTTTTAAAGGCCACAAGCGAGTTAAAGCGAGCGATATAGTCCTATGTCACTCTTTGGTACAACCCTTAGGGCTGTATACCTTGTAGTTTTTTTTTACCGTTTTTCGAACATCACATTGTTGAAATTTCTAATTTTCTATCGTCCTAGAAGCGTTAACACTCTAAACACTGATGCGTTCTTGGTGTTCACGCTGTGTTTGGTTCTTCGTTCTATTTACGTTGCGTTTTGATGTAGGACTACGTCTTACGGCAAGTTTTGAGATAGAGTATCATTCCAAAAAATCGAAAAATGCGAGCGTCACGAAAAATGATAGGTTTTGAGCGCTAATAGCTCAGCGGTTTTCCGATTGGTTTTCAGTATTCTTACACCAATCAATCGGAAAACTTTCTAAGAATTGATCCAAATGAAGAAAAGTGTGGATTCTTGAAGTTGAACTATTGAAAAATTGAAAATAATGAACCTATGTTTTACCAGAATTCTCGCTTCGTGATTGGTTGTTGGAAATTACGTCATCAAAGGAGAAACGCATTTTCACGCTTCGACTTATAATTCAGTCAATTTTCAATAGATTTCCAAGATATTTACACCAATTGATCGGAAAATCGACTGAAAATGCAGAAAACTATTATTTTGTTTTTGAAATTGAATTTAAAAAATTTTTGTAGGCATTTGAATTGATTTTGAAAAATTGAATTATTTTCATAATTTGCCTTCCCTCGTCAGTGCTTCCCTAGCACGGATGACAGAAATATATACGATATAAGCTTCCTTATGATTGTATTTAATTTACGCCCTATAGAATCCGATCGAAAATTGTTGAGCTTCAGCTGTTGCTGCTTCCCACGGATAAGGCAACGAAGACATGCAAATTCACCAAGCGAGGTGTTGGAGTGGGAGCACTCGTTTCGCTGCCGTAAAGAGGAATATCTTGCTGCTGAAGTTCTGGAATTGGCAGGAAATATGCTGCTCGCGACAACGAAACGATCAGAATTATCGTCACTTGCAGCTGGCCATCCGCAACAACGAAGAGTTGAACAAATTGCTGTCCCGTGTCACCACTGCTCAGAGAAGTGTCTTACCGAACATTCAAACTGTTTTGTTGCTGCCCAAGAAGATGGAAAAGAGGGCTTAAATTTCCAGCATATCACGTCGAAAAACACACACACAAATTTATCCATCACCAATGCTACAGTAATAATACGTAGCGTAATTTTTCTTTGGCAGCAAAAGGCGAACGGCTCACTGGTAACTTTGCTCTTCCCAACTAGCACAGTTGTCATAAACTAGTTGTGGTAACAAATTAATGACTGATTTCAGTCATAAATAGGTTGCAGCAACCAGAAGCGACCAAAGTGTGCTAGTTGGGTTTTGTCCAGACTGAAATTGAAATGCTCTATTTTATTTAACGTAGATGATAGAATGAAGGACCATGAAAAATAGGTGTGGCCGATTCTTGTCGCTTGCTCTGGTACATAACACGAGGTAAGCCGGCGAACAGCATTATTCAAACGCTAGCTGAGCCACTACCAACATCGTTGGCCAGGGCAAACGAAAGTCACGCTCGACTCGTGCACTTTTGCAGTGTGTTGGAGCTGGAGCACTCATTTGGCTGCCGTGATGAAATATCTGGCTGCTGAAGTTCTGGAATTGGCAGCTGCACGCATATGCTGCACGCGACAACAAAACGACCAGAAGCATCCCACGTCACTTGCAGCTGGCCACTTGGAGTGGTATTTCATCGTGATTCAGGACCATACACGAACGGCTTCGTTAATCGCATAGCTGCTGAAGCTTTCCGGCTAGTCCTTTGGAACAAGCCGTACCTGGTTAGCGGTTATCGGTACTCCAATTTACCGAACAGGGAATTACATTAAGTGCGTTAGTGCAAGTTTATTGCAAGCTGGAGTTATGATAATCAAACGATCGGTCCTTAACGATTCGGTCACATAACAATTGAAGAGTTTATTATATTTTCTTGCCCAGCTAATACCATAATAACACAGGTAACGACCAACAAATGACGGAAATAAGTTTTCTGCCGATTACCAGAGGAAAAGCACTATTGAACGTAGAAACATATCATAAAAATTTATTTACTGTTTGGTTTAGTTACTGACTTGGTTTCGTTTTAATAAAATAGATTCAATCAATTCATGGATATAACTCCAAAATCGGTTGAGGATTGAATGTATACAATGTTTCTACTTTGATAAACGTTACGTATGTAGCTTGTTTACATGAAGAATCGTATTATTACATACATGGATACATCCTACTATCGCTACAAAGAGACTTACGTGGTCCTACGTCACCTATGCGGTCGTGTCTTATGCACAACCCCTCTGATTTTTTATTTTTACGTATGCCTAACAAGACTTTTTTTCCCCTTCCTACCATCCCCCTCGAGTTAAAGGAAAACTATAGAACAGAAGGTACAACGTCTTCTTACTTTGGACTTTGTACCTTCTGTTAAACAGTACAAATTGTGAAATCAATAGCAGTAGTTGTAGTGAAGGGTAAAACCAATATGTAAAAAGTACAAGGGTCCTTACCTAGTGGCATGGGCGCAGGCTTGACGTAGGACGTAGGACGAATGTAGAGCAATTCGTCTCCCAATGATAAATTTGATTTTTGTATGAATTTCATGTAAAAAAAGTAAAGCCATGGGTTTATACCGTCTTTAGACATTTCCCTTCTTTATCGACAGACTTCGCAGCCGGCTGTTAGAGTACATGAAAATTACGGGACCAGTGCAACGATCCTATTGACTCTAACTAGCAAGCACCGCCTAGCCGAGATTCGAACATACGACGACTAGCTTGTTAGACCAGCATCGTACCTCGAAGCTAACTGGGTGGCTATGAATTTCATGTATGGATGCCCAAGTTGCATGTGAGAAATTCATAATTTCAACTCTTCAGATAACTTAAATTGTGGACCTAAAAAAATCCGTTTGTTAATCTTGAGTTCTCAAATTTCTGATTCGTGACGTCCATCGTCAGCTGTCGTCCTTTAGATGGGTTATTGGTGTGAGGATTCACACTATTGGGAATATTGTTTACCGGACAAACGCTACTGGTAGGATCTGTATTCAGGACAGACTTTTATGTTTATGATCGTTTAGATAAATTTGTTCAATACGTTTTAGTACGGTGAACAGAAGTCGAAATTAGATTACTTACGAAGTTTATTATATTGACAAGTTATCAATGACGTGTAACACCGTTTTTATCTTCATAAGTGAATTCGGTCGTCCTAAAAAGGACGGTTTGGAACCTTTAGAATGAAGCCACGGATGAGACTCGAAAGATGCCTGCCGATATGTCACCTATCGAAGCCGCTGACCGAATGACGATGCGCAGCGAAAGGCAAGCAATATGTTCCAAATAAAACCTTTCCTGCCGATGTGTCACCTTCGAAAGCCGCTGGCCGAATGACGATGCACAGCAAAAGGCATAGCAGCCAAAACCATATCGTTCGCTGGCGGATGAGTCGATGGATTCTTCGGTTTGTTGGCGTTTCGCTTGGTGAAGTTGGTTGTCTTCGTTGCCTTACTCGGGGAAGCAGCAACAGCTGAAGCTCAACAATTTTCATTTGGATTCTATAGGGCGTAAATTCAATACAATCATAAGGGAGCTTAACCCATAGCTTATCTCCTGCATATTTCTGCCATCCATGCTAGGGAAGCACTGACGTGGGACGGCAAAAAAAACAATGAAAATAATGAAATGATGAATAATTGTCTAATATTTTCTCAATTATTAAACATCTGTTAGGGAAACATGATATCTACTGTGGTGTAATGGATTTTTTGAAAAAATTTGAATCGATTGATGCCAATATCTCTAGAATCTATTGACGGATGACTGAGTTATAAGCGTGCAAACTATAACCACTTTTCGTTACATGTTCCCTCTTCGTTTTTCTAAAGTGCACCCCCATATATGTAGATAGAATATAAATTAAAGACGTAGTCCTACATCAAAATGAAAAGAGAAAGTGAAAAGAAAAAAGTTGAAGGATAGAAATTGGTAGCTATTAAAATCTAAAATAAACAAAATTGTTAAAAGCAACAGCAAAGGTAAAAATCTGAAAGTGAAAAACATGAACTCTTAATCCTGACAATACTAAAAGTACTGTAATTTTTCTCAGAATTCGGGTATCAAGTACCCAATTCGCTGCTTTCCAATTGGTACGACAAATTTTTCGAACCTATCGAAAAGCTTGCAACTTGCTCCGAAAATGTCGTCTGATGAGCTCACGTCACTCCGTCAGTGCAGCCACACTCAAATCAACGAATTCAATTTCAGTCAGATGCTGCCTCTGCCTACGTTTTATGTATACAGTAATGTTCCGATTTTGTCAGCCCCATGTCGAATTTTGGGCTGACAAAATGGGGAAACTGACCAAATCGGGAAATTTTTTTTTCGAATTTGTTTTTCAAAATTCAAGACTTAAGACCTTGCAATATCGAAGACTTCTACCAAAAATTAAATGTTAACCCTCAGTTGGTCAACCGAAAACTCAATCAACCGGACACAGCACACTGGTCCATAACCTTTTTTGGTGCGCATTATAGTAGCTTTGGAAGAGTTGCTTAAAATTTAAAGTTCTATCATCCATCGGAAGTCAAATTTTGATTAATAACCCTTAAAGTGGAATAAAAAATTTATTTTTCTACAGTTTCAATATAACACATTGATGTGTTCTGCAAAGTTTTTCAGCATATTATTACAAGAAATTTTGCTGAAGACAGTAACCTTCTATCTCTTCAGCAAAGATAGAAAAATTCCTATTTCTCATAAATGAAAAATCAGTTTTTCAGTTGTAGCTGTTTTTGTAGTTGTTGTATGACTTTTTCTTGTTTAACAAAGTTGTACAAATAGTAAAAATACACAACTTTGCTGAATATAGTATACCTCTATCTTTGCTTGTTTAGGAATTGTAGAACTTTAACTATAAAAATAACCTAATTTTGACCCCGAATTAATCGCAAGAAGGCATCTTTTTTTTTTAATAAAGAATTTTTGAATTCCCCAGAGAACCAGAATAGTTTTAAGCAGGCTGAAAAGTTTTATAAATCATGTTTAAAAGCACAAAAGTTAATCAAAATTTATAGGCTGACAAAATCGGCATAAAAAGCTGATAAAATCGGGGGTAATCAAAATCGGTGGTAGACAAAATCGGGAGTTGACAAAATCGGCACATTACTGTACTTCCCGTAGTAGGTAGTAGGTATGCTGTCGAATGAATGAAGAAGCGCTCGTCGTCGTGGTCCTCATCGTACTTGCTTCTCCGTCGTAAAAACAAATCGTTTCGCCGCAAGCATCAATTTCAACATCTTTGCTCCAGTCGGAGAGTCGGCATACGGCTTTGGCCGATTTCTCCTCGTGCGGTATTGACATTGACGAAAACTGGAGCAGGGACAGACGGACGGACGAACGAACAGGCTGTCCTGTTTGTGCTCAATAGGCAAATTTGATGTCCGTTCCGTATGCTCGTAACCAAAACGAAACGAGCTACTTTTCGGTGTCCGTCGGTGTTCAAGATTAGTAGCAGTGCGGCGAAACATAAGACTACTCTGGAAGCGGAAAATTTCTTGCTTTCGCTCTCTTTGATGGTGCGGCTAAATGGTGCAGCTGGAATTGGGTACTTCACTCCATTGTCGAGCGTCGATGATATGTTTTGTTTATTGAGACGAGTTTAGTACAAATTAAGCGCTGCGTTAGTCGTTCCGTGCTAGTTGGGCGCGATATTGATTTTGAAGAGGAAATCGTTTCCTCTGCTTGTGCTTGTTAGATAATGTTTGCGGTTTACGAAAGAGCTTTTCAAATATCGTTGATCTTGTGGAAAATCTCTATAATAATTTGCCTTTTGCGTAGAAATACGTGACTGTGCAATTGAAATAGAGCAAACTAATAAACAATTTCGATCGTCTGTCTACAGAAGGTTGATGCAATCTTGCCGTTTATACATAATATCAATGAAACACTCGTCATTCCGGAATGTCACACATCGTGCAACTCAGTTATGCTCGAGTTTTGACAGCAAAGGTCAGGCGAGTCTGACAGCGAAAACTGTGTGCTATAGCACACGTGACAATGATTCTCCATCGTCTCTACTTATTGCCAGTTTGTTCAGTGAGGGTACTATAAATAAATCGTAGAATGATTTTGAGCCAATAACAGTTGCTCTACTAAACCAACCAGCAGGACGACGGTTCGATTTGTTAACAGCAGCCTAGGAACGTGATGGCTGCGACGACGATGAATGAAAACTAGTGTACGTGACTGGACTTATTCTGTTTGATTTCCAAGGCACATCGTTCAGCGCGATGTGCGAGTAGAAGAAAAAGCTCCGGCACTGGTACACAAAACAGGGCCCATCATTCGTCCTTGCAGAGCGAATACCGAGCGGGGCACGTCCCATTCGCGTAAAACGGCCGTTTTAGAATGAAAAGGATTTAACAGAAAGCGCCGTGTCGGTCGGTTGCTATAAAAGGCTTCCTCGAAGGTTAGAAAGTTGGAAGCAGTCAATGGTCTGACTAAACTCATTAGGATATTATCTGGAACTTCCGTCGACCCAACTATATGGGATTATACATTGAACAAATAGCCATTCAGTCAGTAATATTGAATAGAAGTGACACTTGGCAACTCACACAGTTTCTGATGAAATCAAGCCAGGTCTCAATTTATTTTTATCTTCTCTCACTACTTTCATATGCACATGTTGTTATAAAAAAGTGTTTTACCATGATAGCGTGGATAATGCTACTTGATATTGAACTAAAAGCAGAGCTGAATCCAGGCCATTTCCTCTTCTTTATTTTTTTTGTCATTTATAACTAAACGGAATCCTAAGGAAAACAGTCCATTGGCTTCTTGACCCCTTAAAAAGAAATAAAAACTAGTTTCTGGTATTAATTTATTGGCACCGGTTCTTTCTACCTATTTCGTAATTTAGTAAAAACTTCTGGTTCTGGTGACAGCGGTGGGATACAATATGAACCAGATCAGGGCTTGAACCGCGGAGGGCTGGCTAGTCCTTCGAGGTTTCCGAAGAATTCCAATGGAAATTTTCCGATTTTTTTGGGCATTGTGATATTTCAAAAATCCGTAACTTTTGAATCACACATCGTGGAACAAACACTTCTTTAAACACATGTTCCGAGTATTTCAGGAAAAATATTGGTTGGAAAACGTTTTTCAATGCAAACGAGCAAAATTTTCCACGATGCTGAAGAACTTAAACAAAACCTAAAAACTATATTTTAAATCATTGAAAATTATGGCCATAAGGCCATTGCCAATAATTTTCAAAGTTTTGTCCCCCCCTTTCGCTTGTAAATGGGTTAAAAATCATGGGGCAAAAAAATTGTTGGGCAGAAGTTGAAATTTTTATTATAAAATCAATTTGTGTGTGCTCTATAGCCTAAAAAACTAAAAAAGTTAGTGTAAATAAGTGTAGATAGTCAACACTTCTAGTACGAAATAGTTCTTTCAGTCCTATAGCAAAGCAACAGAACAATTGCTACGATCCTGTTGATTCTTACAGCTTCTCCCAGCTGACATTCGATCATACGACGACTGGCTTGTTAGACCAGCATCGTACCTTGAGATCATCTGGGAGGTCGTGCCATAATGCGTTTAAAAATGGTACTTAACTGACATTATCGCGGCTTTCCAGATGCCTCCGAAATGTGAAGGGTGAACAAAGATGAAGCGAAACGTTATGTCATTCCTGGAACTGAAATCGGCTTACTTCTTCGACTTAAACTAGTGCGGGAACTACTGTCGCATTTAATGACTCTCCCTTACATAATTTCCCGCTCATTTCCCTTCACGCATTATCCCGCTTTGTTTGGATACTATAAGCACCTATGATTTCATTACTTTCTTCCACCGTTCCCTTCGTCTATTGGAAAGACCACCGTTTGAAAAATATAAAAAATACGTTTGTGTTGGTATTAACTTAATATTAGTATAATATTTGCCATTTTTGAGTCATTTTCCGGTCATTATTTGTGTCTTTTCGATCTCAGGCATCACTTTGGTGCCGTTTACGCGTCAATTTTGTTTCATGAAATTTATATTTCAGTTTTCTTACTATTTTTGTGCCTTTCGGGGTCCTTTTTGTGTTTTTTAGACGAGGTACGACGCTGGTCTAACAAGCCAGTCGCCGCATGTTCGAATCTCAGCTGGCAAAAGGGCTAAGTTTCGAAAACGGAATGTAGCTCTTCCGGTGTTGGGTCACTGAAGGGGAGGGGGGGGGGGGGGGTGAAAGAAAACAAAGAGATTTTTCAACGAGAAAAAAAACTTTAAAAACTTAAAAAATAATTTGCCATGGCTTTATTGCGTTATTATTATATTGTATTTTGTGCAATTTTCGTATCATTTTTAAACCATTTTTTTAATTTTTTGTGTCTTTTAATTTTTTTGTGTCTTTTATTTTCTTTTGTGGTTCTTTTCGAAGCCTAATATATGAGTTTGCTTTGCTTTAGTTATTGCTTTATTTTTGTATTGTTTGGTGAATCATTTGTAGTAACAAAGAGTAGTCTTACAAAAATAATATCGTCATAAAGGAAGTGTGTGACGCGTATACGAGGAGTGAGAGAATTGGGAAAACGAAACAAAATTGGGTATTAGACTACCTAATCTAGCGGGCGGCAGTAGTTTAGCTAGTAAAACATTTGGGTACCAACCGACAGAACGTGGGTGCGAATCCCAGCTGCTATCGCCCTGACATGCTTTTGATCTACTTATACGAAATTTTCCAGTTTATCTCATTAATCATTCGTTGCATCAAACGCGTCCTCACTTTCCAAAATAGGACCGCGTTTAGTTAGGCCATTACAGGTCGCCATTAGGTCGCAGTGGTCAGATCTTCCGATAAAAAAAAGGCCATTACAAATTATTTTTAAAGTTTTTTACAGTCATCCCCATCGAAATTGGCTTGAAAAATCGTAGGACAAAAAAATAATTTATGTGATGTAAGTCAATTTTTTTATAAAATAAGTTGTTTGTGGGTTCTACGGCCTAAAGAACTCGAAAACTTAATGTACGGAGTGTACTGAACGCTTAAAACCCATTTTTTGATCGATTAAAAAAATCCCCTTCAGTTGACCAACACCGGAAGAACAAAAACTTGTGGAAGAACAAACATATTTGGAATGGCCTTATACTAATAAATAAAAAAGAAACAAAATCGATTGTGCCATTTTTGTATGATTTTTGAACATGTTTTATGCGATTTTCGGTGTAATTTTGTGAAATTTTCCGTTTATTTTGTTATATATGTTCATTTTTGCGGTTTATATTTGATTTATTTTTTGTTATTAAATTATCTTTGAATTATTATACTTTTATTGTTTTATGCGTAAGTTTGATCATGTTTCTTTTATTTTTGTGTTGTTTAGGCGCCATTGTTGCATTTTTTCTGGATCATTCTTTCATTTCTGTGACATTTTGTGTTTTTATTCTCGTATTTTTATATTATTTCTTGTATCATTTTGAGCCATCTGCATCGTCTTTCTATTATTTTCATACTTGGGGTCGTTTTTGTATCATTTTTCATTTTTGAGTTAGTTTTGCTGTGTTTTTTGTATTTCTTATTTCCTTTTTTCTCTCATTGTTGCTTATTTTTTGTATTATTTTTGGTATCATTTTATGTTCTTTTCGTATATTTTTTGAATCATTTTCCTGTTATCTTTTCTAGGTCATATTTGTGTTGTTTAACAATTCTGTGTTTCTTGTGTTTCGTGTTCTATTATTTTAGTAGTATTTAGGAGTCCTTTTTTTGTTTCTACTATTTCGGTTTTTTGTATAATCTTTTGTATTTATATTGTATTGTATTGGAATAATTTTTCTGTGATTTTTGTATTTTTATGCCATCTTTGCATTTTTTTTCGTATTTCGGTATCAGTTTTTTTTTGTTATTTTTGTAGCTTTTTAGAGTCTTTGTGTTGGGTTTTTTTTTCATTAGGCCATTACAAATATCTTATAGTTTTTGTCCTTCCGGTGTTCGGCCACTGAAGGGGGGGGGGCGAAAAAAAACAAAGTGAATTTTTTAATCGAGCAAAAAAAACATGGATTTTAAGAATTTTCATTTAAGGTTTAATGGTGAAAACCGAATCTATTCTTGCTTATAATACATACGTTATTATTTTATATGCAAAAATATACGAAAAAGACAAAAACGAAGGAAAATTTTTTTGGACGATTTTCGGAAATTCCATTGTTCGAATTTCCATTTTTGTTTCGTGCTAGAAGCGTTAATTCAACTCGGAGACTCATTTTTCGAGTTTTTCAGACTGTAGAGCCCACAGACAATTGATTTTATAAAAAGAAATTTGACTCATGTCCTACAAATTATTTTTTGGCCCCCCTATTTTTCAAGCCAATTTCCAAGGGGGGGGGGGGAGGTTGACAAAAACTTTAAATCTGATTTGCAACGGCCTTATTGTATTATTTTTATTATCATATGATATTTTTGTATTTTGTATTTTTATTGTTTTTTTATTTGTATTATTTTTCTGTTATGTTTATATCACTTTAGTGCCATTTCTGTATTAATTTTGTACTAGAAAATAATTCGAAATATTTATATGATTGGAAATAATTTTATTTATTTCCAGGAATCCTTGATTGTGGCTGTGATGGTATTAATAAGAATAAGAATAAGAATTTCTGTATTAATTTTGTACCGTGTGTGTCATATTTCACTTTTTTTCTCGTGATTGTGTCATTTGTATGTCACTTTTATGTTATTTTTTTATTTTTGTGTATTTTTCTAGTCAACTTTATGCTATTTTAGTCTAGCGTCCGGTCTTACTCGGGCCCCTTTGTCTCTTAACCACTTGTACATCTGTTATTGTAGCGGAAATTCTCATAATGCTAGAAACAAGCACTTTTTCTTCACTTGAACGTCTCTACACGTCTTGTTAGCTGTCCCTCTCCCCTGTTGTCACCCAGCCACTTGTAAATCTATCTTTTTCGGTAATCCCTATAGTACCAAAAACTTTTTTGCTCATTTGAACCTCTTCCTTGTCAATGACCATCTCATTGCCATCCTCTTCAGCTTCCCTCTTGTCTCTCAGCCGTTTGTATACATCTGTTATCAATTCGATAATTCACGTAATATAAAACGAACAACTTTTGTTTTTTTTATTTGGACCTTTTCTTTTATGGTCGGTGTCGGACCCCCCCCCCCCCCCCCTTCACCTCATCCATAAGAGAAACGTGCTTCCTCACTTATTTGGATCTCCGTCCCCCTCCCCTTTGCTGATTCTATTATGTCAAAGAAAGAACATGTGTGCCTCGAACATGTTACGATTGGAACGTGCTGCTCGAGCCACAGATGCTGATACATATTCACGTTCCTCCTATCCACTTCCACTCCGGTTAGCTTTTTACTTCACGCAGCTACTTACACAACTGTTCGCTCTTCGAAAAACCCTATAATGAAAAAGATCAACAAACTCATTTTTCTTTATTTGGACCTTCCCCTCAGGTTGTGCCCCCGGTCTCATCAGGCCTTCCACCTTTTGTCAAACTCCTTGTGTCGATTTTCATATGTCATAGGACATGCATAATAAGTTTGATGGAGAGTGGTCAAGTTGTTCCGGAGGCATGGCGGAATATACAGATATACTCACGTTTCTCCCTCTCCTGTTGGATCCTCTCAGTCAGCCCCTTCGGTCCCGCCACCACTTACGCATCTGTTCGTCTTGTTTGTCTTCGAAAATTTTTATAATGGTAGAAAATAAAGATTTTTTTCATATATCCCTCTAGAGTTCCCTTCCCCCTTTTCAGACCTCCCCTTCCTCTCACTCCTTGTCTCTCAGTCACTTGCGCTGCTGTCCTGTAGACCTACCTTCCTTGTTGGGGATCACTTGCCCTTTTATTAAGCCTCCAGTGCTGATTTCCTTATGTCAAGGACCATTCGATGGTCGAAACAAACAAGAACGGTACACAGCTTTCTAAGCGTTGCTTCAATTACCATCCCTTACCTAATTTTCCACTCTTTTTCCTTCACGTCTTGTCTCCCTGAGGTACTATAAAAACTTCTCTTTCGTTCCTTTCCCCTACCGTTCCCGCTGTCGATTGTAAAATCGACCGTTATAAAAAATTAATTGAAAGTTTGATCTCGTTAAAGGTCAAAACAAAGCACGAGACTGGTCTAGTAATCAGGCTATTAATCGCGTTATTCACTGATTCTTCTGTAAAACTTTTGCGGTTTCCCAATTAGTTGATTCTTTAAACATCCCACTGCTGTCACCAAAATGAACAGTCATGTGCATTTTTTTTCATATCTCAGGTCAAACTCAATTTTTGAATCAAGGGCTGGACTCATTTGCGCTCGTTTAGCTGTCTTAAGATAGCAAACCTTAATTAAACTATGTATGAAACACCTTTAATGCTCATTATGGTGTGTTACATGCTTAAATTGGTATCGATTGCGTATTTACAATGACATAAGGCTGCTATTTTAGTGCTACCAAAATGAACACCACCAGTCCGAACCATCTCCAAATTTAACTGTTCTCTTCTCTTTTTGGTTTTACTTGTATATGGTTCAACAAACGGTCATGAAGTAATTTTTTTTTTTTGGTTGGGGAAGTGTCTGGGGCGAAGAACGATAAACTGGAGAACTAGAAAATTTCGATACATAGCCCAAAAATATTTTTGGTCGGTATGTTCGTTTAATGGCAGGTGGACCTCGTACCCACGTTCTTTCGGTTGGTATCCGAATGTTTACTAACTAAACTACTGCCACACCCTTATATTGGGTAATTTTGTTTTAATCTCCCAGTTCTATCACTCCAAGCACCACACACTCGCCTCGAACCTATTGTTTCTAGTTGCACCAACCGAAAGAGCTGATCTGAGGCGAAACACTTACATTAGTGTAAATGAATTCAATTTAGCCGTCAATTTCGCTTAAACCACCATCAATTAATTCATCATATTTGACAATAATTAAAATAAAAAACCACGAATTTAAACATTTTATTTCGGAGAAATTCTTGGCATGTATTTTGCATAAAAATACCGTTATGAGATACATTTCCTTGGAATGATTCGAATAATTTCAGCACTTTCAGTTTGTTGGAAAGTGATGGCGCTTTAAAACTAGAAATGAATGTGTGCTCCACATTAAGTAACGACAGATGACATACGCTTTTCGGAATATGATCGCATTAAATTTCGTTCCGGCGCGCATAAAGTCGAGCTTTCTCGCATATATATCAAATGGCATATAATATTGCAATGACTTTTCCCGGAACGCACACTCACTTCCACAAGTACGCACACTCGCTTTATGACGCAGTTCTAATTGGAAGCGCAGCATCCGAGCCGAGCGGGCGTTGGATGCAGCTATCAAACTGCTGCCATGCACTTGGTAACCAAACCGCACACACACACACACACACATCATACATACGCCGCCGCCCGCCCCGCTCTGCTGTGTCTCTGTGGGACGCGAAGCGAACAGGAAGAACGGCATTTCTCCTGCCGTTATGCAAATTGAATTGTTTGCACATCATGACCGGGAAATTCAATGCAAATATTTCACGGTACTAGGCCAGAGATGCTTCTTCTCAACAGCCGGGGAGTACGCGCCCGGTCATATTATAGGCGCGGTTTGGAAGTCGCAAATCAAGGTGGTTTGCTTGCAGCCTCAGCTTCGGCCCAGAGCCATGGCTCACGTTACTGCAATAGTTTATAATGAAATCACTCTGTTAGCTACCTTTCCAGTAGATGCATGGGTTTTCGGTGGTGCATTCCAAGTCCCCAGAGCACAGGGACTTGAAAGTGATTTAATAATTCTACTTCCTTGGAGAATTTTATAACTTGATACCAACCCTCCTGTTGGGCCCATTCAGTACCTAGCTACTACTACTTGGACTGTAGAGTAGGGCGTGACTTTGCACGGAAATAGACAATAATAGTACGAGTACGAAATGAAGTGCACAACTAGAGTGCAATCCGATTCCAACCTAGAAAACTCAGCGGGTGACGTAGCATGATTTAGAATGCAATTTTGGCTTTACAATTTCAGTACCGCACGCAGTCTTTCTTCAGTCTGAGTCAGATCACGTTGGGAGATTTTCATTAAGTGCGCGAAATACTGTTTAGCATCATAATTGCATTAAATCAACTTGTTATGGCCCTGTCCTTCCGGATTAATGTCCAGCCAAACCGCCCGCACGGACGGACGGACGGACTGCGTTGCGACTGCATTGCACGGTGGTTGTGCATCAAATCTATTCAGATGAGTGCAAGATCTGAGTTGGCATTCCAGCAGAAAGCAAGTGGACATGATGACTGGAAAGACTAGAGTGCTCTTTCCTAGTGGATGCTCAGTGAAGATCAGTAATGTCGTGATGTTTATAGCTTAGCTTGGCGAAGAATTAGCGTTCCATCGCTAATTTGTTTGCGGTTTTGCTTGCAGAGAACGGCAGTTCGATTGGCACGAGTAGCGAGATTGTTTATTTGATGAAAAGTAATAGATTAGAGTTAGTAATGGAACCAAGTTGATAATCGAGTTTTATGAGGCACTTAGTTTACTCATTACAATTGCTGATGGGAAACGAATTATGACTTCTTAATGGGAAAAACACAATTGAATATTGACAATAATCGTCAAGCATGATTAAAGCAACGTAAATGGTATGATTTCATGGAAACTTTATTGCGGTCACAAATTTCTTAGAGTTTATAAATTACCAGCAAGTTCGATGACACTTTTTGCACTCAATTGCGCACCCAACCACCCACAGGCACTGCCTGCTGGTGCCTGGCGTAAAGTGGTGTCCACAGCACACAGATCGACTAATTGCACCGCACTGCACTGAGGCGAAAGGCGAAAGTAAGCAATGACACGAAGGCATCTCGTTTTATTAGTGCTTCGATTGCTTAGCATCGACCACGGACCATTTGTCCCAATTGGGGTTAATTTAGACGCTGAATGCATACAGAAAGAGGAAAAAGCGCACGCGCGCCTGCCTCCTTGTTCCCGCCGACCGACGACGACGACGACGAGGACGGTGAATTCAGATATTCAGGCGGTAGGATCATAAAAATTGGTGTGCTCTTTCCCTCTTTGTCGGGCGTGATGGCGGTCCGGGCTTCTGACTGACTGACTGACGCAGAACGATAAGTGGTGTGAGACAGAAGAGACATGGGATTAATAGAAATATTTATTGACGAATTAACTATCGCAAAGCGGTTACCATCAACGAGATTAGTGAAGCGAGGGTGTCATTAAACTTAATTGCGTATAGTTTCCTTTCGCACAATTACGGCGAAGTTGGTTCTGGTACGTAATTTGGATCGTAATTCAAATATGGTTATTATTGGCACAATTGTGGCTTGGATGCGGCGGAAGAACATCGTTGATTGGATTATTGATGTAAATTAATATGTCTGAATGATGCTAAAATTTATTGCAGGCAGTAGTACACTCCAACCAAAGCAGGAAATTTGCCATCCGAACCATATTACTGATATTATAGTGGACCTATTTCAGGGAGAGGGCGAAGCTTCGAAAATGATTTAGATTTTGGTAGAAGACACATCAGTTTTTTACTTCCTAGTTGATTTGGGAATTTATAATCGCTAATTATCAGCGCATACTGATGGGATTTTTCTTTCGGAATTGATGAGTATTCAGCAATTCAATGAAAAAAGTACTTACCACAGGGTGCCATTTCAAAATTTAGATTCAGGTGAACGTCAGGAAATAATCAAAGATTTTGAACACTAATAATTAACCAGTTGTAAATAGTTTTCAATACTTTGTATACCAATCGATTACGAAGCAAAGACGACGACAACTATTAGACCACATCCCAGGTACTGGAATTTCGATTTTTCCATTTACGAAAAAAAAGTGACAGAGTTCCCCCGTTCCAATAGGACAGAGATTCTTTTGCTAGCTTAAACCTAGACTAATGTGATGTCCTGAAAGAAAACGGGTTTGGAAAAGTGCGCAACGATACCCTCACTTTGAACGATTGTATGGATATGCAGTTGTAATATGCAAGAAATGGTGGTGAAAAGTTTGCAAATGTTGTGTTTTGTCCTCGCGTTTTCTAATTTAATGTAGGTATTAAAGAAAATCCAGAACCAAGAATGAAATGGTATGAACAAATTTTCATCCAATTGAAATGCACAGTATCAAATCTTACATGTTTCATTGAACGTTCACCAATTGGCTTTTTTTGATAATTTGGTTGCAAGTCAATTTAACAGTAAATATTCCTAGAATTAGGCCATTACAAATATTTAAAAATGGTAGTTTGATGACCGCAAATTCTAAATATTTGAATGTTGACTACACTCAAGTCGCTTTTTACGCGAAGGATACGTTTCGCGTGAATCAAAACCGCGTAAATTGCGAAATTCGAGTAAAAAAACGCTTAAATTCCGAAATTCGCGTAAAAAAACCACGTGAATTCCGAAAATCGCGTTAAAAACCGCGCAAATTCCAAAATTCGCGTAGAAAAAACCGCGTAAATTCCGAAATTTGCATAAAAAATCGCGTAAATTCCGAAATTTGCGTAAAAAAATCAAAATTTCGCGTAAAAAAACTGTGGTTTTCAACACTACGCGAAAAAATAGACGTTTTGAGCACATCCACGTAAATTACGAAATTCGCGTAAAAAACCCGCGTAAATTCCGAAAATCGCGTAAAAAAAACTGTGTAAATTCCGAAAATCGCGTAAAAATACCGCGTAAATTTCGAAATTCGCGTAAAAAAACCGCGTAAATTCCGAAATTCGCGTAAAAATAGTCGCGTAAAAAGCGACTTCAGTGTGTATCTACATAGTCTACAGTAAGCTACGCTTTATCAAGCCAATCTACCGAAATTACGTGAAAGCCATAGCTTGATTTAATACTCGACCGACACAATATATCGAATCAAAAGATGTACTGAAATGTACTGGTGGGACTCCAACCCACACTCTCTCGGTTGGTGCCCAAGTGTTTTCGCAATTAAACTACCGCCACACCCTTATATTACATTGTCTTATATTTTCTTTTTTATTATAAAAGAATTAATGCTTTCTTAAATAATCATTTTATACTGTGGGTCAATTTTAAATTTGCAATAACTTACTTGAGAACAACCCCCGGACATCTACTATGTTTCCTGAAACCGACACAAAATGAGGTGGCGCTACAGGCGTTTTGCTTTTAATACGCAGCATTCACACGGCAGTGAAATGATGCGATCAAGCCAACAAAACATAATCACGTAGAAGTGAAGAATTTTACATGAATCTCAATAACAATTTATCGATAAAATAATTTACTTTTAACTAACAGAAAACGTCGCCTTTAGGAGAAGAAAAAAATGATAACGCAGCGAAAATCACGTGTGGTGCTGCAAAAATATCGTGTGAATCGTTCTTTTACACGCACACTAGTGATCCGATACGTATAAAAGTGATCCAGTGATCCAGCTATGTTGGCTTCACCTATTTTGTTCGCAAACGTCAAAGTTGCCACCGGGGTGCTTGAGAATGGCTGGGTTTAAGGAAAAAATTTATATGTGAAAATTTGTTCAAAATTATGCGTAGAATTTGATATTGAATATATTTGTAAAATTTGTCTGACTTCAATTTTTTTTAATACGAAAGAATATCATAATCCATTGGTAGCTCTTCACCATATTTTAGGTCATAATTTAAGCTTTCCTTATAAAAAAGTAGGCAAATCGGAGGGAATGTTTTTAAGATAATTGACATTTTATGATTTTTATCATGGTTTTGAAAGAAATTTTCTTTCAGTGTAATTTTTTTTCTGAAAATACGCTTAGTTCCCTACAACTTTTCCTTTGACGCCATTTTGATCAAATAAGTAGTTTTCAAGATATGACGTTTTTAAAAAAAAGTAATCTCATTTCTTAATACGCCCTTTTGATAAGTTACTCTTGACGAAACAAAATCAAGCTTAGTGAAAAATAAGTTCTTGCGTCAGGAAAGTCGAGTCAACCCGTTTTGCTAGTTGAGCTGGAATTGCTCAATAGGCGCTGGTGTTTTAACTAGGATATTGACATCTGTAGATAGTTGTATCACGATTGTTTAACAGCGATTTTGGACCCCTTATTTCTCGGAGCCACAAAAAAATCCTCCCCCGGATGACAGAGTATTCATGAGGTGTTCGCACCAGCTGTCGTTTGGCACATGTATTAGTTTCAACTTTGTACAAAGCCTGTACGGAGCGAGTTGTGATTGTTGCCACGAAAATATGGTATCCTGTCAGGGGCCTGGTTTTGGTAGGTTATAACATGTTATGGACAGGTTTCCAGAATAGTGCAATTGTGCCATTGGAGATTGTGTTTCAGGAAAAGTTATTTTTGCTTTTATTTCATACTAGCTGCAACCCACATGCGTCGCTTCGCCTCCAATTGAGAGTGAATCGTAAGTACGCTATGCAACTGAGATGCAACTACGTTACTTTTGCTTGTTTTGAATCTGGTATAATTGGTTTGAGTCTTTGCTTAATGTAGGCAATTGTTACCTTGAAAATATGTCAACCTATCAGGGGCCTGGTTTTGGTTACAGACAAGGCTCTTATATATTTTACTAGCTGACCCGACAAACTTCGTATTGCCACAAATTAACCTGTGTCGTACATAAATCATGAATCTCGGATGATCTTTGTCACAATCTCGAGTTTTGCAAGCCCCCCAGTGGGCGGCGCTTCCGACGGTGGGTCACCGGCAACACTCGCGACCGTCTCGTCCTGAATGATCTAGTGTTACTATAGATAGTTTTTGTGGTCTTGTATTGTTATACATATGTTTTATGGAAGAGTCTCGAATTTCTCGAGTTCGATTAGTTTTTGAGTTTCGCAAAAATTTCTGTTTTATTTGTATGAGAGTCCATATCCCCCTACCACAGGGGTGAGAGGTCTCTAACTATCGTAAAATAAATTCAAGACTCCAAAATCTCCCACATGCCAAATTTGGTTCCATTTGCTTGATTAGTTCTCAAGTTATAAGGAAATTTGAATTTCATTTGTATGGGAGCTCTCCTCTTAGAGTTGGGAGGGGTCCTAATTCACCATAGAAAATATTTTTGCCTCCAGAAACCTCCACATGCCAAATTTGGTTCTATTTGCTTGATTAGTTCTCGAGTTATGAGGAAATTTGAATTTCATTTGTATAGGAGCCCCCCTCCTAAAGTGGGTAGGGGTCCCAATTCATCATAGAAAAAATTTTTGTCTCCAAAAACACCCACGTGCCAAATTTGGTTCCATTTGTTTGATTAGTTCTCGAGTTATGAGGAAATTTGTATTTCGTTTGTATAGGAGCCCTCCCTCTTAAAGTGGGGAGGGGTTCTAATTCACCATAGAAAATATTCATGCCCTAGAAAACTTTCACATGCCAAATTTGGTTCCATGTGCTTGATTAATTCTCGAGTTATGAGGAAATTTGCATTTCATTTGTATAGGAGCCCCCCTTCCTAAAGTGGGGAGGGGTCCCAATTCATCATAGAAAAAAATTTTGTCTCCAAAAACACCCACGTGCCAAATTTTGTTCCATTTTCTTGATTAGTTCTCGAGTTATGAGGAAATTTGTATTTCGTTTGTATAGGAGCCCCCCCTCTTAAAGTGGGGAGGGGTCCTAATTTACTATAGAAAATATTCTTGCCCTCGAAAACTTTCACATGCCAAATTTGGTTCCATTTGCTTGATTAGTTCTCGAGTTATGAGGAAATTTGTATGGAAGCCCCCCCCCCTTTTAAAGAGGAGAGGAGTTATAATTCCCCTTATAAAGTGGGGAGGGGTCTCAATTTACCATAGAATAAATTCTTGTCACCAAAAACACCCACATGCCAAATTTTGTTCTATTTGCTTGATTAGTTGTCGAGTTATGCAGAAATTTGTGTCTCATTTGTATGGGAGCCCCCCCTCTTAGTGGGGGGAGGGGTTTCTAACCATCACTAAAACCTTTCCTGGCCCCAAAAAACCTCTACATGCATATTTTCATGCCGATTGGTTCAGTAGTTTTCGATTCTATAAGGAACATACGGACAGACAGACAGAAATCCTTCTTTATAGGTATAGACTAGACTAGATGAGCCCGAACCTTACGATCCGGAAAATACAATTATCTGTCAAGAAAACTGCGAATACATTCCATTTCCTAGTGTTTGCGATGTTTAATTTGTGTATTAATTCTTCGGGTTTTATCTAAATAAAAAGCTCTCCACTATACCGATTCTATAGGTGGGCAAAATGGCTCTTTTGTGTGAGTGTCGTAATCGACGAGTAATCGTGTCGAGCAGTCTAATCAAGCAGTTCATTCGACCAGTTCAGTCAATCTGTCAAATCAAGCAGTTGAATTAAGCTGCCCAGTCAAGTAGCGACTGTACTACTAGCAGTTGAAGCGAGCTGTCGAGTCGCGCAACTCATTCCAGCAGTTAAGTCGAGTTGTTGAATCGAACATTTTAGTCAAGCAGTCTGGTCGAGTAATTGAGTCGAGCAGTGAAATCGAGCAGTCTAGTCGAGCAGTTGAATCAAGTCGAACCGAGCAGTAGTACAGTCAAGCAGTTTAATTGACCAGTCCAGTCGAGCAGAACGGTAGAGCAGTCGAGTCGAGCAGTCAAATCAAGCAGTATTCTAGTCCGGCAGTTGAATCAAGCTGTCCAGTCAAGCAATCCAGTCGAGCAGATCAGTCAGGCAGTCGAACCGAACAGTCCAGTCGAGCAGTCGGGTTGAGTAGTTGAGCAGAGTAGTCCAGTTAAGCAGTTTAGTCGAGCTGTTCAGTCGAATCGTTTTGTCCGATCGAGCAGTCGAATGTCAAATTTTGTTCCATTTGCTTGATTAGTTCTCGAGTTATGAGGAAATTTGTATTTCATTTGTACGGAAGCCCCCTCTCCTAAAAGCGAGAGGCGTCATTATTCCCCTCCTAAAAAGGGGAAGGGTCTCAATTTACCATAGGAAAAAAATGCCTACAAAA
Organism: Sabethes cyaneus; assembly: GCF_943734655.1. Taxonomy (NCBI): domain Eukaryota; kingdom Metazoa; phylum Arthropoda; class Insecta; order Diptera; family Culicidae; genus Sabethes; species Sabethes cyaneus. The sequence continues at coordinate 36,851,082 of NC_071355.1, forward strand.
ACATCCACATGCTAAATTTGGTTCCATTTGCTTGATTAGTTCTTAAGTTATGAGGAAATTTGTATTTCATTTGTATGGGAGCCCCCCATCGTAAAAAGGTAAGGGGTTTCAATTCATGATAGAAAAAATTCATGCCCCCAAAAACACCCACATGCCAAATATAGTTCCATTTGATTAATTAGTTTTCGAGTTATGAGGAAATTTGTATTTCATTTGTATAGGAGCCCCCCCTCCTAAAGTGGGAAGGGGTCTCAATTCACCATAGAAAAAAATCTTCTCTCCGAAAACACCCACATGTAAAATTTGCTGGAACAATTTGCTTGATTAGTTTTCGAGTTATGCAGAAATTTGTGTTTCATTTGTATGGGAGCTCCCCCTCTTAGTAGGGGGAGGGGTCTCTAACCATCATAAGAACCTTTCCTGGCCCCAAAAACCCCTATATGCTAATTTTCACGCCGATCGGTTCAATAGTTTTCGATTCTATAAGGAACATACGGGCAGACAGACAGAAATCCATTTTTATAAGCATAGATTTTTATGGGAGCCCCCCTCCCTTTTAGTTGGGGGAGGGGTCTTTTGTCATCGAGAGAACCTTCCCTGGCCCCAAAAACGCCTACATGCAAATTTTCGCTCCGATCGGTTCAGCAGTTTTCGATTCTATAAGGACCATAAGGACAGACAGATAAGCAGACAGAAATCCATTTTTAAAGGTCACGAAAGCACGAAAATCTTCCAGTTCCTTTCTTTCTTTACGACGTAATTATTTCTTATTTGATGGCGTAAACTATTTTGAAAAGGGTCTACCCATAATAAAATAGGCGGCAGTAGTTAACTGAGCAAAACATTTGGGTACCAACCGAAAGAACGTGGGTGCGAACCCCACCTGCCATTGCACAACCCGATATAGATATATGGTCCATTTAGTAATTTTCCAGTTCATCATTGTACGCATAAAACACTTCCGCCCCTTCCAATATTTGTTTTTATTTTTTCGAAAGAACAACGACTTGTGGAAACTAAAAAGCGTTCTTCGACGTACAATTGAAATCCAAAATGGCTGACGGTATTCTGAAAGGTAGAATAAAATCCTTGGAATTTTGGGTGTTTTTGAAACAAAAATGACTTATAAGGGCCAAAAAATGATAGAGTTTTTTAAACTATATAGAAGAGCTTACAGAAGTCCCTGGAAAAATTTTGCAGGTATTTGTGGAAACAGAACGACTTGCAGAAGCTAAAAAAGATTAAAAAAGATGATACTTTTTCGAGTATCTCTATTAAATTAATATAGATAAATTGTAGAATTGAAAGTAAGTTTTATCTCTCTTTAATCTAAACTACTATACCAACGGAACAATACATAAAATCTTTTATCAGATCTCTGTTTTCTTTACTATTCCAAAAAAAAACACTTTTGAATTTTGGCTAAAATGATCTAATGTTAGACTTCAGTTTGGTTTCAAGTCATACAAGTTCAAAATTTTACTTATTATATATGCTCGATTATCGCCATGTTGGGAATTTTTATGTTTGTCTTTGCCAGACAGGGCATGGTTGATCCATCTCGCCATCTTGGGTTTGATGTTGGACATCGATCCGAGTCAACCCCGGTTCAAATAAAATTGGTATGCCTCCGCACCTGGCATCGGGTTGTAAATTTTCTCGGGTTCACAATCTGTTCATTGTTAAATTATAATCATTTTATTTAGGGCATGTCTGGCTTTATTTTGTTTTTATTATTTAGCAATTTGCACCGATATTTCATACATGTTTTCTTTTCGTTACAGGTAATTTGAATGGTCTGTCACTTAGTAAGTAAGTAAACCTATTATATCATCTTATTAAATGTACTGAAAGAACCACTCTGGCTAGTCCACTTTTCTTCGGAAAAGTGATTACTTCATAAATCGGTCATACTTCTCTAGAGTGGCTCTGATAGCTGGACGATGTATGTCAATCAGTTATAGGAATTAGCCGAAGGAAGTTCACCAATCTATAAACTTGTCAAAATGATGATATCCTCCATCAGAAAACTTCTTGGAAAATTTAAAATTGAATATTCAATTTAGCCTTTGAAAAACGTACAAAAGGTCCGTTTCTTCAAATCTATTGAACAGTTTTCTCCTATGATTGTTGCGTACTTTCTCAGCCAATTCTGACGCATGAAAAATGTAATTTCCATGTACATTTTTGTCAGAGTCAGTTACTTAAAAATGAGACAAACTTATTTTTATAAACATGTCTAAGGTGCACCCATGGGATACCTTTTTATCTTGCAGTGTGAAAGTTTACTACGCGTCACAATCGTCGTTCGAATCGTGCAGCTAGAATTTGGAACAAACAAAAACGATGTTTGTCCTGTATGTCAATCAATTACAGGAATTAGCCAAAGGAAGTTTACCAATCTATAAGCTTGCCATAATGTTGATATCGTCCTTCAGAAAACTTATTGGAAAATCTTAGATTGAATATTCAATTTAGCCTCTGAGGATCATACAAAAGGTACATCGCTTTTTCCAATCGATTGAGTGCTTTTCTCATACGATTGTCGCGTACTTTCTCAGCTAATTCTTACGCATGAAAAATATAATATCCAGATCCTGTTTTACATATCTAAAAACAACCGCAATCCTTTCCAATTAGTGCTGCTGTTCCCGGCGAAAAGCCTCCAATTATCCGAACAAGCAGCCGCAAAGTCAAAATTTACAAAGCAGCCGGAAAAAAGTAGCGTGCGTACGTCCGTCGGTACAGAATCAACCTCTAATCTGATTAGATCCCATCAAGGCGACGCATCAACTCCTCGCTTGCTTGTGTGAGCGAAAAACCTTCAGGGTTTTCACTCTTCGCCCGCACGCGTCCTGCAATAAATTGAATAAACTTTGCCCACTCCTCCCTTCCGTGTGTGTATGTGTGTCCGCGCACGCTGTGAAGCCAAAATTTCGACAGACCGACGGATAGAAAACTTTTTGTCTTGATCCGTGTTAGTCGTAAGCTGGAAAATTGTTGGTTCTTACAACCAAGCGGTGGTCCGCCGCCTGCCGTTTTTCATCGCTGCGCCACTTTGCCCTACTATTGTACGCACGCTTCTAGGATTCGTTTCAATTACGGACCCCGCCTGGCCGGCTAATCTTGGGTTTATCTTGAAGCAATTTGTTAATTTCGACTAAATTGGGAGGTGGAAGTCCCATAAACAGTTTCAACCATGTGGCAAACATTTTCCATCCCATCCTTGTCGAATACAACCACTCTACTAGGAGAGCTTTCGCGCACATATAGTTTACTAATGAGCATGTAATACAAAACAGTAAACATATTTAAGCTGATTAAAGCTAGAACTACGGGTGGATCGCGGCGGCAGTGCACGGAAAAGCGGTGTGTTCCAATGTGCGCGCTGTGAAAATAAAAACAGTGCAACGTGCGGCAACGGGCGTAAAATTACACTTCACGTTCACGTAAACGCCCTTTTCTGGGAAAACAACGATAACGCGGGTGCATTATTGTCGGTGCGGGTAACGTGGAGGGGGGCGCGCGCATAATGTAGACTACTTACTAGCTACACCACCGACGACCACTCGCCCCAGCAGAGTGTGCCACCGACCGACCTACCGGGTGCCTGATGCCATAATTTGCATAAACGTTCGTTGGAAACGAAATGCTCAGCATCCGATTTGCTAGGTACATAGGTAGACTAGCGAAGGGATTCGTTCAAAGCTTTCCTCGCGAGCGCTTATGGTCTGTCCGAATTATTTCGCTGGTTTGGGTAAACGAGCTGGAGTTTGGGGTGGCAAAAGTAGCAGCAGCAGGAGCGACGTGCGGAGATGATTGAAAAAGTTTCCAGCTAAGTTAGTTGCTTTCTCGTTGCATGCCGGTAAGTTTAGTAAACAGATGGTTGGTGAAGTGTTCGGTGGTTGGCACAGAGAGATTAAATAACTGCGAACGTTTGTAAGCAAGGATTACAATTTGCATACGAAATTTGGAAAGAATGTACCTTTTAATTGTAAGATGAGTGAAGTTTGCTAACTTCAGTCGGAAGCAACGGTTTATTTTCTTCACGTATCTTGTCTTGTACATTTTTGTCAGAGTCTCAATCCAGTGTATATTGACATTTAAAGAGACTGGTTTCCATTCGACTTTGACTTATTTGACTAATTTTAAAGGTTGCTTAAACATTTGATTAACTTTTTTTTATAAACAAATCTAAGGTGCACCCATGGAAGACCCCTTTATCTTTTAATGTGAACGTTTTGGACGTCACAGCATCTCGAACTTTACAACCAGCATTTGGAACAAACAGAAACGGTCAAAAACCATATTTTTTATTCAATTGGGGCGTTAACCATTCACCCGCGTTAACCAGTGTAATATTTTCTTCCTTTTTCAGACGCATTTTTCATTTATTCTGTATGATGCGTTTTTTTTTTTCAGTTTTGTAAATAAAAATTCAGCAAACATAACCTGATATTTCCGGCCCATTCCCGTTCGTACTCGTGCTGCTCTCATCATGGTTGGCACGAAATTAAAATCCATGCGAAAAAAAGCTCCATCAACCTAGAAGCGGATCGATTACCAGCAACCACCGTAGCAATTAATTGGGAAAAATAGAGCCTGACCGGGGCCCGACTGATTCCTCCAGTTCAGTCCAATCCAGTCCGACAGGATGGAACGGCTTCATTCATCTTCGAATCGGGAATCGAGCACTGATGGAATCGAATTTCCGCCCTGCTGATTCGGACTCGATGATTCGGCCCGCCCGTCGTTCCTGTAGGTGTACGTTCGGTGTTCAGTTTTTGCTGGACGCAGTATGATTCCAATTAGTTCGTAACCGAAAGCAAATTCAATCTAAGTTTTGCAATCAGAGATGAAACGTAGCGTGCGTTTCGATTTTTTACTAACAATCTGCTAGGATTTTAGTATAAACTATTTTGGATTGGATTGAACACAACACTAACAATATTATCGACGCGATGCGTGATTTTATTACCATTCATTCAAAGCTCTTAATTTCGTATCGTAAAGCTCCAACAGGCTGTAACTAAAAATGGCAAACTTTTTTGCTTAGCTTTACTTCATACAATAGTGTTACATGCGTTCAATTCCTATCAATTATGCACAACATTGTCAAATTGTCTCTTTCTTATACTTCACCAGAAACAATCACCTTAACGTTCGAACATATGGGAAGCTTCCTCCGGTCCATACTATCTTCTGATCACATAAACTAAATCCATCGCCCCGAAACTCACTCCAGGAAAAGGGCGAAGTTTCAGGCTTCGGAATTTCCGCATTCCTCCGGTTGGTTCAGTCGGTCGGTCGATCCGTATTAGCCAGAACACCAGCAACAGAACATCGGTGCAGTATAGTTTGACATTACCCAACAAGCACTGGGAGCCCATCAGCAAATCCATCGCCCAGCTCTAGCTAGCTGGCTCGTATTAGAAACCCTCTTTTCCCAAGGCTCACAACAGTCACAATCGAGGGAAAAGCAACCCTTCTTCTGCTATAGCGGATGAAACTATAAACAATTTTAATTTCGATCCGATTTAAGGGTTACGATGTCAACGGGAAGCTCTAGCTCCCGGACAAGACAGAAAACCCTACGGTATTGGATTACACTGGGGGTGGTTGGAAGATTGTAAACCTCTAATGGATAGTTGCTTTTCCACCCACCACCGGTGTATCGGCATCGCACTAAATGGTCGGTAAAATGATGAGCAAATGGATACGAGCAGGTAGACGGTTGCTCTCGGTGAACATATGGCTAGCCAGCTTGCATAAGCGCTAGCCAGTGACATAAATTAATCAACTTGCAAAAGGCTGACGCATGGAGAATGTACATCCAGATTCTTGTTGGGAAAATAGTCTTTGAGACTGTGCTTAAAAATTTAGAAGAACATTTGTTTGTTTTTAATGAAACTCGTTACAAAATTGGAGTGATGTTTTCTCTAGAAGGATTCTTCATGAGACATAATTTAAAATTTAATATGCGCGCAGTGTGGCATGTTGCACCGCCTTGTTGAAACCACAATCTTCCACAATAAGGGCACTCAATCGTGATACAAAAAGTCACTGTTCGTGGCCCTGTAGCGGTCTTGATTAACTGTTTTGCTCTTCTATATGTTCAATTTTTTAGGAAGAAATTACCAACAACTACCACCGACCCATAAAGCGCGTCAAAAAGTAACATTTTTGGATGTAACGGTGTGTTGACAATGATCCGAGAGTTTACTCCAAAAGCAATACTGTCGCTTTCCATTTAACCAAAAATGAGCTTCCTCGCTGAGCAAAATATTAGTGTTAATAACGAATGGGACCCTATTCTGTAAGTCTCATCGAGCAGTTGGGTGTGGAGTACGGGGATACCGGTCAGCATAGCACGATGGAAACAAAACCAACTCGCTCTGTGGTTTGCTGACAGTTGAGTCACTAGCGTTTCAGCGGTCGATTCAGTAGAGTTGCTTGATAAAAAAATTGTATCACCTGTGACTTATCTAATACCAAAAGAGACCTATCGAGCAAAGTGACACTCAACTAGACTTATGTAATAGAACGCATGTCGAATGCCTGTTTGTTCGACTAGTTTATTTTGGTATTATGGAGGTCGACACGATTTGTTGGGCGTGCATTAACCCGCTGTGCTGTCCATTCTTCCCGTAGCCGGCACTCGACAGAGACTGAGTCGAGCCGGGTCGCGCATAGAAATCAGACTGTGAAAAATTACTAAAGAAAGTTTTAACTAGTCGTTTCAAAGGCTGGAAAAACTAATTTACCCTTCATCCAGCGGAGACGTACGCGTCGTCTTCAGTTGTAATAGTAATTCTCAAACTGACGTCTGTGATAGTAAAACACTTCGTTTTCTCAGCAAATGATCTGAAAATGACAAAAATAGGACTTATCATATTGTTTGTAAAATCTGGATGGAAGAAGAAATTCAGTCGTTCAGTCTGGCTTGATGGTTTCATTTCCCCGATATGCAAGAAGGGACACCGATTCGAATGTAGTAACTATCGGGGCATAATACTTCTCAATTCCGCTCATAAGGTACTCTCCCGTATTCTGTTCAACAGATTGATACCATTAGCAGAATTCTTTGTCGGCGATTACCAGTGTGGTTTTCAAGAAGGAACATCGACTACCGATCAACTGTTCACCATATGTCCAATCCTTGACAAATTTCGGGAATACAACTTGCGGGCTGTTTGTGGATTATAAGGCAGCGTACGATCCAGTGAAAAGAAATGAATCATGGCAGATAATGCTCGAACACGGTTTTTAACGGTTTAAAATAGCTGATGAAATATCAGTTGCATTCGTGACGTTAGACGGATTGAAACAAAGCGATGCACTCACTCTCTAACCTATTGTTTAATATAGCACTTTAAAGGGCGATACGAAGAGCAGGCGTGCAAAGGAATGGAACCGTCATAACTAAATTGCACCTAGGCTTTGCGGTTGAAATCGACATTGTTGATGTTGATCGTAGAGCTATTATAGAGGTTTTTGCGCCTGCGAGAATCGGAACTGATCATAAACATTGCCAAAAGGAAGTACATGGTTGCTAGCAGAGGGCGTGGAAGGTTGAATGATGTTAGATCTGAGGTGGAAATAGATGGGGAACTATACGAGGTTGTCGACGAATTCACGAATTTTCTGGGTCCTGGTAAGATGCTACAAATAGGGCTTTCTACGCACTCCGTAGACAGCTAAAGTCATGCAGTTTGCGGACGCGTAAAAAATTAGCTATGTACAAAACATTAGTATTGCCGGTTGTACGAGGTGTATAAATATGATGGCATTGTAAAGCCGATCAGGTGCCGGCGGTTACAGTGGGCTGGACATATAGCGCGAATGCCAGAAGAAAGGTCAGCGAAAATAGTGTTCAGCAGAGAACCTGAGCGAGGTCGTTGGCTTTGAGGTAGACCACGCACTTGTTGGGTGTGTGCGATCGAGGAAGATGCACGCGCAGCAGGAGTGCAGGATGACAGGAGACTGACAGCCCAAAACCGAGAATCCTGGAAATCACTAATACATTCGACTAGTACCCGCTAATATGGATTGTCGGTCATTAAAGTAAAGTAACGTAAAGTAAGTACTACGAAAGTAATGCATGTTTTGACGTTCCAACCCTATTCTTGATAACTGTCATTAACGACGATGCCTGGAAGTGCAACCGATAAGTCGTGAGAGTGATATTACGAGAGGTTTACAACAGCCTCAACAGGGATAAGCTGCCACTACAACATGGAAGAATTTCCGCTGGTCTGACACGCTTAAGTCTCCCACTATTCCCTCTGAGACGTGTTCGAAAATGCGCATAGAATCTATTGAATCGGTGACCTGGACCGGACGATAATAGGTTACCGGATATGAAAGGTTTAATACCGGAGAAATTCCTATTGAAGTTTGATAATGCAGAATTTATTAAGGAAATGTGTCAAGATCTTAATGTGAATCTAGAAATTCATATATTTGTTCTGTTTTAGCCGCGATAGATATATTCAAATTAGCAAAAAAACGCGCAAAACGCGCCCAACAACTCTCCTATACAACAGCAGCAATCTCTTTCTGAAATGACTCACAACTTTGTATGGGGAGGGGGGGGGGGTATGTAGCGCCCCCACTCCGGGTGTCCGCATTTAATAGAGTGCGATTTTGGGTTTTTGTTCCAAAAGATATTGCACTTATAAATTTTGATAGATCCTTTTTTCATGAAATTGCTGAGTAAGGATAAGTAAGTTGTTACTAATTTGAGTAAGTTGTAAGAGTAAATATTATTCTTTAACATGTATATTGCGTAGTAAAGATCTAGTTGATAGGTTTTTGAACTATGCATAATTTTCTGTAATGCCATTTTATTAGATTCACATCAATAAAGTATTCTTGAATAAATTTCATCAATTTTTGTTAACTTTCTGTTACTCACGTTGTTGTATTTTGTGCAAAACGTCTAGATTTTTGAATGCCATATTGTTATAAAGTTACAAATAGTTGTTTAACTAACGTATATTGTTCAATAAACTTGTTATGAGCAACATGTCATAATTGTTCAATGCATTAATACTTCAAATTGTTGGGAAAATAGATCAGCATAAACTGACGTTACAGAAACGAAGCAATCAGCATGTGAGGAGCTGGAATTTTATCTTGTTTCCTGCATATAAAAAAATGGTGGCAAAACTTTCAGTAAATGTGAAATGTTTAAAATTTATCCGTCTGTTGGTAGTCGAGTAATTCGGGGTTCAAAATTGGGGTATTTTCTATAATCAAAGTTCTACAGTTCCTAAACAAGCAAACATCTATAAGAAGCTTATGACTGTACCGAAAACCAGGTCTCTGACAGGACGTCATAAGAGGCATAACAGATCCCTGACAGGACGTCATGCTTTCGTAGCAATGGGTTGTATTCTCAATCACCTCACCGGTCGACTGCTTGACTGAACAGCTCGATTTAACTGCTTGAATGGACTACTTGACTTAACTACTCGATTCGGCTTCTTGACACATTTGCTTGGCCTAAAATAAAAAAAAATAAGAAAACTTATCCAATTTAATTCTACTATGTGTATTTTATTCACGACAGGTACGTATTTCGCCTACGACTTGCAGGCTTCCTCAGTGTCTGTTTTCGAAGTTCGAAGTTCGAAAACAGACACTGAGGAAGCCTGCAAGTCGTAGGCGAAATACGTATCTGTCGTGAATAAAATACACATAGTAGAATTAAATTGGATAAGTTTTCTTATTTTTTTTTAATTTTAGGTTTCGTATTCTACTAAGACGCTCCAAAAACTTCAGACATTTGCTTGACTTACTACTCGACCCGACTGCTCGACTTAACTGCACGATTGGACTGCTCGACTGGACTTTTCGATTCGACTGCTCGACTGGACAGCATGATTCATCTACTCGACTCAACTGTTCGATTCGACGCACGACTCAACTGCTTGATTCCACTGCTCGACTGGACTACTCGAGTCAATTGCTCGACTCGACTGCTCTAATGAACTGCTTGACTCAACTATTCGATTGGACTATTCGAATCGGCTGCTCGACTCAACTGCTCAACTCGATTGCACGATTCAACTGCTCGACTCGACTGCTCAAATAAACTGCTCGACTCGACTGTTCGAATAAACTACTCGACACAACTTTTCGAATTGGGAATTGGCCCAAATGACGAAAAGTATGGATTCTTGATGTTGAACTATTGAAAAATTGAAAATAATGAACCTATGTTTTACCAAAATTCTCGCTTCGCGATTGGTTGTTGGTAATGACGTCATCAAATTGGAAATGCGTTTTCACGCATCGGCTTATAATTCAGTCAATTTTCAATAGATTTCCAAGATATTTACACCAATTTATCGGAAAATCGATTTGGAAAATATTGAAAATATAGAAAACTATTGATTTCAATGCGCGTCATTGAAAAATTGAATTATTTTCATATTCTTGTCTTCCCACGTCAGTGCTTTCCTAGCACGGAGGACAGAAATATATACGATATGAGCAACGGGTTAAGCTTTCTTATGATTGTATTTAATTTACGCCCTATAGACTCCGATCGAAAATTGTTGAGCCTCAGCTGTTGCTGCTTCCTCGGATAAGGCAACGAAGACATCCAAATTCACCAAGTGAGACGCCAACAAACCGAAGAATCCGTCGACTCATTCGCCAGTGAACGATATGGTTTTGGCTTCTATGCCTTTTACGGCGCATCGTCAGTTGGTCAGCGGCTTTCGTTGGGGACACATCGGCATGCAGCTAGCTTGCGACACATGAGGCAAAAAGCAAAGCCTTGGGTTTATACCGTCTTTAGACATTACCCTTCTTTATCGACAGATTTCGCAGCCGGCTGTTAGAGTACAAGAAAATTACGGAGCCAGTGCAACGATCCTACTAACTCTATCTAGCAAGCACCGCCTAGCCGAGATTCAAAAATACGACGACTGGGTTGTTAGACCAGCATCGTACCTCGAAGCTAACTGGGCGGTCACATCAGGCAGGCAGCTTTTTGAAAACTCGCGCGTACCGTCTACCGATTACCAGAGGAAAAGCACTATTCAACGTAGAAACAGATCATGAAAATTTATTTACTGTTTGGTTTAGTGGGACTTCGATTCGTTTTAACAAAATAGATTCAATCAATTCATGGTTATAACTCCAAAATCGGTTGAGGATTGAACGTATACAATGTTACTACTTTGATAAACGTTGCGTATGTAGGTTGTATACATGAAAAATTGTATTATTACATACATGGATACATCCTACTATCGCTACAAAGAGACTTACGTAGTCCTACGTCACCTATGCGGTCGTGTCTTGTGAACAACCGCTCTGATTTTTTCAAACGTTTTTGTATGATTAGCACAAAGTCACGAAAAAGGTTACAACAGAAACGCAATGGGCCTGTGTTGCCAGTTATAGCGATAAAACATTACGAACTGTGTTGCCAATTTAATAAAAAATTTTCCTTCGGAATGTTTGAAACAGTAACTGAACTGCCCTTAGAATCTAACGATCAAGTAAAAGCACAATAATACGACCATAAAAACTATTTGTTTCTGTTTTCCGGCTATGACTCTTTTATGTACAACATCTTAGATCTATATTATGCAATATAAGAACTCAAAGAACTAATACAAAGATTAAACATCTTCGCAAACACTGGCCAATGGAATGTATCCGCAGTTTTCTGAATTCTGAACGGACATTTATATTTTCCGGATCGTAAGATTCGGGCTCAACTAGTATAAAATAAATAAGATTTTTCCATCTTCGCTGAAGAAATAGAAGGTTACTGTCTTCAGCAAAATTTCTTGTAATAATATGCTCTTTGCAGTACACTTTGCAATCACACATTAAATTCTACAAGACGATAGAGCTTTCAATTTCAAGAAACTCTTCCAAAGGTTTGATACACCTAAAACCAAGTTTTCCCAGTCAAAACTCTAGTGCGCACGTTTTTTTGGTTTTGACCTATTGTGCGCGCGAGAAACCGTGTTACAATAAATTATCTTAGATGAAATCGTTATGAATTATTTTAAATTTTAATGTGTTGTATACGATTGCTCATAACTTTCAAATTAAATGTTCAATCAAAAACAAATCGATAGCGATCTATTAAGCTATAATTACCTTTCAAATGAGACTAATGGAGCATAAATCGGTTTGACCATCTCTGAGAAACAGGCGATAATTATTACCTTGTCAAAACCGGTTTTTTAAACATAACTTTCAAACTTCTTTTTGTTTTCAATAAAACTACCTGATTTGACGTTTGATCATTGATCATTTGATACTAAGATAGTTGAAATCGATTATGTGGTTCCGGAGAAATTCGTGTCACTTAATTTTGACATTTTTACTTATAACTTTCAAACGAAATGTCGGACCAGGAAACAATCCAATAGTGATATACTAGGCAATAATACCTTTCAAACATAAGTAATAGCGAACAAATCGGTTCAACCATCTCCGAGAAACAGGCGATCGAAAAGTTGCGTCACACACACACACACACACACACACACACACACACACACACACACACACACACACACACACACACACACACACACACACACACACACACACACACACACACACACACACACACACACACACACACACACACACACACACACACATACATTGCTCAGTTTATCGAACTCTGTCGAGTGGTATATGTGGCTCGGCTCGCCGGGCCTCGGATCAATTTCGTGTTTTTCGACCAATTCCTAAACCTGTGTTATAGTATAACAAAGGTAAAAACAAAAATTATCCATTTCTTAATTTTGTGACGTCGTGTTTCGATCAAAATTTTAGTAATAGGGGAGTGTCGTCGTGGTTGGGCCACGTTTTGGAATTCGCCCATAACTTTTGTTTCAAAAGGAATTTTGGAAATATAGATACATCATTGCAAAGGTCTAAGAATAAGGTATATTTCCGGAAAGTTTTGAACTGATTGTTCGAATAGTAAAAAAGTTATAGCCATTTACTTGAAGGCAAAAAATGTGGTCACAGTCGGGCCATGTTGTACAGGTTGGGCCATCGCAGAAAATCTAAGACATACGTATTGAAATTCTATATAGAGACATGAAAAGAATGAATTCCGTGAACCTCGGTTCATATAAGTACAAATACCCTATTTTTAATTGCATTTTTGCGAAATTTTGGCGATCTTGTAAAATCAATATTGCTACAATCGCCTTTTCCGAAGTGTACAACTACAATGAAAAAACAACAAAAATATAGGTTTTTATCATATTAATGTTGCTTTATTTCATCATATTTTACGTGACTGATATTCTCTAGCGATTATTGCGCTTCTGCGCTTAAAATTATGGTGGCCCAACCATGACTACTCAAGTGGCCCGACCCTTACAAATAGCGCTTTTCTAGTATTTCACCTTAGCCTTAGCCTTAACCTTACTGAAGGGGATTTTTCTATAGTCTTCGTGTGCAGCACAACACACTTCATACATTTTCAAAATTTATCTCGATAATTGTATTTCATGGATCATTTCTTGAAGAAAAGTTCATTGCGCCTGGAAAACTTTTTTTGTAAGATTTAATCACTGAATTCAATACGGGTGTTTTGAATACACGATTGAAACTCACAATATTGTGAAAAGTTAGCTATCACAGTATGAAGTTTTACAATGGTTGTTATCATGAGTCACTAAAACTGTAAAATCGTGATGGCCCGACCATAACAGTGGCCCGACGATAACGGCAATATCCTTATAAAACTAATAAGGTGCTAGATCCTTACGAGAGAGTTGCGATTTATTGGTTCCAGTGTTTCGTAACATACCAACCAATTGCTGGTTGGTACACTTCGGTCCGTAATATATCGCCCAACTTCCAGTTTACTCTTTCGCGGCCAAACCTTCGCATGGAAAACTTTTGCACGGTTTATTTATTAAAACCACAAAAGAGTCTGCATGCGTCTTACTAACAACCGCCAATGCGGAAGCAGTATTAGGCTAATCCAAAAGTTCCCTGCCTTCGAGCCGTAATGCCGTAACCGAAGAAGGCGTAACTGTAGCATGTTGTGGCCTACACCAACCCTAATAAATGCTTCCGGTTTGCAAATATTTCGTTTGAAAATCACCCAGCAAAGCCACCTTCCGGCGGCAGTTACTGCAGCGAGTTTGTCTGTTGTATCTTACGAGCTCGACTAACGAGTGAGTGGTGCGGCCTTAGTTGCCTGCCTGCCTGCCGGTTCCGCAGTAAATAAGATCGAAAGCATGCAATCCTTTAACGCCTTGCGGAGAATTCCCTTTAAGCGCGATACGGTTCCATTCTTTGGCTGCCTTCCGACCGAGGCAACGACCGGCGCGGCGGACGAGGACGATCCGTACTGATTTATGACGGCTTGTTAGTTTCTTGCCTCTATCGTTATACACATCCCGGATCCTGCCTGTGCCTGCCGGTGGATCACACACACACATACTGACGAACGGCACACCGGAGAGCACTGCGTCTCAGGGACTCTAAGGCTGCCGTTTCTTAGAGCTAAAGAATTGCATACACTTTGGCATCCCGGTGAAATAGTTGTGGATCCCCACCAGTCACGCACCCGACATTATTTTACTCGACTCTCTACCAATCGGCGGCCAGCAGCTTCGCATACATTGGAACATAAATCTCGCCTGACTGAGCCAGCTTGAGTCTTGGATACGAAATGACTCGCCATTTTGCTTCGCCTCACGGGAGAAGAGGCGGTCCCGATACAGGAAAAGTTTCTCTTCTTATTTTAAAACTTCACACCAGCCAGCCAGCCAGCCAGCCAGCAGCAGCATCGTTGCTGTCGTCGTCCTCATCCTCTTCACTCGCTAAACGGCTAGAAGAAACATGCCACTTTTATCATTGCTTCACTAGTGATAAATTTAAGTACCACCTTTAAGTTTGAGTTTAATTTATCACTTCGGTGAAAGGTGCCGCCTCGGTCGGTGATATGGGGAATGTGCTGATGGTCGACTTTTGGGTGTTGGTACGAAAAAGTTTTGCATATCAAACGAAGCAAGGCACACTACCGACTGGGATGCACACTTGCTGCTGGCTCCTGGCTGGAAATCGAGTAAATGTTTTGCAGGCAAGTTTAACTTTAATTTATTCAATTCTCTGGTGAATGTCAAAGCCGGTAGTAAAGAGTAACTTCGGGACACGGTGCGAAAATATTCTCCTGGCGGCAAGATCTGCGGGGGAGTGATTAGAGAAATTAAACAGCATTTTGAGCAAAGTTCATTGAAAGTTTGATGTAGAGTTTTCCAGTGAGTGCTCTGTCTGAACGTCGACGACGAGGACAAGGACGAGGACGAGGACGATGGTTGATTGCAAAAGTTTTGCGTGCTGCCTGACTAATTTGGCATAATTATTGCTACGGTCTCGGCGATTCCGGAGTTGCGCAAAATGATAAATTGTACCCAGCAATTGTAATTATTACTGGGATTAATTAAAGGCCTTATTATTTTCGATTAGAAGTAAATTGTTATTGAAATTTAAGCACCCTTGTATAGAAACTTTTTGCTAATTTATGTGCATGAATAATCGACATGCGGTGCATGAGGCCGTCTGCCTGGAACCAGCTTTTCCGCTCGAATCAAACTTCGACAGAACGTCATTCAACGTTGCGAAACACAGCTAAAAGTTTCTCAGTTTAATTTTAATGACTTTCCTAACCAGAGCGTACTCTTCCTCTCGTCCTTTTCCTGTCTCGCTCCCCGTCCTGTTCCCTGTGCCTCGTCCTGGGCACGAAGGCATTAAGTGAGTCGAAAAGTTTCTACTTCCTGCGGCTTCTAGGTTGTCATTGTGGTTACTTCAACAGAAAGTAGAAAAAAATCTAACTTTTGCTTCCTTCTTCGTCTCCTCGCGTGCGTGCAGTGCAGCATGATTTGAAGGAACAGACGTAAGCCAAATGGTACGGAGCTTACAGCTTACAGTCTAGCAAGGCGTTTGAACGGAATCATACTTTTTGCAACTTCCGACCGACAAATAGGACCCGGAATCGGGTGTTGCTAGCCAGGCGGCGGACGAGAAGTTGGTTAGTGGAGTGAAAAGGTTATCTTAATTAATTATGATTCGGTTCAGTGGTGTTTTTGCGGCGATGGGCATGGGGGCAGGCAACAACTAGACGAGTTGTAAGTTGAAATTCTGTTTTATCTACATCCAACAAGTGTTACTGCATTTTGAGTGACCGGAAAAATTGACCTTTGATGTGGGAGAAAGTCAATGTTTTTTGCTCGGTCATACATTATTCAATACGAGCATCGTGGCCAAAGATCAAACCGGCAGATAATGTCAATCTCAGTTCTTGGTACACGATAACCATTTTCCGGTCACAGCTAGACTGAAGTTTTGATGAGGAAAAATGAGGTGCTAATAGCAATGGAAAAGGTAAAATATTTATACAGTACAATATTTATTTAACAGTATGGTGTATTTGTTCAATTTCACCTGAGATGGAGTAACATTTATTTTAGGATTTCATAAAACAATGACTTTCATTAGCATTTCAAACTAGAGATTATTCACGGTAAATCTGAATTTTTATTAGGAACTAGCTGACCCGACAAACTTCGTATTGCCACAAAAAACTGTGTTCCATAAATATCGGATGATCTTTGTCACAATCTCGAGTTTTGCGAGTTTCTGAGGAGTTCAACCTTAGATGATTCATTTTGGCAGTTACCTAACTATGAAAGCATCCCAGGTAATCAATAAGCATCACCAATGCTATTCAAATGCAAGCCAATAAGCATTTAAGTCGCCTTAAATGCTACTTAGATGCTATTACGAGAGTTCTTATCCTCCTACCACAGGGGTGAGAGGTCTCTAACCATCATAAAATAAATTCAAGACTCCAAAATCCCCAACATGCCAAATTTGATCCCATTTGCTTGATTAGTTCTCGAGTTAGGAGAGCTCCCCCTCTTAAAAGGGGGAGGGGTCATAATTCACCATACAAAAAATTCTGTCTTCTTAAACCCCCACATGCCAAATTTGGTTCTATTTGCTTGATTAGTTCTCAAGTTATGAGGAAATTTGAATTTCATTTAAATGGGAGGCCCCTCTCTCCTCAACAGAAGAGGGGTTATAATTCATCAAAAAAATTCTTGCCTCCGAAAACCACCACATGCTAAATTTGGTTCAAATTGCTTGATTAGTTCTGGAGTTATGAAGAAATTTGTACTTCATTTATATGGGAGTCCCCCCTCTTAGTGGGGGGAGGGGTCTCTTACCATCATAAGAACCTTCCTCGGCCCCAAAAACCCCTATATGCAAATTTTCACTCCGATCGGTTAAGTAGTTTTCGATTCTATAAGGAACATACGGGCAGACAGACAGAAATCCATTTTTATAGGTATAGACTAGCTGACCCGATAAACTTCGTATTGCCACAAATTAACCTGTGTTGTACATAAATCATGAATCTCGGATGATCTTTGTCACAATCTCGAGTTTTGCAAGTTTCTGAGGAGTTCAACCTTAGATGATTCATTTTGGCAGTTACGTAACTATGAAGGCATCCCAGATAACCAATAAGCATCACTAACGCTATTCAAATGTAGGCCTATTTTGGCAAAATATACAGCTACTTTACTGATAACCTTCTTATAGTGCTGACAATGCTAATTTACAGCTAATTACCGACACGAAGAATTTGAATACAATTTTGGATGCCAATTTACAACACCTATGCAGTCAAAAAACTAATATACAACAACGTGCAGTATAAAATGCCAGATACGCTGATTTGCTGCTTATGTTAATGCTTATTAGTTACCAGGAATGGGTAGTTTAATATACAAATTTGCAATTTTTCCTCACAGTAAAGTAGAAAACAACTCCCCTGTCCCCTCATTGCATAGCCAGAAAGCAGATAGTAATATTCGCCAAGATTGTACAACATTTCGCCGAATATCATTTTGTGAAAAACCTTAAGCGGAATGTACCATTTCACGGAAAACTTTTTTGTGGAAAGTACCATTTCGCGATCCTCTCCTTACTTGCTGTCGCTCGTTCCAGGAAACCCAGGTAGACCTAGGAAAACAAATAAACCTAGACAGTAGTGATTTCTGCGGGGAGTTGCCTTCCCCCCTCCTAAAAAGGTAAGGGGTCCCAATTCATCATAGGTAAAATGGTTGCCTCCAAAAACACCCACATGCCGAATATAGTTCCATTTGCTTGATTAGTTCTCGAATTATGAGGAAATTTGTATTTCATTTGTGTAAAAGCCCCCCGTCTTAAAGTGGGGAGGGGTCCTAATTCACCATAGAAAATATTTTTGTCTCCAAAAACCTCCACATGCCAAATTTGGTTCTATTTGCTTGATTAGTTCTCGAGTTATGAGGAAATTTGTATTTCATTTGTATAGGAGCCTTCCCCTCCTAAAGTGGGGAGGGGTCCTAATTCATCATAGAAAAAATTCTTGCCTCCAAAAACACCTACATCCCAATTTGGTTCCGTTTGCTTGATTAGTTCTCGAGTTATGAGGAAATTTGTATTTCGTTTGTATAGGAGCCCCCCTTTTAAAGCGGGGAGTGGTCCTAATTCACCATAGAAAATATTCTTGCCCTCGAAAACTTTCACATGCCAAATTTTGTTCCATTTGCTTGATTAGTTCTCGAGTTATGAGGAAATTTGCATTTCATTTGTATGGAAGCCCTCCCTCTTGAAGAGGAGAGGAGTCATAATTTCCCTTCTAAAGAGGGGAGGGGTCCCAAGTTACCATAGAATAAATTCTTGTCACCAAAAACACCCACATGCCAAATTTTGTTCTATTTGCTTGATTTGTTCTCGAATTATGCAGAAATATGTGTTTCATTTGTATGGGAGCCCCCCCTCTTAGTGGGGGGAGGGGTCTCTAACCATCACTAAAACCTTTCCTGGCCCCAAAAACCTCTACATGCAAATTTTCACGCCGATCGGTTCAGTAGTTTTCGATTCTATAAGGAACATACGGACAGACAGACAGAAATCCATTTTTATAGGTATAGATTTGTATGGGAGCTTCCCCTCTTAGTGGGGAGAGGGTTCTCTAACCATCATAAGAACTTTCCCTGGCACCAAAAACCCCTACATGCAAATTTTCACTCCGATCGGTTCAGTAGTTTTCGATTCTATAAGGAACATATGGACAGACAGTCAGAAATTTGTGTTTCATTTGTATGGCAGCCCCCCTTTCAGTGGGGGGAGGGGTATCTAACCATCATAAGAACTATCCCCGGGCCCAAAAGCTCCTACACGGACAGACAGACAGACAGAAATCCATTTTTATAGGTATAGATTAAAATTTCTTATGCGACTTCTAACAAAAATACTCGTAATAATTATTTTTCTAAATGCAGCCGTTTTCGAGTTATATATTTGAAGGAAAAGTTTAGTTTATTTAATTTTTTTATTTTGAATGCGCTCGTTTCATGTGTTGTTCGAGTTGCTTCTCTTTGCTCATAAAATTTCTAATAACTATATTCAATTTCCTGCAACTTGTCTGAGTGCATCTTATTGATTTAACCTTTTGCTTTTAAGTTACTAGCGCCTACGTTAAAGACTGTTGCTTTTTACCGCAACAGAAGTGAGTGTAACTCTAACTGATGATAGGTGAGAGTGCATTGTTTACATCAGCAGATCCACATCGATCGAGCGATAACCGGAAACGTAGCACCACAGACCCGGAGAACACCAGGATGGTAGTTAACCAAGCGTCATCCAACATTCCGATTCGGGAACCAATGACACGTTTTGGACTACACGCGTACAAAGTTCGGAAGGCACCGAACCGAAATGATAAACCAATCAAGGTGGCCAACACTCGCGCTGGGAAGCTGTACAGGAAGTGGCTTACAAAATCGTTCTACATTTTCATGAACGATGACACCAATGTCGACTCCAGATAAATGCTGTGACAACAATACCATAGATATCTGGAAAGCAATCGTAACGTTGTCATGATTGGTCATTTGACCGAATAATGCAGTTGCAAGCACATATCTGTGCCGGCTGCGGGGACAACGGGATACTTGGTAGCGGTCAGTTTTTGGGGTTTGGCGATGGATGCCCGTTATAAATAAAGTGTAGTAACTGTTTGGTCTCGATGCTTGGGAGGCGGGTGCGACTCTATGGTTTAATGCTTCTGTCGACTACCGCGAATGTCCAATGTCATGCTGCGCTCAATTTACTTTGCAGACCTATCTTGGAACAGTGAGTGGCATTTATACCCGGGGGATGGTAGATGAAATTTGTTTCATGTTACGAGCCCTGAGAAGTTGATAACCACTGATGGTTCGATATTTCTCTTTCTATTGGTTTATTTGTGGTTGTTTGTGTTGGAAAATTGATGAAGGGATAGACGGTGTTTGATGAAGCTGACGACGATCTCCATTTCTTCATTATTCTCTTTTTTATAACTCAAGTAATACAAAATGTCTAGGCAAAGCACATTTACAAATTCGATCTATCATTTTTCATCATTACCATCATTGTATCTAAAACATGACATCCTGGCTTTTGGCCAGGATTTGGCCTCAGAGTCAGTTCGTGGAGTCCGCGCAGGGTCGGAACCCCTCCGCCTGCGCGCATAGGAGTATCGGCTATGATGCTTGAGGCTCTACTTATGTTTTGGTCGGCGACATTGCCTGTCTCGTCAGATAGAACTAGCGTTTGTGGTCTCCCTGATACTCTGATGATGATAACACAAAAGGGGCTAGCATAGAGTTTTATACGCTATTAAGGGACCAGCTGAATAACCTGAAAAAAAAGAAGAGAGGAAATAACGTGCATAACCGTTCTTGAACCACATAAAACTGAAAAACCAATCACAGAATAGGTTTTTGAAATTTTATGTGAAAAGCTTCCTAAAATACTGTCCCCAGATCGCTTAGAAATATTGCCAATAATTTAACAACAAAATTTGTCACGATTTTCTGCTTTCGCAGGAAATATAAGTTCGAAGTAAGTGACGATCAATCTGAAGTGACAGCTTTTCGGGAAAATTTAAAAATGGTCATTTTTCCCTACTCGTTCGAAAAATTCATGTGACATGGAAACTTCAAGACCACAGCGACCAATATTTTGTTTTATTGTGGTAAGAGCAATTTATCCACGTGAAATTTCGCTAAAAAGCGAAAATTTTAAATAATGCTTTTTGATATGGATTTGGACTGTGTCTACGTGTTCGATAGGAGGAAACATGCTCATTTAAGACTTATTTTTAGAAAGAAAGCATTTCTCGCGTAATTTTCCAAAAGGTCTTAAGTGGTCGGTGTTAAATCAGACCGGGCCAAGTCGCAAAATTTAAAACATTGAATTAAAGACAGCAATCGATCATGAATTTTCTAAGCTACATTTTACTCTAATCAGATTACATAATTGTAGCAAACAGCCGGAGTTATGATATGATTTCGAACGATTAATAGCTATAAACCATAGAGAGCAGCAAACTTTGAATTCGTTTTTCTCGAAATCAGAGTTTTGTCATTTGGTTCGGTTTGACTTAACACCAAGTAACAACAAGATATTCTCTTGGCCTCTCCTGAGTTTATTACCAAGAATGCATCATTAGCCAACTAATGCTAAAGATTTCTTAATCTTACATTGAAATGCATTTACGTTATCGTAATAATCGGAAGAAAGGGATATTCAAGAGAATCTCTCAATTTTTCATTGGACGAAATTTATTTTCATAGGAGCTGGGTTTGTACAATCGTATTTCGAGAACTATTGATTGCTCCAAAAGTATATTCAGGAATGAGTTGTGGAAAATTGATTTCTAAACATAAAAAAAATTTGAAACGATGGTTCTACAATTGATGAAGGGACGGTAGGGGAAAGAAATGAAATTTTTTTCAAGGGAGGAAGGAGGGGAAAGAGTGGAAAGGAAGGGGGGGGTAATAAGTAGCAACGCTTAACTAGTTGTCGTTGTGACTCCTATCTTTTGTCCAATGCTGGAAGGTGCATGAGTCGAACCAAGCTATAATCTGAGATTATAACCGGATTCGAACCCACAAAACCCGCCAGGGCAGGTGGTTCGCTGGTACTTGTACCTTTGAACCATAGAGGCGCTGGGCAAAAGGAGACTTGAAAGCTCACTCATGAGCCGTAGGAAGAGGCACAATTTGTGTCTATAACCCAACCAGACGCGTCGCTATCTTGAGCTTCGGTTTGTTTTGTACAAAACAATTGCAGCGACACGTTCTAACAAGGACCAAGTTTGGAAGGCACCGAACCGGAATGACAAACAAACACAACAGGGTGACCAAAACTCGCGCAGCGGAGCTGTACAGAACGAGGCTCACATCACGTCAAACTTACGTGTTTATTTTAAATTCAGATTCAGAGGTTCGCTTCTGCAGCTAGCTTTTTACCTTTGTTATACTATAACAAAGGTTTAGGAATTGGTCGAAAAACACGAAATTGATCCGAGGCCCGGAGGGCCGAGCCACATATACCAATCGACAAGGTTCGACGAACTGAGCAATGTCTGTGTGTGTGTGTGTGTATGTGTGTATGTATGTGCGGGGCGCAACTTTTCTATCGCCTGTTTCTCTGAGATGGCTGAACCGATTTGTTCGCTATTACTTTTGTTTGAAAGGTATTATTGCCTAGTATATCACTATTGTATTGTTTCGAGGTCCGACATTTCGTTTAAAAGTTATAAGTAAAAAAGTGAAAATTACGTGACACGATTTTCTCCGGAACCAAATGATTGATTTCAACGATCTTGGTATCGAATGAAAGCTCTTGTTAACACTAAATTTTTCGGATAAATTTTATTGAAAACAAATAAGTAGTTTAAAAGTTATGCTTAAAAAACCTGTTTTGACAAGGTAATAATTATCGCCTGTTTCTTAGAGATGACTTAACCGATTTAGGCGTTATTAGTCTCATTCGATAGGTAACATAACCTAATAGATCACTATTGATTTGTTGTTTGATTGGACGTTTAATTTGAAAGTTATGAGCAATTGAATACAACTCATTAAAATTTACTATAATTTATAACGATTTCATCTAAGATGATTTATCTAGTTTGAATTATTTTGGCATCAAATTAGAGATTTTAATGCTGCAAATATATCTGCAAAATTTCAGAAGAATCGGTTTTGTCGATCAAAAGATATTAACCCTCCAACACTCGCGCCAACTTTTGTAATATGGTTACTCGCGCGCAATGGCCCAAAACCAAAAAGACATGCGCGCTAGAATTTTGACTGGGAAAACTTGGTTTTAGGTTTATGGAACCTTCGGAAAAATTTCTTGAAATTGAAAGTTCTATCATCTGGCGCAATTTAAATTTTGATTAATCCCCCTAAAAGTGAAATAAAAAAAAATATTTTTCTTCAGTTTCAATATAACACATTGATGTGTTCTGCAAAGTTTTAGAACATATTATTACAAGAAATTTTGTTGAATACAGTAACCTTCTATCTATTCAGCGAAGATAGAAAAATCTTGTTCATTGTATATGAATTTGTAAAATCAGTTTTTTCTCTTTCAGCTCTTTTTGTAATTGTTGTATGACTTTTTCATGTATTACAAAATTGTATAAATAGTAAAAATACACAACTTTGATGAATATAGAGTATCTCTATGTTTGTTTGTTTAGGTACTGTAGAACTTTGATTAAAAAAATGCCTTGATTTTGACCCCGAATGACTCGACTACCAACAGATACATTTACATCGTTTATTTGCTGATAGTTTTGCTGCATACAGATACCATTTTTCCATATGAAGAAACGAGAGAAAATTCCAGGGCCAATCGCGGTACACCTTACATGCCGATTGCCTCGTTTCTGTGATGTCAGTTTATGCTGATCTATTTTCTCAACAATTTAAAGTATTAATGCATTGAATAATTATGACGTTTTGCTCATAACAAGTTAATTGAAGAATATACATTAGTTGAACAGCGATTTGTAACTTTATAACAATATGGCATTCAAAGAATAATATGTTAAAGAATAATATGTTAAAGAATAATATGTTAAAGAATAATATTTCCTCTTACAACTTGCTTTTACTTGCACTTACTCAAATTAGTAACAACCAACTTGCCCTTACTCAGTAATTTCATGAAAAAAAGGATCTATCAAAATTTATAGGTGCTGCTATTTTGTTCAAATTTTGTAAACTTATTCAATTTTCAAAAACTTTATGAAAACCTACGCACTATGCAACGTTAACCAATGAATGAATTATGTTCCGAAGACGTGTTGATTTCTATCTCAAAGAGCAAGTAAAACCGTATAACAAAGGTTCCTTTCACCACTAGGTGGATTAAATCGGGTTTTTAGAACTTCTTTAGGTATGGAATTTCTCTATTGCAGTCAGTTTTAATTTTTTTTCTCAGATAGGATTAAATGCCTAGTGTGAAAAATGTAACGTTGGATGAATAGAAAAAATAGTATTAGACATGCAACACATTGGCTGGGTCCAGCTGAGATTGCCGGAAAATCTATATAAGAGGCAGGGCTTCGACCGATCCTTTTTTTCTACCGCAGTCACACCAACGCGCATTCAAGTTCACACCGTCCGTTTAGAGGTGGAATACGAACGCTATGCATAACACAACTGGCGGTTTGCTCAGTCCAACGCCGATTGCACGCAGCACTATGATCGCGTTCTAAAACTTTTTGACATTTTCGTTTCGATCAAGTTGCCTTTACCGTTTGGAGCAGCGAATGACTGCAAAACAGTCAAATGACTGGCAATCACCACGCTAACGAAAAGCAACCGCACAATCCTATGATTCAATACTACAAAAAAAACAACCACTACATGTGCATGGAAGAAGTCGGTAGGACTCCGTCCAATACAAACGAATATTTTGCTTGCGTCGGACCGACGTCCGGGTGACAAACTATTACCACAGATAAACAGACATAACACTCGTTTTTCATTCATCGTACCGATAAAACCGTCATTTCAAATTTGGGCTTAGTTGGGAATGTCTCCGTTTTGGTCAAAGTGGCGCTTTTTGACGAAAGAAGGGGAATTCCCCATAAAAAATACTTGCTACTTCGAGGGACACCCATATTGCTATTTGATATTTGGGAATGTCGATCATAGATGGTGCTAGTGTTCAGGCTAAATGTGAGGTACGATAATTTTTGTTGATTTTTCTTCCAAGAGTTATGTCTGTTTGTCTGTGCTATTACTGTGAGCAGCCGATTTGGAGACAAAAAGAGAAACGAAAAAATACGTCACCGTATGCTTCCAGTCAGTTTGCAGTTTATATTCTCAAAGCGCAAAGCAAAACGGGAGATCGACTGTTGGCTTTTGCAGAGATGCCGCATGAATTGTAAGACGGCAGCAGCGCAAGCGGCAGCTTGACTGAATTCAAAAAAACAGTCAAATGATCGTTCAAAAAGCGGAGTTTGAATGCGGAAAGTTCGCGTTCACGGCAGTCACATTCAACTTGCGATCCCTTTTCAAGCCCTGATAAGAGGCTTATGTCTGTACCGAAAACCAGGTCTCTGACAGGATGTCATAAGAGGCTTATCGGTAACTAAAAACAGATGCCTGACAGGACGTCATGCTTTCGTAGCAATGGGTTGTATTCTCAGTCACCTAACTGGTCGACTGCTAGACTGCTCGATTGCTCACTCAACTGGTTGACTAGACTGCTCGACTGGACTGGTCGATTAGACTGGTCGACTCGTCTGCTTGACTGAACAGCTCGATTTAACTGCTCGAGTGGACTACGCGACTTAACTACTCGATTTGACTGCTTGGCTTACTACTCGATCCGACTGCTCGATTTAACTGCACGATTGAACTGCTCGACTGGACTGCTTGACTGGACAGCATGATTTGTCTGCTCAACTAGACTGCTCGACTCAACAGTTCGATTCGACGCTCGACTCAACTGCTAGATTCAACTGCTTGATACCACTGCTCGTCTGGACTACTCGACTCAACTGCTCGACTCGACTACTTGATAGAACTGCTTGACTCAACTACTCGATTAGACTATTCGAATCGGCTGCTCGATTCAACTGCTCAACCCGGTTGCTCGACTAAACTGCTCGACTAGACTACTCGATTTGATTACTGGACTCAATTAACATCTTGATTCAACAGCTCGACTAGACTGCTCGACATAGCCACTCAACCCAACTGCTCGACTCAACTGCTTGAGTTAGCTGTTTGATTCGACAGCTCGACTTAACTGCTCGATTCAACTGGTCGACTGGACTACTCGACTGAACTGCTCGACTCGACTGCTCGGTTCAACTGCCCAACTTGACTGCTTGACTCAACTAGTCGGTTGGACTGCTTGACTGAACAGCTTGATTTAACTGCTCGATTTGATTGCTCGACTCAATTGCTTGATTCAACTGTGCGACTGGACTACTCGACTTAACTGCTCGACTGGACTACTCGACTCAACTGCTCGAATAAGCCCTTCGACTGAACTACTCGAATCAACCACTCGACTCGACTGCTCGAATGTACTTCTCTACTCGACTGCACGAATGAAATGCTCGACTCAACTGTTCGACTTAACCGCTTGACCTAACTGCTTGACTAAACAAGTCGATTCGACTGCTCGACTCAAGTGCTCGACTAGACTACTCGATTCAACTGCTCTACTGGATTACTGGACTTAACTGCTCGATTAAAATGCTCGACTTGGCTGCTCGACTCGACCACTCGATTCAACTGTTCGACTCGACTGCTCGACTCAACATTAAGCTACGTACCTGAAGTGTTATCACTTCTTTTGGCCTGTCACCATATGTAGTTCGTACTACATCAGTTCTTCAGTAAATTTCATTAACTCATTATTTTATTAATCACTCACTTTAATTATGGAACACTTCATACTTAGCGTGAATCCTGTATCTTACTTAAAGCGAACTCCTTAATTTGTATCACTTACTTGAACTCCCTATCCTACTTAAACCGAACTCTAACGTGAATCACTTATTTTTTTATAACTACTCTAAACCATTCGACTAGACTACTCGATTCAACTGCACGACCGGACTACTCGATTTAACTGCTCGATTAAACTGCTCGACTGAACTGCTCGACTTGACTGCTCGGCTCGATCACTCGATTCAACTGCTCGACTCGACTGCTCGACTCAACTGCTTGACTGGACTGCTTAACTGAACAGCTTGATTTAACTGCTCGGTTTGACTTCTCGATTTGACTGTTAGACTCAACTGTTCGACTCGACTGCTCGACCCAATTGCTTGACTCGGCTTGATTCGACTGCTCGACTCGCCTGCTCAACTCAATTGCTTGTCGCGATATCATATGGTCGGTGTTAAATCAGACTGGACTAAGTCACAAAATTTAAAAAAATGAGTTAATGATAGCAAACGTTCAAGAATTTTCTAAGCAACATTTTACTCTAATCAGACTACCGTGATCCGGGGCGAGATTGTGCCAAAAAAGCATGTTTTTGTTCTTTAGCTCAATGTACACGCAATTTAGGAACTAAGTTGATTTCAAACCTGTCAAATTATACTAAATTGTTCAATTAACAACTACCGTAGAGATGGTTTAGTTACAATGAAACCTTATTTTACTGGAAGTGCATGAACTTTGGCACAATCTCACCCTTTCTAGGGGGTGACATTGTGCCAAAAAGATAAAGTTAGGCTAAAAATCTAAACAGTGAACATTAGCATGTTTATAAATAATACACATAAATATCAGTATAAAGTAGTTCATATGGGGCTGTCCATGAACTAAGTGGACTAGGGATCGGCCAAAAACAACGCATCATACATAAAGTATGAACGAAAATAACCCGGGGAGGTCTGAAATAACTAAAAATGAGTTCGTACTCAATGGACAGCCTTTATATAGCCAGTAGCGTTTCGAGGGTTAACAAAGGGGAGATATATGAAGGGGTGTATCCCAAGGGGGCATACCTATTTGATCATTTAACAACAGTAACCATTACTTCGTTCGAGAACCCGCAGCCGCAGAACATCCCACGCCCCTCCTCCTCCTTAAAACTTGCAGTTTATACACGGTATAAAATATTCGTCTTATATTAGAGTGTTTATTCAAAGTATCTGGAATTTCCAGAGAAAAAGTAAAAATTAGTTTAAATTATTCAGCAGACATATGATGCTGTTTGCTCCAAAATGGATGATGCAATCTAATCTGTCAAAATATTGTGCTCAATAGTAAGGAATGTGAGTGTACTGGTGTATACTGACGTATTTTTGTTGTGTATGTGAAATCCACAAATAGGATCGATCATTATGGCTTGGCACAATCTCACCCCCATGAAGCTCGAAAAGTACAAAGTTTCGAAAATCTCACCCCGAATCTCACCCCCGTGGCACAATCTCACCCCGGATGGCGGTACATAAATGTTGCTTTTGTTCTACTTAACCGAGGGGCCACTACCTGGACAGAGAGAGAGGAGGCATCTACGAACTTAAAAAAAACTTCATTGCAGTAGTAGTATTTTGGCCTCAAAATCAAATGCAGCTCGCCACAAAAAGGATCCAAATTTTTACTTTCGTGAATTTTAAATTAAATGTGCACAAAATTCAAAAGGAAAAGAAAAAGGTTTTATAAAAAAATTTGACATTATCGGTAATCAACTTGAAGTCATGGTGGAAGTACTTCCGTGTTTGTCTTCTTTTATAGACCCTCATCACCGTTGAACAAAGAATCCGCTCTAATTTCGCATCTCGCTTCCGTCGTCGCGTCGTCGTCGTCGGCTGTGTTATCCGTTCGGTAGAATCAATTTCTTCGGCAATTTCTTTTCTCTGCCGCTCATCGACATCGATATGGTCCATTAGGCACCGCGAATAGCACGACCTCGACGTGATAAATTTCCCATTCTACTGTTGCTACCTACTAGGACTAGCTATTGCCTTCATCGGTGGCAAATCGCACCCGATTGAGCGTCAAATTGAAAATTGATCTACCGGTAGGTAATCGTGCTCGTCAGGCTCACTGCAGTCAGTCAGGGACGACGCTCAGATTGTCAATCCGCATCCGCCACCGATTACCGACGGAACACAGGCATTTAGCGGAAAGCAAAATCCTCGCTCGGCACAGTTTAAGGGTATTAAAGTTATCAAAAAATATATGTTTAATACCCAGCCAGCCAGCCAACCGCCCGCAGCAGCAGCAATGCTCATGACGGATGGCTGCCGTTCCACTCGAGGCGTTATGGCGAGCGCGTTGATAAAATGCCAGGTGAAAAATTACGCTTTTGTGTGCTTTATCTCGAACGAGCTTCGTTTGCACACCTCTGTTTTTGAATTACTGTTATTACGTTTATACCATCATCCATGCGTCGTCGTCGGTGAGGAGGTGTTTGTTTCTTTGTTTCTTTTTTCACGCATTTTTATTTTCCATATATTAGCATTGCGACAGCAGAGGTGCAAATGAAATATTTGGTTTCCGAGTGCCAACTGACTCTGATTCGGTAGCATCATTCAATGGGGATTTTCTCCGGGGGGGTTCTCACTAGCATAATTGTTTCACATTGTTTTTAAATAACATTGACAACGTGTTTGGTGTTGCATTCTGCTCTTAATATATAAAACATTTCATTCTATCACAACGGATTTACTGATAGTCCATCCCTACCGAAGATCCTAGTAAAGGACGACTACCGTGCTAGACTGTACATCATTCATCAATAGAAGGATTATCACCACGTAAACGGCTGGTAGATTAAAACTGAAAGGTTTTCACATGATGGCTCTATCAATGCAATGCTTGGTAATGATTTATATGCTCCAGTAGGTTGTTAATAAATTGCATTCAATTAAATTCCTTTTGGATATTGCTGATCCTGCAAAAACATGGATACGTATATTACGCATCGGCACTCGGCTTAACGTAGATAACCAATATTGTCATCGACAGAAAGCTCTACTATAGTCGATCCACAGTTGCAGGCATAAGCACTAAAAATGGGCTGAGACGGGTGCGGGCCGGCTTGCCTCAATCGCAAAGGGTCAATAAGTCTTGAACTTGTTTGTAGGATTTTAACGATACCCGTCTTTAAATTGTTGGCAGTCAGATTTTGTTCTCGACCAGCACTATCAAGCTGTCTGTCATTTCACCTCACTCGTTTGCTTGAGATCTAAATGTTTAATTAACTGTAGACAGCGAATTGAAGCGAGTTTAATATTAATAAATAAACTGAAGCTTTGTTTGGACGCAGTTGATGGAATTAATTATGAGTGAGCACAGTGTCAAGTAACGAACGGGGGTAGAGCAAATGACATTGCTGGATGAGTTAACTCAGTGGGAAACGCGTTCAGACAGATGCTTTAGACATTCGTTTCAAGAAACCTTAAAAGTACCGGCAAATCTCTTATCTAAATTTAAATATTTAACACCTAAGCTGGAGTCAAAGTTATTCTTGTTAACAAGTTAATTTTTGAAGGCAAAAACGGTTTCGTTAGTAGGTCAAACTACATCAGGCTAGTCACGAATAGAAGATTCTAAAAATTACTTTTAGCATAGAAATGTTACATTTTGTTTCAATCTACTGAACACCATCGTCGAACAGTCAACGTGCTACAGTTGTTCAGCATCGTTGCTGTCGACAAAGTGCTAATTAACTATGAAAGCAAAAACATGAACAAATAATTCTAATAGTTCGATTTCTCTTTTGTCCTAATTTCAGGTAAGAATACACACGAGAACTCTCCAACCAGTCAGGGGGAGACACGATTGAGCTAAATTGTATCATCACGAGAAACAGCAGAGTGGTAAATCCGTTATTTTTCTCTTCAAATGTGCTGGCGTAAATTAGTATGACAAATAGTAATCGTTGTGCATGCATCAAAACTTTAAAGTGAAGCAAATGGAGCGATAAATTTTCTGGCTCACAATAACCTAACTGCACCCGTTAACGCTCCCGTTAAAGTCTCTTGCCAGTGACACACAATTCAATGTTCAACAAATGTTATAGAAATAATCTTGAAACTTACCATACGTGTGGCGAAGCAATACAATATGGCGAATCAATCAAAATTGATCTTATTATGGTTGTTTATCAAACCGCAATAAATCAGTTGGTTTTATAGAGCAAACAGATTTATTACTGCTATTATGAAGAATATTAGAGTTTAACACCAAAATCATTTTTTATGCAAGGCCATATTGCCATATTCTAGTAATTTGTTTTAGCTCGCTAATAAAAATTCCTCAAAGCAAAGCGTTTTGCAGAAAGAAAGTTATTATTACTCGGTTTCGCTGTCACAGGAAGCAACTGAAATGATTTTGCTAGAAATTGAGATTGACTAGTTGAATATATTTGGTTTTTTACCTTTGTTATACAATATAACAAAGGTTTAGGAATTGGTCGAAAAACACGAAGTCGATCTGAGGCCCGGAGGGCCGTGTCACATATACCAATCGATCAGGTTCGACGAATGAGCAATATCTGTGTGTGTGTGTGTGTGTGTGTGTGTGTGTGTGTGTGTGTGTGTGTGTGTGTGTGTGTGTGTGTGTGTGTGTGTGTGTGTGTGTGTGTGTGTGTGTGTGTGTGTGTGTGTGTGTGTGTGTGTGTGTGTGTGTGTGTGTGTGTGTGTGTGTGTGTGTGTGTGTGTGTGTGTGTGTGTGTGTGTGTGTGTGTGTGTGTGTGTGTGTGTGTGTGTGTGTGTGTGTGTGTGTGTATGTGTGTATGTGTGTGCGCTTCAATTTTCAATCGCCTATTTCTCGGAGATGGCTGAACCGATTCGTCTGCTATAACTTGTATTTGAAAGGTATTTTTACCTAGTATATCACTATTAAATGGTTTCGAGGTCTGACTTTTAGTTTAAAAGTTATAAGCAAAAATGTGAAAATTACGTGACACGATTTTCTCCGGAACCACATAACCGATTTCATCGATCTTAGTACCAAATGAAAGCTCTTACTATTGCTAAACTTCACGCCGATTTTTATTGAAAACAAACAAGTGGTTTAAAAGTTATGCTTAAAAAACCAGTTTTGACAAGGTTCAAATGATCGCCTGTTTCTCAGAGATGGCCAAACTGATTTACGTGCTATTAGTTTCATTTGGCAGGTAATATAGCCGGATAGATCACTATTGAATGGTTTTTTGATTGGATGTTTAATTTGAAAGTTATGAGTAATTCAATACACTACACCAAAATTAACAATCATTTATAATGATTTTAACCAAGAAAAATAACCTAATTTCAATTATTTTAATATCAAACGAGAGGTTTTCACACTACGAATATATATGCAAAATTTCATAAGAATTGGTTTTACCGGTCAAAAGATATTAACCCTCGAACACTCGCGCCAACTTTTATAACACAGTTACTCGCGCGCACAATAGCCCAAAACCAAAGAAAACGTGCGCACTAGAGTTTTTACTAGGAAAACTTGGTTTTAAGTTTATCGAACCTTTGGAAGAGTTACTTGAAATTGAAAGCTCTATCGTCTGGTAGAATTTGAATTTTGATTAATCCCCCTAAAAGTGAAATAAAAAAATTATTTTCCTTCAGTTTCCATATAACACATTGATGTGTTCTGCAAAGTTTTAGAGCATATTAGTACAAGAAATTTTGCTGAAGACAGTAACCTTCTATCTCTTCAACGAAGAGATCTTATTTATTGTATATGAATTTGAAAAATCAGTTTTTCTATTTTAACTCTTTTTGTAATTGTTGTATGACTTTTTGATGTATTACAAAGTTGTATAAATAATAAAAATACACAACTTTGCTGAACATAGTATACCTCTATGTTTCCTTGTTTACGAACTGTAGAACTTTGATTATAAAAAGTACCCTGATTTTGACCCCGAATTGCTCGACTACCAACAGACGGATACATTTTAAACATTTTACATTTGCTGCACACAGACACCATTTTTCCATATGAAGAAACGAAAGAAAATTCCAGTTGGGGTCAATTGCGGTACACCTCACATGCTACTTGCTTCGTTTCTGTGATGTCGGTTTATGCTAATCTATTTTCCTAACAATTTAAAGTAATAATGCATTGAATAATTCTGACATTTTGCTCATAACAAGTTTATTGAAGAATATACGTTAGTATATACGTAATATACGATTTGTAACTATATAACAATATGGCATTCAAAAACCTACATATGGTGTACAAAATACAACAACGTGAGTAACCGAAGGTTCATAAAAATTGATGAAATTTATTCAAGAGAACTTTATTGTTGTGAATCAAATAGAATGGCGTTACAGGAAATTATGCATAGTTCAAAAACCTTTTAACTAGACCTTTACTACGCAATGTATATGTTAAACAATAATATTTCATCTTACAACTTACTTTTACTTGCACTTACCCTCATTAGTAACAACTTACTCAGCAATTTCATGAGAAAAGAAACTATCAAAATTTATAAGTGCTTCTATTTGTTTCAAATTTTGTAAACTTATTCAATTTCCAAAAATTTCATGTAAACCAAACGTGTCGATTTCTATCTCAAATTGCAAGTAAGACGGTATAACAAAGGTTCCTTTCACCACTAGGTGGATTAAATCAGGTTTTTTAAACCCGTTTTCGAAAATTGCAAAATTTCAATGGCGCCTGGATTTTATCCACCTATCATATCTATATGCACAATAAAATTTAATGCGCATATGCTGCGAACCAATGGAGATTGCTCAAAATTTATTAATTATTTTATGGGATATTCTATTACCGTTATCCGGGGATACTTGCAACACCGGGGTTACTTGCAACAGTTCTGCGCATCGCGCTTTTGACAGCTCTAACGCATTTATTTGTTAATATAACCATTTGTAGCCAATGGCGTTTAAAAGAAGGGACGTTTACCTATTGTTTAGTTACGTTTAAGTTAAGTTTATAAACTTAAATAAAATCAAGAACTGAAAACAAAAACTGAATATTTCACATTGAGAGTTGCAAATAGGGTTACGGATACGGACCCTCTTCGTTTATCCTGGACAGACAGTAATTATTTACAAATATCTATGCACGTATTCTCTGAGCCGTGTGCAAGAGCTACCCAACTACTATAAAAAAAATGGAAATAGTTTGAAACACAGCTCAAAATTTCAATTAGTTACTCTTCGTCATACTCAAACTTCTCTTCGTCATACTCAAAACTGGTAGAAAAATCAAGAGGACTTCTATTTTTTAAACAAATAGCGAGAAATGGTAATTTTCTAACATAATCTTTTCCTCGATAGCGAAGAGACAATCCAAAAATATCAATACCCGGTTAGTTTGACTGTAATTCGCATCAAAACTGGTTATCATGCTGGTTTCTTGTCCATATGTCCGAAAAGTAGACGAACCCATACAGCACCCCCATTTGGGAACCGCTGCCCTAGGTGATATATAATAGTGAATCTTATATATAAAAATGGATTTCTGTCTGTCTGTCTGTCTGTCGGGATGTTCCTTATAGAATCAAAAACTACTGAACCAATCGGCGTGAAAATTTGCATGTAGAGGTTTCTGGGGCCAGGAAAGGTTTTGGTGATGGTTAGAGACCCCTCCTCCCACTAAGAGGGGGGGCTCCCATACAAATGAAACACAAATTTCTGCATAACTCGAGAACTAAACAAGCAAATAGAACAAAATTTGGCATGTGGGTGTTTTTGGTAACAAGAAT
Source organism: Sabethes cyaneus (assembly GCF_943734655.1). Lineage (NCBI taxonomy): Eukaryota > Metazoa > Arthropoda > Insecta > Diptera > Culicidae > Sabethes > Sabethes cyaneus. The sequence continues at coordinate 36,885,672 of NC_071355.1, forward strand.
TTATTCTATGGTAAATTGAGATCCCTACCCTCTTTAGAAGGGGAATTATGACTCCTCTCCCGTTTCCAAATTTCCTCTTAACTCAAGAACTAATCAAGCAAATGGAACCAAATTTGGCATGTGAAGGTTTTCAAGGGCAAGAATTTTTTCTATGGTGAATTAGGACCCCTCCCCACTTTAAGAGGGGGGGCTCCTGTACAAATGAAAAACAAATTTCCTCATAACTCGAGAACTAATCAAGCAAATGGAACCAAATTTGGCATGTGAAGGTTTTCAAGGGCAAGATTTTTTTCTATGGTGGATTAGGACCCCTCCCCACTTTAAGAGGGGGGGGGGGCTCCTGTACAAATGAAAAGCAAATTTCCTCATAACTCGAGAACTAATCAAGCAAATGGAACCAAATTTGGCATGTAGGTGTTTTCAGAGGCAAGAAGCCTTGTCAGCAATATAAGAAGGTTATCAGTAAAGTAGCTGTATATTTTGCCAGAATAGCATTTAAGTAGCATTTAAGGCGACTTAAATGCTTATTGGCCTACATTTGAATAGCATTGGTGATGCTTATTGGTTACCTGGGATGGTTTCATAGTTACGTAACTGCCAAAATGAATCATCTAAGGTTGAACTCCTCAGAAACTTGCAAAACTCGAGATTGTGGCAAAGATCATCCGAGATTCATGATTTAAGTACAACACAGGTTAATTTGTGGCAATACGATGTTTGTCGGGTCAGCTAGTCTTATATATAAAAATGAATTTCTGTCTGTCTGTTCCTTATAGAATCGAAAACTACTGAACCAATCGGCGTAAAAATTTGCATGTAGAGGTTTTTGGGGCCATGGAAGGTTCTACTAAGAATGGGGGGGGGGCTCCAATACAAATGAAACACAAATTTCTGCATAATTCGAGAACTAATCAAGCAAATGGAATCATATTTGGCATGTGGGTGTTTTTGGTGACAAGAATTTTTTCTATAGTAAATTGCGACCCCTCCCCTCTTTAAAAGGGGAATTATGACTCTTCTCCCCTTTAGGAGGGGGGCCTTCCATACAAATTATATATAAATTTCCTCATAACTAGAGAACTAATCAAACAAATGGTTCCAAATTTGGCATATGGGGGGTTTTGGAGGCAGGAATTTTTTTTATGATGGTTTTAGTCGCCTCATCCCTATGGTAGGGGGATAAGAACTCTCATACAAATAAAACAGTAATTTTTGCGTAATTTAAAAACTAGTCGTACTCAAGAAATTTTAGACTCTTCTATAAAACATTAGTCAAAAACAAGATCACCAAAAACAATCAATTAGGTTAATTTATTTTTCTAGGTCTACTGACCTCTATTATTTTCTTTCAGTTGGGTCCGTACGAGCGACAACGAGTAAGGAGAGCATAAACTCTGCGAAATGGTACTTTTCACGAAAACATTTTCCGTGAAATGACACATCCCGCGTAAGGTTTTTCACGAAATGGTATTTCGCGAAACTCTATATTCCGCGTTATGGTCAACCGAGAAGTGGTGTTCCGCAGAACGGTATGCGGCGAAATCTATACCTATAAAAATAGATTTCTGTCTGTCTGTCCCTATGTTCCTTATAGAATCGAAAACTACTGAACCGATCGGCGTGAAAATTTGCATGTAGAGGTTTTTGGAGCTAGGGAAGGTTCTCTCGATGGCAAAAAACCCCTCCCACCACTAAGAGGGGGGCTCCTATACAAATCTATGCCTATAAAAATGGATTTCTGACTGCTCTATGGTCCTTATAGAATCGAAAACTACTGAACCGACCGGAGTGAACATTTTCATATAGGGGTTTTTGGGGCCATGGAAGGTTCTTATGATGGTTAGAGACCCCTCCCCCCACTAAGAGGGGGGGCTCCCATACAAATGAAACTCAAATTTCTGCATAACTCGAAAACTAATTAATCAAATGAAACCATATTTGGTATGTGGGGGTTTTGGAGGCAGGATTTTTTTATAATGGTTTGAGACCACTCACCCCTGTGGTATGAGGATAAGGACTCTCATACAAATAAAATACAGAAATTTTTGCGTATGTGGCATATTTTCTGCCATAGAACAAGCGGTAAGCTGTGAAAGTAAACTAGTAAAACTTTCTTGGACAAGAGACAGTAAATTGACGCAGCAAAAATTGTTTCATCTGTCAACGAAAATTCCTTTCCCGAAACATAACACAGGTTAATCCTACTGCTCAAAAGGTGCACCTGGATTGACAGCGATAAATCAATAATTTTAATCCCCGGTAAAACGGCAGGTACGCCGAAACATTTACACATTTAACGGGAAGGCATTCACATGAATAGCAATCTATTAGAAAGATTCTTCCGAAAAATTGATTATCGGATGGCCTCATCCGGCCTAGTCAAAAAAATATACAGAACAAGAAAGAAGAAAATGATGGCAATAATGAATAAAATAAGTAAAATGCGTTTATCTTTCACTAAATATATTTTTATTGATTTTTTTTCTTAGGACTTGTATAGTAATACCGTAAAAAGCAAAACCTTTGCACAATCTTAAATTGATTCTAGCGAAAACAAATCGTAGGACGCTTTTCGTTACCCCCCCGTTGAAATGGTTTCATCAAAAGCGACAAAAACGACGATCGTTAGTGGGTGAGTTGCAGCAATACGATGATGATGATGATGATGATGAAAAAACAACTAACGCAAAAGCGTTCATTTTAGTAGGTAGGCCAAGGAATGTCCAATCGAAATACCTTTCTCTGCTAGCGCGCCGAATGGAATTCCCCCCATCAAAATGAGAAATGGGTGACCTTTCCAAACTTTCCGTCCAGAGTGGGTTTAGATTCGATACAAACCAGAGTCACAGTTTGTTTTCCAGAGGTCTTTAAATTTTTTAACTAAATTAAGTAAAGAATTAGGGGAAGTGTCACTCTATTCCCGTGCTGGAAAGCACATGTCTTTCGCGTATGAAACTCAGCGAAATATTTGGCAGTAAAACAAAAAAATCCCACCCTGGCCATAACTCACCGGCCGGGACAACCATCATAGCGATGGCGATGATGATGATGATGAATACGGACAACAGCGAGGATGCTAGCATTTGAGGGATGAACGGAAGGATAGACAGTGAACCGTACGTCTCGTGTCTTTCATCAGTCACCGAAAGTTGGCAGCTGACTGAACGCGAACTGCCAACCAACCAGCCACCCAGCGTAGGTGTTACCATGCGAGATTGTTCATGTGAGACGTTCAGGGGCTTTAATATCAATGCCAATACAGTACATTTAACCCTCAAAGAGAGCAGAACAAACAGTAAAGCCATAACTATTGAGGATTAAACATTTTGCTTTATTTGGCCGACGACTGTCATCTCTTCTGCAAACGTGCGGATCCACATCACAGAACTCGCACTTCTCTTCCTTAACCGTAGCTATGTCTATGTTGCGGAACGTCGGATGGCTCGATTCATCTGCCTCTTTCGGTTGGCAAATGGGGATTGGTGACATCCGAGACGCGGAAATTAACTTTATGCTAATCGCAATACGGGGCCCCTCCACCGGAAGCGATGCAAAGCGAAAGATTGATTCTGCTGAAGACCGTCAGCCTTCAGCCACTTTAGCCAACCGAAATGATAATTATTTGTTGGCTAAAGAGAAAACACGATTGACGAAAAAATCAAACCCCACAGAATTTTTTTAATTGAACCTGAACTTAGCCAATCAATTTTTTCTCTCTATCTTCTCATTGCGCGCAATTGAGTAAGGGTGGGAAAAATCGATACACGGAGCGTACCAAAACTGAAGCGGGAAAATGTTCCCAAATTGATTTAGCACAGAAATGAAATTATCCGTTCTTTTACTATCGTTTTCCCCCAGACCGAAGAAGGTGCAAGTGCACGGCCGAATTTTCCACTCCAAGTAGGAAAAGGGATTCGATCGTCTTATTTTCTGTGTTTTTTTTTCTGGCAAGCGAGGGTTAGCAATGTTCATCAGGAGAACAGAACGAATTACACTCCAGGATCTGTAAGAATACCTTCGAGGGGTTGAGGAAAATTTCCCATTCGTGTAACAGACAGGGGACAACGGTTTTTTTTATTCTGATTTAAACCTGAAATAAAAACTTTACACGATGGAATAGACATGACATCTCATTAATTTCGCAGCTTTAGTCCTGAAATGTATAGATCTTGCGAGTAAAAATATGCTTACCCTACTTTGTTTTGAAATTTGGGAGCTTTGATTCACTGCGGACGAAATTAATTTGTTTTGATACCGACTGAGAGCACGAGGTCATTTATTATGGGCGTAAATTTGGCGAAGCTCCCGTGGAAAATTGCTCCCCATGTTTGCAAAGTGTTTTGACCACAATGCATACGACACTTGTGAATGTCACACAGCTAATAGAATGTGCCAAAATCCAATTATGACAACTAACCGATTAGTAGTTATATGTAACTACTGCAATATGCCCCTAATTAGGAGCCCCTGCTTTTCCATAATTTCTAACCCCGTCAAGCGCCTAGCGGGGCAAAAGTGCGATTCATGGACGAGGCAAAAATGAACAGTTTTAGGCACTTTTGATCTGACGGAGACTTCAGTACGCCAGCGGAAAATAAGAGAGGAGCAAATTGAAAACATTTCTGTCTGAAACTTATCGTAGATTGAAAATATTATGATTTTGTTATCTACTATTGTGCCAATTTCATGGATTCAAGCTTCGAACTTTTGTTCCGCGGTGTTCGCACTTTTGCCCCTCTAGCGATTCGATACTTGATCAGAAAAATGAAAAACTTATTTTGCAAAGCACTATTACTCTAAATGATTTATGGCAAGGCTGTGCGAGATTTCGGGAAATTTCGTGTTTAACGAAATTTAACGAAATCGTACGACATTTACCTAACATCCTATGGTAGATCGCCATTAAACTACAGTTGAAACTATGATAAATTTCGCCAGGTTTTGTTTGATTTCCGTAACGGCGAAATCTCGCACAGTCTTAATTTATAGTTGGATGTAGAGATATTGAGTTATCAATATAAAATATATTTTATTGCATTGTTGACAACTGCAAACGTCACACTTATGCCCCACTCAGTCATCGTTTCTACTTTCTGAGCTTACACATAGTTGATGTCTCGCTAGTACAAAGTATTCCGACATGAGTGATAATGATGTACATTGTTAATACTTTCTTTCTTTCTTTGCATCGTTCTTCTAATTTTCTCTCGACTCCTTCGATTGCCCATCTTTATCTCGGTTCTTCCTCTTTCTCTAGATTTTTCTTATCTTGGTCCATCCTCTTTCTGTAGATACTTCTTTTTCTTTCTCTCGACTCTTCTTCTTCCTATCGATTTAATTTATTTTCGGCTCCTCCACTTTCTCTTTGTCTGCCTTCTTTCTCTCATTTCTTGCTCTTTTTCTCGGTTTCCCGCTTTAGGTATATCCTCTTCCTCTTGAATAAAAAGAAAACTATTCCAATTAAATTCTACTATGTACATTTATTCGCGACAAATACGTATTTCGCCTACGACTTGTAGGCGTCATCAGTGTCTGGTTTCGAACAGTCGATGAAGCCTGCAAGTCGTAGGCGAAATACGTGTCTGTCGCGAATAAATATACATAGTAGAATCTAATTGGAATAGTTTTCTTTTTATTCAATTTCAGGTTTCGTATTCTACTAAGACGTTCCACAAACTTGAACCATTGTAAAGAATTGCAAGCAACTAGCTGACGCAAAGCAGCTAATGAAATGCTCAAAAACTATTCTCTGATGAACCAGTCGCTGATTTTGCTCGCTTTGAGAATTTCTGCGTCACATCATATGTACATAAATATCCCTTCAGCCCTGTTTCCGTGCAAGACAATAGTTGCGAACAAATTCTTGCAGTATGTGGATGCGATCTGACAAAAGGAAAGGATGACCGCTCACTTTTGTATGACATTTCACTTTCAGGACTTCAAATTGGACTACATTAAATGTTTAAAGTTGAAATAGGTTGAAGAAAAGGGGTGATTTTGTACTATGGCGTACGTCCTAAATATAGATGTCAAATTGATATAGGTTTATAGGGTATTGTCGTTATCGTCGGGCCACTGTTGTTGTCGGGCCATCACGATTTTACAGTTTTAGTAACTCAAGATTCCGGAAATATACCTTATTCTTAGACCTTTGCAACGATGTATTTAGATTTCCAAAATTCTTTTTTTGAAACGAAAGTTATGGGCGAATTCCAAAACGTGGCCCAACCACGACGAGACTCCCCTACGTCGCACCGTGGGATGAAACCCAAATCTAGGTGGACAAAAGTAATTACGCTAAAACCGTTAGTCCTAGGTATATAGTATGTTCGGAGTGAATTTGTTATTTTAACTTTCGCATTTTTTGGTGTATCTGATATTAGGGTGACCATCATAGTGAGCGAGTGCAAAATATAAACTTTTTTATGGCTTAAGTTGGCTGAATAAAATAATTTAGCAAAGTTAAAGAACATTAAATTTTAAGTAACTTTGCTAAAGAAATGAAATTTCTATCTCTTATGGTTGATAGACTGGAGCTATTGAAAGGTTTTTGGTCAGGGTGGACCTTAAAAATCCGTTTTTTCTGCATATCTTCTTTCTTGTTTATCTCTTACAAATCATGCCTTCTGAGCACTTTCACACGCATGGAAAACGCACATTTTGTTTGAAGAAATCAAGTTGCTATCTCCTTCAGTTCCGAAGCTACAGGCATTTTTTCTAGAAAAATATGTTTTTTTCAAATGCCAATAATGTAAAAACTGCTCAAAAGCAGCAAATCAAATTTTGTATAGATGTTTAGTAATATATTGGCCTCCGAAATTAACGAAGATCACATCGGTCCAGGTCGGCCCTTTTTTGCTTTTGCTTTTTTGACCGTATTGAACATTGAAGTAAATCGTTAGGGCATACAACTAGTATGTTGATAATAATGTAAAAAAATAAATAAATGAAAATGAAAATTTTAATAAAAACCACATAATAGCAACATCTATTATGACTCAATCGGTATCTAACCCATGAAAATCCATTCAAAATACGCATATTTTCGTAACGCTCGCATTTTTTGATTTTTTGGAATCATTCCTAATCCCAAACCTTGCCGTAAGACGTAGTCCTACGTCAAAAGCCGACAAGACGAAAAGATGGCGAAAATGCGATAGAAAAGCGAGGAAGAGGCAGTAAAAAAGCAACATTTTTGACAACAAACAGGACAACGAAAAAATTGCAAAAAAGTAACGAAAGACTACTTAAAAATGGCGAAACGGCAACAAAAAACGATGAAAAGGTGACCAAAAAGTCCGAAGAAAAGACATTAAAGTGCGAAAAAAAACGTTGAAAAAACAAAAAGTCGCTTAAAAAGCGACAAAATTTACAGAAAGCAGAGGTCCAAAAACGACAAATGGACGATTAACAAACAACGGAAAGATGGCAAAAAACATTGAAAATACAACAGAGAAAACACAAAAAGACGCTGAATACGAAGAGAAGACAACAAAGAAGTTACATAAGACGACGAAAAAGCGTTGCAAAGATGAATCCGTAATCCGTAAAACAGTTAGTAAACCACCTTTTCGATGAAATAATAGGTGGTTTTTAGCATACTATGAACAATGAACAACGAATGCTACAAGTCACTGCCGAAATACGCGTATTTGTGAAAGTTGCATAAAATAGTGGAATTAAAAGGAATCCCTTCCAATTTTTCTCTTCTATTCACGAGTTTTACTTAGGTATTTGAAAAAAATCTATACCTATAAAAATGGATTTCGGTCTGTCTATCTGTATGAACCTTATAGACTTAAAAACTACTGAACCGATTGGCGTGAAAATTTGTATGTAGGGGTTTCTGGCGCCGGGAAAGGTTCTTCTGATGGTTCGAGATAGGATTGGGCGATACCGTATCGATACCCGCGATATCGATACTCGAAGGCCGATATTTCGATATATTTCATCGATACTTACGACGTCGATATTATGCTAAATCGATAATTTCATCCCGATACTGTTTTGATAAAGCGGGATATGCAGCTGAAAAAATATAGACTAAAACTAGGTCAAAAAATGCCCAAAAAAAAACAAAATTTTTAGGATTTTTTCTCGCACTGTTTTCTTTTCGGCTAGCTTCTAAGCTTAATTCTCAAATTTACTTTATTAGAAATGACCTCGACACAGCCGTTTTTATGTTAGACGACTTGAAACGAGCCGAACTGTGCCGATTTTGGTACAAGTGCCGAACTGCAAGATTTGTTAAATTCGTTATAATCTTATCGATCTGGCAACCGTGCTGTGCAATCTGCTGAGTGTCCGACCCCTTGGAATTGACTCTTATGCAAAACCTTGAACAATGTCACTTACATGTTTAACGCTTATTGAACAGTAAGTGCGCACGATATGCGATTTTCAGCAATTCAAAACTGACCAGAGAGCACATAGAGTAGTATTGGGCGTTGAAGGCATAAAGATTTTCCAGTTTTTTACGCGCCATATTTGCGATGAAAGTGGCAGAGGTGGGACAGAGATCGAGCAGAGCTAGAACCGGAAAGGAGCAACTCCCGGCGGAACTCTGCAGGAATGGCCAAGAACCGCCAGCAACGACACATCACTGGATGGTTTCAGGGGTTTGGGAGAGAGCTGCCGGATGAGTGGATTGAGGGTGTGGTTTGTCCCATCTACAGAAAGGGGGATCGGATAGATTGCTGCAATTACCGCAGTATAACGCTGGTCAAAGTCACCAACAGATTTTGTTACGTCGTCTATCCCCGGTGGCTGGAGAGTTCGTAGGGTAGTACCAGGTTGGCTTTTGAAGGCCCGTGCTAATACGGATCAAATTTTTACTCTTCGGTATGTCATCTAGATGCGTCGGAAGTACAACCCATCATATTTTTGTGGATTCCGGGGCAGTATACGATTCAGTCGGGCGTGAACAGCTGTGGTGCGGTTTTCCGTACAAAGCGACGTGTCCGAAATAGAGTTGTACTGGAGCGAGTGATGTGTTGCGTGCGTGTTTTGGGGGCCCTCTCTTTGCTCAACATGTTTTTTATTGATTAATTTTTATGAATCCCTTTTTTTGAGTAGCATTTCCTAATCCCAGAATGCCGCCTTAAATAGTATCGATAAATCTAATATCGATGCTTCACTAGCGATATATCGACGGTATCGATAAAGCGGCGGATTTGATATTGATATTCAATTATCGATACTTTCGGGAATTTTGCCCTTCGAGATCCCTTCCCTCTCTGGAAGGGGAAGGGGGAGCTCTCAAAGAAATAAAACACAAATTTCTGCATAACTCCGAGTCAAGCAAATGGAGCCAAATTTGGCAAGTGGGGATTTTCGGAGACAGGATTTTTTCTATGGTGGTTTAAGACCCCTCCTCCCTCTGGAAGGGTGGTCTTCTATACAAATGAATAGTAATTTCTGCTATTTATATTTATTCGCGACAGATACGTATTAGTAATTTCTGCATAACTCAAGAAATAATCAAGCAAATGGAATGGTGGTGTAACGGAAACACACTTGACCGGCAATAGAGAAATGTGGGTTAGAGTTCAATCCTCCCTAAATCAATGTATTTTTACGGTCTATACGAAGTCTTACAATTAGAGTCGGGCGGGGCATAAGTGCGATGTTTGAAGTTGTCATCAATTTTCGTGAGATATAAAGGACAACAACATAATATATTATAGTGATGCAGAAACTCAATATCTTTACATTTAACTATAAATCATCTGAGGTAATAGTGTTTTGCAAAATAAATTCTTTCTTCTGATCAAGTGCCGATTCGCCCTTTTACCCCACTAGCGGGGCTAAAGTGCACATACCGCGGGGCAAAAGTGCGAAGCTCGAATCCATGAAATTAGCACAACAGTAGCTAACAAAACCATATTATCTCCAATCTGCGGTATGTTTTGGTAAGGAATATTCTCAATTTGCACCTTTTCTATTTTGCGCTGGAGTGTTGAAGCCTCCGTTAGATCGAAACTTTTCGAAAAATTCTGCTTCAAATTTTCAACAAGTAATATCCTGCTATTGATATCGTATTTGCCGTATAACGAAATATTACTTCAAAACCGCCCTAAAATAACATTTGCACATAACTCAGCAACTATGCTTCGTAAGCAACCAAACTTTACGTTAGATTCAAGCTGTCAAAGTAGTCACCCATCCATGCAAATGTAGTTAATTTACTCGGAATCTTCATCGATAAATCATTGAATCGCACTTTCACCCCTCCTTACTCTATTCACTTTTCACTTCATTATTGTCTTAAAAGGTAAAATGTAAGAGTTTTTGCAAGTGTGTATTGGCCAAAAAGAACCCATTTGAGGTTTTTTGGATAGTCCACTTCTATGGTACCCTACTTGCTTGGAGAGTTTTATTATCAATTGCGCGCACTGAAACACCCGCGAGAACGTATTTCTTCAGTCTCAATGCTAGGTTGGAGTGCAAAAATATCGCGACATGTTCCTGTGAGTTTATAACACCGTAATCCTTGCAACTTTGTTTATTCAAGCGCTTCGGCTGATTTTTTGTCAGCGAAAAAGCCGGTTCGAATGCTCTCTGCTGCATTTGAAAGGTACTTTCGTAATAATTTATGAGTTTTATTTCATTCCATAAACAAGAGGGAGTTCCTGTAGCACTTGAAAACATACAAACGATTTTCTGCACTTTGAATGAATCAACGAACGTCCTCTCTTTCCTTGGATACGTTACTAAGAAATGCAATGAGGAAGTCACGTTCTCTCTTTGGCGGTTTTCAGTTTACCGTAAAGCCTAGATCCTTCGCATGATCTACTGCAGAGTTACTGCGTAGGTTTCGCTTTCGCACCTTTCCGCATTCATTTTATAACTTCATTAAAATGAAAATCAATCCATTACTAAGTATTTTACTTGCGGGCAGCCTTAAGCCCGATGACTTACGACTTTAAAGATTTAAAGTGGTAGTTATTTTCACATTGAACGGGGGTTTAAATCTTCTCGCCATTTGCACTCGCTCTGCTGGCACTGGCATATTAGTTGGTTACTGTTTCCCGTAAAAATAAAAATAAACGAAAATTATTTCTGCCCTCGAGCAGCTCAACTCGTTATGGTTATGGTATATTAGGAACCGGATTACGTAAGATACGTAAGCTCTGGTCAACCTGTACACAATCAGGGCACGAAAATGAATGTTGTTGTTTTTTTCTCCTCCTACTTGGTACCACACAGAATCGCTGCCCGCTGGCTGGCGCGGCGGCGTGTACTTCACCTCTCTCTGTCTCATTATCGTAAAACTAAATTAACAAATAAACAGGCGGTAAATTGGATTACGGAATAGAGGGGCACCGGCGCTAAGGTGCTACCGGACCGGGATCGGCTGAAACGTTCCACCGGGAGTCACAAAGCAGTCAAGTGGGTGGCACGGCGGCCGGCGGCCGGGTGGTGGCCTGGTGGGCAGGTTTTTGTTTATGATTCATTATCAACAGTTTTTACGCTTTGCTTTGGCGTACTGCGTGCGTACCTACTGGCTGTGCTGCAGCCGTTAAGCAGCCAGCCGGACTTGTTTCGCACCTTACGATTCGTAATAACCCCGAAAGGACCTCTGGCTTGATTAAGTGGAAAAATTTCTCGCTGTTTACAGTGTCCATGGTAAGAGGAGTCTAATGAAATTGAAAGCAAATGAAACGGAACAAGGCTAGTTGTTTTTACGAGGAAGACGTATTTACTTTATAAATTACGATGTTGCAGTTTTTCTAAAAAGTAAAAATAAATAATATCGACCGAAGCTGTATTTACTGTCTGTCACTTCTACCAGGGAATTGTTTACTAGTAACTAATCGTCAGGAGCTCATTTAGAACAAACTTCTCGCCGGTCCGAATCAACACCGGACAACTTTTCCCCATCGGCAACACAAACATACCAACAAAATACACACTTAATCCTAGCTGCCAGCTCGTCTAGATCCTAAATTACAAAAGTTACACCCGAGTTCATATTGTCCTATTTATCTTTAGAAGATTCTTTCGGGAAATATTAAACTCATGCCTGCCTTTCTGCCGTTTATCCCAACCCCCACCCAGTCATTTCGCTTTTCTCGCACGCAGCTGCCGCCTTGCTTTGCTTTAGGCGCATGTAAAATGACTTTCCATCGTTTATGTCGGAGGTCTGCCTGCCTGCCTGCCTCCATCCCGAATTGTTGCTGCTGATTTCGTTCGGATACACCTGCAAAACGTAAAAGTTTACTCCGTTGATGGATGCTAACAGAGGACAGCCAAACACAGGATGCCAATTGCGTCGTTTGTCTTACGAAAAGTAAAATCACACAACTTTACTGAAAATGACAAACGATGATGTTTTAGATGGTTTTTATTTCTGTAATTTGTGTTTAGAATTTGTTTCCATATAATGTTTATGATGAATGATCGATTTTAGATAATCTTTCGATTACCAATGAAGGATTTTTGGTTCTTATATTTTTTATTTTATTTACTATTGCAAAAATTATAACCCTATTCCAACTGTACTCACAAAGTTGCCTTAAACCCACTTCTGGTTCTGGTTGTCGCGCAACCGAAAGTAACAACATGTACACTTTTGATATTTTACGGACTTTCAAGTTCCTCTTAATTACTCCCTCCCCGCCAAACACTTTTACTTCCGCAGCCCGCGCACTCACACAGTTCTACCTTGCAAGGACAGTTTCCAGCAGGTTGGAATGCGGCTTCCATCCAGCCCAGGTGCCGCGGAAAAGTGCTTGTTGTTTTTGAGACAGGAGCTTTTGGTTCTGAGCAGAATTTTCGTGCCGAGCAATAATTTCCCATTACCTGCCTAGATGGCGTCTGCTACTGCCGTTGCTGCTTTAAGTTTGTGTGTGTGTCAAGTGGTTGTAGCATTTCGGGAAGCAAAGCAAGATAAGTGTATTATTCCATTAGCGGACAATAATTGGTCGTCGTCGTCGTCATCCTCGTTGATGGTGGAATTCGGGCGTGCTTGACGCAAAACAGGAACGACCAATAAATGCCATGCTGCTGCTTCCGTCTTTTGATGGAGGAGACGGGATTCGTGAAAAATTATTGATTCATTATTTGAGCGCAAAGTGGAGCAGCAGTGATGTTTACTGCAAGAAAAGGGAATAGGGGAAAATAAAACGAAAATTCTTTGATGGTCCTTTCATTTCCCGATGATAGCGGAAATCGTTACGCTGCAGAAATTACAACCGTGAAGAATGTTTCAAAATACGTTAATTGCATGTCGTTATGCAGCATCTGTTATTCAAACATTTTCTTTTCCCTACTAGCAAGAAGACAAAAAATGAGCTGTGCTCAGCAAAATTATAGTCAATATAAAAATAAAATCAAACATTGAAAAGAAACGTTTTAAGTATAACTCATCCCTTTATCAAAGGATTTAACATATCAAATCAATGGAGATAAAGTTTTGAAGAATTTTTGGTAACTCAAACTAGTCGGGAAGTAAAGTGAAGCTCGTCTCGTTGTATGATAAATCGAATTCGATAGTAACCAATTCTGTTGATATTTATTACCAGCCAGGACGTTATTGAACTATAAAATCAAGCTATCCGAATACTCTTTGGAGCGTCATTTTCGATAGTAAACCATGCACGTCAACCCAATTTACATACCAACCAGATGAATTGTAGTCAATGGTGGGGAAATACTTAACCAAACTAGGTTTATGATAAAGCATGGGCTCACACGGTTGTCGCAATGCAATAATAGCTGAAGCAGAAATATGGTGACTATTGTATCCGGAACAATATAATAAATAAATTAAAAATGCAAAAGCTATGTTAACATTTCCGTCTGGACATCTATTCAACTGCGTGTAGTTCTATTGACACTTCAATAAAAGACAATGGTTCTAGTCTACCATAGAAAAAATCCCCCCCCCCCCTGTTAAAAGACGGATGGGTCTCATTATACCATAGAAAAAATTTCTGCCTTCTAAAACCCCCACATGCCAAATTTAGTTTCATTTGCTTGATTAGTTCTCGAGTTTTGAGGAAATTTGTGTTTCATTTGTATAGAGGCCCCTCCTCTTACAACCTCCCTAAAATTGCTCTCTTACCCTCCTAAAAAATTGCTGGCCATTTTATCTATCCAACGACATATAAATTGTTCAGTTTCGTTCAGTAGTTTAGTAGTTATTAACATTTGAAAACTTTCATTCAAACGTTACACTTCTATTTTCGTTTTCACAAAGTGCTACCCAGTCATAGTATAGTAAACAAAGACGTAGTCCTACGTCAAAAAGATTTGAGCAATATGGCCTCGCTTAAAAATATGTTTTCGGTACTGAACTCTGATACGTTTATCTCAAAAACAACCAAAAAACATTCCATACAATCGACCGAATTAAGAGGATCGTTGTACACTTTTCCAGTACGGTTTACTTTCGGGACATCATATTTGTCTTGGTTTAGGAGAAACCTATCGTGGAAGTCCTGTCACTTTATCCTGAAATGGAAATAATCGAAAACACAGCGAACGGGATCGATTGGTATGCAGATTATCGAAAGGCGTATTGTTAGTGGTACTGGGTATACCCCATTTAGTCATACGGACGTTAGGCATAAATACATTGGACAGTTTAGACAATTGGCAAGTGGTGTTCGACGTGGATCTGGCTCGATGGACCATTATGTCGGTAGTGCAGTGGAGTGGTACTACAGTGGAAACTGCTGTCGGTTAGGGATGATCGCTGCGCTGCACTGGCAGATGTGTTTTGTGCAAATAAAATGTAAATGCTTTACATTAAATGTACATTACATTAAATTTTAATCAAACGTCACTTAACTGCAGAAGAACAAAAGCTTATATGAAAGAAGCTGAAATTTACTAAAATGTAAATAATACGCTTTTTCTTGTCGAAATTATCCAAAGAAATGCTCAAACATCAAAGAATTGAAAATATAATAACCCTCCCTTATTTAATTTTTCACTATTCCCCCTTCATGTCTTATCCCTCTCTAGGGATGCTATAAAAAACCTTCAGTTTCATTACTTTGTTCTACTATTCCCTCCGACTATCGAAAAAAGCATGAAGTTCTATGCGTAATGACACGAATGAGTGGCCAACGTTCACAAATTAATAATTAACTGTATTGTAATAAATTTTCTGAAACATTCCTATACCATTTGATCCATTTGATACAACAGTTTAGTTTAAATTTCCTAAATTCTCGTGCTCTGTATATCAATTGGCGATTGGCGACGATATCGCATTTTGAAACTTTTTTATAGTGCTAGTCTACTCTAGGTAACTGGCTTGAAATGGGTATTCTGTAAAAGAATGTTAACTGGTTCATGGATCTTGCTCAAAACATGAAATATTTGTCATTGGATGTCATTATTTTCATCATTTTCATCTACAGCAATAGAAATAGCGTCAAACTGATGCAATCCACCGACTTACTTACTTCAGGGTGTCGATTTCCTGGAAAAACCTGGAAAATCAGGGAATATCAGGGAATTCATTTTTGGATCAGGGAAATCAGGGAATATCAGGGAATTTCGAAATTCAATCAGGGAAATTTTGTTTACCCGGCAATATTGTTGATCAACTTTGGAATCAAATCAATTTTCGTGTAAAATATACGCAGATTGATCGGTTGAATTAAAACTTGTTACATATCTAGTGGCGATTCGATTATCTTTCAGTTTGCCGTAAATTTTTTATTTGTTTTGCGCCGTACAATTGTCAGACTTCACTCGCTCGTAATCGGAAATGGCAGGCCTCACGCACTTCACGCTGCAGACATCGAGAGCACAAAGCAGGATACATACTGTTATTTACACGCGATCTACAGCGTTTTCACCAATTGCAGAATTTTACACTCAGTAGCCCCAAGCATTCTTCCTTCAGTGTCCATGAATCATGTCCGTTAAGGGTTACCGGGAGCATTAATGTTCTGTAGAATTTGCGCTTATGAGAGTTGGCAACCTTCGGGACTGGTTCAGCTGGTTACGTAATACGCAGAAAGCTTACATGTTTCTCTGTTCTGACGTGATCCGCAGTGGGCATGCGACTCTTGGCCTGGTTCTTCTCATCTGTCATTTTCTGGCATTCGACATCAAACAAGCTGTTACACTTACCCTTATTCTGCGAGGCGAGTGACGTAACTAATTTGGAGTCATCGCGAATGAGGCGACAATTGTCGCCTAGGTGACACGGTTTGTCACTTAGGTGACACGGGGTGTTACCTAGGTGACACGGTTGTCACCTAGGTGACAGCACTCAATTCGACTCGCCATGGCGAGTCACGGCGAGTGACAATTGTCGTATTGAGTCACGTGACTCGCAGAATAAGGGTGATTGTCTTGCCCACGTCGTGCCTATCACTTCCCTCGTAGTTGTTGGCGCCATGGCGGATCCTCCACAGCCTACTTACGTCTTATTCCCTTTCGTCCTGCTGTTCTGCGATTCGTTGATCAAGCTTTCTGGTGTACTCCACTGCAACGTCATATGCCGTAAACCGCTAGATGTTGAAATGCAACATCCTCTCAGTGCGAGCCTTCGCCGATTTCGATAACCTTGCGTGGATTTTACGACGAGATAGTGGTCAAAGTCGCTAAGAAAAGATGTATATTGTGACTTCCAAAAAGTTTTGACCGTTAAACACGATCGATCTGGGAGCTAGAGTCTTGAATTTTCAAGTCGTGCACTCCCCACATAAATCTTTTCGAACCTGTCATAGAATTCGTCCCTAGCAAAGCAAAGCAAAGTCTTAACCGTCACTAGACATTATCCTTCTTTATCGACAGACTTCGCAGCCGGCTGTTAGAGTACAGGAAAATTACGGGGTCAGTGCAACGATCCTACTGATTCTGTCTAACAAAAACCGGCTAGCCGAGATTCGAACACAACTGGCTTGTTAGATCAGCATCGTCCCTAGTACCATTGAATTTATGATTTGTTGGTGACTATACGTTGATTAAGCTGTAGTTGAAGAATTTGCCTTAATTCTCAACACCCATATACGGTCATCGGACCGAACGGCCGGCCACCGAACTGCCTTCGAGTCAATGTTGCTTTCAAGCCTCGATAGTTGCAATCCGAAATCATGACACACAGCTTTAGTCTTAACTGTCCACCATTGAGGGTTAAAATATTTGCCATTTGGACATTTTCTAATAATATATCTAGCTAAAGTTTTGCCGTACCTCGAAGCTCGTACTTTGGGGAATCATTTCCTTAACCCCATGCTTTTTGCAGCAAAGATAACAAGCTGGAACTTCCAGGAAAGTTTTGTTTTAGTTTAACTGAAAACTCGCAGACATGTGTCCACCTTCCAGCGGCAAAGTTACTAGTTTGAGCTGACTGTTATGATTTGTTATGTTTACACGGCTGTAATTTTTTTGTATGTAACATCTAAGCTTTGTGCAAAAACAGGTGGATTAGAATATTAGATTATTTCTCAATCTTTGTTTCTTTGGATTCATGTTGATACCTCAAACATAACTGTCCCTAGACTCGATAGAAGAGGGCGTTTTCGAAACGCTGGTAAGAAATAGGTTAAGAATCTTTGATATATGTTCTAAAAACATTAAGAAATCTAGCTTTAGTTTTCAGTAGCTCGCATAAGCCATGCTAAAGGGCTAAAAACTTAAGCCGGAAATCGCCCAAATAAGCTTGATATTCGAGTTTTGAGGGTCAGGGAAAAATATTTGAAGCATCAGGGAAAATCAGGGAAAGTCAGGGAATTTTATTTTTGGATTTGAGTCGACACCCTGTACTTACTTACTTACCGTGAAAGCACCTAATTCCGATCACCTAAGGCATGATTCATCTTTGAGTCCCCACTGAAAAATATAGCTTTGATATTTATTTATACGGTATGTGTCTTTAGTAAGTATTTTCAATTATGTTTCATGGAAAAATACTAAAATGCCTAAATTATTTACCGAAAGTTAAAAAAAATGCAGCAAAGTATGATGTATCAGTGCACCTAATTCCGATCATCAATTATAAGGGGTGATTCTAATTCCGATCACAGGTGTATCTAATTCCGATCACGTCATGATGAACCGTTAAAGTATAAAAATATTGTCAACTCGTACCAGATCGATCTGAAATGTATTGCATTTTTGTAGTTTAAAGACAATCTCCCTACCAGTCATCTTCTGCTTGCGTTTGTGTACTCAAAAGCTCGACAAGCGGATTATGAAACATTCCTCTTCTTTTATCTTTGTTCAACTGTTACAATTACAATAAAATTGGGCCACATTCGACGTTTTCATAAAGCTTTGATCCTAAATAATAGTAAAAATCAAATCAGAAAGGTTGTGTTCCATACATGACCGCTTAGTTGGCGTAGAACTACGTCAGGCTGGTTTTCGCGAAGAAACCCCGCGAAGAATATCAAAGAAAACTCTTTACGCCATATTGGTATATGTGTAGCATAAAATAGCGTAAAGTGAGAAAAAACAAACAGCATAATAACAATAATATTATCGAATATTTCTACCAGTGCCAAAATTGAAGTATTTCAGTATAGAAATCTGCCTCACACATCCAGCTATTAACAAAGTTCTAGGAGAAAACTGAAGTCCCCAAAATAGTATGTTATTGTTATATTAAAAGAACATGCATTAATAAAATAGTTCATAACTGTCGCTGTCGCGTGTTTGAAGCATTAGAAAAGCAAAACGTCTGAGCATCTCAGTTGGCCTCGAGGTACGGCACTGGTCTAATAACCCGATCAAATGAATATATCAAATTTATAACAGGATGAGAACTAAATAATAAGCATTCTATAACAACCTTTGCGTTTTGTTATAAACTTGGTCTCGTTAGCAGTTAAAATAACAAAAATTGTAACAAAATTTGCTTTAGGCATATCACAAATATATCAAATTATGATATAATTTGATCTAGTTTATATCCATATGAGTAACAAAAATCAGTATTCTGTCTTCTTGTATAACCAAATTGTAACAAAGCGATTTATAAGTAGCAGAACGAGATTGAATCTTGGTAGAAAATTTTGTGCGTCGTAAGTTTTTCTATCACATTTATAACAAAGTTTGATTGAAATATCAACTTTAGCAACAATTCTGTAAGATTTTTGTTAGAATCATCTGATCGGGAAGGTAGACGTCACATGTTCGAATCTCGACTGAAAGAGTCAAAGGATTTGTAGCACTAGTCCTACAGTTGTCCCGTACTCTTACAGGCTGCGAAGTCTGTCGTATAAAAACAAAAGGTCAAAATTCCAAATCGGAATGTAGTACCTAGGCCGACTGTGCTCTGTAGTAAGCAAAAAACTTCAAGGTGTACAGACCTAAGGGTTGTACGAAAGGGTGACGTAGGTCTATATCAGATCATTAGATCAAGGACTAATGTAAACTGCATTTCTGCCATATGTATGTTTATAAGAATCTGTGAGTGTCATTGTTTAAGCGAATTTTTAAAAGAGAAGAGCGAAATATTCAGATTCAATTCTTCATTTAATGCAATGGTAGCTTTGAAAATACGTGGACGGGCGTTCATAGGTAGAACGCCTGCAATCTTTGAGACATATAAATTTCTTTTAAAAATCACTTGTGTGCACCATAAAGGTTGAAATGGAGATAAAGGTGAGGGGTCTCAAACCATCATAAAATAAATAAATTCATCGCTCCAAAAATCCCCGCATGCCAAATTTGGTGCCATTTGCTTGATTAGTTCAAGAGTTATGAGGAAATTTGAATTTCATTCGTATGGGAGCCCCCCCTCTTAGAAGAAGATGGGGTCTCAGTACACCATAGAAAAACATCTTACTTCCAAAAATCCTCACATGCCAATTTTGGTTCCTTTTGCTTGATTAGTTCTCGAGTTTTGAGGAATTTTGTGTTTCATTTGTATAGAAGCCCCACTCTTACGCTCCCCTTAAAATTGCTCTCTCACCCCCTTTAAAATTGTTGGTCATTCTATCTATCCAACGACATATAAATTGTTCAGTTTCGTTCAGTAGTTTAGTAGTTATTAGCATTTGAAATCTTTCATTCAAACGTTACACTCCTATTTTCGTTTTCACAAAGTGCTACCCAGTCCCAGTATAGTAAACAA
This sequence comes from Sabethes cyaneus, assembly GCF_943734655.1. Taxonomy (NCBI): domain Eukaryota; kingdom Metazoa; phylum Arthropoda; class Insecta; order Diptera; family Culicidae; genus Sabethes; species Sabethes cyaneus. The sequence continues at coordinate 36,905,722 of NC_071355.1, forward strand.
AGACGTAGTCCCACGTCAAAACACGGAAGTTTATTTTGCTTCTTTGTCTTGAATCAGCAGCAGCCATCAGCTTGGTGTGCGTACTGTGTAATGGTCGTCCGTACCTGGGAAGCAAGACTATCATACGGAAAATGTGTGGATAATTTTTAGCTTGAAAGCTTTCGTTAATTTTCACTATTTAGCGATTGGCAAGCAATCTTTTCAAGAAAGCCAGCGTTTATGAGCAAAATGCGTTTTAAATTGAAAGAGCTATTAGCATTCTTTCATTCGTTCATCTTTCATTCTTTCATGACGGTGGCTTGACTCCAAATTTTGGTTGACACCTTGCCGTAAGACGTAGTTCTACGTCAAAAGATTTCGATAATCCTACCATGTTATCATGTTGCAATTAATCCTAAAATCCAAATAGCAACTTCGTTAGCTTGCATTTTGCCAGTTTACAACTTTGGTATAGTGATCGGAATTGGAAGCAGAAAAAAAATTATGTTCATAATTCCGATCAATCACTTTAATGCAATAAATTCCGTAAATTCAGAACTTTTTCAGCCAAATTTGATATAGAAAGGTTATATATGCTTGTAACTATTTGTTATCATAGAATACCGAAGAAGGTGATATGTTTTCATGCTGCTATGAGCTTAGCAAATTTGATCGTGCGCTTAGCACTTCGGCTAAGAAAATACATTTTGATGGCGTTTTTTGCTACTGCCTGTCGAATTTAATTTATTTTGAAGTGCATGGTGCCCCAAAGGCAGTCATTTTTCAACAACTGACACATAAACACATTGCACAATAACTAAGCATGCTCATTTACTACAGATTTTGGCTCAATTTTCTAAAAATTGACCATTTAGGTTGAGTGATCGGAATTAGGAGCTGATCGCAATTATGTGCGGTCACGGTACTTAGTCTCCTAAGAAAAAGCGTGATGAACAAAGTTTCTCCAATTTACTCGGTTGTGGGCTACCGCTCTCCAATTCCTTGGACACCGCGTACTCTCCACCAGATCTCGCTGCACCTGATCTAATCATCTTGCTCGCTGCCCTTCTGGTCTGCGCATGTTCCTACCGGACTTGAAGCGAACGCCATCTTTGCAGGGTAGTTGTCCGGCATTCTTGCAACATGCCCTGCCCATCGTATCCGTCTAGCTTTAGCCACTTCTTGGTTTCTGCGTTCATCATAGAACTGTGCGAGTTAATGGTCCATCCTCAGCCTCCATACTTCGTTCTCCTGTACGCCGCCGAAGATCGTTCTTAGCAATCGTCTTTCAGAACTCCGAGCACTCGCAGGTCCTCCTCGAATATTGTTCATGCTTCATGCCCGTAGAGAACAACCGGTCTATAATAAGCGTCTTGTACAGGGTGCACTTTGCACGGGGGCTTAATCTGTTCGACCGCAATTGCTTGTGAAGTCCATAGTAAGCACGACGTCCGCTGATAATACGCCTCTGGATTTCATGGCTAGTTTCATTGTTCGCCGTTACCGACTTACGTCTCGTTATATACCAGAGCAACAATCGATGAAAAGGTTTCGCATTGGTAATAGAAAGGTATCCCGCATAAAAATGTATAGCGGAAAAACATTAAATTTCACTGTTACAAACATTGAAAAACTTCGAAAAACCACATTGAAACAGTGAAAATCTTTGTAAAAGTTACACCGAAGTTACCATGAATATCGCGGTTTTCACAATAAATTTTAATGGAAACCGCCAATTTTACAGCGAATAAGGGGGTGATTAAGTGATGTAACACTAAATTTTTCGGCTTTTTCCTCCCGGGTAGAAATGCATAACGAATATTAATGTAAAAACAGTACGGTTACTATGAATTTTACTGTTTACAACACTTTATGCTGTAACTTCACTGTACCGTTCTTAGAAATTTTTTCATATTAATGTAAAAACTTTACGATTACAATGTATTTTACTGTTTATAACACTTTATGCTGTAACTTCACTGTACCGTTCTTGGAAAATTTTTCATATAATTCGGCAACAATGCAAATTGTTTCGAAGCAGGAAATAATCTATCTAAGGTCCAATCCTTGGCAGGTTGAGTTATTTGTAGACACAAATTGTGTCTCTTCCTCCGTCTACTGTAGAAACCGACGAGCCAGAAGTTTAATCTAATTCGTTTTACTGACGGGACGACGACACTATGCAGGCGCTTGCGACTTACTTGTTCGTCTGTCAACATATAAGCCGCGATTTTTAACGCGGGTGTTCGGGGAAAGGCTCCGCTCCTGTGGATTAGACCTCGTTGTTTCTACGTCTTGACATCGAATGAGGTGTCAGGCATATAATTAAGTTTTTATAACGGTAGATTTTACAATTGACAGAGGGAACGATAGAAGACAGTAATGAAACAAAGAGTTGATAGAATCTAACAGATTGAGATAAGGCGTGAATGGGAAAGAGCGGAATTTGTTTATGTAGGTGTACTGACCTCTAATACTTTCCTAATATGAGCGATGAATGCGGCTCGAAAATCATAATAGTTCGAAGCCTATCAAATTCATTGTCGTCATATCTTTTCAAAAACATGAAATACCGTAATTCATCAGCCAGTTTTATTTTGTCCTAATAATCCGAAAGCCTACAATTTTTTTTTGCAGAACTCACCTTAAATTTCATTGTAACTTCGTTGTAAAACAGTGTAAAATTTATAGTGAATGTACCACAAATTTTACTGTTTTTGGTTTATATTTGTATGGGAAAAAGCCGAAAAATTTAGTGTTACATCACTTAATCACCCCCTTATTCGCTGTAAAATTGGCGGTTTCCATTAAAATTTACTGTGAAAATAGCGGTATTCATGGTAACTTCAGTGTAACTTTTACACAGATTTTCACTGTTTCAATTTGGTTTTTCGAAGTTTTTCAATGTTTGTAACAGTGAAATTTAATGTTTTTTCGCTATACATTTTTATTCGGGCTATACAAATAAAAACCAAAAACAGTAAAATTTGTGGTACATTCACTATAAGTTTTACACTGTTTTACAACGAAGTTACAATGAAATATAAGGTGAGTTCTGCAAAAAAAATTGTAGGCTTTCGGATTATTAGGACAAAATAAAACCGGCTGATTAATTACGGTACTTCATGTTTTTGAAAATCAATGAATTTGATAGACTTTGAACTATTATGATTTTCGAGCCGCATTCATCGCTCATATTAGGAAAGTATTAGAGGTCAGTACACCTACATAAACTAATTCTGCTCTTCCCCATTCACACCTTATCTCAATCTGTTAGATCCAAGCCCCTGGCAGACAACTATGTTCTCGCCGCCAACATCTCGTGTGTGCGAAAATGAGATAGCAATTCAGCACTGCGTTTCACTCAACTGCCAGCAGTCTGATTTGGGCCCGCTGTCAAATTTTGAGCCCCGGACATGCTGTCGCTGACGTTTACTGCAGCTCGATATAGAGATGTCGATGGGGTGGTTAGATCCTATCGACTCTTTGTTTCATTACTGTCTTCTATCGATCCCTCTGTCAATTGTAAAATCTTCCGTTATAAAAACTTAATTATATGCCTGACACCTCATTCGATGTCAAGACGTAGAAGCAACGAGGTTGGTCTATGCCATAGGAACGGAGCCTTTCCCCGAACACCCGCGTTAAGAATCGCGGCGAATTATGTTGACAGACGAACAAGTAAGTCGCAAGCGTCTGCATACTGTCGTCGTCCCGTCAGTAAAACGAATTAGATTAAACTTCTCGATCGGTGGTTTCTACAGTAGACGAAGGAAGAGACACGATTTGTGTCTACAAATAACTCAACCTGCCAAGGATTGGACCTTAGATAGAGATGATTTCCGGCGGCCATTTGCTTCGAAACAATTTGCATTCCCGCATAGAAATGCATAACGAATATTAATGTAAAAACATTACGGTTACTATGAATTTTACTGTTTACAACACTTTATGCTGTAACTTCACTGTACCGTTCTTGGAAATTTTTTCATATAATGTATTCATATTAATGTAAAAACTTTACGATTACAATGAATTTTACTGTTTACTACACATTATGTTGTAACTTCACTGTACCGTTCTTGGAAAAATTTTCATATAAGTCGGCAACAATGCAAATTGTTTCGAAGCAGGAAATAATCTCTATCTAAGGTCCAACCTTGGCAGGTTGAGTTATTTGTAGACACAAATTGTGTCTCTTCCTCCGTCTACTGTAGAAACCACCGATCGAAAGTTTAATCTAATTCGTTTTACTGACGGGACGACGACATTATGCAGGCGCTTGCGACTTTCTTGTTCGTCTGTCAACATATTAGCCGCGATTCTTAACGCGGGTGCTCGGGGAAAGGCTCCGTTCCTATGAAATAGACCAACCTCGTTGTTTCTACGTCTTGACATCGAATGAGGTGTCAGGCATATAATGAAGTTTTTTATAACGGTAGATTTTACAATTGAAAGAGAACGATAGAAGACAGTAATAAAACAAAGAGTCGATAGGATATAACAGATTGAGATAAGGCGTGAATGGGAAAGAGCGGAATTTGTTTATGTAGGTGTACTGACCTCTAATACTTTCCTAATATGAGCGATGAATGCGGCTCGAAAATCATAATAGTTCGAAGCCTATCAAATTCATTATATCTTCAAAAACATGAAATACCGTAATTAATCAGCCGGTTTTATTTTGTCCTAATAATCCGAAAGCCTACAATTTTTTTTGCAGAACTCACCTTAAATTTCATTGTAACTTTGTTGTAAAACTTACAGTGAATGTACCATAAATTTTACTGTTTTTGGTTTTTATTTGTATGGGAAAAAGCCGAAAAATTTAGTGTTACATCACTTAATCACCCCCTTATTCGCTGTAAAATTGGCGGTTTCCATTAAAATTTACTGTGAAAACAGCGATATTCATGGTAACTTCAGTGTAACTTTTACGAAGATTTTCACTGTTGCAATGTGGTTTTTCGAAGTTTTTCAATGTTTGTAACAGTGAAATTTAATGTTTTTTCGCTATACATTTTTATTCGGGTTGTTGCCGAATTATATGAAAATTTTTTCAAGAATGGTACAGTGATGTTACAGCATAAAGTATTGTAAACAGTAAAATTCATTGTAATCGTAAAATTTTTACATTGATATGAATACATTATATGAAAAATTTTCCAAGAACGGTACAGTGAAGTTACAGCATAAAGTGTTGTAAACAGTAAAATTCATAGTAACCGTAATGTTTTCACATTAATATTCGTTATGCATTTCTACCCGGGATGACTTGCAAAATGGAACGGACTAAAATTGTACTTGAAATGTGTTGGAATAGAACAAAGAAACAAGCTCTACGTAATGCTTTTAATTGCTGCGAATTAACGCAAACCATCGGAATTGTACCGAAAACCAGGCTTCATTTTCAGTTTTTTGCTCAGTAGATGCTCATTTGACTGCAGTACCTCAACGAAACAGAATTCGAAAAAGTAGTGTAAAGTGCATCTACTGAGCAAAAAACCGAGAATTAAGCCTGCCGAAAACCAGCGAAAAGCAATCAAAGGAGAAAGAAGAAAAAGATAGCATAAATTACGCCTACCTAGTATTGAAGCATTTGGAAATGGCAGGTTATGCCGACAAACAAAAAGACTTGAAGCATTCTATGTCATTTGCAGCTGACCATCCGTAACGACAAACAATTGAACAAACTTCAGAGAGTGGTGTTACCATTGCCGAAGGTAGTATATTTCCCAACATTCAAGCCATTTTTCTGCTAAAGAAAACCGAGAAGAAAGTCCAAATTCGTAACACTGTTTCATTAATTACCAAAACGGTTCTTTTCAGAACGAACGCCTCTGTGCATGAAGATACAAAAGATTTTCTTTGCTCTACTGATCGTAATGACTGCAATGAAATCATCAACTGTACTGTAAATTAGTTATTTCTATTTAGGTTTCTGTCCATCCGACCTGATCTGTTTCCACATGGAGAAATGGTTGGATGGGTAAACGCCAAATTAAGGCGTTTCTGACGTAGACATAAAAATCCCATCATCTTTACAAAAATAATACAATTTACCTAAGCATACATTATTTGTCAAGTAAATAACTGACATTAAACTAAATACAAAAATACCATGGTTGCAGATAAAGTATTTGAATTGAAGATCTTTTGGTAAAATTTGTGCGATGGTTCTCCATAGTCATCCATGTGCTCTATCGAAGAAAACGTTCAGATACACGCTGCAGTTGGATCATTAAACCCGAAAGTTGTACGGTGCAATTGAGGTTGTAGCAATCCAGCAGAACGGAGGGAACGCTGAGAAGCACGAAAGTTCAGCAATGAATGTTCGTTGAAACCATTTCCCCATTCAGTACCTTAGCAATGAACATGGCTTGCTGAATTTGCCTTCATATACTAAGGTGTTAAGCCCAATAAGGCGCCAGTAGCGGTCAGGATAGAGAAGCAGGTTTACAGAATCGTGCCAAGAAAGATCACGTAACACTAGATGTATGGGCCTCTTCTGCATTCGTCGTTCAATTCTTAAATTCCAGGTTAATTGGCAGGGAGTTCAGATAGGACACGCGCTTTTTAACAGTGCTCTCACCAGGTAACAGTACAAAGCCTTCAAGTTGTATAGATCCTTGAAATCTCGCTCGTTATCTATACCTATAAAAATGAATTTCTGTCTGTCTGTTTATCTAGAATCGAAAACTACTGAACTAATCGGCGTGAAAATTTGCATGTAGGGCTTTTGGCAGCCGAGGAAGGTTCTTATGATGGTTAGAAACCCCTCCCCCTACTAAGAGGCGGAGCTCCCATACAAATGAAACACAAATTTCGGCATAACTGCGTAACTCAAGAAGTAATCAAGCAACTGATACCAAATTTGGCAAGAATTTATTGTATGGTGAATTAGGACCCCTCCCCCCTTTAGGAGGGGGGGCTCCCATACAAATGAAATACAAATTTCCTCATAACTTGAGAACTAATCAAGCAAATGGAATCAAATTTGGCATGTGGCGGTTTTAGGAGGCAGAAATTTTTCCAATGGCGAATTATGACCCCTCCTCCCTTTAATAGGGGGCTCCCATACAAATGAAATACAAAGTCCCTCATGACTCGAGAACTAATTTTGGAGGCATGAATATGTTTAATGATGGTTTGAGACCCCTCACTCCTGTGCTGTGGTAGGGGGATAAAGACTCTCATACAAATCAAACATAAATTTTTCCGTAACTCAAAAACTAATCGAGCTCGAGAAATTTTGGACTCATTCATAAAACATAACAGTCAATAACAAGACCACCAAAAACTATCTGCAGGCCCCCGCAGAAATCACCTCTGTCTAAGTTTATTTGTTGTCCTAGGTATACTGATTTCCATTACTTTCCTTTAGAGGGGGGGGGGGGTGTTATCTACTTTACTGTGAGGAAAGAAAAATTCAATTCCAAATTTGTATTTTAAACTACCTATGCTTTCATAGTTACCTAACTGACAAAATAAATCATCTAAGGTTGAGCTCCTCAGAAACTTGCAAAACTCGAGATTGTGACAAATGTCATCCGAGATTCACGATTTATGTACAACACAGTTTAATTTGTGGCAATACGAAGTTTGTCGGGTCAGCTAGTTTTAAATAAAACCGAGCTTTCGAATTCCCTTAGAGATTATAGCCAGCCGAGCGATTCAGGTTGAAATTAAGCTTAATATCGAGAGTAATACCAAGATCGTTGACTTGTTCAACCATTAGGAGTGCGATGGAATGTCATAATCTGACACGTTGAAGTTCTAACGACCAGCCAGTACTTGCGACACCAATTAATGAAAATATCCAACAACTTTTACAGATTACGACAATTTTCAATTGACCGTACTAGATACAATTTCAGATCGTCTGCGTATACTAACTTACAACCGTGACCCAGAAGCAAAGCTATGTCATTGAAGTACAGCGAGAAAAGCAGCGCGCTCTTATTGCTGCCTTGTAGTACACCCGATTTGTTTGCGAATGGGGTGGATAAACAGGAATTGAGCTGTCAACGTAGTATTCGACAGCATAAGTAGGAGCTTAACCATTTAGTAACGTTTTGTGATGCGCCAGCCAGCCATGATGATTGACGTAAAAGTCAAACGCTGCCTTCATGATACATGACATGACATCGTACATGACATCAATTTGGGCCTTCTGCTCCATGTATGAGTTACAAGTCGGCGTGAAATCTATAAGGTTAGTGCAAACGGATCATCCTGGCATAAATCCACGTTGATTCAACCAAAACGTTTACACAACGAGTATAAACAAGAGCCGGACTCCTATTCGGATCCGCGGAAAAAGAAGTTTTCAGTTGTTTGCGGCCCGTATAACCACCCAGGCAACCAATAAGCATTTCCAATGCAATTTAAATGCAAGCCAATAAGCATTTAAGTTGCCCTAAATGTGACTTAAATGCTATTTTGGCAAAATATGCGATTACTTTACTGCTAACCCTCTTATAGTGCTGACAATGCTTATTTGCAGCTAGTTACCGACAAGAAGAATTTAAATAGAATTGTGGATGCCAATTTACAACAGTTATGTTTTCAAAATGCTGATAAACAGCAAGTATAAAACCTGCAGTATAAAACGCCAGGGATGCTAATAAACGATTGATTTACTTATACTAATGATTATTGGTTACCTGGGCAATCCGCTAGTGATTTCGAAGGCACTCAACTCAATCAAGTTAAATGGTCCAGCCTCGGCGTCTAATTCGGACACAGTGTTGTGGGCGAAAAGTAAGCAAAAAACTTTGCAAACAATTCAACTTAGTAGGATTAAACTAAACTTTCCTTCACTTTCGTTGATTCGTGAATTGTAGTAGGCCGTTCGAAAATAATTTAAAATTATCAATGCTCATTCCAACCAAACACAGAGTGAGGATTTCTATTTCGACAATGCTTCATTATTTGGAAATTATTTACAATAGCGCGCGGCTCAAAATCTCGAGGGAGAAGCTGAAGAAAAAAAGAAAAGTAAGGAAAAATGCGTATCTCAGGGTGCCACTAGCTCTCACGGGCAGTTGGTTGCTCGCGAGTTGTTTGACTCGCGAGTGGGCTATGCAAAGAGACGAAATGAGGCTGTGCGTTCGCGAGTGTGTAGGTAGCAGAATGTTTGCTTGCGTGAGTAGCGTAAGCGTTGAATGCTATACTTATCATAATCGCTCGCGTGAAAATAGGCATCGTTGGCTTTACGCTGGATTTGCAGCATTGTCCAAAACATAACGACTGTTAAAGTTAAATTTTTTTAGAATGACCCCCGCTCTCCCCTACGTTCCAGTAGACGTAGTCCTAAGTAAAAACTACCGTTATAAAGAAGTCATTATATAGTCTGACTTCGTTATAAGTCAAGACAAACACAAGTACAAGGAAGTAAATTAGGACCAGATGTGATTATAAACATATCTGTAGGAATGCTATTCGAGTCGATTGTCCCGGTTCAATCGAATACCAGTTCGTTTTCAGTATCAAAGTTATAACGAAGGTTGATATCAAAGGTTTTTTAGTAGACAAAGTTTAAAACTGAACAGACATTGTGGGAGGTCTGATAGATTATTTTTTTCGGTTCTTCCACTACATTACGCAACAATCATGCGATCAGATTTGTTCAAAACATTTCCATTATCAGCATATTTTAAATGAGTTATAGCCAGAGACAATCATTGCTGATTTCTTACCGAAATGCGAAAATCGAGTGGAACGTTTAGCAGTATTTTACCGGTAAAGTAATTAAAACACTAGCAGATTCCTCTCCCGATCGTTTGCTCCCGCTGCTATCGAATTTCCAGCAGTGTTTATATGAATTACATAGTGTAGATATAAAGACAGCCATTACCGGGCACTCGGGATGCTTCTGTTCGGCAGAACAATCATCCCATATTAATTTCCCACAATCCTGCTTATATTCGAACAGTCCGGGTCTGCCAGACAGCAAGACAGACAGTCAGACAGACAGACGAAGTTTGTCGACTTTTTCCCGGAAAGCTGAATACGCTTCTCCATGCTCTGTTTCCCTCGCTGGCTGTTGGCACGGCTTCGGCACTCATCAGCAGCAGCACCAGCAGCGGGACCTACATAAATATGCGCATTCAAGGTTCGGAGGCCTGCTCGGCGGGGTACGATTCTGCTCCTAGACTGGCAGGCGTCTTCTTTCGTCCGCCTTGGTGTGGTATGATTCTGCCGAGTACCAAACTCTCTATACAAACAAATGTGTTTATTCCGTACCCACACCCCCTTGTGGAGCTCCCCAGCCTAGCCCCACTACCTTTTCTCCACCGGATGTCGGTCATAGACACATGGCCTACCCTTGGCCTACGCCTACCCTGGCCCCCCTCAAGAAAGCATCCTCTGAATCCACAGCACACTGGCTGGCTGGCTGGTTGGCAGGCGGTTTGAATAGAGCCGTTGTTCCTTCTTCTCCTTTTGCGGGTGAAACTGAGAGCCTCGTTCGCTTCGTCGCTTCCATTCTATGCAAAGTTTTGATCTGACCTTATGTGAATGTAAAAGCAACCATTGTGTCTTTTCTCGGCTGCCTGGCTGGGGGTTTGTTATGGGTGTGTATGTCGAAGAATGGCAATTGAGATGGAGACAGTATAGTCATTTGTTAAATTTCATTGTAATGATCCGGCAAACTGCCTTTGCTTTACATAATCACCGAGCATTTGTTTCGTCGTATTACACATTAGTCGTCGGCTCGACGGAAGATGGCCTCACAGTCGTAGCGCCGCTCAGTGAAATCTGGCCTAGCAACTATAGCACTGTACCAGCATAGTAGTTACTCTAGTCGACTGTGGCTGGGGGCATTCTGGTGGAGCCTCCCGGTTATTTGATGAAATTGAGATGAATATATTACTGTGGTTGCCATGCTAGCCTATAATAGAAAGCATAGACAAGTGTCCACAACAGTATTATTAGTTTTGATTTAGGTTTGACTATTCTGTTTCTGTTTCGGAGAAAGTAGAAGGAATTGTTTTTTGAGATTTATGCAATTCCATTCTTCATCATTAACTCGTGGACTCGGTTCAGTTCATCATCGTAACTCAACGCAACGAGGTGATCAACCGTATTTTATTGTTACATTTTTGTCGAAAAGCTTTTTAAATATTGCGACTCCCGTCATCATAGCTGGTACGTTTCAACTCCAATCTAATCGAAAATCAAGCTCAGAAAAGTCTGTACTGCTGTTTTCATTAGATGCCTGTTTTTCGACGCGAAGACAAACGAAATGACCTAGATCTTTCGGCTCATTAAGTTTAACGCGTTCTCGCTCTCCAAACACGACCAGCACCTGAAGTCATTATCCGAGGTTTTTCACTCTACGAAAAGTTATCTTTCCGCCCCGTAAACCGTACCAGAATGCCACCGTCCGGTGTTCAAATCAAACAAACACGACCGGGAACGTTATTTCCGCAATGGACGCTTTAATTTGGTCCCGATCCAATCTATTGGTGGCATTGGGTTTGTGCTGCTTTTTTTTCTTTTCGCTCTTTTCGCCAGGAAGAAAATTGTCTTCTCAGCTAGAACGAGCTCTGTTGTCGCTAGTTCCACCGCACCGCACCGCACCGCACCGGCAAGAGAGAAGGAAATAATAAATGTCACTCATGGGACTGGGGATAAACCGGCCGCCGCCAGTTCCGTAGCGGAGGTCGCCCTTCTTGCATGGTCGGTTTCAGATGGGTAGATTTTCACCTTTACATTTCAATTATCGCAGTCCGGTTTTTCTCGTTTTTCTATAGGGGTGATTCTATTAGTGAAAATTTATGCATCTAAAATCTAAAAAATATGGGTTAGGCAATTGTATCCTGTATCCATCGTATCCTAACTAAAATGTTTATTGTCGTCATATCGGTAATCATCGGTTTCGTATCTAGATTTCCGACCGCATTCAAAGACCTGACTGCTGAGCACAATCCAGTCGTTTGAAGTTAGTTAAGCAATTTAGCAAAGGGCGATTATCTGCGACTATTAATTGCGTGTTGCACAATGGAGACTGTGTTAGAACATTTTCTGCTCTAACAGTATCAGAAAAATTTATTTCTTTTAACGTAGGACTACTTCTCTTAGGAAAGTATCTGGTCAGGGGGTAATTCCAAAACATAAAAAATGCGAGCCTCCTGAAAAAGTGAAAGATTTTGAACGCTAACAGCTCTGGAAATTATGAAGTATTTTGATGGTTTAAATCGCCAATCGATTCATAATAGATGTAACAATTATGTGGTTTTTATTTCAACTAGTTGAGCCCGAATCTTACGATCCGGAAAATATAAATGTCTGTTCAGAATTCCGAAATTCCGAATTCCGTCTGTTGTAAATAAAAGAGTCGGAAACTGAAAGAAATAGTTTTAATGCTAGTTCAGAGCCGGAAACTGAAACAAATAGTTTTCTGGCTGTTTGCAACATTTATGTAGTCTGATTAGAGTAAAATGTTGCTTAGAAAATTCTTGATCGTTTGCTATCATTAACTCATTTTTTCAAATTTTGCGACTTGGTCCGGTCTGCTTTAACACCGACCATATGATATCTCGAGAAACAATCGAGTTAAGCAGGCGAGTCGAGCAGTCGAATCAAGCTATCGAGTCAAGCAGTCGAGTCGAACAGTCAAGTCGAGCAATTAAATCAAGCTGTTCTGTCAAGCAATCCGGTCGAGCAGTCAAGTCGAGCAGTTGAATCGAGTGGTCGAGTCGAGCAGTCAAATCGAGCAGTCCATTCGATCAGTTTAATCGAGCATTTAAGTTGAATAGTCCAGTCGAGCAGTTGAATCGTAATCTAGTCGAGCAGTTGAATCGAATCGCGTCGAGCGTAGAGTCGAGTAGTCCAGTCGAGCAGTTGAATCGAGCAGTTAAGTGGAGCTGTCGAATCAAACAGAAGTCAAGTAGTTGAAACGAGCAGTCAAACCGAACAGTCTAGTCGTGCTGTTAAATCAAGCTGTTCAGTCAAGCAGTCCAGCCGAGCAATTAAGTTGGGCAGTCGAACAGTTTGGTCAAGCAGTCTAGTTGAGCAGTCGGGTCAGGTGGTTCAGTCAAGCAGTTAAGTCGCACCGTTAAATCGAGCAGTTCAGTCGAGTAGTGCAGTCCAGCAGTTAAGTCGAACTGTCGAATCAAACAGTTAAGTCAAGCAGTTGAGTTGAGCAGTCTGGTTGAGTGGCTAAGTCAAGTAGTCTAGTCGAGCTGTTGAATCAAGCTGTCAGTTGAGCTGAACAGTCAAATCGAGAGGTTTAGTCGAGCAGTTGAATCGAGCAAGCGGGTTGAGCAGTTGAGCCGAGCAACGGATTCGTATAGTTTTTCGTTTTACTGTTACTGACTTTTTCGCGGTCAAACGTGAACTCTATTTTGATTAAGGCAGAGGAGCGTTTGATGCGAAAAATGTTAGACTGAATACTGGGAAAATTTCGATCTGCGACTAAAAATATTGGGTTAGTTTGTGGCAGTGGCACTCCAACCCACAATTTCTTGTTTGGTACTCGAGTGCTTTACGCAATTAAACTATACCACACCCATGTATTAATTAGTCTCAACCAGGACAAAACTAGATCTGGGACTAATTAATATATGGGTGTGGTATAGTTTAAATGCGTAAAGCACTCGTGTACTATTCGAGAAATTGTGGCTTGGAGTGCCACTGCCGCAAACTAATCAATATTTTTAGCCGCAGATTGAAATTTTCCCAGTATTCAGGATTCGTATAGTCCAATCCAGTAGTTGAGTCAAGCAGTGCATTCAAGAGTCGAGCAGTTGAGTCTAGTAGTTATCGTGCAGTGGAATCAAGCAGTTGAATCGAGCATTTGAGTCGAGCGTCGAATCGAACAGTTGAGTTGAGCAGTCTAGTCGAGCAGATGAATCATGCTGTCCAGTCAAGTAGTCCAGTCGAGTAGTCGAATCGAACAGTCCAGTCGACCAGTTCAATCGTGCAGTTAAGTTGAGCAGTCAGGTCGACTAGTAAGTCAAGCAAATGTGTCAAGCAATCGAATCGAGTAGTTAAGTCGAGTAGTCCATTCGAGCAGTTAAATCGAGCTGTTCAGTCAAGCAGTCAAGTCGATCTGTCCAATCAAGCAGTTGAGTCGAGCAATCGAATCAAACAGTTCAGTCGAGCAGTTCAGTTAAGCAGTCCAACCGAGCAATCAAATCGAGCAGTCTAATCGACTAGTCCAGTCTAGTCAACCAGTTGAGCAATCAAGCATTTCAGCAGTCGACCAGTGAGGTGACTAAGAATACGGCCCATTGCTACGAAAGCATGACGTACTGTCAGGGACTTGTTTTTAGTTACCGATAAGCCTTTTATGACGTCCTGTCAGAGACCTGGTTTTCGGTACAGACATAAGCCTCTTATATAAATAGATAGTATCTTTACACTACCCTCGTAATTTTCCTGTACTTTAATAACCGGTTGCGAAGTCTGTCAATAAAGGTCAAGTTCTTTAGGACGTTTATACCCATGGCTTTGCTTTTGCTTTACTTTGACGTTAATTGGTGAATCTAATATTCGGGTTCGGTACGGTCATAGATGAATAAAATGATTCGGTAGAATCCTCGTTGAATGTTGTATATGGTTCGGTACGACCATAGATGAATTAATTGTTCTGGTACGACCAGGGACGTTAAATGTACTGGTTGGTGACAAAAATTTGAAGACTTTTGCCATTTTATCTTGCTACCAGTCTTGCGACATGTTACTAGTACACAAGCACCGGAAAGAAATGCACGAACACCGAAAACATCTTTTGTTCTACATATCAGACACTCTTCGATATGCGGGAAAAAGTGTCACCAGTCTTGGAGACATTTTTTTGTATTCTCTTTTGCTGCTTTGCGTCCGTAAGCCAAACATACAGCTTTCCCCCAAACAACACGGTTTTACATAAGAAGGTTCCCAATACATTTTATTCTCAATTACTTCTCTATACTATTTCAACTATAACTGTAAGCATAAAGCGGCTAATGCATGTCATTTCTACACGACATTTTGCGTGAAGGGTCGGCTAACGTATGAAAATGTTTGCTTATTATCATGTACATATTCTAACTAGTCTCGACACTTATAAGATAGGCACTGCCGGTACAGAAACAGTACAGAGCGATGGTATTGGTTAAGAGTCTGACATGGAATTGCATGCTGGTAAATGTAATAGAAAAGTGTAACCGTTTCGGTCCTTGGGTACGACCATTTATAAATAAAGCGACTCGAATGAAATATATGGTTCGGTAGGACCATAGATTAATTAAGTGATACGGTACGATTATTGTTGAATGAACGACATATCAGTCTTCCAATTATCAGAAATTGATGTATTTGAAGCACTCTAAGGCCTGAATGCACCGAAAGGAGCAGAACTTAATGGAATAGAACTCATATTTTTCATAAAACCGGCCGTACTACACCATTACAATGCTTATTTAACATGGAAAACCTCCGGAAATGAGAAAATCTTCGTACTTGGTCCCTATCTTCAAATCAGGAACAAAATCTGACATGCGCAACTACCGTGGAATTGCCATCATCTCTTGCCTAAACTATTTGAATCAATTGTAAATGAAAAAATTTCCAACAAGTAAAACCGAGAATTACAGCAAGACAGCAGCACGACTTTATTTTCCAAGCTCCGTAGTTCATTTTTCCACAAAGATATTCAATTCGTTAAAAAATATAAATTGTACTCAATGATTCCAGTCACCCAGTACCGTACACCAAGCCGTCCTTCAATACCGGACAGCAAAATGCTTTCCTTGGTTCAGTCCAATTCTGAAAGGAAATCATGATTTTGCAAAAAAAAAAAGAAATTGAGCAGAAAGAATATCATTTATACCGAACCGGCCTTTTTAAATATGAAAAAAACAAGAAAACCAGTCGATGATCAATTGTTCGAAGAAAACAGAAGAGCTTCGATGTAGTGCGTGAAAAACTATTGATTTTTATGCAAAGCAATTTTTCAAACATCTTCAGTCAACAAGTATGCAAGCAATAAGAGATTTTAGACATTTTGACATGTATTTTTCAGAATTATATGCCCTGAATTGGATTATTTTATGATTTCTTTCAAGTGTCCGGTACTGGGAGACACAATTTTTAAGTAATGATTTTTATCGATTTCTCATTTGGTTTTTAAAATGGTTCATTAATGATGCAAGTAAGTACGTGTAACCTATTTTTATTGGAAAATAGTCTTCTAAATAACTCTTCCAGTTAATAAAAACTGAAGTAATGGTAAGTGTTGATTTTATATATGTCAAAATCCTTAGGTGTCCGGTACTGGGAGACTTCCCCCTATATGGTTCGGTAGAACCATAGATAAATTAAGTGATTCGGTACGATTATTGTGGAATGAACGACATATCAGTCTTCCAATTATCATGATGTATTTGAAGCACTGAAAGATCTGAATGCGTCGAAAGGACCAGGACTTAACGAAATAGAACCCATATTTTTCATAAATCTGGCTCTTCTTAACTTTAACGCCATTAACTATTTGAATCAATTGTAAATGAAATAATTTTCCAGCATGTAAAATACAGAATTACAAGATAGCAACACGGTTTTTTAAAGACCGCTCTACTGACTCAATTATTCTGGAATTTATATCCCTCACTCGGACCACGTAGAAACTATTTACATGGACTTTAATATGGCATTTGACAGAATAGACATTCCACTATTACTCTTCAAATTAGTAATAATTGGAATAGAACCCAAACTTCTGAATTGGTTTCAGTCATGTTCAACGGAACGCAAATTGTACGCTTTCAAAAATGTTCTTTCTGACCCTATTCAACTCATCTCTGGGGTTCCCCAGGATTCTCACTTAGGGCCACGCATTTTCATCTTACACGGAAACGACATCTCCTTCTTACTTAAGCACTCCCGAATACTTGTACATACAGATGACTATTTATGGTAATAAAAAATGCCCATGACGTCGCAGTATTTCAGAATGAACTCAATGTACTTGGAACCATTGGTGCCTCAAATCTCTACTAAAACTGAATGTAAAAAAAATGTTACTCAATAGCATTTAGTAACAGGAGTTTAGGAATTTCAAACTCCCTTTATTGATATATACTTAGGAAACCATATTGTACCAAAATATAAAAGTGTAAGGGATCTAGGAATAATCTTAGACTCAGAACTGACATTTACAGAACATTACAATACCATTCTAAACAAAGCAAAAAGAATGCTGGGCATTATCAAACACTTCAGTCATAATTTCAAAGATCTGTATAGAATAAAACTTTTATACATTACATTTAATAGGCCTATTCTGGCCATCTTATGAAGCTCGTTGCATGCTTAATCATATAAAAAAAAAGTACAAGAGTCCATGCCTAGTGGCACGGGAGCAGGACTACGAAATTAGAACAATTCGTCTCCCAATGCAAAAGCCAGTGATTTTTGTACGAATTTCATATATAGATGCCCAAGTTCCGCATTAAAAGGATTGCGTTCTTACTTGTGAGAAATTCATAATTTCAACTATTCAGCTAATTTAAATGGTGGAACTGAAAAGGTCCGTTTGTTTATCTAGAATTTTGAAATTTCTGACTCGTAGTGTCCATTGTCTACTTTTGTCCATCAGATAGGTCATTGGTGTGAGGAATACTGTTAACAGGACAAACGCTACTGGTAGGATCTGTAATCAAGCAGATGCGCACCGTAAGGCAAGCAATGTTTGAAACTAAACGTTTAAAATGATGCCACGGATGTGACTCGAAAGCTGCCTGCCCGATGTGTCGCAAGCTAGCTGCTTGCCGATGTGTCGCCAACCAAAGCCGCTGACCGAAGGACGATGCGCAGCAAAAGGCATAGCAGCCAAAACCCATCGTTCGCTGGCGGATGAATCGATGGATTCTTCGGTTTGTTGGCGTCTCGCTTGGTGTGGATTTGGATGTCTTCGTTGCCTTATCCGGGGAAGCAGCAACAGCTGAAGCTCAACAATTTTGGATCGGATTCTATAGGGCGTAAATTATATACAATCATAAGGAAGCTTAACCCATAGCTCATCTCAGGCATGTCTAAAAACTGAACCAAACTGCGTGCCGCATTTGAAAACTACCACGAAGTTTATTTGAGACGGTACGCTGTTGCCGTGCCTGATAAAACAACCCGTACGCTGTGAAAAAGCAACCGCGAGCCTTTTCAGTGTTGTTTTTTGCACACCGGGTATTAACACTTCGGAAACACTCGGGATGGCGTGTATTTCTACTTCGTAAAAGTTTCTCGGATATATGCTGGACGACCAGCGTGAACTCGTGTCTTTTTGCTTTTCTATTTCTTTCACTCACACGGCCAATTAGAATAAGTATGAAGCGCCTCCATGTGTGTTTTTGCAAGCTTGAACTCGCCTACGGTGGATTCCGATATCGATAACACTCGGAAATGTGCAAAACCGAGGCCATTGAAAACTTAGACTGAAATTTTTTTGAACCTAACGCCACCGGTGTAATGCTTCTTACACTTCGTGTTTGTTTGCATGTACGGGAACGGCGTGCAAAACGAAATTAAGTTTGTTGAGTGGTTTTGAGCAATGGTGCCCACGTGTAAGCTCGGTTCGGTGTTTTACCCATGCCTGGCTCATCTCGTATACGTTTCTGTCATCCGTGCTAGGGAAGCATTGACGTAGGAAGGCAAAACCATGAAAATAATGAAAATATGAATATTCGTGTAATATTTTCTAATTTATTAAACGTCTGTTAGGGAAACATGTAATCTACTGTGTTGTAATGGATTTTTTGAAAAATTTCCAATCGATTGATACCAATATCTCTAGGATCTATTGACGGATGATTGAGTTGTAAGTCTGCAAACTATAACCACTTTTCGTTACATGTTCCCTTTTCGTTTTTCTAAAGTGCACTCCCATATAGATAGAATGGAAATCAAAGAGGTAGTCCTACGTCAAAAGCAAAGCCTAGGTGCTACACTGTGTTACCGAAATTTGACCTTTTGTTTTTAAACGGCAAACTTCGCAGCCAGCTGTTAGAATACAGGACAATTGCAGGGCCAGTTGCTACGATCCTATTGATTTCAACAGCCTCTCCCAGCCAAGATTCGCTCGTATGTTCGACTGGCTTATTAGGCCTGCATCATACCTCGAGGCCAACTGGGACCATGCTTAACCATATACAAACACTTAAAGGATGCCGCGAATATGTAACGCTTTAGTTAATCAATGACATTATTTCTCAACGCATGCATTTAGCAGAATTGCTAGGGTATAGGTGTTAGTCCCGGCGTAGTGGTTAGCATTCACGCCGAGGACCCGGGTTCAAATCCCAACCCCGTAGAAGTCACCAGACCAGAAGTCGTAGAATGACCCAAGCTGGTTAAAGTTACTATAATCTAACAAAAAAAAATGCTTGGATATATTTCTAATTCCCGTCGTAGTAAGGAAAGCCACTCTAATTTTCATCATTTCTTGGGTGGATTTAAGAAATACTCCAAAAGCTCTGCTGCTGATTTTACTCAAACACACATACTTTCCGATCCGTGCCCTTTGAATTCACTAAAAAGCGATTTATAAAGCACTAGCTGTAACCATCGCGCGTCGCCTCGCGTCTAGTTGAGAGCAAATTGGAGGTACGCTATGTGTTCGATATCACACGAAAGAAAAAGTTCTGTTCCACGGTGCTGGGACTTTCTCGTCAGGAACTACGCGGATGCTTAAACTTGAGAATTTATATTGTGGACTGTATTTGAATCAAAGTAGTACAAGCGGTTTATAATATAAACTCGACTGGTCTAGTGGACGGTTTATTACGAACTGATCTAAATTGAATTTGATACTGCTGATGAACCTAATATCTAAATCATCTTCGGCTATATAGTGCGATCGTGAAGCGATCGTTGGTAATATCATCGTATGTCGACTGATAATGAGTATCGTAGAGAGAGCAAATGGAGCTTAAAGCTCTTGCATCCGAAATGACTGCGTTGATGATTACGCAGTGGGTTAATTAGAACAAATTTATAATTTAATTACTAATCGGCGCGAACACTATGTAACGCTAACGCTATGTAACTCTATGAAGTGCAACTACGTTACTTTTGCTCGTCTCGAATGTAATCTGGTATGATTGGTCTTTGCTTAATGTGGGTGATTGTCACGAAAATACATATCGCGCCCCTCGTTTTGGCGACAGACATAAGCCTCTTATATTTATGATTTGATTGAAATTACGCAACGGACTTTATTACTTAAATTCGTCGTACCGTTTTAAAATTCGTCCACCAAAATTTTTCATCGTCCGAACTAAAAATCACGATAATGTTTACGAAGCTAGCGCGCATGTATTTGTGTATGACAGCATGACAAATGTTATTCTGCAATATTTCTGTATTCCCGGCAGAATAACAACAACGCGTTGCGTGAGTTATTTTCATTTTATGAATGACGGAAATTGAAACAATTAGTCGACATTTTCTTCTTCTTCACACGAAAAAATGTTGGAAATTTGGCTGCTAGGAATTCTTTAATGATAAAAAGCATTTAAGTAGATCTCAGCTCACTTTGATTGATCGCGTTTGAGAGGCAACAAACTAAAATATTAGGGAATAACTAATTTTGCATGGTGTCACATAAAAATCGCTGATATTTTTAATAATTTGTGTTGGATAGGACGGAAATAGGCAATTACGACGAAGGAGCAACATACCCTATCTCAATTAAACTTTTATGCGTCAAGCCGTAATCTTAGAACTAGCAAAATATTCACGTAGAACAAATTACGCGAAAAATGGATCAGTGGTATGATGCCTCTTTATATGGTCTCACTAGGTCCAGAATCCGCTTTTTAAAAAGCGATTTAGCCATAAGAATAATGTATATTATATAAGCCAACATTGTAACATCATTACTATTGGATGTAGTGTACTTATGCTTGACGAATGAATAAAAAAGTACATTGTGCGCGGTGTGAACCAAATGATTCGGTTAGATGAATTAATGTTCCTAAAGCTGGTAGTATAAAGTTAGCAGAACATTTTTTTTGTTTATAGGAGACTAGACCACTGCGACCAGCATTTAGATCTATTGTGGTATGCTCCATCCTTAATCTATGTGCACTGTCTGACATACCACCAGTAATCCGAGCAGTTGTCAGTACTCAGTATGCTCAGTTGTCCCAATTAGGCACAGCACTTCTTATGAAGTTGATTACCTTGTTGGGACTTTCAGTCCAAATATTCAAAGGCTCCAATGTTCCTTTACCGAGGACTCTTAATCTGCGTTGTATTAACGCACCACACTCGCACAGTAGATGTGCTGATGTTTCAGTGTCGTATCCGCAAAAGCGGCATGAATCTTCACTGAGGATGCCCATCTTCGTGAGATGGTATTTACTCGGGCAGTGTTCTGTAAGCAATCCTGTCATTATGCTTAGTTGTTTTTTTATTTAAGTTAAGCAGCTCCAGGCTTTTCTTACCACTAGGTATAATAAGCAGAACATTAGCTGCACCATTCAGTTAATTGATGCTCAATTAATGCTAACTAATGCTCCTAACGACGAATTTTAAGCTCCATTGTTTCACAAGAACAAGCTATGCACTGCATTTCGCTCAATTTTTCATGGAAAATGACTATCAAAGTTACCGAAACTATGTTTTTCCTAGAGCATTAAATGAGCATTAAATTTTTATCATACTTCGGTAGCTCTATCTGCACCGGAAGTAACTTTATCTAAAGCTACCAGTGCATTGTTTTTCCCTATAAAACAATGGAGCATTCAGTTCGTCGTTAGGAGCATTAATTAGCATTAATTGAGCATCAATTAAATGAATGATGCAGCCAATGTTCTGCTAACTTTGTACTGCCAGCGTTAGGGACATGATGAATTAAATGATTCAGTAGAATCGTTGTCGAATGTAGTAAAAGGTTCGGTACGACCATAGATGAATTAAATGGTTTGGTATGACCATTTATGAGCAAAATGGTTCGGTGCGATCATTATTGACAGAAGTGTACTGTTCGATTCGTCCATAGTTTAATGAATGTATGAACGGCTGAAGTTGCTTGATACGACCATTGTTAAATAAAATGGTTTTGTACGATAATTGTTCAAAGGATGGTTTCATTCAGTGTAATCAAGTACCAGATTATGTACCTGAGTAGTTGCAAAGGTTTAAGCTATTGATGTATTTGAATTTTTGGCAGATAAAATGGTTGATCCATTTTTAAACAGATTTTTAAAGCTGCATTGCAGTATGAAAAACTGCAATGTATTTAAATGCCATTCATAATGAATAGCAAGAAGCTATTTTTTCTTTATTTGGCAACACCGCATTTAGTATGCCAGGGTGCAGATATGAAGACCAATAAAGCTGCTGGGAAGGACCGCCTACCGGCAAAGCTTTATAAACATGGCAGAGAAACGCTAGCAAAGGCTTTCACTGGGTTATTTCGAGGATTTGGGAGGAGAAAAAGCCACCGGAGGAATGGATGGAGGGAGTGGTTTGTCCCATCTACAAAAAGGGTGATCGGCTAGACTGCTGCAGTGCTGCAACTATCGCGGTATTACGCTGGTCGCCTACAAGGTACTCTCCCAGATCCTGTTATGCCGGTTGTCGCCGATATCACAAGGTTTCGTTGGGAATTATCAGGTGGGTTTCATGGGGGCTCGCGCAACTACGGACTAAATTTTTACTATCCGACAGATCTTGCAGAAATGTCGGGAGTAAGACGTGCCCACGCATCACATCTTTATTGATTTCAAAGCAGCCTACGGTAGCCAACTTCTAGGCTTTGCAGATGATTTGACTTCTGAGACGACTAGGAAATTGGCGACGAGTGGCCCAAGACCGAGTTGAATGGAGACGAGTGCTTGAGTGCGGGCCATCAATTAGGTCAACAAAGACTGTTGTAATAAAAAGAGAGACGCAAGACGCAAGAATAGTCTAATCTAATGTGTTCTAATGGTAATGAACAGGAATTAGACGAATCTCGGCTGGAAATTTCTATAGAATGGTCTCGGTACAATCCCCAGGCAGAGAGTCCCGGGGGTTTGGAAAGGTACAATAAAGCATGGGAAAAAAGTCACTTGACAGATTAGAAGAAAGGATAATTCACCGCATTGCTGAAAGCACAAAAACAGCAGTTACGCTACGTGTCGAATAATCTTTAATGTCGAAAGACCCGGAAACTTGTGTTTCCTCCCAGAGAAAAAGTAAATGCTATTCGTCCGTTTTTCGCCAGGTACAGTTGCCAGTAACTTGTGCTCTTAAAACGAATTTCGAAATTGATAAGGATTTGAATAATGCAAGTGCTGTTAACTGCGCCAAACTTTTGTACCTTCTGGGCGATCAGCTATAGATATTAACCTTCGTCAAAAACTCTGTCCCAGTTTCGTCAAGAACCATCTTCAGGATTTTGCTAACTTGGGAGATGCTGATTGAACGTATGACAAAGTAAAAAAAATTCTGTGGAAGCATGCTAGTTGGACATCTTTTGTATCCTTTTACATGAAGCAGCTTTTTAAAATCATATTTTATCTTATAAGAAGAAGAGAAATTTTCGAGTTGAATACCCGTGGCACAGAATATCGCTTATTCCACCAGAACATGCCTCGCGCAAAACACCATCCCAGGAATGATACGTTGTGCTACCGTCGCAACAAACGGTATGAACAGTTCCGTGCGTCATCGTATCGGTAATCGTCGGTATCGTCTAGATTTCCGACCGCCTTCAAAGACCTGTCTGCTGAGCACAATCCAGTCGTTCGCAGTTAGTTAGGCAAGGCAACCTCGGGTGATTCTCTGCGACTAGTAATTTGGTGTTGCACAGGTATTGTAACGCAAATTAAAAACTTGCAATGCCCATTAAGCGTTCACTAACTGGAATATTTTTTTGTTTCTTTGTCGTTTCTTAGTAATTTGATATTATAGTTCTATGCCACCTTCTAGTATCATCATATGTGGATGTCACCTGGATTTTTTATTCATGCTTTTCCCCCTAAAACATCCGCACATCCAGATTCTTTTCTTTATTATTATCAAAGCATTATTTCAGAGCTCAAATAATCCTGCTCTGAATAAAATGCCTTTTGTCATCATTTAGAACAGATGTCTTCTACATTAAACATCCATTTTTGCGATTGAACAATTTTTGCTCAAAATTATCACGTATCGCAGCTCATCCCGGTGCTCTCCTGCTGTGCGTGATGAATCAGCATCCGATAAGTATGAGCTGCACGTAAGCTCTTATCCTCACTATTATTGGACTGAACCGAATCCAACGCCGCCAACTTTAACAGGTGTTTGCAGCAGGCAAGGGGGAGTGTATTGTTTTGCTTTTCTCCTGCTTCATCCCGTCGCCGTCGTCCTCGCTCGATCGCAATCAAAGGAAGCAGCACAGAACAAACAAAAGCCGGGCCGGGCGGCGGAAAAGCAATTTGCTGAAAAGCATAAGCACAACAGTCTGCTTTCGACTCCGCCGGAGTGCCGGCTAGGAGGCAATAACTTATGCCGGCGCGGTGGTTTTGACTCTTTATTGCAACTCCGCCTGGTATTGGCACTCTCGCATACCACCGCATCATCGTTTGCCGCATCGCATCATCATCTTATCGGGTGTGCGTGTGTGTGGCAGGAACATCCGCAGTTTCCAACAAAAGGGTCGCACCCCTCGCATTTGCAATTTTTCTGCCCGTTGTGCGTGAGTGGTGTTCGGCACCTCATCCCTTACTTAATTTTTCTACAGTTAGGGGAGAAAAATTGTTGAATTATTGCGCTTGGCTTAGGTCAAGTTCGAACCCCAGTTGTGCAGCCCGAAGGGAGTGATTCTTCACTTCCCTTGCCACTAGAGTCAATAATTGGACTGTTCGATAGGCATCTAGATGAGTTCAAGGAATAGCCAACAGCTATCTTTCCCGATCGGTCCGGCACGGTCGGTCGGTTTGGAGTATTAATCTTGGGCGTATTGATAATCAAACATTCCGCATACTTTCTCGTTTTCCCTTGAGGAAACGATGTTGATTTTTCCGCCCGGTTTAGATCAGCATTGAACCGTTATTCACGACGACAACGGGGATGCCTAGTAAAGAGATATAGAACTGGCTGGCGGACTTGGGATCATAATCGTCAGCATCATCATCATCACCATCATCATTATTATTTTCATCATCTTCATCACCATCAACGCCAAACAGACCGACAAACGGGCCAATCGACCGCGAGGAACCTAATGAGATGGAAATCTCCCGCTCATCATCATCGTCGACGTCGTTGTCGATGGCTTTAGTAACAGAAGCGAACGTCTGTGTACATCATTATTAACCGCAGCAGCAGGACCTTGAGCCGTTGATGGACGGGGCGCGAAGGGTGCGTACTGCATTGCTGGGAAATGGATCATTTATTCTAATATTGTTCCATGTGGGCAATAATGAAGCTTTACCTCTCTTGGAACTGCTTGGAACTTTGCTCCCTGAGGGCGGTTAAAATCTGTTGTTTGCAGGTTCATGTTTCCAATTCAGGTGAAACTGGAGGTCTCGGTTACTTTACAAAGTTTTAACAATGTAAAACCTAACAAAGCAGAATTGAAACACAGAAATCGCATTAAACTTGCTGCTTTCCCTAAGGCAACGGAATCTTGCAGGATTCTGTTCAGCAAAAGTGATTACCAATTATCGTGCCGCGGCTAAGTTACAACATCAGTTCTTTGTATCAGACAGCAGTATTGCGTTTACCGGGTCTTAATAACAAAAGTTGTACACCCGAGAACCATCAAGCTGTTCCGTGTTCTGTGCCACGGGAAGTTTGATGTTTTTGTTCGGATTTTCTTATATCGAAGCAAACATCACGACCAGAACTTGACCTCGGCTGCTAAAGTTCTGTGGAAGCCACTTTGCTATGCGGCAAACTTTCCCTACTACCATACTGCTTCTTCCGGATCGACAAGCTACTCGGATGAAGCTGGCAACTATCGGAAGTCAGAAATTCACAAGTTTTTCCTCTCCCATCTTCCGGGTTGAACCTTCCTTAGGTTCATACTCTATGATACTACCGATACTGCCGGCTGGCTGCTCTGCACGAACGAACGGGGGCCGGTAATGCCCAATCGAACCGAACGATAAACTTTCATCCTTGGACGTCGCGGACAGCCAGTACCCACTCGGAGAAATCTGAGCCCATTGTCGGTAGATTCGCAAGTTTTGCAGCGTAAGCCAAAGTCGACGAGCTGTGCAAAATGTCCACGGGCGATCAGTCAAAACTTTCGACCGACCGACGGACCGACCAACACCGGAATATTGGAGCGGGGAAGTCGTTCCCGGAGACTTACGTTAAACTGCTTCGTTTTGCGGCAGCCACCACCGCACCGGTAGCCTTGAGGGCGATTGTTTATTGACAATTTGTTAAACAAGAATGCGAGTAAATATGCGGATGCGCCGAAATTCCGGTGTTTATTCTATTTTCAATTAAGTTTTACATCAACGCACAGTGGTCCAATCAGCGAAATACGTGATCGTTTGATATAGCGCCGAAACGTGAAGTTTTTCGCATATAGTGTCTTTAGGAACATTTCTTGGTATAACAATCCCCTTCTTGTGAGAGAAATCTTTGGGTGATTAATTCCCTTAAAAGTGAGATACGAAATTTATTTTCTCGTATATTCGAGATACAGGTTTAGTACTTTCGGTAAAGTTGTAGTAAATATCAATACAAACAACTTTGTCAAAGACACCATACTTGTATTTCTTCATGGAAATTGTCTATGAAGCGTTATTCATGGACAAACCCTTCAAAACAGTTTTTAAACCCTGAGTTATTCTGTTCAACTTTTACGTGTTCATAGTGTTCTAGAAAGTTGTTTATCTGGCTAAAATCAACGTTTTTATAGAACATTAATATACGTGATTTTCTGAAGTTTCGGAGATATTGAGCATTTTTGATGAAAAATAGTACTACTTTGAGCTTAAATATTTCCCAAGGTGGCAAATGGTGGCAGATCAAACAACTCGTACTTGAAAGTACAACAAAAAGATGTGTTGCTTATTTTATTTTTTGCTTGAGTCAAGTTAATTGTTAACTGCTTGTCAATTCGTGTTTTCTAATTAAATAGACTAAAAACTCATTCCGAGAAAATTCGGTCTTCTGTGACTGTTGTTGAAATTCGGTCATTTGGATTTCGGTCATTCGTGATTCGACCATTTGTATTTCGGCCATTTGGTACCAGCCCATTATGAGTGGGATCTTTTGAAAAGACATCAATAGAAAGCATTGAACAAAATAGACTTAAGTTAGTTATTTGGAAGCTATTTTCTTATAAATTGCGTGAAATAATTTTGAGTCTACATTCATTTTCGACTCGAAAATAGGCGAAAAAATTGCTGGTAACTCAACTTGTTAGAAAGAGATTGTCAAAATAAACAAAATGGCGTTTATTGCATCCGAAGTACATTTTAATTGTTCGATAAACATGGCTGTGAAGGATTTTTAAAACTATTATAACTTTTGAGGATACAAACAGATACAGTCAATTGACACTTGATTTTAAAGATTTTTTGTTGTACTTTTAAGTACGAGTTGTTTGGTCTGCCACCATTTGCCACCTTGGGAAATATTTAAGCTCAAAGTAGTACTATTTTTCATCAAAAATGCTCAAAATCTCCGCAACTTCAGAAAATCACGTATAATAATGTTCTACAAAAATGTTGATTTTAGCAAGATAAACAGCTTTCTAGAACACTATGAACACGTAAAGGTTAATCAGAATAAGCCAGGGCTTAAAAACTGTTTTGAAGGGTTTGTCCACGAATAGCGCTTCATAGATAATTTCCATGAAGAGATACAAGTTTGGTGTCTTTGACAAAGTTGTTTGCATTAATATTTACTACAACTTTGCTGAAAGTATTAAACCTGTATCTCGAATGTACGAGAACATAATTTTTTTATCTCACTTTTAAGGGAATTAATCACCCAAAGATTTCTCTCACAAGAAGGGGCTTGTTATACCAAGAAATGTTCCTAAAGACACTATATGCGAAAAACTTCACGTTTTGGCGCAATATCACACGATCACGTATTTCGCTGATTGGACCACTGTGCAACGGTGTGCCCAAAGTTACATATTTTGTTTAATATTCGGTTGCTTTTCCGAAGGGTATTTAGGAAATTAGAAGTCTTCTGTTTTCCCAGAAAACTCCGAGGGAGGCTCCCGATTTTCTCGGCCATCGTGTATTTGTTAATTCATGACGCTTGAACCATGCATCGTAGAAAAAAAATACGAAGGCCTGTGCCTAGGGGCGCGAAGAAGAGGCTCACGTAGAACTACGAATGTAGGTTCAATTCGATAAAGCTTGACATTTTGCAAATGTTTTTCTCGCAAATTTTTAATTTACTGTGTTATGCTTTATAACACTCCTATAAATTTGGTACGAGAAGACTAGTTTAAATTTTCTAAATGCCCGTGCTCTGTATATCCGTTTTATCCGTTTCTTAGAGTTAGTAATTCCATTATAAGTTCCATCAGGCCACAATCACACTTCTTCTGGTGATTGGCGAAGATATCGAATTTTGAAAATTTTGTGTGACTTGTAGCGCTGGTCAACTTTTGGTAACTGGCTTGAAACGAATGTTAACTGGTTCAAGGAGCTAGCATAAAACATAAAATATTTGTCATTGGACACCCAACTTACGGTTAAACGGAATAAATAAATAAATAATCTGATTTATCATTTACTACTGGTTCAGATTCGTCAATTTCCTTGAAAATAGTTGTTATATAGCACCATTTATTGTGACAGGTTGGTTTTAAATATAATTACCTTTCAACTAACATACGAACAACGAGTTAAAATTACGATAGTTAAAATATCATCAAATAGCTAACGTCCTCTGCACATTGATAATTCTTTTTGACACTCTGTTTATCAGTTACTTGACAGCAATACAATCTACAGTATGTAAACAATGCATTAATATTCTGTCAACCACTTTTTCATATAAGACATCAGTTTTGAATAAGTTCTTGCAGTATTTTGATTTAACCCAAAGACACCCAATCTCAAACCTTACTGTAAGACGTAATCCTACGTCAAAATCATGATGCTTGAACCATGCATCGAAAAAAAAACATTTTATCATGAAAATGTGAGCCAATTTTCTCAGCAATTTAAAAAATATGTTTTCTGGAACAAGACTTTTAATAAAATTTTCAAAAAATCCACTTTCCTTCATCTTAGTAGCTTTATTTGACTATCGAAACTCACAGGAGCCAGCACCGATTGTTTTTGCGCTCCGGTCCAAATAAAGTTAGTTAGATTACGCGTACCTCATGATCGTTGTGTATGAAAGAAAGCATTCAACGCAAATGCTGAAATGTGTGAATATGAAAGTCCACATTTCTGAATAAGTAGGTTGAAAATTTGTTTTAAAATCAGATTTTGTAAGTTTTCAGGTGTAAAATAGAAAATTATTTAATTTTTTTTCAGAAGGACCCAATTTTACCCGAGCAACAATTTAGGTCTTGTTACGTTACGTTCCTCTGGTGGTTTTTAGGAATAATTCCATCAAACCGCTAATAAAGCTATGAGCTCCTCTGAAACCTTTTGATGACCGGTTGATGATGGCGGCGGTTTATTCCGCCGAAGTTGTTCCACGCCGCACTGGAATGCTTATGTGTATGATCGTTTTTCGGCCACTTCCTGTGGCCGGATCATTACAAATTTGGTATCAAAATAAGCGGAAAAGACTGCAGAATCAAAATCTGAAATAAAAAAATAATGATTTTTTCAAAATTTTTGGTCGTTCATGTCCCCTTAATTTGGGATCATTTTGTTTTTTAACCATTTCGGGCCCTGATGGAATTCCGTATACCGTTTCGCTGCGAGATCAATTTTTGGCGAACCCCCCAATTTGGAAAACTCTCCTTTAGAGGGTTCAAAATGGTTTTGAAGCGTCCTTCTTGGTTTACATGGACTTACTGGTGTTGAAACTCTAGAAGCTATGGTGTTGAAGCCTTAGAAACCAAATTATTATAAATTTGCGACAAAAATAGTAGAGTGAAGTAGAGTAAAAGCAGAGAAAAAGCAGAGTAATAGCACAGTAAAAGCAAAGTAACAGCACAATAAAAGCAGAGCAAATGTAAAGTAAAACTAGTAAAAAAGCAGAGTAAAAACATTTTAAAATCCGGGTAAAAGCCGACTAAAAGCAGAATAGTGGAATAGAGTAGGGTAGAGACTCTAGAGTAAAGTAAAATGAAGTAGAGTAGGGTAGAGAAAAGTACAGCAGTGCAGAGTAGAGTAGAGTAAAAGCAAAGTAAAAGCGTAGTAAAAGCAGAGGAAATGCGATGTGAAAGTGGATTAAAAACAGAGTAAAAGCTGTGTAGAAGTAGAATAAAAGCAGAGTAGAGGTAGAGTAGTAAAGTAAAGAGACTAAAAGCAACTTTAAAGCCGAGTAAAAGCTGAATAAAATTAGAGTAGTAGAGTAGAGTAAAATAAAGTAAAACCAGAATAAATGCAGAATAAAAGCAGACTAAAAGAAGAGTAAAAGCATAGTAACAGCGAAATAAAAGCAAAGTAAAAGTAGACTAAAAACTGTATAAACGTAGGGTAAAAGCAGTTCAAAATCAGAATAAAAACCGAGTAAAACCAGCATAAAAGCAGATTAACTGTAGAGTAAAAGTAGTTTAAAAGCAGAGCTAAAACATATTAAAAGCCGAGTAAAGGCAGAGTAGCAGAGTAGAGTAAAATAGAGTAAGGTAGAGTAGAGTAGAGTAAAAGCATAGTAAAAGTCGTGTAAAAGCAGAGTAAGAGCTGTGTAGAAGTAGAATAAAAGCAGAATAAAATCAGAGCAAAAGCGAAGTAAAAGCAGAGTAGCGGCAGAGTAGTAAAGTAAAGAGAGTAAAAACAACTTTAAAGCCGAGTAAAAGCTGAATAAAAGCAGAGTAGTAGAGTAAAGTAAAGTAAAAGCAGAGTAAATGCAGATTAAATGCAGAGTAAAAACAGACTGAAAGCAGAGTAAAAGCAAAGTAACAGCGAAATAAAAGCAAAGTAAAAGCAGAGTAAAAGCATAGTAAAAGCAGAGTAAATGCAAAGTAAAAGTAAAGAGTAAAAGCTGTGTAGAAGTAGAATAAAAGCAGAGTAAAAGCAGAATAAAAACAGAGAAAAGCGAAGTAAAAGCAGAGTAGAGGCAGAGTAGTAAAGTAAAGAGAGTAAAAGCAACTTTAAAGCCGACTAAATGCTGAATAAAAGCAGAGTAGTAGAGTCAGAATAGAGTAGAGTAAAGTAAAAGCAGAGTAAATGCAGAGTAAAAGCAGAGTAAAAGTAAAGTAACAGCGAAATGAAAGCAAAGTAAAGGCAGAGTAAAATCAATGTAAAAGCAGAGTAAAAACTGTATAAAAGTAGGGTAAAAGCAGTTCAAAATCACAATAAAAACCGAGTAAAAGCAGCATAAAAGCAGATTAACTGTAGAGTAAAAGTAGTTTAAAAAGCAGAGTAAAAACATATTTAAAGCCGAGTAAAAGTAGAATAGCAGAGTAGGGTGAAATAGAGTAGAGTTGGGTAAGGTAGAGTAGAATAAAAGCATAGTTAAAGTCATGTAAAAGCAGAGTAAAAGCTGTGTAGAAGTAGAATAAAAGCAGAGCAAACGCAGAGTAAAAGCAGGATAAAACAGAGTAAAAACATAGTAAATGTAGAATAAAAGCTGTGCAGAAGTAGAATAAAAGCAGAGTAAAAGCAGTATAGTAGTATAGAGTAGAGTAGAGTAGAGTAAAGTAAAGCAAAGTGAAGTAGAGTATAGTAGAGTAAAAGCAGAATAAAAACATAGTTATAAGCTGAGTAAAAGCAGAATAGTAGTGTAGAGTAGTGTGAAGTAGTGTAGAGTAGAGTAGAGTAGAGTAAAGTAGAGTAAAGTAAAATAAAGTAAAGTAAAGTAAAGTGAAGTAGAGTAGAGCAAAAGCAGAATAAAAACAGAGTAAAAGCGAAGAGTAACAGCACAGTTGAAGCAAAGTAGATACATAATAAAAACATAGTAAAAGCCAAGTTAAAGCTGAGTATAGGCAGAGTGATAGAGTAGAGTAGAGTAAAGAAAGTAAAAGCAACGTAAAAGCAGAGTAAAAGCAAAATAAAAGCAGAATAAAAACAAAATAAAAGTAGACAAAAAAAAATAACACAAAAAAGTAAAAGCAGAGTACAAGCAGTGTACCAGCACAGTAGAAGTAGAGTCAGCGCAGAACAAAAGCAAAGCAAAAATAGAGTAAAAGTAGAGTAAAAGCAGACTAAAAACAGAGTAAAAGCAAATTAAAACCACAGTCCAAACAGAGTAATGGCAGAATAAAAGCAGAGTAAAGGCAGAGTAATAACGAAGTGGAACCAGAATAAAAGTAAAGTAAAAACAGAGTGAATGCAAAGTAAAAGCAGAATATAACTAGAATAGAAGTAGAGTAAATGCAGAGTAAAAGCGGGGTAGGTCTCACATTACTACCCTGAAGCAGACTCAATGATAATATAAGTCGCGTAAGGAGAAATCGGCAACACGGTTATCAACTCTGTTTTACGATCAATATGAGCAACCGGGCCAAATACAATTATTTGGCGTGACTTCAAAAAAAGGCAAAAGGCTGATTTGTCCAATGCACCAATTAGAACGAGTGTTCAGAACGTCATTAGTGTTTAGAACGAAGTGGTTTAGAGCTTATCTTTAGATTCTCAGCTTTATTTGGGATCATTTTGATTGCTAACCTTTAAAAGGGGTATAGAGCGATTCTGTGCTTAATTTAATGAAGTTTTTGGAGCATACCTGAAATTGCATAAAAGGAAAGCTTTTTCCAAAAGTTTTCTTTATTTTTTAATTTCAGGCTTAATTTAGTGTTGATATGGTTTTTGGAATTTAAAACAGGTTTAGTTCGATTCTGAGCTTAAAGTTGGATCATTTTGTTTTTTTTTTACCTTTTCTGATCTTCAAAACGGGTTTAGGGCGAACCTTACACTCATCGGGTGTGCGATCTGTCCCAAGTCTACGGTATCTTTCTGATTCTCTGCTGAAAATAGCTTTACCTACTCTTCCATCGGGCATTATGGCCACGCGCCCAGCCCATCGTAGCTGAATCCGTAGACATCACCGTCATCCCCAAAACCATGAAGCATGTGATTTCGCGAAGATAGTCCCGTTCCTATTCACGTTTGTCCTTCGTGTTGCACCTTCCAAGGCAATATTGAGTAGCAGGTTAGAGAGAGCATACCCTTGCTTCAGTCTATTCAACGTCACGAAAGCGGCTGAAGTCTCATCCGCTAGTGACCAACATCGCACGAATCAGCTTAACTAATTTCGTCAGAAAACCAGGTTCTAGCATTATCTGCCATTGCTCATTTCGTTTGACTCAATCGTACGCCGCCTTAAAGTCCACAAACAGATAATGAGTTTGCAAGCTGTACTCCCGGAGCCTGTTTCGTAACTCTCCTCTCAGCAGCCTTAGCTTAATAATTGCCTCCTTAACCTCCTGCTGTATTGGTGAGTCAAATATTTTTGCTCAAGTTAGCCAACAAAGTGTCCAAAGTATGATGAGTGGTATTCGAAGATGAGTTCGAGGTTTCATCAAAATAAAATCCATCCATAAATTTTTTTTGCTATTTCTTTAAAGTGCAATAAATGACCTCCATTTTGAGTACTTAACATTTTTATTTAGGAACCATCGTTTAAGATATTCAACCCCTCAACTAAGAAAAAGGTGCTTCAGTTTACGTCTCCCAGCTTAGGTGCTCCAGCATGTACGTGAAGCATTTTCAGGTTTTGCCATTGATCGTCATCGTTTGACCTAGGTCGGCGAGGAGGCGCATGGTACGGGCTTGAGTTTGCCGATATCGTAATTACAAAATGTAAACTTTAAGGACCTTTTCAATTGTTCATAAAAGGTAGATGAACTGCTATTCTGGAAACTTGTTCACCTGGTGCAAATGCTAATGCACTGAATAGATGGAACTTTTGATAATGAAACGCGCAGCGTTTCAGAACAAACGCTCACTGCTGACAATCTCACCCTGTGTACCCGAATCCGCCTACCCTACCCTCTGGGATGCCAGAGCTTAGGTAAAGGTTAGATGTGTCGAATAGAGCTCCCTCTTAGCAGCAAAACCAAAGTGGCACTGCTGCACTCTCACTGCAGCAGCCCAGATAGGTTTACATTGTATCCCTTCCCGGCATCGTCGTCAGTCGTGTCGGTCCTTGCTCGTGTCAAAAGTACCATTCACATGTTTTCTTTCAATTTTGCTTGAATGCATTTTGAAGCCAATGAAGCGACTGAACGAGCGAGCGAGCGAAAGGGTGAAGCAGAAATATGTGCACACAAAGTTTAACGAGCCATTTAAATGCCCTCCGGTGGAGCTTGGAATGGCGAATGTTACCCAATACTTAAGGATTCGCCTCGCAAAGAACGGCGTCGGCATCCAAACGGGTGGCCTCCAGGCCATTTAGCTGCTGTCTTCAAGCGCTAGCTGGTGGTCGTATCGCAGTCAAACACACACTCTCCGGAATCGTAGAATCCCTGGAAGACCGACATCTTTCGTGATTGCAGCCCGAGTTTTTCCACCATCATCATCAGATCCAGTTAAGAAAAGTGCCGACGTTCTTCCCATCCGATGTAATTGAATGTATTGAGGCCAAACGGGAAGTAAAGTTTCGTTTTCACTTCGTCAGCTTGTCCCTGGAGCATACCAGACCAGGCAGTGTAGTTGACACAGTTTCCTCTGCATACAGTCATTCATAGGGCAAAATGGATTTCCTCACGGAAAAGTATAAAAAAGCGTCCTCCTCGGGTGGAAAAGCAACATTCTAGCCTGTGGCACGGGATCCGCTTTTTTACGCATTTTATTTGTCCATTCGATGCAGCATTCCATTGCATTGCATTGCCACATCAAGTTGGCAGATGTCGGTATGTGCAGCGCACATGTTTGCGTTCAACCGAGAAGATGGTTCAAGATCAAAAGTATCAATTGCCAAATGCATCCATCCACTAGGTATTTGGACGGCAGGTGATGTGCAGTGTAAAGTTGAGTTGATTTCATTGAAGTGCACTACGGTATGCTGATCTCCTGTGTGGCTCTTGGTCCATCTTGCTACAATCACGAATGCTGAAGCTGAATGACACTCAGGGTCGGGATTACAGTTCCGATTCCATTCATTTATTGTGAATACGTATCGATTGACAGTCGCATGCTTACACCTAAAAGTTTACAAAAATGCTGGTTTTGAAAGCTCGTGAGAAATTTATGTAACAACAAGTTTGCACTTTTACGGTATTCTCACTAAAACTAAGATTTAAGACTTTGTGATTTTATAAGCTTTGGAACATCTTTTGTTTATTGATTCGCACAAGTTTGTGACCAATAAAGTTTAGCGTCCAGTTGACTAGATGAAGCGAAAATGTGCCTCGTGCAAAATGCAATGTTTTGGTGAGATGAAGTCGTTATTTGCTTCTCCTGGAATGTCAATAATGTCACTAGTGCTTTTATTTCCACTAGGCTGATATGTTTAGTTTGGGAAATGCATTGGACATCTGTCTTTGGAAAGCTGTCTTTGAAGCTTAGCTTACATGATGACTTACGGCATTTGGTTGGATGTCTTATACATGTGAATAGTAGTTTTGCTTCTCTTCAAACAAGTTTACATCACACTCTCTCCGATTTGATGGAATTTAAATTAGAAACAACATTCTAAATCATTCAGCATGATTGGTAAATTCGATATTCGATTGAATTCAAATTTTTACTTTAACAGGTAAAGGACATACTTATAAGATTACTTAACATATTTTAAGACCCAATCACTCATATCATTCGTAGATGGTTTAGAAGTTATAATTTTGCTGACAAAAGGCATGTTGTTGCGCGGTATGAGGATGAAGTGTATGATTTCTCTGAATCAATAGGAATTCTACTCTAATCTAATCTTAGCTCACACTAACGCAGCCTATTCTTGAAGGCGATTACTTGAATCAATCATTTTTTTTTGTCAACAGCCAGGTCAACTGCGCAGCATGTACCGCAGAGAGAATTCCAAGGAATCAAGTGGAGCCAGAATAAAAACTTAATTCCTTTAAACTCCTTGAAATTAAGAGGAAGGAAGAAAGCGTGAACCTCCCGTACCAAACGCTTCCCATATGCATAGATAATGATTTATTCACAGTCGTTGGGAGTATCTTTGCTAATAAAGGTTAAGTAGACCCTCAGGGATGAACTAATGGCATTTAGACCTTAGATTTAGGCCAGGCTGCAATTGGCTAAGGATATAGTGCCTTATTTCGCTCTCTGAAAATAGATTAGTTTGCCAAAAATAATAGTTTAAATCATATAATACTTGAAAACAAAGTCGTGTTGTTTAATGGTTGCCTAAAACTACATTTGAAAGGTTAGGAACTGAAAACCGCACGACCCCGCGCCTCCTAGTTTGGCTACTCAATTTGTAGTATTTCCAAGTATAGCCACGTGGAGGCGCTAGGTAGGGACTTGGGATGGCTAGAGCTGTGTTGGGCGCTTTTTCCTAGTTGCCTTCCCCATTTCATACCCCTGAAATCGGTTGGTACACTCATGGCATAAAAGCGATTTTTTTTATAAAATTAAATATGACGACCAAATCCAAGACGGCCGCAATACGTCGTTTAGAATTTATCATATTTTATCTTTAATTTTTTGTCTTTTTGTGCTATGTGACTCGACTACTACTGTCTGTGACTTTTACTGTCGTTTTCTTGTAGTATTTTGTTTTATTGTTTTAATAATGTGATTATAGTCGCTTTAATAGCTTGGGTCATTTGTGACTTCTGCGGGGTTGGAATTTAAGCCTGAATTCTCGGCATGAAAAGCGTAAATGCAGACCACTGCACCGCGATGACCTGTCGTTAGTAGTTGATGACCTTCTTGTTGTCTTTTTAACATTTGTTAGTCGCTTTTCGTTGTTTTTAACATTTTTGTCTCTTCTTAGCGATTTGTTTTTTTCATCTTTTGTGGCGTTTTTGGTTTGCGAACGTCGTTGGTTATAGTATTTTTTTGCCATTTCTTACCAGTGTTTTGCTGTCTTTTAGGGCCATTGACGGATTTCACGCCAACTCGTCTATGGGTTTGGCAGCACCGTCTCAGACTTCAATGAAACTTTTTGTGTGTAAAGAGTTCATGTTTATAAACAACTTTGCATACTTAGTTTCTCAAAAATTGGTCTGGACTAACTTTTGGAAAGGGCCTATTTTTTCTCTTTTTTATTATAAAAATTATAACTCGAAAATTATAGGACCTACAAGATCTATGAATGACTTTTAAAAAATCTTCCAAATTTTCATAAAAAAATACTGAAAAAAATAAAAATTATTTTTTATCACTGAGAAAAAAAATTTTAACTAATAATCGATTTGACAAAAAAGACCATCTCAGAAATTGATGAAATTTGTTTTGAAGGTAGATATTTATATGGCCTACAAGTCTTTCAAATATTGCAAAATAGACATATTTAAGGGATAAAAGTTTTTCTAACAAAAACTTTTTCAAGTCCTTCCTGGGAAAAAAGGTATAAATAGGTATAATTTTTTGTTAGAAAAACTTTTTTCCCTTAAATATGTCCATTTTCTCAAATATTACAGACTTGTAGGCTACATAAATATCTACCATCAGAACAAATTTCATCAATTTATGAGATGGGCATTTTTAGAAAATCGATTTTTAGTTTTTAAAATGCTTTTTTCGCAGTGTAGAAATTAATTTTTTCAGTATTTTTTTTATGCAAATTCAGAAGATTTTCTAAAAGTCACTCATTCATCTTTATTTGTAGGTGCTATAATTTTCGAAAATACTTGAATACCTTTTTCCGGAAAGGACATTTTCATGTCTAAAAATAAAAAAAATAAGACGCTCCAAAAACTTCAGACATTTTCATGGAAAATAATTACGGATATATAAAAAGCAAGAATAGATTTAGTTTTCACGTTTAAAGTTTAAGTAAAAATGTTAAAACGCCGTTTTTTTGCTCGATTAAAAAACTCTCTTTGTGTTTTTCGTTGCCCCCCCCCCCTACAGTTGACCAACACCGGAAGGACAAAATCTTTTTAAAATATTTGTAATGGCCTGATTGTTTCTTAATTAACTTTTCTTTTTTATTGTTTGTATTGTTTTTTTGCATTTTTTGTCGCCTTTTTGTCAAGTTTCGTCGTTTCTTCATAGTCTTTTTGCCTATCTTTACTTTTGCTTCTTATTTCCGTCGTCTTTTCACTGCCTGTTCGTCGTCTTTTTGACGTTTATTTGCTGTTTTCTCATCGTTTTTTTCGTTGTCTTTTTGTCGTTCATTTACTGTCTTGTCGTCGTTCTTTTGTTGTCTTTTCGTCGTTTCCTATAAGGTGACCTTTTACCGCTTTTTATGTCACATCTTAATGCTTTTTCTCCGTATTCGCCGTCTCTATCCTCTCTGTCGTGTTTTGCATGGTCTTTTTACCATCTTGTCATCGTATTTTCGTCGCTTTTTGACGTCTGTATTTGGCCGTTTGCTGTTGCTGGTTTAGCGTCTATTCGTCGTCATCTATCGCCTTTTCTTCGATTTTTTGGTCATCTTTTCATCATCTTTTGTCCTGTTTGTTGTCAAAATAACGAAAATTTCTGTCTTTTTCCTGTCTTTCCATCGTCCTTTCGATGTGTTTCTTTGTCGCCGTTTTTGACGTCATCATATTTTCACGTTATTTGCATCGTTTTTTGTCGTCTGTTGTAGTTTTGTCTACTTTTTATCGTAGTTTCGCCATTTCTTTTTCAATGTTACGTCATCTTTTCATCACATTTTTCCGCCTTTTTTGTCGCCGTCTCTTCGTTATCTATTCTAGTTATATTAGTAATCATTTATTCGCATCTGTGCAACAGTTTTTATGTATCGTCAATTGAAAATGTCCCACAGTTTTTAATTATCACGTAAAAAGTGCATGTAGAGCAAGGATTCTTGCTTGTTGGCCATAAAAAACAATCATATTCGCTTGATTTTGAAGTTGATGAAGAGTTCTTCCAAAGTAAAAACTCAAAGTCAAAGTAAAAACTGCAAGTTCGTATTGACAGCATACTTCTTATTAGAGTAAACTATTCTGTTCGTTTTTTTTCTAGGGATAAAGTGATGATTTTTGGGCTGTTATTCAATGCATTTAGCATAATCGTGATTTTTGTAACTTAACGAAACTTTCAACCTTTTCCGGGTATGAAATGTGGAAGGCAACTAGGAAAAAGCGCCCGACATAGCTCTAGCCATCCCAAGCCCCTACCTAGCACCTCCACGTGGCCATACCTAGAAATACTTCAATTTGTATAATTGAGTAGCCAAGCTAGGAGGTGCGGGGTCGAGCGGGTTTCAGTTCCTAACCTTACAAATGTAGTTTTAGGCAACCATTAAACCACTCGACTTTATTTTCAAGTATTATATGATTTAACCTATGTTTTTTGGCAAACTAATCTATTTTCAGAGATCGAAATAAGGCGTTATATCCCTGGCCAATTGCAGCCTGGCTTGTTGTCTAAATGCCATTAGTTCATCCCTGAGGGTCTGGAGTATCACGTAACCTTTATTAGCAAAGATATTCCCAGCGACTGTAAATAAATCAATATCTATCTATATGGGAAGCGTTTGGTACGGACCTCCCACGATTTCTTCCTTCCCCTTGATTTCAAGGAGTTTAATGGAATTAGGTATTTTTTCTGGTTACACTTGATTATTTCCTTGGAATTCTCTGCGGTACATGCTACGCAGTTGGCCTGGCCGTTGACAAGAAAAATGATTGATGCAAGTAATCGTCATTTTCCAGGATGCCTTCCAGAATTGGCTGCGTTGAGAGAGAGAGAGAGAGAGAGAGAGAGAGAGAGAGAGAGAGAGAGAGAGAGAGAGAGAGGGCGTGGGGAGTTTGTGTGAGGCAGTGAGAGAGATAGAAACTGATATAATGGATGAGGAAGGAACATAGTGTGTTGGAGATAGAAAGAGAGAGAAATAGAGATACAGAGAGATAGAGATGGAGAAAGAGAAAAATAAACAGAGACATAAAGTGATTGAGAGTAATAGAGCATGAGAGTTTTAAAGATATTGATAGAAAAAGCAGAACGGACAGAGAGAGATCGCATAAATCTGGTCTCTTGAAAAAAATTTTACTGCTTTGTAATTATACTATGGAACCTACGCGTTTCTTTTTGAAATTGAAAACTATTGGGTTTTTTCTAATCTAATCTTATCTAATCTCATACTAACGCAGTCAATTCTTCTTCAATTCTTGAAAGCATCCTGACAAATGACAATTTACTTGAATCAATAATTTTTCTTTTGAACGGCCAGGCCAACTGCACAGCACGTGCCGCAGAGAGAATCCCAAGGAAGCAAGGAGAATCAGAAATAATACCTAATTCCATTCAACTCCTTGAAATCTAGGGGAAGGAAGAAAGCGTGGACCTCCCGTAGCACCTCTTCCCATACAAATAATGATTTACGTACAATCGTTGAGAAGTATCTTTGCTAGTAAAGGTTAAGTGATACTCCGGATTCTCGGGGATGAGCTAATGGGATTGAGACCAGAAGTCATGCTGCAATTGGCCAAAAATACAGCGCCTTGGTTCGCTCTCTGAAAGAAGATTTTAGCGATTGGGTCTTTCCACCCGTCTTTAGTACATGCAAGATTGCTGCGTATGTAGTGTTTAGATCATATACATCCCCTATATAAGTTTACAGTATTTAGTCATATGACACATTTTCAGCAAGGTACTGTGTTTGATCAATAGCTATGATCTGTTGTGAAAGCCAATTTCTCGATCGCTTTTAGTTGTTCCTCAAGGTACTGTTTTAAGACTTCAAATTATTTGTATTGTATAGGAAAATTATATAAATTTCCTATAGGAAAATTATACAATACTCAGTCGTACAGTCAGTACACAATCATGGGTCACACACAATTGTGGATCATTTTAACTGCCGATTTATGTTTGTATACTACTTATTGATTGACCAAATTGAAAGTGCTACCTATGAATATTAATTTTATCAACCAATAAGCGTAATATCAAACATAAACCGAAAGTTAAAGCTAAAATTACCCACAATTGTGTATGACCCATGATTGTGTACTGACTGTATACACTCTTAGCAGCATACGAAATAGTCTTGAAAGAATATGATTAAAAAGGAATAGGAAAAAGCGACTATTGGGTCAGTCAGAACCGACCCAATAATAAAATGAGAAGAACGTTCATCTTTCATTGATCTTACTACGCGGTCAACTGTTTGTGTACAGGACAATGACTTCTATCCCAGCGCCAATTCGAACTTATTTCTACAAGTTTGTTAGAGCAGTTTTCTTTACCTCGAGGGCAGTTGCAATTATAATAACCCTAAAGCCTCAAGCAGCTGCAATTAACTTCCACCTCAAGTCAGAGTGCGGCGGTGGTGGTGGTGGCACACCACCAATCTGCTGCTGAAGATGAAAATTTAAAATTTCCACCAGAGAAACTCCACTGAACTGTGCACGCGGCATAATTAGATCACAAAATGGCACGGTCTGCTCGTGTTCTTCGTGTAGATAAGTTTTCGCCCATGGTACGGTGGGGAGGCGCGTAGCGAAAGTGGCACAAAGGTCCTTAACTTTGCACCGCAGCTTTTCATCAGGTTTTTCTTCGCCGGGTGCAGCGTTACGCAGATACTACCAAGACAAACAGCTTTTCCCGAACAATCTGTCGGTTATCCCACTTCCTGTCCGTCCGTCCGTCCACCCAGCTCTCCCGTCTGTCCAGGTTCACTGCGGCCGGCGGGTTGCATTTTTGGGGTAGGAAACTTTCCCCCGAACGCAAGTCCGTTCCGTTCGTTCGTTCGTTAGCCCGATAGTTTTAAAATTTTCATTCAATTTGAGCAGCTCTTCGGAGCAAGTTTTTACGTTCCTTAACAATTCGGTTAAAGAAATGCTTGGTGGTTTTGTTCGGAATTGGGTCGAACGGTTTTAACGATTTTTATTCCTGGGGTTTGTACTCTGTCCGTTAGAGGTTAGAGTTCTCTACGCTTCTTGTACAGTTTAGTATGGCTTGCCGTTGTCCATTTCCGATACTAGCGATAATGTGATTTAACTACAACTTTATCTGCAGTGAATCTATGACAAGAATCTGTTTTTTTTTCTGCTACCGACTAGCACTCTATGTGCCTTGGTTTTAACAGCACAGACTTTCGAACAAAAGCACTTACTTTGGTGCAGTGTTTATACAACTCTTTTACATATACCAGGATTCAACTTGCCAGCATCACAGATTCCCACGGTACAGGGTGCTCCTAAAATTATTTTTTTCAGTTCTGATAATAAAAAGTATGACTTCATTAGTACCGAATTCAGAATTGAATAATTAATTATCAGTAATCGAGCAATCAATTCAAAACTCATTTTTCTCTAACCACCCTAAGGACACTGTCCACTATCTCACGAGGCAGCGTCCGCCGCCGAAAGCTGTCTGGCGCCAAAGTCAAGTCCGAAAAATTTGCATTACAACCATTACAACAACTGTGTCTGTGGTGTGATGCAGCCAGCCGTTTGTTGTGCTGAAATTTTCACCCAATAATGGTGCTACCAACGAGAAAGCAACAAAAAAAGGAAAACCAGAAGCTTCCGCATGGAAAGTAGATAAAGCTAACCAATGGACGAGTGCCACGTTGCCAACAGCAGCAGCAGCAGCAGCAACGGCGGCGGCGGAAGCAAATAGCACTTTTCCTCGTGGACTTTTCCAAGCTTGAACCACAAAAGACAGTCATTCGCATTCATCAAAAACAAACTCCGACGAGTGGATTGTTCTGCCGAGGATGCTTTTACTGTTGAATTATTCTCGTCGAGCTGATAAAAATGTAGGATCAGTGAGTGTGGATGGAACGGTGGAAGCTCGTTCGGTGATGAGATTACTTACCATGACAATCGGGGTTGTTTTTACTAGAGAGAGAGATGATAAACTTTTTCCCTTCGGGTTTTCCACTGTTGAGTCTGCAGCGCGAAAAATTAAAAGTATATTATCGCTTAATTAAAAATTTCCACCGGGCAATTTTCTGAATTGTTAAGTTTTAATAACTTTCCAGAAAATGATATTCTTCCAGTCTTCCGCAACCATTGTTGCGAAATTTTTGACAACTGCAAATAAAAATCGTTTCATAATCTAAGCCGTTTTCTGACGGTGGCGCTTTTTGTCCTGTTTCGTAGACAAACGCCACGCAACCGCTCACGGGTAGAGTCGACACAATTTATGAATGTTGCTTTACATTTCCATCTTTCCTGTAATTAATCTTGCTCAAGTGCCGCGGTGCGGCTTCAGCAATCAAGTCTTGGCTTGAGAATGAATTAGTACACAAACCAGTAGTGAGTGGAACGACAAAATACTCTGACGGCTGCTGATGCTGGGAAATCTCCTTTCCATCGTGAAATTTTCCCACCATCATCGTGCAGTATTTCGCGGCAGGCTTGCGAACGATGCGAAAGATGTAGTAAGCCGAGACAATATATCGGGACCAGGATGTGGCGAGAGCTGTGTTGCTGCGGCTCACTGCACGCGAAATTGAAGCATCCATATATTTGCCATCATATTTCAGTGCGTAATTGGGTCAAGTGACGAAGAAGCAACAACACCGAGAGCACCTGAACGGTGACAAAATTGTGTATTGTTGGAAAATTGTACTACAAAGAGAGAGAGATTTGTAATTAAACAAAGTATGTTTATTGGACTTTCGCCCTGTGACGTAGGACAACAAACCGAGCATCTTAATCCGCGCGCAACTATACAGACAGGTTCAGCTTTCTTCACTTAACCCGTATCCTCGCCGCCATGATCAAAGCAGTTTCGCTCGATTAGACTCGGTGGTTACAGACCATCGAGCGATTTTGAGCTTACATACAGTTAAAAGCTTTGTTAATGCCGCCGCGTGGTGGTGCTGCTGTTACAGTACTATTATTATCTACATACATAAGCACCGATTACGGTCGACGATTGAGTAAATCGTAACAATCCTTATAAACGACAGTTCCGTTCCGGTTGGGTTGACACCGTGTCGTATTTCACTGGTGCTCTGCGTTTCGATGAACGTTCGCCTGCATTAATGAGCTTTAATTTCAGTGGATTATCCCATTTAATTTTATTTATATTGATGGAAACGTGCTGTGGTGCTGATGGCCGTATAGATATCTCTTTGTTAAACATGTTTTTGGAGTGATCAAAAAATTA
Source organism: Sabethes cyaneus (assembly GCF_943734655.1). Taxonomy (NCBI): domain Eukaryota; kingdom Metazoa; phylum Arthropoda; class Insecta; order Diptera; family Culicidae; genus Sabethes; species Sabethes cyaneus. Next base: position 36,949,863 of record NC_071355.1, read on the forward strand.
TATTCTCAAAATAAATCATGACAAAAACCTTTTTAATTATTTTGACTATGTTGCTATATTCTTCTTAAACAGATTTTTATAAAATAGTATTTCTATTGACTTACTTTCTAAACACGAAGTTCAAAATGCACAAATTTGAACGCTTTGACTGCATCCGAGTCAGAAAAAAAAATTCAAGTATCTACCACTTCAGTGTCGATCTTACAGTAGGACATCGATAGAATCGGGTGAAGGGAAAGGATAGTTGCGTTTTTTTCTTAAACGGTTACCTTTCAGGACACCAAGTTCAAATCATGCTTAAATGATGAAATCGTTTACTTTCGGGACATCAGCTTGGTCTAGGTTTCATCGAAATTAATAATTTCTGACCTCTTGGAACGGAGAGATTCTGTTACTTTTTACTAGAATCGAAGTAAACGAAATCGCAGAAGCATTATATTGCCGTATCGGCAAGCAAAAACGTGTTTACCCGCGAGCCTAATATTTAAGCTTATTTCAATAGTAATTCGATCATTTTTTATCACATTCTGTATATCAATCAATGCATAGAAAATTTGCTGGTTGATTGATGCAATTAATCCTGATATCGTTTGAGAAATCTCGCGTAACTTTTCAAACGTACCTGCGTAACACTAAGAGACTCACTGTGCTTCTTCTCTTTCGCTTACCACGGCAATGCAAGTGTACTTTAAAACAACAAGCTTTGCACATATCGATTACTAGCATATCTGTTTAGCTAAACGCTTAGAGCAATAATCTGAAGAGAGGGACGCCAAACAGAGTCTCTCAAAATGTTACTTAAGTCCTTTTGAAAAGTTACGCGAGAAATGTCTGAACCGTGAACACAAATGAAGCGACCCTCATTTCCCGCTGTAACGCTATATTTACGCATTTTCATCTAGCCGAGCCCGGATGAATCAACCCCGGTCGGCTAAGAACATAAATTCCGCATTCTATCCGATTACCCGCGCCGGTCAGTGACTCGATCGAGCGGCGGCGCCGGTAGGGCAAAATATTTCAATGAAAAACAGCGCGTTTTGCACTATTCTAGGTTAATGAACGCGCAAGTTTCTTAACCTGCCGTAACGAACGTTTTGCCGACTAAGGCAAACAACGAAGCGCGGAACGGTTCGTTGACAAAAAAAAAACAAAGTTCCCGCGCGAGGGGCTAAAATGTATGCGCGAGAGAGAAGCTCAACGGACAGCGTGAGGTCTGCCGCTAGGCAGAATAGGACGGAACTACCTCGAGGAGGAGGAGTTTCCTTAGGGAAAATAGTCTTTAACGAGTAAGTATTAACTTTGTGATTTTTGAATAAAGCGGATTTGGCACGCCGACCCGTCTGGTCGGTAGTGCGATTTAATTAACCGTTTTATTATTTACCCCCTACACAAAGTATAAGAAAGAAAAACGTAGTTCCATGTTATAAAGTGCGGAGAATAATTATAGCACAAATAAATTCTTTTCTTATATGGTTTATTTGAAATTACCTGTGAGGTTCCCCAGGGTTTTCATTTGGGCTTGCTTTTTTTAACTTATACGTTAATGACATTTATTTGCTTATACTTACTTATACATTTTATTTGTATTGCAAAGGATATCAAAATACTTCACTGAATACATGTATTGCCTCCACACATTTGCAAGTCTATTATTATATTATACATAACAAACGCTTGACCTACATTACAATACTGTAACATAATACGCATCTCAAACATTCTTCAACACAAAGAACGTTTTAAATCTGTTCAACAAGTTCTTCTGCTTGCACATCGTGATACAAAATAGATGAGTAATTCTCGCTGAAACGGGATCACTACACTGACACGAGGTCTTCTAATATTAAAAGTTTTGCGCTTAATTGGTTGAAAATGGTTAAAGCAGAAGAACAGGGCTTTCAAATGGAGAAAAAAAAATTGGCGGCCATCTTGGATTTGGTCGCCATATTGTATTTTATCAAAAAATGGCCGTTTTCACAATAAGCCCCCCAACCGATTTTCATTTTAAGACCACTATTGGAAAGCTGAGAAAAGATTCTATAAGAAACATTCATAAAATTAGGTGTTCAATGGCATTAACTGAATAAAACAATCAGTTATTTGTTCCTGTTCCTTATAGCATTTTTTCTCAGCTTTCGGATGGTGGTCTTCAAATTAAAATCAATTGGGGGATCATGACGGAAACGGCGATTTATTGATAAAATCCAACATGGCGGCCAAATCCAAGATGGCCGCCATTTTTTTCACTTCGTTTATAAGCCCTATCTCTCCTCTTCACAAAACCGTGTCGTTTGTAATTTGTTTTATAGCAAATTTTGAAAATATCACAATAATTATATGAAAATTGTGAACCTTGTTACAAATAACTGGTTGTTTTATTCAGTTAATGCTATTGCACACCTAATTTTATGAATGTTTGCTATAACATTTTTTCTCAGCTTTCCAATGGCGATCTTAAAAGGAAAATCGGGTGGGAGGCTCATGGTGAAAACGGTGATTTTTTGATAAAATACAATATGGCGACCAAATCCAATATGGCCGCCCAAAAAATTTTCACTCCATTTGAAAGCTCTGTTCTTCGTCTTTACACAACCGGACCATTTGTTAGTTGTTTCATGGCAAATTTATGAAATATCACCTGATATAGAGCTCAAGGTTTGCTCAAAATTCAACTTTTTTTTTGAAAATGTTAGGCCCCTTGGCGAACTAGAGGTCCACTATTTCGAGGTATCAAAAGTGTAACTCTTATTTTTTAACCATTTTCAACCAATTAAGCGCAAAAGCTTCAATATTTGAAGACCTCGTGTCAGTAGTGGCCCCGTTTCAGCGAGAATTACTCAGATACCATTTTCTCTATGGGGACGTGCATTAATTACGTAAGGGATTTTTCCTTATCTTACGTAAGAAATGATTGAACCCCCCTCCCCCCAAATAAGATTTTGTACGTAAGATTTTGCGGCACTAAACCCCCTCCCCCCATCATGCCTTACGCAATTAGTGCACAGCCCCTATCGCCCTATGAATTCGGTACCAATCCAAGCTTAATCTACAATTAAAATCCAATCGAAATCCTAAGCAAATCCACTCCAAATTCGGATCCAGTCCGAATGTAATCCAAATCCAATATAAATCTAATTCAAATTCAAAAGAAATCCAATCGAAATCAAATCCAATTCATTCTAAATCCAATATAAATCCAATCCAAATCTGAAGCAAATTCAATCCAAATCCGGATCTAGTTCGAATACACTCCAAATTCACTCTAAATCCAACATAAATCTAATCGAAGTCCGATCTAAATCCAATTCAAATCCAAATTCAAATCCAATCCAAATTCAATCCAAATCCAATCCAAATCTGGATCCAATCCAATTCAAATCCAATTTGAAACTAATGCAAATTCAATAGAAACCAACCACTGCATTATGGTCCAGAAAGCGATTTTAGACGGACAAAGTGATTGCGCCTAAATGGGATATTCTAGCTTCTCTTACGTATAAAATTTTTTGTAGAACATTATATTGAGCTACCTGTTGCGATAAATGAGTTATAAGAGGAAATATGATTTTACGGGTCGTCCATAAACAAAGATCCACTGCTGAAAATACGTAAGAGTTAGAAATTTGACATGTTTAGAAAAATTAATTTATCTTTAATGTTTTGGAACTAAGAAATGAAAAACATACTTATTTAAAAAATTATTACTTGAATTGTTGTTACGGTATCATCTGCATATTGGACGACCTTTTCAAAAGATGCATCATATTTTCATTCAAAAAGTTGAGGAAGACTTCATTAAGCTAGAATATTCCGTTTAGGCGCAATCATTTTGGTCCGTCTAAAATCGCTTTCTGGACCATAGTGCACTGGTTAAAAGCCCCAAAAAAAAGTTAATAAATAAATAAATAAATAGAAATTTAATCGAAATGCTAATCAAATCCAATCCAAGTCCGGATCCAGCTCAAATGCAATTCAAATGCACTCCAAATCCAAATTCAATAGAAAACCAATCTAAATTCAATTCTATCCAATCCATATCCAATTGAAATCCCAACCAAATCCAATTAGAATCCAATCTAAGTCCAATTCAAATCAAATCGAAATCAAATCAAAATCTTATCCAATCCGAATTCAATCCAAATCTAATCCAAATTCAATCGAAGGCCAAGGTAATTCCAATCCAAAATTCCAAATTCAAAATAAATCCAATCCAAATCCGGATCCAGTTCGAATCCAAATCAAATCTACTCAAAATTCAATATAAATCTAATCCAGATCTTTTCGAAATCCAATCCAAATCAAATCCCATCCATTCCATTCCAAATCCAATCCAAATCCAATTCAAATCCAATCCAAATCCGAATTCAATCCAAATCTAATTTAAGTCCAAATCAGATCTCATCCAAATCCTATCTAAATCTAATCCAAACCCGGATCCAGTCTGAAACCAATCCAAACTTAATCCAAATCAAATGCAATCCAATCCAAATCCAATCCCATTCCAAATCCGGATCCGATCCAAATGCAATATAATCGAAATCCAAGTCAAATCTAGTTAAAATCACATCCAAATATCATCAAAATCCAATCCAAATCCAGATCCAGTCCGAATCCAATTTAAGTCCAATCGGAATCCGAATTCAATCCAAATTTAATTTAAGTCCAAATCAGGTCCCATCCAAATCCCATCTAAATCTAATCCAAACTTGGATCCAGTCTGAAACCAATCCAAATCCAATTCAAATCAAATGCAATCCAACCCCAATCCAATCCAAATCCAATCCTATTCGAAATCCGGATCCAATCCAAATGCAATCTAATCGAAATCCAAGTCAAGTCTAGTTAAAATCCCATCCAAATATCATCAAAATCCAATCCAAATCCGGATCCAGTCCGAATCCAATTTAAAACCAATCGAAATCGAATACAATCCAAACCCAATCCAAATCTAATCCAATCGAACTGAATCCAATCCAATTCTGATCCACTCAAAATCCATCCTAAATCCAACATAAATGTTATCCAAATCCAATAGATATCCAATCCAAATACGGATCCAGTCCAAACCCGAATCCGAATCCAATCCAAGATCAAATTTGGATCCAACCCAACCTAAATCCAATTACAACCCATTCCAAATTTATTTCAAATCCAATATCCAAATCCATTCCAATTAGAATTCAAGTTCAATCCAACAACATTCCAAATTCAGTTTTAATCCGAACCCAATCTAAATAAAATTCAAATCCAATCCGAATCCAATCCATAGTCAAATCAAATTCCAATCCAATTCCAATTTGAATTCAATCCAAGACCAGTCCACATACGAATTAAATTCGAATTCACCTTCAATGTAACTGAAACTCAAATTGATTGAATTTTAGTACAACCCAAGTCTTTTACTTTAGACTTAACGTATAACATCGAAAGTTTAAAACTAAAAGTAGTAAAAGATCAGATGTGAACAGAAAAGATAGGGCGCGGGAGAGTATTTTCAGCTCCTTGCTTCTTCAGCGATTGCTTGCTTCTATTTTTGCGATCTGTAAGCCTAGTTCCAGTGGAAGAACCGCTGACCTTGGTGTTGTTTTTGAGATAAAATTATGATAAACTTAGTAGTGGGAGTTTGTGAAGAAATCCAGTTTTTAAGTGAAGTGTTATTCTCTCTAAATAAGTCTTTGGGCAAAGTGTAAAAAATGGGAAATAAAATAACAGGATTTGACAAAAGCGGGTAAAATTTGACTTGTCCCATTGTGTGTTGGGCACCGCTATTTCTCTAATTCGCTAACCGACTAATCGAGAAACGCTAGTTATACTTTATAATTTATACTCAGACTAGCCGAATTGTTGCTGGGCCATGATTCCAAATGAAGTGCCGCTGTTTATTTTAAAATTAACAAACTGTAAAGCATTTTATCCATTATAATAGGTTTTGATCTTAGGAAAATTAAGAAAAGCCATGTAATAAATGTGAATTACAAATAATTTGTACAGCGATAGATTACAATGCAAGTTATAGCGATATGTTCAAAAATAAACAGTAACTGTTAATTTGCAGTTTGCGATTAGTGATTAGTGAAATTTCCACGATTATCGAGCAAATTGCATCGGTTAGCGAATTAGCGAATTAGCGGTGCCCAACACTGCCCATTGAATTGGAAATATCGGCAATAAACGTAGGAAACATGAATAATAGGATACCAGACGAACCGTTGCTTTCCGAGAGATGGCGCTGTTCGAGTGGTAGTAAAATCAAAATTTTGATTTTTACCTATGCTTAACTACTTAAAATACAGTCTAATCACATATTATTTGTGGTACAGTTATACTCTGTTATGCTAAATTTTTATAACTTGTGCTTAATTTTGATAAAAAATAAACTTTATCTCTGCGGAAGTCACGAATGACCCAAGCTGGTTAAAGTGACTATAATTTAACAAAACAAAAAAATTAAAACTTCACCTCTCCAGTGCTTCAGTGCTACAGGGATACCTCTATATAAGACAATTTATAATGTCAAAAAGTTGTTTTATATAAAAAATATCTTATATCGAAACATGATTTTTTTTAAGAAAATTGCATTAGCAGTTGCCAATTTTTTTTTATTCGAGTGGTTTTGACCCACCTGGTCATTCACCAGGTCACCAATTTTGCTCTGTGGTGTGTGTTTTGTGTGCTTTTTCAACTTTTTTTGCATGAGCTATTAGTTTTTTACAATTTTTAGGGTTATTTTGAAATAATGAACATGGCGCTGATTTTGGAATGTAAAATTAGCTTTGGTATCGTTACCAGCTATGTCAAAGTCCTTTTCGTTCATTGACATCAATTTAAAAATATTTACTAATCCAGATTCAAAGGGAATAAAGAAACCTTTTCTTTTGAATTAGAAATATAATATTTTCATTACTAAAAATTCTTTTTGCGAAAATGAAACACGAAATATACTGCTACTCACTAGTCTTTTCACATAGTTCTTTTATGTTTATTCAAAACTTTCGTTTTGAATTCTTTTTGCGTAAAAGTTATTAAAATAGGTATAAATAATAACATTGCTTCTAGAATTCACTCGTATACTAGTTATGCAGCGTTAGCAGTAACAAATCTACTGATTTACTCTAATCTACTAATCAATTTTCTCGAAAACAGTAACTTTTTTTTCTCTCGATGTAGTTCTAGTTTATACCCTGCATACATACTACAATATACAGCAATGCTAGTACTCGAGTGTTGGAGGGAGGGGAAAAAGATCGTTTATTGAATCACACAGTCGTTTACAAAAACGCTAAAAGACAATGCGCCTCCATCAAATGCTATGGTAAAGAGAAAGCATGGTCAGTTTTCAACTTTTAATTTTCAGCATGCTTTCTTGAGTAAATTGTACCAATTCAAAACTCCTGAAAAATTCTAAATTTTCTTAAATCTTAAATTTTTTGAAAAACCATATTGAAATCAATCAAATTATTACTCAATCCAATTCGTTCCGAATCTGTAAACTAAACTCATTATTCGTATTTTTTGTTTCCATTTCAGGTAAGATGAAAGTCTGCAGACGTAACCAACCAACCGAACCGAACAGTTCTAATAAATCCTTAGTAACTACTGCTCCAGTAAGTATTTTTGAAATAAATTTCAAAACCTCCCCCTCCTCCTACTGCTACCTGACCTATACCCGGCCCTGGTTGCTGCAAACTAATTGGCTGCTTCCAACGAAATTTGCTGCCAACATCAAAGTGCCGTAGTAGCGGCCGGCCGTTATACCCATTCAGCCGACAGCGCGCGCGAATATTTCAAATGAAAAACAATTAATTGCTTCCGAAGCTCACCTGTTAGCTCCGCGCGCTGCTGCCGCTGCTGGTGCTGGTGTTGCATCTTCGCCAAAATGAATCACTTGTTACGGAAAACTGGAAACGGTCGTCGCTCGTCGGTGGCGAATGCCGATGGAGGTGTGCTGGTTGGTTGTGGTGTTTCTAGAACTATCCCCTACCGTGTATACGTAACCGACACACAGTTGACGGCCATCCCGGAGAAAGTTTTCCAATTAAAAGCAAAACTGCACCTGGAAACTGTGCGGAAATGAATCGTTTTGCAACCGGGCGACCGACCGACCGTCAAGGTAGCTTCATCAAATCTACACTGGATGGCGCGCGCCATTCAGTGGGAGAATAATTGTAATTAGTTCGTCATCAGTTAGAGGAGCAACGTATGAGTTGTTTAAATAAAGAGATTATTTCAACTTTAATACGACTCTGACAGACGATGGAGAAACTTAAAATTAATTTGAGTCAACATCATCGTATTTCTCTAATTGTTCCATCCTTTGAAGTCACTGATTTCCGGGTGAAGCATAGGAAACTGACACCAATCTACTGACGATGTGTGGCTAGAAGTGGTGACGGTACAGGAACGGCAGAGTGCTGACACATTTCAGCTCTGAGTTCGGAAGGGCTTACCGGAATCCAAAGTACCAACTGAAAGTGTTTGCAGCGAACGCGTCTTCTTTCTTTCCCGCTGCTCTTATATGTGTGTGTGTACAAAAAGACTACCGGGGATTTGACATTTGACGGGTTTCGGCGCCTCCTGTCTATATAAACATTTCTTTTCCCACACCCAGCCAACAACAGCCAATGTAGAGAGACGATGCTGTACATCGACTGGCAATAACTGTCGTAAGGCTGTCGCGCGCCAACGATGCCAGATCTACGGATTTATCTGTAGTTTTAAGGATTTAGGAGTTTTGTACATTGAAATTGAAGAAAAACTTTTTCGTTATCTTCAATCTTCATATTCCACTTAGACGCTACAAAAGCAGCAGTTTTCTACGCACCTACTGGTCAAGTGCTCTTATCTACGGATTTTCATAAACTTTTGCTCTTTATAACCAAGCTGTTGACAAAAAGACAACGAACAATGATAATAATATAAACTGTCGAAAAATTGACATAAAAGTGGTACAAAGTGACAACAAAAAACGGGGAAACGACAACAAAAGAGGTTAAAAAACCGTTAAAACAGTCAAAAAAGCGTTAAAACAAAACAGGCGGTTAAAACGACCAAATCCGACAAAAGCAGACGTCCTAAAACGACGAACCGACGTCGAAAACACGTTGAAATGATGACAAAAAGACCATGAAAAGATGATAGAAATATGGTAGAGAGATGACAAATAAATGACGTTTACGAAGGGAAAACAACAGAAAGATGATAAAAAGACTACTAGAAGGTATCAAAAAAACAACAAATGGAAAGATGACAAAATAGGAATGACAAGTAGCTTAATGACGATGAAGGGCGACGCCAAAAAACTCCAGAGCGACAGCAAAAAATGTCAAGAAAGACAGTAAAAAACGACGAAATCCCTATAAATCGATGCAGAAACGTAGATGAAGGGACGATAAAAAGACGAAAAGATGGCGAATAGACCACCGAAAAGAACGACCAAAAGACAAACAGGATGACGAGAAAATATCAAAAAGAGTCGAAGATACCTAAGCATCAACAAAAATAACGACCAGAATATCGAAAAACCGTATGAAATGACGATGAAAATGCCAAACGATGAACAGACAACGGAAATAACGGACGGAAGACGATGCAAAGACGTGAAAATGAAAAAAAAGAAAAACGTGACAAAATGATATTTAAAAAGGGCTGAAGAAAACGACAAAGCATACAAAAAAGATGAATAAATGACGAATATACGATAAAAAAGCCGTAACAAAACCGACGGAAACAAACACGACAAAGAGATCATTTAGAAAGCTTTAAAATCGCGCAAAATATATAAAAAAGACGACGATATAGGACAGAAAGGCAACGAAACGACAGGAAAAATACAACATATTGGTTTTATTTTTTTATAGGCCATCTTAATGATCGTCTTTGGTGGCAGATTTGCTTGTCTTGACAACAAACAGGGCGACGAGAAAAGGTGATGAAAAGACAGCACAAAGTACAATACAAGTCGATAAATGAGGAAAAATCGACAAAATGACTATGCCAAAATAAAACACAACATAAAAGACGACGAAAACGGTAAGAGACATTGCAAAAACAGATGAAAAAACAACGGTTAATGACGAAGAGACGACAAAAATATGATGTAAAGATGACAAAAAGACTATTAAAAAACGCCAAAAATACGACAGAGAAATGACAAAAAGACGGTGAAACGCGTCGGAAAAAAATCAAAATGATAATAGAAAGATGACATGAAAACTATGACGAAAAGTCAGCAAATAGATGACAAAACGACAACAAAGAGTCGGCGAAAAAAAGACGGAAATATAACGAAAAAGTGACAACAAATAGACGAAAAGAGCTGCTGAAAATAAAAGACGACAGACGTAATGAAAAGAGACCGCCAAAAACGCCAAGATGCCAAAGAAGTAACAAAACATGTCAAGAGCGCCGCTACAAAAAACTTCGAAGAGATTAAAAATAGATGCAGAAAAAACGGCGAAGAGACAGCAAAACAACGACAAAAAAATAAAAGATTACAATCAAAAACGAAAAAAGACGATTAAATGACGACGAAAAGGTACCAACCAAAACAGCAACAAAAGTAACGACCAAAACATCAAAAAGCCGTCGAAAAAATCGACGAAAAGTGCCAAAATCGAAGATTAAAAAAGACGATGATTACACAGACAAGGCAGAAAAGATCCAAAAATCATTTAAAAAGCGCCACAAAGGTGACACAAGACGACGACGAGAGAACGATGAAATGACAGTAAAAACAACATTTTGGTTGTCTTTTTTTATGACCAAGAAGGGTATTAAAAAGGCGATTAAAAGAAGGTACGGCAGCAAAACAGCGACGAAAAAAAAGAAAAGTTGACATAAAACGAAGAAAAGGCGATAAAATTATGACGAAATGGTACAAAAAAAACAAAACAAAAATAACAACCGAAACGTTTAAACGGCCGAACATTGAAATTAAAAGAGAAAGGAAAAACGAGAAAAAAGAGATAACCAGGAAAACGAAACAGAAAATTAGGATGCATTGCACAGAAAAAGTAAAAACAATGGGGCAAAAAAGGAGAAAAGATGGAATAAAACAGGAGAAAAGATGGAATAAAAGGATTGAAAGAAAAGGCGAAGATATTGAAGCAGAAGAATGAAGAAACGGGAACAGATTAAGAAGGAAAACAGTACAGAAAGAAAAGGATCGAGAATTCAAGCAGAAGACAACAGGTATAAAATAGAAAGGTAAAACAGAACGCGACATAAAACGAGGAAAAGATGAATAAAAAGACGAAAGACGAACGAAGGAAAAACCCGTTAGCAAATTAGTTAAAAAGCGAAAAAAGATGCCGATATTTCAACCGAAAAAAATGCGAAAAGTGATAGTAAATAACAAAGAACGAGACAGGAAAAGAGGAAAAAAAGAACCGGAAACGGGTTATAACGGAAGAAGAACGACAAGAAACGTAACAGAGGAAATTCAAGACTTAGGGTGAAGGATGAAAAACGAGACAGGAAACGAAGAGAAAGTGAACGGAGAAAGAGGAAACAGCAGGCAGAAAAAAGGAAAAAATGAAAAGGAAAAGGAGGGAAAACGAGACAAAAATGGAAAATCGCAACAGAAAACAAGAGAAACCAAAAGGGAAAAGATGAATAGCGAGAAAAACCGACAGAGGAGCTAGAAAAACGGAAAAAAAACATACGAGATATTAAAGGAGAAAGACGGCTAGAAAAACGAGAAAATGGGGTAGAAACAAAAAAAGAAAAACAGGAATGATGAACAAAGAAAAAGGCCAAACAAAGATGAAACACGGAAGATAACAAAGGTAACCCGAACAGAAGCAACAAGGGAGTAGAAAAATGGGGTATCGAAAAGCGCAAAACAGCACAAATGAAGAAGAATAACGAGAAGGAATGAAGATAAAAAGAGTTAGAAAAATACCAAAACTGTAGCCGTTGGCCTAGATAGCAGATAAACTGGTTTACCGATAAGAAACCCGATGACCAAACCGCCATCAATGAAACCAAAATTCGAAAACTGGAAACGAAAAACAAGGAAAAGGAGAAGAGAAAAAACTGAAAACGGGAATGAAAATAACAAAAAAGAGTGAAAAGTATTAGGAAATACAATGTTAGGAAAACCGGACAAACATTAAATATTTTTAACATATTCATAGATGGATTACTGATGGATCTAACGGTAATGTCTTCTGCTGCTCTCCAGAAAGAGAAACAACAAACCTAAAAATGAGACAGCAGGAGAATAAACGGAAAAGAACTCAAAGGAAAACGACAAACGGGCTAGAAAAGGATGAAAAACGCACGAGTGAAAAGAATAAACACGGGCATAAAAAAAAGAAAAAAACGTCACAGAATGGGAGGGAAAGCAGGAGGAGAAACAACTGATAAAGAAGAAACAGATGAAAGAACAAATAGAGAGGAAACGAAGCAAAAAACGAGAAAACTGGATAGAAAAAGTTGAAGAGCTGAAGAGAAAAGAAGAAATATAGGAAAAAGGTACAATACTACAGAAAACGAAGCAAATGAGAAAGAAAATGAGCATGCATTGGCTGATTCGTCTCAAAAAGGTGGAAAAGAAGAGAAGATGCAGGAGCAGAAGAATGGAAAAACGAGAAACATAGGAAGAAAAAAAGAACAAAGAACATAAAATGGAGAGAAAAAGTAAAACCAAACGACAACAAGGATAATACGGAAAAAACGAAACAGAAAACAAAGAAAATGGAAAAGATAAACACAAATACGAAAGGCAAACGAACGGAAAACGGGATAGAAAAGAAATTATAAAACGAAGAAAATGAAAACTTTGACCGAAAAATAGGAAAACAGGCGAAAAGAGATAGCAAATGACGAAGAACGAGACAGAAAAAATGGAGAAAAACGGAAGAACGACGAAAAACGCTCTTTCCCCTCCTTCACGAAAAAAATTTTCATTTCTTTCCCCTACCGACCCTTCATCAATTGTAGAACCATCGTTACAAAAAAATATTAATATATATATATAAACTCGAGATTAGTCTATGGAAAAGAGGAAATTTCGTGTTGTTCTCTTCATTCATTCTCGACAGTAGTGAATGAAATCAAATGTGAATCATTCACTCATTTTGAACTGTGGACAACAGCAAACGAAATTACAATAAACGTAGAAATTGCTTCAAAGTTTTAATTAATTTCCTTCAGTCAAGTTTTGGTTGCTTTTAAAAAGCAAACAGTTTGAAAAAACTAAACTTTGAGATCTAAAGTATCAGTCAAGAGCAAGAAAGTTTACTAACAGCTTAGTCGAGCAATCATTCAGCACTGCAATTCATGAATGAATTGTTTTGCAAGCTAGAAAACTGAGAAAGACAAACACTGTCAGCAGTTCAGTAGTCAGGTCCATGAGCTGACGGATAAAAGAATTCTACCAGGGATGAAACTGTATGCGCTGAATGCGTTTTGTATTCGCCTTCATGCTGGGCTGTCAATTCTTTCGAACACTAGCAGGCAGAAAAAAGGAAAAACGAAAGGGAAAACAAGACACGAATGGAAAAACGCAACAGAAAAGAAGAGAAATCATCAAGAAAAATAAAAGAATGAGAGAGAAAAATACCGAGCAAAGGATGGAAACAAAAAAAACCGAACGAGATATGAAAGGAGAAAGACACGACGAAAAACGGAAAAATTGGGTAGAAACAGAAGAAAAGAAGAACAGGAATAATGGACTAAATAAAAAGGTGAAACAGGAGATACAACTATAAAACATGGGAGATAAAAAAAGAAAACCGGAGAGAAGAAAAAAGGAGCCGAAAAACGGGGTACCAAAAAGCGGAAAGCGGCACAGAAGAATACGAAAAAGAAAGGAGATAAAAATAGTTAGATAAATACGAAAACTGTAAACGAAAAATTTGGAAAAAGGATCAGAGAAAAAACTGAAATCAGGAACAAAATCTAAAGGTGAAAACAGGCAGCACATATCGAAATTATTTTTTTTTTTCAGCAAAACGAACAAGCAATACTAGCAAACCTGTAAATGAAGCACAAATATCACTATCAATAACAGTTAATATAGAAAACGAAAGTGCAACTTTCTTCGGTGATAAAACTACGGATTTTTCTTCAGCAAAGTCTGGCTGGCAACGCTGAGTCGCGATCCGACAAGCTCCGTTAAAAATATAGGTTAGGATTTTGTTCTTTAGATCAATAGTCGCTCGGCAAAAAAAAACACATTTTCACAGTGGGCTGAATGCTGCAGTTTATAGTGGCAATAAAAAATGTCAAGTTAGAGCCAAATCCACTTGCTCTTTTTATTTTCAAAAGCCATGGTGTTTTTCACTGTGCGCCCACTTTTGAAGGCGTGTTGATAGAAAAACAATTTAGAGCAGCCGCATTAGAGCTTGTGAAACTAGATAAAATATTTGCACGCCCTCGGCGGCCCACCACCGTTCCACCGACGACGTGTCGCTCGGATCGGGATTACGGCGCAAGGTGACGGTTCCTAGTTGTCAGCGCGTTGAACGATGACACTCCTGCCTGAGCTGAGACGTGCAGCAGCAACGATGATGGCATTAACTTACAGCAACGAACACAAACGAACGAAAAACGTGGCTTCTGCGGAAGTTAGTTGATTTTGCTAGCTAGATTTGAGGATTAGGATTTCAGCAGATTTGATTTATGGCCTTGGAACTTTTTGTGCTTTACCCAGAAATGGCTGTCAGAATGTTAGACAGACTTGACTCAGTCTTTTTTTTTTCGACTGAAATATTTTTTATACGTCGCGCTGGGACGGTAAATTTTCATTAACATCACTTGAAACTGGACCGAATTTTCGCCGTGCACAAACCATAACATTCCAACAACAAGTCAGTACTGCCCCTCGAATTCATTGAACATTTATTTCTGCCATTTCGAAATTAATTAAGCCAAACCCAGTACATATTTCAGCTGTTTATGAGTGTAAAATTACCACTCGAAGCCGCCTGACACCAACGATTGCTGCAAATCCAGTGTCGCTTTTCCCCCTCCTGTGAACGTCCTCCCAGATTCCTACCCTACCATCGCATCAGCAGAGCCGCCAACATTTTCGGGAGTGCAAACATACGCGACCGGAACACGCTCGGAAAATTGCCCGTTGACAATCGCGCGGCCAAACCAAACGCAGTGCCAAATTTATTATTCATTGCCATAAATCTCGCTTCAAAGGTGCGTTTATCGGCTGTATTGTTCTTGAACGCGTGGAGCGTGCCGAACGCGGGTCGCAGCAGACACTAGCTGCTGGACCCCGACCCCCATAAATGGGCGAGAAAAAAAACGCTCGCTCCGCTTTTCCACACTTTCACAGGGGGCTGCGTCCTCGTTCGTGTTCGTCGCCCTGTCCCGCCGGTCGGCCCGGGTGCCCGGGTGGGACGTTCCGATTGAGTGAGATGTAAACTGATTTTTCTGCCGTTTCGCTTCGCCTGGAATAGAGCGTAAGCTTTATTTTTGCTCCTTCAAGGTGCTTCACAGAGTCCTCCCACGCGACGGCGGCGGGCGTTGTTGGTTGCGATGCATAATCAAGATTCCATTCATCTTGCTGTCGACTGTTGACTGTATTTTTTTTTGCGCACACTTTGCATATTAACTAGAGCGTAAATTTCAATACGAACCACCAAAGTATGTGGCGTGTGGTGCCAGGGGGGAAACGAGTAATTGAAAAGCGGAATATATTTCTGAATACCATAATAAGAGGTGAAAAACACTTTCCATCAGAGAGTTTCGTAGAATTGCTGCCTGATTGGTTGATTTGTTTTCCGTCTTACCTGTTTATTGGTGCTGAATAACAGCAAAGTCTTAAACGAAACTGTAGTGCAGAATTTTTGTTTGTCCCAGACAGTGAGCAGTAAAAGCGAAAAAAAACTCATCTTCATAGGGTGAAGTAGCAATAAAAACGCGACGACAAAGATGATAGATTACGGCCATGAACTGAAACCAATGCTGTGTGGCCTCGCTCCTCGCTCGGAGAATAAAATACGACCAGATTCGTTACCGACCCGAGAGATCTTTTCGCATCGTCGTCATCACGGAAAAAAGAAACTGTTATGGTGCTGAACATGTCGCACCGTTTTGCCCCGCCACAAACCGTACAGAGGAATATCTTCCGGAAAATTCCACTCCAGGCAGCGTGAAAGTTAAGATCACTCCTCGAGAGCAGACCCCCTCCGGTAAATTATCACTCTAGCACCAGCTCCAGCTATTTCCCTCTCCCGGGTCGCAGCAATAAACTGTCACAATCCGGCAGTGGTAACAATGTTTCACAACTAGGGGCAATATAATTTACAGTACATATATCAGATTAGCAACTTGGCTGCGTAAGCTGGTAGAATGCTGCTTAACGCCATAAATTTTTATCACGTCGCATAAATTTGCTTAAATTGAGCTAACGCAAAAAAAAACTGTCCTACTTCTCGCTACCGCACCGGCTAGCAGAGCATAGTCTTTGACTGTTGCATCACATGCACAAATATTTTTGCTGCTTGATTATCAGTAATACGGAAATTATATTTAATAACATAATCATTGTTAACAGGTTTTTTGAT
This sequence comes from Sabethes cyaneus, assembly GCF_943734655.1. NCBI lineage: Eukaryota > Metazoa > Arthropoda > Insecta > Diptera > Culicidae > Sabethes > Sabethes cyaneus. The sequence continues at coordinate 36,966,392 of NC_071355.1, forward strand.
AAGCGAAATTAAATAGGCTGGCCACTCCCAAAAGTGTGGACGTGCAAAGAAAGTTATTCCGATTACCTTAAATTTTAAACTTGATTAGTCGGAGTATTGTTTTTTTTATAAAATAATTATGTTTTAAATTAATATTTTATTCGAATTAAGTTGCCCCTGTAGTCGCAAGATTACACGATTACCGAGTCTGGCTTGACAAGTGAATGGTCGTGGGTTCGTGGTGGTGATAGAAAGTAGTAAAGAATTAAAGATAAAAGCTTACACAAGACAATACACACCCTCCCCTTTTGTCCAAAACTCTGCTTTACCTACGTTAACAAAAGTGCTGGCTTGGAGTGCGCAATGAAAATTATAACTATCGTTGCAAGAGACCAAGATTAGTTAGAATGAACAAAGTCATAAATGGAAAAAAAACGGTCAAAACACCTTCATAACCACATTTGAAATTTGTTTTGAATTGACAATATGAAACATGTATTCAGAGCAGATTTCTTGATATTTCTTGATATTCTTGATAATCTGATCAGCTCGCACCTACGCTCTTTCGGTTGGTACCCGAATGTTTTACTTACTAAACTACTGCCGCCCGTTATATTAGGTAGTATAGTACCTAGTTTTGTTTTATCTTTGTATGACTGCTCTTTGTTTCTACTGCTTAAAGATAGACTGTTACCTACTCGGTCAGTGAATTCATTTATTCATTCAGTGGTTCAAAAATTACTGATTTTTAAATAAAGAAAACTTGGTAATAACGGTGATTTTTGGTACCACCTTTGCTTAGAAAGGGGCATCCTAGGCGTCAAATGAAAAAAATATAAGTGCAGAGTTTTCTAAAAAGGTAAAATTAAACAAAATTTTAAAAAAATTGAAGCTTTCTAAATTTCGATACGTGTTTTTTATGAAGTTGCTACTGTTTCTGTAGAAGGGAAAACCAGTCTTCACTGCATGGTGGTCCAAATCGGAATGAAAATATTATTTACTAGCTGATTACCCGATCTTACTCGGGGCCCCTTTGCTTCTCAGTCTACAGTCTACTACTATATCTGTTATTGTAACGAAAATTCTCATAATGCAATAAACAAAACCCTTTTTTCATTTTAATGTGTCTACCCAAGTAACAATTCCAAGTTTTATTACGTTTGTATAGTGGTTTCATGACCAATTTCATAAAACCGCTAATAATACTATGAGCTCCACCAGAATTTTCTGATGACCGCTATAAAACTGCTTTTTGACCAAGTGACCAACTCCTCAGAATGTTTTCATAACCGCTATAAGAATCAGGTTATAAGCTCAAGTAGTCGTATCACGCTCTGCTGAAAGCAGCAATAAAACCGGTTAAGCTTTCGCTGCTTGACAGCCGTCGCCATAATTTAAAAAAGCTTTTCACTTTTCTGGCAAAAGCTAAATAAGTTGTCAACTTGGAAATATATCCGTGATCAGAAAAGTTTAAATTTTACTAACAGATCATTCCGAACGATTTAGTTTATAGCGACCAGAATAAAATATCCCATAGAATATTTATTAAATTTTAAGCAATTTCGTTAGTTTGCAGCATGTGCGCATTTAATTTCATCGTGCATATTGATATGATAGGTCGATATAATCAGCGCGCCACTGAAATTTTGCAAATTTCAAAAACTGTTTGTTTAAATCAATTGAAAATATTCAGTTAGTCAATCTCTATTTCGAGCAAAATCATTTTTGTTGCTTCCTGTGACAGGAAAAACGATTGATAATAACTTTCTTTCTGCAAAACACTTTGCTTTGATGAGCTGTTGTTTGCGAGCCTTAACAAAATACTACAATATGGCAATATGGCTTCGCATAAAAAAATGATTTTGGTGTTAAACTTTGGTATTCTTCATGATAGCAGCAAAAAAATTGTTTGGTTAGAGTGTTACGGTTTCAATAGCTCTATAAGACTAACAGTTTTATTGCGGTTTGATAAGTAACCGCGATAAAATCAATTTTGATTGGTGTGCCATTTTGTATTGCCACGCCACACTTATGGTAAGTTTATAAGTTGACCAAACTCGTGACTTTTAGTCATGACCTTGAAATGCGGTCAGGCATATATTATTATTTATTTTGAAACGATGATTCTACAATTGATGAAGGGACGGTAAGGGAAAGTAATGAAGAAGGATTTTTTCGGGAATGAAGGGGAAGGGTGGAAAGGAAGGGGGGGGGGGTAATAGGTAGCTATGGTTAACAAGTTGTCGTTGTGACTCCTATCTTTTGTCCAATGCTGGAAGGTGCATGCGTCGAACCAAGCTGTAATCAGAGATTATAACCGGATTTGAACCCACAACACCTGCCAGGGCGTGTCGCTCACTGGTACCCGTGTACCTTTGAACCACAGAGGCGCTGGAGTTTATAAGAGACGTGGTGCAGCCAACAAGTTTTAACGTGGTAATATAAGCAACCACAATAAATTTGCTTTATTAGCAGTTGTTCTAGCTTCTAGCTAGGTTTTCTAGCTAGCTATAAGTGTGTTTGGACTCGTATCCTCTTGGTATTGCGCAATACCACAATAAACCCAGAGGTAATGATTAATACCGCAATAAAACCTTTATAAAATTTAAATAAAACCAAGTGGCTTTAGAATTATTACTTGGGTACTCTCTTTGTCAGTTTCCCTCATTTTGTCCCCCGGCCACTTGTAAATCTTACTTCTTCCCGGTAATCGCTATAAATCGACAAAAAACCGTTTTTGAACCTTCCCTTTGTTAATGGCCACCCTATCCCCCCTTTCAGAAATCCAGCAACTTGTAGAACTGCTATCATTCCAAATGCAAGAGAACGCGCCCCTTTACTCATTTGAACCTGTCTTACCCCTTGTAAGAGACCATCTCCCTCTTTTGTCAACCTCCCTGGGCTGATTCTTTTATGCCAAATACATGTGTTTGACAAACGACGTTTAATGAAGAACATTCCAGAAGCTCCGGAGCTATGGCGAAACATTAATTTATACTCGCGGTCTTCGTCCCCCTACTTGTCGATTCTTTCCCAGTCAGCTCCCTCTTCTGTCGCGTAGTTAATTATGCATTGGTTTGCTCTATGAAAATCACTTTAATGGAAACTAAACAAAGGTCTTTTGACGTAGGTTTACGTCTTTGTTTACTATACTGGGTAGGGTAGCACTTTGTGAAAATGAAAATAGAAATGTAACGTTTGAATGAAAGATTTCAAATGCTTATAACTTCTATACTACTGAACGAAACATAACTGTTAATATGTCGTTGGAAAGATAAAATGTCCAGCAATTTGCTAATCTTTCATACGCTTAATGGTAAAAATGTATGTAAAAACAAGGTCCAATTTCGGTAACATGGAAGGCTAGCGTTAAGTACGAATGACAAGCGAGAGCAGACTGCAATGATGGCTGCTAGTAAAAGCTTTTCAGTGCAGGATACAATGAATCGATGCCGATAACCTACGTGCCGGTTTCCATCAGGGGTGTAAAATTGTTAAAATGTAGCGGACAAAATATCCATGGATGGCGACAACACTGAAATAGCCTTCATTTTTTTTCATAATCTGCAATTCGTATTTATAATTGCAAATTAACTTTGTTGTAAAAATGTTTAGTTTATCGTACCTACAATGCTACTTTCGTGGAGTTCCCTTCGAACTACTAAGCTATAACACTGTAAAATTCCCTCAAACAATTGTTGCTGTTGCTGTTGATATTTTCAGCTGAAACACAATTCAATTTTATCTTCAATTATTACTTGATGCTGAAGGCCACCAAGACTGATTGATGGATGATATTCACATTTATCTTGAAACATTTACTAGGAGCCCGAATGTCATGATAATTATGTGCCTTCCGGGGCGAAATTTTTGCTAATTCAATCACCACCAAGAAACGAACGAATATCTGAACCTCACGAGCGGTTTCCGTAGCGCATCTGCTCACTGTTTCAATGCGCCAAGCTGGAGTCAATAGATACTTATGAACATACACATGCCAGAAATGCAGTCTGTATTAGTCCTTGCTCTGATAATCTAACATAAAGGAATACTTCATCGAGTAAAACATGTTATCAAAATATTACAATATAAGGTTAACATAGGCCTACGTCACCCTTTCGTACAACCCTGAGGGCTGTATACCTTGTAGTTTTTTTACCATATATTCCTTTTCGGTGGAACCCCCTCTTTTCTCAAAGTTATTTGCACAACTGCAATCGGTTTGAATGCAAGAAAAACGCATCCCCTTTTACTTAGCCCCTTGTTAGGGCCCCCCCTTTTGGAAACCTCCCAGTGCTGATTCCCTAATGTCAAGTGTGCCAAGTTTGATGAAGAGTCATCCAGGCGTCTCGGAGTTAGGGCCTCCTCCCTCTGTTATGAACCCCCCCCTTTTGTCGACCCCTTAAGTACTGAGTCCTTTATGCCAAAGAACATATATGCCAAGTTTGATGAAGAAGCGTCCAGCTGCTTCGGAGTTAGGACCTCTCTACCTGTTACGACCCCCACCCCTGTTATGAGCCCCCTTCCCTGTTGTCAACCCCTTCTAATTTCCTTATGTCAAGGAACATGTATGCCAAGTTTGATGAAGAACCATCCAGGCATTTCGGAGTTATGGCCTCCCCCCCTGTTACGAACTCCCCTCCCTCCTCTTCTTATCAACCCCCAAGTGCTGATTCCCTTATATCAAGGAATATATGTGCCATGTTTGGTGGAGATCGGTCAAGGCGTTCTGGAGTTATGGCCTCTCCCTCCTATCAACCCCCCAGTGCTGATTCCCTTATATCAGGGAATATATGTGCCTTGTTTGGTGGAGATCGGTCAAGGCGTTCTGGAGTTATGGTGGAACAAACAAACAAACTCACGCTCACTTTTATATATGTAGAAGATATTCAGTATTATTTATAGGAATTCAAGAATACCTATTGCTATACAGTTTACTAAGATCCTACAGTTTCATGTCCAAACAGTTTTCTTAAAAAGGATTTTAAATAACTTTTGACCAGTAAGATCGATTGATATGAAATTTAGCGGTTATATTTGTAGCGTTAAGATTTATCGTTTAATACTAAAATTATTGAAATAGGCATAATTAATTGGCGATGGTTGGTTGTTTGGTTATCAAATTATTGTAATTTTTAATTTACTTTTACAAGATTGCTCATAACTTTCAAATTAAAAGCCCAAACTACCTATATAAGAGCCTTGTCTGTAACCAAAAAAAGGGGCGCTATATATTTTCGTGGTAACAATCGCCCGTATTAATCAAAGACTCAAACCAATCATAGGAGATTGCATTCAAGGCGAGCAAAAGTAACGTAGTTGCACCTCATTGAGTTACATAACGTACCCCCGATTTGCTCTAAATTTGACGCGAGGAGACGCACGCGGGTTACAGCTAGTGAGGTTATGTTATCTTTCAAGCAAAACTAATCGTGCTGAAATGGGTTTGGCCGTATCTGAGAAACATTCGGCTAATTGACACCTGGTCAAAACACATTTTTAAGCATAACTTCTAAACTGCGTGTTGGTTTTCAATGAAACTCTATTAAAACTTTTGCAGTAACCGAACCTTTCATTTGCTACTAAAATTGTTGGACTAGGATGAATGGTTCAGGAGTGTCACGTGATTTTTACATTTATGCTTATAGCTTTTAAACGAAACGTCGGATCATAAAACAATTAAATAGACGGATTTCACGCCAACTCGACCAGAGGTTGGCATGACCCTCTAAGATTTCAATGAAACTTTTTGTGTGTAAAGAGTTCATGTAAATAAACAACTTTGCATACTTAGTTTTTCGAAAATTGGTCTTGACTAACTTTTGGAAAGGGCTTAATTTGTTTCTCTTTTTTATTATAAAAAATGTAACTCGAAAATTCTATGACCTACAAAAAAATGCGTGACCTTTAGCAAATCTGAATTTTCATAAAAAAATATTGAAGAAAATAAAAATTAATTTCTGCACCGAGAAAAAAGCATTTTAAAAACTCAAAATTGATTTCCCAAAAAATGCCATCTCAGAAATTGATGAAATTGTTTTTGAAGATAGATAATTATATGGCCTACAATTTTTCCATACATCGCAAAATGGGCATATTTAAGGGAAAAAAGTTTTTCTAACAAAGTTTTTTCCGGGGAAAAAGATGTTTCAGTATTTTCAAAATTATAGCACCTACAAAACAATGATCTATGAGTGACTTTTAGAAAATCTTTAAAAAAATACCAAAAAAATGCTAATTATTTCTACACTGCAAGCATTTTAAAAACTAAAATTCGATTTTCCAAAAAAGTCCACCTCAGAAATTGATGAAATTTTTTTGGAGATAGATAATTATGTGGCCTACAATTTTTGCATACATCGTAAAACGGGCATATTTAGGGAATAAAAGTTTTTCTAACAAAAACTTTTCCGGAAAAAAGGTATCAGTATTTTCGAAAATTATAGCACCTACAAAAAATGACATATGAGTAACTTTTAGAAAATTTCCAGAATTTTCATAAAAAAATACTGAAAAAAATAAAAATCATTTCTACCCTGAAAAAAAAAGCATTTTAAAAATAAATTTCGATTTTCCAAAAAAGCGCATCTCGGAAATCGATGAATTTTTTTTGAAGGTAGATAATTAGTACAGTTACGGTCGATAATTAGAGCAGTTACGGTCGTCGTTCTTCGTTGCTGCCCGAGCCGCTGATAGTGATGTCCGAAATTTTCAAATATTCGATTACCGATTAATCGGTGAGCGTTGTCTGCACTAATCGATTAATTCAACTATTCGTGTCAGTGGTATTCGATTAAAATTATTCGAATATTTCTTTGATTAATTCGATTAATCGAACGATTATGAACGATTAACGAGCATTATTCGTACTCATTGAACTATTCGATTAACTCAACTACTCGTGCTGGCAGTATTCGATTAAAATTTATTCGAATATTCCATGTGTTATTCGATTAGTTGAATTAATCGAACGAATAACGGACATCACTAGCCGTTGATGTCGATTACTCGTGGGCGCTCACACTCCTGTCCGTGAGTAGAACGGGGGACGGGGGCAAAAATGAAGAAGAAAAGAAAAAGTAACGCAAGACCTGTATCCCAGTGCGCTTCTATGCCTCACGGGCAGCTGATTGCTCAGGAGTTATTTGACTCGAAAATAAGTTATGCAGGAAGACGATGTGAGGATATGCGTGCGCGAGTGTGTAGGTAGCAGAAAGTCTACACACAGCAACGGTGACTGCTTGTTTTAGGCTTGCGTGTGCGGCGTAAAACATAGAATGCTATGCTCCTGATACTCACTCGCGTGAAAGTATACAACGTTGATTTCTCGATCGATTGGTAACATTGCCTTTTAAACAAGAACAACGGCGAATTTAGCGGTAAGACCATCCCCAAGAAACAACACACACACATACACTCACAGACAATGCTCAATTCGTCGAACTCTATTGATTGGTATACGACAGTTGGTCCTCTGGTCCTTCTGGTTCTGGCGTTGGTTCTGTTTTGCGCCTTTTGACCAGTTTCTAAACCTTTGTTATATAGTACTAGCTGACCCGACAAACTTCGTATTGCCACAAATTAACCTGTGTTGTACATAATCATGAATCTCGGATGATCTTTGTCACAATCTCGAGTTTTGCAAGCCCCCCAGTGGACGGCGCTTCCGACGGCGGGTCACCGGCAACACTCGCGACCGTCTCGTCCTGAATGATCTAGTGTTACTATAGATAGTTTTTGTGGTCTTGTATTGACTAATGTTTTATGGAAGAGTCTCGAATTTCTCGAATTCGATTAGTTTTTGAGTTTCGCAAAAATTTCTGTTTTATTTGTATGAGAGTCCATATCCCTCTACCACAGGGGTGAGAGGTTTCTAACTATAGTAAAATGAATTCAAGACTCCAAAATCTCCCACATGCCAAATTTGGTTCCATTTGCTTGATTAGTTCTCAAGTTATGAGGAAATTTGAATTTCATTTGTATGGGAGCTCCCCTCTTAAAAGGGGAAGGGGTCGTAATTCACCATAGAAAAAAATTCTGCCATCTAAAACTCCCACATGCCAAATTTGGTTCCATTTGATTGATTAGTTCTCGAGATAAGAGGACTTTGCATTTCATTTGTATGGAAGCCCACCCTCTTAAAGGGGAGATGGGCCATAACTCGCTTTCTAAAGAAGAGAGGGGTCTCAATTCACCATAGAAAAAAATCTTGCGTCCAAAACCACCTACATGCCAAATTTGGTTCCATTTGCTTGATTAGTTCTCGAGTTATGAGGAAATTTGTTTTTCATTTGTATAGGAGCCCCCCCATCTTAAAGTGGGGAAATCCATAGAAAATATACCATAGAAAATATTCTTGCCTACAAAAACACCCAAATGATAAATTTGGTTCCATTTGCTTGATTAGTTCTAGAGTTATGAGGAAATTTGTATTTCGTTTGTATGAGAGCCCCCCCTCTTAAAAAGGTAAGGGGTCCTAATTCATCATAGAAAAAATGGTTGCCTCCATAAACACCCACATGCCAAATATGGTTCCATTTGCTTGATTAGTTCTCGAATTATGAGGAAATTTGTATTTCATTTGTGTAGAAGCACCCCCTCTTAAAGTTGGGAGGGGTCCTAATTCACCATAGAAAATATTTTTGCCTCCAGAATCCTCCACATGCCAAATTTGGTTCTATTTGCTTGATTAGTTCTCGAGTTATGAGGAAATTTGAATTTCATTTGAATAGGAGCCCCCCCTCCTAAAGTGGGTAGGGGTCCCAATTCATCATAGAAAAAATTTTTGTCTCCAAAAACACCCACGTGCCAAATATGGTTCCATTTGCTTGATTAGTTCTCGAATTATGAGGAAATTTGTATTTCGTTTGTATAGGAGCCCCCCCTCTTAAGGTTGGGAGGGGTCCTAATTCACCATAGAAAATATTCATGCCCTAGAAAACTTTCACATGCCAAATTTGGTTCCATTTGCTTGATTAATTCTCGAGTTATGAGGAAATTTGCATTTCATTTGTATAGGAGCCCCCCTTCCTAAACTGGGGAGGGGTCCCAATTCATCATAGAAAAAAATTTTGTCTCCAAAAAAACCCACGTGCCAAATTTTGTTCCATTTGCTTGATTAGTTCTCGAGTTATGAGGAAATTTGTATTGCGTTTGTATAGGAGCCCCCCCTCTTAAAGTGGGGAGGGGTCCTTATTTACCATAGAAAATATTCTTGCCCTCGAAAACTTTCATATGCCAAATTTTGTTCCATTTGCTTGATTAGTTCTTCAGTTATGAGGAAATTTGTATTTCATGTGTATAGGATCCCCCCCTCCTAAAACGGGGAGGGGTCCCAATTCATCACAGAAAAAAATTTTGTCTCCAAAAACACCCACATGCCAAATTTGGTTCCATTTGCTTAATTACTTCTCGAGTTATGAGGAAAATTATGTTTCTTTGGTACAGGAGCCCCCCCTGTTAAAGTGGGGAGGGGTCCTAATTTACTATAGAAAATATTCTTGCCCTCGAAAACCTTCACATGCCAAATTTGATTCCATTTGCTTGATTAGTTCTCGAGTTATGAGGAAATTTGTATGGAAGCCCCCCCTTTTAAAGAGGAGAGGAGTTATAATTTCCCTTATAAAGAGGGGACGGGTCTCAATTTACCATAGAATAAATTCTTGTCACCGAAAACACCCACATGCCAAATTGTGTTCTATTTGCTTGATTAGTTGTCGAGTTATGCAGAAATTTGTGTTTCATTTGTATGGGAGCCCCCCCTCTTAGTGGGGGGAGGGGTTTCTAACCATCACTAAAACCTTTCCTGGCCCCAAAAAACCTCTACATGCATATTTTCATGCCGATTGGTTCAGTAGTTTTCGATTCTATAAGGAACATACGGACAGACAGACAGACAGACAGACAGACAGACAGAAATCCTTCTTTATAGGTATAGATAACAAAGGTAAAAATATGCCAAATCTAGAGAAAGAGAAATGAAGAAAAGGAGAGATAAAGAAAGAGATAAGAAAAACAGAGATAGATATGGACAGGGAAAAAGAGAGAAAAATAAGAACAGGGATAAAGAGAGGAAGATAAGGACAGGTAAAGACAGAGATAGTAATAGAAAACGAGAAATAGTTATAAAAAAAGATAGCAGATAGATGAATTGCAGCATCAGGGCATTACTCTCCTCAACTCTGCATACAAAATTCTTGCCCGCATCCTGTTTCATGGACAGAGGCGGTTGCAGAATAACTTTGTTGACGAATATCGGTGCGGTTTTCGAGAAGGGACACGCCAATGCGGACCAACCTTGCGACGGACTCTCGATAAATTGCGGGAAGTTGTAAACCCATAATTTGTTTCCAAACTTTAAGATGGCGTATGATTCAGTTCAACGAATTGAGCTTTAGTGGATAATGCTTGAACATGGGTTTTCAACAAAAACTGATTAGTTAGGCTGATACGTGCTACACTTGATGGTTGTGATGTTAACTGATTGCAGGTAAGGTTACGGGCTTTTAAATTTGATGTTCAACTTTGCATTGAAAGATGCTATTCGAAGAGCAGGAGTGCAGAAAAGCGGTATCATCATCACGGAAGAATTGGCGGACGACATTGATTTCATCGGTGTTAACCGTAGAGCTATGAAATAGGTGTCACGGTACTCATAAATTCTTCCAAAACAATCTATATGGTAACTGGTAGAGAGCGTGGTAGCCCTACGAGTGTTGAAACTTTGCTGATGGATAGATGGAAATACTTTTGAAGTGTCGTAAAGGCGTGAAGTGAAATATCCCAAATATACAAAGATGTGGATATTGTGATGCGTCCAAAACACGTTAGGCTGACCACGTAGTAAGGAGGCCAGTTGAATAACCGTTAAAAAGAATATTCTGCAGAGCCGACAATTTTGAAGCGGGAAAGTGAATTCTAAATTCGGCAACTGATTTGATAATCGAATTGTCGCCGAAAAAGGAAGTAAAGTTAGTAACAAGCCGGTTTATAGTACGCACACCAGTAGCAGTAGATTCAAAATCATGGCAAAAAGAGATCTGTGGAAAGTGCATGCTTCCTCCTGTCCAAACAGGCATGAAAACTATAATCTAAATCAGAAAAGTACAAATTTTATCATTTATCTATTTCACTTGCAAATGCTCTGCTCGTAGAGCGTAGTCTCGTACTGTATCCAAATGAATCCATTCGGCATCGTGCTCAACAGTTCAACTTGTGTCTATCCAGTTTTCTGTACTACAATTGAATGGCCTTACTGTGGAGGAGCTGTGGTTTCAACAAGACGACGCAACATGCCAGCTAGGGCGTACCACAATTGACTTAGTGAAAGAAACTTTCGGGAAACAAACAATTTCCCACAATGGAGTCGTGAATTGGCACCCAAAAAAACGCCCTATTTTGTCATCTCCACAACTGATTTAAACAAATCGTCCTGTTATTTTGACAAATAATTCCGAAGAGCACAGCCTTCAAAATCGAGATTGTATCTAATACATGCTACTTCAAGTTCAAAACTAATGAAGTTTTTTTTCAAGTGGTTGCTAACGATGGCGAAAAACATATTTTTCAATGTGAGAAACCCTACCCAAGTGAACCCTCAATTTTGTGAAGTCTATAAAGCCTCTGTGTCACATATGTTCCGGTGTGGCAATATTCACACACACTCCGATTGTGGTCCTCACTAAAGCGAAAAAAAAAGGAAACCGATTGTCGTGTGTACGCCTATCCATTTCGGGTTTCAATCGAACACGGCGTTGTCCGTGTGTTGTTAAGCGGCAAGCACTCAACATGAACCCGAAATCCATTAAGGTGGACGGCTTGCAGAATTTCCACAAAATGAGATTTGGATAAAGCGTAAATATATTGATTTGTTTACAATACAAACAATTTCGCGTTGTCGGCCGAGTGATCCCGGAATCGTTGAACCAATTCATATTTTACGTGATTCAGTGGAAAAATAAATAACCTCTATTTCGTATCCGTTTTGTGCGTTGCTTGCCGTAGTACGCAGGCCGCAACCGGGGAAAGCTGTTCATCTGTTCGATCGGATTACAGCAGCGGGTTCGTGCTTTTCCCGGAGCTGCGCTTTTATTGGGCGACGGACGGCGATAACGATATTGCTTAATTCAGTTTTTATTTATGGAGGAGCGTGTGCTCTAATTAAGTGCGTTGATAACGATCGGCTCAATATCGATTTGGTTCATTCTGATGATGGCTTATACTTGGAACGAACATTTGTCCAAGCTTTCAAAAAGCTGCCACAATATTCATCGAGTAAATAATAATAATATCAAATTTTATTATGTCACAGGCAATAACTAATCATTGACAAGTCATTGAAATTTTACCAATTACTCTGAAATTACCATCTTGATTCAAACCGCTTAAATTACTGTTTGATCAACATCGAGGTAATATTGGATTTAACAGTTACGTAAATCACTATTCCACTTCCTGAAATCGAATTACTAGCATGATTAGAGCCCGGTCCTCGCCCGGCCCCGCCCGGTTGGGTGGAAACGATTTCGCCAAAGCTTCAGATATCATGTGCGGCGCACTTTACTATTGCTCGGTCACAGCTGTTGACTGCTGCTGCTGCTGCTGCTGCTGCAGTTCCCGGCTTCTAAATTGAAGTTAGATTACATTTGAAGCAACCAATTAAAACTCAGTTAAATCGTAAATATGCCACTCTCTGTGTTGCACAAATTCGCCAACATTTTGCCTGTCATGGAATTTGGCGGTCGGTGGCGCATGGTTGCGTGCTGCTGCTCGGGTGCTCTGCTACTATTTCCTGCAATACACGGAAACATTTTCGTGCTGGAAAATCGAAACAGCCGGCACTTTTGTTGAGCTAGTTTGCAGCGAAACTATGCACTGCGTGTACCCGCTGGCTATTAGACTCGCTAACGTGCAGAATCCGTTGCCTTCGCCGAAAACAATTTCACACCGCAACCGCACGGTACCGTTCGTGGCGCTGCCCTGCTGCTGGGACTTTAGGTGTGAAATATTTCAAGTCGAAGACCTACTAACAACCGGCATCAATTAGCCGACCATCGGAAAATCTGTGTACCTACCAGAAAATGATGCGGACTTTTTGGACATCGTTTATCATTTTGTGGCCAACGTGTGTTCTGGTGGTGGCGATTCAGGGTTTGCTTCGTCTCCGATCTGCGAACCGAACAGAGGGCTTCTGTGGGAACAGTTGTTGACATTATCCAATTAGGCACGGTACACTAGCCTAACTGGTAACCAGCTTACGGTCTCGCTGTGTTCCGCCACGTAGTGGTCTAGTCTGGCACTATCATTTTATAGGTTACTGGTGCTCTAGTGACTGTGAAATGCTCATGTTACCCAGTAGTGACACTGACAGTTGCCATTGTAATGGAAAGCAATAATCACCATGGAATTTTGTTTCTGAATTGCTGAGAAAATTTGCTGGATTTTTTATAAAAAGATCATTTTGCATAAGCTCCCGTTTGAAAATTTGAAGGCCTAATTTTCCAAGCAAGAGGCAATTTCTGCTTCAAAAGAGTGATCCAAACCCTTTTTTTGTTAGGGAACACCCCTTTTTTGTCAACCCTCCACCGCTGTGCTGATTCCGTTATGTAAAAAAAATGTACACCAAGTTTGTTGCAAACACTTCCTGGCCCTAGAGAGCAAGATTGGTTGAGAAGCAGTAAAAGGATAAAGAATAGGGTGAAACACTGACACTGAGCACGGATAATAAGCAATTCGCGCACTCTACGGCGATACTGCACAAAGAACAAAGTGCGGAGAATAACAAAAACACATGAAGAAGCACCTGGAAAATAAAAAAATGTTATGAGAATAAGTCAGTCAAAAATCACAAGAGTCAATATGATATTATAGTACAGAATGATATGAAAAATAGTACAGAAGTATACACAAAAGAGCACGGGGAAAAACTTTAAAAACTGACCACACGGAAGAGGAAAAACGCGGGAGAGTGAAATAAGAAAAATTTACATGAATTTTTTTTGACCTGATGGGAAAAGGAAAAGGTGGAATGTTAAAAGAGAAGAAAACGGGAGAGAAAAAGGAAATATTGTAAAAAAGAGGAGACTGACAGATAAAGGGGGAACATAAAAAGAAAAGAGAACAAAAAGTAAACAATAGAGAAATTGAAAAAGCAAATAACGACAAACAGGACAGAAAAGGAGAAAAAACCGATAAATAGGGTGCAAAAATATGATGGAAAAAGACGAACAAAAAAGAAGAAAATTTATTCGGGAACAGAAAACTTGAGAAACAAAAACAGTAAACGAGAAAAATGGAGAAAAAAAGAAAACGGAAAACAAATGGGATAAAACGAAAAACCAAAACGTGACAGAAAGGATGGATATGGTAACCCAAGTAACATTTCGAGTTACTTTTATAATGGTATTTATGACCAGTTTTGGTCGCAAAACCATCATAAGAGTAAAATAAAACCTTTATTGTTACTTGGAAAGAGAAAGAAAGGAACAGATGAAAATAAAAGAATAGAAAAACGCGACGGAAAACAAAAAACGAGACTAGAAAAGAGAAAAACAAACAGATAAGAGAAAAACAAATTTGATTTTCCTTTTGTTTTGACCAGCCTGGGCCTTTTGTTTTGAAAGGACGAAATACTGAAAAGGAAAAGAAGCGAAAGAGGATATAGCGGGCAGAAAAAAAAGTGAAGTGAGAGAAAATAACACACGGAAGGCGTAACAAAAAAAGAAAAAATTGTGTCAGAAAGGGTGGGAAAATGGGAAAGAAAAAGGTAGAAAATAAGGCAAGAAAGAGAAAACGGAACAGAAAACAAGACAAGCCAGAAAGAAACGGAAGAATTGCGAGAAAGACAAAGCGGATAAAGGAAACGAGGAATAGGAGGAAAAATGATTCAACCGGATATAAAAGGAGACATATGGGACAAAGTGAGGATGAGGTGAGAAAATGGCACACAAAGAGAATAGTAAGAAAAACGGAACAAAAAAGGTATAAAGAAAAAGGACGAAGAACGGGACATAAAAAAGGAAAACCGGAGAACAAAGTGAAAACAATAGCCAAACTAAAATATTATGAACTTGATATAAAAGAAAAACGGGACGTCTGGAAGAGGAAAACGGAACAGATGAAGACGAAAAACGAGAAAGAAAGGAAATAAAAAAAGTTACAAGAAAACGAAAACTGTAGAAACTTTGAAATTTAGTGAGAGTTCATCTGCTGTCGGGGAAAAACGGACAGGTTAAAGAAAAAGAAAAAGCGAGAGAGAGTGAAAAAGCGAGAGAGAGAACTGCGTAAAAATGGCATGAAAAAAGAACCGTGACAGAATGGAAGGAAAAAGGGTGTAAACGATGCAAAAAACGAAGAGACGGAAAGAAAAAGATGAATAACGGGAGAGAAACGGGATTGGAAAAGAGAAAATACAACAGTCGGAAAATGTAGAAACGAGAAGAAAAAGAGGAAAATGTCCTGCTTAAAACAAATAAATAAAAATAGAAACGGAAGAAAAAAAGCGATCTGAAAAGAAAAACAGAACAAGACAGAAAAGAAGGAAACGCAGGACCTAATAAGAGGAAGAACGGAACAGATGAAAACGAAAAACTGAAAGTGAAAACAGACGTAAATTAATATTTTTTTTGAAACGACGGTTCTACAATTGATGAAGAGACCGTAGGGGAAAGAAATGAAATTTTTTTTTGTGAAGGAGGGGAAGAGCGGAAAGGAAAGGGGGGGGATATTGGTAGCTACGCTTGACAAGTAGTCATTTTGACTCCTACCTTTTGTCCAATGCTGGAAGGTGCATGAGTCGAACCAAGCTATAATCTGAGATTTTAACCGGATTCGATCCCACAACACCCGCCAGGGCATATGGTTCGCTGGTACTTGTACCTTTGAACCATAGAGGCGCTGAACAAAAGGAGACTGCAAAATCCACTTGTCAAGAAAGCGACGCGTTTTGGTTGGATTATCGACACATATTGTGCCTCTTCCTGCATCAATTGCAGATTACCACCGAGCGAGAAGTTTTAATCTAACTAGTTTTTACTGGCAGGACGACGACTCTATGCCGGCCCTTACGACTACTGCAAGGTACTGCACGTGAGACGTGACGTTGTTCGTCTGTCAGCGTGTGTTAGCCGCGTTTCTCGGCGCGTAAAATGTAAATCGCGTAAAGACGTAAATGTAAATCGGGTAAAAAGCAAAAAGGCGAAGCGGGACAGAAAATGACAAAAACGAGAAGGAAAGCGGAGGAAAAGAAAGTAAAAAACGAAAAATAACAATTAAGACTCTGGACCGGACGAACACGAAAAGCGGAGAAACGAAAAAGACAAAAATTGAGACAGATGAATAAGAAAATGGACCTGGAAATGAGAAAAACTGGCAGAAAAAAAGCAAAAAATAGTAAAATACAATCAAGACTCAGGATACGGGCGAGAAGCCGGACAGGAAGAGAAAAAAGTAACAGATGAAGAGGAAACAACAGACAAAAAAGAAAGATCCAACCGAAAATCATAAATTGGAGCAGAAAAACAAAAAAAAAATAGAAAATAGGAGATACAGACTAAAGAAAAAGGTAACAAAACAACAAAAGAGAAAAAGACGTATAATGAGAAATAAAAAAGTAAAACTGAATGGGAAATACAAAAATGAGAACTAAAAAACTTAACAGGAAAGACGAAAAAACGGCAACAAAAAAAAAGAAATGCGGTACAGACCGAGACGAAAAACGAGAAGAGAAGGAGATAAAAAGAGGTAAAAAAACGAAGACTTAAAACGAAAACAAGGGAAAAAGAAAAGACGGAAAACGAGAAGGAATATAAGAAAAAGCGAGTGAATACCGACGGAAGAATGAAACAGGAAATACGGGATAAAAAAGGAAGAAAACGAGAGAAAAGAGGAAACACGGAAAAAAGCGAAAGCGAAACCCACAGCACAAAAAAAAACGATTCAGAAAAGGGAAAAAACGGAACAAGCAGTGGAAAACCGGGAAAGGAAAAGACAGAAAACGGAACAGAAAAGAGGTAAAACGAGAATAAGACGAAAAATGTCAATCTTAATTTCAAGTAAAACTTCGTGTCTAATTTCATGATTCAAGCCGTTATCCAATGTCCTATGTTAAGCATAATTTCAAGTTCAATTACATGTTCGAGTTAAAGCCCATTTTCACTCTAATGTTAAGTCAAATTTGAACTCTGATTCCAAGTCCAATTTCAAGTAGAATTTGAATTTCAATTTCAAGTCTGATTCCAAATATTATTACAGGTATAATATCTAGACCAATTTAAATCTAATTTATGTTCAATTTCAATTTCAGTTTTACCTCAGACAAACAGACAAAACACTCGTTTTCCATTCTTCGTACCAATTAAACCGTCATTTCAAATTTGGGCTTAGTTGGGAATGTCTCCGTTTTAATCAAATTGGCGTTTTTTAACGAAAGAAGGGGAACACCTCATAAAAAGACTTGTTAATTCAAAGGATACTCCTGTTGCTATTTGATCATAGATGGCGCTAGTGTTTAAGCAAAATGTGAGATACGATAATTTTTGTCAATTTTTATTCTAAGAGTTATGTCTGTTTGTCTGTGGGTTTACGTTCAATTTCGTGGCCATAACTCCGAAATGCCTGGACGGTTCTTCACCAAACTTGGCGTATATGTTGTTTGAC
Organism: Sabethes cyaneus; assembly: GCF_943734655.1. NCBI lineage: Eukaryota > Metazoa > Arthropoda > Insecta > Diptera > Culicidae > Sabethes > Sabethes cyaneus. The sequence goes on from NC_071355.1 coordinate 36,984,026, forward strand.
ATAAGGAAATTAGCACTAAGGGTTGACAAAAGAGGGGAGAGATCTAAATAAGTAAAATGGGTTGCGTTTCCGTCATTGCAACCGGGACCAGATGGTAGTCCTCCGAACATCTTCAAGAACTGTGCAGAATCACTATGTTCACCCATAACCGTGATATGCAACCTGTCGTTGAGTCAGTCAACATTCCTAGATGCCCGGAAGAAATCATTTTTATTTCTTGTTTTCGAAAAAGGCGATAGCACAGCTGTAGAAAACTATCGCGGAATTACCTCTTTATGCGCAGGATCTAAGCTACTAAAGACTATCGTAAATAAGCTTTCATTTCATGAAGCAAAGCGTCACGTTTTCTGTGGCCAGCACGGATTTTTTCCAGAACGATCGACTACCACAAATCTCACAGAGTTTACATCATACTGCATTCAAAATATGGAAAACGGTTCTCAAATAAATACTGTTTACATAGACCTGAAGGCGGCCTTTGACCGTGTGGACCATGATTTGCTGTTGGCCAAAGTAAAGCACATGGGCGTGGTGTTTAACTTTGTAGACCGTCTAAGGTCATATCTAGTTAACCGGCGTCTTTCTGTGAGGCTAGGAAACGCACATTCAGGTCCATTTTGTAATCGATCTGGTGTCCCACAAGGAAGCAATCTGGGACCTTTGCTCTTTTCACTATTCTTCAATGATGTATGCGCAGTGTTACCTAGGGGATGCAGACGATTTGAAACTCTTCCTCAGTGTCAAGTCCAATGAAGATTGTCGCGAGCTCCAGCGGGTTATCAATATCTTCGTCGACTGGTGCAAAACAAACGAGGTCATCATCAGTGTGTGTAAATGCTCGGTCATATCTTTCAGCCGCAAAAAGAGTCTGATTATATGGAACTACAACATCGATGGCGAGTCATTGGCTAGAGTCTCCGACCGAAGACCTCGGTGTACACCTTGATGAAAAGCTCTCGTTCCGTGAGCATTACTCTTATATAATTTGAAAATCTAACAGAAAATTGGGATTTATATCATTTAATGAACATTTCAACTCAATTCAATTTTTCATGGAAAATACCTATCTAAGTTACCGAAACTGTGTTTTTCCTAGAGCATTAAATGAGTATTAAATTATTTTCATACTTGAGTAGCTCTATCTGCACCGGAGGTGCCATTTCCGAACATTTCACTGCTAGCTAGTACATTGTTTTTCAATTGAAACAATGGAGCATTAAATTCGCCATTTGGAGCATTAATTAGCATTAATTGAGCATCAATTAACTGAATGGTTCAGCTAATGTTCTGCTAACTTTGTACTTCCAGCTTAAGGGAGGACATGAGAGGGTCTCTTACAAGGGGAGAGAAAGGTTCAAATGGGTAAAGGGGTGCGTTTATTTTGCATTTCTAACGATAGCACTTGTACAAGTTGTTTTATTTCTGAAAGGGGGAATAGGGTGGCTATTAAAAGGGGGAGATTCAAAGACGTACAAAATGCTTTGTGGCGATTTATAGGGATTACCGAGAAGAAGACAGATTTTTAAGTGGTTGCGGGACAACGTGAGAAGAACTGACAAAGAGAGTACACATATTCAAATGAAAAAAGGGGTTTGTTTCTTGCATTATGAGAGTTTTTGTTACAAAAACAGATGTACAAGTGACTGAGTGACAAAAGGGCCCCGAATGAGATCGGGTAATCAACTAGTTTTAAATAAAAACTGCTAAAATTCTGTTTCAGGTCCGTTTTTTTGTCTGATTCGAAGTAAATGTTACAGTCCGCATTACTCAAAACTTAAGTCCAATTTCAATACTAATTTCTAGTTCAGTTCCAATACAAATTGTTAGTCCAATTTCAACTTGGATTGTGAATCTAGTTGCATCCAAAAGTACGGAACATTATTCTAATCGGACTAATACGGAACCCAAACCTAATCGGCCGATCTTTTTGTAGTAAGTGAAAACATGAGACAAAAATAAAGTGGAATTCACACTAAATCGTTAATATTTTGGTTTACTTTAAAGCTATGCTGAAGAGTTTAAAACGCAACCTGCATATGTGGTTGAATAATAATATATTTGATATTTTAATATTATTTTTGGGAATTGATTGTTACGGCAAAACTGGTTCTGTAACTATGGTATCACTGCCTGTCCAATAAACACTTAATTACTCAGCATAATGCCGCCAGTTTCTGGGAATACACGAATTCGGATCAAATTGAACAAATTCAATCGTGACTGGAATGCCATTCTAAGTTACACATACGCACACACACACCAGGACACTACAGCTGTGATTTTATCGCTTCGCAGCGAGAGCTAAATCAACCACACATCCGCTGAGCCATGGTAGCTAATTGAATTGAAATTCAATCTGTTTGTCATGTTTTCAGCGACGAATTTTCCTCCCATTTCATTAGCCGTACGTACCGGTGCTGGTGTGCGGTGCGGTTTGGTGGCAGCAGCCAGCGCCACCGAGAATACATGTCATCTGATGTCGTGTGAAAAAGGCTTCACCGACGACGTCAAGACCGAAATAAGGTACGAAGTGTCACATACGTACACACTCACATACACACATGAACGCATGCTTAAGCGGTTCACCAGCAGCCAGCCAGCAGGCAGCGTAGTACAAGTCGTCGAGTCGACTGTCGTTGTCACCCAATTGTGGGTTGAGACTTTCGGTCGAACAATCCCCTTCTGGATGGGTGGCGTCTCGAGTGTCTCTAAGAACAGAACAGAGGTGGGCGAAAGTATACAGAATAACAGAGAGCCCGTTTGGTTTAACCGACAGCCTCTGCCACACTAAGTCCGCCCACCCAATGTTCTTCAAATTAGAATGTATGTTGAGAAGAACATCTTCGCCAGAAGCAATGTGTGGGTGTGTGTATTTAACTGTGCTTAGATCGACACGGTCTTCGGTAGTCACTGCTTTGATTCTAAGGATAGATTTCTATTGTCTTGATGGCGCTCAAATCTAGTCTGTGGACACGGGCAAGATTCCCGGTTATAATCTACATAGACAAGATTGTCGTCACAAGCAAGGCAAAAAAACAGGCGACATCCGATATGAAGCTTTGTGTTAAATTGGTCAAATATCTTGTTTCACTCTGTGATTCAATTATCCTTCCCCATTAAGTGTCTTAGTTACGGGTTGTGGCTTTTAAACTTTCCCCTCGGCATGGCTGAAATCGATATCAACCAATCAACTTCTTTAAACTGCTCGAACACTAACTCTCTCCTCAATGAGGAGTCCTCATAAACGGCGCCGCAAGTGCCAGTTTAATTGACGTGAGACAAATTCCCACCCGGGGGGGATTACAATAGCGTGTTGCAACCTGAAACCGCAAAGTGCACCCTTCACATTTAACAAGAAGGACGATACATCATCGTCATCATCAACAACAACCCCTTCATCGTTCCTGCTTCGTGATAGCACTGCTGGTCGAAAACTCCCGGTTTTACCCGCAAAACCGAAAAGGGACGAAGAAAATTGTCACTATCCGCGCGCGCCACAACATCTTCCCTTCCACCGTACCGGCCCGGGGACGGGACCCCACTCGGTAACGAAGCAATAATTTTCCAATTATGCAAATAGACTCGGTGTGGCGTGAATGTTTGTAATTCAATCGGATTTTTCGATGCATTCTGTCACTAATGTAATCCCTCCAGGATACGAACGAGCAGCCAGCGGTGGAAAACATATGGGTGCGGCTTTCAATTGCAGCCATCGACTTGCTTCCTGCGGCGACATCACCACCGACCGGTAGATTACCATCTCTTCCAAGGCCGGATTCCCACGCCTGTGTGTGTGGACAGGACTGGATTGGACTGGTCTGGACTGAACTAGGGGGTTGGGGATGAGCAATATTTAACCTCGATTCGTGCAGCTAAAACCACTATAATGTGCTCGGCCCGACGAGGGTGCATTTATATTTGCATGATAGATAGATATATTGAATTTGCATTAATATGTGCTTCATTGGCAAATAACGGTGCAAATTAGTTTTTGATGAATCTACAATGTTGCGCGACTAGCTGTTCAGCGATGCGAGGGTGAATATTTAAACGGTCGGCTCTGGGATATTAAATAGCAATCTCACCGAATTTCATCTATTAGAACCGACTTTAAAAGCGACAAACTAGTCTAATGAAGTCTTACATCTAAAATCGCACTTCTTTTTTTTTCAAATTAAAATGTCAAAACTCCATTGTTCAGCTTCCTTCGCAATTATCTCATTACTAAGAAGATTCTATTAAAACCACCACTTAGTGAAAAGGACGTTACCGCCGTCAGCACACGCCACAGGGATTTTCTGAGAGATGACCGTCATTAAAACACTCCGGATCCTGACAGCAGCACCAATGTTACAATGCGCTAGGTAGGATCTTTGACCGGTGGTGGACAGCCCGGTGGACTCTTCGTGTGGACGTGACAATAAATTTGTCTGGCTTGAGATAATCTCGACTCACACAATACACACAGACAACGGTACCGTGTGGCCATTGTTAGCCATCTAATCGTAACAAGACATCTATCTTGCCGGTATTTATATGGCGTCCAACCAAATCAAACTAATTACTCCTGTCCGCCGGATGGGATGTCCTTTATCATCCCGGGAGTGATTCCGTTGAAATGGTTAGAATCATCACCCTGCGGTGAGTAAGCAAAATCAAATTAGTTGGAGAGCTTTGTTGGTTTCTTTTCTACACTCACTGCTTGGTGTTGAACCGAACGAAATTGCTTAGCGCTGTAATTAATTGGTGCACTTAGAATTTCGGTTGACAACGTTTTATTCAGAAAAAAAAATCTGTTTGTAAATCCGTTGAATTTCAATATTTAATGGAAAGTACCTCAAGGATGTAAGTTAGGGTACGTTTTATTCATTATGTACATTGACAATAAATGGTTAGATTTTTGTTAAAATTTCCAGTGGTAAAATTAATTCAACCTCTGAAAACAAAACTACTAAAATTGCGTTTATAGTACACCAATCAGCCCAACTTTACTCCAGAGTATCATCAATTATCTCATTGAATGTTGGATGGATCTATTATAATATATAATACTGAACCGCAGTGAAGTGCACCCGTTTTTTTTTACTGCAACGTGAAGCTCGTTCGAATTAACCAAAAAAAAAGTGACTTCCAAATGTAAAATAAATGTTGAGCTTACCCCTATTACTTCTTCCCCCCGGGGGAAACATTATTTCGAATTGATTCTCGCGTAAATTTTCGCAATTTCGCATTGCAGCGCAGTATTTTGTGTGAGCTGTAGGTCCAACCAACCAACCAACCACCGAACCACCGAACCAACCAACCAACCATTTACCGAACCAACGTGCACTTGTCTCGAGCCACAATAAGCTTGTTTCGGGGAACGGGGAACACTGGGAGCACATCACATAAATCCTCCGCGCCATCGACAACCATGGAAAACGTTCATAATACGGTTCTAATGGAGGATTGGAAATGAGTCGAGAAAAAAAAATCATTCTCCACACTGCGAGCGAATGCACAAATGAAATTGATGTGTTCGTATTGATGATGGGGGAGGGGGCTGGGGTGGACGCGTCGAGGATAACATGGAATGTATTCATGCAAGCGTAACAACAGACGGTAAAAAACGGTTTTTCGTGTCCCAAAAATTGAGCTTCCGCTTGCAAATTAGTGAGCTTAAATTTTGCATTGATTTTAAAAATCTTGCTGAGCGGCGATGGATGCAATAATTATGACGATGCATTTGATTTTTCTTAACCACTGATCTTTGATTAGTGTTAAATTTAATACATTATTAGTATTTATTAGCAAAATTTTATAAAACGTATTTTAATTTTCGTTTCAGGTAAAAACAACACAACAAATTTGGTGGAACATTGTAAAATATTATATCGCGAATAAGGCAAAAAGCAGCTAAACAGGTACTCATTGAAACTCTTCAAAATAACGTTAATTATTAAAATTTCAGATAACATATGATATGACTATTATAAATCATTTTTAAATCCATTACCATGAAAATTTTGTAAGAATCTATTTCCTGACAATATTTTTTCCAGATTGTTGGGAAAATTTGCTTGTATTTTTGTGAAATTTTTTTAAGATGTTTGGTTCATGAGATGCAAACTTTTTAGGGCACGTAATTTTCAGGAAAACTGTTTTTTAAACACGAAAAACTAAATGTTTTATCACTATAATACTAGAAATTGAGAAGCCACAAAATTTAATTTATTGTAATCAAAAATCTTAGGATGAAGCTGAATTTTAGGGGAACTAGGATTTTCCATCAAATTGAGTTTTTTTTGTAAATTTCTTATATAATTCTATTTTATTACAACATTCTTCTAACGGAGGGGAGGTATAGTAGCTTCCAAATTTTTATAACATTCTAACATTTTCAAAAGTATCGAACAAAATGGTGTACCAAAAGGTACCATAATCTAATGAAATTTTGTACTTGAGCACAGTTAATGGACATACGAACGAAATCGATATTTAAAAGAAATTCATGACACACTTTTCCCAACTTTTCTGCCGCTGTGAAATAATTTGTGAATGATTTTTTCCATTTACTTTTACTGGATTGTTCAGAAAATTTGCTTTAAAAAATTGTTCGAAGATGTTTGTAGGAGTTATAAATTTTTGTGGGAGTTTTCATGATGAATAGGAGATCTAGAATTTTTTCACTCTTGAGTCTGGACTATGATAGTGAAATTTACGAAATTCATGGATACGTCTGCTCAGTTTTCTCGATAATTTAAAAAATGCACAGCAGTCAGTTATGCATATGTGTTGTCTGTGCTTGGGAAAATAGGTCGTATGAATAGAAGAGTTTGCCTTAGCTCTCCTAGAAGGTTTACACAGAAAAAGCAAAGTTATTTCATTCATACGACCTAATGTGTTGAGAATTTTATCTGTATCATCTTAACATTGACATCGGATATCATCGGTGATCGAATAGTATTAGATCACTGAAAGCCAAGTGCTTTCGCCCAAAGATTATAAATTATAGTCTGTTCGTTCTCACATACCAGAAGCATAGGTTGTGTAAAATAAAGATGCAGTCCACTAGTGATGAAGTTCTTCTCTCTGTCGGAAATAGGAATAGTTAAAGCCCTAAGTGAAAGTTTACACGTTGTCCTACGGGTGCTTTGCCGGTCAGTGACGACAAAATATACAACACTGAGCTTGATTCGGTTAAAAATTTGTCCTACGAACATAAAATTTTATCTTAAGCATGCACGTCGAAACAAAAATCATAAAAAGTTTTATTTTGAAAATGACCGGTTTTTATCTTGTCTCCAGCAAAGTTATAGTAGAAAGTCGGGTCTTATTGGAAAATCTGCATCTTACTTATTGTAATCTAAAGGAAGAAGCTCAATTATGCTGGAGTTATGATTGTCCATCAAATCGAATTGTTTTTCGAAAATTTCTTGAATAATTTCTTTTTATTACAATATTCTTCTAAAGGGGGAGGGTGGGGTATATTCTAAACTTTTCTAACTTTATAACATTTTCAAAATCATCGTACAAAATTGGTCGAATGAACCCATAATTTAATGAAATTTTGCACATAAACGTTATTGATAGACGTATGAACGAAGACAATAGGAAACAAATTTGGAAATTGTCTGAAATATTAGATATTTCAGTTAACCAAATATAAAGCGCGGTCCAGTTAATATCTAGACACACAACTATCTCGGGTTTGATTTGAAAAATAATAGTGTCTTGTTGCTTTTGAAACATCTTTACCTCGAATACCTTTCGTCACCCTCTGGGCGCATTCTTGTTCAGTTTTCACTTAACAACTGTCTAATATTTCTCGATTGATTGGCGAAATTGGTGAAAATTAAACGGACTGAAATCTCTTATCGACTAAATCCACTCCATTATTACAGCTATTAAAGTTAGCTAAAAGCTTTCTACACTCTTGAATGAGTTTATCTGTAAATAGGTTGAATTGAGCTAAAACTTGGTTAAAACTACTCAAAATACCCTTTAAGTGTACAAACTCAGATTTTGAGTAGAAAATTGAATTGATTCTGGCTACTTGCTACCAATAATTGAGTTATTCGCTGTGACAAATAGCGCAGTTTTGTGTTTATACTACCAATTCTTTGGTTAAAAAACCCGAATTAATCCACCTAGCGGCGTGACCTAGCCTTTCTACTGCCACAATAATCATTATTTAAATTCTCAGGAACTTAATTGTAGATGTATAGATGTTATATTAGACTATATTTTTAAATATCCGTTCCGTATTTCTCAAAATCCTTATTTGCCAGTAAAATTCACAACGTATTGTGTAGAATAATTATATTTTCTTTCCTTGGGTGCGTAAATACATGTAAGCGTCATCTATGTTACTTGATGAACACCTTATTTAGTTTTATAATATTTATAGAAAAATAATGTAAACACAAATAAAATTTTTACAGACTTGAATGAATATGTATAGAAAATTAGAAATTAACACTCTAACGGGTCTACAGACGGCCTTAACTTTGGAGCCTCAGAGCCACATACGAAACTTGTTTTGAATTGACAATATGAAGTATTTGTTCATAGCAGATTTTTTGATATTTTGATATTAATACCATGCATTCAAAAGTTAGCATCTTTGAAAAACAAGAGTTCAGAAAAATTATTATTATATTTCGCTTTTGAAGAAAAAGGATATCTACAACAAAATGATTGATCTCAAAATTTTGCTATTGGTTTGCTTGGCTTCAATTTTGCAATATATCTGAATTAGAAAAAAATTACTGAATAGAGCATTAGATATGAAAACGAGAAATGGAACTATTTCTTAGCTAGCACTCCTTCAGATAATTATTTTTGCATGAAAATCAAAACTTAAGCTTCTTTTGAATGTACTTTCATGAAAAGATAGTCATTAGCTTGATCGCATCGTTTTTACAATGTTAGAGGGTTAGGAAAACAAGATGAGGTCGAAAAATAGTGCCAAAGCTGCGCCATAAACATGCTTGAGAATGGGAAATACGATCGATATGATTCCCAGTGCTTGTCTTTTTTTTTTATTTATTTATTAAAACATGATACATGACATAATACATCTGTCCTTTAAAATATCACTAACGAAAACAAATCTTACAAAATTTCTACCGAGCAACGTTTACTTCCTATTTTTCATATAACATTTCTAAGCTCTAGTATCCAGGGCTTGTTCGTTCACTTTGGTTCAAGTTTGATTCATTTGACAGTACCGTCTCAGCTGAGCAAAATTTGACAAAGTTGTGCATGGAACATTTGTAGAACTAGTTATCATCTTCAATTTTGCTGAATGTAGTCTTGCTGTATCTGTTGTAGTTACGATGCTACAATGCTAGTACGTCATTAGTAACTAAATGAGCATTCATTTAGTCACCAATAAGGTACCAGCATTGTAGCACCGTAAATACAAAAGATACAGTAAAACTTTATTCAGCAAAATTGTAGATAATAACTGGTTCTACAAACGTCCCATATAACTTTGTCAAATTTTGCTCGACTGAGACGGTACTGTCAAATGAATCAACATTGAGTCAAAGTGAATGAACAAGCCCTGCTAGTATCTATTGATTGAAAAGAGCATCTATTGATGCGCAGAATTTGTTTGGAATTTGTACAAATTTATTTGCAAAAATCAACTCACTAGTATTTTTGATTCTATACACCACTATACTTACATGCTTAAATAAACTACTTTTCTTCGCTTTTTGCTTTTCTTGTACAATTGTGAGTAACAGCAAGTGAAAAAAATGACAATTGAAATCTGAAATCAAAGAAAAGAAAAAACTTTTCGATTGAATCCCACTATTTAATATTTATTTGCAACAGATACGTAGTTCACCTACGACGTGCAGGCTTCATCAGTGTCTTATTTCAAAGCGTATACGTATCTGTCGCGAATAAATATTAAATAGTGGAATTTAGTCGGTAAAAGTTTTTTCTTTTCTTTAATTTCAGAGTTCGTATTCCACTAAGAGGCTTCAAAAACTTCAGACAATTGATATGTTTCTCACTTTTCTTGAATTTCATTGCAAATTTTAAAATTGCAAATTGTCATCACATACATACATACATACATACATACACACATACATCACACACATCTCATACATTGAATACAATCAACATTTGATTGATATGTTTTGATTTCACACGTTTTAACGGTTTAATATACGGTGCTTAAGTGTTAAAGTTTGAATAACTTTTGAATGAAGCGTCCGATTTTAAATAACTCAGTTTCGTTTGATAGATCTCAGCAGTAATTTTCAAATAATCGTAAAATGTGTGATGTTTTTCATTAAATTAATGCTTATATGTTACATAAATATGTTTTAAATACTATTTTTTCACATTTCTTTATGTAACTTTCAAACTACAAGTCCAATCGTCATGAAATTTGGAAGTTAAGGCTTTGCAAGGCTCCCCTTTCATATGCAATCAATTTTGTTCAAATCGGTTAAGAGACCTATGAGATAATGAAGTGCCATATTTTTCGTATTTTTATACATAACTTTTGAACTAAAAGTCCGATCAGTATGAAATTCAATAGCGACCAATGGGACACCTAGACCTTTCATTTGACACTAAGAACATTAAAATCGGTCCAGCCATCTCCGAGAAAAGTGAGTGAGATTAAAAGCGTCACATACACACACACACACACACATACACACACACACACACACACATACATACACACACACAGAAAATGCTCAGTTTTCGAAACTGAGTCGAATGGTATATAACATTCGGCCCGCAGGACCTTCTTTCCATTTCCGGTTTTCCAAGTGATTTCTATACCTTTATACTATATATTTATATAGTAGAAAGGCAAAACTATTCATAAACTGAGTTTGTACAGCTTAAGGACATTTTGAGTAGTTTTAACCAATTTATAGCTCAATCCAACCTATTTATATGTAATTTCATTCAAGGGTGTAAGATAAAAATCACAAAGCTAACTGTTTTGTTCACACAGTTTCTTCAGTAAAGGTTGAGAAAATGTAGAACTAAGCAACTGTGCTGTAAAAGTGACCTTTATATCTCTATCTGGTGCAGAGTTATAGTGTATTTTCTTTGAAAGTTTACTAAAAATCAGTTTTTCATCTGTTAAAACTTTTTTTTTGATAAATAATAATTGTAACCACTAAAGAACCAGACCTTTCCAAACAAACAGGTGCCAAAAGATTCCAAATCCTACCACTAGGAGCACTGTATTAGAGTAAAGTGTAAATATATGAAGTGAATCAAGTTTTTGCTGTGTACAAAATTTCACGAAACGAATACGATTTCTTCCAGTCCCTATTATTCCGCGTAGATCGATCTAAGCGAAACAGATTGTCAAGAAATGGATGAGTTAGAGATTTTTAAAACTTGGCCAAATTTTCAATCGTTTTACTGTTACTGACTTTTTCGCGTGCAAACGTAAACTCTATTTTGATTAAAGCAGAGGAGCGTTTGGTGCGAAAAATGTTAGACCGAATACTGGAAAAAATTCGATCTGCGGCTAAAAATATTGGGTTAGTTTGTGGCAGTGGGACTCCAAGTCCAACCCACAATTTCTCGATTAGTACTCGAGTGCTTTACGCATTTAAACTATACCACACCCGTGTATTAATTAGACTTAGATCTAGTTTTGTCCCTACCAGTCCAAGCATTCCATCTTTCGCACATATACGCTCCTCCGTTGACGGTTATTATTTGTAATATGACTGCCCTTTATTTCTACCCCGGGAAGATAGACGGTTATCGACTGCTTTGTTGTAGAAGCTAACAGTCTGGTGCCTACCGGCGAGGCACACTGGCACCGGGTGTGTTTTTCGTTTTACTGTTACTGACTTTTTCGCGGTCAAACGTAAACTCTATTTTGATTAATTTGGTCGGGACATAACTAGATCTGAGACTAATTAATACATGGGTGTGGTATAGTTTAAATGCGTAAAGCACTCGAGTACTAATCGATAAATTGTGGGTTGGACTTGGAGTCCCACTGCCACAAACTAACCCAATATTGTTAGCCGCAGATCGAAATTTTCCCAGTATTTGGTCTAAAATTTTTCGCTCCAAACGCTCCTCTGCTTTAATCAAATTTTCAATTTTAGATTTCGATTTCACTCCGCATGTTCTTGTAAAACGAAGTCAGGCGTGAAAATGAGAAATTAAAATACGCGACATAACTAAACTGAAAAATAATATAAAAAAAACTTAAGACAAAAATCCGAATTCTTTGGAAATTTTTTATGTACTTTCTGTCCTCTCTTTAAAATGTATAACACAATAGTTCGACATACCATGCGTTGACGCTACCAAAACTTATAACCAGGTGCCACACATATCGTAGCAGGTAAATATTCAAAAGACTGTGTCCTATTTCTTGAATCCGAAATCGGTGTGCCTCAAGGCAGTATTTTGGGACCTTTGCTTTTCGTTTTTATTTTACATCGTTGTGTACGAAACTGAAATCGCTCTGAAAGTCACTCACTCACTCAGTTTGTACACTTTAAGGGCATTTTGAGTAGTTTCAACCAAATTTTAACTAAATCCGACCTATTTACAGGCAGAATTAAATGATTCTGGGGACATGAACGACTGAAATTTTTGAAAAATTCATTATTTTTTTATTTCAGATTTTGATTCTACAGTCTTTTCCGCTTAATTTGATATTAATTTTATAATAATCCGACCACGGGAAGTGACCGAAAAACGATCATACACATAAACGATCCAGTGCGGCGTGGAACTTCGACGGAATAAAACGCTGCTCCTGAAAAACCACGATCTTCAAATTTTATGTACCTTTTACTTAGAAACTACACAATGTATTGGAACAAACTTTTTTTTTTGTTTTGTTGGTAGTAGCTTGACAAAGACTTTTATAACTTTTGAGCTTTGTAAACGAAATACAGCCTGAGAAAAACGAAAAAAATAAGAAAAGATGACTGAAAAATTTTGTCTTCTTTTTCTTTTTTCTCTGGCTGTGTTTCATTTACAAAGCTCAAAAGTTATAAAAGTCTTTGTAAAACTACTACCAACAAAACAAAAAAAAGTTTGTTCCAATACGTTGGATACGTTGCAACAAACATTTTTCTGAGAAAAATGTACATAAAGTTTGAAAATCGTGGGTTTTCAGGAGCGGCGTTTTATTTCGTCGAGGTTGTTCCACACCGCACTGGAACACTTATGTTTATGATCGTTTTTCGACCATTTCCCGTGGTCGAATCATTACAAAATTAGTTTCAAAATAAGCGAAAAAGGCTGTGGAAACAAAATCTGAAATAAAAAATAAATGCAATTTTCACCAGTTTAGTCGTTTATGTCCCCTTAAGAGTGTAGTTCAATTTTATGTCCTGTTGTCTGTTGTCCTGTGGTGGTGGCACGGAAACAGGGCTGAAGAGATATTTGTGCACGTGACGTGACGCAGCAATTCTCAAAGCGAGGAAAACTCAGCGACTGTCGTATCCGAGAATAGTTTTTGAGCATTTCATTTGCTGCTTTGCATCAGTTAGTTGCTTGCAATTCATTACATAGTTTCAATTGTATTTCTGTCAAGTATACAAATAGCTGTAAAGTAGAGCTTCGAAAAGAGCTAGTAAGATGCAGAGGACGTTTGCTATTTGATATTTTAACTGGCTATCCACATGGTAGTTGTAAGACAATTATACCTCAAATGAATCTATTACAATGAAATTGAATAAAAATTTCGTGAAAATTGAGGAATGCGAAACAGTGTTGTAAATGATCACTCAGAATAGTTATTTAATTTTTTCGGTTTAACCGTAGTTGTAAGCAAGCTCCTTAAGTAAGCTAACTTCCTCAGATGCATGCCAGTTTCAAGCCAGTTACTTAAAGTTGACTTGTGCTACAAGTCATGTAAAAATTGTCGAAATGCGAAATCATCGCCAATAATTAGAAGGTGTGTAATTGTGACCTGATGGTTTAGCTCTGGGATCTACAAACTCTGAGAAACTGATAAAAATGATACACAAAGTACAGACATGTAGAATATTTAGGATTTGATTTAGGGCATTTATTACAATACAGTAAATTATAAATTTGCGTAACAAACTGCTGAAAATTTTCAAATTGTCAGGCATTTATGAATTGTACCCACATTTGTAGTCCTACGTGAACCCCTCGTTCGTTGCCCTAGGCACAGACCTCCATATTTTTTTGAATGGATATTATCACAGCGACGGGTGCACGACGTTAGGCACACGGACGATAGCCATTCGAACATTAGGCGTAATGGTCGTTATGCATAATGGACGATAATGGATAATAGGCATAATTTATAAAACTTCGCTTTCTTGTGAATACGCACTTGGGCCAGTCTGGAACAATACAATGAGAACCGGCGCCGCCCATTTAACAGAAATTCCTTTGACATAATGCTGCTTGGCATAATTAGTTTGCTATAAAAACATTGACTTAAACATAAGCGACTAACGGGTGGCAACTAAAATTTTGGAATTTTTTCACGACCCTTATGCTCCACAACAAACGAGCTCAGAGAGAAATGAGAGTATGTATGTGTTAGCTCTCTCTCTCTCCTCTTTTTGTTAATATTTTTTGTTTTGTTTATGCTTATCCAGTTTTGCTAAAAATGGCGTCAAAACAAGAAGCATTTCGGGAGCGCGTTGTACACTTCTACGAACTGCAACAGAAATCTCGGCAAAAAGTACACGGTACAACATTTAAAAAGCAAGTATGTTGCGCCTTCGACTGTTTACCATATATTAAGATGCCCAACAATCATTTGCAAGCAAGGTAGTGGAAGACCAGCCAAAATTATGGACGCAGAACGACATCGTTCTCTTTCTCGTTTCTTCAACAACAAGCCCTCTGGTTTGGCTATCAATTAAGATGCACCAGACGAATGTTTGAAGAAAATTTTGATCTCGTTTCTACAAAAACATCGTGCAGATGGACAATACGTGTTTTGGCCGGATCATCGCATTACGCCAAAAAAAACAATCGTTCCTAAATTCGATTCGATCCCATTTTTACCCAAAAACCACGACCCGAAAAATCTGTCTCAGTGCGCCCATTCGAAGATTTCTTCGGGATTTTGAGTTCTTTGTTGTACAAAAATAACTGGAAAGCCACGAATTGCAAACAGTTGATTGGTAGAATCAAGAGATGCATTCACAAAGTTGACATGACGGCCGTACAACGCTCCTGTTTCGACGGCAAACGAAAGTTTCGCCGAACAACCGATTACGGACCGTTTTCAAATGTACACTAATTTTTTTTTCAACAATGTATAATGTATCTTTGATTTCGGTAAATCAGATCTTCTTCGTATATCTTTGTTTGTTTTGACAGCTTGACTAAAAAATTCCAAAATTTTAGTTGCCACCCGTTATATGCATATGTGTTTTATCGTTCTTCCTTTATTCACTCAAATGTCAACTAGATAACATGCTACGCGATGACGCTACAAAAACTTATAAAAAAGTACCACAAACATCGTAGTAGGGGCAGGTCTGTCATTTCGGACTCAAACTGGTGTGCCCCAAGGCAGTATTTTGGGACCTTTGCGCTTCGGTTTTTTTTTTTCATTTTTGTTACGAATCTGAAATCCCTGAAATCATTGTATTTGATTGGATGGACGTTTTCGCGACGACCACCATTTCAATCTGTTGTGATATCGCCCAGGTGATTTTTCTGTATTCCGCACATCGATAACCTGGTGGCTTGATGGTCATCCAAAAAAATCGTTGTATACTGTTGATGAAGGTTTACTGCGTAATCACAATAATGATTTTTAGAAACTTTTTTTTCGTACAAATAACGATGTCCTTGTGTAGAATAGCAAAGAAAGATGGTTAAGAAGGATGCAAGAACTCTTCAAAAATTTCCACTCCTATTTTTTTTCTTCCAATTTTTTTTTTGGTGGTTTTAACCCAAAGGGTCATTCACCACTCTTCCAATTTTATCGTAAGTAATTACCATCTATCATGATCTGCAAATCGGCAAAAAGAAATTGTCACTCGCTGGGTATGCGTGGGGAGAACGATAAAATTGGAAGAGTACAACAAAACGTTGCACGGTGGTGTAACGGAAACACACTCGACCGGCAGTCTAGAGTTGTGTGTTCCTGTTTCACCTGCCCTAACTTTATTTTTTTTAAATCGAAATTTTCCAATCCAATTCATTATTTTTTACGATTTACTCGTCCTAAAAAATAGGAAATAAGTATACAATAGCTACCTTTTAATCTGTGTGCTATAAATCAGAAATTTTTTCTGCAAAAAAATGAACATTTTCCTGCAACCTTGATTTAAACCAGCAATTTGCAATTTGCATGTTCCATTTTGTTTATGAAAACACATTCTCTAAAGTTTCGAAAGAAAAGGACAAAATAAAGTACCAATTCGTACGGAAGCTTAGCTTTTGGAACAATGCCAGAGAAGCACCGGGCACATGTTCAAGCACTACCTGTCTTCCCGTTGTTGGTGGTGGTTTCACGTACCCGCTGCGTTTTTCATTGTTGCCGAAGTTATTTTAGATTATCTGCGATGTTCATAAACATTGGATACTGAGCTTTTGAAAGACGTTTTTACCACCACCACCCCCATTAGGAATTATTCATTCAGTAGGTTTCCATTGTGCTCTCGACTTTCGTGAGCCAGATGAAAACCGAAAAATAAACAAAGCTAGGTATGAAATAATTCATGGAAAAAATAATAAAAAGCAAAAAGTGGAACATACTTTGCCATGGTGGTACTCGGGCAGCCTAAACACAATATGCATCTTTAACGAACAACTTTACCCAACCCAAAGCAAACACCGGGCTTCACCGATACACACTCTTGGCGGCGTCCTTCCGATGCCGTTCGCTATTGTTATTTATTCCGGTCAGGTCGGCGCAGGATCCAACCAATGGCGAGGTGCAAAGATAAACACTTCCACCCGGTAATTGGAAGTGCAAACACTTCCCGCACCTTGTGGCAATTCCTAACCGACCGAGGAGGAAAGCTAACTAGTCCCGAACCCGGCGACGATGTATCATAAAAGCAAAATTGTTTTTCTGCACACCGCAGGCCCGGCCTGGCCCGGCCGAACCGGACCGGATCGTCCATCCGGAGGAGGAGTGTATCCTTTCAAAGTGTATCCGAAAAGAAATTGGAAGCCAAAAGGCAAACAAGTATATTGCGGTTGGTTGAATAAAAGCACCGGCCATAATACGTGTCGGGTACCGGTCGGCCACTGATGGA
This sequence comes from Sabethes cyaneus, assembly GCF_943734655.1. Classification (NCBI taxonomy): domain Eukaryota; kingdom Metazoa; phylum Arthropoda; class Insecta; order Diptera; family Culicidae; genus Sabethes; species Sabethes cyaneus. The sequence goes on from NC_071355.1 coordinate 37,001,242, forward strand.
CCGGTTCGATCTTACCTCTAGAGCGAGCGCACGGACCGGACCGGACGGTCAAGCAAACGGGACACGTGGCTAACGAGAGGAAACAAGCTTTCCAGAATATGTCAGTTTCCGATCTCTGTCTCCCCGGTTATGGCTTTTTCCTCCAATTTCTTTCATGGAGTGCCAGCCAGTTAGGCTGCGTCGTGTCAACTGCGTCGAAAAGAAGAGAGTGCCGAAAATAACGACATGTTTGTTTAGTGCTGACGGGTTCCCGCCCGGACCCGAGCGGACACGACTCCAGTTGCTAGGATTAGTGATTGTGAGTTAGGCCGAAAGAGGAAGCGTGCGTAAGACGGACTGCCGGAGCTTAACGGTCAAGGTTTTCCAATCGAAAAAAAAACATATTATCGAATCGGATGTTTCTCGAATGCCCTCTAGGATGGAACTGTGAAAGATCCTAATCGAATTTTTTTTTCAGGAAATTTTCTTCACAACTGCTCAAATACATTTGATGACATTTTGGCAGTACCATTTCACTTCATGCTACTTGAATTCATCAAACATAATTACATAATTCCAATCCAAAAACGAAAAGGTTTTACCCAACGAACCACTCTCAGTGATATGTTCAAATTTTGCTTCCCTTTCAGCAACTGAAAAAGTACCAGAATGATGAAATTGAGTTACTCAATCGAAAGGGGTTAGCTGCTGGCTGCGGCTGCGGTTGGTTGTATATTAGTTCCATCACAGTCCTGATGAACTGAATGTGGCACGAATGTGAAGGCTTTTCATGCGTCAGTTGTCAGCTTTTTTTCGGTTTCTCGGTATCGGAACAAAAAACGCCGAAGATGAATTGAGTTTGGCTTTACTTATAGGAAGGAATGTTATTGAAACAAACAAGAAGAAGTGGAGAAGTGGTTTTATCACCAGTTTTTTCTGTGTTTTTCAATAAATTGAAAACTTTATTCATTATTCATGCTGGAATAAAAATTGACAGATTTGGTTCTTTCGTCGTTCATCACTTCCAGCAAAATTTTCTCACTATCTTAAGCTGGTCCCTTTCTGCAACCTTAAAGTTTATTACTGTTAGTCAAGATGACAAAGTCGAGATAGGAAGTGCTTCAAATCGGATAATCTTCATGTCTAGCGGGAGCTGCGGTGAAGCGATAGTGCATTAAACCGTTGCTAACTTTCAAAGTGCTGAGGGAGTTGAAATGAACGTAAAACTTTTTCCGTTTCTCCAGTCTTCCACCCACCCAGGGCAGGGAGGGTGACGATAGCGATCTGAACAACAAACATTCGACATCCGCACAGTAAGAATAGCACTAAACTTCTCTCGAGGTTGGACAGCTTCCGACGACAAGGACCTTCAGCTTGTGACCTACACCGTCCGTCGTCGTCCCTACGCAAGTGAGGGTGGAGCGGGAAAGTGAAAAAATATTGAAACAATTCAGAAATGCAAATGAAATTCCCGGAAGGGACGACGACAACGGCAAAGGGACTGACTGGTCGAATCAAAATCTGAAAAATACTGCACTGGATTACGTGCAGGTACCTGCAGCGCAGCACCGAGGGGCACCGAGCTTGTCAACGGCGAATTAAATTGAATTCAGATAAATGGCACACTGCTGATACTCTGCCGCCGTCGTCGTTTATAGCTCGAAATGGCCGAGAAATCCTGGCGGGGCGGGCAGGATGGCCTAAGGAGCGGAGAATATGTATGGTTTACATTCCTACCTTTTTTCTCCTGCCGAGCGAGCGCGAGTACGCGGTTATCGACGGCAAAAGCGGAAGTTTTAAGCGCGAAGTGTGCCACTGTCAGATTCATATGAAAATGGATGAACAGCAGCCATTCGCCAGAGTAGGGAGCATCAGACAGCGATAAACTGAATTATGAATGAATATTTATGGAAATTTATGCGTTTAAAAATAGGATACGGTACTTTGTGGGCTGCGACTGGCTTACGAGGGGTGCTTGAAGCAATTGTGTGTAACAGGTGAATTTATTAATTCCGGTGTTTGTCAATATTGTTAAATCTAAACATTACTGCCGAGTTTCGGAAAAACTCACTTAGTAATTTTTTATAACGCTAGTTTTTACAATCAACGGAGGGGAAGATAATTTGAAGATAATTTCAAGGAAACGCCACCTGTATTATATTTTCTTCCTAGGCTTCAATCGTTGCTGGGTAATCAATGTAGACGGAATACTTTACGTAACCGTTGTGTGGCATGTAGCGCTGTCTTGTTGAAATTACATATCGGCCAGATATAATGCTTGCTTTTTGGGAAATACAGTCCGTAATCATCGGCTGCTAGCAGGCTCCATTAACAATAACCGACCATGTTCAATTTAGAAAAAAAAAATACAGACCAACAACAATCATGCCTACCAACAAATGTGGATCACATGAACCAAAAATGAACTTCGCCCCAAAAAAACAACTTTTCGGTATAAAAAAGCAGATCCTCTTCAAGCCGACCTAAGACTCACTCGCCAAGTAATCGACATTGAGCCATGTAATGAATTGTCCGAAGCGTTTTGCCTTAGGGTATTTTGAAATCCAAGATGGTGGAAGGCTAGCCAAGATATTTTGCTTATTTTGCATGAAAACCTATTCGATATGGACTTCCTTAGAATCGAAAAGAATGTCAAAGGTATAAAATCATCGTACCTGAGTAATACAGAGTACATCGCTTGTCGTTGGCTAAATGCTCTGCTTGTAGAAGAAAGTAATGATATAAAAGTGTTGATAGTTTCTCCGGGGCAAGCGTGAAGGGAAAAGAGCGGAAAAGTAGGTAACGGATGGTCATTCAAATGAAACTTATTAAGGGAGACCCGCTGATTGTACCAAGTTATCTTGGGAGCCAATTATAACCGAATTAGAACCCAATTTTTCACCCAGGCCCTGTGGATTGCAGATATTAATGAACCTTTGAGCTACAGCTTTCAACATTAGTTATTTTTACGCTTTTATATTTCAAAGGTGAGGAAAAGTTGACTGGAATACGAAAAGGCAACGAAGAGACGACGTAAAGACATCGAAAATGCGATGAAAAAATGACGAAAAAGCGATGAAAAGCTGGTGAAAATACGATGAAAAGTTAACAAAAAGACGACGGAAATAACATGAACATAAGATAAAAGCACGATAAAAAGACATGAAGAAAATAAAAAATACGACGAAATAAGGTTTGAAAAAAATACTACAAAACATGCAAGCATACGACGAAAAGATAACAAATATATGATTGAAAGACGACGAAAATACACTGAAAAGGAAACAAAAAGATAGCATTTTAGTTGCAATATTAATAAATGACCAAAAAGACAACAAAAAAAGCAAAGCCTAGGTGCTACATTCCGTTATCGAAACTTGACCTTCTGTTTTTTTATATGACAGACTTCGCCGCCAACTGTTAGAGTACAGGACAATTGCAGGGCCAGTTGCTACGATCCCATTGACTCTAACAGCCTAACAACCCAGCGTCGAGATTCGAACATACGACGACTGGCTTATTGGACCAGCATCGTACCTCGAGGCCAACTGGGAGGCCAAAAAGACACAAGTGACAAAAAGACAACAATAAAAATGGCGAAATGTCGACAAAAGACGATGAAAATAAGACAAAAAACGAAAAAGTGACGACGATAAGACGCGACAACTGCAACAAAAAAGACGACAAAAGCAGCAAAAAGCGGCCGAAGTTACGAAATTTTCAAAGAGTAGGTAAAAACGAATAAATTAGAAAATAGCAAAAAGACCATGAAAAGACGTCAGAAATACAACAAAGACTTGTTAAAATGATGACCAAAAAGCGTCGAAAAGACAACAATAAAATGAGAAGAGATGGTAAAAGAATGATTAAAAAACGAAAAATAGCAAAAAGACAACAAAAACTCCAAGACGATGACAAAATACGTTGAAAAGATAACAAAAAATGAAGAAAAGACGCCAAACCACCAACAACAAAAAAACGAGGAAAATGGCAAGAAACCGCCGAAAAAATACAAAATTCTTAAAACATAAGACAAATAAATACGAATAAATTAAAACATGACAAAAGGACCGTGAAAAGAAGGCAAAAAAGTGAGATGATAAAATGATGACCAAAAGGCTTCGAAAAGACCACAATAAAATGAGAAAAGATAACAAAGTAACTTCTACGTTTACTACCTCATCTTCTCTTATTTTCAGTCCTGTTTCCCCTTGTTTTTTTACTTTACTATAATTTTTTAAAATAATTTTAAAAATCTTTTAAAAATTTTTCATCCCCGTTTTTCGTATTTATCCAACTCTTTTTATCTCCTTTCCTTCTCGATTTTAGTTTTCATCTGATTCGTTTTATTTCTTTTAGATGCTCGGTTTTTTCTTTTCTGTCACGTTTATTCTGTTTTTGGCTCTCGTTTTCCTTTTCCTGGCCGGTTTTCCTTTTTTTGTCTACCATTTTTTCGTTTATTTTTTCTAAACTGAAATTTTTTTGTCCGTTTTCTCTGTTTTTCTTTTCTTCTTTTTCTGTCCCATTTTGCCATCCCATTTTGTCCCATCTTCCTGTTATATCCTGTTTGACCTCTTTTTCTGTTTTCCTCGTTTCCTCCATCGGTTGTCTTTTTTCTGTTTCGCTAGTCTTCTTTTCTCTTTTGATTTTTCTTGTTTTCTGTTCGGGTTTCTCGCTTTTTTCCCGTTTTCCCTCCTTTGCTCTCTTTTTTCTCTCTGCTGTTTCCTCTTTCTCTTTTTCTGTCTTGATTTTCACATTTTTCAGCACTGATTTTGCTCTTATTTTTCTCTATTCTGTTCCGTTTTTCGTCTTTTTTCTTCCTATTTTACTCATTTTCGGGCCCATTTTTCTTTTTTTTCCTATCTCACTTTTTGTTTTCTGTCTCGTTGTTAAGCGTTGTCGTGTTGTTTTCTATCAATTTGTTTTCGTCTGTTCCATTCCACCTCTTATTATGTCCTGCTTTTCCTTCTATTCTATCACGTTTTATTTTTCTTTTCCGTTTTATCCAGTTTTTTTGACGTAGGACTACGTCTTTGTTTACTATACTGGGACTGGGTAGCACTTTGTGAAAACGAAAATAGAAGTGTAACGTTTGAATGAAAGATTTCAAATGCTAATAACTACTAAACTACTGAACGAAACTGAACAATTTATATGTCGTTGGATAGATAAAATGACCAGCAACTTTATAGGGTGGTAAGAGAGCAATTTTAAGAAGGGCGTAAGAGGGGGGGGGCTCCCATACAAATGAAACACAAATTTCCTCATAACTCGAGTACTAATCAAGCAAATGGAGCCAAGTTTGACATGTGCGGGTTTTTGGAGGAATGAATTTATTTTGAGTTTATTTATTTTTTGATGGTTTGAGACCCCTCACCCCTGTGGTAGGAGGATAAGGACTCTCATACAAATAAAACAGAAATTGGTCGTTCATTACCATTTCAACCTTTATGATGCACACAAGAAATTTAAAAGAAATCTCTATTTCTCAATGGTTGCAGCCGTCTTTGATCTGATGATCTACTACAGTCCTGCGTCACCCTTTCGTACAACCCTTAGGGCTGTATATCTTGTAGTTTTTGGTTTTCACATTTTTTCTCCTCTTTTTTTGTTCTCGTTTTTCTGCTCCCGTATTTTCTTCATTTGATTTCTAGATTTTCTATACCGTTTTATCACCTTTTCTGTTCAGTTGGTAGTCTTTTTGTTTCTTGTTTTCCTTCTTTTCTTATTCGTTTTTCCTTCTTTTCTGTCATTTTTCTCGAAAAAAACGCCAAACCAGCTGCAAAAAAAACGACAAAAATGGCAAAAAGCCGTCGAAAAAAGACAAAATTCTTAGAGCAAAAATGAAAAAAAAAAACAAATGAATTCAAAATTGGCGAAATAGTCATGACAAAACGTCAAAAAGACAACAAGAAAACGAGAAACGATGACAAAAGAATGACTAAAAGACAGCAAATAGGCCACACAAAAAAACGACGAAGAGGCTGTGAAGCGAAAGCGAAAATATGACGAAAAAGAGATGGCAAGTAGGCGAAAAGACGATTAAAATAGAGCGAGAAGACACCAAAGAAGCGACAAAAGATACAAATGACGATAAACCACAAAACAACTAAACTAAACAACTAAAGAAAGGCGATGATGGAAAGGCGATACAAAGACGGTAAAACAACAAATAACGGTATTTTGGGGCATTTTTGATTGCTCTTGATGGTGTTTTTGCATCAAGACACTATGGGCCAGAAATTGAAATTTCGGGACAAATATATTTGCGGTTAAACGGCGTGTCTCAGCTCGATGTAGTCTTCGGTAACTTTTTGAATGAAAAAATGATGCATTTTTTCAAGGGGTCGTCCAATATTTAAGCGTTACTTAAACAACAATTTAAATAATAACTTTTTGAGTAAACTTTTTTTTACCTTTTTGGTTTCAAAATATTAAAGATAAACCAATTTCAAGTAATTTTTGTGAAGATATCAAACTTCTACCTTTTACCCATTTTCAGCAATAGACCTTTGTTTATAAACGACCCCTAGAATCACATTTCTTCTTGTAACATGTTTATTTCAACAGACAGCTCAATGTGATGTTCTAGACAACATTTTGCATATTAAAGAGGAATATTTTTGCTGGAGACTGTTTCGCTTTTTCTGCATTAATTAATAATAATAACTGTTTTTAGGCTAAAAACCGTTTAATGAAAAATTTGTATTTTTTCAAGAGTGTCTTCGGAGAAGTAAAATAATTAAATATAGCGCATCTTCCTGCACTATTAGGGTGACCATGAATTCACCTATTAGGGTGATACAAACTTTTGTTTTCTTAAATCATTTTAAAAAAAAGGTTTTTCCTCCAAAAGTTGCAGAAAATACTAAAATAAGCAACTTTGCTGAATAAAGTAACTATCTATCTCTTACCGGTTACGAAATATAATGATGTGTTAAAAAAGAGCATTTAAAAATCAATTACACTCAACAACTTTGCACACGATTATTTTATTTCTTACAAATGATCTACAAAGTTATTTAGTATGTTGAAATACATATTTTCTGTGAAGACTGTTTGACGCTAGGACGCATATTTATTAAGTTATAAAATGTATGAAAAAAAAATCCGCACTATTCCCAGGTATTCTCTGAAATACACATTTGGGCAGAAAGCTTTAATAATTCCCTACAAATTGGTATGCAAACTAATTGCAGATACTTGCAGATAGCTAAGATATTAGGATTTTTCATCAGACGGTCTTTAACATAAAATCAGTTATATCTTATTAATTAATGCATATAAAGCAAAACAGTCTTAGCAAAAATATTCCTCTTTTATGTGCAAAATATTTTCTGGAACATCACATTGAGCTGTCTGTTGAAATAAACATGTTACAAGAAGAAATGTGATTCTAGGGGTCTATTGCTGAAAATGGGTAAAAGGTAGAAGTTTGATATCTTCACAAAAATTACTTGAAATTGGTTTATCTTTAATATTTTGAAACCAAAAAGGTAAAAAAAAGTTTACTCAAAAAGTTATTATTTAAATTGCTGTTTAAGTAACGCTTAAATATTGGACGACCCCTTCAAAATATGCATCAATTTTTTATTCAAAAAGTTGCCGAAGACCACATTGAGCTGAGACATGCTGTTTAACCGCAAATATTTTTGTCCCGAAATTTTAATTTCTGGCCCATAGTGTAAGAGGAACCAAGAACGCCCCAAAAATGATAAAAAGTTAAAAACAGACAAAAACTGATCAACAATGAAGTATGAAAGAAAGAAAAAACGAAAGTGAAAGGCGAATGATGAAAAATTAAGAAAGATAATCGAAGAAATAAATTTAGTTTCTTTCTGGATTTTTAAACGAAAGTTTTGATTTGTATCAAAACACTTAAAAGAAGACAAAGATGTATCAAAAAACTTAAAAGATGACAAAAACGGCAAAAACCCACCAGAAAAGAACACAAAATTCTTAAAACATAGGTCAAAAAATACGAAAGAAAGGACCATGAAAGGACGACAAAAATACAACATGGCTAAAAGACAGCAGCTAGACCACAAAAAGCCGATAAAAAGGCGGCGAAACAAAGGCGAAAAGATGACCAAAAAAATTATTACAAATTGGCAAAAAGACAATGGAAATACAAAAGACAAAAGCCAGAATACAAAAGAGAAAGGTGCGACAGAAATGCCAAAAACCACGAAAATACTAAATAGATGAGAAAAGATGATAGAGAGACGATAAAAAGATTGCAAAACAACAAATGACGACTTAAAATCGCCATCAAAAGCAACCAAAAACGCCACAAAACGATGAAAAAATGACAACGAATCGCTGAAAAGAGGCAAAAAGACGACGTAAAAATATCAGAAAGCCAGTTATTAAAAGCAACTAACATTTGATTAAATTCAGTTTTTCTCTTAATTTTGAAACCAAATTATAACTTTTTTTCGGAGATAAAAACGTATAAAGCACAGGTAAAACTACGAATATTTTTTTCAGCAAAGTCTGGCAATGTTGCTTCCGCACTTGAGGATTTCAAAATGGCGTCGAAACATCGATTTTCCACTTCTAATGACCAACCCCGTTCTAAAAAAGTCCATATTGTAGTGGTTTCAAGCTCACCACTGAACAATAGTCCGTCATCTTGAATTTCAAAATTTCATCAAACATCGATTTTGACCTCTAACAGCCAGACTCGTTCTAAAAAAGTTTATACTGCAGGAGTTTTCATTAATTAGTCCGCCATCTTGCATTTCAAAATCAGTGATTTTGGTTTTCTGACAGTTTATTCGATTTCATAAAATTCCGATTATAATCAAAATATCCGGCATTCCGGTGTTAAACACTGAGTTTTTACAGACATCAAAACAAGACGCACTCCAGCGTTACGGGACACCATCCTCACTACGCAAATCAGTTCCTGTTTTACTGAATTCCTGGTATACCAGTGTCGCTTTTAGTCACTTATTTTGCAGTAGTAGTAGTAGTAGAGGAAAGCCACCATCGCTTCAAGGACTTGCCAATGTATGCAGGTAGAATTACAGTAGATCCAGATTTGATTATCAAATGAATTTCACATTAATACTGTTACAGAAGGGCCAAAAGGGATTGGGCGGACCCACAAGCAGAGGCACTTGTGCGCATTCCGGGCTTATTAGAGTCGCCTTCCAGCATTAGGATCCTTAAGGATTCAGGTTGGCAATCCACTCCATCAATCAGCCTTCCACATTTATGATATCAATAATAATACTATTAATAATATGATATTAAGATAAAATGTGGTGTATATGGGCAAAAATAGAACAATCTCACCAGCAGTCCTTCGTATGGAATAGAGTTGTGTCCTTTGAGGTTCCATAAGTGCTTCTAATAATTAATTTATTTTTTTTTCATCCTGGTATGCATGTGCAGTATTAAAACTCGTTTTGGCCATAGTTTTTACTATATAGCAGGAGATGCTTCATAAGCTAAAACGAAAAAAAAAATAATTAAAATACCTTATATTAGGCTTACCTATCAGCAAGGCCCTGTGGCTCCGCCGTCTGCCCAAAACCGCGGTTTTGAGATCCGGCAGCCAGGAACCACCCATCATTGCATCTCATAGCTTGACTACTAGAGTATTATCAGGTATGGTCACGTGGAGGCGCTAGGTAGGGGCTTGGGATGGCTAGAGCTATATTGGACGCTCCTCATTTACCTTCCCCATTTCATACCCGCTTTAGTCACTTATTTTGCAAGTCAATTTCTCAAAATGTGGTAAAAGAGGACCCAATTCACACCACTTAAATGGTTGCTAATTGTGTAACGTAAAGCTGGATTGCATGTCAAAATCGGTTCAAGGGTTCATAAATTATGAACTTTTAAAGAGAGAAAGGTTGTACCATTATGAGTATTTTGCCTCTGTTGCAGGTGCTGATATTTGTTTCGTTTTAACACAATATGATAATTATTTTTGTTTTTTTTTGAATACATACCAAGAAAGCAAACGCGATTACTTGCAATGTGCTCTCAACGCGGGTCTACCGTATATTCGCATCGTAGGCATCAACGGTTTGGCCACAGTTTGGAGTCGGTAAAGAGATTTGATTGCAAGATATTTTACACTCGGTACCGCTTGACAGGCTGCGTAAGTAAAATTATTAAAGGAGGCGCACGGTATTACAGCTAATGATGGAGACGCACGGTTATCAAAACGTTTACATTCCATCATCAACTATCATCTGCTATCGTCTAATTTAGCCACTGCCACTAATGACTACTTTTCCATTGCATAATTGTTAATCCTGGAAAACTAGTTACCGCACACAACAAAGTAGAACAACGCCGGACTCGTTAAGTTGCAACCATTCTTCCGCGAGCTGGAATAAAATCGCAATGAAAGCTTTCGGATTTTTTTTTCTTCCGCGCTCTGGCAAAATCTGTTTTTACATTCCGTTGCGCAGCAAACGCAGCTTGCTGGTTCTGTGTTGTTTTATCACTACACGGTTGCTGCTGCTGCTGCTGCTCTCTCAACGTCTCGGAACCGCGCATTGCTAAACGTAGCAAATAAAAAAACTCGGCAGTGAAATTGTAAACAATAAGAGCGCTACAAAACGGGGAATGAAAGCTACTAGCACATACACACAAACACATACACGGACCCACGGCAAGTGGAGGAAGCGTGTCAGAATAATGTTTAGTGCACTTTATTCTGCGGAATGGTTGTCTCCGAGCATACATCTTTTCTAGAGGCTGTGGCACACGGCAGCAAATCCTGCTCTAGAACAACAGCCACCGCACAAAACAGTTTCTATACTCTTGCACGGTGGAAACTTTTCTTTCCGAGTGTGCTTTCCCGAGCGTTCAAGCATTTTTTGCAGCTAGCAAGGACGAATAATGATAATAAACTGACATTGTGTAGACTTGAGTCATTAAGGAAACGCTTTGGGATGAATTAATAGCACCGACTCAGGTGTCAGATTTACAGTGAAAACTTTTATGGTTGTTAGCTTAAAAGGTATACGAGAACAGGTGTTCCCTCGGGAACGAAACATGACTTTCGGATTTTGAGACTTTTACGGTGAGTTTCGGATTGTCTTGCCCGGTTTGGTCTAGCTCAAACTAGCTTTTGTCGTTCGAAATACATGCATCGGTAATTTTGCGGTACATCGAGCCTACATCAAAATGATTCTACTATCAATGGTTAAGTTAAATATCTTCCCACTTTGCGAGTGCATTTTCTGCTGCCTTTTTTCTTTATTCCGTCCGTAATATTTTCATCGGAACTAATGATAATATCTGCGTCGTTCTTTATTATGCACTGAACGGGAGAAAAAGGGCCAAACGACAAAATCAATAAACATAATCAGAAATTGAACGTAGCGCACGGAATTTTGCAGAAATGGGTCCGGAAACATTAATTTTCGCGTCGTCCGTAAATTTCCCTTGGCAAAGTTCCATCGAGGAAACGGTTCCATGGAGATGGCACACACACACACACAATCACTACATCTCCCGCCGAGCAGAGTTCGGTAATTTTCCTCTTCGCAGGATACAGTTTTTTTTCTCTCCATTTGACTAGAAGGGAAGCCAAGGGAATCAAATTTACGACATTATGCAGTTTTAATTACGTACGGAGCGATAATCATCCGGTAAACTTTCTGCACTCGTCGTCGTCGGCACATGGCAGCACCATTTGAGGCGTATGGATGTTTGAAATTACTGTTTAGCAGCGGAATTTTAGCTTCGTTTGTTCTACGACTGACGTTAGCCTGCTGCTGCTGCAAATCCGTAACGTAGAAACACCACCGAAGAACGCTGCAGCTTATGACACTGTACAAGTACTGTACTTAGCAGTTAAGCCGCAAATTATAGCACTTTCTACACAATATGAGCCACTTCCGCCGGAATACGAAATAGACATGATGATTTTCCGTTCCTCTCCACTAGGAAGGTAGACAGAAGAAACATTCGTTCCGTGTAAGGCTAGAATAATGTGTGTGTGGGGTAAAGCCATTCGCAAATTGCACTAAACTATTGTCGACAATGCCGAAGTTGTCCGCTTGCACCCATCTCGCATACGCCTGCCTTAGTGTTGAACAGTTGTAAAAGTGATGATGATGATGGTGATGAATTTAATTTAAAACCGGGATTTGCAACGAGCTGGATTCGAATGCGAATTATACCCGAAGTTCATGTCTCGAAACATCCTTTCGAAACTATAGCGATGTCATAAATATGGAAGGATGCTGAACGAATCGGGTTTTAAACACTCGACACTGTTAATTTATCTACGATCTTATCTACAAAACTGTTAACAAATCTGCGATTTCGGTTTTGCACCCCTCCAGAATCAAAAAACTCACTAAAAAAATACTGTCTTAACACACGTAAACGGCTTTTAAACACTGTACAAAGTGAAAAGAAAGTGAGCTTCTAATTGGTGGCAGGTGGTCTAAAAGCAATATATTGCGAACAACAGAGGTCCCAGGTAACTACCATACGGGACCCGTGAAAGATTTACAAACTGTACAAAAGTACACCACATAAAATCTTCAAAAGCATTTTTTTGCCTGGAAAAATCAAGTAATAGGATAGTGTGATCTATTATTCGGCTTGAAATTTTGAATTTTTAATAGCTCGCCTAACTTTTAGACTAATTCTGTTTCAATTTGGAACTAGAATTATTCTAAACTTTTTCTGCCGTTGCTTCACTATGATTTATTCGATATGTAAAAACAAGCTTTTTTTGTGCGATTTTGTAAAGTTTGCACCATTTTCTTTAACTGTCAGGTTTCAGTCAGTTGTTATTTTAGAACTATTTTGCAACAAGGCAGTTCTAAACTGAATCAAATGAGAAATGAATATATGAATATATGGTACTACCACCTGCCTTAGCAGAACATCCGTTCATAGCAATGAGCCTATCATGTCAAAAAGAGTTGGACATATTCAACGATTGGTCATGCTTCCCAACTCTTGTATGAAGGGCCAAAAGGGAATTGGTCGATAAGCAACATCACTTACACGTACCAGGGATTTAGAGAATCTCCTTCCAAGGGCAAAGTCACCTGAGTCAATCGTTGAATAAACCGTCTTAATGCAGAATGGCTCCAGCAGGTGGGGAGAAGAGCCCGCTCGTTATCCACGATGTGTTGTTAATCGGGCCAAAATTAACCCTAGAAAGTTGACTGTTTCACTCTCCCTAGGCCCATCGCTCCAAACAAGTGCTCTGATGGTCACTCCCGCTTCCCGATTCTAGTTTATTTATGAAATGTGGTATATATGGGTAAAAATAGAACAATCTCACCAGCAGTCCTTCGAATGTAATAGAGTTGCGTCCTTTTAGTTTCCATAAGTGCTTCTAACAATTAATTTAATTTTTTCTTCTGGTATCCAATATCCACGTATCCAATATAATATTGCATAACACTCGTATTGGCCAAAGTTTTCACTATATAACAGGAAATGCTTCATAAGCTAAAACGAAAAAATAATTAAAAAAACTTATATTATGCTTACCTATTAACAAGATCGTGTGGCGTCTGCCCAAAATCTCGATTATGAGATCAGGCAGCCGGGAACAACACAGTATCGCACCTCCTAGCTTGGCTACTCAATAGAGCATTACCGGGTATGGCCACGTGGAGGCGCTAGGTAGGGACTTGGGATAGCTAGAGCTATATTGGAAGCTCCTCATTTGCCTTCCCCATTTCATACCCAACTGAATCAAATGAGAAATGAACGAAAACTTCAGTACAACGACATACGACAGAGTTCGCAGCCAGCTGTTAGAGTACAGGACAATTGCAGGGCCAGCTGCTACGATCCTATTGACTCTGACAGCCTCTCCCAGTCGGGATTCGAACATACGATGACTGGCTTATTAGGCCAGCGTCATACCTCGAGGCCAACTGGGAGGCTCCAGATGCTATGAATATTTTACGTCCAAACTTGAATTAACGTCCCCTCTTTTTACGTTCAAAATTTAAATTAACGTTACCTCTCTTTTTACGTCCGAAATTTGAATTATTATCCTCTCTTTTTATTTCCAAAATTTGGAATAACTTTTTTTTCGTCCGAAATTTGAATTATCATCCTCTCTTTTTATGACAAATACATATATGAATTACAGGTCCTCTCTTTTTACATCCGAAATTTCAGTTAACGTCATCCTTTTTTACATCCAAGATTTGAATTAACGTCCTCTCTTTTCATGGCAAAAATTTCAATTCACGTCCTCTTTTTTATGACCATACTTGAATTAATGTCCTCTCTTTTTACGTCTGAAATTTGAATTACCGTCTTCTCTTTTTACGCTGAAAATTTGGATTAACATTTTTTCGTCCGAAATTTAAATTAACGTCCTCCCTTTTTACGTCTGAAATTTGAATTGACGTCCTCTCTTTTTACGTCTGAAATTTGAATTACCGTCCTTTCTTTTTATGGCTAAAATTTCAGTTATGGCCAAGCTTGAATTAATGTCCTCTCGTTTTATGTCCGAAATTTGGATTACCGTCCTATCTTTTTATGACAAAAATTTGTATTAACATCCAAAATTTAAATTAACGTCCTCTGTTTTTACGTCCAAACTTTAAACTAACGTTCGCTCTTCTTACGTCCGAAATTTGAATTACCGTTTCCACTTTTTACGTCCAAAATTTGAATTGACATCCTCTCTTTTCATGGCAAACATTTCAATTCACGTCCTCTTTTTTTATGACCATACTTGAATTAACGTCCTCTCTTTTTCGTCTGAAATTTGAATTACCGTCTTCTCTTTCTATGCTGAAAATTTGGATCAACTTTTTTACGTCCAAAATATTAATTAGCAAAAATTTGAATTACCGTCCTCTCTTTTTATGGCAAAAATTTCAACGTTACTTTTTACGTCCGAAATTTAAATTAACGTCCCCTCTTTTTACGTCCGAAATTTGAATTGACGTTATCTCGTTTTATGTCTGAAATTTGAATTAACGTCCTCTCTTTTTATGTCCAAAATTTAAATTACTGTCTTCTCTTTTTACGTCTGAAATTTGAATTTACGTCCTCTCGTTTTACGTCCGGAATTTGAATTACCGTCCTCTCTTTTTATGCAGAAAATTTAGATTAACTCTTTTCTACGTTTTCTCTTTTTACGTCCGAAATTTGAATTGAGTTCCTCTCTTTTCATGGCAAATATTTCAATTCACGTCCTCTTTTTTATGACCAAACTTGGATTACCGTCCTGTCTTTTTACGTCGTTTACTGGCCCTGTAATTGTCCTGCACTCTAACAGCTGGCTACGAAGTCTGTCGTATAAAAAAACAGAAGGTCAAGTTTCGAGTACGGAATGTAGCACCTAGGCTTTGCTTTTTACGTCTGAAATTTGAGAGGACGGTAACTCTCTTTTTATGCCGAAAATTTGGATTAACTTTTTTTACGTCCGAAATATGAATTAACGTCCTTTCTTTTTATGGCAGAGTTTGAATTAACGTCCGAAATTTCAACTAACGTCCTCTGTTTTCACGTCCGAAATTTGATTTACCTCTCTTTTTATGCCCAAAATTTGGATTAACTTTTTTTTACGTCCGAAATTTTTGTGTTAAAGTCTTCTCTTTTTACGTACAAAATTTGAATTAACGTCGTCTCTTTTTGCGTCCAAAATTTAAATTAACGTCCCTCTTTTACGTCCGAAATTTGAATTGACGTTATCTCTTTTTACGTCAGAAAATTTGAATTAACGTTCTTTCTTTTTACGTTCGAAATTTGAATTAACGTCCTCTCTTTTTATGACAGAAATTTGTATCAACATCCAAAATTTCAATCCAATCGTCCTCTGTTTTCCCGTCCAAACTTTAAATTAACGTCCGCTCTTTTTACGTCTGAAATTTGAATTGACGTTCTCTCTTTTTACGTCCAAAATTTGAATTAACGTCTTCTCTTTTCATGGCGAATAAATTGAATTAACGTCCTCTTTTTTATGTCCAATTGAATTAACGTCCTCTCGTTTTACATTCAAAATTTCCTCTCCTATCTTTTTACGTCTAAAATTTGAAATTACGTCCTCTCTTTTTACATCTGAACCTTAATTAACGTAATCTCTCTTTACGTCCAATTACGAAATTTGAATGAACGTCGTCTTTTGTATGACCAATATTTGAATTACTGTCTTCTCTTTTTACGTCTGAAATTTGGATTACCGTACTCTCTTTTTATGCCGAAAATTTGGATTAACTTTTTTTACGTCCGAAATATGAACGTCCTCTCTTTTTATGGCAAAAATTTGAATTTAAGTCCGAAATTTCAATTAACGTCCTCTGTTTTCACGTTCAAACTTTAAATTAACGTCCGCCCTTTTTACGTCTGAAATTTGAATTGACATTCTTTCTTTTTACGTTCAAAATTTTAATTAACGCCCTCTCTTTTCATGGCAAAAATTTGAATTAACGCCCTCTATTTTTATGTCCAACTATGAGTTAACATCCTCTATTTTTTCATCCAAAATTTGAATTAACGGCCTCTCTTTTACGTACGAAATTTGAATATTAACGTCTTCTCTTTTTATGTCAAAAATTTGAATTAACGTCCTATCTTTTTACGTCTAAAATTTGAATTACCTCTCTTTTTATACCCAAAATGTGGTTTAACTTTCTTTTACGCCCGAAATTTTTGTATTAAAGTCCGCTCTTTTTACGTGCAAAATTTAAATTAACGTCCTCTCTTTTTATGTCCTAACTTGAATTAACGTCCTCTCTTTGTACTTCCGAAATTTGTATTAACGTCCTCTCTTTTTATGTCCTAACTTGAATTAATGTACTCTCTTTTTACGTCCGAAATATGAATTATCGTCCTCTTCTTTATGTCAAAAAATTTAAATAACGTCCTCCCTTTTTATGTTCGAAATTTGAATTAACGTTATCTCTTTTTACGTCAGAAAATTGGAATTAACGTCCCCTCTTTTTACGTCCGAAATTTGAATTGATTATCTCTTTTTACGTCAGAAAATTTGAATTAACGTCCTTTCTTTTTACGTCCGAAATTTGGATTAACTCTTTTCTACGTCTGAAATTTGAATTAACGTCCTCTCTTTTCATGGCAAAAATTTGAATTAACGCCCTCTATTTTTATGTCCAATTATGAGTTAACGTCCTCTATTTTTTCATCCAAAATTTGAATTAACGTCCTCTCTTTTACGTACGAAATTTTAATTAACGTCTTCTCTTTTTATGTCAAAAATTTGAATTAACGTCCTCTCTTTTTACGTCCAAAATTTGAATAACATCTCTTTTTATACCCAAAATGTGGTTTAACTGTTTTTACTTATTCTTATTCTTATTCTTATTCTTATTCTTATTCTTATTCTTATTCTTATTCTTATTCTTATTCTTATTCTTATTCTTATTCTTATTCTTATTCTTATTCTTATTCTTATTCTTATTCTTATTCTTATTCTTATTCTTATTCTTATTCTTATTCTTATTCTTATTCTTATTCTTATTCTTATTCTTATTCTTATTCTTATTCTTATTAATACCATCACAGCCACAATAAAGGATTCTTGAAAATAATTTTAATTATTTCTAATTATAGAAATATTTCAAATTATTTTCTTGTCTGTATTGACATTTGCAAAACATCTAAGATGTATTACAAAAGTCAAAACGGCCAGGCCAACTGTGAAGTATTGCCGCAAAGACGATTATACGAAATGAATCTTGTGTGAATAAATTATTCACACATAGATGCATTTCTAAATCAACAGGGGAAGAAGAGTCGGGGACGTCTCGTACCAACCGATTCTGATTATTTGCAATTTTAATTTCGTTGGGAGTATTTTGCTAGTAAAGTTTAAATAATACTCCGGACCCTCGGGGATGGGACAAGTACATTTACTTACTTGCCCTTGGTAAATACCTATGTTATAGCGCCTTTGGTCGCTCAAAAAAAATGTGGTTTAACTTTTTTTTACGCCCGAAATTTAAATTAACGTCCTCTCTTTTTATGTCCTAACTTGAATTACCGTCTTCTCTTTGTACGTCCGAAATTTGTATTAACGTCCTCTCTTTTTATGTCCTAACTTGAATTAATGTACTCTATTTTTACGTCCGAAATATGAATTATCGTCCTCTTCTTTATGTCAAAAAATTTAAATAACGTCCTCCCTTTTTATGTCCGAAATTTGAATTAACGTCCTCTCTTTGTATGTCCAAAATTTGAATTAACGTCGTCTCGTTTTTTCGTCCGAAATTTAAATTAACGTCCAAAATTTAAATTACCGTCCCCTGTTTTTACGTCCGAAATTTGAATTGACGTTATCTCTTTTTACGTCAGAAAATTGGAATTACCGTCATCTCTTTTTACGTCCGAAATTTAAATTGACGTGTTTTACGTCCAAAATTTAAATTAACGTCACCTCTTTTTACGTCCGAAATTTGAATTGACGTTATCTCTTTTTACGTCAGAAAATTTGAATTAACGTACTTTCTTTTTACGTTCGAAATTTGGATTAACTCTTTTCTACGTCTGAAATTAGAATTAACGTCCCCTCTTTTTACGTCCGAAATTTAAATTGACGTGTTTTACGTCCAAAATTTAAATTAACGTCACCTCTTTTTACGTCCGAAATTTGAATTGACGTTATCTCTTTTTACGTCAGAAAATTTGAATTAACGTACTTTCTTTTTACGTTCGAAATTTGGATTAACTCTTTTCTACGTCTGAAATTAGAATTAACGTCCCCTCTTTTTACATCCAAAATTTGAAGTAAGTCCTCTCTTTATAATTTCGAAATTTGAATTAATTTTTTGTGTCCGAAATTTGAATTAATGTCCTGTCTTTTTATGTCCGAAATTTGAATGAACGGTTTTTTACGTACAAAATTTGAATTATAATGTCCAGTACAATACTGAACGTAAAACGAGACTTGAGTGTACACAAGATTTGAATTAATTTATTGCAATTCTAAATTTCGACAAGAGTATTTCCCATGTTCATATTAATGTTTAATGTTTGATGACCTTTTACCATTTTTAGAGAACAGCAAATTAAATTCATTAAACTTTTCCGAAGACTGAAAATATCTACGTCATATGGGTTGCGAGACACAAAACCTGTTCTTTTTCTTCAAATTTTTCATGGTAAATTACCTTCTAGGTTACCGAAACTTTGTTTTCTGTGGAATAATTTTAAATTATATCCATAGTTAAGTAGCATTATCTGCAACGAAAGTACAATTTCCGGACATGCTTATTATTTTATCTTAAACTATGTCGAACACTTTCTTTTTCTTCAAATTTTTCATAGAAAATTACCTTCTAAGTTATCGAAACTATGTTCTCTGTAGAGCATTATTTCAGCATTAAATTGTTTTCATCGTCAGATCTGCACTATATCTGCACTGAATGTAGCATTTCCGGACCAAGCGCTACTAACTTTATCTTTAGCTATTAGTATTGTTCTTATGAAACAATCTAATCTAATCTAATCTCACACTAACGCAGCCAATTCTTGAAGGCATCCTGGAAAATGACGATTACTTGAATCAATCATTTTTCTTGTCAATGGCCAGGCCAACTGCGCAGCATGTACCGCAGAGAGAATTCCAAGGAATCAAGTGGAATCAGAAAAATACCCAATTCCATTAAACTCCTTGAAATCAAGGGGAAGGAAGAAAGCGTGGACCTCCCGTACCAAACGCTTCCCATATACATAGATAATGATTTATTTACAGTCGTTGGGAGTATCTTTGCTAATAAAGGTTAAGTGATACTCCGGACCCTCAGGGATGAACTAATGGCATTTAGACCAGAAGCCAGGCTGCAATTGGCCAAGGATATAGCGCCTTATTTCGCTCTCTGAAAATAGATTAGTTTGCCGAAAATATTAGTTTAAATTATATAATATTTGAAAATAAAGTCGTGTGGTTTAATGGTTGCCTAAAACTACATTTGTAAGGTTAGGAACTGAAAACCGCACGACCCCGCACCTCCTAGCTTGGCTACTCAATTATACAAATTGAAGTATTTCCAGGTATGGCCACGTGGAGGCGCTTGGTAGGGGCTTGGGATGGCTAGAGCTATGTTGGGCGCTTTTTCCCAGTTGACTTCCCTATTTCATACCCAATTGTTCTTATGAAACAATGGAGCATTAAATTTGTCATTTGGAGCATTAATTAGGAGCATTTGAGTATCAATTAACCGAATTGTGCAACTTAGGTTCTGCTAGCTTTGCACTTCCAACTTAAGAGACATCTTCGATTGTTGTTCTTTGAGTGGAGTCACTTCGCTCGGTTCGATTAAAACCATTGTACAAATTTTGCAGGGGCAGACGAAAATCTCGAGGATGAAACGAACAAAATGGGACCTTCGCAAATGGTTAAACACAGTGGTGGTTAAATCCTCCTGCTGTTTCCAATTTTGGTGGCTGTTGGGAGAGGATGGCTCGGACTGTCCAATCATTCAGCGTTCCAGTAGAACGGAATCTGAATGCCGGATCGATTTTTACGTTACTGGCAGACGCTGAAAGTATGATGGCTACCACTTGCTTCAGACCATTAATCTAAATAATTGCTTTACTGCTCAATTCTAGTGGTTTGAGAGCACTGGGGAGACTTCCAACGGATATCAAATTTGAACTGAAAAATATCTGATGTATTTTAATGCATATGCCGGACAATTTTTGGCATCATTAGCTACAGAGGAAGTGAATAATATATGTCAAAAGTTTAGGGTTAGGGAAGGAGACTAAATTGTGGATAAAAAGGTTGAATGCCGCTAAAATAAACACGGGATATATTAGGCTTTCCTGGATGAATACTGACGATGCAAACGAGCAACCATGGTAAAAGGACCTGCAACTCGTCCATTGCAATTACTAAGTGACCAACATGAATTGCTTTTGAATAAAACGATATTAACTCTTTGCAGTTCCTGCAATAGATTGGTCTGCCTCCAGAGCCTCCAAAATTTTTACGTGCACGTCTAAGCAATTAACCGAAACGTGATTCAACAACTGGGACGAGTTGTTGAAGCTGACAGATTTTTGGAGTCTTCAGAGAGCAGGCTCCATTTTCGGTTTTTTGCTCAGTAGATGCTCATTTGATTACTGCGCCTGGTTCGCTGAGGCGCAGTAACTAGTCAAATGAGCATTTACTGAGCAAAAAAATCCGAAAATGAAGCCTATCAGAGAGTGGCAGCAAAGCGGTTGAATGCATTCGGGATTTTATTTGCGCTAAAATTGCACTCTTATCTTCGAACGATTGCTTCGTTACTCAAGGCTGGAGAAACCGATGCCTTTTTGCTACCTTGACAGCCGTCTCCCACATTCCACCAAAATGTGGTATTTTTTGTTATGCGAGATACCAAGTTATTTCTTCTTCGACGCAAACAGCACTGATTTTTCAGAAATAGTTCGCTCCCTCAAAATTATTACGGTTGCCGGAATGATTGTGCGCAAGACGTCCCCGTTAGGCTTTTACACTCTCAACGTTCTTTGCTGTATTCTGTTCATTTGGTGATTGCGGATTGACCATTCGATTGTGTGTTCGTGTGTGATCTCTCATTTTCTGAACATGATGAGCAAAAATCACAGCAAAAATTCATTTAAGACACAGTAAACTATGTAATATTTTACTGAAAAACTTTGTCCAAATTTGATTAACATAATCTCGATACAGGCGAATACTGTCACAAAAATCCCTACAAAACTTACCACCAACACTCGACGAAGTTAACAGTCACGAGTGTCCTACAACTGTAGTAAATTACGTCCAATTGTTCACCAACGATCATAAATTGATTCCCGTTGTGTTCATTAGCGCGCGAGCAAAGGGAAAGTCGAATTCGGTGCACAGCAGCGGCGTGTTTTCCATGCGACAAACAATAACTTGTTGCAAAGCTAACTACTAGCAGTGCAGTGGAGAAAAAAAATTCCCAACACAGATCCTATTCGTTCATATTCGCTGAACTGAACTGCCCGACCGAACTGCCGACTAACCACGGGCGATGAACTTTCCTCGTTTCAGTCCGTTTTAATAAGTGGCATTTTGCCAGATGATTTGCGGTGATGATGAGAAAACATAGTAATAACGATGATGACGATGGTGATGATAGTGACAACTGCAGTCGGTACCTGTTGTTAGGTCTTTTATTCTCATGCGAATATTTTTTTTCCGGAAAATTCTGTGCCTATCTGCACGTCAGGATTTGCAATCATAGGGTGATTTATATATTTTGGACAGGCGTCACGCATACTCTATTTTGGACTTTTACGGCAAAATCAAATGGAAAATGTCCAAAATAGATAAATTACCCTAGTGAGCAGAAGAAAAAAACTTCCAACCCAACGGTTACACCCGGTACTCGGTGTGTTCAGTGCACCAATTTATTCAGGTGTACATTCCATTATCCCCCGCCCGAAAACCGACAAAGAGAACGAATACGGAAAAGAAATATCCTAGAAGTTGTCCCTCCTTTTGGTGACACCAACGCAACGCCAGAGAAAAAAATTACCATCGTATAAGCGAAAAGTTTGATTAATTTAGTTTTCTTATCTGTTCGCGTGCAGGATTCTACCTGCCAGGTTTCCATAAATTGACTTTGGTAGATGGCACGACGAGGTGCCCGCCCCGAGGAAGAATGAATATGAATACCTACTCTTTCGAGCAAACTTTCATTTAAAAATAACTAGGTCATATCAACTTAGTGCGACTGTGAATTTGATTAAATTTTTCCATTCCGTCCAGGACAGTGACCTGATTGTTCGTCCCCTGCTCGGTGCGTGGTCTGCAGTAGCAGTCAGTGCTGTGCGGTCTGTCATGAACCCGGCCTGCCATCCGGGTTCGGAAGTGAAACATCGGCTTTGATTCGCTGCCAAAAACTGTTATCATGTCATTATTTTAAATTCTGGACATTTATTTCTGGCGAATCACCAGAATTTTTTTCACTGGACCGTCCGTCCAGTGATTCATTCTCGAATCAAACTCCGACTCCGACCGGAGTGGTCCAGGGGTTGGAACTACTACGGAGAACGATAAACTACAGTGCGAGCGCTGGCTGGTGCCCTTCGGTGATGCACGGATGATGGTTGGTAGGGGTAGAAACCACCGCTGGCTGGCCTGCCCGGATTCGGCATAGAAATGGCTATCCGAATAAAAAGTTGTTGGCTAACGAAATGATTTAATGCTCTTCTGCAGTGTTCTGGAACACGATTGAGTTTGACGACACACGAAATCGGAAAAGGGAAAATTCTGCAAAACTGCAATGGAGATCCCAGTTCTGGGGAAAAAAGTGAGCCGATCAACGAGTTCAATGCGTACAGCAAAAAAAATATAAACAGGCTTTATAACACTACCGATTGGGACGAGTGGGTGCTGACTTTTTGCAGTTTTGCTGGACGATATCGCTATCAGTGAAGTCATTTTAATTTTGGCTTCGTATTATGCTCTTGACTTGTGTGCATTGATTTATTTCCATTTTGAAATTGCCAATTTTTGGACCTGGAGTAATGGCTACTGGGGAACTATCGACTCTTTGTGTTCCGGTTGACCCGACTTGACATCGGAATGCATTTATATAAATACTAGCAAGGAGGCATGAAATACTTCTGTGATGTGTCTTTTAGAAGAAAATAAAAAGGAATTGTTCCGATTTTGCTCAAATAATATTGTTCGTTTTCAAAAACTAAGACATATGCAAATTGTGTTTCCAGAAAATGGACAATTGTCATCGAAAATTCAAAAGGCGACATAACATTGGGTGGTATGTACGCCTCTTTGAGGAATGAAGCTATGGAATGTGATACTTTCCGATTGCAGTGCTAGTTCTTGAATGTTGGCTGAGCTTAGAATTTTATTCAATTGATAAAATTATGAAAGGTAGTCCTACGTCAGTTTCTCGTACACCTTTAATTTTTTTTTGTCATTCAGTAGCGGGGTTTTTACTACGACCATGAAGAGCCCTTACTTCAATGGTAGGTTGCTTCGTGAAACTCGGAAGCACTGTTTCATCGGTGCTTACCAATAAGATTGGAGTTCCACAAGGAAGCAACGTGGAACTTCCGCTTTTCTTGCTATTCTTTAACGATGTTGCGTTGCTTCTGAGTGTTGGGGTAAAGTTAGTATACGCAGTATCTTATGCAAAAAAAAAGTCACGCTTGATTTTCACTGTTTCCACAGCAAGAAGCACAAAACTCGCACATATTTCTTTCCACCTGATCATATTCTGCTTTGCTGCAACTGCTGCCTGGAGCTATGCACACATGCATACAAATTCGTCGTTGAAAAACATAGGCGTTGAAAAACAGATTTAAGAGTGGCTGGGGACAACATGAGGGGAACTGACAAAGGAAGTAGACACATTCTAATGAAAAAAAAGGGTTTTATTTCTTGCATTATGAGCATTTTCGTTACAACAGATATACAAGTGACTGAGAGGCAAAGGGGCCCCAAGTAAGCAATCAGCTAGTTTTGAATATTTATAAAATTTCTCGTAGAATAACTATATAGTAGTTATTCTACGAGAAAAGCGATAAATTCTTTTTACCAAAAATTAATCAAAATAAAAGAATCAACCAAGTCGAACTGAGATTAGGATATGCAAATCAATCGATTGAAAACTAGTAAAAAATAAATAAATCTATATCTATAACAAAGGATTTTTGTCTGTCTGTCTGTGTATCCATATGTTCCTTATAGAATCGAAAACTACTGAACCGATCGGCGTGAAAATTTGCATGTAGAGGTTTTTGGGGCCAGGAAAGGTTTTAGTGATGGTTAGAGACTCCTCCCCCACTAAGAGGGGGGGCTCCATACAAATGAAACACAAATTTCTGCATAACTCGAGAACTAATCAAGCAAATAGAACAATATTTGGCATGTGGGTGTTTTTGGTGGAAAGAATTTATTCTATGGTAAATTGAGACCCCTCCCCTCTTTAGAAGGGGAATTATGACTTCTCTCCCCTTTAAGAGGGGGAGTTCCATACAAATGAAATACAAATTTCCTCATAACTCGAGAACTAATCTAGCATATGGAACCAAATTTGGCATGTGAAGGTTTTCGAGGACAAGAATATTTTCTATTGTGAATTAGGACCCATCCCACTTTAAGAGGGAGGGCTCCTTTACAAATGATATTCAAATTTCCTCATAACTCGAGAACTAATCAAGCAAATGGAACCAAATTTAGCATGTGGGTGTTTTTGGAGACAAAATTTTTTTCTATGATGAATTGGGACCCCTCCCCACTTTAAGAGGAGGGGCTCCTATACAAACGAATTACAAATTTCCTTATAACTCGAGAACTAATCAAGCAAATGAAACCAAAATTGGCATTTTGGTTGTTTTCGAAGGCAAGAATTTTTTCTATGATGAATTAGGACCCCTCCCGACTCTAGGAGAGGGGGTTCCTATACAAATGAAATACAAATTTCCTCATAACTCGAGAACTAATCAAGCAAATAGAACCAAATTTGGCATGTGGAGGTTTTTGAAGGCATGAATATTTTCTATGGTGAATTAGGACCCCTCCCCACTTTAAGAAGGGGGGCTTCTACACAAATGAAATACAAATTTCCTCATAGCTCGAGAATTAATCAATCAAATGGAACCAAATTTGACATGTAAGTGGTTTTGGAGGCAAGATTTTTTTCTATGGTGAATTGAGACCTCTCTCCTCTTTATAAAGCGAGTTATGACCCATCTCCCCTTTAAGAGGGTGGGCTTCCTTATAAATGCAAATTTCCTCTTATCTCGAGAACTAATCAAGCTAATGGAACCAAATTTGGCATGTGGAGTTTTAGATGGTAGAAATTTTTTCTATGGTAAATTACGAGCCCTCCCCCTTTTAAGAGGGGGGAGGGGCCTTCCATACAAATGAAATTCAAATTTCCTTATAACTTGAGAACTAATCAAGCAAATGGAACCAAATTTGGCATGTGGGAGATTTTGGAGTCTTGAATTTATTTTATGATAGTTAGAGACCTCTCACCCCTGTGGTAGGGGGATATGGACTCTCATACAAATAAAACAGAAATTTTTGCGAAACTCAAAAACTAATCGAACTCGAGAAATTCGAGACTCTTCCATAAAACATTAGTCACTAACAAGACCACAAAAACTATCTATAGTAACACTAGATCATTCAGGACGAGACGGCCGCGAGTGTTGCCGGCGACCCGCCGTCGGAAGCGCAGAAATCACTACTGTCTAGGTTTATTTGTTTTCCTAGGTCTACCTGGGTTTCCTGGAACGAGCGACGGCGAGTAAGGAAAGGATCGCGAAATGGGACTTTCCACAAAAAAATTTGCCGTGAAATGGTACATTCCACTTAAGGTTTTTCGCAAAATGATCTTCGGCGAAATGTTGTACAATCATGGCGAATATTACTATCCGCTTTCTGGCTATAGAATGAGGGGACAGGGGAGTTGTTTTCTACTTTACTGTGAGGAAAAATTGCAAATTTGTATATTAAACTATCCATTCCTGGTAACTAATAGGCATTAAAATAAGCAGCAAATCAGCGTATCTGACATTTTATAATGCACGTTGTTGAATATTAGCTTTTTGACTGCATAGGTGTTGTAAATTGGCATCCAAAATTGTATTCAAATTCTTCGTGACGGTAATTAGCTGTAAATTAGTATTGTCAGCACTATAAGAAGGTTATCAGTAAAGTAGCTGTATATTTTGCCAAAATAGCATTGGTGATACTTATTGGTTATCTGGGATCCTTTCATAGTTACGTAACTGCCAAAATGAATCATCTAAGGTTGAACTCCTCAGAAACTTGCAAAATTCGAGATTGTGCCAAAGATCATCCGAGATTCATGATTTATGTACAACACAGGTTATTTTGTTGGCAATACGAAGTTTTTCGCGGGCCAGCTAGTAAATAAATAAACATTGCAAAAAGGATCAACGTCAACAAGCATCAACATAGGATTAAGGCAATTCGAAACAAAAAATAAATAGAAATAAAATTGACAAAGGAGTCAAATCCAATTTTGTACAGGAGTATAACCGAACAGATGCAATCTTTGACCAAAATAACCCATAATATTCACCAAATTGTGGTACACTAGAAGTTCAATCAAAATTAATGCTACATTGACATAATACTGGTGTTTCATTTATTTCGAAACCTGTTCAAATCCTGACCAAGCCAGTTTGAAAACACACCAACCCGCACTGTCTCGATTGGTACCCAAGTGTTGTTGCAATTAAACTACCGCCGCACCTTTATATTAGATAGTCTCATGTCTAGTTTTGTCCCGTCAGTTTACACGCACACATACGCTGCCGCGTCGACGGTAATTATTTTTGTATGATTGCCCTTTGTTTCTACCACCGAGAAGACTGCAAAGCCGAAAGAAACTCCATATATGTTTAAATATTTTTTAAGAGGGTTTACTTATACGCGCCACGCTTCCCCCGTATAAAGAAGACTTGAGTGTATTCTGAGTTGCTAAGAAAATTTACTTACATTTTAATAAAAAATCATTGATCCACAATGCGTGGTTCATGAAAAAAGAATCTTTGATGTTGATAAATGTCTAGGAAAATTGGGAGTGCGAGTCCAATTATTATTGCTGCGACACTGCGCAAAACACGTCATGTAGACATCAACACGTGAAATCCCAGCAGAAAAGAAGTTCATTTCGATCTTTCTGGCGTCTTTCGATTGTAGCTACGACGTAATTATGCTAACGGAGACTGGGTTAAACGACAGCATCAATTCACTGTTTTTCATTGCGACCGATCCAGTGTTAACAGCGACAAGCATAGTTTTGGCGGTGTGTTAATTGCTGTTGCCGAGCGGCATGGTTGTTCTCGCATCAACACATGTAACGGCAGTGGGCTGGAGCAAGTGTGTGTCGATACGGGGTCATCGTTTCTTGATGTGCAATATTTACATTCCTCCCAACAAAAGCCGATCAGTTGATATAATAGAAGAGCACATTAGCGCCGTCCGTGAACTCTGCGACAAGACCTCTCAAGGTGACACTGTCCTTGTGTGCGGCGATTACAATCAACCCCCCTTGCATGGCGCAAATACGAGAGCGGTACTCTTCCTTATAACTTGTCGTATTTAATTCCAGCGAATATAGCATTGGTCGATGGCTTGGACTACTTGGCCATGAATCAAGTAAATCTACAACTGAACAACAACGGCCGCTCTCTAGATTTAGTTTTCGTGTCTGAGGCCAGCCGTACTGTGGTTACCACATCCACATCTTCATCATCCTCATCTAGATATTCGCATTAATGTTTGTGGCGAATTTTCGGGGTCGCTAACAACGACTGACGAACGCAGGAGAGAAGTCAATTTCCGGAAAATCGTCTTCTACAGACTTTCTGCGTACCTATCAGTTGTAGATTGGAACTGTATCCACAATTCCGTGGATGTTCATGATATGGCCTCCCTGTTCGGCGATGTTATCCGTCAATGGCTAAATTCAAACGTTCCAGTGAACAAAAAACCAATTTCACCTCCATGGTACACTCCTCTTCTTCAACGAAAAGGGACCGGCTGCGTCGTTCGAGGACTAGTAGATCAGTAATGTTAAAGAACAATTTTAAGAGTGCGAGTGACAACTACAGAAAGCTAAATGCTGCACTTTATAAGTCGTATGTTCTAAGGGTGCAGTTTGGTTTGCGTCGGAATCCAAAATCCTTTTGGAGTTTTGTGAATACGAAGAGGAAAAATCAGTCAATTTCATCTAACATGGTTTACGATGGCACAAAATCTACGAGTGAAGCTGCAGTATGTGATTTCTTTGCGATACATTTTGCATCAGTCTTTCAAGCCGAACAATCGTCCGATGCAGTCGCCGAACTTGCCGTGTCTAATGTCTCACTGGATTCTGTAGACCTGGATACGTTTGAAATTTCGCCGGCCATGATTGTCGCTGCCTCAAAAAAGTTAAATACCTCGTACGTTCCTGGACCGGATGGAATCCCGGCTGCTGTTTTTTGTCGCTGTGATAGTTCTTTTGCTGAGCTGTTAGCTGCCATTTTAAACCGATCATTCGAAGGGGGAGAATTTTCTGCGAGCTGGAAGCTGTCATACATGTTTCCCGTGTATAAAAGTGGTGATCGACGTGATGTCAGAAATTACCGTGGGATTACTAGCTTTTCCACCGTTTCGAAACTGTCCGAGATTATCATCAGCGACCGTATTCCACAAGCCACGAAGTCTTATATTTCCTCTGACCAACATGGCTTCATTCCCGGCAGATCCGTAACTACAAACTTGTTCGACTTCGTTACCACTTGTTCGACAGTTATGAAAGGCAGAGCGCAAGGAGATGTCATCTATACGGATCTGAATGCGGCTTTCGACAAAGTTGACCACAAAGTGTTACTGCGTAAATTGTTGCGAATGGGAGCCTCGAGCAGATTGGTGTCATGGCTTTCATCCTATCTGACTGAAAGAACTCTTCATGTCAAACACGGTCTAAGCATCTCTTCACCGTTCGTTAATAAATCTGGAGTTCCGCAAGGGAACAATTTAGGACCACTTTTGTTCGTCGTTTTCTTCGACGATAAAGTCCAAAGGACTTTACGGATCCGCATTGCTTAAAGGCATTATATTGTTCTCTTGTTAGGCCGATCCTTGAAAACGCTTCCATTATATGGACACCGAACGACGTAACGTGGAACCTAAGGATTGAGCGAGTCCAGAAAAGATTCATAAGGCTCGCTCTTAGGAATCTTCCGTGGCGTTATCCCTGGAACCTTCCAGCGTATCCAGATAGATGTCAACTGCTTTGTCTCGAAACGCTCGCTCGGAGACGATAAATCCAGCAAGCCACTTTCGTTGTTAAACTGCTCGCGGGTGGCATCGATAGCACACATCTTTTATCCGGGCTTGATATCCGATTAATGCAGTCAGGATTTTATCGAACACGCTATGGTTACAACCAGCCTATCGCTGCGATGGGTCGTCTGTTTACTTCTGTGGAATCTGTGTTCGAGTTGGGAATGTCTGCATCCCCATTTGCTAACCGAGTGAAAAAACTAAATATTATAATTACACCATACACTATTCATTAAGACAAATTGTCAGATGGATTATAAATAACTAAACAAATTAACAAACCTATATCGGGTTAAAAACCCGATTTAATCCACCTAGTGGTGAAAGGAACCTTTGTTATACGGTCTTACTTGGTATTTGAGATAGAAATCGACACGTTTTCGGAACATAATTCATCTATTGGTTAACGTTGCGTAATGCGTGGGTTTACATAAAAATTTTGAAAATTGAATAAGTTTACAAATTTTAAACAAAATAGGAACACTTTTAAATTTTGATAGATCCTTTTTTCATGTAATTGCTGAGTAAGGATAAGTCACTTGTTATTAATTTGAGTAAGTGCAAATAAAAGTAAGTTGTAAGAGGAAATCTTATTCTTTAACATATACATTGCCTAGTAAAGGTCTAGTTTATAGGTTTTTGAACTATGCATAATTGGCATTACAGGAAATTATTTGATTCACATCAATAGAATTTTCTTGAATAATTTTATTCAATTTTTATTAACCTTCGGTTACTCACGCTGTTGTATTTTGTACAACACGTGTAGGTTTTTCAACGCCATATTGTTATAAAGTTACAAATCGTTGTTTAACTAACGAATATTCTTCAATAAACTTATTCTGAGCAAAATGTCATAATTATTCAATGCATTAATAATTTAAATTGTTTGAAAAATAGATCAGCATAAACCGCCATCACAGAAACGAAACAATCAGCATGCGAGGTGTACCGCAATTGACCCCAAGTGGAATTTTCTCTCGTTTCTTCATATGGAAAAATGGTGTCTGTATGCAGCAAAACTAGCCAATGTAATATGTTTAAAATGTATCCGTCTGCTGGTAGTCGAGTAATTCGTAGTCAAAATTAAGATATTTTTTATAATCAAAGTTCTAAAGTTCCTAAACAAGCAAACATAGAGGTTTACTATATTCAGCAAAGTTGTGTATTTTTATCATTTGTACAATTTTGTAATACAAGAAAAAGTCATACAACAATTACAAAAAGAGCAAAAATATAAAAACTGAGTTTACAAATTAATATACAATAAATAAGATTTTTCTATCTTAGCTGTAGAGATGGAAGGTTACTGTCTCTAGCAAAATTTCTTGTAATAATATGCTCTATAACTTTGCAGAGCACATCAATGTGTTATATTGACACTGAAGAAAAATAATTTTTTTTATTTCACTTTTAGGGGGATTAGTCAAAATTTAGATTCCACCAGACGATAGAGCTTTTAATTTCAAGAAACTATTCTAAAGGTTCGATAAACCTAAAACCAAGTTTTCCCAGTCAAACCTCTAGTGCGCACGTTTTCTTTGGTTTGGGGTTATAGTGCGCGCGAGTAACTGTGTTGCAAAAGTTGGCGCGAGTGTTCGAGGGTTAATATCTTTTGACCGGTACAACCAATTCGTATGAAATTTTGCATATATATTCGTAGTGTCAAAACCTCTCGTTTGATATTAAAATAATTGAAATTAGGTAAATTATGTTGGTTAAAATCATTATAAATTATTGTTAATTTTGGTGTGGTGTATACGGTTGCTCATAACTTTCAAATTAAACGTTCAATCAAAAAACCATTCAATAGTGATCTATTAGCATATATTATCTTTCAAATGAGACTAATAGCGCATAAATCGGTTTGGCCATCTCTAAGAAACAGGCGATAATTATTACCTTGTCAAAACAGGTTTTTTAAGCATAACTTTTAAACTACTTGTTTGTTTTCAATTAAAAATTTCTGAATAATTTAGCTTTAATAAGGGCTTTCATTTGATACTAAGATCGTTGAAATCGGTCATGTAGTTCTAGAGAAACCCGTGTCACGTATTTTTCACATTTTTGTTTATAACTTTTAAACGAAACGTCGTGTCACGAAGCAACTCAATAGTGATCTACTAGACAATAGTACCTTTCAAACAAAAGTAATAGCGAACGATTCGGTTCAGCCATCTCTGAGAAACAGGCGATAGAAAAAATCATTACATACATACACACACACACACACAGACATTGCTCAAATCGTCGAACCCTATCGATTGGTATATGTGACTTGGCCCTCCGGGCCTCGGATCAATTTCGTGTTTTTCGGCCAATTTTTAAACCTTTGTTATAGTATAACAAAGGTAAAAACATGACAGAATCGGGAAAAAACGTAGTAAAATCGAGGCAAATAAAATCGGGGAATGACAAAATCGGGTTGTCACTGTAATAATCAATTACACAACAAAGTTGCTTTCGCGGATAGTGCAAGGTTGTTGTTCTTGTTCTTGGTCTTTGGTCTTGGTCTTGGTATTGATCTTGGTCTTGGTCTTGATCTTGGTCTTGGTCTTGATCTTGGTCTTGGTCTTCGTCTTGGACTTGTTCTTGGTCTAGGTCTTGGTATTGGTCTTGGTCTTGGTCTTGGTCTTGATCTTGGTCTTGGTCTTCGTCTTGGACTTGTTCTTGGTCTAGGTCTTGGTATTGGTCTTGGTCTTGGTCTTGGTATTGGTCTTGGTCTTGGTCTTGGGTCTTGATTTTGGTATTGGTCTTGGTCTTGGCATTGGTCTCGGTATTGGTATTGGTTTTGGTTTGGTCTTGGTCTTGGCCTTTGCCTTGGTCTTGGTCTTGATTTTGGTCTTAATCTTGATATTGGTCTTGGTCTTGATCTTGGTCTTGGTCTTCGTCTTGGACTTGTTCTTGGTCTTGGTCTAGGTCTTGGTCTTGGTCTTGGTCTTGGTCTTGGTCTTGGTCTTGGTCTTGGTCTTGGTCTTGGTCTTGGTCTTGGCCTTTGCCTTGGTCTTGGTCTTGATTTTGGTCTTAATCTTGATATTGGTCTTGGTCTTGATCTTGGTCTTGATCTTGGTCTTGGTCTTCGTCTTGGACTTGTTCTTGGTCTAGGTCTTGGTATTGGTCTTGGCCTTTGCCTTGGTCTTGGTCTTGATTTTGGTCTTAATCTTGATATTGGTCTTGGTCTTGATCTTGGTCTTGGTCTTCGTCTTGGACTTGTTCTTGGTCTTGGTCTAGGTCTTGGTCTTGGTCTTGGTCTTGGTCTTGGTCTTGGTCTTGGCCTTTGCCTTGGTCTTGGTCTTGATTTTGGTCTTAATCTTGATATTGGTCTTGGTCTTGATCTTGGTCTTGGTCTTCGTCTTGGACTTGTTCTTGGTCTTGGTCTAGGTCTTGGTCTTGGTCTTGGTCTTGGTCTTGGTCTTGGTCTTGGTCTTGGTCTTGGACTTGTTCTTGGTTAGGTATTGGTCTTGGTCTTGGTATTGGTCTTGGGTCTTGGTCTTGGTTTTAGTATTGGTCTTGGTCTTAGTATTGGTCTTGATCTTGGGTCTTAGTCTTGGGTCTTGGTATTGGTATTGGTCTTGGTTTGGTCTTGGTCTTGGTTTTGGTCTTGGTCTTGGTCTTGGTCTTGGTCTTGGTCTTGGTCTTGGTCTTGGTCTTGGGTCTTGATTTTGGTATTGGTCTTGGTCTTGGCATTGGTCTCGGTATTGGTATTGGTCTTGGTTTTGGTTTGGTCTTGGTCTTGGTCTTGGCCTTTGCCTTGGTCTTGGTCTTGATTTTGGTCTTAATCTTGATATTGGTCTTGGTCTTGATCTTGGTCTTGGTCTTCGTCTTGGACTTGTTCTTGGTCTTGGTCTAGGTCTTGGTCTTGGTCTTGGTCTTGGTCTTGGTCTTGGTCTTGGTCTTGGTCTTGGTCTTGGCCTTTGCCTTGGTCTTGGTCTTGATTTTGGTTTTAATCTTGATATTGGTCTTGGTCTTGATCTTGGTCTTGGTCTTCGTCTTGGACTTGTTCTTGGTCTTGGTCTAGGTCTTGGTCTTGGTCTTGGTTTTGGCCTTTGCCTTGGTCTTGGTCTTGATTTTGGTCTTGGTCTTGGACTTGTTCTTGGTTTAGGTATTGGTCTTGGTCTTGGTATTGGTCTTGGGTCTTGGTCTTGGTTTTAGTATTGGTCTTGGTCTTAGTATTGGTCTTGATCTTGGGTCTTAGTCTTGGGTCTTGGTCTTGGTATTGGTATTGGTCTTGGTTTGGTCTTGGTCTTGGTTTTGGTCTTGGTCTTGGTATTGGTATTGGTCTTGGTCTTGGTCTTGGGTCTTGATTTTGGTATTGGTCTTGGTCTTGGCATTGGTCTCGGTATTGGTCTTGGTTTTGGTTTGGTCTTGGTCTTGGTCTTGGCCTTTGCCTTGGTCTTGGTCTTGATTTTGGTCTTAATCTTGATATTGGTCTTGGTCTTGATCTTGGTCTTGGTCTTCGTCTTGGACTTGTTCTTGGTCTTGGTCTAGGTCTTGGTCTTGGTCTTGGTCTTGGTCTTGGTCTTGGACTTGTTCTTGGTTTAGGTATTGGTCTTGGTCTTGGTATTTGTCTTGGGTCTTGGTCTTGGTTTTAGTATTGGTCTTGGTCTTAGTATTGGTCTTGATCTTGGGTCTTAGTCTTGGGTCTTGGTCTTGGTATTGGTATTGGTCTTGGTTTGGTCTTGGTCTTGGTTTTGGTCTTGGTCTTGGTCTTGGTATTGGTATTGGTCTTGGTCTTGGTCTTGGGTCTTGATTTTGGTATTGGTCTTGGTCTTGGCATTGGTCTCGGTATTGGTATTGGTCTTGGTTTTGGTTTGGTCTTGGTCTTGGTCTTGGCCTTTGCCTTGGTCTTGGTCTTGATTTTGGTCTTAATCTTGATATTGGTCTTGGTCTTGATCTTGGTCTTGGTCTTCGTCTTGGACTTGTTCTTGGTCTTGGTCTAGGTCTTGGTCTTGGTCTTGGTTTTGGCCTTTGCCTTGGTCTTGGTCTTGATTTTGGTCTTGGTCTTGGACTTGTTCTTGGTTTAGGTATTGGTCTTGGTCTTGGTATTGGTCTTGGGTCTTGGTCTTGGTTTTAGTATTGGTCTTGGTCTTAGTATTGGTCTTGATCTTGGGTCTTAGTCTTGGGTCTTGGTCTTGGTATTGGTATTGGTCTTGGTTTGGTCTTGGTCTTGGTTTTGGTCTTGGTCTTGGTATTGGTCTTGGTCTTGGGTCTTGATTTTGGTATTGGTCTTGGTCTTGGCATTGGTCTCGGTATTGGTATTGGTCTTGGTTTTGGTTTGGTCTTGGTCTTGGTCTTGGCCTTTGCCTTGGTCTTGGTCTTGATTTTGGTCTTAATCTTGATATTGGTCTTGGTCTTGATCTTGGTCTTGGTCTTCGTCTTGGACTTGTTCTTGGTCTTGGTCTAGGTCTTGGTCTTGGTCTTGGTCTTGGTCTTGGTCTTGGTCTTGGCCTTTGCCTTGGTCTTGGTCTTGATTTTGGTCTTAATCTTGATATTGGTCTTGGTCTTGATCTTGGTCTTGGTCTTCGTCTTGGACTTGTTCTTGGTCTTGGTCTAGGTCTTGGTCTTGGTCTTGGTCTTGGTCTTGGTCTTGGACTTGTTCTTGGTTTAAGTATTGGTCTTGGTCTTGGGTCTTGGTCTTGGTTTTAGTGTTGGTCTTGGTCTTAGTATTGGTCTTGATCTTGGGTCTTAGTCTTGGGTCTTGGTCTTGGTATTGGTATTGGTCTTGGTTTGGTCTTGGTCTTGGTTTTGGTCTTGGTCTTGGTCTTGGTCTTGGTCTTGGTCTTGGTCTTGGTCTTGGTCTTGGTCTTGGTCTTGGTCTTGGTCTTGGTCTTGGTCTTGATCTTGGTCTTGGTCTTGGTCTTGGTCTTGGTCGTGGTCGTGGTCGTGGTCTTGGTCTTGTTCTTGTGCTCATCATTTATTTATTAGTTTGTTGTTATTGTTTATTTAGTCGAACTTTTAGATCTTAGAACTAAATTTCGCACTTAGCTGAATTATTTCTGTTAATTGTCTATGTTCGGCTCGAGAGTATGCTTTCTGAACATAATTCATCTCAAAGAAAAATCAAACTTTATCTTCCAGTGCAGACCATCATATAGTATTAGGTTTAATAGTTTGGTTTTGCGTCAAGCGCAGCCGTGTTAGAATCGTAAAAAGATTGTTAGATCCACTCCTATCCATCTTTAAAGGGGATTTCAATTGCCTTCTTATAACAAGGCCTTATCGAACTGAATTTTGTATATTCCGGTCGCAAGCATTTCTTCCAGTGTCAGTCAGGATAAATGTTTTTTTTTTTTTCAATTACATTCCGTTTTCGTGCTAGAATCGTAAGGAATAAACGTTATTTTCACCTTTACCGTCTTGGGATACTCACGGCGCCTAACGAACGATCTCCAGCTAGTCGTCCTCTTTGCCTTGCGACATACGATTCCCGATTCTATCTTCCGCAAAAGCGATTGAACGGGGGGAATGGTGCGCAATAAAAAGCCCAATCATCGCAGCTTGGATAAACTTTTCAATACTTAGCAGCGGCAAGCTTCTCGCCGCGAGCTTCGACGTCGGCGGTTGTCGTCGTCGTCGTAAATCCTCTCCAAATGATCCAATAATGTCACTTCCGCTCGTTGAAATCCACAAATTATCAACCAGCCAGGCAGCGCATCAGGCAGCGGGCCAGGCCGGCCCGGTAGTGTTCGGCAGAAGATTGTTAACCGTGGTAGATTTATTGGCCTATAGGCTTGCCGGCGAGTGCGCTGAAAGCATTTGCGACCGCGACCGAATTCGGTGGTGCTGGCCTGTGTGGTGTCGGCGATAATGGTTTTTGCTCTGTGTGTTATTGCGCGTTTCGGTGAAATAATTACGGGCAGTAAAAGATCTGCTGCGAAACTTTGCGCATTGGATGATTGTTTTCCGAAAGTTGGACGGTCTTGTAGTGATATTCTAAAAAAAAGCATCCTGCAATATTGTGGCCTGTCAACGCCAGGACAGTTTTCAAAAGCCGGTTGGGGTTTATAGTATCGATTATTCATTGAATCTACGTCAAATCTGGTAGGCAATAGAATGTTGATGTATATCGCTAGATCGAACGTCGGGCCCGTGTA
Source organism: Sabethes cyaneus (assembly GCF_943734655.1). Taxonomy (NCBI): domain Eukaryota; kingdom Metazoa; phylum Arthropoda; class Insecta; order Diptera; family Culicidae; genus Sabethes; species Sabethes cyaneus. Next base: position 37,038,082 of record NC_071355.1, read on the forward strand.
TTCGTAGGTAGGTAGTAATTTATATGGTAATGTGCAGCTGCTCTTCATTGTGCATAAATATTTGAAATGAAAAATGAAGGAGTAAAATCACTAGTCATGGAAAAAAACCCTTCAAACGTTTATCGTAGGAATGCTTCATACGATGTAGAGTTTTCTCTACATGTTGAAATTAGATGAAGCATAAGTATTAAAAATCCGACTGCTATATCTGGTGATTATAAGCAGCAACTTTATGACAGCATGCAAATACGACATACGATTGTCACAACTTTCTCTAAGCAACAATTTACGTACAGCTTCAAGACAAACAAAAAATGTAGTCCATTTCCAGCAGATTCACCACTCTAGCTGGATAAAGACATTCATTCTCTCAATTATTATGTCATGGGAGGAGAAGACTCTTTAGACGTGAACCAACAACATCAACAATGAATTTGCCTACACATTCCGATCGTAGAATGTGTACCACAAATCGTTAGCCCGACATCCTCAATCTCGTGTGCTAGCGACATCCATAAATCACTCATTAATCATCGCCTTGACAGGTATAGATTCTAGCAAATCAAAATTTATTGCCTTCCGAGCGTGTTCGCTAGAGGAGCTTAGAAGAAATATTTTCCTTTGCAAAGCAAAGCATGATTGGTGACTATATATTTACAAGTCGAAGCGACAAAGCAGCAGTTCCCTAGCCGATTACTCTTCTAGGATTATAGGCCTTCCGCCCGTAGACTTTGAAGGCCGGAAGTTCGAATGAAAACGAAAAACTATCCAATGAATTATCCTCAATTTCCTCTTTTCGTCTTCCACCACAAATGGAAGACTTCCTTCCTGCTGCAACCGGCGATCCGATTTCCGACTGCTCATCCTTGTCTACCCACCGGTCTGTACACATTTCTTAAAAGCTCACTAATTCTTTCCTTTGAAATGTAGTTGCCACCTATGCTACCGGGAAAACGTGCCCGTATAACATTTGAGTGGGATCACGTCTATTCCTCACGGGGGACGAAACCACTCGTAAGGGTTTCAACTCAAGGACGGTTCTGTCCCTTCCATTTTCCTTAAACGAAACAGAAGGGAAATTTTCTCCTTGCACAATATGCCAACCGGTTAAGGGGCTAGTTGGGTAAAGCGGATGTATTCTGGAAACTACACCAGCATCGCAGGGTCGATTCGTTCGACTTTTCCTCACACCGGTGACTGCAGTCACTGTCACACGCTACCAGGGGGGATTCGGGATGATATGCGAGATGAAAGCTTTCCTCTGTTCGTCTCGCAGTGTCAACACGCCGAGAGTGTTGTGTTCTAATAATTCCACCGGTTGCTGGCAGGATTGTCATGTACCTACCATACCAAGCAGCAAGGGGATGTAGTATGTTTTATTCGTTCACTTCAACAGACACACTCACACACACACAATCCCAAACTGGCCTCGGACATGAGTTGACATGAGTTAAATGAAATGTTTAATTAATTTTTCTTGTTTCCCGCTTGTGCGGTGCGGCTTTTGGGTTGAACCGCACGCCTCTGCCGTGTCACGTGGTGTTGACAGGATGAATGTCATAATATGGTCACGCTTTTGGTTTCTTAATTTGTCACGTTTATTCATGGCATCAGTGATGGAGATAATCCGGTGATTGATTGTAATCGCAGTAGTACTAACAACAACAGTGCAGATACGGAAGAATTTGCTGAATAAAACTTACAAATTCATTTAAAGTGTTGCAAAAATGAAAAACCACACACGACAGCAACATATTGTGGAATGACTATCAGTCGCAAATCGACAAACCTGTTGTTCGTTAGTAATTGCATTAATAGTACTGGGATAAAATGAGAATAAAATGATTTAGTGATCACGGTTGTATAAATGGTTGGTTCGATAATAAATTGTGAAAAATGGCTCGGTACGATCATTTGAATGGAACAGCTCGGTATGACCGTTAAACAAATGACCTGGTAACAACATTGATTTCAAACGGTTTGGCATGATTGTTGTATGAAACGGCTTGATGGTTGATAGAAAAATTAGTTTTGGAAAATGATTCGGTACGACCATTGTTAAATTAAGTTTATGGTTTGGTACGACCATAGATTAATTGAATGATTCGGTACGACCGTATATGAATTAAAAGATTTGGTATAATAATTGTTGAATGAAGTATATAATTCGGTACGACCGCAAATAAATTAAATGATTTGATAGTATATGGACTTCCTCCTAATCCTCCTCTAGCAGCATGCAGCTTGGCTGGCTCGTGCTTTATTAACAAATTATCCCCATAGTACTCGGATCCGGACTAATCGTCACCAATTCGTTGACCTGCGTTCTCGACAGTCGCAAGTCAGCTTCAATCTAGTTGAGCCGTCTAGCAAGTTGAGCTCCGCTATTTCTGGTGCTGGAGGGGTGCTTGAACAAATTTTGCTACACAGTTGTTCGGCATTCTTGCAATGTGGATGGCCCACCGTAGCCTCCCGGCTTTCACCAAGTATATGATGGTAATTTCTCTATGCCCACTTCAAAACTTTCCGTTTGTTCTGTGCCGAAAATAGTCCGCAACACCTTTCAGTCAAATACGGCAAAAAATCTTCCGTAGACAAAGTTACAGACTCAACATCTCTCAACAACAACATCTCTACCACTGACGAATGGACATGAAACATTGCAGAAAATGCGTTCAAAATATCGTCATACACATTCCGCTTGCACAGTAATACTGCACCCTCTAATACGCATGTTGCGGAATAACTTGTATTTGTAGGGTTGTATACTGCGAGGTGTTCACAATTGTACGGTTTTATACTCAACGCATACTCTCAAATAGTAGCCGCATAGTACGCATACTTTGCCGCGTATACTAAAACCAAAGGGATTTCCATACAACGCACTTTTGAAAGAAAAACCCGTTTGATTATTTTACTGATTACCTCTAATTACCATTAATTTTTGGTAAACATGCTCTTGAGATTACTAAAAATTAATGATTATAGTATTAATAACCGTTGGTTATGTATTTCAGAAGTAAATGATTTCAATAGTAATTTTTGAATATTACGCACTTATGCCTCTTGGTGGAAACCCCCTGCGCACACGCGATTTGTTGCTGCGCTTGGCGATTTCCCCACTGGTCTGTTGTAGAATTTTTTAAACTGGGGGAAAAACAAGCTACTAACATGACCACATATTAGCAATCTCCAACAGCAGCGCGCCCATTCCCTTTTGTTGCTACAAGCTTTCGAGAAACATCAGGTATCATTGCGACTAAAAATCATATTGAAATAGAAAAATATCGAAAACAGACACTGAGGAAGCCTGCAAGTCGTAGGCGAAATACGTATCTATCAATAATAAAATATACATAGTAGAATTAAATTGGATAAGTTTTCCTTTTATTTAATTTGCAGAAAAATATAGCCTGCAGTTATATATTCAGACCTTGCAGATAAATTTTACCTACAAAATCTATACCTATAAAAATGGATTTCTGTCTGTTTGCCCGTTTCCTGATAGAATCGAAAACTACTGAACCGATCGGTGTGAAAATTTGCATGTAGGGGCTTTTGGGGCCGGGGAAGTTTATTATGATGGTTAGAGACACCTCTTCCCACTAAGAGGGAGGGGCTCCCATACAAATCTATACCTATAAAAATGGATTTCTGTCTGCCCGTATGTTCTTTATCGAATCGAAAACTACTGAACCGATCGGCGTGAAAACGAGCATGTGAGAGTTTTTGGGGCCGGAGAAGGTTCTTATGATGGTTAGAGACTTCTCAACCACTAAGAGGGGGGCTCCCATACAAATCCTTACCTATAAAAATGGATTTTTGTCTGTCTGCCCGTATTTTCCTTATAGAATCGAAAACTACTGAACCGATCGGTGTGAAAATTTGCATGTAGGGGCTTTTGAGGCCGGGAAAGGTTCTTATGATGGTTAGAGACTCCTCCCCCCACTAAGCTCAGCTCACTCAGCTTTGCACAAACGTGTAGGGAGCGACCTGCGATTCTTACCACGAAACTACGGCGGCGGCGTCCTATCAGGGGCCTGGTTTTGGTTACAGACAAGGTTCTTGAATATTTCCAGCTTGTAATGACCCTCCTTAGGTGTCTTGTTTTTTTGTGACAAAAAGTGTTTGTATTTTGGTATATTTTCAAATAAATCCGAAACAAAAAATTAGAATAGTCTTTGTCTAAGGACAAGACCGCGGGCTCGACGTAGCACTACGAACGTTAACACAGTTCGGTTCTTCGAGGCTCGAGGGAGCTTTGTGTGACTTGTGTATAGAATATGCCCAGTGGGATGAATTTTATTCTTTCATTTATTAGATAAAAAGATCTGTAAATTGAATTCTAGGTCTCTTCTTTTAAATTTCATTTCAATTGTACTTAGCGATGACACTGGACTTTATATGACCTTGTTTAGTGCAAGGCACCCGTAAGCATATTAGAAGCTTTGGCCGCTTGTTTATCTTCTGATTTATTTCTGTGATTGGTGATGCTGGCTTTCAGAACTTCTAAGACCTCTTCTAACGTCGACGGGTCAAGCGAAAACGAATGAAAATCCACACTCACTTCTTAGTAAACTTTTTAGAAGTTCATAATCATAAACGGCGAATGAGAGAGTTATTCCTGCAACAGCAGTCAAATTTTGCCTTAAACTGACCACTCGAAAAAAAAATTAAATTAAATTTTGTAGTAGAAACAATGCGTCTACAACAGTTTTTATTGTGAACATTGAAACTTATGGTAAGTTTATTGTAAAACTGTCTGAAAATCCAATTTTAAGTAATAGAATTGGCCATATTCATCGCAAATTTACTGCTTTTTTAATTATATTTTGTTTTTTCGCTTAAAAAAATTATCATAATAGGACGATAACTTCCACTGTAAATGAAAATTTTTGTTCCCGAAATCGATTTTTTTATTGTTAAGATACTTAACAACCGTCATTTTTGTGGTAGAATCTCGGAAAACCATGAAAGTTATGGTAATCAACAATAAGTTTGATAGTTTGGTTATCTTTTCGAACGATAAATTTTATTGTTTTTGCTGTATTTTGTATCCTATTGTTACCATAATTGTAATCTTCGTGTTATGGTAATTTTTTCCGGGCAGTGCTATCAGAGTACGAACAGAGGAGAATATCTCAGGCTCAATGGATATGTTAACAATCCTGCGAGTTATAAATATTTGGTCCGTATTATTTCTAACAAAATGCCTGCCGGAAAAAATAACCATAACACGAAGGTAAAAATTATGGTTACCGTAGGATACAAAATACAGTAAAACCAAAAAAAATCGTTCGAAAAGATACCCAAACTATCAAACTTATTGTTGACCACTATAACCTTCATAGTTTTCAGAGATTCTACCATGAAAATGACGGGTTGTTAAGTATCTTAACAATAAAAAAATCTAGTTTTTCGCGAACAAAAATTTTCATTTACCGTAAAGTAAAGTTTACCGTAAAGTTATCGTCCTTTTATGGTATTTTTAAAGTGGTTTTAAGGTTTTAAAAAGGCAGTAAATGATGAAATATGGATTCTATAGCATAAAATAAGATCCAAAAATATGAAAAAAAAAATTGCATCTGAGGCACTTTTTCAATGTTCGTAATAGAAATTGCTGTAGAAGCATCGTTTCTACTACCAAATTTAATGTAAATTTTTTTTCGGGTGCCACGACACTGGATCCCGCTGCTGTGGCTTGGCTTTGAACTTGTTTTGCCTTTCTACTATATAAATATATAGTATAAAGGTATAGAAATCACTTGGAAAACCGAAAATGGAAAGAAGGTCCTGCGGGCCGAATGTTATATACCATTCGACTCAGTTTCGAAAACTGAGCATTTTCTGTGTGTGTGTATGTATGTGTGTGTGTGTGTGTGTGTGTGTGTGTGTGTGTGTGTATGTAACGCTTTTAATCTCACTCACTTTTCTCGGAGATGGCTGGACCGATTTTAATGTTCTTAGTGTCAAATGAAAGGTCTAGGTGTCCCATTGGTCGCTATTGAATTTCATACTGATCGGACTTTTAGTTCAAAAGTTATGTATAAAAATACGAAAAATATGGGACTTCATTATCTCATAGATCCCTTAACCGATTTGAATAAAATTGATTGCATATGAACGAGGAGCCTTACAAACCCTTAACTTCCAAATTTAATGATGATTGGACTTGTAGTTTGAAAGTTACATAAAGAAATGTGAAAAAATAGTATTTAAAACATATTTTTGTAACATTTAAGAATTAATTCAATGAAAAACATCACACATTTTATTATTATTTGAAAATTACTGCTGAGATCTATCAAACGAAACCGAGTTATTTAAAATCGGACGGTTCATTCAAAAGTTATTCAAACTTTAACACTTAAGCACCGTATATTAAACCGTTAAAACGTGTGAAATCAAAACGTATCAATCTAATGTTGATTGTATTCAATGTGTACGATGTATGTATGTATGTATGTATGTATGTATGTATGTATGTATGTATGTATGTATGTATGTATGTATGTATGTATGTATGTATGTATGTATGTATGTATGTATGTATGTATGTATGTATGTATGTATGTATGTATGTATGTATGTATGTATGTATGTATGTATGTATGTATGTATGTATGTATGTATGTATGTATGTATGTATGTATGTATGTATGTATGTATGTATGTATGTATGTATGTATGTATGTATGTATGTATGTATGTATGTGTATGTGATGACAATTTGCAATGAAATTCAAGAAAAGTGAGAAACATGTCAATAGTCAGAAGTTTTTGAAGCCTCTTAGTGGAATACGAACTCTGAAATAAAAGAAAAAAAAAACTTTTACCGACTAAATTCCACTATTTAATATTTATTCGCGACAGATACGTATACGCTTTGAAATAAGACACTGATGAAGCCTGCACGTCGTAGGCGAACTACGTATCTGTCGCAAATAAATATTAAATAGCGGGATTCAATTGCAAAGTTTTTTCTTTTCTTTGATTTTAGATTTCAATTGTCATTTTCTTCACTTGCTGTTACTCACGATTGTACACGAAAAGCAAAAAGCGGAGAAAAGCAGTTAATTTAAGTATATAAGTATAGTGGTGTACAGGATCAAAATACTAGTGAGTTGATTTTTCCAAATAAATTTATACAAATTTCAAACAAATTTTGCGCATCAATAGATGCTCTTTTCAATCCATAGATACTAGAGCTTAGAAATGTTATATGAAAAATAGGAAGTAAATGTTGCACGGTAGTAAATTTGTAAGATTTGTTTTCGTTAGTGACATTTTAAAGGACAGATGTCTTATGTCATGTATCATGTTTTAATAAATAAATCAGAAATGACAAGCACTGGAAATCATATCGATCATATTTCTCATTCTCAAGCATGTTTATGGCGCAGTTTTTGCACTATTTTTCGACCTCATCTTGTTTTCCTAACCCTCTAACATTATAAAAACGATGTGATCAAGTTAATGACTATCTTTTCATGAAAGTACATTCAAAAGAAGCTCAAGTTTTGATTTTCATGCAAAAATAATTATCTGAAGGAGCGCCAGCTAAGAAAAAGTTCAATTTCTCTTTTTCATATCTAATGCTCTATTCAGTTATTTTTTCTGATTCAGATATATTGCACAATTGAAGCCAAGCAAACTACTAGTAAAATTTTGAGATTAATCGTTATAAAACTAAATAAGGTGTTCATCAAATAACATAAATGACGCTTACAAGTATTTACGCACCCAAGGAAAGAAAATATAATTATTCTACGCAATACGTTGTGAATTTTACTGGCAAATAAGGATTTTGAGGAATACGGAACGGATAATTAAAAATATAGTCAAGTTAATTATAGATGTTCCTGAGAAATTAAATAATGATTATTGTGGCAGTAGAAAGGCTAGGTCACGCCGCTAGGTGGATTAATTCGGGTTTTTTATAATGCAATCATTGAATCTGGCCGAGAACTGTGGTTTCAACAAGACGGCGCTACTTGTCCCACCATTCTGCGGTGAGCAATTCAGTTTTCGTTTTAAACTTACAAATGGGCCGCCACTAGACCACTTTTTGTGGGTTTTTCATAAGGTATCTCATCTATTCGTTTAAATCCAGCAACGAGTGGGGTTTTGGCAGACAATATTACATGAGTTTTTAGTCACCAGTCGGAACACCATTAGACACCAGTCGAAATGCTCGAAAAAGTGATGTTAAACTGGATCTACATTATAAAATTATCTACAGACAGTAAATGTTAGACTCTTAATTAAGCGGTTCAAATACAAATTTAATACGTTTTTGTCATTTTCGTTAAATATTCAGTTTTTTATCTTTAAAGAGATTAGATAGGAAAACACATTTACTTTTAACCTAGCTTTTCACCAGTTGTTTGTCCCACCAACACTTTGGTAGTACACATTGACATTTAACCATTTGACCCATGCATCCCTGCATTTGCATTTTTGCAGCATTTAGTTGCGGGACCTAGCGACCGAATTAAAATTCTTAGGTAATCTAAATCAAAGCTTTACTTTTAACTTTTATTTCTGCTGAAAAAAGTGTGATTTTTTCGACTCAGCCCTAACAATTGGTTCTGCGAAATCATCCTCAATATGCTTTGGTCATAGACTTTTTCTGGCTTAATCATAATATGGTTTGACCTTAGACTTTTCCTCTCTCAACCCTAATTTGCGTTGGTAATGGCCTGTTCCTAGCTGACCTTTAGGCGTCAGCTCAACTTTAAAACCAATTAGCCATGGGCTTTTCCCAGGTCAATTTTAAGACGAATTGGCTATGGGCTTTTCCCGGCTCAGTCTTAATAGACCTTCAAATCTATCTAATGGTAATTTCCAGTGCCATGTATAACCCATGTAAATCGTGAATGAAGTCCAGCCGACTTCATTTGTTGCTGCAAGTTCGCAGCTCAAAGAATATGACATTATTTCGCCTAACAACGGTGCCACAAAATATTTAAATAAGCCTTGTCTAAAAAAACTCAAAGTGCAAACAACTTCGCAGAATAAACGCCAACCGAAATAAATCCGCACTTGCATTCGGTATTCCACCCGAATGGTCAATATATTGCGATAGAAAATATATCCCATTTTCCTTACTTCATATTTTGACCTCTAAATTCACCCCGAAGGTTCGATTTGGCAATAGATCGCCAATGTGATGTCTTGTGGTTCACCATCTCATAACTGACTGCCCGTTCCAGGAACTTAAAGGAGAACAACTACTGCGGATTCTTCTTCTTTTGGGACTTCAACTTCAATACCCTAGATGTCACATATGTGAAATCCAGGCTGATCCGCATCCGAGGCCACATATGTGAAATCCAGGATTGATAGAAACCGTTTGACAGAAAATACCATATCATGTATTTGAGCTTTGTACATTGGTTCAATAGCTTCTCAGATAAAAAAATTAGGCAAATTTTACGGTATAATTCTGGGTTGAATTGGGTTAAAGAATTTCTCGAACATAGTTTGAACTCTGGCAAAGTATCTGAAAACGATTCTGTTAAACGATGCTTATCTCTTCCTCCTGCCAGACTGCCTGGTCTGCTTTTAAAATATATCAGGACCCAATCTTACAACTTACAATAAACGATTTTACATTTTACACATTCGACGGCCGGCCATTAAGTGGTGACAAAGGAGGCACGTCGAGTTTACTGTTTATCTCAACACATAAAGTAAAAACTGTACAACGCACCGAAATTTATGCCGCAATGCACGGATAGAGAGAAATACCCGGTGGTAGGGAATCCGGGTTTTCGAGAAAGGATTTCTGGTTGTTGAACTTAGACGGGACAGACTTTGAACTTTCCAGACACAGGCGAAAGCAGTGCCAAGTGTGTAGCTTTTTCTCGGCGCGGCAGGACTCCATCCATGGCGCAGAGGTTTTGTTTCGAATTTTATTTCTTCTCTCTCCATCCACAAATGCCGAAATTTCCTGCCGTGAATTATTCGCTCGTAACGAGACAGGCTATGACTATGGCTTTGCTGCCGACTAATTAATGGTTGGTTAGAGATACAGCTTATGTGGTATTAATTTTAAACGGCAATGAAATTATTTTCGGATCGTATTGTTTGACACAGGCCTAGAGTGTAATTGGCGTGTATTAATTAAACACAAATGACATTTTGTATGGAACGGTAGGCGATTACTCGGAAGGCAACCGTCACCGATTGCCTGATGGGGGTCGAAATTGTAACTGACAGAACAGAACAATGGATGCTATCAGCCAAACCGCAAAATAAAAACCCAGAAATACCTATAAAAAATAATAAAAAATATTAATTCAGTCACAGACTGAGTAATTAAAAAGACTGTTTTTGAGTTTATTCGTCGAAAATTGCAAGCAAAATTTAAAATCTATTGTTCGAATTTAATGTGCATAATTGTTGTGTTTCAATCATGTTAACTGAGAGCAAGTAAATTAGCAATTCACTCGAAGGGAAACATCGAGTGCGGTTGTGACCTCGCCACTAATAATGTTGTACCGCCGGCTAATGCAAACATCGCACACTATATTAGCGGATACACAAATATACTCTGAATTAATGTTATTTGCGGCGCTTCCGAGAAGAGGCCGTGGGCAAACTATGTATTTGCATGAAACATACAGTGTAGCAAATAGCACAAAGCTGGAAATTAGTTTCAGTAAAAGTTAAAGCTTGAAATGTATGGCTTAAAGAGGGTAATTTTAAAATTACTGCTTCAAAATTATTCTGATTCTTTTTGTTGAAAGAAAACTTTAAAACAAACAGTTGAGAGTTTATGGGAAAATACGCGCTTGTTGTACTTTACATAAGGCATCTTTGACTGTACGACTAAAATTCATTCAATTATGATAACTTCCATTCCAACAATACCCCCTGTGCACTGGTCTGGATAGTTGTTCAAACTGTTATCATTAGGAATTTCCCAGCAATGAAACTGAACAGGCGTAGCGAGCGAATTACCGATGCAACCCACTCACCGGCAGGATCATTAAAAAGTTGTACTCTATCTGGCATTTAAGCGCTTCGCAGACGAAGCAACAAAGTGAGCCTTCTGAATTATCACTTCTTTTTAATAAAATATTATTACTTATTGGTCATGTGAATGGTACGAGAAACTTAGTTTGCTTTATTATTGAAATGTTAATAGAGTTTTAGAATCCAAATCAATCCTTGTAAAATCTAATAGGACACCATACGAACCGTTGCTTTTCAAGAGATGGCGCTTTTCTAGTGGTAGTAAAATCAAAATTTCTCACTTATTTATGTTTATCTACCTGAAAAACAATCACTAATCATGTTTTATTTGTGGTACAGTTATTCTGTTATACTTAATTTTCATGATTTCTGCCTAATTTTGATAAAAAACAAACATTTCCTATACCTCTCCATAGCATTTTACTACCAGTCATCCGAGAGCCCTATAAAAAGCTAAAGCCCTATAAAGATACATTTATAGGGCTTTATGAAAAGTATGTTTGCGACATTTCAATTCGAAAAAATTAAATTTCGCAACATGAACGCAATAAATAAAAACAATGTTTACCAACTATTTATTGGTTCAGGTGTCAAACGTTATATTGCGATTAGCGATAAACACAAAAGAAACTGAGATGAATGAGAGAGTCAGGGTGTTGATTTCAGTAAATTTATTGTCGCGCAAAATTCAGTTGTTACGGAAATGCACACTATGCGCTACGAAGTAACGACATCTGTTGTATTCAACAGGGAAACATTGATAGTTTCAAGCATACTCTCACGCGTGGCGCATGATGAAACACTTGCGCCAACTTCTGTTATTTATTATCAGAAACTAGAGGCGGTGTCCTATTGATTACAACCGAATTTATATAAATCTTAATATTTAGTATGCAGCTTAGTACACAATTCAAAACACATTCGACTGAAAATACCAATTCCAAGCGGCATATACTTTATATCATCCTTACTCTCTGGGTAAAGTTTCCCTATTATGTTCCATAACACTCAACATTGTTTGCCATCATCAAGCTGGCTTGTCGTGAATTTTCTTTCCATTCTGCGTCGCGTCGGAAGTTTCCAGCCAACACAGCTGGCTCACAGACTCAACTCAACAGAAAAATGTTACGAACATCGAACATCGTTGCGTTGTGTTGCGTTGCATTTCTGCAGAGATGAAAACTACACGGGTGTAAAATTACGGATCGTATCCCTATTGTTAGCAACTTTGAAATACACGTTACACTAAAAACAGAAGCAAAAAGAGTAAAACACGGCGTTACGGAAAAAAGTGATGCGCTTTCTGGAGTAGGAACACGCATCAACTAAAAGCCTGTTTTGCATCCTTTCCGGTAGGTAAGGTTTCTTTCGCTTCAAGGACGCTGTCGTAGAACATCGTGAAAGTAATGAGAAATATGAATGTGCGTTTAGCTGGCAGTTGTTTAACAGGAACTGGCAAACATTTGGAAAAACAATCGCATTGACGGCAGAGCATGCAGTGCTTCATTACAAACTATTTCCTTTAACGGATTTGAATTTCATTCTCCAATGCATAGCAGATTTCTGTTTGATTTACAAATTTAATGGACTGACAGGGACTTACTCTTTAGGATCCAGGCAAGATCTTAAAATTTGGTTGAATGTCGCTACATTCCCCCCCTTATGAGCAGCTGAGCGTATCTGAAAGAGATAATAGGAAAATAGTGCGCACTTCAAAGCGGAAGAACAAGCGGGCAGGTACTCACTTGTGGGTAGCAATTAATCTTAAATATAGTTTTGGATATCCATAATCCGTTTTTCAATATAGCACATGATCTTATAACTTCAGAAGATTTGGACCTCCCCTCTTACAGGAGGCTACTCTCCTTTTGCCTTCCAGCCATTTGCGCATTACGCTTTCGTAATGCGAAAATTCTCATAATGCATGAAACATCTTCATTCAGTTCTCCGTTTTATCCCACAGCCACATATATATTTGTTTTCACACCGGAAATCTCTATAACGAAAGAGAAACGAAACCTTTTTTCCTTATTTTGACCTCCCTTTAGTGGTATTCCCCATTTCAGATCTCCCAGCCAATTGTCCACTATTATCGGTCTGCAAGGCAATGGCTACCCCTTTCACTAATTTGATCTCTTTCCCATTTGACTGCTCCCCCCTCCCCCCCTTTTTTTCATTGACCATTCCCTCCTACCAAGGAACTGTTACGGCAAGTTTGATGGAAAACGGTTAAGGCGTTCCGGAGTTGTGGCGGAACATACCTTTGGATCGGGTACACCGCAGTGTTGCCAGACTTTGCTGAGAAAAAACCCGGAGTTTTTTTACCGAATAAAGGGTTACATTTTTGTTTCAAAATCAATAAAGAAGCGAAATCACGTTTTAAATCAAAGTTTAGTTCAAGTTTTAGTTTAGTTAACTTAAAATTCGGACAAATGTCGGTTAATTGTGCTTAAAGTGCAGGATTGCTAGTATTGTTTGTTCAGTTTGCTGAAAAGTGCAAATTAATTTCAATTGGTCGTGCCTGTTTTCTAACGTGTTAGAGTTTCTTTAAACACGGATAAATTCCGCTTGTGATCATTCTTTATCACATTTGTTTTAAAGGCATTGTGCTTGATTGTATTTGAAGGTAATTACCTAGTACTGTTCTGAATTGGATCATCTCTTGGTACATTTAAGTTAATCTGGTTGGTACATTTAAGTTAAAGTGGTTAATCTCGACTTTCGTTATTGATCTTTCAGCATTCGGCTTTTATCTGCGTTTCTCCGTCTTTCGTTTTTTCTGTTTTGGCATTGCTTGTCGTTGTTTTGCCTTAGTTTTATCGCCATTTTATCACCTTTTTCGCTTCTATATTAAGTCTTTTCGTCGTTTGTTTGTCACCTCTTTTGACATTTATTGTCACCTTTTTGGCGTTTTTGCAGCGTGCTTTCATTGTGTTTTTGTTGCCTTTCGTCTTTCATTTTCAACGGGTTCTTTGTGCAATTTCAGCTGATTTAGATCAATCGCCGCCAACTCACGGGTGGTCAAATTATGCTATGCTATGCTATGCTTTTGTATTTTATTTTCATCAGCTTTTCGCCTACTTGCCATCACTTTTTCGTCATCTTTCCGATGTCTTTTCGACGCCTATTTGCTGTCTTTTCGTCATTTTTAAGGGGTCTTTTCGTATTTTGTTGTTGTTTTTGGACGCCTTTTGCCTTTTTGTCATCTTTTCATGGTCTTTTTACCATATATAACGTCACATTTTCGTCCTTTGTTCGTCATTCTTAGTGCACTTTTCGTCGCTTTTTTTAATGATTTTTTTCCGTTTTTGTCATCTTTTTGTTGTTGTCTTTTCGTCACCTTTTTGACATTTTTTCGTCGTTCTGACAACAAGAATGTTGTCTTTTTACCGTCTTGTTGTCTTATCATCGTTCTTCTGCCGTCTATCTGTCCTATATTTGTACTGAAGTTTTCGGAGCGTCTTAGTAGAATACGAAACCTAAAAATAAAAAATAAGAAAACTTATCCAATTTAATTCTACTATGTGTATTTTATTCACGACAGATACGTATTTCGCCTACGACTTGCAGGCTTCCTCAGCAGGGCTTGAAAAGGGATCGCAAGTTGAATGTGACTGCCGTGAATGCGAACTTTCCGCATTCAAACTCCGCTTTTTGAACGATCATTTGACTGTTTTTTCCAGTCCAGTCAATCTGCCGCTTGCGCTGCTGCCGTCTTACAATTCAAGCGGCATCTCAGCAAAAGCAAACAGTCGATCTCCCGTTTTGCTTTGCGCTTTGAGAATATAAACTGCAAACTGACTGGAAGCATACGGTGACGTATTTTTTCGTTTCTCTTTTGCCTCCAAATCGGCTGCTCACAGTAATAGTTTGTCACCCGGACGTCGGTCCGACGCAAGCAAAATATTCGTTTGTGTTGGACGGAGTCCGACCGACTTCTTCCATACACATGTAGTGGTTGTTTTTTTGTAGTATTGAATCATACGATTGTGCGGTTGCTTTTCGTTAGCGTGGTGATTGCCAGTCATTTGACTGTTTTGCAGTCATTCGCTGCTCCAAACGGTAAAGGCAACTTGATCGAAACGAAAATGTCAAAAAGCTCTAGAACAAGGTCGTTCTGCTGCGTGCCATCGGCGTTTGACTGAGCAAACTACCAGTTGTGTTATGCATAGCGTTCGTATTCCACCTCTAAACGGACGGTGTGAACTTGAATGCGCGTTGGTGTGACTGCGGTAGAAAAAAAGGATCGGTCGAAGCCCTGTTCCTCAGTGTCTGTTTTCGAAAACAGACACTGAGGAAGCCTGCAAGTCGTAGGCGAAATACGTATCTGTCGTGAATAAAATACACATAGTAGAATTAAATTGGATAAGTTTTCTTATTTTTTATTTTTAGGCTATATTTGTAGTTATTTTTTACATATTGGTGGAAGCCGGTTTGTTTTTTTGTTGACGCCAAAACATGGCGTCTTTTTGTTATCTTACTTTTGTTTTCACAACGCTTTTTGCCGTCTTTTGTTATCTCTTTGTTTTATTTTTTTTTCGAATTCGTTGTCTTTTTGTTATCTCAATGGGTGTATGAATAAAACAGTTTACTTTGCGCTTTCCATGTTAACCTTATGGGAGAACTAAAGCAAACGCCTTTATTTATACAGCCTAATGTCGTATTTTTGGTGTCTTTTTGCCATCTTCTTACTTTCGTCGTCGGTTCATGTGTTTACGTCTGTTTTTGTTACTTTTTTTGGCGGCTTTGTGCCATTTTTGGTAATTTGGTGCTGTTTCGGCATCTTTTCGTTGGCATTTTGTCATGTCATTCGTCATTTTTTCGTTATTTTCTGCATGTTTTGCCTCATTTGTTAATGCATTTTAAACGTCTTTTTTCGTTTTATTTTTGTTGTTGTTGCTGTTTTTGCGTCTATGCGTCGTCTATATCGTATTTTTATCATATTTCCGCGGTATTTTCATCGTCTATTTGTCATTTTCTGACCAGTGGCTTTGGCATTTTTTGTTGTTTTTTCCGGTGGCTTTTTGCCGTTTGTGTCGTATTTTTCTTGCTGTTTTGGCGTCTTTTTGTCGATCTTTCTTTGCTTTTTTGGTAAATTTTTTGTCCTCTTTTGTCGTCGTTTTTGTAGTTGGCTTTTCGTCACTTTTTGATGTATTTTTCGTCGTCTTATTTGTTGTCAAGAAAAGAAAACCTTTTACTGCCTGTATCTCGTTCTTTTCTCGTCTTCTGTCGAATATTCGTTGTCATTGGCTTGCATGGTTTGTCGCCTTTTTGACGCTTATTAAACTTCATTGTCATCTTTTTTGTTTTTTATCGTTTGTTTTAGCATCTTTTTATTTTATTTCCGTCTTATTTTTGTCGACTGCGTTAACGAAAATCTTCCCGTTTTAATTCACAACACAGTTTCTTCCTTTCGAAAGGACTCTATTTGAAACTAATATATAGACCCTCGAAGAATAAAGTACTGCTTTTCGGGATATTATTCACTGCATGTAGCACATACTTGACATTTTTGAATCTGAAAGAAATTTTCAACTTTTTCAACGTTAAATTTATAAAATTCCGCAGATACGAGCACTTGACTCATAAGTCCGTAGAAAATTCCTAAATCCGTAGATCTGACATCGCTGGCACACAGCCCCGGCAGGTCATCATCCCTATTGTCAGCTGCTCCCTTTTGTCCCGTAGCCAATAATTTAAGTAATGGAATACTACCAGTACAAGTCATTACTTCAACGACAACGATTAGTTCAATGGGAATAATATGAATAATTCAAATATGAATAAAGATACCCGCTAATCACTGAATTAATTCGACTAATCGAATAAAAAAATACTCGAATATTTTGAATTGACTACCTTTAGCACGAATTGTTAGGTTAATAGATTAGTGAAAACAATGCTTAGAATCGAATCGAATAATTGTAAATTTCGGACATCCCAATCATATAACTTCACTTGCTTTAATTTGCTTTCTTAGGTGAAAAGGCAGAACTACCTTTATCCAGCTTTTTACGAGCCATAACGGCAGACACGTTCGTAATATTTGAACAGCATTTTTGACATTTCCTTAATACATCGCATGTTTTCTTTCCGTGCGTTCACGGTAAAACTAACGGAATGTATCAGAATTTCACTAAAACTCTGTAGGGAGTAACATTATTGTACAGTTTTGATTATGCTCTTCTATGAGCAAACCAAAGGAGTACGCATGGGACATCTGCTTCAATCTTTACTATGTTAATTTTGCACGGTAAACGTAAAAACGATAAAAATCTTTTAAGGCTGTCCATATATCAGGAAGATAACTGAGGCTTGAGATACGAAAATATCTAATTAATTAATTTAATTTCAAAATGTGTTATGGAAATCGAATAACTCATATCAAAATTTGATCTTGTCTTGGCTGACACAGTTGGTAAAATAACAAAAAATAATACCAAAATTTTGTTCCTTTAAGGCCAAAAGAATATCTATTTGTGTTATTTGAATAACAAAGCAATAACATGACTGTATTCAGAGTTTGGAATAGCATATTTTAGTATTTTTAAGGTTTTATAAAATATTTATAATTTAAAATCATTTTAAGATCACAATAAGATATGATAACAAAATCAGTTATTAAACTCATCTTACAATGTTTTAAATATCTACTTAATAACAAAATGTGTTATCAATGTATCTCTATATCTATCCAATAACAAAATATAGTATTATACCTTAGTTTGATATAATTTTGATATTATTTTGCTATTCTCACCTGCTCGGGTTTACTTACTACGACGGAAATTAGAAATAAACCCTATCTGGTTAAACTATAAATTAAAATCCTGTACTGGTCATTAGCACTCAGAGTTTTGAAAAGTAGGTGCGCTGTTCATGAATTTTAACATTAATTTTCCTAAATATATAACAAAGAACTGTGATTAGAACGAGCTAATAGCTTTAAATAGACGATACAATTACTCGATACGATACGATACGATACGATACTCGGTATACAATTGTTCAAAAACTTTTTTGTAAAACTTTGCTGATTGCACACTTCGGAGTACTGCAAAGTTGTCACTTAGAACCATATCTATTCATGACTGTGTCGAGCTAATTGTTAAAAACTGTATCGTGGAAAGTTTTTTTTAGCTGCAAAGATAATAAGATTTATATTTTGGAAAGGTGTTACGCGTACTCTATTTTGGACATTTACGACAAAAGCAAATGAAAATATCCAAAATAAAGTACGCGTAACGCTTGTCCAAAATAGATAAATTACCCTATAATTATGACTACAAAATTATACTCCAACCTCGCAATCTCCCGAAAACAAATACTGTCTCTTCAGGATCGGCCTAATCACCCTTTGATAGCGTACAATTTTTGAAGCTTCATTTTTGTAAGTTATTCAAACTTTATTTTGTCATAAAACTACTTGAGAACTTATTTAAGACTTAATAATAATTATTATTTGTTTGACGATTGAACAACATATATTCCTAAAACGTGTGATTTTCAGGATTATTTTGCATTTTTATTTTCTTAAAGCCTTTATCATCAAAAACAATTTTATGGATGATAAAAAAATTTTTATCCTCATATCTATTATAAGCCTGAATCTTCACGCAACTTGGTTAACTTCTATGAACAAACCAAAGAAGTGTGCATGGGGCATCTCCTTTCATCTTCTGTGTTACAATTTATTCTGTTTAAAAAATCGAAAAAAGTCCATCGTGACAACCGGATATGGTCAAAAAGCGGAAGCAAATATCATACTTTTTTCTTTTGAACCTGCAGTATTGAAAAACAAATAGATATAAGTAATAAAATCTATTTCATTCCCTTCAAAACAATTCAAAAGTCATGATAAATACGTTTTTTTCCTGTCTCAAACTCACCAACCAACTAATGATTAATATAGCTTTTCCAAATCGCACTCCGTAAATAACCCGTCATTTCCGACGGTTCACATTCCTCGCTTTTTACTTTGTCTTTCCGGATTCCCGACAACCAACCAGCTGGACCAAAACGGCCCGGTTTATTACCAGTGAGTTTTGTGTTTAGTTTACGGGGTTATCTGCTAATCCTGTGCATTCGCACAAACCTTAAAGCCACGTGCCTAGCCGAAGCCCACCCTATCGCCGAAGGAGAAGAGAATAGGCAACGAAAATATCGGTGATATTAACCAGAAAGCTTTCCTACATTCCGTACGGCAACAGCCAGCTCGACCGAACACGCGGCGGTGGAGGCTTCTGCTTTGTCTAGCCCAACCACAATACCGTTCTACCGGGAAAGCTGCTGCTGCTGCTGGGGCTTATTTACCACTGTTATTGTCGGAAGTTGAATGAAAGCACATTTTGCGGTCAATGGAGCCGCCCGATGCTTCTTTCGCCGACTAATGGAGTGGAAATGTTAAATGGCCACATATTTGCGCTATCAATGGTTCAATGGTTGTGTTCGGATTGGTTATCCAGCCACTCTGCTGATTTAGAGTTTGAATTCAACTACAATCGTGTTTAAACACCGCTGCTGCTAGAATCAATCGAAAATCTAAATCGTCCTTTCTTTTTTGTCTCTCAAATTGTTTCAGATTGTTGACGAATACTATCACTTCGAGCACAAGCACGTGGAGAAACGATCGCTGAATCCCTCGTCACATCACCAGCGGCGACTGGACGGAGACGACCGAGTCCGATGGGCGAAACAACAGCGCGCCAAACGACGTCAGAAACGGGATTTTCGGCCACTGAAGAGTCCCTATCTGATTCAGCTGAACGATCCGAAGTGGCCCGAGATGTGGTACTTGGTAAGTTGGTAAATGCACAGTTTGAAAACGGAACTCTTTAAACTAATTTCAACTTAATTATCCTTCCCGCAGAACCGCGGCAATGGTCTGGACATGAATGTGATACCTGCGTGGAAGGAAGGCGTGACGGGGAAGGGCGTTGTGGTGACAATACTGGATGATGGTCTGGAATCAGACCATCCCGATCTGGAGCATAACTATGTGAGTAATCTCTATTCGTCCGGATTAACAATAGTGTAGGTAATGAATGTATGGGGCAATCAATTGGTCAATTGGCTCTGCAACAACGTTTGCACCATTAATTGGTATGTTATTTGATAATTATCAGGAAATTTGATCAGCCACTCGCGTAGTTTTTTTTGTCGCAGCTGGCAACGTCACACTGCCGTTTGATCTCATTACTGAACACGGCACGGTAAACAATTTCACACTACTGCCATCACACCATACACCGTACACGCTGGAGCCTGCGGCCTTCCAGCGTTGATTGCATCGCATCCTGGCATGGCATTTCATGGCAGCAATTTGTTGCGTTTTCATTAGTATACGCCACCGCTGCCGACATTTGCTCTGTTAGCTTGCTAACGGGTTATCGAAATAATTGATTTTGATTTAGCACAGAGGTTCTGGTTTGGAAAATTCAATTTGCCACCGCCAGTCAGGCAGTCGGAATTTGTGCAGCCACACCCCGGATAAAGCTCCTCTCTCTCTCTATCTTTATCTCTGACTCTGTGGAATGGTGTGGGTTTAAAAGCGGGTGGTTCTTTGATCTTGATTATTTGTCTTCGCTCCTCATTGAGCTCTCGTCATTAATTATTTCGAACGAACACTTTGCTTATAATTTTATTAAAGTAGTTCTTCGGGGATTTGGCTGTTTGCACATCATACGTTTAGGTAAATATTCTCGCGTTGGGATCAATTAGGGAACTTTAAGACAAAGTCAAACTGCAAAAAAAAAAGGTTAATCGTATCAGTTGCTAGTTCATGATATGCAAATATAAATGCTGAAGTTTTATCGATTTGTGGTTCTCAGGCAAGGCACATTTCGAAATGCTGCGAGACTATAACAAAAGAAAAGTAGAATTGCGTTTTTATCTTACCTAAAGTCTAAAGTGTCGGATGGCTTCTTCCCACATTTTATTGATTTCCGAACTGAACTTAATGCAAGCAATAATTTTATCCCGGACAAGAAAAAAATCGAACTGTGGAAAATCGAATCCAGCAGTAGAGCACTGGCATGACTTTGCGGCTGGTTCGAAAATTAGATTTTCTGCAGTTTGGTTATTGTGTGGGGTAAAATTATTTCAAGTGCAAAAGTGATAGTCACAAGCAAACCTATGTTATAATTTTGGATGCGAGGGAGAAAACGAGGCTGATTCTTTAGAGTTTTTTCATCCTATTGTATGTTATGATCACAGTATATTGAATTCATAGAATTAAGTAGTATAAGCAAAGCTATTTATCTCTTTTATTTTCGGGGGTTTGAATATATGTAGCAAAAAAAGTGAAGACTCCGAATAATCGAGTTCGACCCGTAATAATGTTTGTGCTGAGACAACATTCAAGCAAAACTTAGATAATGTTGAAACAAAACGTATTATAAACTAATGCAAAATAAAAGGAAACTCACGCAGTGCCAAATTTATGCAAAATTGAATTATAATTAGAATATTTTGAGGCATACATAAGAGACAACTAGGAGGTAATTGCAGTAAGATTAAAACTATTTGGTGCGCAACAAAGTTCCTCCCGCTGTTAGGTGCCAGTCGATTTCCAAAACATCTTGAGCCAAGCTTAGTCATATGGCAAACAAACCGCTTCGTCATATGAGTGGTTTTGTTTTAGTGTATTATATTTTTGGTTGTGTGAAAATGTCTGGTTTTGTGCCAAATGATCGTTATTTGCGGAAAGTGTTGATTATCTTCTTTCATTCGAAGAAAACGCCAGTTAAATCGCATCGAAAGCTCAATAGTTTGCAGAGATACTAACCCCAAGTGACAAAACGTGCCACGGTTGACTCCGTCAAACGCAAGAAGACCATGCTTCAGCATTAGAAGTAACCTGCCAACTAATTTTGAAGTATTTGCATGCCTGGGGAATGGTTTTAAAGATTTTCCTAAGATTTGAAACCAAGGGATGTCCGGCATCGTTTTTCGGCTATGAACAACTGCTCCAGTAGCAAAAAAGAAACGTTTTTCTTCGTCGCATTGTGACGAGTAATAAAAAATGAATTCATTACAGCAACCCAAAGAAAAGAAAATCATGTGGGCCGCTCGGTCATGCTCCAAAGTCGTCGGGTTGACCAAATATTCACGCTATGAACGATATGCTGTGGTACTTGGTTTTACTGGGCCGGTATTATTTACTATGAGCTGCTGAAACCGAACTACATGATCACGGGATCACTGGGGAACGGTATCGAATTCAACTGAGACAATTGAACCGGACACTGCACCAAAAACGGCTACAATATGAGCAGAGGTACAAACAAAGTGATTCTACAGCATGACAACGCTCGGCCTCACCATGCCAAACCCGATAAACTTATTTGGATCTTTTTAACTTAGAACGGTAGTCTTTGTGAACGGGGGGATGCTAGAAGAATGTAATGAAACAAAATTGTTGAGAGTATCTCAGGGGACGTGTAGGGGAGAAAGCAAAAAATTTGGTAAAATAGAGTCATTAAAGTAATGCTTATTAGGTTTGAACAACGTTCCTCCTTATCCAAGCTGGGAGCTCCCAGGCCCTGTGAATTGCAGAAATTGATGGACATTTGTACCACAGCGGACTGAACTACTTGGAAACACTCAAATGGGAAGTCCTACCCAACCTGCCATATTATCCAGATATTTTGCTGTACGATTATTACTGATTACGTTCAATGGCACTTGGTCTGACTAATCAGCAGTTCAACTCAAATGAAAACATCAAAAATCAGGTTTTCATAGATTATTAGAGATTAAAGACGAAGTCTTTTACCGTAACGGTGTCCGAGCTCTACCAGAAAGCTGAGAAAAGTAAGAAAAAATTACTTCAAATTGTATATAGGGCACGGGAGGGTATTTTCGGCCCATTAAGCGATTGCCATCTATTTTTTCGGGCTATGGCCTAGTTCTAGTGGCAGAACAGGTGGTTTTGAGGTTATAAGATATTAAAATTGAGTATCGGCAAAGTACTTTTATTAGCGAAAGAAAAGAAAAATAGGTTGAATTTAGAAACAGACCGAAAATACCCTTCAGTATATTTGCTGCAAAATAAACACACAGAAGGGATCATGGTAAAACAAATGAATTAAACCAAATTTTAAATTTCTGTTTTGTTTCAATTTTGCTATAAATTTTCACTTTACCCCAGCGTTACAGCTAAGATTTTATTTTTGTTGAAGGTTGTTCTTATGTTGAATCCGTTTTGATTCAGAAGACTTACCACTTAATTAGCTTAATTCGACGGGGATCCCCGTCGGCATATGAATAAGGCATATGGACGATAGACATACGGACGTTAGGCATAATGAACGCTTGGTATAATAGACGATAGACATAATGGACGGTAGCCATAATATATAAGTCGATGTGAGAACTAGAAGGAAATGTCTTTATGCCAAATGACCTTTTGCTAAATGGGTGGCCCACGGTCTCATAGTCACCGATAGCACATGGTTTCGTAGGGAATTACCAGGGGGGCTTCATGGAGGCTCTCGCAATTGCGGATCAGATTTTACCTTCCGACAGGTTTTTGAGAAACGTCGAGAGCACAACGTGCCCACGCATTACATTTTTATTGATTTCAAGGCAGCATACAATACAATCGATCAAGACCAGCTATGACAGATAATGCACGAACACGGTTTTCCGGATAATTTGATGTGACTGATCAGAGCTACGTTGAATCGAGTGACGTGTTTCGTGGGCATCTCGGTGACACTCTCTAGTCCCTTCGAGACGCGGCGGCGTAGATTGAGACAAGTTGGCGGCTTATCGTGCATGCTCTTCAACATCGCTCTTGAGGGGGTGATCCGACGAATTATCATCGAAATGTGAAGCACGAGATTTTCATCAAGAGTAGCTTCCTAGGTGCCTAGGCTTTGCAGATGACTTTGATATCATAGACATAGGAACTTTGCGACGGCGGCGACAATTACGCCAGACTAGTAGCGGA
Source organism: Sabethes cyaneus (assembly GCF_943734655.1). NCBI lineage: Eukaryota > Metazoa > Arthropoda > Insecta > Diptera > Culicidae > Sabethes > Sabethes cyaneus. The sequence goes on from NC_071355.1 coordinate 37,062,020, forward strand.
GTCCAGAAGGAGCTAAAACAAATGCGTCGAAGACCAAATACATAAAAGGAAAAGGCTCAAAGGAAGCAAAAGCGTACCTCCCCCGAACGCCGGTAACCGTTGACGGCGACAAACTAGAAGTGGTTGATAAGTTATGGTATTTGGGATCGCTGGTGACCGCAGACAACAACACTAGTAAGAAGACCTAGCGGCGCATTAAAGCGGGACATCGGGTCTACTTTGCCCTTCGTAAAACGCTACGATCAAGAAGCATAAGCCGCCGTACGATGTTGACGATGCACAAACCCCTTATTAGACCAGTAGTTCTTTATGGACTTGACGCCAGGACGTTACTCACGGAGGCGGAGTACAAATTGAAAGCGGAGAGTGCCACGAGAACACGAGCTACGAGCACTGTTTAGAGAGCTCCTAACGTACATCTGACAAAAGTCAGTAGGTTACGATGGGTCGGACACGTCAGTCATAAGGATGCCGGCGACAGTGCGACGAAAACGGTTCTTTCCAACAACCCCACCGGCACGAGAAATAGGGGACCTCAACGTGAAAAATGGCTCGATCAAGTCGAAAATGATTTACGACTTCTGAGATGACTGGGAAATTGACGATGAGTGGCCGAAGATCGAGTTGAATGGCGATGACTGCTTGTAACAGCATGAGTGATCCCGGAGTGATCCCGGAGTGATCCCGGATCTATAGTTTATTATGCCTAACGTACATTATGCCTTACATAGCACATCCTAATTTGACGCGGTAGTGTTGCCATCATAGTATAATTGCCGCATTATTTCATTTTGACGTTATTATATTTTTAGCCTTGCATCCATTTTCAATTGTGCCAAGTTTGGTGGGGAACGGTCACGGCGTTCTAGAGTTATGGCGGAACATACAAACATACTCACACTCACTTATATATACAGCAGTCCCCCGAATAACGCGGTGGGTGGTGCTGTACGGCGATTTCTTAGTTACCAATTAACCAATAAAGTCGATTTTTGGTACATTGTTATTGTTTGCTATAATCTAGTTAATTGCCAAAAATCAACTTTATTGGTTGATGAATAGCTGAGATGTCGCGATGGGCGTAGAACACCACCCATCGCCTTATTCGGGAGATTCCTGTATATTACTGATAGCCCGATCTAACTCGGGGCCTCTTTGACTCTCAGTCACTTGTGCATACGAAAATTCTCATAATGCAAGAAACAAAACATTTTTTCTTCATTTGAATGCGTCTACTCCCTTTGTCAGTTCGCCTACTGCTGTCCCCCCGCCACTTGTAAATCTTTACTTATCTTCTTCTCAGTAATCCCTATAAATCGACAGCCTTTTTTACGTTTTTGAACCTCCCCCTCATATTCGGTCCACTCGGTCTCACAAAGCTACCGCCATGTCCTCATTTGAGGACAAACCGGAAACAGGTTCAGAACAGGAATTCTTACCGGAAATGTACGTCAAGGACCGTTTCCAAAAACGACTTCTACTCATGATCTTATGGTTTTCTGGTCAGATTAAGCGCCTTGTCATTACACGAAATCAATGATAGAGTAATATAAGTAACAACCCAAGCAGCAATTTAAGTTTTATTATGTTTCTCTAGCGGTTTTCATGACCAATTTCATAAAACCGCTAGTAAAAATATGAGCTTCACTAGAACCTTCTGAAAACCGCTATTTAATTGCTTTTTGAACAAGTTGCCCATGCTGCAGAAGATTTTTATAATCTCTTTAAGTGTAAGGCGATAAGTTCAAGTAGTCTTATTACCGAGTGCATTTTTCACTGCTTGACGGCAACTGCCATAATTTAATTAAGTTTTTCGGTTTGTTCTTCAAAGATATAAGGCTTACTGTGGTAAAAAGCCAAATCAATCAGTCAGGTTTTTTTAACTTGAAAATATATAGAATAAAAGTTAAAGTTTTACTAACAGATCATCCAAATCGATTTGGTTTATAGCGATCATAACAATAATATATAAAATAAAGAATTATTAATAAATTTTCAGCAGTTACCGTAGTTGTACAGCATATGCGCAATAAATTTTATCGTGCTTATTTAAATGATAGCTGGCTGTAATAACTGCGCTATCAAAATTTAGCAGTTTTTAACTAGTTGTTTAAACAAAATACCGATTATTCATTCGATTCTACCAAATTACTCTAGTTGCATTCTGACTGACTTGAAAGCTGATTAATAATAACGACTGTTCTGCAACTCACACTTTGCTTTTCTCGAATTTTTATTTGGAGACCAAAAATGCTAAAATACGGCAATATCGCCTCGCATTAAATAAAATTTTTTTAGTGTTAAATTCTAATTATGTTCTTCACAATAGCAGCAGTGAATACCATTTCAATCTATACCTATTAAAATGGATTTCAGTCTGTCTGTCGGTATGTTCCTTATAGAATCGAAAACTACTAAACCGATCGGCGTGAAAATTTGCATGCAGGGGTTTTTGGGGCCGGGAAAAGTTCTTATGATAGTTAGAGACTCCTCCCCTCTAAGAGGGGGGGGGGGGCTCCCATACAAATGAAACACAAATTTCTGCATAATTAGAGAATTAATCAAGCAAATAAACCCAAATTGGCATGTGGGGATTTTAGGTGGCAAGAATTTTTTTGATGAATAAGGACCCCTCCCCTGTTTAGCTGGTCAGCAAGCAGCATTATACTACTAACGAAAATGGCTATTTTTCTGATAAAATCCAACATGGCGGCCAAATCTAAAATGGCCGTTAATTTTTTTCACTTGCTTATAAACCGTATCTCTCCTCTTTACAAAATCGTGTTGTTTGTAGTTTGTTTCATAGCAAATTTTGGAAATATCACAATAATTATATGAAAATTGTGAACCTTGCTACAAATAACTGGTTGTTTTATTTAGTTAATGCCATTTCACATCTAATTTTATGAATGTTTCTTGTAGCATTTTTTCTCAGCTTTCCAATGGTGGTTTAAAAAAGAAAATCGGTTGGGGGGCTCATGTTGAAAACGGCGATTTTTTGATAAATTCCAATATGGCGACCAAATCCAAGATGGCCGCCAAAATTTTTTTTCTCCCTTTGAAAGCCCTGTTCTTAGTTGTTTCATGGCAAATTTATGAAATATCACATGATATAGATCTCAAGGTTTGCTCAAAATTCAACTTTTTTGAAACTGTTTGGCCCCTTGGTGAACGAGGGGTCCACTATTTCGAGGTATCAATAGCGTAATTGTTATTTTTTAACCATTTTCAACCAATTAAGCGCAAAAGTTCCAATATTTGAAGACCTCGTGTCAGTGGTGGCCCCGTTTCAGCGAGAATAACTCATAGGTAATAATCTGGATCTTTTAAGTTCTATCCATGATTATGCGCAAATTTCCTTTCATTCATTGCACTCGTATCTTCTTCCTTTCCCTTGATTCTTATAAGTATATAGTTCCATATTTTTTCGTCAATCTGAAACATTTTTTTAAATGTAATTTAATTAATCCACTGCAGAAACTAAATAAAACAAAAGGGTATATCTATTATTATAAAGGAAATGTTACGTTCCATCCCGCCTTAGTTCGAAGTACTTCGCACTGGGACCCAGCTACGACCCAGCTCGGCTAAACCGCTGTTCGATGAAGAGCGAAAGACAAATACGTACCTACGTCCGACAAAAGTCAAAAGACAGCTGAAAACGGATGTTCCTACGTCGGTCGACAGCGGACACGACAGGCACCGGGCACCGTGCTAACCGGGCTTTGATTTAGTTCTAAACTAAATCCCCAACCACGAACGCGAACGAATGGGGTCCAGCTCCAGCTTGCCTGCTGCGTTCGTGGCTTCGGAACGGATTCCGCACACGTCCGAACAATATACAACTCCCAAACTGCGGCACCGAATTGGATTGAAAAACAACAATCCACCTTCAATTTCCATTTTCCGTGTGTGTGTCTGTGTGCATAGAGTTTGTAGGTACGGGCGACAGAACGGGAACAAATGGCTCGTATTTCATGGGCCATTTCGGCGGGCACACAGGCAGCAAATTTCAGGTCACGTTTGTGTTTTCAACCGTTTAGTTTTTTGTGTTTGTTTATTTACCTTCAAAAAAAGGGGGAATTTATGTGTGTATCATTATTTTTTTATCAGATTGATAGAAACTCATTTGCTGCGCCTTGTTGCTCGCCGGGATTGAAAAATGTGATCCAATTTGTAGTTTCAAGATAAAAAAAAACATTGGGCATTTGGATTTTTATTGAGGGTGAAAGGTTGTAAAGGGTTTTACGTACTCAGTGACGAACTCTAGTTGCCAATTATTTTAAAATGTAGAAAAACAGTAAAAAATGTAATCACATTTAGCAAAATCATCAACTTTTTTTTATTATTTTTCCCCAGGACGCGAAGGCATCGTTCGACGTCAACGGTAACGACGGCGATCCAATGCCGCACTATGATCTGACGGACTCGAACCGGCACGGAACGCGCTGCGCCGGTGAGGTCGCTGCCACGGCCAACAACTCCAAGTGCGCAGTGGGCATTGCGTACGGAGCCCGTGTGGGCGGCGTTCGAATGCTCGACGGTGACGTAACCGACGTGGTGGAAGCGAAATCACTCGGCCTGAACTCGCAGCATATCGATATCTACAGTGCCTCCTGGGGACCGGATGATGACGGCAAAACGGTCGACGGTCCGGGGGATATGGCCACGCGGGCATTCATCGAGGGCGTCCGGAAGGGACGCGGTGGCAAGGGTTCGATTTTTATCTGGGCTTCCGGAAACGGCGGCCGCGAACATGATAACTGTAACTGCGATGGCTACACGAATTCCATTTGGACGCTGTCGATTTCGAGTGCATCCCAGGAGGGACTAGTGCCTTGGTAAATTTATACCGGAAGCGGATGGAGAATCTCTTGTAAATGTTAATCTCGTTTGCTACAGGTTTTCGGAAATGTGCAGCTCGACCCTGGCTACAACTTACAGCAGTGGGAACACGAATGAGAAACAGGTCATCACTACGGATTTGCATCACTCATGTACGACCTCTCACACGGGAACATCCGCTTCGGCTCCGCTGGCGGCCGGAATCGCTGCTTTAGTTCTGGAAGCGAATCGCAATCTAACGTGGCGCGACATGCAGCACATAGGTGAGCCGCGGTTAAATTTGAATCGGAATGTCGGCCTGCGGAAGCGACATGCTCTCGCAAATTGCTGCCATCAGCGAAATGAAAATCTAATACACCTTTTTTTCTATGTTGCAACCTTGTTCCCGTTTCAGTCGTTCGTACGGCCAAACCCGGTAATCTAAAGGACCAGACATGGTCAAAAAACGGTGTCGGACGTCGTGTATCCCACTCGTTCGGCTACGGCCTGATGGATGCTGCTGCCATGGTAAAGCTGGCACGTACTTGGAAAACCGTACCGGATCAGCAAGTATGCGAAATCAACGCTCCCCATCTGGACAAGTAAGGATAAAATTAGATTTTTTGCCTCCTAATGGTTCCTAAATTTGTCGTGTGTTTCGCTATATTTTTTTTTTTGCCGATCTAGACAAATTCCGCCCCGGACAAAAGTCACCCTGCAGCTGACCGTGGAACACTGCATGGGGGTCAACTATCTGGAGCACGTACAGGCGAAAATTACGCTCACCTCCCAGCGGCGGGGCGATATTCAAATCTTTCTGACATCGCCATCCGGCACTCGTGTCACGCTTCTGACGCCAAGGTGATTTGCATTCTTCTTTCAGCGTGACGGTAAAAAGCTCAACCACTGACGGTTCTTTTTTTTTTTTGTTCTTTCTTCCTTTGGCTTCGTCGAACAGATCCCACGATTTATCCCGTTCAGGCTTCAATCAGTGGCCTTTCATGTCGGTGCATACATGGGGAGAAGCGCCCCACGGGACCTGGCAGCTGGAGATCCACAACGAAGGCCGCTTATTAGGTGAGAAGATTAATATAGGTGATAGACTGGATCGTTTGGTGACTAACCGACGACGATAAAGAACCTCAACCGCTCGTGGCGGGTTTACGGTGAGTGCGGCGATGATGGTCTTTTTTACGAAGAAAAAAGTGGCTCGTGGTTGACCGTGCGTTTGCATTTGTTTCAATTTATGGAGACGCACGGTTATCAAACTAAAATAATTTCATTATTCGATAAGCCATGAATTATTACTAATAATTCTTTGCCATTGGCAAACAACACTCGAAGCTTCGATAAATTTCATTAGTTCAGGAGTTTGAAGTGTCGTCATCGAACGTGAACGCTTCATCACCAACGGGAATAACGGCTTCAATTAAATTGTCAACATATATCACGCCAGCCACAATTAATTATTGAAAGCCTATGCACCACTTATCAAAATGAAAACTGAATTTAGCTTTGGCAAGCTATCGAAAATGTATCTCGACTCGAGATCATATCTGTATCCGTCAACACTCGCCGTAACCTGCCCCGGTTGCAAATGGTTGTGGAATATCGGGCTAATTAGCGTCAATCGCAGTAACATGTAATTAACCCCCACTCTATTCCATCTACTAATCTCATTCATGCTTGCCTACCGTCCAATGGATTGGATAACATCACAAATACATTTATCGTGGGAAAAGGTTACTCATTGATACGAGGGTGGTCGCTAATTCTGTATGGAACCACCGGTCCACCGGATCCGAACGATCCACCGAATGCACCGCGTATATTTTCCACTCCCCAGCCGGCTCTGTCGCCCATCATACCGGCATCCGGTTACAATCCCTATTCGGTGGGTGGTTCAAAGAATTTCTACACAGCCATCGGCAAGCTGAATCGAAAACAGCAGATGCAGTATGCCACATTCACGCCAACTTCGCAGTTCGGAATGACTCCCGTCTATCAGCCGGCAGCTGTCACACCTTCGCGCAAGAACAACAAAAACAAAAATAAACCCAATAAAAACTCCAAGTCAACCACGGCGCGTCCCATCAGTCAGACCACGTTGAATGTTTTCCTCAACTCCTACGGCAGCGGAAAGAAGTACGAGTACAACACCGGGAATCGGAAAAATCAAACACCGAAACCCAAACCGGCCATGCAGACGATAAACTACGGCAAAAGCGACAAGTACCATGCGGCCACGTCGAATATCTACGAAAAACAGATCGCCATCAAGGCACCCAAACAGGTCAAAGACAACAATCCGCAAACCCCTTCCAAAGTATTTTCCCGCAAACCGTTCGCCACCACTTCCACCACGGCTCTACCGTCTACCGTTCACTCCAGCAACACCACCGCCAGCGGTGAAACTACCTCCCTCACAACTTCCAATCCCTCCCTGAACGAACGTCTCTCCACAACCAACGCCCGCATCCCGAAACTATTCCAACAGTACGAAAAAATCCAACAATTCTACCCGGAACTGAAACCGTACTCGTCGATCCGTGACGATCTCGATCGACCGAGGGCGTCGTCGTCGACTGCCAGCCAACAATCGAAAGCGTCTTCCTACCCGGCGGCTGCTGGTGGCGGATCGGGCAGCAGCAGCACCAACGGTAAACCATCTCGGGCCAACACGAAGATATTCTTCCCCGATACGGACATCATCGATGCCATCGGACCGCGCAAGATCGCCTCGAGCCTGCAACCGATTCAGCCGTTCTACGGCCGTACGCAGGCTTCCCAGTTCGTGTCCAGTGGACCGAAAAGCGGAAAGGGTACCTACTACCTGCTGATGATTACTTGCGTGTCACTGTAGCGTTTGGAATGATTGTTTTTTCTGTTATCTTTTTGTTTTTATCACAGTTGTAGCCTTAGCGAAGTAGATTTGGTCATTATCGATTCTTGTTTATCATATATTTTACAGGTACATTGTGCCTTGCAGCAATTTTACGAGTCCTGCGCAACTTCATATTTTAATAGATATTATCCTTCACTTACCAAATACATTGAAAATATGCTTGTCAAGCAAGGAGGGGTACAGTGAAGAGACTATGACGAAAAACTGATGGTTCGAATTGCTAAATTGCAAACGTGTGTGGGACACGCAAAAAAAATCACGCTAATAATTTTCGCTTGGGAGTCCATAAAGGTGGAATCTTTGCAATATTATTTTCACTTTATTGGTTTCGCCAAAGTCATTTCATTTCTAAGCACAGATGTGAAAAAAATCTTGAAAAATATCACCATAAAGTGTGAAAAAGTATCTGTTAAGCACTTAAAGTGCATGCAAAAATGTCGATCCCTAGCGCAAACTACAAGTTTTTATGCAATTCATCGGATTCTTGAGGCATATCGTCCCAAATAGTTATGAAAAGTTGCTTGAATGAGTCCATTCCAATTTTACTTATTTCCTGCCAATAAATCAAAGGGTTTGAGAAGTGGTGACAAAGCGTTGATATAAAATGGGGTAAATTCTGACGACACCACTTTGTTGTTACTTTTAAGTTATGAGACAGAATCCTGCACACAGCAGTAGTTTCCATCTGAGATTAATTCCGTAGCATGAACTACTAGCAAATGATGGTTCTCCTGAACATGTCATGCAGTAACAGGTGTTGTACTTCCGCTTCGATTAAAGGTAGTGCAAGTTTTCCAAGTAACTATACAAAAAAAATTACTCTTGAAATCGCTCTTACACATTTTGAAATCGCTGAACAGTCAGTAAGGTTCACTGCATATTTACGACAATTTTGCTGGCTGTGAATATCTCGTAATAAAAACATTTTTTCACCCAAAAAAAGTATTTCACAATCCTCGTGCCGTCGTGGCACTCTATCCTGCTTTTGTTTCTCCGTTAATCCGCTAACTCGTTGCTTTCTGATCGAGGTCTATTTTACAGTCACAAAGAAACGCTCAGGTCTTACTTGTTAACCAACTGCACACGACTGACTGTGATCAGCAGTCAGGTCGTTGACACCAGGAAGAATACAATTTACTGGTACCTGGTTAGGTGTACCTGGCGAAAACGGTCGGATGTCCTAGCGCTTTACCCCTGCATCATAGCTTTTTTTTTTGAGATGAAACACCAGTTTTCGGGTCTTTTGGCATTGAGGATAACTCGACTCGTATGGTAACCCTAAGAGGAACTTTGACTGCACGTAACTGCTGTTTTTGTCTTTCCAGTGACGCGGAACTTTACCTTTCCTTCTAATCTGTCAAGTAAATTTTTCTTTATACGTTTTATGGTGTCTTCCTGGACCCGCAGCATTCTCTGCCTGGGGATTTTGCTAAGGTTCGTCTAATTCTTGTTCATTTCCACTTAACATATTACTCTTCTTCTGTGTCTCTCTTTTCAATGTCACAGTCTCCGGAGAAAAGAAAAATATTGTTTCATGCTATTCATTATAAATGGCACTTAAATAGGTTGGTTGTTTTTAAGAATCCATTGCAAATCCGAATAAATCACTAGCTTTAACCAGTAAAGCTCTTTCATAACCAAGTGAAGCCATCTTTTCGACAATGATCTAACAAAACCACTATGTTTACCAGTGCGTATAAAGCCATTTCACTTATCAATGATCTTACCTATCCATATCTTTTGCTTTTCTTTTAACTATGGCCGTACCGAACCATATACTTCATTCAACAATGATCGTACGGAATCATTTTACTTATCATTGGCGCATCTAACCATTTCATTCATCTATGGTCGTACCGAACCATATACTTTATTCAACAATGATTTGGTCTTAGTGACCGCACTTTTATGTGTTCAAATTGATTTAGTTCCGTGAAATATTAAACATTGTTGATTACGTTTCGGCTTACTGTTTGCGTTTTATTCGGCCATCATCAAATATTTACTTTATTCAACAATAAACGTACCGAAACATTTTGTTTGTCTAAGGTCGAACCGGACAATTCAATTCTATGCCATACAGAATCATTTTATTTATCAACGATCGTTCTGAACCATATACTGTATTCAACAATGATTTGGTTTTAGTAACCGCATTTACATGCGTTCAAATTGATTTCGTTCGGTGAAATATTAAACTTTGTTTATTACGTTTCGGTTTACTGTTTGCGTTTTATTCGGTCATCATCAGATAATTACTTTATTCAACAATAAACGTATCGAAGCATTTTGTTTAAGGTCGACCCGGACAATTGAATAGGCTTGTTTATGGTTTCAATGGCATTCTGCGGATTGGCATAAAAAATAAGAAAACATAAATAAGTTCGTTTTTGTTATTGTATAAACGACATTTTTTTTAATTTGTCAGGTGTTTAATGTGTGTATTTAAGACTACATGCTACGAGAAACAATTCGCTGCTTGATTGCTTGATAGTTTGTGACAACCTTAGATTTAACATCAACTATAGTCCACCGCGTTTTCGAAAGCTTTTGACATGTTTTGCTATCACAGAAATGAAATACTATCTCTGTTGAAATCATCTTACGTGTCTTATGCATGTTTTCAACGTAACTCACGAACGTCATTGTATAAACGCAAGTCTTTTTTTAATAAAAATTTAAAATAATGTTTTTATAATATCGAAGCTATGGACAATTTAAACGCAAAAATTAATTTTGTTATATGTTCCTGGGAGTGTTCTTCGTGGATAAATGAGTAAATGAGGCATTTCTCATGCATTAAACAACCCAATTCTCTGCCATACTAAATCATTTTATTCGCCAACGGTCGTATCGAACCATATCATGCATCTATGGTCGTACCGAACCTTATACTTGATTGAACAATGATCGTACTGAATCATTTTACCAATGGTCGTAACGAACTATTTAATTCATATACGGTTGAATAACTAAGACTATTGCAAATTATGTTTGAAGTTTTTCTCCCCTTCGAAATTAGCTTGAAAAATCGGCAAGTAAACAAAAATTGTGGAATATGAGTCAATTTTTTGCATTCAAATGTCCGTGGGTTGTATACAGCCCAAGGATGGTTCGATCACTTTGACTCAATTTTGACTCATTTGACAGTACCGTCTTAACGGGGTCAAATATGACAAAGTTATATATGAGACATTTTTAGAACAGGTTATTATCTATAATTTGGCTGAATAAAGTTTTGCTGTATCTTTTGTAGTTACGGCGCTACAATGCTAGTATCTTATTAGTGACTAAATGAACGTTAATTTAGTCACTGATGAGTTACTAGCGTTGCAGCACCGTAATTACAAATGATACAGCAGAACTTTGTTCGGAAAAGTTGGAGATTAGAACTAGTTCTTCAAATGTCCCATACATAACTTTGTCATATTTGACCCCTTTAAGACGGTACTGTCAAATGAATCAAAATCGAGTCAAAGTGATCGAACCATCCCTGATACAGCCTGAAGAACTCGAAAAGTGAGTATACGGCGTTTTAACGCTTCTAGCACGAAACAGGAAATTCAACTTTCCAACAACTGAATTTCCGAAAATCCATCCCAGAAAATCGATTTTGTCTTTCTTTTTTGTGAGTTTTTGCATGAAATATAATAACGTGTTCGCTACCAGATGGCAATACCCCACCAGAACCCGTCATCCGCTACGATGATCATCACCTTCAATGGATCCATCATCGTTTCGCTGAGAGACTGATCCCACCACTCACCCACAATCGGTCACTCGATATGTGCACTACCTGCGAGCCTCGGGCAGCTGCATCAGTACCGATCAGTTCAATCGCTATCGCCTCAAGATAAGCCACGCAACGCTTCTGAGCTACGTAGCCAGTCGAGAAGATAATTTTGTCATCTGATAATTATATAAACCTATAGTTCCATAATCTTAGTGAATATCTTACCATTAACTAATTAAAATTAAAGTATAAAGTGCACATCGAGTGTTTGCCTTAAATAATAAATTTCGCTAGTGAATAAACTCTTCGTATATTTGCTAAGGACAAACCGTTTTATCTTTACGCGGCCCGCGACAAAGAGTTAGTGTCCGTACGGCAAGTGCAAAGAAGATCCCCCCGGTAAATTTACACCGCTGTTCTCCCGTGTGCGAACATAAATAAAAAGCAAGAATAGATTTGATTTTGACGTTTATACTTTAAGTAACAATGCTTAAATCGCTCAATTTTTTTTCTCGATTAAAAAAGTCTTATGTTTTGACAGCCCCCTTTTCAATTGCGCAACATAGGAAAGACAAAAACTTTATTAAACATAATGGCCTAAATGCCATACAGAATGGTTTTATTCACCAATGCTCGTACTGAATCATTTAATTCGTCTATGATCGTACCGAACCAAATATTTGACCAACAATAATTGTACCGAATCATTTTATGATTTTCCCATAATGTACCAAACAAATAACGCTTCGCAACAATATTTTATTGTATATACGACTAATATGTTTAATAAAATGTACGGAACATAGACGAAAATATTCCGCTTTCGCGCACCTTAACATGGCCATTCAAGATACAGGCGTGAACCCTGCAAAGTAAATTGCCTTTTCCTGGCTGGAAGGCAACCTATCTGTTGAAGGTTATTTATTTAGTTACGTTCCACTAATGAAATTATTAGTCAAATTTTATTCCGTTTCACCCACATTTCTGGCTTGAACGGTAACACTTAACGGACTGGACATAAAATTGAATTCAAAATTGAATTTGAAAATGGAATGGAAATCAAATTATCAAATTATAGTGGTTGAGACAAAAAATACGAATTTAATTTTAAATCGAAAAACTAATTTGACAGCACTTTTACTGCCTTCCAGTTACCCTCAGTGCTGTGCCCCTGATAGGTCCCGCAATTATCCTGTACAAAATTTCCAAAACGGAGGCGCAGCGCCGGTAGTGCTTACTGGTAAAAAGTGATGCTTTTTTCAGATTTCTTGTGATTTCTTGACTTCTTTCAAAAATGTAAAAAAGAGTTTAATCCTAAGCCTAGTATTTTCGGAGGAATAGTAAAAGTAAATAAGTAGATTTGACATAAACGGAGCTACTTAACAAACGCGGTGGCCCCATCAATAGAAGGTGGGGGGGCACTGTTGTAAATCGAGCGAGAAACATACGATTCCTACTATTACGCGTGCGAGTATGTAAAGCATAGCATCCAGAGATTACGCCACTGGTGCAAGCGAACGACAACCAACTCGCGAACGCACAGCCCCGTATAGTATATCACTATTCACTATTCGTTGTTAGCAATAGCCCGTGGTAGATCAACGGATCTCGGGGTTGCTCGAAGGACTTATTTCTTCAGTCGGCGATAGCCCGATTGGGGTCGCATTGAATACACTAAGTCTGAAGTCGAAATGGCTTGCTGTATTAGTCGAAGGGTTTGCTTTTATAGTTGAATTGTGGTGGAAAATATCGGTAATGCATATCGATATTTTCCCTATTCTAAATGCAAGCTAAAAAGAGATAGACTACTGGGACAGAAAGATTCTTTGTTCGATACATTTGGTTCTAGAATTGTAATTTGAATCCTTACTGAACACCGAGTCACATCGGCCACCGACGGGTCGGAGAAACAGCTCAGCAGAATGCGTGCACTTAAGAAGTGTATGCATGACGCTGGTGCTTGCGTGCGATGCCCGCCGTGTGTCTCAATACGGTCGGAGTTATTTCGGTCGGAGATATTTGTTTACATGATGATGTGTATGGCTAGGGTAGAGTACGGATAGTACACCCGTAGCGTCTTTCTGCACAGGCTACTCGTGAGGCAAACAACTCGTGTGCTGCCAGCTGTCTGTGAGGGCTAGCGGCACACTGGAATACTGATTTTGCGTTACTTTTTCTTTCCTTCTTCATCTTACGCTTCATTGGCACTAAACTTAAGATTTTTACTTCTTAGGATTTTTACTTTTTGACCCAAAAATGAATAATCTTCCAAAATTTAATTTAAATCCGAGAACGGTCGATTACAGGTTTGAGCCTTTTCGCAATCACTTCGCGTGGAACGCTGCGCGGGTGTGCTTGAAATGGGGATGACTTGCTGAAGTCAAAAATCGATAACATCAAACGACTGATGAGTTGGAGCAGATAACATTTCAACCCGATTACTGCATTGCACTGTTTATTTATTTACTAGCTGAAGCCCTCATGCGTCTTAGATTGTCTTAAATTTTTCGCTTTCGATCAACTTTTTTACTTCACTTGAATTTTGTACAAAATTTAGGTGTTTTATTCAACAGACTTCGACATACAGTTAGTTGTTATAACACAAAAAATACAAAAAATTGTTTCAATACTTTGTTTAGAACTATGAAGTTCGAAAACATGATTTTAATACAGCGAGCAAAAATTGCAATTCCAAAAATTGCTCCAGTTCTTCATTATAGGCAAAATATTGCATCCAACAAATGTTTAGCAGGTTTGTTTTACCTGATTCAATTTATTTTTGTTTTTACCTTTTTGAAAAGCTCATGTAGAAAACTAAAAGGGTAAAGACGGTTCTCCAGGGTTGCTCATTGCGCCTGCTTGTAACATTTACCCCTAAATGTGAAATGTTATTCCATACACAGGATTGGAAATTTTATAATTACTTGGCCCTTTTCTATGAAGTTGTTTTACTACAGAAATTTTCTTCGAACATAATTGAATCGTTTGTTTGAGAAACCCCCGAAGCGCCATTTGATATGAGTCAATTTTCATGAGTTTTTGACAGTTTTGAATCCTCGGGTATCCTACATCTTCTCTCAAATTCTGGAAAACGGTTGGTACCACAAACCCCTTTTAGTTAAGGTTGAAAATATTTCGAGAAAATCGGTTTTTTGTTGTTTTCCTATAATTGTGCCAAAAGCACATGTGGAGTTTCTCAAGCAAACGTTTCAATTGAGTTATTTGTATTATTTTGCTCATAGACTTAGAATATTCAATACTGATCACTTTGGATTAAGGACTTTGAAAGGCTGCAAACATAACCAATCTTTACTAGTTTTGCGGTGATGATACTCTAGTTTGCTACCTGGATCGTTTGTATTGATTGATTCGGTTGTGAGAAAGTTTACTTATAATAGAAAAAATTATAGGCAAAAAAACTACTCTTACGCCGTCACTAGATTAAAATGGGAATTTAAACTTTGCTCCAGACTCTGCCTGTCACTCAAGCTAGTTCGGAGTTCGCCACAAACTTGCGGCACCCGAAGCAACGAAACGTTTAACGTTGGACAACTGCTCGCAACTGCTGGCTTGGACCCCACGCGCAATTATTGTGTCTTGTCCGTTCTTTTCCCAGCGGCGGCAACATCGCTGCTTGTCTGCTTGTTAGACGAGGACTAACGGAACATGACATCGGACAGTGTCGGCGCTCCAGCAGCGACGCAGTGTTGCAATTTCTAGCATGCAGAAAGAAGCTCCGACTTCGTTGTGTAGTATTTTTTCTATTTTATTTTCGTTTATTTTAACTTTTACTCGGAAAGAAATCTAGAAGTTTACAGGTAAACTTTCGCTAAGTGGCTTATAGCCGCACGGTCGTCGGTCCTATGGTTCGGAGAGTTCAGACCGTGGAAAGTCAGAAAGTCCCCCTGAGCATAGAATTAAACTTAGTTTGATATTTTCGCTATCTACGCTTATTAAGTTGCAAGTTTCAAAGGATTAAATTAAATCTGTGGAAGGCTTCGAATGTTTCGTTCGAGAATAGGAATACCTTGGGGCACTTTTGTAAACTGAACTCGTTAATTCAACAGACTTTTTACAGTCAATGCTATGATCCTGTTGACTGCAATAATCTCTCTCGGTCGGTGTGTTAGAACAGAACCACACCCGCCGGGGAGCAATAGAAATGTGACGCTGAAAAACTTAGTCCAGTTGTAGAAAGGAACTTTTCCGATTGCCAGTGCCGCAGCAGGTTACTGTGCTACAAATTAAATTTCGGAAATAAATTTAAAACTATTAGCTCTGGCACCAACAATCCAGAAAACAAATCCGAACAAATTGTGTTTGGAAACTTACCGGTTCTTTTCTTCCCCGAGAGTAGCATAAGCAATAAAGGTTGTGCAAAAATCATTATAAACTTTTCCAAACATCTAGTTTAGCACTTAGTGCAGCAACCCCGGTGTTGCATTTCCCTTTCCAACCTATTTTTTTTGTCACAAAATGCAGTCAGCATTAGGACTGGGGGTACGACAGACTGTGGAAATCGTTTTCATTGTTGTTTCACTGTTGGTTTTTTTTTTCGTTTTTGTGCCCGTCGCCTAATTTAGTTTGTAGCGTAAAAGTTTTGCTATTTGGTTGCAGTTTTATATCTCTCCTCGGTCGGTCTTTGACTCCCATCTCTTGCGATTTTTTTTTCACCAGACCACAGTGCCGACACAGTCGACAAAGAACTAAGTGAATGTGCCTAAGTGTATGGCAGTTTGGTCTGCAAGTTATCCGCAATTTCTTTCGTCATATAATTAAGGTCATTAGCTAATTACCTTAATAGTTGGCTTGTGAAACGAAATAAAAATAAACACACGATGAGGCTAGTTTTGTCCAGTCGGACCATTCCTGTCTACTGTTTTTGTACTTGTTTTTAAGGGCTATTTAAACAGGAAATATATTCCTGGTAATTTTTTTGTCAACATTGTTTCAAACAAATTAATGATTAGCTTTAAGCAATACACTTGCTCATAGATTTTTTCGTTATTTTGGCCACAATTTGATTTTGTTTTAAACTGAATACTTTCTTATTGGTGTGCGTGCAATTATTTCAATTTTTAATGTTAATTTTTTATTTTCATTATCAAAACCTAGTTTTTTATTTAAATTTCAACTCCAAAACAAATGTCTAATTTAATTCTTTCTTGTCTATCAACAGCACAAATAACACAATGGAATCTGATCTTCTACGGAACGGAAACGCCAGCCCAGCCGGACGATCCGATTCGTCTGGGGAAACCCGCCTTCAGTGATAGCAACTATGGCGGCGAAATCGAGCACAACTCGCTGGAGTTTGACAATGGCATTAGCAGTGACCAGTGGCGGAATATGCAACAGGTAAGTTTACTGCCAGGAAACATCCACGAAGGTATTTACTATGCAAAAGTCCCAGTGTAATATTGTTACAACATACTCGAGAAAGCTGCTTCTCGCTCACACCCGGACACCGGGCAGTACGAATTTTATTGACGGCAAAATCTTGTCGGTGCAGCAGCAGCGTGCCTGCCTTGCAAAAACCAATCTAATGAAAGTGCTGGCATTACCACCGGTCGACTGAGCATTAGGATAAAATGTTCACTAATGGTCAACCGACCATTCGGTCCGTCCCAAGTGCTCTCAACAAACCTGGCTTGCGGCAGGACTCTGCTAGTGCTGAGGTTGTGATCTCTGCTTTCCGATTGCCATCGCATGGATCAGACAGCAACATTTACATACAAATAGAAATCAGCAAACGGACAACCCACCACCCTGAGCTGAACCGCCTTCTGGTGGCCAGGGACCAGGGCTGCTGCTGCTGCTGAAAGTTTGGACTGCAAACTGAGAAACATCGGATAAATACGTACGGGCACTTCGTTTGGTTTATGGTTTTCCTAATGATGGGTCAGTGAGATATGGGAAACAACAAGTTGGTCGGATCAAACTCTATTTTCGGTTTTTGCCAGTTTCTCGTGCAAAATGATAGTCATCCAGCATGAAGCAAAATAAAAGTTACTTAATGTGTTCAAATTTTGAACCTAAATCTAATATTTTTAAGTAACCTAGCGGTATTTTCGAGGAAAATCGTAATTTTAAACCAACCAACGGTTCAATTGTAAACTCGAAACGGTGCAAAACATTGTTCAACACTTCGGTCATAATCATTGAACGATTTATACACGATCGGCTCTCTCGTCCCTCTCAGGATGAGGATGAGGATGAGGATGAAAGCCACCTGTGACAGGTGACCGCCTCGTCGAAGGAAACTATTTATCCACAATTTGTGCACCGGCAGCAACAGCAGCTTCCACATCGCCTCCCTAATTGTACTGCGGCGAGTTAACTGCAGTTGACATGTTGGTGTTGCGCTGGTACGACGACGACACAGCCAGGCGGAATGAGTAATGGAAAATAGATTTTCTGTTTATGATACCGGACTGACCGGAGGGATGTTGCTCGTTCCCTCTCTGCCCGATGAAACCGAGGAAATTGAATTTGGGTATGCTTTTCTTGCATGAGGAAGCTAAGTAGGAGAAAGGGTACATTTGACACAGCATCTCAGCAGTCAGTGTTGGTTTCTGGATTACTGGACCGTTCATTGTGGTGTGCCAGAAACATGAATGCGGTAGCATATATGGGTTCCTTTCAATTAATTGTTACGCAGATCTAGTTTTTACCCGGAATTCATTTAGTATTGATCCAGCATTACTATATCGAGTAATAATTCCATCTCTATAGTGTGAAAGCTATTCTCTCAAGTGGTTGACCAGTTGTTAAAAGCATGCTCATTAACTTACATATTTTACTTTACTTTACTTTTATTTTACTTTACGGTTTATATAGGGAAGTAAAATTATCAATACTATTAGGGATCTTTCTGTTAGAGAAACTTCTGGTTCGTGTTTGCGTAAAATATCCCTTTCATTGAAGGTAAAAACAAAACACTTTGCCACTTCATTGCAAATTCATCGCAACTTCCGTTCTTTAAAAAATAATATCTCAAAAACTAAAATATTATACACTAGCTGTCCCGACAAAATTCGTATTGCCAAAAATGAAACTGTACTGAACATACATCCTGGGTGCTACCCCCCGCAGTGGCCAGCGCTTCTGACGGTAGGTCGCTGACAACACTCGTGGCCTGCGGCCGTCTCGCCCTCATCATCTCATCTAGTGTTACTATAGGTAGTTTCTGGTGGTCTTGTTATTGACTATTGTTTTATGAAAGAGTTTAAAATTTTTCGAATTCGATTAGTTTTTAAGTTACGCAAAAATTTCTGTTTCATTTGTATGAGAGTCCGCCCCCACTACCACAGGGGTGAGGGGTCTCAGACCATCATAAAATAAATTCATACCTTTAAAATCCCCCACGTGCCAAATTTGGTTTCATTTGCTTGATTACCCGAGCAGGAGCGAAGAGCAAAATAATATAAAAACAATATCAAACTGTGTTATAATGGTATATTTTGTTATTGAAAAGATATGGAGATACATTGATAACACATTTAGTTATTGAGCAGATATTTAAAACGGTGGTTGTAAGATGAGTTTAAGGACTGATTTTGTTATCATATCTTATTTTGGCCTTAAAATGACATTCGATATAACTTTTTTTATTGATTAAAGAGATATTAGATTATAAATATTTTATAAAATGATTGTTTAATATCTCATATACTACTGCACTTGTTATTTAATACCTTAATAATACTAAAATATGTTATTATAAACTCTGAATACGGTCATGTTATTGCTTTGTTATTCAAATAACACAAGTAGTTATTCTTCTGGCCTTAAAGGAGTAAAATTATGATATTATTTTTTGTTATTTTACCAACTATGTCAGCCAAAACAAGACCAAATTTTGATATGAGTTATTCGATTTTCAATAACATATTTTGATATTATTTTGCTCTTCGCTCCTGCTCGGGTAGTTCTCGAGTTATGCAGAAATTTGTGTTTCATTTGCATGGGAGCCCCCCTCTTAGAGGAGGGAGAGGTCTCAGTATACCATAGGAAAAATTTTTGGCTCCAAAAACCCCCACACCCCCTCTTGAAGAGGGGAGGGGTCATAATTCCTCTCCTAAAGATGGGTCTCAATTCACCATAGAAACAAAATTTGCCTCTGAAAACCCCCACATGCCAAATTTGGTTCCAATTGCTTGATTAGCTCTGGAGTTATGAATAAATTTGTATTTCATTTATATGGGAGCCCCTCTCCTAAAAAAGGAGGGGTACTAATTCATCAAAAAAAATCCTGCCTCCAAAAACCCCCACATGGCTAATTCCATTTGATTAATTAGTTCTCGAGTTATGAGGAAATTTGTATTTCATTTGTATGGAAGCCCCCCCCCCCTTAAAAGGGGGAGGTGTCATAGTTCCCTTCGTAAAGAGGTTAAGGGTCTCAATTCACTATAGAAAAAACCCTTGATTCCAAAAACACCCACATGCCAAATTTGATTCCATTTGCTCGATTAGTTCTCTAGTTTTGCAGAAATTTGTGTTATATTATATGGCAGTCCCACCTCTTAGTGGAGGGAGGGGTCTCTAACCATCATAAGAACCTTCCCCGGACTCAAAAACTCCTACATGCAAATTTTCACTCCGATCGGCTCAGTAGTTTTCGATTCTATAAGGAACATACGGACAGACAGACAGACAGAAATCCATTTTTATAGGTATAGATTTGTATGGGATTCCCCCTTCCTAAGGAAGGCAAAGGTCCTAATTCACCATAGAAAAAAATCCTGCTTCCAGAACCCCTACATGCCAAATATTGGTTTTATTTGCTTAGTTAGTTCTCGAGTTATGAGGAAATTTATACTTTATTTGTATGGGACCCCCGCCTCTTAGAAGTGGAAGGTGTCTCAGTACACCATAGAAAAAATTCTTACGTCTAAAAACCCCCACATGCCAAATCTGGTTCCGTTTTCTTGATTAGTTCTCGAGTTATAAGGAAATTTGTATATTATTTGTATGGGAGCCCCGCCCCCACCTTCTAAAGAGGGTAGGGGTCCAAATTCACTATAGATTAAAATTTTGCCTTCTGAAACCCCTACATCCTCAATTTGGTTCCATTTGTTTGATTAGTTCTAGAGTTATGAGGAGATTTGTATTTCATTTGCATGCGAGTCCCCCCTTTTAGAAGGGGAAGGGTTCTCAGTATACCATAGAAATCAAGAAAGGAAATGGGACAAAAAAATGGGACAGAAAACAAAGAAAAGAAAAACGAATTAACGAAAATGTTAAATTATTTTCGTTAATTCGTTTTTCTTTACTTTGTTTTCTGTCCCATTTTCTTTCTTGATTTCTTTGGTATACTGAGACCCCTTCCCCTTCTAAGAGGGGGGAAGAGAGAAAAAGGAAACGTTTTTCTTTAGTCCGTTTTTCTTTCCTTCTTTTTTTGTAATTTTTTTTTAATTTTTGGTTCGATTTTCTTGCTGGGTTCCTTCGTAATATTTATCCTTTTCTTTATTTTCTTTAGTTTTCCGTTATACGGAACAAAAAAAGGTAAAACCGACTAGAAAAACCAGAGAAAAGAAGGAACAACGATAAAGAATACGGAGAAACCCAGAAAGAAAATGGGACCAAAAATGAAAAAATTGTACAGAAAAAGAAGAAAAGGGAAAGAGCTAAAGCGGAAGAGAAAAACTAGAGAATATAAGGGAAAGCGACAAAGAAACCATAGAAAACGAGAAAGAAAATGAAGACAAACTGGACAGAAAAGAAAAAAACGAGACAAAACAGGAAAAACGAGCCTGAAACGAGGTAAAACGAAAGAAAAAAGTAGAAAAACGGAATCGAGGAAAATCAGGACAAAGAAAATGCATAAAAAACAGGACATGAAAAGAAGAGAAAAGGAATAGAAAAAAGGAAACAGCGGGATAAGAGGAAAAACGAGAGAGAAAAAGAGGGAAAACGTGACAAGAAAGGGAATACGGAACAGCGAAGATTATTATTATTTATTACAAAAATCCATCTGACTGTTTGTCTTAATGAATAAAATAATTCTGTCAAATAACTCAAACACTTCATTGAAACGTTGGCACATAATTCTGAAAGGTTCATGAGCCCCAAATTGGCGGTTCCGCGGCTCTAGGTACAGAAAATTCCTTTGACGTAACTGCCTAACAGGAGCATATATGTTCAACTGCTCCAGCAGCGAAGGGCAGTCCACGTGATTGGATAGAAGCTTCGCAGCGAAGACAGCTTGGGCAATTCGACGTCTCAACTCCAAAGGTTGAACACCAAGAAGTCGGCAGCGATCTTCGTAGCGTAGCGCGTAGCGGATAAATTTCTTCTGTACCGTTTCTATTCTGTTGCACCAGTTTGCGTGAAATGGGCACCAAACAACGGAATTAGTTTCTAGGATCGATCTCACAAGAGAGCAATAGAGCGATTTAAAGCAGAGAGGATCACGAAACTCATCGGCAATTTTGAAAATAAATCCTAGCTGGCGGTTAGCTCTTGAGATGATACTTTCATAGTGGTTCCCGAATGTTTGCTCGTTGTCTAGCAGCACTCCCAGGTCTTTGACACATTGCACACGGAGGAGGCAGTGGCCCGAAATAGTGTAGTTATGTTCGATTGGTGCACGCTTTCGGTGAAACGAAATTATGTTGCACTTGTCTATACTTAATGTTAGATAGTTTGTTGCACACCAGTTCACAAAAGCATGCAGGTGGTATTCCTGTAGTTCCACGCAGTCGCTTTGCCACGTGATAACTCTAAAGATTTTTGTATCGTCAGCATAAAACAACCGACAGTCCTGCGGAAGCAAAAGCGCGACATTGTTTATGAAAATCGAGAAAAGATGCGGGCCCAGGTTGCTGCCTTGTGGTACTCCAGATCGATTGAAGAAGCAGTTGGAAACAGTAGATCCTACTTTGACACATAAATTTCGTTTCGTTAAGTAAGATCTAAACCAGCAGATGGCGTCCGTAGATACACCCAGTCGCTCCATTTTTCCTAGCAGTATTCCGTGGTCTACAGGGTCGAAAGCAGCTTTCAGGTCTAGATAGAGAGCATCGGTTTGCAGGCAAGAGTCCAAGCTTTGGATACAGCGAGAAACAAAGTGCATCAAATTTGTGGTTACCGATCTTTTTGGAAAAAATCCATGCTGCTCAGCATCAATGCAGAATTTACAGCAATTATCTCGAAAAGTTTTGAGCAAGTTATGTCGCGTTTATCGCCTTTTTCCAATATATAGAAAAAGATAAGAAAACTTCCATCGAACAGGGAATTTGTGTTGCTGTATCGACATGTTCAAAAGCTTGGCAATAGGAGAACTAAGTGCAGAACCGCATCGTTTCAATACCGCAGAAAGGATGCCATCCGGTCCAACTGCGTACGAAGTCTTCAGTTTACCCAAAGCAGCAATAACGGTATCAGTATTAATATGGGGCAACCCGAATGGAAAAGCGTCACGTGGTGCTACGTTGCTGGCTTCCACAATTTGTGCGCGAGAAGCGATGGAGTCGTTGAATGTTAATTTAAAATGTTCGGCGAAAAGGTCGCACTTCTCACGTTCACTGTTGGCGACGCAATTTCCTGAAAACATGAACGACGGAAATTCATATTCCTTGCGCTTTGTGTTCACAAATGACCAGAATTGTTTCGGTTGCAGGCGAAGATTATCTTGGACGCGCTTCACATATCGGTTGTACAAATAAGGATTGTAGCTACGGTATTGGTGGCTTGCAATATTAGTCTGAATCTTGTAGTACGGAGAGCGATGGCAACAGTACTTCAGTAGTGCGACTAAACGCAAACGCTTAGGCGTGCGTAGGCGTGCATTCGACCACAATGGCTTCCGTGGCGATGCACGAACATGGACTATCCGATTGATGACGGTTTCAATAATACTGCTGAAACGGCATACGGCATCGTCAATACTGGGGGAGACTTCGAAAAATGTATTCCAATCAACATCAAAAAACGCAGCGCTAAGTGCTAGATAGTCAGCCCGACGAAAATTCAATCTTAGATTTTGAGACGGTTGGACGTACAGCACTGGTAGAGGAAGATTAAACGACACAGCTATAGCAGGATAAATATCTTCCAGGTCGACCAGCGGCTCTTGCGAAACAGATGCGGCACAGTTGGGCACAGCTAGATCGTTCACAAGAGTGAGATCCAGCATGCGACCGTCCAGATTCAATATGGTATTGATTTGAGTCAACCCATGCAGGTTAAAACCGTCTAACAAGGAACAGCAGCTGACAGGCATTTGTGAGCGCATCGTATCCACTACGGGTAACCCATCATTTGAAATTACCCAATTCACACCAGATTGGTTGTAGTCGCCAAACAGTAACGCTAATGTGCGTGGATCCACACAAGACAACACAGAACCGATTGAGTCAATATGCTGTTGAATAAGCTGAGAGTCAGATTTTCGGTCGGGGGGCAAATATATGACACCCACACTGACAATAGCACACGACGACGACGATTATTCACCCACAACTGTTCGAGAGTGTTGAAGATAGGTGCTGGATCGATGCGGCAATTAAAATTATTGGAAACAGCTATCAGTACACCTCCACCGCGCACCTTACGACTATTCAGATGAGAGCGGTCGTTCCGGAACGCAGTATACTGATTTCCAAATAGTTGCGTCGAGAAAATGCGGTTGTCAAGCCACGTTTCGGTAAGTACTATTACGTCGTAATCTCCTTCTGACACATCCAGAAAGAAGGAATCAATTTTTGTACGCAACCCGCGCACGTGATGATAATAGATGCGCAGCCGATTTGTTTGCGAAGCCAACACTTGATCCGGCGTCCTAGAATACAAGGAATTATCAGGTACCGCCAGCTCAGGTATACAATTATACTTATTATAAGGCTGGAAGATCCCGTCCCCATTTTCGAACACAGGACCGTCGACGGTGATGACGGTGGATATCAGCAGCAAGCACGACTGTGTCGGAGGGGTCAGGGGCTTCCATAATGCCTGTTAAAGAGTGTCCTGGATCCAAAACAGCAGTAGCAGAAGTGTCAGTTGAGCGTATGAACGAAGTCAAGATGGTATCAGAAGTGTCAGCACTCCGATCGTCACGAATTAAAACCATTTTTGAAGAGTCAGTTATACAGCTTCGGGTGGATTTATCCCCAGCGTCGATCCAACATATCTGTTTTTTGGCATGTCTATAAACTCCCAGAACAACAGTCCAGTTGACCAGGAAGAGTCAGTCAGTGCCAACTGGTTAAGGCGTGGGTCTAAACCAATTTTGTACGAAACAAAAATTAGGTTCGACGAATCAGTGCCTTTTGGAACCAAACGAGCGACATCAAAAGCATTATCCTCATCAAGATCGAGACAACGAGATGAGGATGAGGGAAAAGAAGAACAGTGAGATATAATAAAAGAAATCCGATAGAGGAAAGAAGGAAATTGGGAAAAAGAGGTCTTACGGGATGTAAAAGGATAAAGATCGGACAAGAAACGGGAATAAGAAGATGAGAAAAACTGGAAAAACGGTTGGAAGAAAAAGGTAAAACGAAAGAGAAAAAGACGCAAATGGGGAAATAAAATAGGAAAACTGAAGTGGAAACGAAAAATAGGGAGCCAACAATAGAATAAACGTGAAAGAAAAGCAGGAAAAACAAGGCATCAAACGAGGAAAAATGAAACAAACGAAGGCGAAAAATGTGAATGAAAGTGGTACAGGAGTTAGAAAAGGACGGGAAATGCAAACGAAAAAAAGAGAAAGAAAATAATAAAAAACGAGTGAAAAACAAGAGGACAAACAGAACTGAAGGGAAGAAAAAATGGTAAACGTACCAAAGAAAAGTGGGTCAATGAAACAGAAAACACGGGATAGAAAAAAGTAAACGAGCGAACGTTATAGAAAAGCAGAAACCACAAAAAACAAGAAAAGAGGTAAAACGTGTGAGCGAATTACACGAAAAGTGTCAATTCCAATTTCAAATTAAAATTTCGTGTCTAATTTCATCTCCATGTCCAGTTAACATTGTCCAGTAAGTAAAACTTCCGGTTCAAATCATTCCAAGTTGAAGTCTACTTTAGTGTCCATTGTCAAGTCCAATTTCAACTCTAATTTATAGTCCAGTTCCAATCCAGTTGCACCCGACGCGCCTGAGTTTTCAACCAAATCGGCCGGTATTTTTGTGATAAATAATAATAGATTCGCCATCTTCCGATTACTCGCTTTTTCTAGGCCAAAACATTCTTCTGAAAGGTCGGGTCGGGCCTATCTTTTGTTTATGTCTGGCCACACTTATGACTAACACAGACGATTCATATCTGTGGATCACTAAATTTAATGCAGAGTTTCTACTGAGACGCTCGATGTAACTAATGTTTGATTCCGAATATTTAAGTGAGCCCACAGAAATAGGTCCTGGGTAGAGAGCGAGCTGCAAAGCGAATGCGCCGATTTTTTATTGACATCATATATTACTAGCACGTCACAGGCAATTTGATTTACTTGAAATCATAAAGTGGTTTAGGTTTAGGTTAACGTTCTCTATTTTTACGATCGATTTTTTTACGTTACCTCAAATTGTGGATGTAAAGCGAGACTTGAGTGTACTTTTTTCTTGGATTCAGAGAGCAAAAATAAGTTGAACACTTGTAGAGACAAACTTTGATGATAAAGTTTGTTTTGAGCTAACGTCAAGCGAAGCTTAAAGGAGTTCGAATTCTCAATTTCCTTTGGTTTCAACTTCGCTCACGTTTACGTCCGATTGAGCTGAAATTTTGCCAGAGTCAAGTCGTCTGGAGTTTCGAGCATCACTTTCGGAGGCTGTAGGATGGATGCATAACTTTTTCTTTTGCTGCTGCTATGTACGTGTTCTCGGTTAGCCATATTCCTGTGCCTTGACAGTGCACAGTGAATCTTATTATTCCACACGAAAAATCATATTTCTTGCAGTAGACCCATTCATACTGAATTCTGCTGTGGTATGGCACCCACCAAACTTTACTATCCGAAACAAATGTCAAAATGGTATAGGGAAGATGATGGGTTTTCTTCCTAAATTAAAGCTCTGCAGTCGCAAGCCGTTTAATAATATTGAATGGTTTTGTAATTTCGAATGAAATGTTTCAAAAACTTACTACAACAAATAATTCTCCAACATTCTTTTTTTATTCACAGATCGGAGAAAGCCACGTGGACGTTCAGCGGACCGCTTCCAACGATGTGACGAGTTTGGCCTGCGTCAGCTACTCGCTAGCGCGCTGCATAGGTGCGTCTTTGCTTGTTTTGTTCCTTTCCCATTACCTTAAGCAAGTAAAATTAATCAGCAGCAGTAGGTAATTAATAATGAGTTCAAACTAAAACAAAAAAAAAACAAACAAACAAACCACAAACCTAACAAACGAAAAGCGCAAACCAAAAAAGATACGAAGAGACAGTGCGGAGAGGTTAATTCCAATGCATAATGGCTAACAAACACATGTATTATAGTGAACAAGAAAAACTGAAACAGCGGAAAACACTACGCCTTCCCATAACGACTACCGTAACGCCAAGTCGCGCAAAAAATAGATAACAATTTAAACAATAGACGATTTTGAACCGTTGGCTAGGAGTAGCGTTTGACATTTTTGAAACTGATAACACATTTATAACAACATAACAGAAAAAAAAACAGTTTTATATCTGTAGTAGAAGAACAAACGCCCAAGAAATGAACAGACACATACACACATTTATAACGTGGGGAGCAAATTTAAAACGAACTAAATCACACAGCAGAGAACAAAAAAAAACAATCGGGGAATCTGAACAACTCAAGCATTTTGTACATTTTAATGAGATTGAAAGGGAAAAGCGTGCATTCGAAAACAAAAAAAAACTGAAATATAATATGTATAAAAGTTAAACCTAATTAAAAATTAATCAAATAAAACGCTCAAAGATAAATCGTTCCGGGGGGAAAAAGGCAAAGCTCGAATCATACTCTCTCACACACACACACAGACACACAGACAAATTCGCAGCGTACTGAGCTTTTATAAATCGACACAGCAGCAAGCAGCTCGATCGAAATCGAATAAAATGTCATACCAGGACTTGCCCCCCATCCACATTTCCCTCTCTCTCTCCCCGCTGGTATGACAGTGGACAGAGATAATACACTGTAAATCCAATCCATCTGATGGGACTCACCCTGCGAGAAGTAAATAGCATTTACTGAGTTGTATAACTTCACTGTTCGAATACTGCACCCCGCGTCCTGTCCGCATTTCCTCGCAAGCGAGGATGGAAACTGAATTAATTAAATGTGGATTTTTTGGCTGACCGAATAGATGACAGAAGGCGGTTGGGGTAGAATTAGGAGAATTTTACATTTGATTGTCATTTGAGCCGGCTTCAATTTGCATTTGGATCTGTTTCGGATGGTTTCAGATATTAATTTAAATTTTTTCTGTGGATAGAAGTAAACTAAGAATTATAACATGGCACGTAAAACTTTTCACTGACCACCATTCAGTATCAATCTAGCCAATCACCGCGGTTTTGTTAACTTACTACAGTTACCACAGTTGAAAACATCAAACAAACCGTTGAAAAAATACACTACTATAAAAGCCCCCCAATTTGATTTGCTCAATATTTCAGCTCAGCGCAACGAATGACTCGGTTTATTGGAGTACAGTCCTATAAAAAAAAGTCAAGTGCCGTTTTCTATAAAAATAGCATACGATATTCAATTGAACGAAATTAAATTCGGCGCAATATACGCGTATATCAAATAACAAGATAAATAAATTATACCGGTATTTCTGCGTTCTCCCTTGACTATCGTTCCGGTTCCTCGAGCTTTCACGAGTAATAAATATCGACAATGGATTTCTATTCGAAGCCCTCCGCGTATAGATGGCGCGCGCGTATCTGGAATTTCATTTTGGCGTTTGTTTGCGAAGGATCCGGAAAGGTTGCCCTGTGCTGTGCTGTGCGCTCAGGTGGCTAAAACAATTAAATTTTTATTCAATCTACTTGTCGAACCTGCCCGCAAAGCGGAAATTATTATCCATGACGGCGGCGCGCTTTATTACACGAAGCGCACGCTGGTTGAGAACAATGTAGTCCTGGACTCCTGGCAGCAGTAGCAGCAGCAGCAGCTATTGATTTAGGTTTCGCTGGAAACAGACTAATTTATTCTGAGAGTGTGTGTGCAAATATTACGCCCGATCCTAGCAACCTGTTCACCGAAGCTGGTGCTTTATTAGTTCGTTTGAACGATGAGAATTGGCGTATTGTTTTGTTTTCTTGTTTGATTTACACTCTATTATTGGTGGATTATGCCATAATAAGTAGCATTAACAAAAAGCGCAAATTTCAATAAGCTAAATAATCTATCAAGTAATTAATTTTGCTTTCTATAAGTTAAATAATTTGAACTGAATCGCAAACAGACAAACAATTGCACTCTGATTGTTCAATAATTTAGTCAAACACAGAGCGACAACTCATTTTTCATTCTTTCACTGTGAATTAGAGTCAATTTGATAGTTCGCGTTGAATAAATAACGACCAAAACCATCGGAATAAATTTAACTGCAGTTCGAACATTGAACAGGCCGGTTTTTCTCTCAAGGTGATTCCCGCGGTATATCCCATCCTACAACCTCCCCCATCCCGGTCCCACACACGTAGAGGTCAGCACATAAATTATTCACCATATGCGCGGACCCAGACGAAATCCGTTTCGGCGTGGCGGCCGTCGGTGCGTAGCGAATTCGGTTCCATCAATCGAGGAGGAGCCGGTTCGCAGCGCAGCAATTAGTTCTGTGGCGGGGGACGTACGCTACATCCCCCCCTCCTCAAGTGAAAGGCCTGTTTGCGCTCCATCATTCATTCATCCTGTCCGACACAGTCGAGGAGGCGAATAATTTTGCAATCGAGCTGCCTGCCTGCCTGCCTGTCTGTCCGACAACTTTCAGCGCTTATTCATCATGCCTCGTTTATGAGCACATTTGTGTAATACGACCAATCTGTTTGCGTGTGTGCATCTGATTGCAAATAGTTTTTACAAAAAATAATGTCGGTGTCAATTATACGGCCCTGGTTCCTTTCATCGCAGACATGAATCACAAAGCCTGCCAGCAGTTCCGAAAACAAACAGAACAAAAAAAAACTGTAAGCCGAACACAAAAATCTATTAATTAAGTCGTCTCTTGGCCAATTGCCCTAGTGATTGCGGTGAACGATGGTTCAACCCTTTGCGGCAGGATAAATACAGCAAATAGGGGCGGCGGCGGCGGTGGTGGCTTTTCGGTTTGTTGGAAACGTGCCGGTTTTTGAAGCGATGAAAAATTCGCACATTTAAGTGATTAACTGCTTCCGATTGGCGGTGTCGATCAGAATCGTTATTATAATTGAAATGACTTTTGAAAATTTTACATATCACACCAATAGCTGGGGATTATTTTTAATCGCCCTTTCACTTTGCCTTTGCGTTTTTTTTCGTTGATATTTGCATTGCATCCGTTGAGAGCGTCGCAAATTATACTGATTTGTTACTATAATATCCAAAATGGTTGACTGTAATAAGTTTATTTATGTTTTTTCGTAAAAGGAATTTATAAACACAGCATTTTTAAGACTCATAATTCAATTTTAAGTTATCGATTGTTAGCGTACTCCCAGGAAAATAATTCACAATCTAAACTCGATTACGCAAGCCCAGTCAAAGATAGACCAAAACGGAACGACAACACATTGACATTACAACAAAGGAAAATATGACAAAAAATGCCAGCCACACGACGGCCAGCAGTTGTGAGCTTGTTTCAGCTGAAAATTTTACGTCCAGTGGTGACAGCGGTGGGATGAACTTTTCAATTCAATGATTCAGATTAAAAAAAAGCAACAAGTTGAATCTATTCTCAAAATCTTCGAAAATAAAAAAATTTAAAAAACTGGATTTGGTTTCACATAGGGTACGGGAGGGTATTTTCAGCAGGTTTCTAAATTCAGCATATTTGCCTCTTCTTTCGCCAATAAAAATACTTTGCCGACATACAATTTTAATATGCTATAACTATTTTTTCAAGACTGTAAGTAATCTACTATTTTTTATTCAAACAACACCAAACCACCTGTTCTTCCACTAGAACTAGGTCGTAGGCCGAAAAAATAGATGCCATCATTTACTTACTTTTACTTTATTTTCTCGGCGACAATCCGCTTATCGAATCCATGCCGAATTCAGGAGTCGTCTCCACACTACTCGGTCTTGGGCTGCCACTCTCCAGTCGCCCCTAACACCCGCTGTTCTAGCATCCTCGTCAACAGCGCTCATCCAACGGGTACGGGGTCTGCCTCGAAGTCGTCGGCCTCTGTCGGGTTCTCTGCTAAATATTGTTTTCGCTGGTGTCTCATCCGGCATCCTTGCTACATAGCCAGCCCATTCCCACGCCATTCAACGCATACGCCACTCACGCAAGCGTAACACAAACAGCCTCCGTTGCTGTGTGCAGATATTCTGCTACCTACCCACTCGCGAACGCATAACCTCATATCGTCTTTCTGCATAGCCCTCTCGCGAGTTAAACAACTCGTGAGTAACCAGCTGCCCGTGAGGGGCAGCAGGGGCGCACTGGGAGACAACTTTTGCATTACTTTTTGTTTTCTTCTTCATCTTCGCCCTCGATTCTACTCACGGGTGGGAGTGCGAGCCCTCGCGAGTGATCGGTATCAACAACTCGGGCTGCAATGACGAACAAGAGCCACGACCGTAGCTGTTACCTAAATACACACTCGTGTAAAAACTCGTCATAGTACATGAATAAAAAAGAGCGAGAGACCGAAAGGGATGCTTATGCCGGCGTGTTTGTTAGAACGGGTATGCGTGTGTGAAAAAATTAGACCACCCGAGTGTGGGCTTCGCAACACTGAATTTAGCTAATGTCCATTCGAAGGGTTAGCACAAAAAATTCAGACACTAAAGTCTGTTTTGTCATAGTGACGTTATTTTGACGTAGGACTAAACGTCTTTCTGGAAGGTAGCTGGTATAGGAGGTCATTCCAAAAAAAATCTGTCGAAAAGTGGTCAGGTTTTGAACGCTTGTAACTTTGCGATTTTCTGATCGATTTTCAATATTTTTACACCAATAGATCGGTAAATCTTTTACGCGTTGATGCAAATAAAGAATAAT
This sequence comes from Sabethes cyaneus, assembly GCF_943734655.1. NCBI lineage: Eukaryota > Metazoa > Arthropoda > Insecta > Diptera > Culicidae > Sabethes > Sabethes cyaneus. The sequence continues at coordinate 37,093,618 of NC_071355.1, forward strand.
ATTGATTCTGGAGGTTGCCACTATTGAAAAATTGAAAATAATGAAATATTGTCCAACTGGAAATCCTCTCTTCGTGATTGGTTGGAAAAGAAGTCATCAAAGTTTTAACGTGTTTTTTAGAGGAAAAAAAAGTGATGGAATCTCCTCGTTTCAACAGATCGAAGATCCTTTACGACGATTAAACCTAGACCAATTTGATGTCTCTGCTAGGGAAGTACGCCAGTAAAAGTAATAAAATCCTCTCGTACCGACAGGTCGAAGATTTTTTTCGTACCACGATTAAATCTAGACCAATTTGAAGTCTTTGTTAGGAAAATGCCTCGGAAAAAGTGACAACGTGACGATTAAACCTAGACCAATTTGATGCAGGGCTTATTGCTAATTCCCGTCGTAGTAAGTAAAGCCATTCTAATTTTCATTATTTGTTGGATGGATGGATGGAAAACACATAAAACCCTAAAACATATTATTGAAATTACGCAACTGACTTTATTTCTTAAATTCGTCGTACTGTTTTAAAATCCGCCCATCAAAATTTTTCATCGTCCGAACTAAAAATCACAACAATGTTTACGAAGCTAACGCGCATGTATTTGTGTAGGACGGCATGACAAATGTTATTCTGCAAAATTTCTGCAGGTCAGGCAAGTTTTCCAGGCTGTAGAATAACGACAATGCCTTGCGTGAGTTATTTTCATTTATGAATGACGAAAATTAAAACGATTAGTCGACATTTTCTTTTTCGTCGCACGAAAAAACGTAGGAAATTTGGCTGGTAGGACTTCTTTAATGATAAAAAGCATTTAAATAGATCTCAGCTCACTTTGATTGATCGCGTATGATAGACAACAAACTAAAATATTAGGGAATAACTGGTTTTGCATTGCTTGTCATAAAAAGGCTGATATTTTTAATAATTTGTGTTGGATAGGACGGGAATAGGGAATTACGACGAAGCAGCAACATTCCCTATCTGGGAATTGGGAAGTACGCCAGAAAAAGTAACAAAATCTCCTTGTCCCACCAGGTCGAAGATTTTTTATGGCCATTGATGATTAATTAATTCTAAACGAAATTGATATCTATGTTAGCGAAGTGTGCTACAACTGTACTGTTCGGCTGTAACATCTCTATACAGGGGTAGACAATATGATCGGGACAGGCAAAATTTTGACGAAATTCAAACGGCCATAATTTCTCAAAATAAGACATTTTCAGATGAAAGCAATTGCTTTCAACGGGGACATTTTTCTATTTCTTCTAATATTTTCAGGATTTGCGGTGGCCAATGGACACCGGAAATATGAGTTGTCCGGGGGCATGTCAAAAACTGATTTTTTTCATCGCTTGTATCTGTTTCTGTCATGGGAATTTAACCATATTCGTATTTTGTTCCCAAACTAGATATCATTTCCAGTCGATTGGTGAAAAGAGAACGAAAATCCGACGAGAAACAACCGAGCTACCGTTTCAGTGAAATTAGTTCTCGAAATGTTGCCACCTTTATGGTCGTATCTTTATGGTCATATGTAAGCTTGATCGAAACGGCAATGCTTCCAGTTTTAGTGGCTCATAACACCTTAAAGTTAAATACTCATATTGATATGGTTTGCTACATATCCTAAAATGGTCAGAGCAACAGATGTTAGTAGATTTCACCGAAATGGCCATATCTTGGTTGTTTCTTGACAGATTTCTGCTCTCTTTTCACCAATCGACTAAAAATAAAATCTAGTTTTGAGATAAAGTATGAGTATTAAATTTCCATGATGGAAAAAGATACAAGCGATGAAAAAAAAACAGTTTTTGACTTACCCCCGGACAACCCGGAATATCTCTGGTGTCCATTGGCCACTGCGAGTCTTGAATTTTTTGGAAAAAAAACTAGAAAAATTTCCCCGTCGAATGAAATTGGTCTCATCTAAAAATGTCTTTTTTTTTGTAGAAGTTATGGCCGTTTCAATTTCGTCAAAATTTTGTCTGTCCTGATCATTTTGTCTAACCCCTGTATAGAAAAGAGCCTTGTCTGTAACCAAAACCAGGCCCCTGATAGGGCACCATATTTTCGTGGTAAGAATTGCCCACATTAAACAATGGCACAAACCAATTAGAGTAGGGCGGGGCATAAGTGCGATGTTTGAAGTTGTCATCAATTTTCGTGAGATATAAAGAAGGACAACAACATAATATATTTTATAGTGATGCAGTAACTCAATGTCTTTACATTCAACTATAAATCATCTGCGGTAATAGTGTTTTGCAAAATAAATTCTTCTTTCTTCGGAACAAGTGCCGATTCGCACTTTTACCCCACTAGCGGGGCAAAAGTGCGAATCTCGAATCCATGAAATTAGCACAACAGTAGCTAACAAAACCATATTATCTCCAGTCTGCGGCATGTTTTGGTAAAGAATATTCTCAATTTGCACCTTTTCTATTTTGCGCTGGTGTATTGAAGCCTCCGTCAGATCGAAACTTTTCCAAATGTTTGTTTTTTGTTTCATCAGCGGAAAAACATTGTTTTCCTTCGGCCAACATCTGTAGAGCACATAGTTTTCTGCAGATCTTCCATTTCTAGTATCTGTAATATAATGCCTAAAGTTGTATATAATTAGCTATATATTTTTGTCTCATCCATGAATCGCACTTTTGCCCCGTCCGTGAATCGCACTTTTACCCCGCTAAGCACTTGACGGGGTTAGATTCAATTAGGGAAAAGCGAAATATATTTTGTAAATTCTTTTCACCGTATTTTCAAAACAGATATGTGAGTGATGTAAAACGCTGCTACAAATTTTCAACAAGTAATATCCTCCTGTTGATATCGTATTTGCCGTATAACGAAAAATTACATCAAAACCACCCTAAAATAACATTTGCGCATAACTCAGCAGTTGGCCTCGAGGTATGATGCTGGCCTAATAAGCCAGTCGTCGTATGTTCGAATCTCGCCTGGGAGAGGCTGTTGGAATCAATAGGATCGTAGCAACTAGCTCTGCAATTGTTCTGTATTCTAACAGCTGGCTGCGAAGTCAATAACTCTGTGTTATTTATTGAATGTTGAACACTGGACGCATTGGCGGCTACAGCTTGATTTAAAACTTAACGGACAATATATCGAAACAGAGCTTGCATTAAATCTTTCAAAATTGGGTAATAATTCACTTTAGTTGAACTATTTAAAGGGTGGAATTCATAATCCATTCATATTTTTGACACACGTGGGTAGTTTGTTTACATTGAGTTAGAATTTGAAATGAGATTTCTATTTTCGCCCGGGAGGTATTGATCAAATTGTTTAGTTTTTATTTAAAAAAAAAATCCTTTACATGGCATTTTAAAGCAATCGACATAGTCATCTTTCACAAGCACTCAAATCGAAACCGCTGGATGTGACGGGTTTAACAGCCAAATTTCAATACTCAAAAAAATTGACAGCCCTGCATGAAGGTGAATTTAGAACGCTTTCAGCGTATACAGTTTTATCCCTAGAAGTATTCTTTTATCCGTCAGCCCATAGATAGCACTACTGAACTGCTGACAGTGTTTGTCTTTCTCAGTTTTCTACCCTTCAAAACAATTCATTCATGAATTGCAGTGCTGAATGATTGCTCGACTAATCTGTCAGGAAATTTTCTTGTTCTTTTAAACTGCCTACTTTTTAAAATCAATCAAAACCTGACCTAATCGATTAAAACTTAGGAGCAATGCTTACGTTGATTGTAATTTTGTTTGCCGTTGTCGGCAGTTTAAAATGAATCAATGATTCACATTTGATTTCATTCATTATTGTTGAGAATGAACGAATGTAGAGAACAACAAGAACATGAACGCAAGTGAGTCGCTCGAATCATTGGGCACAGTTGGCAATACTGAATTCATTTCATCTGTACTAGAAACAACAAAGGATGAGCTGTACATGACATCAATTCAGACAATTACAATTTTTGTCGCTTGTAATCGTACCATTCTTCTTTATTTTGCTTTAGCTCTAGCGTTTAGCGGTTTAGCTCCACTTCTAGTGAAATCCATAGTGACGCCATTGTCAATGTACCACTGTTTAGTTGAGTTCGAATAGTGAGTGAGTACTCGCCAAGTAGCACCCACCTCTTCTGAAGTAACTCTTTTTGAACCATTGTTTTGGCTTATGATTTCGGAAGCGACGAAATTGTCAATCGTTTTCAGTTCGTGACTGCACATTGCTTTCGTGGAACTTTTTTTGCAGTCTACATAAAATTTTTGTCCAAAAACAACTTCGTGGGAAAAATATTGGCTTCAACCGTTTATTTTAACGATGTTTCCCGTGAGAGTTGAAATTTTTAGAAATGGGAGTATTGTTACCATACAAGAAAGCTATACGAGTTCAATTTAGCAGAACAAATTCTCCTACAATTTTGCCACGTAGTTGAACCATCAAATTCATTCATTTGTCATGTGACAATAACCAAACAAAAAAGAAATAAAATGTACTGTCATAGGCACTACACACTTGCGGCAGTACAAATCAAGTGCAATTTATATCAAGTGTTGGCAGTCAGTGGAAACTGCTCAACATTACCGTACGGACATTTTACCGTAATCTCGAACGCAACAACAACAGCCAATTGAATGGCTCACTCGCCTCAATACTAATTGGCTTTCAGAATACATCATCATCATCATTATTATTAGTATAAATTTTATCGTTTCCGTTTGATTGCAGTTTAATGAGCACTCAATGAACTGTAATCGATCATTCAGTTGAGAGTAATAAATAGCGTGTGATAGTTCACTGCCTCGCCTCGCTTCCTTCGCTCTAACGCGTTAGTTAAAAATGAAAGTCTATTCTATTAATGTTTGTACCATTGTGATTCTATTCTTCTTGAGAGGAATATTTCATTATGCCACCTTTAAAGTTATTCTGGCTGGAATTAATTAGAGTCATAACAACGCATAACCAAACAAGGAAAATGTCGGCTTCCGGGGATGGCCCTTATATTTCTTGCAGTTGTCTTTTGACTTTTGACGGATAGTCAGAAGCCAAATGATGTAAACTAGGATTGGGCGATACCGTATCGATACCCGCGATATCGATACTCGAAGGCCGATATTTCGATATATTTCATCGATACTTACGACGTCGATATTATGATAAATCGATAATTTCATCCCGATACTGTTCTGATAAAGCGGGATATGCAGCTGAAAAAATATAGACTAAAACTAGGTCAGAAAATGTTCAAAAAAACAAAATTTTTAGGATTTTTTCTCGCACTGTTTTCTTTTCAGGTAGCTACTAAGCTTAATTCTCAAATTTACTTCATTAGAAATGACCTCGACACAGCCGTTTTTATGCTAGACGACTTGAAACGAGCCGAACTGTGCCGATTTCGGTACAAGTGCCGAACTGCAAGATTTGTTAAATTTGTTATAATCTTAACGATCTGGCAACCGTGCGAGACGATTTTGACACCTGGCAGTGCTCCCATTTCGTATGTAAAATTGAACCGGAGGTGTGCCGCTTGATATCTTTGAAGTGCCACGGCACAATGTGCTGAGTGTCCGACCCCTTGGAATTGACTCGTATGCAACACCTTGAACAATGTCACTTACATGTTTAACACTTATTGAACAGTAAGTGCGTTCGATATGCGATTTTCAGCAATTCAAAACTGACCAGAGAGCACATAGAGTAGTATGGGGCGTTGAAGGCATAAAGATTTTCAAGCTTTTTACGCGCCATAATAGCGGTGAAAGTGGCAGAGGTGGGTCAGAGATCGAGCAGAGCTAGAACCGGAAAGGAGCAACTCCCGGCGGAACTCTGCAGGAATGGCCAAGAACCGCCAGCAACGACACATCACTGGATGGTTTCAGGGGTTTGGGAGAGAGCTGCCGGATGAGTGGATTGAGGGTGTGGTTTGTCCCATCTACAGAAAGGGGGATCGGATAGATTGCTGCAATTACCGCAGCATAACGCTGGTCAAAGCCACCAACAGATTTTGTTACGTCGTCTATCCCCGGTGGCTGGAGAGTTCGTAGGGTAGTACCAGGTGGGATTTTGAAGGCCCGTGCTACTACGGATCAAATTTTTACTCTTCGGCATGTCATCTAGATGTGTCGGGAGTACAACCCATCATATTTTTGTGGATTCCAGGACAGCATACGATTCAGTCGGGCGTGAACAGCTGTGATGCGGTTTTCCGTACAAAGCGACGTGTCCGAAATAGAGATGTACTGGAGCGAGTGATGTGTTGCGTGCGTGTTTTGGGGGCACTCTCTTTGCTCAACTTGTTTTTATTGATTAATTTTTATGAATCCCTTTTTTTGAGTAGCATTTCCTAATCCCAGAATACCGCCTTAAATAGTATCGATAAATCTAATATCGATGCTTCACGAGCGATATATCGACGGTATCGATAAAGCGGCGGATTTGATATTGATATTCAATTATCGATACTTTCGGGAATTTTGCCCAATCCTAAAACATTTGAATCATTTGGTTCGGAGACTAACCAATAGGAACACATTTTTACCAACAATTATTTTACAGATCAATTTCTCTTTGACTTCAGATGTGGTTATAGCCTCACAATTGAAACCAATTTTTTCCCGGGTAGATCTTAAAATCTACAATTATGTAGAATTAGATGGGGCTAGATCCGGTAGAACGGCCACATCCGTAGATCGTTTGCCAAACAAGGATTTTTTAACGAACTGCAACAGCTTTTTCTTCCATCAACTCTCGGGAACTATAAACTTAGAGGTGTCGATCTTAATGTAATGGAAAAACGGTGGTTTTGTGAGCCACTGCCTGTACAGCTTCCCTGTGCAAGCTTTGATCATCGTGTTCTGTTTGTCATTCCGGTTCGGTACATTCTGAACTTTATACATGTGTAATCCAGAACGTGTCTTTCGTATCTTTTGCCACCACATCCCGAATCAAAATGCTGGGTTGATGCTTGAATCCCGTTGGGTTGACGCCTTCTGCCGCATGGTTGTTGATTGGTTACTTCCAATAGCTGTTCTAGAAATTATTTTTTTTGCAAGCCTTCGTGTTTCATGGGTTTCACACACACCACCGCACCGGCGAACCATGTAGGCCTCTGAATAGAGTTCATTACATTCAAGTGTCGCATTCGTTGACTCGAATCATGAAGTGGTTCAATCCGCGATTCTCGCAGCCAATCGGTTTCATCGAAATAGTAACAAAAGTGTGCTTCATATAAGTATCCTTTTTTAATTTCTTTGCTCTGAATGATATAGGGCCCCAGGGATAATTATGTTCCACCAATAAACTACGTTCGCCAATTCGTACTTTCCATTATTTATAGTTTAATTATATCCGGCGCGCAAATTTAATTACTTTGGTAGAAGACTTTTCGATGAACGCGAACGCCGCGCTGCTCTTCTGCTCTTTACAAGTGAATGAATGAACATTCGAAATAATGTTTTCCCCCAACGGTAATTGAATCTTTTACTGCAGACGGCCGGTCGCTTCTGCTCGATGTTTTTCAAAAGCATCCAATTAATTTTCTCAAACCAAGCATCGATCGGCCGTAAGCCCTTTCCCGATCCCGAGTGCAATACTGCAATTCGTGCCGGCAATTATATAAATCACCAAACCAGAGTGCAATTTGTTGGGAATTTTGAATTTTAAAATATAGTTCCGACTTTCCTCTCAATCGGGAGATACGAGAAAAAAATACGAAAATAAAACCGAAACATCAGCATAAATTCCAACTGACAGTCGAACCAGTTTAAGGCACCCGGCCAAACGACACACTACATTGTTGCTAAAGCTAAAGTGCTTGCAGGATGTTTGCAATCCCACACGTTTAACTACGAGCAACAGCAGCAGATGAATTTGAATAAATTTTTCCGATCGGCATGTGCCATACTGGTTGTTGTGTAGGTACGTACAGACGAAGAAACCGACCAATCCGGCGGACACCGCCACGCCACGCCGGCAGTCGATAGTCGACAGGCAGACGCGGTGAAACGAAATGGCTTTCCAGTCATCCAGCCAAAACCACCCGCCAACCCTCAACGGGATGTGGGATCAATGCGGGAAATGCAAACAATTTGCTTTCTGAGCAATTTGCCATTGCGCCAATCCCGAGCGATCCTGATCCCGAGGTGGGATGTTGTATTTTTTATTTTGTTTTTGTTCACTTTCCTGCCTTACGCCACTTGCCTGTTCTTACGTTTATTCTTGTGTGGTACATGTGTACCTACGGGCGAGACTGTTGCAGTGGAAAGTGAAAAGCTCATAGAGGCCCAGTGTTGGCAGATCTACGGATTTATCCGTAGTTCTACGGATTTAGTATCTAGTATTGTTCTTCTGAGAGAAAGAAAAGAACGGAATAATGAAGAGGATTTGCTCTAACAAGTGGAAAATTAAAAAGAAAAGATTTACGTTAATGAATTTTTTACTTTGATGGCAGATAGAACTCTTCTAATCTAATCTAATCTTATACTAACGCAATCAATTCTGTAATGCATTCTGGTAAATGATGATTACTTGAATCAATCATTTTCCTTGTCAACGATTAGGCCAACTGCGCAGCATGTGCCGCAGAGAGAATTCCAAGGAATCAAGTGGAACCAGCAGAAATAATATCTAAGTCCATTCAACTCCTTGAACTTAAGACGAAGGAAACAAGCGTGAACGTCTCGTATCAACCGCTTCCTATGAAATATATTTACAATACAATCGTTGGGAGTATCTAATCTAGGTTAATAAATGTTAAGTGTTACTCCCGATCCTCGGGTATGAACTAATTGCATTTAGACCAGAAGTCAGGCTGCATTTGACCAATGATGTAGCGCCTTATTTCGCTCTCTGAAAATAGATTAAAGACACCAACTACCAGAAATATTACTTTCAATAATATAACGCTTGAAAATAGAGTCGTGTAGTTCAACGGTTTCCTAAAATTACAGTTGTATGATGAGGAACTGAAAACCACACGACTCCGCACCTCCTACCTTGGCTTCACAATTATACAAATTGGAGTATTTGCAGGTATGGCCACGTGAAGGTGCTAAGCAGGGGCTTGGGATGGCTACAACTATGTTGGGCGCTTATTCCTAGTTGCCTTTCCCATTTCATTCCCTTTGATGGCAGATAGAACATTAGAAATAGTTTAGTTTTCTAGGTGGGGTTTGGCAAAAAATTAATTTAAAATTATTGAACACAGTAAAGTGGCGATGAAAAGACAACTAAAATACGAAGAAAATATAGTAAAAAGACGACAAACCGCCGCACAATGAGCAGAATCGACCGAAAAAATGTTAAGGGTAAGCGGGGCAAGACCGCCCGGCTAAGCAAAACCACCTGTATAAAAAAAAGTTGTAGCTCAATTTCTAATTTATCTGCTTTAAATGAACAATTGAACTATTACCTACATGTAAAAAATAAAAACATAAATATCTGTAATGATTTTCTATTTTTTATTGCGATTTGGAAACACGTCCAAAAAATAGAGTATTTTTTCCATGCGGGGTGAAACACGCCCACTAACGGGGTAAAACCGCCATAGCGTATAACTTTAACAATATTCAACCGATTTTAATGAAACTGGTGGCATTGGATTCATGAATTTATCTAATTTAAACAAACTGAATCAGTTTGCTATCAAACAATACATGGATCCCCGAGATTCGCAAGTTCGAAAGAGTGTCCGGCAACCACTCGTATTGGAAGAATATCAGTAATATAGGTACCAGCAGTCTTGAAATTGATACCGTGTAGTTTCCTTAGACAACAAGATGGATCGGGTTAGGCATCCTGGAGTCAATCTTTAAGGACTAGAGAGGATCTAAGATAAAATATAACAATATGGGTATTAAAGTTCCTGCAATTGATCCGGTAGGTCATTTTTTGACATTTCAAATTGTTCTGATTGATAAAGCAGATACATATTACTTTTCCATTGCTAAGATAATTTGCTATATTTTCATAAAAAATATGTTTATTCCATGTTATTTGTTCCAAGAGGGAGGAATTATTAAAAAAAGCTATATCCGAGAAAACAAGAAAATGTCCATAGCGCTCGCAGGGAAAATTGGCGATTTAGATTTTTCCAAACAGTCTACCAGCTATAAACTAAGCACATTTATATTGTTTTATGTAAATCTGAGATTCTTTAGTCCAAACTATGCAATTATTTTAAAAATCTCCTTATCGCACTAGCATTATACACCACGGTCTTGCGCCGTTCGTTGTGGGCGGTTTTACCCCCAAATGACCGATTTACACATTTCACTATTTATTTCAACAAAGCTGCATGAACAGTTACCTAATTTAGGTACTGTCGGATGAAGACAGGATCAGAGAAGCGATGTGGGTTGGATTTACTAAAAGTTTTAACGTTTTGAATAAAATAAACCCTAAGTTCTGCGGGAACAAAGTTATAAAAAACGAAACGATTATAACGAAAAATCTATTTTTATTTATTTCTCCGATGGTTTATACGATATTGCTGTACAAGGTATTGTAAAATATTGCGTACGCATTCAGTAATATGACTGTCATCAACATTTAACACCAATTTGAGCAAGGCCCTGTAAAACCATGGTGGGCGGTTTTACCCCGGCGGGCGTTGTTACCCTGTTTACCCTTACTTATTGTTGCCACTGTTTCTAAGGAGTAAAAAGTGATTTTTCTTACGTAAAAAATCACAAGAAATCGATTGGTGATGATTTCAACGCGCGGAAATAACAAAAAGTAGCTTATTTTGCCCCATTTATCCCTATTTTCTAACAGTTTCGAAAGAATCATGTACAAACTCTCACTAATTTGAGATCCTATAGTAAGGAAAGTAGAAGTGCTTTAGGAAAAAGGTAGATGAACAGTTTTAACGACATAATTTCCCATTTTATTCAAGGATTTTGTCAAAATGCCAATTTGCTACTTCTACCAGAGATTTTCAAGAAGGCACGCCTATTGTGCAGGTTGAAAAGTCAAAAGGTCTAACGACGATCAAATTTTTCACTAAATTGTCGTGTAAGAGAGTGTTTTGCCTTGTTTTACCCTACTATAACTTGTACTGGAATCTGGGAATGTATTGATAGCACAAGGAGCAACTGTAAAAGTGCTCCGATTTTGTTCAAATTTGGTGTGTTTGTTCCTAGACGAAAAATTTTAGACCCATATTTTAAATTTGACGCTTGGGGTGCCCCTGAGTTAGGGCGTTTTTTCGGTCGATTCTGCCTACTGAGCTATGGCGTAATTCGACGAAAATGTGAAAAAATGACAAAAAGACGAGGAAAGGGTGATAAAAACACATGAAGACGATAACATGAAAACGCCGGAAAAATACCAAAACATTAAAAAACGTAAAAAAGACGAGAAAATAAGCAAAAAAGACGATGAAAAGAAGACGAATATACGACAGAAAGACCCCGAAATAACGATGAGAAGGCAGTGAAAAATGTGACAAAAAACAATAAAAGACGGTGAAATGATAATAAAAGACGATGAATAAATAACGAACAAGAGAAGACTACTAAATCATAGCGAAAAGACACCAAAACTGCAGTAAAGCACGTCAAAATGAGAAAAATTACATCGTAAAACGCGCTCAAAATGCCAAAAACGACAAACTGACGTGGAAAATACGATGAATAGATGGTCAAGAAATGGCCACAAAAATACGTTCTTTATAACCAAGTTGCTGGAATCTTTGTCCTATTTGCATAAATCAATTGTACTCTTTTTACGCGGTAATTTAAAACTGTTGAACACAGCAAAATGGCGATGAAAAAATGACTAAGATACGAAGAAAAGACAGTGAAGAGACTACTAATCCATGGCCTAAACACGACGTAAATGTGAAGAAAAGATGACGAAAAAGTGATGAAAAAGTGGCGAAAACATGACGAAAAGTTGATAAAAAGACATGAACATGATAACATGAAAACAACATCAAAACATCAAAAAGTGTGAAAAAGACGAGACAACATGCAAAAAAGACGATAGTATACTACAGAAATATGACAAAAGAATGACGTAATAGCAGTTAATAGACAACATTTCTGATGTCCCAACGACAAAAAGCGCAATAAAAAAGTGACAAAAAGGCAATAAAAAAACGGTGAAATGATGATAAAAGACAATGAATAGAAAATGAATAAAACGAAGAAGAGGAGAGAAATGACGTATCTGATGCGAAGAATGATAAAATTGCATAAACTAGAAGATTTCTATTGATAGACCAAAAATATATTGAGTTGCCATGCTCTTGCGATTGCCGGCCGAATGTTTTACTGATTAAATTACTGCCGCGCTCATATATTAAGCAGCCCAATACCTGTTTTATTCTCCCAATTCTATCATTCTATCATAAGATAGAAATAGGCAGTCTGCTGCCAGACGTCGCTACGGCAAGTTTAGTGACTTTACCACCACCGGATGTGTTTTTTCCTTTTTTACTCGTATTTAACTCTGTACTAGGTCAAGACGGAAACTCTTTAAATAAAATTAGATGATCTAAAAAATTTCTATATAAGGTACCCCATGGCAAGTGAGATTTAATTAGAAAAATGACTTTCGATTTACATGAAATGAGTCTATTTGAAGAATTTGAAAAATCATGGCGGCAGGTTCCACTTGCTTCTTACTGTGTCAAGTGGGATCTATATTCAAATGTGATTAAAAAACATGAAGTGACAGAAAATTGAAGCGTGCGGCAGTAGTTTAGTCCGTAAAACATTCGGCCGGCAACCGAAAAAGCGTGGGTGTGAGTCCCACCTGCCACTGCACAACTGAATATATTTTTTTCTCTATACATAGAAATTTTCCAGTTCATCCAGTTTTATCTTTCTGCGCACCAGACATTTCCTCACCTTCCAAAAAATAGGTTCAGCAGGTATCAGCATCTTTGGCTCGAGCGGCACGTTCCTCAAAATGCCGTCGAAAAAAGTGACAAAAATGCCAAAAAAAGACGAAAGCACGGTGAACAGACAGCAAAGAGAGCAGGAAATGATTACAAAAATACGACGAAAGATGACGAATACAAAGAAAAGACAAGTACAATACAAAGAAAAGAAAAAAGGAGGATAAAAAGACGTCGAGAAGACAGTAAAAAGATGACGAAAATACGAAGGAATAATGACGTGTTATGGCAAGTAGGCAAAAAGACGAAATAGACCAACCTTGTTTTTTTGTCTTGACCTTGTAATAAGTTCAGGCAAGTAATTGGTTTGTTTGTATAAGTTCAGGCAAGTAATTGGTTGTTGTTGTGGTTTGTTGAGCCAGGAACTGCGGAGACTAGTTATAATTTGTTCTTGGACAAGAGGCTTCATTCGCACCTAGTATCCAAGTATACAAGCCTAGTAGACCAAGTATCATCCTTATAACCAGCCCCGGCCACAGCTTTCATGGTCGGTAAAGCAGATTCCAGCACAGAGTGAGATTGTGTACCTGTGTATGTATGTGTTCCTTGCCATGGCAAGAGGCTTCCTTGTTAGTAAATGCAGAATTCAGTAGGAAGGATGTGGAGGGGCCTGAGAATAAACCCATGATCTACTAAGATTTTAACCCACGACCACTCGCTTGACAGATTTCCGCTCTTCATCCTTCACGCATGGTCCCATTCTTTTTGGATACTATCAACATTTTTGCTTCATTACTTTCTTCTATCGCCCCCTCCATTGTAAAAAACTATCGCCCCCTCGATTGTAAAAAACTACCGTTATAAAAAAGACGAAAAACGCCAAAGAAATGACAGTAATATCAAAACAGATAATAAAACATGGAGATGATAAAAAGACAGCAAAACAGCAACAATAAATGCCGGAAACGGCTACAAATGACGATAAAAAGAAGCCATTAAAAGCAACCAAAACTGAACAAAAGACGATAAAAAATAACGGCAAATTGTTGAAAAGAGACAAATAAACGATGTAAAAAGTAAACTGGCACCTTTACAAGGCGAATGTTGAAGAGAACGAAAAGTGCCTGACAGACGTTAAAAAGACAACAAAATTGCTTACTTGTAAATAAGCACAAAAGACACAATTTGATGTGATCTATACGGATTCAAAGGCTGCGTTCGATCGTATAGACCGGAAAATACTGCAACAGAAAATTTCGCGACTTGGTGCATCTCAGAACTGTACGAAATGGCTCAGTTTCTACCTAGGTGGCAGAGTTCTGCGTCGGCAGCTTGACTTCTGCTTTTCTTCCCGGTTTACCAACCCCTCCGGTGTACCTCAAGGCAGTAACATGGGACCTCTTCTGTTTTACTGTTCGTGAACGGTATAGCTTTGCTACTTCGAGTTAGATGCATGCTGATGTATGCAGATGACTTGAAATTATATTCAATGGTTCGTTTCAGGCAATTGGGTTGGTTTGTTGGTTGGTGTAAGAAAAATTGGCTTGTTAGCAGCATCGCAAAATGTCAATTGATCTCTTTCGATTACGGTTTGCTTTCAACTACTAGAAAAATGAATATGTACTCACAAGACTCGACCATATCAATAACCTTCGGGTACTGCTTGACACCCCAAACTCACCTTCAGTTTACATCATACCATGGCAAATTCGAAAGTTTTCCGACAACTCGGTGCGGATCTGCGTGTCGAACAGGAGCAAAAACGTTTCCTGGCGCTTGTCTTGAGGGACTTACCTTGGTGCGATCCAGTGAACCCAGCGCCGTATCCCGATCGTTGTTGTTTTTATTGAGTCTTCAGACATTTGACCAGCGTAGAAAGGTTCAGGTTGAAAGGTTGAAAGCTTTTTTGAGTTCAATGAACCGCCACACAAGTTTGTTCAAAACGTGTATTATGTTAGTCTTTTATAAGCTTAACCCTGAAACATTCAATAAGACAATCCATGTCAGTTAATTTTTGCAAATAAACAAATAAACAACATAGACCGCAAAAAGACGTGACCAAAAGACGACAGAAAAAACAAAAAAACACGAGTAACTAAAGACAAAAGAGTAAAAAACTAAACGACGAAAAATGAGTTCATCTTTTAAAAACAAAGACGAAATACCAAGAACGAAAGTCGACAGTAAGTGTCCTTGAATAATTTAAGTCCAAATTTAAAATATATTTTTGGTCGCCAAGCAACAGTTTATGAAAGCAAACTGTGAGTTGCAGAAAGAAAGTTATTATTAATCGGTTTTCATGTTAGAATGCAACTAAAACGGTTTTGCAAGAAACTAATATTGACTAATCGAATATATTCATTTGGTTTAAGCAACTGGTTTTCAAAAATTGCAAAATTTTCATACATATTAATTCTAGCCACTAGAATGCGTGCATATAGCAATGATGCTATACGCACGCTAAAATTTAATGCGCATATGCTACACAGCCACGGAAACTGCTGTAAATTTGGTCGCTGTAAATCAACAGTAAAACTTTACCTTTCTCTAATATTCATTATGTTTTCAAGATCATAAATTTGTCTGCATGATTTAGCTTTTTACGTAGCAAGCTTCATGCTTTATAGCTTTGTCGAAGAAAGCGAAAAGCTTCATTCGGTTATTGCGGTTGTTGTCAAGCAGCAAAAAGCATTATCGGTTTTATTACTGCTTTCAGCCAACCGTAATAAACCTACTTGAACTTATGCCTGACTCTTCAAAAGGTTATAAAAACCTTCTAAAGAGTGGGCCTCTTAGTTGGAAGAAAGTTTTATACTGGTCATCAGAAAGCTCCAGTGGAGTTCATAGCCGCTATTACCGGTTTTATAAAATTGGTCATGAAAACCGCTAGAGGATCGTAATAAAACTTAAATTGCTGCTTGGGCTTGCTTCGGTCATAAAAACAGACGGTAAAACTATGGATTTTTCTTCACCAAAACTGGCAACGCTGCGACACAGCTGAGTTACGGGGAGGAATATGGTTGAGCAGCAAAACCGGCATTCAACATTTTTAGTTTCTGCGATTTGTTTCGTAGGAAAATGTTCCAATCCAATTGTTGATTTAGTCTTAACAATGTTTTTCGCTTGAGCGTGTTTTAGTTTGTAATTTTAAAATTACCGCAAAGTGATTATGGAAGGAGTGATTATTTTTAAAATAAATACGATTGCTTATCAATCTATTTTGTTGGTAAACAAATTTACCACCGACCGTTCGAGCAGAGCATTTTTGGCTAACCCTAAATGGTGATTCATAAACAGCAACGCGCTTATCGAATCAAAACCCGCATGAACAGCTGGGTTGGCCACTCGCGATAATTATTATTGTAGATAATCACAGCGAACCCACAATCCGGAAACAGGCACGTTTCCAACCGGCAATCATTGGCCCTCAATTTACGCCACAGCACAGCACTAGTGGCAGCACGAACCAGTTGTTATTTTTTTTTACCAGAAGACTTTAATTGTTTGATTGAAGCGCTTATCTACATATCTCAGTGTAAACCAAGCTTAACCGTAAAACCACAAATCACAATTAAATCACGTATAATCAAAAAATGCCAAATAAAACAATAATAAAACCTATATTTATCTATCACTAGTGAGTTGTATGTTTATCGTTTAGCTCTATATATTATATATATGTATGACATTCTGTTTTGTTATCAATTTACCTTCGCGTGTTGAATCCTGCGCGCTCCTGGAAAAAGGATTTCAGTTTACATATGCTCTTTTAAGTACGCATTACATATCCAAATAAACATATACTCGGCGTGTAATTATTAGGTGTTTAGCAAAATATTGTACAAATAGGCGAGCAGCTCGGCACACATTCATTCGCACTTGCGAGAGAGAGAGACAGAGAGATGAGACAGTAAAAATGGCAGCAAAATTTTATTGGTTTAGATACAGACTCAGTTTAATAATGATAATAGGCAGCACATTTTCGCCATATAACTCTTTCGGTTGAGCAACAGCTAATTGATGGTTAATTAGTACCAGATGATATTCATAATTTTATTATTATCATGCCGGAATTTAAAAAAAATAACCGCTGTATAGTCGGGAACCGTTGTGTTATTTTGTTTTACAGTCGCGCTTATACAGCGAGGTTAATTATATTCTCGTTTTTCATATTCCTGTTGAAAATTTATTCCATTTCCGTAGGAATATTTCATTTTCACTCGTTATGTTCCGATGTGCCCACACACGCACACACGCACGTGCACACACACACACACATTCACAAAAGAGCAGCCAGCCCTCAGAGCAGGGCGAAATGAGTTGTTATTTAAGCACATCAACAAAGAAAGGCCGTGAAATCGAAAACGAATTCAATAGCTGTACTTAATTGGAAAATGGCTTTTTGCGAACCTCATCTCAGCCAACAATACATACCGGATGAAAGGCAATATTGTTTGTAAGATCATTAATTTTTCTGTTTACGAGGCAGTGTCGACTTTTCCCCCTACCCTAGTTGTGCGTATTTTATTTTTTAATTTGTTGTTACAGAGTTCCGTTTCGCGGTTCAAAAAACATTATCAGTTTTATCGGTTGTAATTTTCCGCTTTTTTAAATACAATATTGTTGCGTTGCCAACCGTTAATTGGAGTTGCTCGGCTTTAAAAAAACATTTTAGAAATCCATCCCGCCCACGAAACACTGCCTCCAGATTAATGCTAGTATTCCCCGCACACGTATAAATCAAACAACCTATTTTGCTCACGACACATTTAGTAAACATACCTGCTTAATTTGCTCAAAAGTTAGAACAGAAAAAATCACTGCCATCAACGACATTGCTCCGGCGTTTTTTGTTCCATGAAAAAAAAGAAAAAAAAACAAACGACTCTTGAACCCCAGAACTCAGCTAGTTTCCTCCAGCGGGAAGCAAATTATAAACTAAGCTAGTAATTACCGCAAATTTTGTACAGAACAAGCGAAAAGGCTAATACAATTCGATAACAAACAAAAAAAAACCGCAACATAGTAAAGAAACTTATAATTGGTGCTGTAAATCGTAACACATGAAACAAAAAAAAAACAAAACAAATGCCGAACTATTACAATTACCTACTTTTGAATAGATAAAATACTCTCGCAGCAAACAAATGAAGTTCGCCAACTTATACAGCCAACCTAAGTCGACTTGAAGAAACTGTTTATTTTTTTTCTTCCTAATACTACTTAACGGATGAAAGTTATGGTAAAGTTAAGAGCAAATAACTATAAATAAATAAGTAAGTCAATGAAACGATAAAATTAATAATCCTAGCGCTAGAGTAGTGGTAACCTAGATAAATCAATAACTGATCAAAAATATGATCACATCACAGTCGGAGTCGAAGGAGGTGGGTGGGGGTGAAGCACCACAATGTAAAAGAAAGCCAATCGGCTCCCCTCCCACGTAACACACACACACACACTCTGTAAGCGGTAAGCCCTCCCTAAAAAAAGCTATTCAACGCGAAAATCCGAGCAACTACTTTTTAGAAGAAGCATTAGATAGGCGTATGAATAAAAGTTATAATTTAACAAAGAAAAAAACAAAGCATTTCCTAGCAGCCACACATTGAAAAGCACTACTTAGTGTGGCATCGCGACATGCAAAATTAGTAGGGTCAAATCGAACAACAGCAACAAAACAACAAACCAAGTCTCAGAAAGTAGAAAACGAAAATCGGCTCCCGCATTAAAACGAGACACAGACAGACACAGAGAAAAGCAAAAGCAGAAAAAATAAAACAAAACAAAAATATTACCTTAAGCCATCCAAATAAGAACGGAAAAAACGGATTCAATAAAGGACGGAAATTTGCGACAGAATTGTTTGTTGAAAACAGTGAAATCGGTTTTGTTGTTTTATCTCTTCACCTCTCGGTACCGGCCACTAATTGTTGGCACACAGACGGTAAAAAGAAAGCAAATGTCCCGCAAAGCGTCGCCTACCGGACGGACGGCTCAAGCTCAACTTGGTGGCGAAACTGAGCGAAATGAAACGAAACGAAACGAAGCGAAACGGTTTGTTTCCCCTTTTACATATTAACCAGCAACCAACCAATCAACCAATCAATCAATCAATCACCCTGACGTTTTGAGTTGTTGATTTTGAGTATGCATTTTGGTTCTTACTTATTTATTTATAATTGTTTGGTCAGTTAAAGCTCTTGAATACGAATTTACGTACCTGCTCCCCAATTCCTGGTACATTACCCTCTGGTAGCCAATGGCAACCACCACGACTGCATTTGTTTGCTTGGAGTTGTTTTATTTATTCACTGATTAGTTTTGTTTGCTCTAGAATAGTATTTAGGTTAAGGTTTTATTTATTTATTTTAAGATTAAGTTTTTGTTACATAGCTTAATGTTGCATTGTTTTACATTTTTCCGTGGTCATACTCATTTACCAAAGATTGTATATATCATACGTTATCGATTATGTTGCTTTGAGTTTAACCAAAACTAACCAACTGCTGGTTAACATTGTATATTGTAAATAATGTAACGCTTCAAAGTAGATACTAATTAATAGGTAATGCGCATTTTATTCAATTAAAATTAGTTTTGCAGGTAAGTGAATTTAAAATATAACCTCTACCTTAAATAGTTGAAACATAACTCCATGACTAGAAGCTTTGATACTACATTCTGACAATTATTAATACAGGCTGACGGTGTCACAATAATACAGTTTCGAAGAAACTTTGACTTAAAAATCTGACATAGTCGGAATACCTCCTAAGCTACGTCAGTATTTCAACTAATTTGTGTCTTAGGAGCTACCCAGGTAACCAATAAGCATTACCAAGCCAATTCAAATGCGAGGCAATAAGCATTTCCGTCCCGTTAAATGCTACTTAAAAACTACTTTGGCATAATATTCAGCTGCCTAAGTGCTAACTTGCTGCTTAGAAAGCCGACACTGCTCATTTGCTGCTAATTACTGGCAAGAAATATTCAAATGGAATTTTGATTTACCACAATTTACAACAGCTATGCAGTCAAAAAGCTAATATAAAGCGACTTATAGACAATAATACTAGAACTCCCAAAAAATGGATGATTTACGGCTAATGTTAATGCTAATTGGTTATCTGCGTACTCACATATAATCACGCGTTCGTACAAAAATGTGACACTCGATAGTTTACTTTCGTACTATTTAACCCTCTAGTGTCCAAGTTTTTTCTTGGTTTTCGAGACTTTTTTAACATACGTAAGCAATAACTGTTTCAAATTAACATTATAAATCAAAGCATGCATTTAAAATGGTCTGTCTGGCTGTCCGTATGTTCCTTATAGACTCGGAAACTACTGAACCGATCGGAGTGAAAATTTGCATGCAGGGGTTTTTGGGCCCAGAGAAGGTTCTTATGATAGTTAGAGACCCCTCCTTTCCCTAAAAGGGGGGGCTCCGATACAAATGAAACACAAATTTCTGCATAACTAGAGATTTAGATCAAGCAAATGGAACCAAATTTGGCTTGTAGGTGATTTTGGAGTCTTGAATCTATTTTATGATGGTTAGAGACCTCTCACCCCTGTGGTAGGGGGATAAGAACTCTCATACAAATAAAACAAAGTTTTTTGCGTTAGGGGAAACAAGGGAGACTTGATCCCCATTTTGTTTTATGTATATTTCTCAAAAGTCCACTAGAACAAAACCCTGGGTTTTCAATTTTTCGACAGTTTACAATACAGCTTACTGCCTACAATTTATCAGTTAGTGATACGTAGCGCTAATCAAAAGATATGGGATATTTTGGAAAGTACAGAAAATTGTACATATTCAAAATATGCGGGAGACTTGATCCCCAGTTTAGGCACAATTGATCCATTTGCAAATATATATTTTTAAAGCTCAACTTTCATTTGGAAGTTTTATTAAAATAGTTCATGTAGTATCATTATTTAGTCTACAACAGCTTAATTCAAAAATATAAAAAGTATTTAGAAATCGTTAAGTCCATCGATCTGTAAAAGTATAGCTTTGGACATATTTTATAATCTGCGACGAGAACTTTTTCGTTGGGTTTGAATTTTTGAAGCATTATATTTTTCCTGTTTAATAATCAGAGCAGCCTCCAGCTTCAATTTCGTTAGTGCATCTGTAAGGATGTGTATCTCCTCGTTTTCCTACTCTTCGCATATTTTTACGTGGCGATGCCTTTGGAAATGGTTTTATATCTACAGATGTTTAGATAATTGTATTGTTCGGAATCATCGGGTACCAATGATTAATAGAATTCTTCAAAGAAGATGAGTTGTTTTGTTTAGATAAATACTTCCGTCCGAGCGGTCTTTCTTCTTCCTTGTAAAATGCACGGGTTGCTCCTCCATAGTCCGGTTGCTAAATGATCTTTTCAGAAGCATTTTTTCGTTTTCTCACATATCGCTTAAGTGTCATTACATTCAAGTTGAACATTTTTGCAGTCGTTCTGAGCGGATCTCCGGACTATTCGTGATTTTTACATGACGAATGTTTACGATATGAAGAATTGTTCACTTTATTATTTACGACATAACGGATTCCAAGCTCTTCAGTTCCTAATAAAAGGATTAAGTGTCACTGAAATTATGTGGATCAAGTGTACCTGTCGTAGTAAGTTTTACTGAAAATTAATTTTGTAAAATATATACAAGTTTTATTGCAAAATGTATATAGTATCAATGAATACACATGTTTAGCTAATTTTTTGTTTGAAAAGCAATTAAAAAATTTCAAGACAGTTCTCCGTAGCCAAAAAGTTGGACTTCACTAAAAAAAGAAGTATAGAGAATTATTCCGTTGCAAATCTTATTATATTATATTTTCCTTGCAATGTAAAAATTTATTACATTTTTGTTTTGCAATTTTGTTACTTGAATGAAATGTACAACTTTATTTTTTTCAGCATAAAAAAAACATTGTATTTACTGAGAAACAATGAATGGATCAAGTGTCCCAAGGGATCAAGTCTACCTGGTCTCCCCTACTCAAAAACTAATCGAACTCGAGAAATTCGAGACTCTTCCATAAAACCACGCTTCTTTGTTCAGCATACAGTATTTCAAGTGGTTTACAAGTTTTAAAAGTGGCTATTTTCACATCAAAACAGAAAGCGTGCTGTGCTGGTGAAGGGAAAGATTTCAAAAACTAAGCATTAGAGACCCTCCTCATTGAAGACTCGTATCAAATACAAGACGAGCTAAAGATAGCACTACTCATGGCATAAACAATTAGGCACTACAAACAATCCATCTAATTACATTGCATCTATCTCAAGATTATTTCGATTCAAGATGATGTTCTTATCAAAAGACTCTGAAATATGATCAAAATACTGCATTTTAGGCTCATTTATTTTGAACTGTTTAAAATTGGCGACCCTGGATTAGTCGGTTCATAACCCTAACATTTAAAGTTCTTTTGTTGAACGTCTTAGGGGGAAATGGAATAGAGAAAGATGAAACTTTTCTTTTCATTTCTCTATTTATTTATGATTCTACCAGGTTCTAATGCCTCCGATTTACAAATTTTATCGTATTTGTTTCGAACTGATAACAATCCGATTCGAAGCATAAACCTATGATGTAACCTATAAGTCGGGTGCGAAATGTGTATCTGTCTAGTCTAGACATGTCCATCATGTAGGATTCCGGATTCATCGTTTCCTTCTTGAGGGCCGTCTGCACCAGAGTTTTGCCTCATTTACGTCTTCCTGTTATCATTTCCTCAGTTCTTCCTCGGATTCAGGCTCACCTACCATCATCTGTCACGTATATCACATCTTCACCGATCTGGCTTCGCCAATTCACTTCGTCAGCTTCTTGATCGTAAGGAAAAACTTTGCCTACCAACACTTCAAAGCTTCATCCGCTGAAAGCTACATGGTCTGTTGAAATCTGGCACTTATGAATCCTGGTTCTCCCTTCATTATTGTTAATAAAATTTCGTTGTTGAGACAGCGTCCAGCGTCGACATCATCCATGGCCTTCTCCACTCTTTGTACCATACGTTCCCACTCGCCGCCCATATGGGGCGCGGATGATAAGGATGTTAAGCGACCATTTCGTGTTTTTTACGAGTTGGGAAATCTGCTGAGCACCTTAAAAGATACGGTACTATTGGACACCTCGCATCCACGCATTCGCGACACGCGGGGGACTCCGCATGCCCGAACTTGTGCAGATACTGTCTAAAACAATCATGCCCTGACAGAATCTGTGTCAGGTGGAAGTTGACTTCGCCGTGGTGCCTGTCGACCCACATCCAGGATAAGTCGATGTGTCCACGGGCCCTTTGTGGAATCAGACCGTGCCCGCTGCCATGTGGTCATCGAGGCCGATCTTGTGGTACTCCGTATGCCTCTAGTTTCACGCTGGTTGAAACACTCTACGCCCTCGCTGATGATGATGCCAATAGTCATCATACCCGCTAAGACGCACATATGAAACTGTGCGATACGCACTCGCCACTTTCAAGCACATGAGACGATAGGTACTTTCCAGCTTACCTACGTAGCTTTTGGTTCCTAATGCCCTTCTGCAACAGGTTGATGACGAGAAGCAAGCTTATCCAGAACACCCACTTTTCGAAGTGTTCGTCAAGAAACAGAACCGGCCATCCGCTTTGTCAGGCGTCGTTCTTCGATTCTCACCAGCAAATTTCCATTTCCGTGACAACATTTTCTGTTTACGTACTAATTTTCACTGGATTTATGCTTTTACAGATTACTTCCGGCGTCCCTATAATGCAGTGAAGTTTTCCACGGTAAAGGGAAACTCCATAGAAAAAGTAAAAGCTCTATCCACAATCCCAACTGTCCATTGATACTATCCCAAGTGACCATTTTATATCAATTTCCGTTCCATTTTATATCCGGTGGCTGGGCATCCGCCCAGGTTCGATCACTTTTACTCAGTTTTGACTCATTTAACAATTTAACAGTCTCAGCCAAGCAAAAGTTGAAAAAGTTCCGATACAAGTGACTAATTGTATTGGAGCTCATGTCAATGAAGTACATTGAGGGCGATCATGAGGTCGGAAGTTGGTTTGTTCTGTGAATAATTCCTAACGGTGCGAAGCTTTTACGTGATCAATGCGTGATTGGTCTATCGTTGAGCCATTGAGCCATTAATCGGTTGACACATCGTGTGCATAAATAAGAGTAATTGCGTCGGATATTACTAACAGCAAAAGTCCTAAGTGGCCACCTTGTGTGCACAATAAACGAGCATGGTTTGATCCCACGAATTTTTACAAACTCTATTCTGGGCTAAAGATGCGATTTCAACCGCTTGAATCTTTTAATCCATCACCTCACAAAATCCTGAACTCACAAAAGTAAAAAAAAATAACGAATGATTTGATCTTCCTTTTCTATTTTTCGGAGTAATGTGTGAAAACTTTTATCTTCTTAGAAAGAAAGAATCCAATGCGTAAGCATTGGAGCATTGAAGCATTCCTAGAAAGTGACGAATTGGAAAATCTCACAAGAAATCTCAATTCTTAGAACACAACCCGATAAAATGTTACTACGTGTACTTAAAGATCCAAAAAATCCAAAGAAAAATTCGGGCCTTTCACAATAATACCGTCAATGTCTTACAGTATGGTGGTACGGGATGGTGGAATAAAATGGTCACCAAATCGGTTTCAATTGTCTAATTTTTTATGAAAGTGCAGTTAAAAAGTCTCATTTTGACTACTAAATGTTTCTCTTACGTCAAACCAAAGCTGATTTTGGTCACAAAAAGTACAAAGGTTCATGCCTAGTGGCACGGGCGCAGGCTTGACGTAGGACTACGAATGTAGAGCAATTCGTCTCCCAATGCTAAAGTCGGTGATTTTTGTACGAATTTCATATACAGATGCCCAAGTTGCATATTAAAGGATTGTGTTCTTACATGTGAGAAATTCATAATTTCAACTCTTCAACTAATGTAAATGGTGGACCTGAAAAATTTCAAATTTCTGACTCGTGGTGTCCATTGTCTATTTGCGTCCTTCAGATAGGTTATTGGTGTGTGGATTAATGGTGGGAATACTGTTTACCGGACAAACGCTACTGGTAGGATCTGTAATCAAGATAGACTTTTATGTTTATGAGGTTATGTTATGAGGATGTTATGTGTCGCAAGCTAGCTGCTTGCTGATGTATCGCCAACGAAAGCCGCTGACCGAATGACGATGCGCACCGTAAGACAAGCAATGTTTCAAATACAACCTTTAAAATTATACCACGGATGTGACTCGAAAGCTGCTTGCCGGATGTGTCGCTAAATCAAAGCTCCGACCGAATGACGATGCGCAGCAAAAAGCAAGCGGAAGCAATGTTTCAAATACAATCCTTCCTGCCGATGTGTCGCGACCGAATGACGATGCGCAGCAAAAGGCATAGCAGCCAAACCATATCGATCGCTGGCGAATGAGTCGATGGATTCTTCGGTTCGTTGGCGACTCGCTTGATGAATTTGGATGTCTTCGTTGCCTTATCCGGGGAAGCAACAACAGCTAGAGCGTAAATTAAATACAATCATAAGGAAGCTTAGCCCATTGCTCATCTCCAACATATTTCTGTCATCCGTGCTAAGTGAAGGGGAAGAATAATTCCAAAGACGTAATTATTGTTCACTACCGACCGGACGGGTCGGCGGGCCAAATCCGAATCGCTTTATTTAAAAACCACAAAGTTAATTCTTACTTGCTAAAGACTATTTTCCCTAAGGAAACTCCTCCTCCTCGAGGAGTCCTATTCTGCCTAGCGGCAGACCTCACACTGTCCGTTGTTACCGTTCGTAACATTTATATTATATGTTATTTAATTAGTTAAGGGTAAAGTTTGTCAGATTTATTATTTATATAAAGCCTCCGGAGCGCTTAAGTAAATACGGCCAATTCAGATATACACTCAACAAATAGGGCTAGAATTAAGCACACATGACACTACACGAAAAACGATTAAATAACCGGTTCGATGTCAGTTCAGTGGGTGGTTGAAAAGGAAGTAAAAGGAGATAGCAGAAAATGAAGAGATGGCGATAAAAGGTACTGATGGCGATAAGCTTCCTGATCTCCGCCGTCATTTTCTAACTAACTGTCGAGCGAAAAGCTTGTGTGTGGACGAAGGCGTGAAAATAGAAGAAAAGTTTGGAAAAGCTGTGAGTTAGTTTATAGTGCAAAATTAATAGTAAAAGTAGAAGAGAGTCGAATCAGGTAAAATTAGTTTATAAAACCAAGCGAAAACCTAAATACCTGCGCGGAATATCGCAGCCAAAAATCCTGGTTACACTGGATATATCTATTCACTCTTCACTTAGGACCCGTAATAGGAAGCTGGAGCCTACGAGAGCCCACCAGATTGGCCCCGTAGGAATATTTCCGGCAGATAACGAGCAGCCGTTAGCCTAGTAAAAGGCGAATTACGTCCCAAGACTGGTAACCAACAAAGCGGCGGGCCAATCCGATCTCCGATTAGCCATTCACCACGTGTCATCACTGAGCCGCTGAAAGCGGTCTCCAATAAAACACTGCGACCTCCCCGTGAGCCCACGGCGAGGCAAAGCTCCGTCAGCATAGGATCGCATGGGTATATAGGAGTAGCGTCCACCCGGCGACAACCACGTGTCATCTTGCTTCGATCGAGAACTGCCAGCCGAGGAAATCTGTAGCCGCGACGGTACGGGGATTGTTCCGTGAAGCCAGTGGTAGGTCAGAAGCACCCTTGGAAAGTCCAGCTGAAGGAAATCGTCATCCTCACATCATCCTGTCATTGTTAATGACCAGCCTACCAGGTAATGGCGTCCACCGAACCACCCACATTGACCACACTTACATTAACACTCACACACAGAATAATGTACATGTTAGGGATTATTAAAAGTTTAAATTGTATCCACTAGCTTTTTCCTTGCGCATACACACTCATATCACAGTCCTGATTAACGAACTAGGCCAGAGCCGACCTTGAGCTGTTAGAGCCTCACGCTCGTGCTCGGGTGTGAAAAGAGGTCGTGAGCACCCACCCCAGACGGTCCCCAGTGGTTCGACCAGGGACCAGGGGTATAGTAGGCGGAACCCCTCTGGTTCCGCCAGTAACACCGTTGAGCTTCCCTCTCGCGCATACATTTTAGCCCCACGCGCGGGAATTTTGTTTTTTGTCAACAAACAGTTCCGCGCTTCGTTGTTTACCTTAGTCGGCAAAACTGCAATACTTCGCGCAACCTCGCATTTGTTTTGGGAACTGTTCGTTGCAGCAGGTTAAGAAACTTGCGCGTTCATTAACCTAGAATGGTGCAAAACGCGCTGTTTTTCATCGGAGTATTTTGCCCTACCGGCGCCGTCGCTCGATCGAGTCACTGACCGGCGCGGGTAATCGGATAAAATGCGGAGTTTATGTTCTTAGCCGACCGGGGTTGATTCATCCGGGTTCGGCCAGATGTAAATGCGTAAATGTAGTGTTACAGCGGGAAATGGGGGTCGCTTCATAAGGAAGCATTGACGTGGGAAGACGAAAAAATGAAAATAATGAAAAGATGATTTGTCATCTAATATTTTCTCAATTATTAAACGTCTGTTAGGGAAATATATAATCTACTGTGTTGTACTGGACTTTATAAAAAAATTCCAATCGATTGATACCAATATCTCTAGAATCTATTGACGGATGACTGAGTTATAAGCGTGCACGTTACATGTTCCCTTTTCGTTTTTCTGCTCCCCCATATAGATCCGTCCATTACATTTTCCTTAAATTAGTCCAAATCAAATTTTTCTCCGTTTGCTTTAATTACCAGTCGAAACGCATTACAGCTGGCACGCACGACATCCTGAGGTATTTCATCCCAATCTTCTCCAAAGGGTACTTCAAAGTCTCCAAAGTCAATCCTTTGGTGCTCCCTAGTTTGCCTGGCATGTAGCCCCATGCGTAGAAGTCGAAAGGATTTAAATTAGGCGAAGAGGTAGGCCACTCTTTCAAAGAAATAAAATGCGGAAAATTGTCCTCACACCAACCCTGTGTAGCTTTCGCCTGGTGAGCCGGTGCAGAATCTTGTTAGTAGGTATGTTTAGTGTTGATTTTAACACCAGGTTCAATGAACATTTTTTTAAGAAACATCCTCATACAATCACCTTGGAAACATTCTGGAACTTTTGAACAGCCCATTTGTCCCGAGAAATATCAAAAAGATGTACTGCATATATCCGGTCATATTGCTGGTTGTTGTGATCCTGTAACAGGAACATGTTTACGTCCGAAAATCTGTATTTCACAATCATTCTGCCGCTTGAGCGACTGTCGACATCTGTCAATCTTGCAATCTTCTGCTTTTCAGTCAAACCATGCACCCGTAGTTTTCTGTGTGAAATCAGTCGAAGATCATCTTTCAAAATATTCTTCCCAGTGTTTTGGCCATCTTACGTCCAGAGTCATCTGATTTCCGTCGAATTCGCTCTCTTACTCGTTTGATGGATTCCGGTGTCCTTACAGTGCGTTTACGGCCAGGTTTGGGGAGTATTTCCCTAGAACCGGTTTTCTTGTGCTTAACAGTACGAAAGACAATTACAACGACTCTTAAACGAATGAAAATTCAAAACAAACTTGCAAGCTATATTGACATTTGAGTATACTCTAATCTAAACGAAAAATATACAGACACATCTGTGATTAAGTCATTTTTAATTAAACACGTGCAAAAACCTTCAGTCCTTTTTCGCAAAAAAGTAATTCGGTTGCGCCGTCGCAGCTCACTCCTCACCGAACCAAATCACTACTGATGCTGGGCGACAGTCTTGTCAATTCACGATGTAATCTCGAATGTTTCTCATAATGAACGAGCGTAAACGCGATCGTTTCATTTACTAAAAAGTTCCTCCACTGTTGAGATTTTCCCATCAATCTACAATCTCCATTTACCTTGACAAATGTCGTACCGCAGTTTACGAACCGATTTTCACTGGATTTATGCTTTTACGGATTACTTCCGGCGTCCGCCAAACCATGGGAAAACGCCAAAGAAAAACCGGAAGCTGAACCTGTTGTACCAGCTTTACCTACTGTCCCAACTATTCATACTATCCAAGCTGTCCCTTGTCCTTATTATCCCAGCTATCCATCGATCCTGTCCCAACTGTCTATTAATACTGTCTAACATTCATAAACGAATTTACGTGTAAATTGATTCGTTCGAGCTAAAACTTAGTTAAGTCTTCTCAAAATGGCCGTAACGTGTATAAACTCAGATTATGAGTAGGTTTTCAGCCAACAGTTGGTTGAAGGAACACAAAATTGTGTTATTTGTCACAGTGAATAATTCAATTATTGGTAGCAAGTAGCGCCAAAATTGATCGCATTTTCTACTCAAAATCTGAGTTTGTACACTTTAGGGGCATTTTGAATATTTTGAATTAAGTTTTAGCCAAATCCAACCTATTTACAAGTAAAGAGGTACATTCAAGAGTGCAACAGTCAATATTCTTTCAATTTTCTTTGCATGTTATACTCACTTTCTGTCCACTTTGTTAATTTTATGTCAAATCTCTGTTTATTTTTTCCCGTCTTTTCTTTTTTATTTTATTTTCATTTTGAATCCATTTCGTACCCATAGCTTCGTCAACTTTTTTGGAATTTTTCCATTGTGTGACTGTTTCCGGTCTATTTTCGTTCATACTGCCCATTCTCTGTCACTTTTTGTGGTTAGTTATTAATTATTTTCTGGTCATTTCTCGACTATTTTCTGTGCATTTGTTGTTTTTTACGGTCCATTTTTTTCTTTCTGTTTCTTGAACAATTTCTCTACATTTTCCTTCCATTTTTTATACATTTTCTGTTAATTTTCAATCCATTTTTTATCAATCCCTTCTCTTTCAAGATTCTATTCTTTTTCTATTAATTTTCCCTGTTGTGTCTACTGTTAGTCCATGTTCTCTCTTTTTATTGTCCAGTTTCTTTCCATTTTCTGTCCTTTTTTGTCTATTTTCGGAGAAATTCTGTTAAATTTTGTCTTTTTTGTATTCGTAATCTGTTCATTTTATGTCTCAAAAAAGAAAGGTCGTACGTTCAAAACTTGCTGGGATACTCACTATTTAGATACCCTGTTTTGACGTTTATTGCAAATTACGTTTTGAATAAAATTGTAAAAATTACGATTACTCGCAGACTTCAATAAGATCCATCAAATCCTAAGATTTTTAGACATATTAGTCAGGTATCTTGTTTGAAAATATTAAAAAAAAATCTCTTTTTTCTGAGTTTTGCAAAACTTTATGACCCCTAAATCACATTAATCCATATTCTCGCCTTAGGAAAGCTTTGTTTTGATAGCCTAAACTGTCACTTGAAAGGTGAACTTTCGGTTTTCATGTCGTAGGGCTATTTTGAGACACTCTAATATTTATTGACAATGGTTTTAGATTCGATCTCGGAAATCCGAAAAAACGATTATTTTGGTACTCTGAATTAAAATCTGGTCGGAATTACGTGCGCTCACTGTGCTGCCTTACATGATCAGAACCATTGATGAGCGTCATTTGGATTACCGAAGTGAATGTCCAATTTTTTTTCTATTTTTGACTGAAATTTTATCCCATTTTACGCAGAAATTAAGCTTGTTCAAACGATTGAGAAGTTTTATTTAAGACTTGTAGAGTGTGAAGCTTTCAGGGTGGCAACTGGATACGAAAAACCAAATTCCCTGATTTTTCCAGGTTTTTCTCGGTGTTTAATAAAATTCTAGGGTTCATATTGCGATATAATTTTAACTGAAAATGTGTATCAATGAATTTCGATCATTGAATTGTTTATTAATCTACGAGGTATTGAGAAAAATTTCCCCACATACTCTATTTCCTTAGGCGAATTCTTCAATAACTTTCTCTTATTCTGCCGACCAGCAAATTACACTCCTCCCGTGAGTTCCTCATCTGTTCTTTTTCCCGCGCAAGTTCGCAAACTCAGGCGCAAGCGGCTAGCTCTCAAACCCGCCGTGATGCTTTTCTTGCCAGCCACGCGGAAATGTTCGTATGTTTAATTTTCGTTCTTCGAGCCATAAGCCATGCAAAAAAGCAGTTTAATTGAGCTAATTTTTAATTTCGCTTTACCACTGGTGGCTGTTCTACTTTCTGACCAACGCGGTTTATTTCACTTTGCATGGTTTGATCGAGATTTACTCTTCCGGGTCCAAGATAGAGCCAAAAATTCGTAACGTGGAAGGTAGGGTCGCTACACCCGCATTTCGGTTACAACTTGTTATAACTGTATGGCAAGTTTATGAACTGCCGTGAATCAGAGGAATTTCTCCAACATTTTTCTCGAAAACCGAATTTCGCTGCGGTGCCACTGACATTTACTGCGAATTGTGTCACATGCCGCAAAATGTCCGTCCTGAAACTACTAAATTTGTTATATCACTTCACTTGTCTCGCAGAATAAGGCCCTTTGCAAAACACTGAGCTAATTATCGATAACCCAATCTATCGCTTGTGTGCCGTACTTTTTTATCTATTTCTAAGTGTTCTTGACTACTCAATGAATCGATTATTGGGGTTGTTTAAAAAATTCCCTAATTTTGTTAAAAATTCCCTGATTATTCCAGGTTTTTCCAGGTATCATTTCAAATTCCCTGACAATTCCAGGTTTTTCCAGATAGTAATCCCAAGGTGACTAACCTTGCGTAATCCTATATCAGTTTTTCCACAATTTGAAATTTTTTATGTTAACATATGGATTAACAAATGCGACAAAAGTTATAAAATCGCCACCGATTTTTTTCCCAATTCGGTTTTCCATAAAAATAAAAATGTGATATGAATGACATATGAAGTAGAATTTATATCCTTACGTAACGACAATCAAGATAGATTTTATGTATGAAATTGTAGCATTAGTTACAAGAACGATATAAGAAACATTTATAATCTCTATAGATTAAGTAGAAGAAAGTATATATTGCCTGTATCTTGTAGCTTCGTTTGTGGAACGTTTGAAGTGCGCATAGTAATTTGCCTTTAATCATAGCTTTAAAACATTATTAGACTGGAATTTACGTCATTAAATGGTGGTGGGGGGACGTTATTTCCTCGCAAAATAAAACTCTGGACTTTCACACATTCATGTTATCGCCCAAGGGAACCATCATGGCATGAGCGCACCATCTGCATATTAAAATCAATGGTTTGTAAATGTACTTTTATCTGCATGCTCACACATAGAATAACCCACATTAACGCTACCATCGCATTACTGCTTTCTATTTACATTCGAATCGCTTGCTACATCCGCTCCGGTGATGGTGGTGGTGATGGTTGGTGGTTGGTGGTGGGTCGCAACCGGTCTTCATCTAACCGAATCCGTAGCAGTCGCCGGCCAATAAGCACAAAACCGAAAAACCGGTAAAACCCATCCAAACTCCGCAAACGGCCAATGGTTAGCAATTTTCAATCGAATGCAAACGTTCTTCTTCTAGTGTGCGGTTCGGCGTCCTACTTTTACAACGGGCACTGCTATTCGTCCTGTCCGGCCAGTACCTATCCCTCCGATGGAGCCGTCGAGCCAGCAGCAAGCGAGGCAGAAAGTGCCATCGTCGAGCAGAAGCCACTGCCGATCGGTTCATTACGACGTCGACGTCGAGGTCCAGATAGTGCATTCCGGTTGGCCGACAACAATGGCACTGTCGATAATTTCAACAATTTAGATGACGTTCCACTGGTGGAGGAGGTACGACCGCACAAACGTGACACCAAGCCTCAAACTCGCCAGCAGCACTGCAGCCCGTGCCATTCCACTTGTCTGCAATGCATCGGTCCGGAGGACTACGACTGCACCGAGTGTCAACCGGAATTCGCTTTCACCGTTACACCCTCAAACATTTCCCAACACCAGCGACGATGCGTCTCCATCAATGGCAAACATCAACTGCCGGTCGCGTCTGGTTCAGGTGAAGCAAATAAATCCTCGACTAATGCCACATTATCCGCCTCGGACCCGAACGATAAGCGCTGGGTACTGACCGACTACCTCATTATGATAACTGTCGTTGGCATGACACTGCTGGTGTCCTTTGTGGTCATCTATCTGCTCTGGATGCGATGCTTCCGAGGCGTGCTACTGCCGGGCGGCGGCAACAGTCTGGCGGGTGCAGTGGCCGGCATTAGCGGTGATTATCAGTACAACCGGGTGCAAACTTCCGAGAACGGCGACGAGCCCTCTTACGCGCAACTGGTGCGAGACGAAATCGAGCGGACACTGGCCGAAAGCTCCAGCGACGAATCGACGGACACCGCGGCATTCATGGCGAGGGGAATCATCGCACCGATAGAGAGATAGAGTGAGCGAAATACAGCGCGCGGCCGTTTATCAATCCTATACCAACGTTCACAATTCTACTCTCATACCAAGATTCACACTAGCTTAGTGGGGTAAGCAACAGCATTTATGTTTCCCTCTTGCCTTACGGTGGGCAGCTTACGGTAAGGAAGGTAAGGCTTCGCGCTGGTAGAGGTCAGCGGAAGTATGATTTTAACCTACCTAATAGAATACTAAATGAACAATTTTATCTACGTCTGTAAGTGATAAAAGTTTAAATAATATTGCAAAGTTTTTTGTGTGTTGCATATCCGAAGGCCATTATTTTTTAGATAATGTGGTCTCTTTCCGAATGGCATAACCTTTATTTGTACCAATTCTGTTTGAAATAGCTATTAGTGTTTTAAAACCATTAAATCCATATGTTTTTAATTTATTAAACCATCGAAGATGGATGAAAAATCAGTTAAAAATTTAATTTGAATTTCTAATGCCTTTTATTTTGATAGTACTTTTGGTTTTGCGAATCTTTGTAACAATGCTACTTCTAGAGTGCGAAACTGTTAACAGTTCAAGCTGTTGGCGAACGCAAACCGAGGACCTTTGCGCTAAACGTCGTTAAAATAAATAGGAAAAAACAAAGGTCCGAGACGGCTGCCTTGTGGAATTCCGGAAAAAAACAATAAACACGGTCATCGAAGCAATTCATTCGGTAAGAAGTAAGTGTTAATAAATCGAGCGCTTGACCACAAGTCCATGTTGCTCATCACCGAAGTACTGTTTGACGAACAAAGAGATGCGAACAAGCTCGACGAGTTTCAATAATGTGCATAAAATAGCAGAAAAGCGGATTTCCAAACAGAAGGGAAATAACTAAGCTAATTGATGAGCCAAACAGACGTCGAATCAGAGCATCTAAGGCATATCAATACAGTTTTGTAGACAGATTGAAGAGATAGCTTTTTAGTTTCGAAACTGCCCGCATGGTCATAGGTTTAGGAACGCTGCCTAAAGACTGCATTCGGATTAAGTGAGACACATTAAATTTAAAATAAGTTTTCTTCAAACATTTAGGGAATAAACAACCTGTCATAATGATAGGTTTCTACTTCCTTGTTTTGTTGCACTCATCAGATTTTTGGCAATGCAATACATGGTGGGACCGACTTCTTTTGATACTCTTACTCATTGTTATTGTTGTTCTCCAAAATCGCCAACATTTTCTCCGCTTCCAACGTTTTACGAGGTCTGCCCTTCTTGATGGCCCAAAATTCCTCAATCGGGAAAAGTTAGGCCGAGTTTGGTGGACTGACTTCTTGATTGTTTTCTATGTGCCAGTCTAAAAACCGGCCGTGTGTAGTGGCTGGATGGCAAATCGTCTCCATGAGGCCGCAGGATGAACTACAGGCGCTTCTGGAGGCACACGTTCATGTAGATTTGCCCATTTATTATACCCGTCGTGGCATACGGCTGGCTCATCTTGGCGAATTCGTCCACCTTGCTCTTCCTTACCTTCTCAGAAACGATCAACCATGGGGGCTCCGTAGCCACAAGGTTACCGAGTCTGCTTTGACAAGCGAGTGGTCATGGGTTCGAATCTCAGTAGGATCAGGCCATTCGATGTCAAGTGACTTTTAGCATGGGTTTTTCTCAGGCCCCTCATTGCTCTTCCTTCATGCTGAATTCTATGTGACCCCCATAAAAGAAAGCTTGACAGTGCAAAAAGTCACTCTTATAGTTAAATCACTGACAAACTGACATGACACTTAGAAGAAAATCCTTTAAAAACCATCATCCTGCACATTTTGCTTGCACACTAGCACCCTCTGTTATGCATGTTGCGGAGTAGCTTGCATTTGCAGGGTTTTATGCTGTAGGGTTTTGTACATTTGAATGGTTTTATACTGAAAACTCAAAGCAACACTCGCGCGGCGCGGTGTGGCCATATTGCGAAACATGCTTTTTTGAAAAATGATTGGTTTTTGATTGGACGATGGAGTTATCGCGAGTTTCTCGTCTGTTTGTCTGTGGTTAAATGTACTGGTCAGCCTCGCCAGGGATGGCAGTAATGTGTCCACTTTGTAAATGTCCATCACGACGTACCGTCGGCATTATCAGCACAGCTTCCTGGCGCGGATTTTGTTTGTCGTTTCAGTTCGGTGCCTTCGGCACCTTGAACACAGGCAAGTCGGCATGTTCCATCGTTTTTTGAACAAACCAGTTGGAAACATCCGCCTTCTTCGCCACATCAGGAATCGAAAATTTCGGCTGACGTTTGAATAGGCTCAAACCAGGTTCGCTGTCTCTGGGTCTTCCTAACTGACTTCACCACCCAGGACTATTATCTAATTTTTCGTTTTTTCCTTTCACGTCTTGTCCTACCCTAAAGATACTATTTCATCGCTAATTTCCCAGGCGTCTCAGAAGTCTCAAGTTACATTCAATTTGGACGAGATAGCTCGCACCTCGCACGCTGTTTTTTTCGCGCTATCGTCCGGCATTCTTGCGACGTGGCAACGCAATCTACCGACTTTCACCAGATGTACGATGAAAGTCTCTGGTCCGATCACCCTTCCATCCATTCTTCTAGTAGCTTATCTTTATCCCAAATTTTGGAAATAACTACCAGCGTATTTCGGACGTGCTTATAAATGCCGAAGACCAACAAAGCCGCCGGTAAAAACTTCCAACCAGCAAGTTTTTACCGGCGGCTTTGTTGGTCTTCGGCATCCCGATCTCCCGTTTGACCTCTTAGAGATCAGGTGGTATGTTCTTCCATCTTCCACTATCTTCCATGCCATTAGCATTCTTAGGTTAACTTCCGTTCCGGCTCCTTCTACAACTTCACTGTTGATGTGCTAAGCGAAGAACTGAATTGCTTGCATCTTTCGACCACTTCGCACTCGTTTGTGATCAAATTTGCTGCCTTGTACCTACATGCGTCAAATATGTGGTATCGAGTCTATCTTCGTCGGGGCAGTGCACGTTGATGATGAATAGAAGAAACGGCCTTTTACCCTAAATTAACACAACACTCTTTTGTTCTGGAGAATCTGCATTCGTTTCATCTGTTGTTTTGATGCAAGAAACACGGCTGTTCGACAATAGTCGAAGTGGGAAGCGATGATTGACTTATAAATAAGAATATGCATTTGTAGTCAAGAAACGATTGATTCTACACAGCACATCAAATTTTCGATCAGCCTCACGGATCGTATAACTAATGTGCTCATTGAAATTTTATTTTTCATCAATCATCACTCCACTATACAGAGCCGGCGTTACAGCGCGCGAATCCCTGTGCAGATTAAGCAGCGAGGCCCTTTTTTGTATGCCAGAGGGGCATTGGGTTGAAAGGTCACTACTGTGACAGTCTTAATGATCGTCTTTTTTTTTTTTTGAAGGGGATTTGACTATTTTGTCCATTAATTTGAACTTTTGTAGTAATCGTCTTTTGGTGCAGGTTTCGATTGCTGTACACAGTTTCGGGACTGCTCATACCCATTGATTAAGTTGAGTTAGATAGTTGTAATCTTGTGCCGTGAGTGACCTTTTGGTACTTGGGTTCTACAGAAAACGTCCACTGTAGGAAGCTAAGGGTCCGGGCGGCACCTTCTTTATCAACGAACCACGAGGGTATCGGTGATGGTCGCAATCCCAACTGTAACGACCGACAGTAAAAGACTGAGAGTGCCAGCAGCGCTTCGTAACATAAGAACGGTTGCTGGAGGAAGTTGAAAGTCTCGGCGGAACAACCTGCTTCAATGACGTTTGGTGGAGGAGGGTCCCAGAGGCGTCCTCTACTTCAACGACATCTGGTCAAGATCCTATAGGGTACAAGATCGGCGAGAGTTCCTTTCAAAGGATCTTAAGAGTCCAAGCCGCGCTTCGTAGCAGATAAATGCCTGATGGAGGACATCGAGAGTCCCGGTGGCGCTTAAAACAATATGGCAAAAAGAAAATTGTATTGGGACATTTTATTCACAGAATTCACAAAAAATCCCACACTTTTGGAGAACGAAATGAACAAGGTACTGGAAGAAAATATAAAATTGGCCATTCAAACTTTTTCGTATGGCCATTCAAGGCTTCAATTAATTTATGAATTTCGACAATGTCTGATTTTTTTGCAACAGAGTATAACTTTTTACGGGCAACTATAATCATGTCTTGTCGACAAAATTGTTGGACATGTTTTACAACAAAAACGTTGAATTTACCCATGTCATGCGTTATGTCATTCATGGGGTTTTGGGTTTACAGACGTACAGACCTAGAACTTGTTCCGGCCATATCTTGGTGATGCAACTTCTTGCGTTATGTTCAGCAATCTCTGCACACACGCACGCACAGACACACTCACACACACACCCGGGATTCGAACATACGACGACTGGCTTGTTAGACAAGCATCGTAGCTCGAAACTAACTGGGCGGACACACATACATATGAAAACCAAAAAAAACTACAACTCTTAAAATGGTCTCAAATTTGCAAATGTTGATCGATTTGACTGAAATTTTGACTTAAGGATCTCTAAAGTGAAAAAAAAAATCCATTTTTTTAGTTAAATTTCATATTTAATTGAAAATCTCGTCTAACTTTTGTAGAACCATCATAAATGTATACATATCCAGAAAGCTTATCCTGTAAGCTTTTCAAAAATGTATAAAATGCTTAAAATTGCTTGGAAAATAATTGAGTTGATACGTGAAAACCTAGCCAAAACCGTATTTTTGCAATAACTTGAAATTTTGGAGGTGTTATACTGGATTGGTATGTCCATCATAGGATTTCCAGAATTCGCATAACATTCTCATTTAGCTTTCACAGCTCTTTGGCCAGAGCGCTGCCACCTTGAAGAGAGTCCCAACATTTCAAGTACCAAGTGTTTAATAACACTTGATTTATTCCAGTAGGGAAGCCCAAATAACGCGGTATGGCAAGACACATTACTTATCATCCTTACAACGTTAAAAAATATCTTTTTGCCAACCGGTTTCAATACATAGTAGAATTTATTTGGAAAGTTTCCTTTTTAATTTAATTTCAGGTTTCGTATTCTACTAGGACGCTCCAAAACCTTCAGAAAATTTAATTTAATTTCAACCAGTTTCAAGTTTAACCAATCAACCGGGTGATGTCCAACCGCTCACAAAAACCACCTTATCTTATTGTTGATTACAATTTTAGCTTAGTTAGATGAGAGAGGCGCAGGAGTAGACAAGGCGTCATTTTCATTCATTTGAAGTTAGTCTGCCTTGAATGCCTGGTATGACTTGAATGATCAAGAATAATCCAAGAGCAAGAAAAGCTGATGCCAAAATTTAAAAATGAATTCGAGCTACGGAGTTTGCTATCTATAATTTACTAGCTGACCCGACAAACTTCGTATTGCCACAAATTAACCTGTGTTGTACATAAATCATGAATCTCGGATGATCTTTGTCACTATCTCGAGTTTTGCAAGCCCCCCAGTGGGCGGCGCTTCCGACGGCGGGTCACCGGCAACACTCGCGACCGGCTCGTCCTGAATGATCTAGTGTTACTATAGATAGTTTTTGTGGTCTTGTTATTGATTAATGTTTTATGGAAGAGTCTCGAATTTCTCGAGTTGGATTAGTTTTTGAGTTTCGCAAAAATTTCTGTTTTATTTGTATGAGAGTCCATAGCCCCCTACCACAGGGGTGAGAGGTCTCTAACTATCATAAAATAAATTCAAGACTCAAAAATCTCCTACATGCTAAATTTGGTTCCATTTGCTTGATTAGTACTCAAATTATAAGGAAATTTGTATTTCATTTGTATGGGAGCCCACCCTCTTAAAAGGGAAAGGGGTCGTAATACACCACAGAAAAAAAATTCTGCCATCTAAAACTCTCACATGCCAAATTTGGTTCCATTTGCTTGATTAGTTCTAAAGTTATGAGCAAATTTGTATTTCGTTTGAATGGGAGCCCCCCCCCCTTCTAAAAAGGTAAGAAGTCCTAATTCATAATGGGAAAAATGGTTGCCTCCAAAAACACCCACATGCCAAATATGGTTCCATTTGCTTGATTAGTTCTCGAATTATGAGGAAATTTGTATTTCATTTGTGTAGAAGCCCCCCCTCTTGAAGTGTGGAAGGATCCTAATTCACCGTAGAAAATATTTTTGCCTCCAAAAACCTCCACTTGCCGAATTTGGTTCTATTTGCTTGATTAGTTCTCGAGTTATGGGGAAATTTGTATTTCATTTGTATTTGAGCCCCCCTCCTAATGTGGGAAGAGGTCCTAATTCATCACAGAAAAAATTCTTGCCTCCAAAAACACCTACACGCCAAATTTGGTTCCATTTGCTGGATTAGTTCTCGAGTTATGAGGAAATTTGTATTTCGTTTGTATAGGACCCCCCTCCTAAAGTGGGGAGGGGTCCCAATTCATCATTGAAAAAAAAATTGTCTCCAAAAACACACATATGCCAAATTTGGTTCAATTCGCTTGATTAGTTCTCGAGTTATGAGGAAATTTGTATTTCATTTGTACAGGAGCCCCTCTTCTTAAAGTGGGGAGGGGTCCTAATTCACCATAGAAAATTTTCTTGCTCTCGAAAACCTTAACATGCCAAATTTGGTTGCATTTGCTTGATTAGTTCTCGAGTTATGAGGAAATTTGTATGGAAGCCCCCCCTCTTAAAGGGGAGAGGAGTTATAATTCCTCTTATAAAGAGGGGAGGGGTCTCAATTCACCATAGAATAAATTCTTGTCACCAAAAAAAACACCCACATGCCAAATGTTGTTCTATTTGCTTGATTAGTTCTCGAGTTAGGAGGAAATTTGTATTTCATTTGTACAGGAGCCCCCCCTCTTAGAGTGGGGAGGGGTCCTAATTCACCGTAGAAAATTTTCTTGCCCTCGAAAACCTTCACATGCCAAATTTGGTTCCATTTGCTTGATTAGTTCTCGAGTTATGAGGAAATTTGTATGGAAGCCCCCCCTCTTAAAGGGGAGAGGAGTTACAATTCCCCTTATAAAGAGGGAGGGGTCTCAATTTACCATAGAATAAATTCTTGTCACCGAAAACACCCACATGCCAAATTTGGTTCTATTTGCTTGATTAGTTCTCGAGTTATGAGTAAATTTGTATTTCATTTGTATAGGAGCCCCCCCTCCTAAAGTGGGGAGAGGTTCTTATTCATCATAGAAAAAATTCTTGCCTCCAAAAACACCTACATGCCAAATTTGGTTCCATTTGCTGGATTAGCTCTCGAGTTATAAGGAAATTTGTATTTCGTTTGTATAGGAGCCGCCCCCCCACTTAAAGTGGGGAGGGGTCCCAATTCATCATAGAAAAAAATTTTGTTTCCAAAAACACACACATGCCAAATTTGGTTCCATTTGCTTGATTAGTTCTCGAGTTATGAGGAAATTGGTATTTCATTTGTACAGGAGCCCCCCCCCCCCTCTTAAAGTGAGGAGGGGTCCTAATTCAACTTAGAAAATTTTCTTGCCCTCGAAAACTTTCACATGCCAAATTTGGTTCCATTTGCTTGATTAGTTCTCGAGTTATGCAGAAATTTGTGTTTCATTTGTATGGGAGCCCCCCCTCTTAGTGGGGGGAGGGGTCTCTAACCATCACTAAAACCTTTCCTGGCCCCAAAAACCTCTACATGCAAATTTTCACGCCGATTGGTTCAGTAGTTTTTGATTCTATAAGGAACACAGGACAGACAGACAGACAGACAGACAGACAGAAATCCTTCTTTATAGGTATAGATCACATAAAGTTTCGACTGTTTTAGACATTAAAAGCTCAAGATAACCTTCAGTTATGTACAGTTTAATAGCTGCTATCAAACACTCATTCAGTGAACTACTTTATAGGTACCTACGTCACTTACTAAGCTACTTAAAATTATCCGGATGGGTATACTTTGCGGTGAATATGTAGAACAAAGCTGGCACCGGAACGAGCATTAACGAAAAGTAGGAAATATCATAAGGTATCGAAATAATACCATACGCCAGCAGAAGCCAATGACCGACTGAAAATTTAAGCAATAAGTAGCGACAATGAGGTAATTTATGGGAAAGCTTCTTTATACTCACGAATGATGGTTACATTGCGCATCTGGGTAACGGATGTTTCCAGGAGAGATTTCATTGTTTGATCCAGCTTAATTGAGAAATGAAGCGCATTGGAAACGACTGAAATCACTATGCTCAAGTAGGGGAATGAATAATCTAAAACAGTCATAATTAAATTCACTTCCGTTATGGTCAACTAAGTTTATCAATACAACTTACAAATAAGTCCTCCTGCGACTGCATGAAGCAACGTGAGTATCGGGAAGATGTATAACGCATAGTAGACGGCCATTTTTCCGCGAAATGGTAAGAATTTAATGTTGAGAAACGGCCGAATGATCATCATAAAGGTGATGCAAAACAAATAGAAAAGAAAAATCATAGTCTGCAAGGGGTAAACCGCTTCCTGGGTGCAGTACAAGGTCGTCTCATAGTTGGGCGTTGGATTGTGGAACAAGGTGTACCAGTCGGACAGCTTGCGTACACCACAGGAATTAACTCGCAGCTCAAAGATGGGGTCCGTAAACAGGATTGTGAGGACGGCTGACCCCAACACTTCGATGCAGGCGCTGGCGTGCAGTATCAGTTCACCCCTGGTGAACTTCCTCTGCTGGGCATTCAAATCGATGCAGAACCAGTGGATGATTAACGGCAATATTGCCATAAAGCCCAGATACAACCAATCGTGCTCGCTGAGGTCATTCCGGCACGGTGCACAGAGGTACTGTTCGTTCACCCGGAAGCCACGTAGACACGCACCGCACTCACTGAGCGACGCATTTTCCAGCAACGATCGGCCACAGTATAAACCGGGACACTTGTCTACTGTTTTCAGCATCTTAGCTTTGCTGCTGGAAGCTAGTTTTGGTGATAAAATTCAGAATTCGTTCCATAACAAAAACTTGCACTCCGTTGTGTTTTGGTGTTCTGTTGTGACGTTTAACAATAAATGTATTTATGTCGAATTCAGGTGTTCACCTTTGTGTGTGTCAGTGAAGAGTTTCTGAAGGGAAAATTCGGGCAATCTTCACTGAAAATAAAATGCACGTTCTATTGTGGCTTGTGGTGAAATATGGATTTTTGAAGAACTTTTATGTGTGCACTTTTCAGTCGGTGTGTTGCCGTAGTTATTCAAATATTAGGTAATCAAGTCAGTGTACCAGGCAGCACTGCTTTGCTTTGCTTGAGGATGGGATATATCAACATAAACAAATATCGATATTTATTTATTTGAATACAGCAAAGTTTCGTTAATTGGTGGTTCGTTAATTGGGCGGTTCGTTAATTGGGTGTTCGCTAATTGGGCTATATGACAACTTGAATGTCAAAATTGTATGGAATTTTTGAGTTTAGAAATTTCTAACAACTGTCAGTCGGCCCAATTAGCAAATCAGCTGGAGTGCAATCGTGGCCCAATTAACGAATTCAGGCTGTATAAAAGTGCCGTCAAATGGGGTAACTTGCAACAGCGGGGGTAACATGCAACAACGCTATATCGATCGAATTAATTGTACTTTTTGATCTGTCACTTCAATTTTTAATCTATATCAGTCACTGAATCTCGTTGTTAACAGTTCAAAGAAGCCTTAGATACTGTTAATTTGATTTTCTGCTGTTTTGGTGATTTTTAAAAAATCCCACAAGATGGTGTCAAATTCATCGTCAATTTTTGTCTGTAAAAGGTTTGTGTCGCCCACAAGCATTTCAAATAAAAGAAGCCTAACATGCATTTTTTATAGTAAAATGAATAATAAGGAAACAAAATACAGCCTGAATTCGTTAATTGGGCCACGATTGCACTCCAGCTGATTCGCTAATTGGGCCGACTGACAGTTGTTAGAAATTTCTAAACTCGAAAATTCCATACAATTTTGACATTCAAGTTGT
Source organism: Sabethes cyaneus (assembly GCF_943734655.1). Taxonomy (NCBI): domain Eukaryota; kingdom Metazoa; phylum Arthropoda; class Insecta; order Diptera; family Culicidae; genus Sabethes; species Sabethes cyaneus. The sequence continues at coordinate 37,136,708 of NC_071355.1, forward strand.
CATATAGCCCAATTAGCGAACACCCAATTAACGAACCGCCCAATTAACGAACCACCAATTAAAGAAACTTTGCTGTAGTAAAATATATAATATTTTTGAGGTTTTGTATTGTATAGATTTAATATTGTAAGTAATTGTATCATATTGTAATATGATGAAAAAACGAAAGAAACAATTCTCGCGTCACTTTGCATTTCGTCCAATGTAACAAATGTAAACAAATCCGGTTTATCGCAACAAATTATTGCTCTTTTTAAACTCTATGTTATACAAAAACGCCTGCCCAAATAGAATTATTTTGAGGTGAAAAAATTAGCATTATCAAAATGTCCAATGTGCACATTCGAATTACGGATGACTGACTGTTACTTCGGTCGTTCTCATCTGATGTCCAAAGTGCAAAAAAAATCAAAACAAACCCAATCTGTACATTGGACGTTTAGCAAGTGAAAGTTTTTTTTCGCATTATTTATGCATTTTAAGTGAAACAAGCGGCCCAATATTGAAAAATAGCCTCGAAAATAGCGTAGCACGGCAACGCACGTATTTTACGGTGAACTCGCTTAATTTATGTGCAATAGCCTGGAAAAATAAAACCGTCCAAAGTACAGCATGAGATGGTAAACAGTCCAATGTAACTTTTTCCATAATAAACCAAAACTGCCTAGTTTTAATTAGATTTTTAAAATCTCCGTTAAATATTGAATGTTATTATTCATCAACCACGTTGAGTGAATGACTGAAAATTATTTCATTTTGAAACAATTTAAAGATGAATTCGAAGAACTTCGATCTCGTTTTTCTTAATATGGTGGAATTGTTACATTGGACGAAATCAAAAGTGACGCGAGAATTTTGCTTTCATAAATATTCTGACAGTTCGACGGGGATTCGTGTAAGCGCATACAGTAAGAGTTATATGTCGGGTTAATACAATAAACAAAAATGAAAAAATTAAAATTGGGAAATATTTATTTCATTGGCGGAACTAGCGCTCATTTCTAGGGGGGCTGTAGCCCCTGGCATTTTTTCGACCATTTTATTTCCTTGACATATTAAAATTAAATATACATTGATGCATGGGAACTTTAAGTAGTGATGCATATAAAAATTACTCTCAAGTTTTTATTATGTAAAGTTATCTAACTATAGTTTTTTCTTAAATTTAAAAATCCAGCCTGATTTTTCTAGGGGGGGCTAAATGTTTCCTAGGGGGGGCTTAGCCCCCCCTGGCCCCCCCTTAGTTACGCCAATAATTTATTTATTTGTAGTTTTTCAACAAATGTACAAAATATCGATAAAATAATATGAGCGCAATTAGAGTGACTACACAGAGAACAGACATTCATCTTAATCTCGTGGCATGTGTAAAAATCTAAGCCGCCATATTAAAAGTAAGTGGTAATGCTCCCGTTACGTGGCGCTCGTATCACTGATAGAGCGAGCTTTGATTGCTTTGTTTCCTCGCACAACAGTACTATATCAACTGCATTGCTGTAGTAACTGTAGCAACCAAATTTTGGGAAAGAAAACAAACGCTGTGAGCATTTTTTGGTGCTGTGTTTTGCTATGAACACGACAAAAAACAAAATAAATGATAATAAACAATAATTCTCATGGGTAAAACTAAATTCTTTCCAAGAACCTCGAATTATTTTATGTACCTAGATCCTGCTTACAAAACTCGCAAATATTGCTTCCTTTTGTAACTAAGATAGCGGCCATCAACATAATTGATGAAGGGTAGAATTCACAACTTGGGAAACGGTACGAGTTTTTCTGCACTATCTTCGAAAAAAATATTGTAACGAATTCCGTTTCCAATAACAGACAACTTTTTTTAGAACATCCGACCAGTTGACTAAATAAATTGTGGGTTGTCTATTTTATCCTCCAAACAAGATACTTTGTCCTCTATCTCACATGTCGTATTCCATTGCAGTAGAACAAGATTTTCAACCGGCAACAGTCGAGTCAAACATACTTCTTTAACGTTAGCTTCTTCACCCCATGGAATATAGTAATTAACGAACAAATATCCTCATCCTTTGGTCCATACGGCCGATTATTGGAACGTTTGATTTCATGCAATGCAGGAAGTTGTGCCACTTGATAATAATTTTCCAATTCCACAGTTGCAAGCAAAATAAAAAAACAAACAGTTGTTGCTACAGAAACTAACATTCGAGTTGCCAGTTATTCAAAAGTGAAGAACATAGCAAGAATATATATAGAATATGGCAACATGGCCGTAGCGCAACAGGTGCACCGTGAGATAGATGTCGCTACTGTTTCGTTTAAAATTTTACACACCATTTGGATGAAATTTTATATGAACATAAATGTCTGTTCTCTGTGGTGACTATAGACAGAGTGGCGACAATGTCAAAATTGGAATGATAATTATCTGTCAGTGTCATTCCAATCGAGCAGACGACCTATCCAACGTTGCAGGAAAGAAAAAGAACAACCGTGGAAAAACCGCATTGCATACATTTGGGATGACTTGTCGCCACTCTGTATATAGTCACTCTAAGCGCAATGGTTAAACATTATTATCGATATTGTCAGTTGTCAATAGGCGAATAAACGCAAAACTAATGAAGCCCATGCGACTCCTACATTTAGCTGTCCGAACTAGGAAAATGATGATCAGTTACAATTTTTCGATGGATGGATATACAAATCAAAACATTTTTTATTTAAATCTCAGTAAAATAAATATTGCGAACATTAAATTTTCTGCAGCGGGTTAGAAATCTTATTTTCTAGCTAGCGCACTGGTGGTTGCAAATGAAATGTGTATTTAGGACAAGTAAATTGAGATCCGGATTTAGTTTAGGTGTGTATGGTTATGTTTATAGATACGGGACCGAAAAATTTAGATCCAGATATATTCATGAAAGTGTTCTACTTAATTGTTTAAGGTAATTTTAATGGTTTTCAGCAAAATTATAACAATATTTCATCCAAGGCTTGCTGAATCAATGTCCTTATTGTTTAGTATTTATTGTGTAATAAAATTTTAACAGTTTTAAATAAAATGCGGGCAAATAAAAATTATAGTAAGTATATATGTTATTTTCTAACCCAACCATAACATTTGATTGATTCCAAAGCGCGTATTTTAAAAAAAAATTCAAATTCGCTTCTGAAGATTTTAGTTTTCTATGTGTTTTGACAGCTTGAAATAAAAATATCATCATTTTTACCGCGGCGCCAACTACTTGTCGAATGAAGCTTTTGTTTACCTATATCTTTCCCGTCCCTACTGTGTTACCTGACTCACTGCGGATAGAGTGACTATATACAGAGTGGCGACAAGTCATCCCAAATGTATGCAAGGCGGCTTTTCCAAGGTTTTTCTTTCTCTTTCCTGCATACGCGTTGGATAGGTCGTCTGCTCGATTGGAATGACACTGACAGATAATTATCATTCCAATTTTGACATTGTCGCCACTCTGTATATAGTCACTCTAACTGCGGATATGCGTTGTGTTCGCGGGATCGTGTTGGTTCGAAAGGTTTCGAAAAATATCGCCCTTGTATCGAAAATATCGTTAATTTTGGTCACTTAAAATAACGTACTTAAACGTTATATTTCAAATGCCAGTACAGCAAAGTTTCGTTAATTGGTGGTTCGTTAATTGGGCGGTTCGTTAATTGGGTGTTCGCTAATTGGGCTATATGACAACTTGAATGTCAAAATTGTATGGAATTTTCGAGTTTAGAAATTTCTAACAACTGTCAGTCGGCCCAATTAGCGAATCAGCTGGAGTGCAATCGTGGCCCAATTAACGAATTCAGGCTGTATTATTTGCCGAATAACAGTACCCGTGGATAGTGAAAGTCGTATTTTTTTGAGAAAATGCAAACTTAAAATATTTTCAAAACAAAACATGGGAGCCGAAAGCAAGAAAAGCAGTGCATGCAATTTTTGACAGGTCGCACTCGTACTCGCACTTAGGTGCGATCGCACTTTCAAACTGTGGAGTCCTGTTTAGTGGGGTGTGCGCAATATGATCCGTTTTCCATTTTGCATTGATTATGTCCCCTTGCAGCTGATAACATTCGGACGAATTCGCACCATTCGAAACTCGTTTCGAAATTTTTTATTAAAGCCGGCTGCTGCTGAAGTGCTGACCAGTGTTGCCACATGTATAGATTTATCTGGAAAAGTACAGATTTTTCCGATTTTTTTGGTACAGATTCTGTACGGTACAGATTACAGATTTTTGACAAAAAGTACAGATAGGTACAGATTTTTTTAGATGTCAAAAACTCATTTTTTTTATATTGTTACTCGTAATCAATAGAGTAGCACCTCTTGGCATGAATGCAAACAAAACAAAATGTATCTATGTTTAAATTTAACAAGAGTATGTATAAATATCATTATAGAAATAAGTAATTTGTTTAAAGCTAACAAACCAGGTTTTTCTATGCAACAAACAAACTTAGTGGTACAGATTTTGGTACAGATTTTTGAAAGCAAAAGTACAGATGAAAAAGGTTTTTTTACCTCCCAGTACAGATGAATATGTGGCAACACTGGTGCTGACGCCGCTCATCAGGCATGCCAGATGTGCAGGTTTACTTTACATTTGCAGTTTATGTGCAAATTAAAAAAGGACAAAAAATTTGTAATATCACTGCGGTTTTTTAAACTTTCTATTTCAATTTTATTTTTAAATATTGTGTAGAATTGTAGGTTGACTTAGTGAATGAAGATCATAAATTGCATAAATTTGTTATACTTTTTCCACTTTTACAATAAGCATTCTGTGTATAGACGTGCGCTGGCATCCCTGGCCCGGCCGCGGACGCCGCCATTTTCGATTATTCGCCAATTTTCAGTTGCTACAGTGTGTTGGTTCCGTCGACGTGCCGGTAAAAAGTTAGATTCTACGCTTTTCAGCTCTATTTTTAAGGATAAAACTGGTTGAATTTTGCGGCTGAAGTACTCAGGTATGTGTTTATATTGAAGCTTTCGTCTCAGGTGCGTTTTTTGAGCGATTGTTGGACAAAAATGTTTGATTGCTGAAATCGAGTTTTGCCATCAGGTGAAAATGGGGCTCGGGCTCCGCCGTACTGGTTTGCTTGTATTTTTTCTTTTCTGCCAGGCAGTTCGTTTCTGCTGTACCTAACCTAAGCGTTGTTTACCTATCGTTTTTGTTTTACGTAGCAGTGCGTCGTTTGGCTCAACAGTCTTCGTTTCCTTAGCAGCGGGTCTAGTTGGTATATCAGTTCGATCGAAATCAGTGTTTCTATTTTAAATCACCATGGATAACGATAACAATGATCAGCAGAACAATCGCGACCGCTCCCGTCGTAGCGATCGTGGACGTAACAACTCCCGCTATAGTAACGATCGTGACCGCAGCCGCGACCGCGACCGGGATCGTAGTGATTGTCGGCGAATCTACGTTTCCAACGTACCGTACGAGTACCGTTGGCAGGATCTGAAGGATCTATTCCGTAAGGAGGTCGGAGATGTGTCTTTTGTTGAGCTTTTCCACGATGAGTCGAACAAACCGCGTGGCTGCGGAATTGTTGAGTTCGAAAAAGCGGAACACGTCCAACTGGCGTTGGATAAGATGAATCGCTTCGACATCAACGGGCGCCAGCTGGTTATCAAGGAGGACTACGGTAACGAGCGGGACAAATACGGTCGCGTCGTACCCAAGTCATTCCGTGGCAATGAACGCGATGGTGGCAACGACAATCGTCGGCGCGATCGAGATGACGACCGAATGTATGTGTTGGTTTGGTATTCTTTAGTCAGTAAGATTTCCGATTTGAGAAGAGAGTTTATTCGACTGATTCATTGATGTTTTCTGGTTTGGTAGTCGGGCAGAAACAGTTTGGAAAACATCTCTTTGGGCTTTTCTAATGCCTTATTTTCATTTTTTTTTTGTTTTTCAATTGATAAACACGAAGGTTTATCTCTGGAAAATAACGGCTAATTTTCGTGTCAAAATCGAATAAAATCTCTTGTCAAACTAAGAAGCTTAGCAGTCATAAGTATTGCTTCCCTGGATTTTCCCACAAATGTCTTTGCATTACGCATTGGCGGATATCAACACCATCATCAATCCCTAATCTACCACCTTACGATTGAAAGTAGGAATTTCCGTAGCGTACCTGAGCCTGTTGGCAACTCATATCATTTTATTTCTGTCGTTCTGTGTGGTGTTCTGCTCTCTTAGCTCGGGACGTGACGATGGCGTTGGCTTCAATCCGGACTTCAATACCTACGGTCTCAGCATCAAGTTTTTGGAAGGTCTCGGTATTCAGGGGCCTCTGCATACCCGTATTTTCATCGCGAATGTGAGTATGGTTATTTAGTATGTTTTCCTTGTGCGGATCATAGAAAAAACAGATTTGTTTCGTTTGCTGCCTTATTTGACTGTCCAGAGTACTATATTTTGATATTGCTATTTTTTTTGTAAAAAAAACCGGTTGCAACAGGAACCTTCACTGTCCGAATAGAATTCTTGTGAACAATTTTTTCTACTCTTCAGTTTTCGTTCTTTTTCTTGAGTACGGTCAGTCTAAAAAAAATCTGTTTCGAACGTTTGAAGGTTATGTGATAAGGTCAAACAGCAATTTCTAAATGTTTGTTTTCGAATCTCGTATTAGCAACAAAACTTTACCTATTCTATAATGGTTTCGGTAGTCAAAAAGATTGCTCGTGGCAATTTATTAATATATGTAATTGTGGTAGTTCATCTTTCGGAGGTTATTTAATTCTGCATCGTCGCCAGATGCAAAATTAAAGTCGACAAAAACTGATCCAATACCAATTCTCGTTAAAACAAATTGACCATTTCAATATTGTAAATCGAATCATCCCCTTAGCAAATCGTAACAAATTCTGTGAAACACAATTGAATCTCTGGCAAATCAGTTCAATCATTATTTAGTCACATGTTGGTATGTTTCCATTTTCTTTCTTTTATTCTCGTCTATCCGAAATATGCGTCGTTTTCTGCAGCTTGATTACAAGGTCGATGCTAAAAAGCTGAAGCAAGTTTTCAAGCTTGCCGGTAAGGTCCAGAATGTGGACCTCTCCGTCGACAAGGACGGCAACAGTCGAGGTTTCGCAGTCATTGAGTACGATCATCCGGTGGAAGCCGTTCAAGCTATTTCGATGTTCGATCATCAAATGTTGTTCGACCGTCGCATGACCGTCCGCCTCGATCGCGTGCTGGAGAAGGGCGAATTGAACCGTCTGCCGGAAGGTTTGAAGGGTGTCGGCATCGGTCTGGGACCGAACGGTGAACCTCTGAAGGACGTTGCCCGCAATCTCCCATCGCTGCAGCAAAATAATCAACTTCAGAACAATCCCATCCAGAATGCGGCTCCTACTCCGGTTCAACCTCCACTCGCTGGCAATTTGCTTGGGGCAGCCGGTAGTAATCTTTCTGGGCTGAATTCGAATCTTGCTGCTCAGTTGAGCAGCGTGGTTGGTCTGTCCAATTTGACCGGTAATTTGCAAAATTCTATCTTGAGCAATGCGGCAGCAGCCGGTCTGTCAAACTTAACTGGCTTGGGTAACTTGGGAGCTGCTGCTGGCGCCGGTGGGCTTGGCGGTGGTGGTCTTGCGGGACTCGGTGGATCTGGGGCATCTGCGCTGGCCGGTTTAGGTTCGCTCGGCGGCGGTGGTGGCGGAGGCGGTGGCAACGACAGTGGTCTGGGCGGTGGCAATTTCAACCAAAATTATTCGTCTGGAGCATTCGGCGGTAGCGGTGGAGGTAACCGCGGAGGAAATGACTATGATCTCGGATCTTCCAACGTCCGTAACTACAGCACTGCACCGAATGATGATTATGGTCGCAATTACGGAAATATCAATAATGGCAACCGGAAAGTCTCCGACACGATTATCATTCGTAACGTAAGTTATTTATCAAATTAAAGCTAATGTATAAAAATAACATTTTGTTGGTGTTTTTCAGATGCCATCCTCGTGGACTTGGCAGACATTGAGAGATAAGTTCCGCGATGTTGGGGAAGTTAAGTTCGCTGAAATTCGTGGTCAGGATACGGGAGTTGTTCGCTTTGCCAAAGAGCGAGATGCCGAAGTTGCCATAAGTAAGTTTACCAAATACTCGCTAGAAGAAGCTTTCTCAAAACTAACGAACGTTCGATTTTTTTTTCTTTCAGAACTTATGGATGGTTCGCGTTTCGATGGTCGCACCGTTGATGTCACTTTCTTCTAAGTATAATCGAGTATTTCAGCACTTTTGTCCTGAGAACCCTTCCGTAATGTTAAAATGCTTTGCCAGCAACACAGCATTTTGCGCGTGAATTGTATCGTGTGGGTGTGGTTGCGATTGTGGACCTTTGAGTACGAAGTTTTTCAGTTAGTTTCTGGTTTTATTTGACAATCGCGGTATTGCAGCATATTTTGGAGGATACTCTGAGCGTGAGGACATTTTATTCTCCGCTAAGTCTTAAGTTTTAGTTGGGTCAGCTTTTTTCCGGCGTTGATTTTCCGACGTAGCAACACTCAAAATAGTTTCGGTTGACAACTTCGTATTGGCTGGATTTTTTTTAAAGGGATACGCTTATATTACTTTATAGGACGAAATTGAATGATCGAAGTTCTTGGTTCGGTTTCCACACACATTCATACATAAACACTTAGCATAAGTGACACTACTTAATATTAGCGCGTAGACGTTGCTTTTCTCGTATATCACTAGAAAGCTGTATTGACGAAAGTAAAGGAAACTACATTTTTCTTTGTTCCATACATTAATGCTGTTAGCTGCGTCACATCGTTGACGCTAACTGTATCCACTTCGAATCGAGTTGAATACAAATGGTAACTATACAAAAGTAAGCTAAACACCATCAGTGGTGTGCATGACTAATAAACAATGAAATATCAATCAAAAATAAGTGATTTGAAGATGACAGATCCTGCATTACTGGATAGTTTAGGAAAGTTTACCAGATTCGGAACTGTAAAAGTTTGTAGTAAAATTAAAACAAAGAAATTCCTCGATATTAGTCATTTTTTCTCGGACAAATTTGTCATCGACAGTTGAGTTGAGAAGTTCCATCCCAAGAGATGCCTTCTTTTTTGCCGACGACTCGGGAGCGCTGGAAAAAAGCGTAGGAAGTCTAGTTCGTGCTTATTGGTAACATAATCGTTTCTTTGAAGCTGCCCTTAATTGATGTTTAAGGGAAAGTATAACAATTCAATTATATAGCATATAGATTAGTACATTATACACACGACGGCTTGGTGTTCAAGCTGCATCGATACGATTTTCCGGCGTATCTTATCAAGATCATCAGAAGCTATCTGTCTGGTAGAGTATTCCGGGTATCTCCGGGTAGAATAGTGTCAGTTCGCAAACATTTAACATCCCTGCAGGTGTGCCTCAAGGAAGTATCCTGGGGCCCACTCTGTATAACATTTATATTCGACATACCTCCCACTGCCGCTGATATGCAGAACATCCTAACTGAGTCTGACGACTCAGCTTGCTGTCTACAAACAAATTAACAACACTGCCGTTCCGCCGCTCCGGTCTGGTCGGGCTGTGCTCGGTCACAAGCCGATGCGCACAAACCAAATGCTTAAAGATGGATACTAAACATGCCACCCTGAACCAGAACGAGCGAGGAAGCACTTTTATAGGAAAAAAGACATCAAAGCACAGATCACACAGCAATCTACTTAGCAAAATGTGGTCGTTGAATAAAAAATCGGTTCTTGGTCGAGATGAGTCGCTGCATATTATTCGACGTTGAGCTTTCGGAGTTCTATTGGGCTGAAGCCATAAGCATCGTATGTACTTGCAGAATCGCTTATCATCGAAGTCAGTCCACAAGACACGATTGGAGATCTCCAGTGGTACGATTTTACGAAGCTGAAAGTAGCGCAGTTCGCCATACGCCCATGTTCCCAAGTAATAACGCAAGAAGATGAACTCAACCACGGACCTGTTGTTGTTTGTTGGCTACTCTTTGGACCATAAGGCGTATCGTTTTTGACATAGGACTACGTCTTTCAGGAAGGTAGCTGGTATAGGGGGTAATTCCAAAAAATCTATCGAAAAGTGGTCAAGTTTTGAACGCTAATAGGTTAGTGGTTTCCCGATTGATTTTCAATATTCTTACACCAATCGCCTCCCAGTTGGCTTCGAGATATGACGCTGGTCTAATTAGCCAGTCGTCGTAAGTTCGATTATCGACTGGGAGAGGTTGTTAGAATCAATAGGATCGTAGCAACTGGCCCTGCAATTGTCCTGCACTCGTAAGAACAGAAGGTCAAATTCGATAACGGAATGCAGTGGCGACTCGTCCGCATGTTCAACCTGTTCATAGGACAGGCAACAAAATTCAACCCGACAAATTTTTTTTTCATCACTAGTTCATGATTTCGTTTGAACCGACGCATATGCAATACGAATAATTCGGTAAATTATTAGTTTAGTTTACGAAGCTGCTGAGCAAACCGTTCAACACGACGTTTGAACGTTGCTTTGATCTCAATGCACAAGCATATATACTAACACATTATTCCTGATGTTGATTCTGGGTACGAAGGAGATAAAAAGAGAATGTGAAACAGCTTTTACTCGAAAGCGCGGGCGCATTATTGTCTCATTACTCGTTCATCTTCAGCATTGAACAACTTACTACCACATATCCCTATGGCCTGCGCTTTGATTCCATTTTATCTAGTCACGAAGCTAATGAGCAAAACGTTCAATACGACGCTTGAACGTTGCTGTAGAGATTAGCACCAGGAACAATGTATTGGTACGAAGGGGATGGCATGCATTATTCGCCAAATTTTCTCATTAACTCGTTCATCTTTAGCATTGAACAACTTACGCATATTGCTTGTGGTGCGTGTGGTGGTTATTCTTGAATTTGGTTCAATAGGTAAATTGAACGGAAAGTCTTAGGTTCGTAGTTAAAATTCAGAGACGAGTTTGCTGGTAAAGTAAACCGCCGTATTCCGTTGTTATTTAAATAATAGGGGTATTCACGTAGCGCTTGTTATGTTGCGTATACGGAGTATTGCGTATTTATACTGCCGCTACTCTACCGCTTCCATAGAAACCGGAACTGCTATGCGAATTGCGGCAGCATATACACGAAATACACCGTTTACGCAACATAGCAAGCGCTACGTGAATACCCCTAATGTTTGTTTTATGAATAAAATATAGAATTTCGATAATAAAAAAGCTGCGTATTAATTTGTATTTTTCGCTGGTTGAACAGGTAAGCTAAACCACCACGAGTCGCCACTGACGGAATGTAGCACCTAGGCTTTGCTTTGCTTTGCTTTACACCAATCGATTGGAAAATTTTCTAAGAATTGGCCCAAATGAAGAAAAGTTGAAAAATTGAAAATAATAAACCTATGTTTTACCGGAATTCTTGGTTGTTGGAAATGACGTCATGAAAGTGGAAATGCGTTTTCACGCTTCGGCTTATAATTCAGTCAATTTTCAATAGATTTCCAAGATATTTACACCAATTGATCGAAAAATCGATTTGGAAAATATTGAAAATATAGAACACTTGATTTTCAATGCGCGTCATTGAAAAATTGAATTATTTTCTTATTCGTGCCTTCCCACGTTAGTGCTTCCCTAGCACGGATGACAGAAATATACGATATGAGCTAACGGTTAAGCCTGCTTATGATTGTGATTAATTTACGCCCTATAGAATCCGATCGAAAATTGTTGAGCTTCAGCTGTTGCTGCTTCCCCGGATAAGGCAACGAAGACATCCAAATTCACCAAGTGAGACGCCAACGAACCGAAGAATCCATCGACTCATTCGCCAGTGAACGATATGGTTTTGGCTGCTATGTCTTTTACTGCGCATCGTCATTCGTTCAGTGGCTTTCGTTGGCGAGACATCGGCAAGCAGCTAGATTGCGACACATCGGACAGGCAGTTTTCGAGTCACATCCGGGGCATAATTTTAAAGCTTGTATGTGAAACATTGTTTGCCTTACGGTGCACATTGTCGTCAGTTGGTCGTGTTCATCGGCTGCTGAGGAAAGGAAAGTATGCTGAGCGTGTTGGAGCTGGAGCACTTGTCTCGCTGCCGTGATGGAATATCTGGCTGCTGAAGTTCTAGAATTGGCAGGAAATATGCTGCTCGCGACAACAAAACGACCAGAATTATGCCATGTCACTTGCAGTTGACCACCTGGCCTGGTATTTCATCGTAACTCATGCATGACCATATACGAACGGCTTCGTCGATTGCATAGATGTTGAGGCTTTCTGGCTGGTCCGTTGCAACAAGCCGTGCCTGGTTAGCGGTTATCGGTACTTCAATTTACCGAAAAGAGAATTACGTTAGGTACGTTAGTGCAAGTTTATTGCAAACTAGAGCTATGATAATCAAACAATCGGTCCTTTTAAGGATCACACAACAATTTCTTCTTTTGTAAACTACAGAAAAGTTTTGCGCAAGTTTTTCAGCTTTTTAAAAACTCGCGCGTACCGTCTATCGATTACCAGAGGAAAAGCGCTATTCAACGTAAAAACAGATCATGAAAATTTATTTACTGTTTGGTTTAGTGTGACTTCGATTGGTTTTAATAAAATAGATTCAATCAATTCATGGATGTAACCCCAAAATCGGTTGAGGATTGGATGTATACATATTACTACTTTGATAAACTTTGCGTATGTAGGTTGTATACATGAAGAATCGTATTATTACATACATGGATACATTCTGCTATCGCTACAAAGGGACTTACGTAGTCCTATGTTACCTATGCGGTCGTGTCTTGTGCATAACCCCTCAGATTTTTGGATCGATAGACGATAAAGTTAATCACTAGTCGCGATGTCAATTCCGTTGAGGAGTTTGCTTTGCCGGAAGCATTTAGTGTGACATGATAATGCCATCCGAAGAGGTGATCGAATTGGACATTGCAAGCAAGCTGATCAATTCTGGTGCTAAACCTGCTGAAGAAGTTGAGGAAGAAGACGCCTGCGACGATGACGAGTCTGGAAGCTCTCCGATCGAAACGGAGTACTACACGGAAGCGCATGTTGAAAATGTCATATTGGTCGAATGCGATAACGACGAAGTCAGAATCTAGTCGTCAACCGAAAGGTTATCCGCTTTTGCGTTATAGTGAGACATCAAGCGATGGTCGTGACCCTCGCAACTATCAACCAGGTCATCAATGACCCCAAGCATGAGTACTGGATGGCAGCCAAGGACGAAGAGTTCCGTTCATTGATGGAGAAAACGCTTGGGAGTAAAGAAACTCAATAAAAAGAGTGACCAAAGTAACTCAGTAAATCGCGAGTACCTACCATCATTAAACCAGATCTCTTTGATGACTGTTTAGCTGGAATTTTTACAATCAAAGTGTGTTGTTGGTTTAATAATGCTGGTACTCCTCAGTTCCAGTGTAAATGGGATCTCCAGAGAATCAATAGGATCGTAGCACTAGCCCCTCTATTGTCCTCTACTCAATAGATGACTGCGAAGCCTGTCGTATAAAAACAGGTCAAGTTTCAGTAACGGTATGTAGCACTGAGGCTTTGCTTTGCTTTTATTGAGTTTGAGTTACCTGGCCATTCTTGAATTAATTTACTTGGGAGATAGATTTCCCGAGAGTCGTAAGCCTGTTGGATGTAAGTGGGTGTAAGAAGAATAAATGTAAGAAGGAGGAAGATATTACCGGAAATGTCTGGCACAAGGCAAGATTGGTCACCCTGGGTTTCTCACAGAAGTACGGTATCAATTCTGATAAAATCTCCGCTTCTGTAGGCCGTCAAGTCACGTCCCGAATGCTACTGACCATCGCTACAGAACAAAATCTCCCGGTGAACTTAACTTTGGACTTAAAGACCGGGTAGCTTACTGTACGGTCGTTCCTTCTCATCTACGTTGACGATATTCTAGTTGTGTGTATCAACGAGGAGTTTCAAGAAATCATCAACCACCTGATGAAATGGTGCTTCAAGTAGACTGTGTTGGTCAACATTCAGCTGTTTTTTTGAGTTTCAGGTAACTAAATCTACTAATGGTTACTGTTTAAAGGTGATGGCCAAACTACGGGCCGCATGGGCATGAGGCTCTTGAATATTGAACTGATTTGTTGCATGGTGAACGGGAACAAATATTGCGTAGAGCCACCCACCCATCAGAATGTGGAGCGATACAAACAGAAGCGGAGACAGCAAACCAGACTCTTATCTGCTCCACCAAGAGCAGCAGTGGGAAGAACTCAAGCAGCTGTACCGCTTCCACGACACACGGAAGTTCTATCAAAGACTCAACGAATCTCGCACCGCGGGCCGAAATGTGCAGAGATAAACATGTAGGCAGGGATGGTTTGATCACTTTGACTCAATTTTGATTCATTTGACAGTACCGTCTCAGACGAACCAAATATGACAATGTTATGTATGGGACATTTGTAGAACAAGTTTTAATCTACAATTTTTCTGAACAAAGTTTTGCTGTATCGTTTGTAGTTACGGTGCTACAACGCTAGTAACTCATCAGTGACTAAATGAACGTTCATTTAGTCACTAATAAGATACTAGCATTGTAGCGCCGTAACTACAAAAGATACAGCAAAACTGCTTTCAGCAAAATTATAGAAAATAACAAATGTTCCATATATAACTTTGTCATATTTGGCCCCGTTAAGACGGTACTGTCAAATGAATCAAAATTGAGTCAAAGTGATCGAACCATCCCTGCATGTAGGGTATTTTGACTGACGACCGTGCATTGATCGAAAGGTGAAAGCTGTACTACGATGAACACCTGAATGGCGTGCAGGCTGAAGACCATGATAGTGGAGGAAGTGACTTCATTGGTGCAGCAAGCATCGGAGATGTACGGTGCCATGCCAATCGATAATCGAAGTAAGACGAGCCATCCAGTGGCTGAAGAACAACAAAACAACAGGAAAGAAATGTGACATTAGAGCGGAACTTATCAAAAATGGCCTGGACAAGTTGGTCAGCTGTTTGCATCAATTGGTCGTCAGGATTTGAGATACGGAACGACTACCGGAGGAGTGGAAAAACGGGGTTATTTGCACTTTCTACAAGAACGGCGATAAGCTGGATTGTGAGAATTACCGAGCGATCACTATACTGAATGCTGCCTACTAAGTGCTTTCCCAAGTCATCCATCGGTTATAGCCAATAGATTCGTAAGAAGTTATCAAGCCGGTTTCATGGAGGGTCGGTCTACAACGGACCAAATCTTCACCCTGCGGCAGATCATCCTGTTCATTGATTTCAAAGCCGCATATGATAGTGTAAACCGACAAGGGCTATGGAAAATTCTGCAAGAAAACGGCCCTCCGGGTAAGTTTACTAGACTTATGCCAACGATGGATAAGATCCAGTGCTGTGTGAGAATCTCGGGTAGATTGTTGGACACATTCGAATCTCGCAGGGGACTTCGACAAGGAGATGGCCTCTCCTGCCTGTCATTCAAGATTGTGCTTGAAAGAGTTATAAGACGAGCGGCGATCGAAACGCGGGACACGATTTTTAATAAATCCAGCCAATTTATCTGCTTTGTCGACGACGGCTCACTGGCAACAGAGGACAAGAGTACGAGCCGTGAGATTAAAAGGGATATTATCATCGGAACACACACTTTCCACAAACACAAACACTTTCGGTCTAGCAATCCGAGCCCTCGTACAAAGTGCACATTGCACAAAACGCTTATTAGACCGGTTGGCCTCTACGGGAGCACTGGAGTTTTCGAGCGGCGTGTGCTAAGAACAATCTTTGGTAGTGGCATGCAAGAGAACGGTGTATGGAGAAGAAGAATGAACCACTAGCTCGCGGGTCTCTACGGCGAACCCAGTATTCAGAAAGTGTTTAAAGCTGGACATGTTGCTAGAATGCCGGACAACTATCCTACAAAAATGGTTTTCGCAACGAATCCGGTAGGATCAAGAGTACCGAATAAAATGGAGGAATTATGTTACGCAGGTTTTTTCATAAGACGCAAGGCCAACTAAGTAAGTAAGCGACTTTTATTAAAGCCTGGTAGGAGGTTAGGTACATATCGCGGTAAATTCACAACCGAACATTTCCATTGGCGCCCCGATCTTGGGGTGCTCCATCACCAAAAGCATTGTAAAGAGGGCCAAAGGGTACTACGTGGCTGCATCGAACGCTGCATTGGAGGTCTACTGCAAGACTGACTCGGCCGAAGACACACGGGGACAGAAAATCTACTTCTGGCTTCCTCATTTTCCTCGGTGGCCGAGACGTGAGTTGAACTTGAGCCTCAAGGAAGTAATCGTGCGGGGCTCTATCTTCCACATAAGCAGAGTTCATGGCACTAATCGAAGCATGCCAAGAACTTCTATGGAAGCTCATGAAGCCAATTGGTCATCTGTGCATCCGCGAGGACAATCAAAATAATTTGGTAAACCACTAAAACGGTTCAGTTAATTCTCTTGTCTTTTCCGAATATCTAATGAAAATGATTTTATATGGGAATATTCCTGTAATAGACAGGAGATCTAATTGAAGTAAATGAATAAATCGGACTGAGTTTGCTTCAAAACACGATTCAAGCCATGTTAATTTTTATTAAATTTGAATAGAGTTGAGTGTTTTTGACTTTCAGTTTGACACATTTCAAAAGACTAATGATGACTAGAATGTGAATGAGAGGGACACACCGAACGTGAACTTATTTTCTTTCAGTCGTCACCTATCTCGACTATTTCGATAACATCATTCCTACGAACGCTAGCAGACTGATCCTGGGAGCTTTGAAATCTGCGATAGATTTCAAACAATGCCCTCTCGGCTCTACTGGAAAATATCGGATTTGGCGAACCGTAGTTTTTTCTGCACTTTTCCGTCAACTGCTTACCCAACAGTCCTCGAAAATTGTCGTACCTTAACCGTATGATTGTGCTCTCCGAAATGTCGCTTTCAGTTTCTAATTTTTGCAAATTTTGTTGTGCAGTTTCAGTATCTTTTGGCTCAGTTGACGGGGTTGCTTCCACCGTCGAAGTTGAAAGAGTACCCTCATCCTCATCCTCGTCTTCGCTAACATCCTGCAGGAATTGCTCAATTTCCATTTCATCATCCTCTAACTCATCCATAGTGCCGATTGTCCTTTGAGATACCGAACCGTTCTCTGATCGATGCCGCCAGGGAAACAGAAGACTGTCGTTGAAATCTTTGGCAATACTTGTTCGAACGATATATTTTTGATTCACATTCTGCATTGTTCGAGCACATTCAGCAATCGGAAAGTTTCGCACGGCGTTAGCTTGGCACCATCGTTGCACTTCCTGGGTCCAGCCGGTGGCAACATCGCGAAATAAACTAACCGTGGGTTTCATCACCTGGCAGGTTAGACCGAGCAAGATGATGTTTAAATTTTTGCAAGTTGTAGTTAGTTCCAGCGTGAGATCAATTTGCGATTCGTCAATATAGACGATTACTGGTTTTGGAATGTGGTGTTTTTCAATGAACTCGTGGAGGACCTACTTGAAAGGAGCAATTAGTACCACTAGCCACATTAAAAGGATTCCTGCATGGTACTTACCCGTTTTAAATAGGCGATGAGTATTTTCGGTGTTACCGTACCTTGCTGTTGTGGCACTATTGCACAATTTTTTGGAGCTGTCCGTACAACTTCATCCATGATTTCTCTTTTGTATGGATATACTATTAGCGGTTGAAGAACATTTCCGGACGCCGTCACCGTATAGAGTAAATTGGTATCCCCCAGAGCGGTTTTTATACTCTCCGGTACATCCATGCGTTCTTTAAACTTGAATTCATCGCACAGAAAAATTCGATTCGGATTGTTCAGTATGTGATTGAAGTTTCCTTCGGAAAGATACTTATCCAGATGGGTGTACCAATCGGGAACAACGCCGCTGAATTTTCGGTCTTTTATTTTGTCAGTCGATAACCACCTTTCGAGAAACTGCTCATAGTACGTTCCACCTACGAAAGGATTCATTCTGGATTCTTTACTCTGCTGTATCAATTGCTCAGCAGCAGCCAGTACGTTTCGTTTCTTGATAGTGAACCCTCTCTGACAACAGTCCGTTATCCACTGTAGTAGAAAATCCTCTTCCTCCGGTCGCATTTTACTCGCTTTCCTGACAGCAGTGGCATTTTTCAAATAGTATGCCAAGGAAGTCCTAGGGATATTACAGGCTTTCGCCGCCTGCCGTAAGGAGTATTCTTCCCTAACGACCATGGCTATTGCCTTTTTAATGTCTTCATCCGTATAGCCATAACATTTCTTCGATCGTCTTGTTGACGCTGCAATGGTATTGAAAAACATTTGTTATCACTCACTTACACATAGAACACAATTTTCGACTGGTTTTACTTTTTCCAACGCTCATATTAAAGCGAATTATAATTATCTCACACAAATTTTATTTGCTTTAGTCCCTGGAGTACTTTTTGATTACATTATTCCCGTTAATATCTATTTTTATGATCAAATTATTTTTAGTTGAACTTATATGACTAGACATGTATCGACCTAGGTATCGAAGACTAGACAGGAGTGTTTTCGAGGGAGGGTAAACAACATCGGCACACTGTCAAAAAATCAGCCAGGCATGCCAAAATTGCGGATATTTTATGCGGGGACTCCGAAATCATTTTATTTCATTTCATTTATTCCGTCAAACATTGTTAGACAACATTTATGATGGTATATTATATGCTTAAAAATGAATTGAAATTGAATCGCACTCGAGTTAAGGCCAGAGTATACAAGTCAAGCGGTCTCATCTCATTCCGAATTGAACCTTCGTCGACAACGGTTGTTCAAGGATATTTCCCGTAACGTTAGGTTGTATATTGATATATCTAGCACTTTTATTTTCCTTATGCTAGATATTCTAATGAATATTTGAACTTTGTAAGAACTGTAATGATTACAGCTTCTTCTTTTGCCTGATTTTTGATTTGATTTGATAACCAATTTAAGTACCAAGGTAAAATAAACCAACAGAACAGCTACAAGCGCTGCAAGTTTGGCCGTCAAGGACTATCTAGACTTTGGAATTGGTCGATTTAAAGCCGGTAACGATACTTGATTGCAAGTAATTAGCAGTACTATACGCAATCTACGCGGAGATAAAGAGAATTAAGTTAAAAAATAACCCATTTAAACCCAAATATATAAAAAAGGCTGGTTATAGCATTAGATTCGAATGCAGAAATACTGTAATTAACGTTCATGCCTTCACCGGTTTCGCCTTTGCCATCTGAGGGCAAAATTACAGTAGTTTGAGCTGATTGAAAGCTAACAAGACCTGTTATGTTCACACGGCTATAATTTTATTATACGTAACATCTAAGCTTTGAGCAAAAACAGGTCGATTAGGTTTTTTTTCAATCTTTCTTTGTTTCTTAGGGTCCAAGTTGATATCTCATACCTAGCCGTCTCTAGAACTGAGAGATAGGTAGAAATGGGAAGAAATGGGTTAAATACTGTTACATTTGCCTATCCGGGCATGAATAATGAGTGCAATAACTTCATTAAACCGCATTGCCATAAATCAGAGAGGGTCCTACAGTCCATAGTTTGCATTCCGTCTTTGCAGGTGCGGCAAATACCTGGTTCTGAGGTGTCGTTCAGGAGCGTACAAATTCAGTTGCCTAAGAAGAGCGGGACAGTCAATATCTCCTAATGGCAATCTAGCTAGGTAGGAACGTAGCTTGAGCGTCGGCACGTTTTCTTTCAGGAGTCTCCAAATTAAGCAAACGGAAGCGTTCCTCATCTGCCGGAAGGTTTCTCTAGAATCGAACTAGAATTAGTGAAACAAAGTCACTAACACAAACTATTGCTTTCCTGCTACCTTACTGAAATTAAAGATTGTTTTTATTACCCATGGTTCACCACGTTGAAGGGATTTCACCAATTCAATCCTATTTTATTAACAGCACAGCTTTTCACTACACTTCTAATGAAATGGCAAGCATGCGTATTAATACAGAGTCGTATTATAACCGAACACTACAGTTGCAGCACATTTTTCCAACACAGATATCAAATTCGCCGAGGTTTATTCGTCTCGCAGTAAAGACTTTGCGATCTGTTGGGGCAACGAACTTCTGTCATTTTTTCTGGCACACTTCCCTAACACAGACATCAAATTGGACTAGGTTTAATCGCGTTCGTAAGAAATCTGTTGGCACGAGGGGACCTAGTCACTCTTTCTGGCGTACTTCCCTAACACAGACATCAAAATGGTCCAGGTTTAATCGCTGTGTTAAGAAATCTTGTTGAAATGAGGAAACTTTGTCACTTGTTTTGGCTTACTTCCCAAGCACAGATATCAAATTGGTATAGGCTTAGACATCGTAAAGAATCTTCCAACCAATCACGAAGCGAGAATTCTGGTAAAACGTAGATTCATTATTTTCAATTTTTCAATAGTTCAACATTAAGAATCCATACTTTTTTCATTTGGGTCAATTCCTAGAAGATTTTTCGATCGATTGGTGTAAGAATATTGAAAATCGATCGGAAAACCGCTGAGCTGTTAGTAGTAGTAGTAGTAGTAGTAGTAGTAGTAGGGGAAAGCCACCATCATTTCAAGGACTTGCCAATGTATGTGGGTAGAATTACAGTAGATCCAAATTTGATTATCAAATGAATTTCACACTAATGCTGTTACAGAAGGGCCAAAAGGGATTGGGCGGACCCACAAGCAGAGGCACTTGTGCGCATTCCGGGGTTATAAGAGTCGCCTTCCAGCATTAGGATCCTTCCATGTAATAATCAATTTCGCTATACCAACTTTAACCCACGTGATGATTTGTTTGTTTTGAATTGAGAAGTGCCATATTTGCTTCAGACCTTAAGGATTCAGGTTGGCAATCCACTCCGTCATCCAGCCTTCCACATTTATGATATCAATAATAATACTGTTAATATATGATATGATATTAAGATGAAATGTGGTATAAATGATAAAAATAGAACAATCTCACCAGCAGTCCTTCGTATGGAATAGAGTAGCGTCCTTTGGGTTCCATAAATGCTTCTTATTTAATTTTAATTTTTAAAAGTTAATTTAATTTTTCATTCTGGTATCCATGTGCAGTATTAAAACTCGTTTTGGCCAGTTTTTACTATATAGCAGGAGATGCTTCATAAGCTAAAACGAAAAAAATAATTAAAATAACTTATTAGGCTTACCTATTAGCTAGGCCGTGTGGCTCCGCCGTCTGCCCAAAACCGCGGTTTTGAGACCAGGCAGCCGGGAACCACCCAGCAACGCACCTCCTATCTTGGCTACTCAATAGAGCATTACCAGGTATGGCCACGTGGAGGCGCTAGGTAGGGGCTTGGGATGGCTAGAGCTATATTGGACGCTCATTTGCCTTCCCCATTTCATACCCCGGAAAACCGCTGAGCTGTTAGCGCTCAAAACCTTTCATTTTTCGTGACGCTCGCATTTTTCGATTTTTTGGAATGACACCCTATCTCAAAACTTGCCATAAGACGTAGTCCTACGTCAAAAGAGCAAGGGTCCACGTTTGCTCCCCTGTGGTTCGCCAGAGATGTTGCTGAACGAGTCGGAAAACTCGGATGTATCTGATCTTTACACACAGCCTACGGTGCACGCTATGTCTGAAGGGTGCGATTATGCAACTTTGACGTACATAAAATTTTCTTTCACAACGTGTTAGTACAGGTTTCCACGATTCAGAATATGCTAATTTTAAAAAAATCCATCGGGAAAAAATTGAAAAAAGTCAATTTGAATATTTTAGCTGTAATCAACCGGGTACAGGTGTACGCACTAGTAATTCCATGAGCAAAAGTACTCCGATGTTGATCAAACTTTGTGGATTTGTGCTTTTTATGAAAATTTTAGACCACTTAGGATGGTGCTAAAATCATCATCTGTGTCATAACACCTCTTAAATACTTAACTCTCGGATACTTTTTCATTTCAACGAATCTGACAATGAGAGATTTTCTTCGTGTCCCCTCTCTTCCGCTTTTTACGGCGATACTAATGCATTTTAGCACATCAGCTTTGCACGAATCGGTTGCCGGAATCACTGGCTAACTAAATGTTTTGAAAATTTTCTTTTCAATGCTTTAGTTTCGCCGTATAAAACGGAAGAGAGGAGACACGAAGAGAATCTCTCATTGTCAGATACGTCGAAATGAAAAACTACCCAAAAACTTTTGAATCGCTCAACTGATTACAACAATTTTGATAGTAGTCGGAAGATATATTAGTGAGTATCTAATAAAAACGATGCATTGTAACCTATACTAATTTTTTCGAATAATATTGGTTTGAAACCCAAATCATCCAAACCATGACATGATTACAAAAACCTTGAACATGTTTCCATGCAATGACAACAATAAGATCCCAGCTTTTGTATTTTTTTGAAAGCTTAAAAGGTTAAAGCGGTAGGGAAAAGTAATGAAAATTGTTTGGGAACGGAGGGGAAAGAGTGGAAAGCTTGGTTCGACCCATTCACCTTCCAGCTTTGGACAAAAGGTAGGAGTTACAACGACAACTTGTTATACGTAGCTACCAATTACCCCCCCTCCCCCTTACCTTTCCACTCTTTCCTAACCATTCCAAAAAATAGTTTTGTAAAGAAGAAAGATAGTGCTTACAAATTATGTTGCGGCCATCTTAGATCTTAAACAAAACCGAGTGATGTGGCAAAAAGTCGATTTCTTGTCATAATCTAATATGGCGACACTTGGAATTGTCGCTCCAAAAATTTTTTCACCTAATTTGAAAGCCTCATCCTTTCGTTTTACAAAACCATGTCATTTGTTATTTGTTTATATAGCAAATTTAGGGAATATCACACGATAAAAATGTTAAAGTTAGCCAAAAATCAACTCTTTTTAATACTGTTCTGGTCACTTGGCGAACGAGGGGTCCACTGTTTCGAGTTATTTCAAGTGAAATTCTCCATATTTAACAATTTTCATTCATCAAGCACAAAAATTTAGATATTTGAAGATTTCGTGGCAGTAGTGGCATTCAAAAGTTAAGTATTCAAAAGAAGGTGTCAAGACTATGATGCTGATTTTTGGGGCCAACCCAAATCAAGAGGGGGTACCGTAAGCGCCAAATTAAAAATACGGGTCTAAAATTTTCATAAAAAGAACAAATCCACAAAGTTTGAGCAAAATCGGAGCATCTTTTATTATGGAATTACTAAGTCACCTGTACCCGGTTGATCACAGCTAAAATATTCAAATTGACTTTTTTCAATTTTTTCCCGATGGATTTTTTTAAAATTAGCATATTCTGAATCGTGAAGACGTGTACTAACACGTTGTGAAAGAAAATTTTATGTACATTAAAGTTGCATAATCGCACCCTTCAGACATAGCGTGCGGTGTGTTAGGTACGAGTGTAGCCACATGCAGAATGGTGCGGAAACTCCCAGCTTTTCCAGCCTAGCAAGGACTCGATCAAACGCTGCTTTTGGGTCCTTGTACACTGCATTAATTTGCACTTCTTCATTCGTGTGGTGCAGAAAAATCTTGAAGTAACGAATTATTCAACAGAGTTCCTGAATTCATTGGATTTGTCAAAATTTCCGCCACAAAATTCATGACTGAAGGTTGGATCTGTCATTATCATGATCCATAACCTGAATCAACCAAAATTATGGAATAGAACAGGATTGGTTGTGAAGCAGCCGAAGAGTAACGTTATTCAAGCAACGAGACTTAATTGTAAATTCAAGAGAGAAGAAATGCTCAACCTAAGAATTCCATTGTTATCAGCCGATTCACATCTCGAGTTCAAACGTATTCAATTTCTGGTTCGCCTTGCGTTTGCCATGACAATAAACCATATTCGCATGGCCAATTGTATGTGGCATACTCGGGCGTTGGAAAGCCTTCGTCTCTGTATATTTGTGCGTCGGACAAAAGAAGAATCGACCATATTCTTATCGAGGGCCGGTTTTTCTCGAACATTATAATATCATAATATTTGAACAGCATTTTTGACATTTCCCTAATACATCGCACGTTTTCTTTCCGTGCGTTCACGATAAAACTAAAGGAATGTACGGAAAGAAAACGTGCGATGTATTAGGGAAATGTCAAAAATGCTGTTCAAATATTACGAACACGCCCGCCATTACTTACGTTACTTTAGTGGCAACGGTCCGTTACCGATCCTGCGCCGAACGAATTATCGTCCTCCAGTACCGTCGGTCCTGGGCTGCCGTTCTCCAATCCCCACGAACGTCTTCGACAGCACACACCCACCGGGTGCGGGGTCTGCCTCGGAGTCTACGGCCTCTTCCTGGTTCTCTGCTGAAAATAATTTTGGCTACTCTTTAATCGGTCATTCTGGCCACGTGTCCAGTAGAGATGGTCGGGTATGAAAATTTGAATACCCGGACCCGACCGCAACCCGTCGGGTACGGAACGGGCCCGGGTACCCGACCATCTTTGGTGTTAAATGTGGTCAATAGAGATACCCGACCCGACCCGTACCCGGTTTCAAAAACAAAAATTAAGAACCCGTACCCGACCCGAACCCGCAAATTATTTTTTTTCAATACCCGAACCCGGCGGGTACGGGTACGGGTGCGGGTTTCGGGCAAATTTTCCGCTACCCGACCATCTCTATTTTCACTATATCAGCATATTTGTATACTTGGTACAGCTCGTGATTCATGCGTCTGCGCCACACTCCATTTTCCATTTTGCCACCAAGTATAGATCACAGAATCTTACGCTCAAAAACCCCAAACACTCGCCGATCAGCTTCCTGTAGCGTCCATGATTCGTGTCCGTAAAGGGCCACCGGGAGGATTAGTGTTCTGTAGAGCGCCAGTTTTGTGCGAATTTGCAAACTACGGGACTTCAGCTGGCTACGTAATCCGTAGAAAGCCCGATTCGCGGCTGCAACTCGTTTCACTTCGCGGCTTACATCGTTGTCATATGTCACGAGTGTACCAAGGTATATAAATTCCTCCACTACTTCATATCGTTCTCCATCTAACTCCACCTCGGCACCAACACCACTTGGGCTCCCACGTTTCCTAGCAGCAACCATGTACTTCGTTTTGGCGGTGTTAATGGTAAGTCCCAATCTCGCAGCTTCCCTTTTAAAGGGCCTGACGACCTCTTCCACTGCTCTACGGTTGATTCCGATGATATCGACGTCTTCCGCAAAGCCAAGAAGCATGTGAGATTTCGTGATGATAGTTCCGTTCCTTTCCGCGCTGGCTCTTCGTAATGCACTTTCCAAGGCAATGTTGAATAGCAGGCTAGAGAGTGCATCCCCTTGCTTCAGTCCATCCAACGTCACGAAAGCAGCTGAGGTCTCACCCGCTATTCTAACGCATGTTTTGGATCCGTCCTGCGTCGCACGAATCAGCGTAACTAGTTTCGTCGGAAAATCATGTTCTAGCATTATCTGCCACAGCTCATTTCGTTTAGCTGAATCGTACGCCGCTTTAAAGTCCACAAACAGATGGTGTGTCTGCAAGTTGTACTCCCGGATTTGTTCTTCCTCCCAGATGCTGACAATGATCCGGTGGATTGCTTCGTACAGCCGCTCGCTCCTCGCTTTTAGAAGTTCAGCCGGGATACCGTCCTTCCCAGCAGCCCGTTTTTCTCGTTTTTCAGTTCACTGATTGCCTTTTTAACCTCCTCCAGTGTTGGTGGCTCCACAGCTTGACCATCGCTTACAATTTCTATCCTGTCCCTGCTGACCGCATTGACGCGCATTGACCTCTCCATTCAATAGTGCCTGAAAGTGCTCCTTCCACCTGGCTACTACCGCCGTTTTGTCGGTAAGCAGGTTGCCAGCACTATCATTGCACATCACAGGCATGGCAAAATTCCTGCATCTCACCGTTTTATAGAAACTCCGCGTGTCGTTGCTGGCGTATCGCTCCTCTGCGCCGGCGAGCACGTGCTCCTCGTACTCGCGTTTCTTTAGATGATGGATTCTTTTTTCCGCAGCTCTAGTCTCTCTCTATCTCTCTCTGTTTGGACGCGTTGCCGCAGTCAGCATGCGACTCCTTGGCTGGTTCTTTTCATCTGTCACTCTCTGGCATTCGGCATCAAACCAGCTGTTACGCTGTCTTTCACGCGTCGTGCCTACCACTTCTCTCGCTGCTGTTTGGATGGCACCATGGATGTTCCTCCACAGCCCATTTATATATTCTTCTACCTGCTGTTCTGCGATTCGTTGGTCAAGCTTCCTGGCGTACTCCACTGCTACGCCGTCTGCCGTTAACCGCTGGATGTCGAAACGCAGCGTCCTCTCAGTACGAGCTTACGCCGTGTTCGACAGCCTTGCGCGAATCTTACTCACTACGAGATAGTGGTCAGAGTCGATATTTGGTCCACGAAAAGGCCGAACATCGATAACATCCGAAAAGTGTCGACCGTCAATCAAGACATGATCGGTCTAAGAGCTAGAGTCTCCATTTGGATGCCTCCAGGTGTGTTTCCGAATATTCAAACGTGGCAAGTAGGTGCTACAGATGGCCATCCCTCTGGCCGCGACAAAATTTATGAGCCTCAGACCGTTATCATAGGTCGACAGATGCAGGCTATGTATTTCAATAACTGGACGGAAGAATTCCTCCCTCCCGATCTGCGCGTTTGCATCTTCGCTAATGATTTTCACGCGTGTTTTGGGCACTCTCCAAAGGTCCTCTCAAGCCTGTCATAAAATTCGTCTTTAGCATCATCGGATTTATCATTTGTCGGTGCGTATAAGTTGATTAGGCTATAGTTGAAGAATTTTCCCTTAATACTCAACACGTATATACGGTCATCTACAGGCCTCCACCGGATAACTCGTTGCTTCTATTTTCCTAACACTACGAAACCGGTTCCATGTTCTGCTTTTGCCGCCACTGTAGTAGATGTGCTGCTTGAAAGAAGTGCCTGCAATAGGTTCTACTGCACGGAACTCCCTTTCTCCGGAATTTGGTCACCGAACTTCCTGAATAGCAGCGATCTCCACTCCGAGTTGATGCAGCTCTCGAGCAAGTAAGCCAGCCCGTGCCGGTTCATGGAAAGTTCGGGCATTCCAGGTACCAAGTTTCCAATTGTTATCCATTAATCGTTTCCTTGTCCCTTGCCGTGTCCTATACCGATTGTTCCGTCCTGGATTTCCTTCTTCGTTGTTCGTGGTAGTTGAGTTTTCGGTATACTACCTCACCGGGGTCGCGATATCTACATCCCGCTGATGGGTCTGCCATCTTAGGTATAGCTTGCGGGATACAGCATTTCATATTCAGCCGCCCGTTCCGAGACAGACGCTGTGTGAGCCGCCCCTCACCTGGAGAACAGGCGCACTAGTTCGCACCTCCTAGCTGAGCTGCTCCAGTAAGTACATGAAGCATTTCCGGGTAAGGCCATTGAGCGTCATCATTTGACTTAGATCTGCGTGGAGGCGCCAGGTGGGAGCTTGAGAGAGCCAGAGCTATGTTTGACGCTCCTTCCAGGTAACTCTCTCCATTTCATTCATTTCACCCGCCATTATGGCTCGTAAAAAGCTGGATAAACGGAAGCCAGAAGAATAGGGCTATAAATCAATGCGTCAAAAACCAAATATGTGGTAAGAAGAGGCTTTTAGAGAAAGCAATGTTTGCCTCCCACGGACAGTTACTATTGACAGCGATGAACCGGAAGTGGTTGTTGATGAATTCGTATATTTGGGATCTCTGGTCACCACCGACAATAGTACGTGTAAGGAGATTCAACGACGCATTCAAACTGGAAATCGAGCTTACTTTTCCCTATGCAAGACATTTCGATCAAGGGGCATCCACCGTCGTACAAAGCTAACGATATTCAAAACGCCAATCAGATCGGTAGTCCTCAACGGACTTTCTCAAAGGGCTCCTTTCTCAAAGCAGCTTTGCTCACGAAAGACATACGTGTACGAAAGGTGTTGCGGACTATTTTTGGCGGAGTACAAACGGATAGTGGAGAATGACGTGGGCGTATGGCGACCAGATTGTAGCCGACTTGCGTGTGTCGAGACGCGAAACGAATTGGCGACGAATACAAGGGAGAGGAACTCTCTCCCTTGATACGGTAAGACCCTCCCCTGCTATCGGCTGGTAAGTAGTACGGGCCCCTGATACCAGATTTGCAAATTTGTCCGCAAAATACAGACTTCTACAGCCTGTTTGTAAATCGTAATAAAAAAAATTCAGATATCTGCTGTTTTTTATGGGGTTTCTACGTTTGGTGCGGCATTTTGTCCACTACCTAAATTTTTTACATATTTACTGAAAATGTGGGTAGATCATTTTTTAACCAGAAAATTCGAGCAGCCTTTGCTCAAGCAGTTTGTTTCTGTTCTCGAGTAGGTAGTTGCAGCAATTTTTTTTCACAAAATTTGGCAGCTCTGGTACAGACTGTCAAACGAAAATACAGTCGATTAGGCTCCAGTTACGTTCGGCAAATTTTATTTTATAAAACTTACTGCGTTAAAAGGATAAAAACAATTGATTTATTGGAAGCCCAGGTAAATTACGTAGAATTATTTTTGGATTTTAATGCTTATTAAAAATTCGAAGCGCCTGGGATGGACATCCCACAAGAAAGTTTAGTTTTTTATGACCGTAATTATTTATTTTATGAAACATGTTTCTGTAAAGAAGCCGCATCTGTTCGAACATCAAATTGTTACTTTATTTTATTAGGAAAAATGTTGGCAAGCAGGATTTATTGCAGATAAAATATTGAAACGAATTATTATAACTTTAAACTTTCTGTGTCGACGTAAGAGCATCACAATATCAAAAATAATCGCGGATAAGCCATAACCAAATTTGGAATAGTTTTGAGTATTGTGTTTTGTGCCGAGTATTACCTAGTTTTTTTTTAATGTATCGAAAATAATGAATGGTCCATGTTTATTTTTTTCTTACAGAGGGCGGCCAACAACATTATT
The DNA here is from genome assembly GCF_943734655.1 of Sabethes cyaneus. Taxonomy (NCBI): domain Eukaryota; kingdom Metazoa; phylum Arthropoda; class Insecta; order Diptera; family Culicidae; genus Sabethes; species Sabethes cyaneus. The sequence continues at coordinate 37,165,659 of NC_071355.1, forward strand.
CATCGGATTTTGTCACACTACCGGACATCCAGCTGCAATGGAGGGTCGAAATAAACAGCGGGCTGGCAATGAGGTACGCGCAGCACCCCCCAACCAAGACCATTTTCGTATCAAAGTAGAGGAAGGTGTGATGAACCTCGATCTAAGCCTGGCTGCTGAACAACCGTTCGACATTGGAACTTTTGCTAGTAATAGCTACGAGCGATGCAAGGCAGATTTCACCCAACAGGACGCTGGTGATCACGATCAAAAGACGCTAGATCTAGAGCAGCAAATAGATAGAGCATCGAAGGCACCATCCTGCGCGGTTTATCAAATTGGTAGATCAGTGGCAATGGCGGTAAGTTTGGCATAATTTGCGGAGGGATATTTTTTACAAACTATTTGTTTTTACAGAATGAGGATAATGATTTGATCAAATACGATGCTGGTAGCAACCAGCGAGAAATGGCTAATTCAGGGAAGCACGAATGTGAAAGCTGTGGCAAACGTTTCCCCAAAAAGTTGCATCTTAAACGTCATATGCGATGTCATTATCGCGAAACATTTCAATGTGATGATTGCGGAAAGAAGTTTAAAATGAAAATTTATCTCGAGAAACACTGTCGCTTGCATCAGGATCAAGATAAACACGAATGTGACATTTGCGGTAAAAAATATGCTGACACGCGATGGTTGAGTCAACATCGTCTCGGGCACGTTGGAGAGAAACGTTACGACTGCAAAATATGTGGTAAGGCATTTAGGGGAAGCTATGGTGTCACACGACACATGCAAACGCACAGCGATGAAAAACCGTTTGGCTGTGATTTGTGTGATAAGCGATTCGCGACCAAACAGAAGGTGGAATATCATCGCCGACGACATAGTGACAATCCGTTTTTCCCGTGTGAGACATGCGACAAGAGCTTCTACACTAACTATGAACTGCAAGTCCACTTACGGCGACATACCGGCGCAAGACCCTATATATGCAAACTTTGTGGAAAAGGTTTTGCTTATAAGACTAGTTTGAATGATCACGAGCAGAGAATACATCTGCAAAATAAGACCGTGGGTAGAAGATCGAAAACGAAACCTGTGAAAATCAACAAAGCATTGTATGATGTAGAGACAGGCCAATCGACTACTAACGGAGCAAAAGCTGAAGAGGGTACTAGCAAAAAGCCCAGTTCCCCTGGTAAAGTGAATTATATTTGCGAGTTCTGCAGCAAAGGTTTTCCCACTAGAAGAGGTCTCAATCAACATGTTCTTCTACACGATACAATAACTAAACCTCATGCTTGCAAAACTTGTGGCCTAGCATTTCGATATAGGAGCTACCTGGTTGAGCATATGTATACTCACTCTGACGAACGACCTTACAAGTGTGAAGTTTGCGACAAAAGTTTCACACGGGTAGAACGTCTTCTGGCACATTGTAGCACCATGGACCATACTCTCACTGACGTAAAGCTTTTTAAGTGCGAGGTTTGTAACGAGAAATTCACGTTCAAGAAAAATCTCATTAAACATTCACTCAAACACAAAGTTGGAGCTAAGCCGCATGTTTGCAAAATCTGCGGTAAAGGATTTCAATATAAAAACATTCTGATTAGGCATACGTGGGGTCACGCTGTCGAACCACCCTACAAATGTGAAATCTGCAACAAACCTTTCATGCAAGAGAAAAACTTCCTAGCACATAATCGGGTGCATCCAGTCGAACACATTTGCCATATCTGTGCAAAAGTATTTCATCAGATGAAAGACTTAGAACAGCATGTATGTGTCAAAGACCAATCGGTTTCAGATTCAAAGCTTATCATCGGAACAGCAGAAAAACCGCAGCATCTCTCTGATGAAGAGCAATCAGTTTCAGAATCGGATCCATTCGCAGAAACGGTTGAGACTTCGTCTGATGATGAAGATAAACCTATTCCAGAGTTGTACCTAATGAACGAAGTAGCAGATACACCACAGCATCTCTCAGATGAAGATCAATCGATTTCAGAGCCGTACTTAAAGAATGAAGCAGTAGAGACACCGCAGCATTTCTCTGATGAAGACAACACATTTACAGTAGCGGTAGAGACAGAACTGCATCTCTCTGATGAACACCAATCTATTGCAGAACCGATCCTATCCAATCAGGCAGTAGAAAGTCCCGGCGAACCGCCGGCAGTAACCGGCGAGACGCAAAGTCCCACTGATAACAAAAGTTTTATGTGCGAAATCTGTAGCAAATGTTTTCCAACTAGAAGAGGTCTCAACCAACATGTTGATCTACACAAAACAACAAGCAAGCCTCATGTTTGTACAATGTGCGGCAGAGGATTTCGATACAACAGCTACCTGGTTGAACACATGTTGACCCACTCTAGCGACCGACCGCACAAGTGTGAAATCTGCAACAAAAGTTTCACACGAATACAGAGGCTGCTGGAGCATAATCGCATCAAGCATCATAGTACTGCCGACGAAAAGAGTTTTGAGTGTGAAACCTGTAACGAGAAATTTACGTTCAAGAAAGATCTCATTAAACATTCACTCGAGCACAAGAAGGGCAGTAAACCTCATCTGTGCAAAACCTGCGGTAAAGGCTTTCGCTATAAGAGCTATCTGGTTGAGCACATGTTGCGCCACGAGGATGTAAAACCTTTCACGTGTATGATCTGCAACCAAGGCTTCATCAGAGAAAAGCTCTTACTGGCACATATTCGGATGCACACGGCCGTACACAAGTGTGAAGTTTGTGAAAAAGTGTTTAATAAACCGAAAGACTTGCAGCACCATCTCCTCGAGCATGCCGTTATGTGCGATATATGCGGCAATTCGTTCAGTAGAAATTACATTAAGAAACACAAACAAATACACAGCGGCGCTAGAAAGCAATATCCGTGCGAGCTGTGTGGCAGGAAATTCCTCACCCGGCATGACATGAAAACGCACCTGGAGCGACACACCGGCGAGCGGTCGCACCTGTGCGAAATATGCGGTAAAGAGTTCTTCACCAAAGGCGAAGTTAGGCATCATATGCGAGTTCACATTGGGCGACCACGATGAAAAGGGCAATCGGTACTAGGGCAAAGACTATGCTCACATACATAAAGGTAATCATCATCTTTCATTTTGTAAATTCGATTGGAAAATCGAAACTTTGTATTTGAGAATAAGGCCGAACACTGCGGCTTATTCTGACTTCTATCATCCTACATGCTACAAATTAAAACGGAGAATAAAAATTAATTACTTCAGTTTACAAGATACAAACCGAATTTTATATCACATCTTATTAATACTATGTAGAGCTATCATTCATTTGAACTTTACCGGCAATGGATTGGACCAAGAATGGGTTTGACCCATGGTTTTAGCCCCATTGTTCAGGTTTATTAGAGATACTTTCTTTCGTAACTAATTTCTTTAACTACGACAATCTATAAACTATAAACGGTTTTCCGGACAGACTGACGCGACTGATCAGAGCTACATTGGATCGAGTGATCTCTGGGACACTCTCGACTTCTCGAGTCCCTTCGAGACCCGGCGAGGGTTGAGACAAGGTGACGGTTTACCCTGCATGCTGTTCAACATCGTTCTTGAGGGGGTGATCCGACGAGCGGGCATCGAAACGAGAGGCACGATTTATACCAAGGCACAGTGGTCCAATCAGCGAAATACGTGATCGTGTGATATTGCGCCAAAACGTGAAGTTTTTCGCATATAGTGTCTTTAGGAACATTTCTTGGTATAACAAGCCCCTTCTTGTGAGAGAAATCTTTGGGTGATTAATTCCCTTAAAAGTGAGATACGAAATTTATTTTCTCGTATATTCGAGATACAGGAATATTACTTTTGGCAAAGTTGTAGTAAATATCAATGCAAACAACTTTGTCAAAGACACTATACTTGTATCTCTTCATGGAAATTTTCTATGAAGCGTTATTCGTGGACAAACCCTTTAAAACAGTTTTCAAACCCTGACTTATTCTGGTCAACTTTTACGTGTTCATAGTGTTCTAGAAAGTTGTTCATCTTGCTAAAATAAACGTTTTTGTAGAACATTATTATACGTGATTTTCTGCAGTTTCGGAGATTTTGAGCATTTTTGATAAAAAATAGTACTACTTTGAGCTTAAATATTTCCCAAAGTGGCAAATGGTGGCAGACCAAACAACTCCTACTTAAAAGTACAACAAAAAACCTATAAAATCAAGTATCAATTGACTATCTGTTTGTATCCTCAAAAGTTATAGTTGTTTTAAAAATCCTTCTCAGTCATGTTTATCGAACAATTAAAATGTACTTCGGATGCAATAAACGCCATTTTGTTTATGTTGACAATCTCTTTCTAACAAGTTGAGTTCCCAGCCATTTTTTCGCCTATTTTCGAGTCGAAAATGAATGTAGACTGAAAATTATTTGACGCAATTGTGTTCAATACCTTCGATCGTAGAGTGACTATATACAGAGTGGCGACAATGTCAAAATTGGAATGATAATTATCTGTCAGTGTCATTCCAATCGAGCAGACGACCTATCCAACGCGTATGCAGGAAAGAGAAAGAAAAACCTTGGAAAACCCGCATTGCATACATTTGGGATGACTTGTCGCCACTCTGTATATAGTCACTCTACTTCGATCGGTGTCTTTTCAAAAGATCCCACTCATAATGGGCTGGTACCAAATGGCCGAAACACAAATGGTCGAATCACGAATGGCCGAAATCCAAATGGCCGAATTTCAACAACAGTCACAGAAGACCGAATTTTCTCGGAATGACTTTTTAGTCTATTTAATTAGAAAACACGAATTGACAAGCAGTTAACAATTAACTTTACTCAAACAAAAAATAAAATAAGCAACACATCTTTTTGTTGTACTTTTAAGTACGAGTTGTTTGATCTGCCACCATTTGCCACCTTGGGAAATATTTAAGCTCAAAGTAGTACTATTTTTCATCAAAAATGCTCAATATCTCCGAAACTTCAGAAAATCACGTATAATAATGTTCTACAAAAACATTGATTTTAGCAAGATAAACAACTTTCTAGAACACTATGAACACGTAAAAGTTGACCAGAATAACTCAGGGTTTAAAAACTGTTTTGAAGGGTCTGTCCATGAATAACTCTTCATAGACAATTTCCATGAAGAGATACAAGTATGGTGTCTGACAAAGCTATTTGTATTGATATTTACTACAACTTTGCAGAAAGTAATATTCCTGTATCTCGAATATACGAGAAAATAAATTTCGTATCTCACTTTTAAGGGAATTAATCACCCAAAGATTTCTCTCACAAGAAGGGGCTTATTATACAAAGAAATGTTCCTAAAAACACTGTATGCGAAAAACTTCACGTTTCGGCGCTATAGCAAACGATCACGTATTTCGCTGTTTGGACCACTGTGCAAGGGTAGCCAACTTCTACCCTTTGCAGACGACCTCGACATCAATTACTAGAAACCGTGGGACGGCGGATGCAATCTACGCCAGATTGAAAACGGAGGTTAGGAAGATATGGTTACATATTAATGCGTGGAAAATCAAATATATGGAAGGAAAAGGCTCCAGAGAAAGTAACGTCTGCCTCCCACGGACAGTGACTATTGACGGCGATGAACTGTATCTGAGAGCATGCGCCCCCGCACAAAGCTGACGATGTACAAAACGTTATTCAGGCCGGTAGTAATCTACGGACTTGAAACAGTAACTTTGCTTACGGAAGACATGCGTGCACTTGCCGTTTTTGAACGAAAGGTGTTGCGGACTATTTTTCTCGGAGTACAAGCGGAGAGTGGCGGAGACGTATGAATCACGAGCTACAGGCACTACTTGGAGAGATTCCCATCGTACACCTGGGGAAAGTTGAGAGACTACGGTGGGCCGGCCACGTCGCATGGATGCCGGACGACTGTGTAGTGAAATCTGTTCTCTTCAAGAACCCCACCGGTACCAGGAATAGAGGGGCTCAACGTGCTAGATGACTCGACCAGGTTGAAGCCAACTTGCGTGTGTCGAGACGCGCAACGAATTAGCGACGATTAGCCCAGGACCGAGTACAATGAAGAGGAATTTTTGATACGGCAAGAGCCACCCTGGCTATCGGCTGAATAAGTGGTGTAAGCTAACTTCTAGGCTTTGCAGGTGACTGCCAGGAATTTTGCGACGGCGGAGGCAATCTATGCCAGACTGAAAGCGAAGTCTAGGAGAATTGGGCTAAAAATAAATGCGTCGAAGACCAAATACATGAAAGGAAGAGGCTCAAAGGAAACAAACGCGCGCCTCCCACGAACGATAACCGTTGACGGCGACGAACTAGAAGCGGTAGAGGAGTTTGTGTGTTTGGGATCGCTGGTGACCGCGGACAACAACACTAGTAAAGAGATCCAGCGGCGCATCCAAGCGGGAAATCGGGCCTACTTTGCCCTTCGTAAAACGCTATGATCAGGAAGCATACACCGCCGCACGAAGCTAACAATGTACAAAACCATTATTAGACCGGTCGTTCTTTATGGGCTTGAAGCTGTGACGCTGCTTACGGAGAACATACGCGCCCTTGCCGTGTTTGAGCGGAAAGTGCTGCAGACGATATTTGGGGGTACAAACTGAAAGCGGAGAGTGGCGGAGGCGCATGAATCACGAGCTACAGGCACTGCTTGGGGGAAAGTTAGCAGGCTACGGTGGGCCGGACACGTCGTAAGGATGCCGGACGACAGTGCGACGAAAATAGTCCTCTTCAACAACCCTACCGGCACCAGGAACAGGGGGCCCCAACGTGCACGATGGCTCGACCAGGTCGAAAGCAATTTGCGACTTCTGAGACGACTAGGAAATTGGCGACGAGTGGCCCAAGACCGAGTTGAATGGAGACGAGTGCTTGAAACAGCACGAGCCACCCCGGCTCTATGCTGCTGAAGAAGAAGAAGAAGTGTAGGACGGCAATACAAACCACCTGGCATTTTCCGTTTAAATGGCCTATTTTATTTTTTAATAACAGTATTTTGAACACCGTGACAGCAGCTTTGCCACAATCACGAGTCTACAACGCCACTTCAAACAACACACTGTCCAGCGGCTTTTAGGATTGACTAGCAGTACAGAATCGGTGAAACCATAAAAAAGCCCTGGAAGACTCCACCAGGGCTTTTCTAAAGCAAAGACTTTGTTCCATCTTTGACCTTACGGAACCAGTATCTCAAAGTCCAAAATAAATTTGGGTATTGGGTATCGCATAGAAGGCAGCAGAAAAGAATGTGAAAATTAGGATTCTTCAAATAAACCTCTACCACGAGAGGGCACCGTCGATGACAAGAGGTCTAAGGAAGACGAGGTGGACATAGCGCTCATCCAGAAGCCCTTGGAACACAAGGAAGAATACTTGGTATTCATATCGCCCTGTAAGTTATATTACGATGACAACCACAACACGCCAAGAGCTACTATTCTAGTTAATGTAGGTTTCAATTTCTTTCATATTACAGAATTCATCTAACAGGACAACGATCATTGCGGTCAAGGTCGAGGTACCGACCGTCCAAAACTTACGGACGTCGTCTTATTTTCCTGGTAATGCTAAGATTCCCACCCATTGTGGAGAAACGGTAGATCAACAAAGGTTTTACAATCGGCGGTGATATCAACGCTCATCACAATAGGAAGGTTAAAAATCGAGGTAAGTACCTTTTAGAATTTCTCTCGTCAAACAATACAAACTCTGGAGGCTGCGGACCTACTTTTAGAACCGCAATCAGGCAGGCAATCTAGTCTAGGTCAATCAAATCAGATTTAGCGACTTTGTGCAATCCGGGAATTTCTAAGAAAATTCGATTGGGATGATAGCTTATTATCCAAGTTATATTCATCAAACGTTCGTTGTGTGTTGTTCGAGTATCAGGGGTAGTCTCGAGACCCTTTGAATCTCGAAGAGAGTTACGGCAAGGTGATGGGCTTTTATGTTTGCTGTTCAACATCGCTTTGGAGGGTGTGATAAAAAGAGCGGGGACACGAGTGGCACGGTATTCACAAAGTCCGTCCAGCTTCTTGGTTTCGCTGACGACGTTGACATCATTACAAGTACTTTTGAGAGGATGGCGGACGCGTACATCGGACTGAAAGCTGAAGCCAAACGGATTGGACTTGTCATTAATGCATCGAAAACAAAATACATGAAAGGAAGAAGTTCTAGAGAAGTGAATGCTAGCCTCCCTCCCCGGATTCATTTAGACGGTGATGAAATCGAGGTGGTAGAAGAGTTCGTGTATCTGGGCTCACTGGTTACCGCAGACAATGACACCAGTAGAGAAATACAAAGACGCATTATGGCAGGAAATCGTGCCTATTTTGGACTCCGTAGGGCGCTGCAATCGAACAAAATTCGCCACCGCACGAAGTTAACAATCTACAAGACGCTGAATAGACCGCAAGTCCTTTACGGCCATGAGACATGAACTATGCTCATGGAGGACCAACGCGCCCTTAGTGTTTTCGAACGGAAGGTGTTGTGCACCATCTACGGCGGAGTGCAGATGGAAGACGGAACGTAGAGGAGGCGAACGAACCATGAATTGCATCAGTTGCTTAGGGAACCACCCATCGCTCACACCGTAAAAATCGGTCGCCTGCGATGGGCTGGGCACTTCGAGAGGATGTCGGACGACAGCCCGGTTAAAAAAGTTCTTAATAACGATCCGACTGGAACGAGACGGAAGGACGCGCAGCGAGCAAGCTGGATCGATCAAGTGGAAGGCGACCTGCGGACCCTACGCAGACTACGTGGCTGGCGGATTGCGGCCATGGACCGAGTGGAATGGAGATGACTTCTTCGTACAGCAGAGGAAGTAAGTAAGTCAGCAAGCGGGTTTCATGGGAGCTCACGCCACTGCCAAATGTTCAACATTCGACAGACATTTTAGAAACGCCAGGAATACAAGAGGGAGATTACCCAGCTCACATGTGTTGATTTCAAAGCAGCAAATGATACAGTCCTTAAGCAATGTATCATTCGTGCCTTCGTCCAACGAGAAACTCCATAGTCGATGTCAGCAACGGCCGATAGCAATAGAAATTCGATAACGTAGGCGGAAGTGGATTGGACGCACCTTGAGGAAAGGAGCTAACAGGAGATCTGCGAAGAAGCACACGATTGGAATCCGCAAGGACAGCGTCGAAGAGGCACACCCAGATGCTCATGGCAACGCAACGTAGCCAACGACATCCGGGCTATTGACGAGAAGCTGTCCTGGCGACAGAAAAAGCCATGGCGGGTAACCGCCGGCAGTGGAGATCTTTGATTTCTTCCCTTTGTTCTGCCGGACCGGCGGACATGAATGCAAAAAATTTGATACAGTCGATCGAGACAAGCTATGGTAGATACGAATACGATTTTCCGGACAAACTGACGCGGCTGAACAAAGCTACCCATGAACGGGTGATAGGTTACGTGCGTGTTTCGGGGGAACGCTCATGTCCTTGCGAGTATCGTTATTAAAGATGTGATACGGCGAGCGAACATCAAAACGGGAGAAACGATCTTCGGTCAAACTAGCCTACTCATAGCCTTCGCAGAGGTCCTCAGAATCATTACTAGAATGCTTGGAACGGCGGAGGAAATCTACGCCAGATTAAAAACGGAGGTTAGGACGATTGGGTTACAAATCAATGCGACGAAAACCAAATATATGATAGGAAGAAGCCTCCAGAGAAAACCTCTGTTTATCTCCTACGGACAGTGAACATTTACGGCACTGAAAGTGGTTAATGTGTTCGTATATTTGTGATCTCTCAGCCAATAATATGCCACGTCGCAAGGATGCTGGGCGACCATGCAGCGATATCTGTCTTCTTCGAGAATCCCACCGGCACCAGGAATACAGGGGCCCAATGTGCTAGGTGGCTTGTCCAGGTTGAAGCGAACTTGCGTGTGTCGCGACCCACGAATTGGCGCCGAGTGAACCAAGACCAAGTACAGCGGAAAAGAATTCTTGATACGGCAAGAGCCACCTAATAGAAGAAGAACATTTACTGGTGCTGTGACCGGACATTTAACCAATTCGACAACTCGACAAAAATTGAATGATGAATTTTGTCTAACAAGTTGTGTTATAAACGGAACGACGTAAAACCCACTGTGGCACAACCAGTTTTAGTTCACAAAGGGACTTTCAGCATTAGACAAACCTACTAAGTAGTAATTATTCTTCAGCCAGTGTTTTTATTCAATCAGGTATCTCTGCCGTAACATCAAACACTGGCACCGGTGGCGGTTGAACCTTCTTACTCCGCCGGCCGTCATGAGTCAGTCGATGGGCCCTCAGATGACTGCCCTGAGCGAAATCTTTACCGCACAAATCGCACTTGTGCGGTCTCTCGCCCGTGTGCGAACGCATGTGAAGCGTCACCTCGTGGGCGGTGAAAAAATGTTTATCGCAAATCTCGCACCGATAGCGTCGCTCGTCGGTGTGCCGTACCCGGTGACTGGTCATCTGCCGAAGGGTTAGAAATTGCTTATCGCACAGATCGCAGCGGAACGGCTTCTCACCGCTGTGCGTTCGCTTGTGCCGGGCTAGATAATTACTTCCCGTGAATGATTTGCCGCACACATCACAGTTGAATGGTTTCTCTCCCGTGTGTCCCCGGCGGTGCTTCATCAAGTCGTTCATTCGACCATACTCTTTGCCACAAATGTCGCATTTGTGTGGTTTTTCTCCCGTGTGTCCCCGACTATGCTGCTTGAGGTGTGTTTTCAGCATAAATTGCTTGTCACAAACATCACATTTGTACGGTCTTTCTCCGGTGTGGCTGCGCACGTGGGCAATCAGGTGACAATTTTGGGTAAATCCTTTGCCACAAGTGCCACAAACGTGAGGTCGTTCACCGGTGTGACACCGTAGGTGAACCGTTAACTCGTGCCTTGTGAAAAACTTTCTGCCACAAGTTTCACACTCGTGTTTCTTCTCGTTGGTGTGTTTTAGTTTATGAAACCCTAGCGTCATGTTGTTTTGAAATCGTCTGCCACATATATTACATTCCTTTGGTTTGTTTAACTTCGCTGGGTTTTGTTTGTTACTTGTTTCCTGTTCGGGGCTGTCCTGGTTAGTACCCTCTGGGAAGCTTTCATCATCAGGCAGAAGATGCGGAGGGATTGTGATCGGTGGTATTTTGACCGGCAGCTCAGAAGTGTTGACTGCACCGTGTTCATTGAAGGGCTTTACATCATAGGGATTCAAGTTGTAGGAAAAAGTAGCGACTTCATTTTCCTCCTGTTTGAGTGCATGCAATGGTATATACAATGGGTCCTCCTCTGGAGTGCTCTCAAGTTTGGGCGTAATCACCACCATTTGCTCGCTTATTTCATCTGCCAATGTAACAATATTTATTGATATTTGAAAAAAAAAATGGTACTTTCAGTATAGTTCGATTGACGACTATAAACGAGAAACTGTTTAAACTATTCTCGGACATTTGCAAATAAAATCCATATTTGTCTAGTAAATATCTTCATAAAATTATTCATTGCTTACCCATATCTGTTATATTTTCTTAATATTAATACTAATCTCTACAAGCAAATTTATCAACAAACACCGCACATAAATAAACGTCTGGGACTGGGTGGAGGGTGGGACAGCGGACGGAGACTATAATTTTACACTCCCGTTTTATTTTATTCACTTTTGAGTAGAATAGCACTCGAGTTCGACCAATATGCTGAATATTTTTCAAAAGATTTTTGATAGCATCTACCTATTATATAAGAGCTAGAAAATAGTTTGCCAACTTCTCTTTAGAGTTTTCTACCTCTCATAAATTTTTTTGTAAAAAACATTCGCTTGATAATAATTTTGCTGGACTGATAGATGCTAGATAATTCCCTTGCATTTTCGTAAAAAAAAGTATGGTTTGAGTTTCAAATTAAAGTTTTATTGAAAGCAGTGTTATCTTTCCATGAGATTTTTACGTTAATGTTAGGTACGTTGATAGTAGAGTGTATGTGAATTCGTCTTTTTGGCACTTTTTGTGATGGTTATCAATATTATCTATCCCATTTGTCAAATTTTCCAAGTTTTATTGGTCAACAAAACGTCGAAGTGAACAACGTATTAGTAGAAAAAAAATGCAGCTCATACTGAATTTGAAGGTTTATTCCTCAAAATTTTAGGAAAAACAAACATAATTATATTCAACAGTTAATATGTCCGAGACATCTGTTACGAATGACCGTTGCCGGTGCTGCCTAATACCGTACCTTACTTCGGTATGATGAGTGTGTTTGAGACGATTAAAGAGTTCAGTATTAACCCTCTCTGTCCCAGGGGTGTTTTGGTGGTTTACAGTTTTTGATCATGTGTAGAAGCTATTAATTAACGAATTAACAATTCGTCAAACGCTACTATACACCTTGTAAAACAATGTTATTACTACGTTACAAAACCAAAATATCCTTATTTGAATGCCTCAAATATTTTATCGGTCGATTTTAGTATCGGAAGTCATGGAGCACCTGTGCTACCATGGGACAGAGAGGGTTAAGATCAACGATTTGGTGGCGACGTTTGTCGGAGTTTGGAAATGGGTTTGTCTTTCGAATTTTATAAATTCGGTTTAAGGTTCTAGAAAACGACGAATACCCTAAAAGTATATGTAAAAGTTGTTTCAGCGATTTAACGGTTGCGGTTCGATTTAGGCGACGTTGTCTAAAGTCGCAGAGAGCTTTGCAGCAAACCAAGGCGGGCACACAATGTAGGGAATGTTGGGAAACGAACCGTCCAAGGATGTCAGTATATGATACATATACCTGCTGAGCAAGAGTCAATGGCCAGTATGATTCCTATCGGGCAAATCAAAAAGGAACCCCCACCTGCCGTCGATCAAGACGTAAATCAACTAAGTCCAGAAACATCCGCATCCACATTCCAGTGTGACATCTGCAGCAAGGACTTCAATCAACAGTACGATTTAATGTACCACATGAGAATCCATGCATCCGATCGACCATTCCGTTGCGATATCTGTGGCAATCGGTTCATTAGAAGCAACAAACTTACGCATCACAGGCGAAGTCATTTCAACGAACGGCCTCGTAAATAAATGCGAAATCTGCGCTAAAGAGTTCCGCAAGACAAGCCACCTAACGTAACACATGCGCACGCACACCGGCGAGCGACTGTTTAAGTGCAACATCTGTGGCCGTGACTTCCTCCGGAATACGCACCTGGTAGAGCAAGAGCGCAGGCGATTGTATACCGGAGAATGTCCACATAAATGCGAAATCTGCGGGCAGGAATTTTCCTGCAGTACCGACTAAACGCATCACAAGCGTGTTCATGCCGGAAACGTCCCTATAAGTGCGATCTCTGTGCAGCCGAGTTCTTTCGCTGAAGCAGTTTATCGTATCAGTGGAAATACCACCGAGATGCAGCTGAAAAGACTGACACCAAAGAAATAGAGTCAAAAGATGACGAAGTGAAGGAAATAACAAGTCCCGTTAAGCTAGAAGGTGATGACCAGGGCAAATAAGATGAATAGGATATAGGAATATATTTTGTAAATAGTTGAGCTTAATAACAGGCAATATTTTCCAGTGTATTGGGAAAGGCAAGCCTTTAGCAGCACCCCGGTGGCAACTTTGACGTTTGCGAACAAAATAGGTGAAGCCAACATAGCTGGGTGCGTGTAAAAGAACGATTCACACGATATTTCTGCAGCGCCACACGTGATTTTTGCTGCTTTATCATTTATTTCTTGTCCTAAAGGCGACGTTTTCTGTTAGTTGAAAGTAAATTATTTTTATCGATGATTTGTTATTGAGATTCATGTAAAATTCTTCACTTCTACGTGATTGTTTTGTTGGCTTGATCGCATCACTTCACTGCCGTGTTCACGCCTGTAGCGCCACCTCATTTTGTGGCCGTTTCAGGAAACATAGTAGATGCCCGGAGGTTGTTTAGCAGCGACGGTGAAGCCTCTCGTGTCGATTCAGTTGAGTTCGTTCCCTAAAGCCACTCCCGCAGATGTCGCACTGGTGAGGTCTTTCCTGAACATGGGTCCTTAGGTGTCGCGATAAGCGATCCATTAGAACATAACCTTTGCCACATATTTCACATTTGAATGGCCGCTCATCCGAGTGCTTCCGCTGGTGAATTTCCATGTTGTATTTAGCGCGAAAATCTTTTCCGCATACTGGACATACAAAAGGTTTTTCACTGCTATGGACATTCATGTGACATCGTAGGTGACCGCGTTGCTTAAACGTTTCGCCACAGATTCCACATTTGATGGGCCGTTCACCGGTGTGTATTCGGCGGTGGTTGTCCAGAAAGCTACTGTGATAGAATCCTTTGCCGCATATATCACATTTATGTGGCTGGTCATCCGTATGAGTTAGCTTGTGGTTTGCTAGCGTTCTTTTATCGTTGAAACATTTGCCGCACGTTTCACACTTGTGTAAACGTTCGCCTTTGTGTGTCAGCTTGTGTTGTTGTACTGAGCCCGATCCCATGAATTCCTTCCCACAGATATCGCAAACCTGCGGCTGCCGTTTGTCACTGTGGACGACGTTAGTGTGCCGCATTAAATATTTTTTTTTGGTGAATCCTTTGTCGCAAGCAGTGCATTTGAATAGTGGGTCTTCTGCGTTTTCGGAGGATGTGGGTAAACTAGTAGTTCCAAGAAGAGGTTTTTGATTAATTTCTTCGTCATCAGCTAGCTGTGAGATATCTTCCTGGTGTTCCATTTTGAATGACTGAAAGTCAATGATTTGTGATTAGCCATAGTAAATTAATGTAAACGGATAATTAGGTATTTACCGCAGTTTATTGGATTACGTTTCTGTTACAGGCAAGACGCCGTCTAGAAGACGGCTTCAAATTTCAGCTTTGGTGCTCAAACAAGCTTTGGTGACAGGTTGCTGAATGGTTATACTTTTATTTATTTGCTTTATTTGTTTATACTCCCCAGTAAAAAATCCTTCTATTTTGCTTACGTTTGGTCGATTTCCGTCGGTTGAATCAGTCGATATTGACTCCGACAAACGGTCTAATAAGCATTTTGTACAGTGTGCCCTTTGTACGGAGACTCAGATTGTTCGACCGCAAGTGTTTGTGGAGTCCGTAGTAGGCCCGACTTCCGTTGATAATGCACCTTTGAATCTCACGGCACGTATTGTTCTAACTGTTGACAGTATTGCGGCGCTTATAATAAATCCTCCTGCTGCGGCGGTGGTAACGCGAGACAACTGCAAAATTAAAATTTAGGTTTTTTGGTTTGTGGTTCGACAAAATATCCGTTTTGTAACGTGTTTGTGGTGGAAAATAATTGATTTGGTAAATTTTTAAATACCTAAATACTATAATAAATCATGCAGTTATCTTCTGGTGGTTTGGTTCAGCTGTCAAGATAACCGCAATGTGAGGATTTTTCTTGCAATCTGCAATAAGTTGAGTCAAGGTATACGAACTCGTTCACTACCTTATACTCATCCCCGTCGATTACCAGGGTTCTGCCTAAAGGCCCGCGCAGAATTGTTACTTTACGGTTGCGTTTGCGTTAATCTGACAGTTCTTCCATACAATTTGACAGATTATCTGTCAGATCTACGCAAACGCTACCACAAAGTACTAATTCTGTGCGGGCCTTAAGCATGCACTGTCGTACTCGGTCCCGCCGCTAGCATATGAAGTATATTATGAAGTTTTAGACGTATTTATCTTCAACCAAATCTTCTCTGCTTCGCGTTTAGTCTGGTGTACTGATCTTCCGCTTCCTCAAATGTTTTGCTGACAGCATCCACGTCGTCGACAAAACAGATAAATTGACTGGATTAATTTAAAATCGTGCCCCGCATTTCTATCACTGCTCGTCTTATAACACCTTCAAGCGCAATGTTGGGAATCCACCAGAGATTCTCACACAGCACTCATCTAACGTAGCCATAATAAGTCTAATAATAATTCCGGGTAAGCGGAAAGCCGTTTCGTCCAGAATTTTCCATAGAGCTTTTCGGTTTACACTATCGTATGTGACTGAACATGTAATGGGTGGAGACTCTGGAGGATCTGCTATCGACCTTTTCGCGTGCGTAATGGCGGCTAGTGGGTACAACTTTCGGAGAACGTTAGCTTGCCTTTGGCAACTTTATTCACGTCGAGTTGATATTTCCAGCCTTAACTATTGTTATAGAACTTTCAAGCGTACGTGAGCGGATTTCCCCAAAAGCAAATAAACATCGACAAGTCTCAGGCCGTTTTCGTTCGTTTGCACATGTGCACTGAACCGTATACAATCACCGGTTTCCATTCCTCCTTAATAAAGGTAATTCTCCGTTTTGTTAAAATATATCCAGCTTTTTACGAGCCATAATGGCGGACGTGTTCGTAATATTTAAATGGCATTTTTGACATTTCCCTAATACATCGCACGTTTTCTTTCCGCGCGTTCACGATAAAACTAAAGGAATGTACGGAAAGAAAACGTGCGATGTACTAGGGAAATGTCAAAAATGCTATTCAAATATTACGAACACGTCCGCCATTATGGCTCGTAAAAAGCTGGATAGCGGATTTTGACTGTCTTGGCGCCTCTGTAATCTACAGTCTCTGTAGGTTCGCTCTGCTTGGATGCAATTTGGTTTGTTCTACAGTCTGCTACACAAAATTCATGTTTTAAAACTGTTGTTATTTGTCCGAATGAAACGATTATTTTATGGTCAACGGATTATCAGTTTTTGCATCCAATGGCGTAAATAATTCAATCGGCGCTCAGTTCGTTTTGGCAGAACCCCGACCAAATTATTAGATATTTTTACTCGAACATCGAGCAGATTTTGCTCGTTTATTCGAGTAGTTGACGCATCAATAGGTAAGTCATGTCTGGCATCTCTGCTTTAATAAAAGCTGTGAACGGGATCGAAAAAACATCAAAACAAAGCTTCAAGCACGAAAGGCGGAAAATTAGTTGGATTAAAACGATTAAAGTTCATTAACAATTTCTTTTCAACGGTAATGAATAAAGTGATCAAAATAGAAGTTTACGATGAAGATGTACCGGGCGGTGAAGGCAAGCCCGGTATTCACATAATTAACATTGAACCTGCGAAGATTTCTGACCCATTGGAATGGAAACAAAAAACCGCTGGACAGGAAAACGAACAGCAGCACGTTTCAACCGTTAACAAGATTGTTGTTTGCAACTTAGTTCAGAAACATGAAGTCGCGACTAGCGAAAAAGATTCGGAGGTAAACTTACAAGCAATTCGGAGCAAACGACGTCTTCGGCAGAAGCCGCGTGCAACAGTTAAGAAAAAAATCAATAATTATGAGAAAGCGGCATTAACGGATAGTTCAATAAGGCAATCGGCTGCTAATCAACTACCTGTTGAGGATAATGACCACGAGACGCGAAAGCCGAGTAAGCGCAAATGTAAAGTATGTGGCAAAGAAGTAGCAAATATGCAGGATCATCTTGTTGTTCATACCGGCGAGCAACCGTACAAGTGTGACAAATGCAACAAAAGATTTAATCTGAAAGGAAATTATCTCCGACATCGGCTTATTCACACCGATGTGTTCAAGACTGCTTTCCAGTGTGACATCTGTGAAAAGGGATTTAACAGTTCGACATCGCTAAGGTACCACTCAAGGATCCACACCGGCAATCTATTGAAGTGTACTATTTGCGACAAAGATTTCACCATTCCTGCCGAATTGAAGCGACACGTGGCGACTCATCTGGAGGGTATGATAGATTGCGATATTTGTGGAAGACAATACGCGGGTAAGATTGGCCTTAGAAAACATAGACGTCGGGCGCATGGTATCAAATCTGAAAAAGTGACCAACATCGAAAATAACGTCGCTGCTGACGAAAATGGCACTAAACAGAATATCAAACCATTGAAGAAACGGTCCGAACTAGTCAAAGAAAATCATTATTGCATTAAATGCAAAAAAGGATTTACTTTAAAGAAGGATTTCTTGCAACATTCCTGTGTAGTAAAACGGCTAAGCCACAGATGTGACGTTTGTAACGAGGTTTTCAGTTCGACGGCTGTTTTGCACCGGCATATGAAAAGTCATTCAGATGTTGCAACTAACCGTAATCAACTTTATACGTGTGGCAAGTGCGGTAAACCATTCACCGTCCTGGCCGAACTCAAACAGCACCAAATTAAGTCATGTAATGGCGAATCTGATGCGAGCAACACGACGGTACATTCTTCGGTATTTTGATTTACCTAGAACGGCTAATGCGTACTGATACTGATGTCAAATTTCTTCTTGCAAATGTTACCTGGCGATAGAGCAACGGTACAAAATGAAACCCGTGGTATACCACGCAAGGAACAAATATGTATAAATGACATTAAGATAGAAGTGTTTGATTTACTGGAAGTTAAAGAGGAACCACTAGATCAACTGTTATACTGAGCGACCATTATCGATTAAGGTAAAGTATAATCCTAGATGAATATCATTTTGTAATATAAAACATTTCGCTTTCCTATCGTTTCTACAATCACAACTGATCTCGTAATGTTAACGCTGATTTTATTCCGAAAAATCAAATCTAACCTGTTAGAACCAAATACTCTCTTTTCCTTTCTTTTTTGGCTTTCTTTCTCACTGTTTTACTTTCGTTTTTGCGGGAACCGTTGCCCAGTGAAGAAATAGGGATCAATTTGACGCTGTCTGAAGCTATACCCAAATTGGCGAATGACTGAAATCGAGGCGGAATACAGTTCTTTCGTTGTAAACTTTAGCCTTCCAGCTACGGATATCATAGCTCCAGTAGAAGCAAGCTTTCTTCGAGAAGAAGTTTTTGGGATCTGCCAGTACTCAGATAAATCCTGCCAGTACTCGTGACTTAAAATAGTATTACCTACCCCATATTAAACAATTTATATTGAGGGGTGCCTATAAATTTATTACAATTAGTAATATACCATCTGTTACATATATTTTTGCATATCAGTAGTCCTGAGAATACTATGTCAATTTGATTTATGCTGTAATCCTCTTCTTTTAGGTGTTGAATTATTGCGATGAATCAATATCAGCACAAGTGGGCTCTTCAAACTCTATTTTAAACACTAATTCAGGTGCTTCGGGTTCAACAACTGACGCTTCAATCTTCGGCAGATTGTTGAGTTCATTTTTTTGGCTTGTTTCTACTGTTGATGGTGATGTAGCAAATGTGGAGTCCGGTGGTAGGCTTCCCAGATTAGCTGTGTGATCGGAACCCGTGTCTCGATGCATTCGCACCGTGTGCTCCAGCAAGGAAAATCGACCAGCAAAGGTTTGATCGCAAAGCTCGCATTGAACTTGGCTCTCTTTGTGAAAAGAATAATGCCGCTGCCATGAGCGTAGTTTTACGAATTCTCTATAGCAAATATCGCACCTGTACACACCATCATCAGTATGCGTTTCGGGTTGCAAAGTGAGATCGTAAACTTGGTGAATATCTAAATGTTTGTTCTTACTACTGTTTGTAGCGAATTTCGTGCCGCATCGATCACATTTGAACAAATCACCCGTATGAATTCGCATGTGATGGTTAAGGTGTACTAGCCGGATGTAAGATTTGCCACAAACATTACACTTGTGGGGTCTTTGGTTAGTATAAAATACACCGTGGTTTTTTAAACTTTTGGTTTCTTTTCCAGTTACAGCACTCTCTGGATGACTCATTCGATGACACTCAAACTCTCTAAGCATGGTGAATTTTTCGTCGCAAAATTCACATTTCAGCAAGTGTTCGCTATGCAACAGCGAATGATTTTTGAGCGATAAATTACTTGTAAATGACTTCCCGCATGTTTCGCACTTGTAAGGAACTCCACCGGTGTGCGAGTAATAATGGACTTTCAGTTTCCATTTGCTCTCGAAAGCCATATCACATTTAGCGCATGGTAGTAGTGGACTGCTTGCCGGTCGTTTGATTTTTGTGTGCGCGTATGATTTATTATGAAGTTTCAAGTTCCATTTATTGGCAAACACTTTACAGCATTGATCACATTTAAAAGTCTTCTCCTGAGGTGCACTTTCGGGACCAGTGCATTGTCGAGAATGTTTCTGCAAACTTTCCATCAGAATAAATTCTTTGCCGCAGCAATCACATTTATGCTTTTCCCTCTGATGATCCATCAGATGCCGATTCAAATAGTTTAGAACGCTATATTTTTTGTCACAGAGGTGACATTTATGTATTTTGTCGCCATGCAAACGAAGGTGATATTTAAGCGTTGTTGGTCTTAAGAAAGCCTTTCCACAAATGTTACACTTGTGTGAACGTTTTCCGATGTGGATGACATAATGACCTCTTAGATTTGCCTTCGAATTAAATACCATACCGCGTTGATCACATTCGTTTGACCTTTTGTCAGGTTTTTTGCTACTCGAATCTCCTGCTGAGTCTGCGCTTATTCTAGCTTTGCAAGCGTGATTCTGCAGAGATTTGCTAACCCTGAAGATGACACCACAGTCATTACATGGAAACTTGCCTTCCTCGTGTGTGCCTTGATGCTGTTTTAGAACCCTTAAAAAGTTGAACTTTTTGTCACATTTCTCGCATTGAAATAGGCCTTCTCCTGTATGATAACGACTGTGGAGTTCTAGTGTCCTTGCTAGAGCAAAAGCTTTACCGCAGATACTGCATTCGTGGGGTCGCTCGTAATCGTGCTCAGAAAATTTGTGCAGTCTTAAGCTTTTTCGGTCGGTGAATATTTCATTGCATTGACGGCACTGCCATGTACGAGAATGAAGTTTACTAAAATGTATTTTCCGCATGTGTTGCGTTAATGCTTCTTCATCAGCATGTGAGGTACCGCAAAAAGAACAATTGCAAACAGTTGTCTTATTTTTATTGTGATTCGACGCTAATTGCCATTCTAATTCATCTTTAATGTCGATTTCTTTACTTCCAGTTTCACTGATATCCATTTTATTGGCACGGCTTTTCCGGTGGTAATCAAACGAGGAGTTTAATTCTTTTCAAACTGTTTTTTCTGTAATGAAACAAAACGCTGTTATACAACTAATGTGCCCTAATGAATTCGTTTCTACGGGTTTTTGTTACCAGGTTGCGGAACTACATTCACTTCAAATATTGGAAAGATTGGAAATTGAAAAAACAACAGTCTCAAGCTCATTTCTATCTTTTTTGTGTTGTTTACCCCGTCCATCTGTCATATTTTTTTTTTGTTTTTAGGTTTTGTTGGCTAAGACCATGGTTGGCTATGAATATATACTATTACTTCACATCGCATGGTTGGTCCATCTCGCCAAATCATCTGTCATATCTAGATAGAATTAACAAAAGGGCGAATGTCGCAAATGTAAACAAAACGGGTGAGAGTTAATTTTTGCTGGACCAGCATAGGAAAATCAACCCTCACTCGGTTTGTTTACGCTTGCGACATTCGCCCTTTTGTTAATTCTATCTTCATATTTTCCACCGCACAGCACGCTCAATTTTCTGAGTTATTATTGCATGCTACGCACAGAAAACAAGCCCCAAACTTACACTCAAATCAGCATTTTACCGCAGTTTTTAGCCGTTTACAAAGTGATCTGCGAAGCCTAGAAATTGGCTACCTTTAATGAAAGTCGTGCCTTTCGTTTCGATGCTTGATCGACGGATGGGATGGTAGAAATTTGATCCACACTGGCGTGAGCCCTCATAGCCCCCTAATAATGGTTGATCTTGGTGAAATAATAAGCCAGATTACTTCTGTATTACTATTCACCTGAGTGAGAATCAATTTTATTAGCTACTAGCTGGCCCGACAAACTTCGTATTGCCGCAAATTAACCTGTGTTGTACATAAATCATGAATCTCGGATGATCTTTGTCAAAATTTCGAGTTTTGCAAGTTGCTGAGGAGTTAAACTGCCCATAAACGCATAACAGTCCCATCTGACTTTTCACCACTTTTGAGATAAACCTGGGAATCATCTTTAAATTAACTATTCTTTCAATATTTCAAACAAAAAAGTTATGTTTGTTCCCAAAATGTTGAAAAAAATATCAAACTATGTCAGTCCCATATTACAAATAAACGCATAACAGTCACAGCAGTAAAAATATATCAATAAGCATCTGTTTTTTGGAAATGCCTTGACCGATTCAACCGCAACAACTACCAAACGGAAAATTTTATGGCCTAGAAGAACACTATTGAGGAGAATTTGGATCGAATGTACGGTTCCGAAGTTACAGTGGGAAGAATTTCCGGAGTATATGGAACTTGAACATAGAAGCACCTTGGATCACAACAAACCCATCATGTGACACCTATAAGTACACGGATTTGCAAATCTGGACTATTGGTAGTCGTATAAAGTATTCAAGCCGTCATTGGCCACATCTAGACATGTCCGTGAAGGTTCCGGATACCTCTAAGGGGATCAGTTTCTGAATTTAACTAAATACAACATGTGACATCTCTAAGTCGGTACTGGAAATTGCAAAACTAGTTCGAAATAGTTCATTTGTTGTCATATATAGTGTCCAAGATCACACTGGTCATACTCGGACACGTTCTGGGAGTGTTCCGGATACACAGGAAAGCGACCAGCTTCTGAGTCGAACAAACCCCATCATGCGACCCCATTATAAACTCAAGATAACGTATTACAAATAAAATGAGAAAAGACCAGAAAGGTATTTGAGTCAAAAAGGACATTTTGAACAATTGAATTGAACGAGCACGTGAATTATTAAAATAACAACGACACGTGGTCTTCGATACTGCCGAATCACCGGCAACGCAAGGATCAAGGCATGCTGTTACTGTTATGCGTTTATTCTTGCTTATTCAAGCACAAATAAACGCATATCAGTAACTTCGGCAGTTTTTCTAAGTTTTGGAACAAATTTTAAGTCACATGTGAACAAATTGCTTGTAAAAGTATTCTGTTATGTACATTCAAGTGATTTTATGACGATTTGGACGATTTGTTTTCAAAATCGATTCAATATTAATAAAAAAATTGTCGCGGTTTCAACAGCGTTTTTCCAAGTTGCACGTTTTTGCAGATGGGACTGTCTTCCATTTATGGGCAGTAAACCTGCCAACCAATTTTGGCAGTTACGTTACTATGAAAGCATCCCAGATAACCAATAAGCATCACCAATGCTATTCAAATGCAAGCCAAGAAGAGGTTATGATGGTGAGAGGTCTCTAACCATCATAAAATAAATTCAAGACCCCAAAATCCCCCACATGCTAAATTTGGTTCCATTTGCTTGATTAGTCCTCGAGTTATGAGGAAATTTGTATTTCATTTTTATGGGAGCCCCCCCCCCCTGCTAAACAGGGGAGGGGTTCTAATTCATCATAGAAAAAAATCTTTTCTCCGAAAATCCCCACAAATTTGGTTCCATTTGCTTGATTAGTTCTCGATTCTATAAGTAACATACTGGTCGTTTACCAGCGTTCTGTCACGTAACTGCAGCAGTCGAAAGCAGTCCTTATCGACGGTAGAGGTGGTCAAAACGGCTTTTTGTGTGAGCGGCACGGCTTAAAAAAAAGTGCCGAAGTCAGCAAAATTTCGCCGAGATTTGGAGAGCCGAGCGTTCGGTAAAATTTTTTATGATGCCAAACGTTAGTAAAGATCCGTAAACGTCGAATTGCAAAACTGAAATTTTTACCGAATGCTCAGCTGTCCAAATCTCGGCAAATTTTGCTGAGTTTTTTAAGTGTGTAATTCTCCGTTTTGTTTCAAAATTTAGCGGATTTTGAGTGTCTTGGCGCCTCTGTAATCTACAGTCTCTGTAAGCGAATCGAAAACCAACCATATAGGATCCTGGAATACAGCTCTACGGCTGCCCTGCAGCATAAAACAGCGTTGGTATTTGGTAAATACGGTAAATACGCCCTGGCTGAACAGAAAATGAAGTTAAGCGTAGCTGAAAAGGAAATATTTATAGGATTTCATAACTCTTTAAGATTCAGATTCCGAAATGGTCGACGATATCGAGAATGACTTCGTTATGGAGGACAGAAATTCAAGAGGTAATAATACTCTAAGTAATTCTGAACCTGGTTCACCTTGCTTGACTGATCAATTTTTTAATTTCCTTCGAGCATAACTTTTTAGAAACAGGAGAAAACGTTACTTTTGAGTCTACTGATGAAGTAGTTTTGGATTCCCACAAGAAGAACGTTGATTGGACGCCTCGGCTCAAACAACGTAAACACGGTGACACTAGTATTTTACGGATTTTAATAATCTCAGGGCATAAAAGACATCCTGTTTGTGATATGTGAGCGATAAAATTATTTATTAGGTCAACTGCAAGCAGTTGCTGGGACGATAAAGTTAAAGTTTGAATTACTCAAAATGAAGTTTTTGGGGCTTGGTTCGCTCTGGCAGATCCCCGGCCATTTAATAAATAAATATTGTCCGTTTCTTTGGTAACAAAATGCGCTGCACACTTTTTTGATGGCTTGAAATCGTCGCAGAAAGAATCTGCTTGGCTGTATGTAAGTTATAAGTATATATTATGCTTGTCTAGCACGTAAGCTATCGATTTGCTTGACAAAATAAACGATATTTGCCCTCGCGACGATTCCGGCGATGCTTTCGCCCGCGACGGTTATAATTCATCGCGTACGAAAGGGTGGGAAATTGATAATATTAAATTTTAATTAACACATTTTTAGGAGATGCGTGAAAACCTTATAAGGGGTTTGTACGATAATCTGCAAAAATATGAAAACAGTGATTTTTGCAAACTATACTCTGGACATATTTGCGGATAAGTACCAAACCATCAATGTCAGATTTTTCTTAAAAGGTCTGCAGCTTCCCGAAAATCGGACGTAGCAAAGTAAAATCGTCATATAGCTACTTTTTTGTTTGGAATTTAAACTGGTTTTTGTCTCGTTAAATGTTAAAACTGTTAAATGTTACAGGACAATTGCGGAGCTAGTGCTACGATCCTATTGACTGTTATACTTTTTCTTCCCAATTCAATCGAGATTTGAACATAATATGGCAACTGGCTTATTTGACCCAGCGTCCTACCTGGAGGCCAAATGATGACCGCTGTCTGAAAATGAATTTGCAAAATTCTGCACATAACCTGAGAGATCACCTAGAAACTAATAAAGCAATAATAATAGTGAATGATCATAAACTTGATGGCACACACTTGAAATAGCTACTTTATTTCTAAAAATAACTCAACCCGCCAGCGTTGGTAAAGTTTAAAATACGTCGCAGGCTTGATAAAAAGGGGTTGTGGAGTCTTCCTTTCGTCCAGTCTGGTGTGGTTCACAGCTTCATCACTACCGGCAATTGACAGGGCCTGGGAGAACGAGCGGGTTCGAATCCGGTTATAATTGGCTCCAATTATAGCTTGGTTCAATCCGCGGGTCCCCAAGCTTAGATAAAACACAACTTCTGCGGTACACAACTCCTAAAGCGTTGCTTTAATGGTTTCAACACCTGGTTCCATTCTATTGGATCTTATAAACACCTGTGTTTCATTACTCTTTTCTACCGTCCGCTACGTTAATTGTACAAAACTACCGTCATAAAAATGTATTTTAGTTTTCCACGATGGCTTCGGCACTCTTAATGTCATGCCTCTGTCGATGACGCTTCAAATCCGACACCCTTGACGATCCGTAAGCACACATGTCGCACTTGTACGGGCGATCTCCAGTGTGGATGCTTTCATGCCGAATTAGATGATCCTTGGATTTAAACTCCTTGCCACAGATTTCACAGCCGAACGGTCTTTCGCCGGTGTGGATGCGGACGTGTTGAACCAGGTTACTTTGGGTGCAGAAGCTTTTCGGGCAACGAGTGCACTGAAATGGGCGTTCACCCGTATGAGTGCGCATGTGATTTGCTAGGTGCTGCCGGATAGTGAAACTTTTCTCACATATTTCGCATTGATATTGCCTTTTGCCACTGTGAATGTGCTTGTGCTGTACCAAATTGCTATGCGAAAGAAAACATTTTCCACATATGTTACAAAGGTGCGGTCGTTCGGCTTCTTCCTTTGGTTGCTGAACGCCGTGAATTGCTACATGCTTGTTAAGAAGATATTTTTCCGAAAATGTTTTTCCACAAGTAGAACATTTATGCGATAATTCACCGATATGGCTAAGTTTATGTTCTCGTAGATCTTTAGCCTCGATAAATTGACTGTCGCATTTATCACAGCTGAAGATCCGTTCCCCTGTGTGAATTTCCATATGCCTTTTCAGACCGGCTATTGAGTAATATTCTTTATCGCATATCTCACATCGGTGCGACCGTTGGCCAGCATGGATTCGCATGTGGCTTTCGAAAGGACGCCTTTCTATGAATCCTTTTCCACAAATTTCGCACCTGTACGGACGTTCGTCGGTGTGAAGTATTTTGTGCCTTCGTAAGCCTTTCATATTGATGAACGCTTTGCCACAGATTTCACACGGGTACGGCCGTTCGCCGGTATGAAGGCGTTGGTGATCTTGCAGGGTTTTGTTTTCGGCGAATTCTCTGCCACACACATCACACCAGAAGGATTTTTTGTTTTTAAGCGGAATAGCTTTGTCCGGCAAGTCTTCAGGATTTCCGGTGAGATTAGGATGTTTAATACTGAAATATTTAAAAGCTCTGTTTAAAACTTGTTTTTTTTTCTGGTAACTTAAAATACAAACCCATCAGTTTGAGTGTCACAGGAGAAATCGGCAAGAAAATGTCCATGTGAAGCAAACTCGGGTATCACAGCTTGCAGAGGTTCCACTGAATCTGTATTACATTTTATTACATTGCAGGAGTCCTCAATATCGAGCTCATCCTTTACAATCGTGTTTGCCACTTGATCATTGCTAGTGCAAGTAGATTGCAACTGCATTTTATCGATTTTATCCATAGCACAAATTGCCTGCCTACATGATATTGTTGATTTAAAAAAATAAGTTATAGGATATATCATAATGGACATGACTTACCAATTGAATTCGGTCTAATCGCAAGGATATTTGCTAGTTGGTAGTTAATATAAAATAAGTTATTCCTTTACATACATTTTGCATCGCTTGATTCTTGGTTTACATACAGACTAGAGACTGTCAGATAGACTGTCAGACTGTCAGATATGCGAAGCTGCCATCAGGGCCAAACTCACCTAGCAGCACAAATTGTAAGGGGCTGAAAGCAAATGGAAATGATGAATAGGCTCAAGCCTATATGATTATAATATCCCAAATATTTTACTTCGACTAGAGTTTAGTACCAAGCTTAATATTACACTTCACTTTTAATAAGTAGTCACCATATACTAATGTCGCTGGATGGAGCAAAATTAATGGAAACAAAAGCGTGTAGAGAGTTCAACATATTGGGGTTCAACTGTTATAGAAACAGAGCGAAACGTCAAAGGCACCCTTATTATAGGGTTTTTAGAAACAGAAACGCCGCGTTCAGGTTGTCGTCAATTTGTTAATAAATAGCAAAACAACATTAAATTTCTTTAAATAAAGATAAGTTAATATAATATAGTTTTTCAAAAACATACTTCATTTACGTGAAAACTTTAAGTATATTATCCTCAAAATGGATAACACGTTGAAAGCCATTAAAAAAGAAGTGGACTTATATGACATGTCACTGAAAGTCAAAGAGGAATTTAACAGTGAAGATTTTAGGCCGAAAGAATCGCAAGACGATAGCGAGGCTGTGGTAGAAAATCCAGCTGCTGAAAATTCAAGTTTAATAGAAAACGTACCAGATAATATTGCCCCGCAATACCAACAAGCGGACGCGGCTATTGAAACCGAAAGCTTCATAGTTACATTTCCATCAGATACTGCCCAGGACGGGAGGTAACAAATCTGTTTATCACAAAAATCAAATATAATTGCTTAAGAATTTTTCAGCACGGAACTATTCGGTCCTGAAACTTTGAAAAATGCACCAAACATCACACTACCATTGGTAGAGGTGGAGGAACCAGATCTAAGTGCCAACCGACCGCACAAGTGCGATGTCTGCGGTAAAGGATTCAATAAGACCAACAATTTAACTCAACACAAACGGATTCACAGCGGTGAGCGGCCGCATATTTGCGAGTTCTGTGGTAAAGGATTTATCGAAAAAGTGCATCTAAAACGACACTACCGTTCGCATACCCATGAAAGGCGTCACGAATGTGATATTTGTCACAAAAA
This sequence comes from Sabethes cyaneus, assembly GCF_943734655.1. Taxonomy (NCBI): domain Eukaryota; kingdom Metazoa; phylum Arthropoda; class Insecta; order Diptera; family Culicidae; genus Sabethes; species Sabethes cyaneus. The sequence goes on from NC_071355.1 coordinate 37,193,814, forward strand.
GTTTATCGAGGGCAGCCACCTGGCGCAGCACAAACGCCGACATAATGGGGATCGGCCACATCGTTGTTTCGTGTGCGGCAAGGGCTTCGTAGAAAATAGTCACCTCACGCAGCATCTGCGGGTCCACACGAATGAACGGCCGTACAAGTGTGAAATCTGTACGAAGGGATTTTTCACCAGCAGCCATCTAACGCAACACAAGCTGTTTCATTTTGGGGAACGATCCCATGAGTGCGACATTTGTGGCAAGGGTTTTTTGAAAAACAATGATCTTAACAAGCATAAGCTCAGTCACTCCGTTGAGAGACCGCATAAATGTGAGACTTGTGGTAAAGCTTTTACTCACAACAGCAATCTAAGGCAACACCAACGAATTCACACGGGAGTACGACCTCACAAATGTCAGGTTTGCGGCAGAGCATTCAGCCGAAATCATCATCTTATTTCACACGTGTTAACCCACAGAAATTCCGAAAGTATTGCTTGCGAAACTACCCTTCCAGTTGGCCTCCCGTCTAATTAGATAGTCGTCGTATGCCCTCGAATCTCGACTGGGGGAGACTGTTTGAGTAAATAGAATCGTTGCACTGTAGATCAGTAATTGTCCTGTAAACTAACAGTCAGTTGCGCAGTCTGTCGAACAAAAAAATCAGAAGGTCAAATTCCGGTACGGTACGTAGCGCCAGCATTATGCTTTGATTTTTGCCTTCTAAACTAAATGAAATATGTATAAAAGAATCACTGATTTTGCTGATCTAAAATTGGCAATAATGACTGACACACATCAAGCTTTTTTCCGCATAATTCTGCTGAAAGTCAGTGCTCGGAGTATAACCGCTATTGAAAGATATTTCTCGATATAATAAAGCATATACATATAGGTACTTCTTTAGAGAATACACAATTTATTTCTATACATAGAAGACAGCTTCATGCAGTTTGCCTTCTTTTGTCAAGTATGTAGCTCTCCGATGGTTTCCGTCTTTATCCCGGTGGTCAAGTTTGAATCGTTGCACACGAAAGGCGGCAACCGATTGTGGGCGTGCGTTCGCATGTGCTGCTTAAGATGAAAATTTCGGACGAAACTTTTTCCGCAAACTTCACACCGGTAAGGTCGTTCACCCGTGTGAATGCGCCTGTGTTGAACGACATGACTGGCGCTTGGGAATCCTTTGCTGCAAACTTCACACTGGAAAGCATACTGACCGGTGTGCGTTCGTTTGTGGCTTTCGAGATTACATCTTTGAATGTACGTCTTTCCGCAAATGTCACATCCGTAAGGCCTTTCACCACCGTGGATTAACTTGTGTCGCGCAAGCTGACTTTCTTTAATACACCCGATACCGCAGATTTCACACTGGTACGGTTTTTCTTCACCGTGCACAAACCTGTGCTGGTTGAGGCAACGTTGTGTGATGAAAGCTTTACCGCACGTTTCACAGATATGAGTCCGCTCACCGGAATGAATGCGTTTGTGAATGACTAAGTTACCGGTCGCCGTGAATCGCTTACCGCATACATCACACTCGTAAGGTCGTTCGTTCGCGTGAGCCAGAACGTGCCGCTTGAGGTTCTGCTTGGTAATGAATCCGCTGCCACAAACCTCACACACGAACGGTCGCTCTCCCGTGTGGCTCCGTTTATGTTGCAGGAGCATACAGTTTTTCAGGAATTCTCGTCCGCAAATATCACACCTTATGGGCTGCTTATGGCCAGTTAGCAGCTCTTGCTGTTCGTCTATCTCCTGAAGGTCCTGTTTTTCATTAATTTCCTTCATTTGTATGTTTGTTATCATACGATAAGGTATCGTAAATGCTTTTGCTGATTTACGAACAATACGGGATACAACAGAACACTTCTTGTTGTTCAGTTCACTATTATTCGTTCCAGTACTATGTACAAAAAATGAAAACAAAACACCTGTAAATTTTGCTATCAAATGTGAGAGTTCAATGTTGGCGTGAAATGTGGAGGAACCATTATTGACGATACGATTTGTCGTGAAACGCTCATACCCGATGCTTCATGCAGCAGTTTTAATTTTTCATTACGGCAAATCTTTACAACAGACCAATGAGATGGTAGAAAATAGGCTACATAGATATTTTTTATGCAAATAAAAATAGTTTGTTTAATGTATTAAAATTTGTGAAATTCAAAGGCGAAATTAGATACCTTGGTTAAATGTGCTTTGGGAAAACTTTTAAAAACAAAACAGGTATTTCGGTATTTTTCTAGTGAAAGAGTTTAAGTATTTCTGAAGAGTGCAAAAATATTAAATTAATCAATAACGGTAAATGACTTTTCTAGTAACGATAAACGTATGGTTTCAAAGTTCACACTTTGCTTTGAGGCACTATGGTTGAATATAGGAGGGTATGAAATGGAGAGAGTAACCTGGAAGGAGCGTCAAATATAGCTCTGGCTCTCTGTAGCTCCCACCTAGCGCCTCCACACAGATCTAAGTCCAATGATGACGGTCGGTGGCCTTACCCGGAAATGCTTCATGTACATACTGGAGCAGCTCAGCTAGGAGGTGCGAACTAGAGCACCTGTTCTCCAGGTGAGGGGCGGCTCACACAGCGTCTGTCTCGGAACGGGCGGCTGAATATGAAATGCTGTATCCCGCAAGCTATACCTAAGATGGCAGACCCTTCAGCGGGATATATTCAGGACGGAACAATCGGTATAGGACACGGCAAGGGACAAGGAAACGATTAAGGGATAATGATTGGAAACTTGGTACCTGGAATGTCCGAACTTTCCATGAAACGGCACGGGCTGGCTTGCTTGCTCGAGAGCTGCAACAACTCGGAGTGGAGATTGCTACTATTAAGGAAGGTCGGTGGCCAAATTCCAGAGAAAGAGAGTTCCGTGCAGTAGACCCTATTGCAGGCACTTCTTTCAAGTACCACATCTACTGCAGTGGCGGTAAAAAAGCAGAACATGGAGTCGGTTTCGTAGTGTTGGGAAAACAAAAGCAACGAGTTATTCAGTGGAGGCCTGTAGTTGACCGTATATGCGTGTTGAGGATTAAGGACAAATTCTTCAACTACAGCCTAATCAACTTGGCGCACCGACAAATGATAAATTCGATGATGCTAAGGACGAGTTTTACGACAGGCTTTGGAAGACCTATGGAGAGTGCCCAAAATACGACGTGAAAATCATCATCGGAGATGCAAAAGCGCAAATCGGGAGAGAGGAATTCTTCCGTCCAGTCATTGGAGGACATAGCCTTCATCTGTCGACCAATGATAACGGTCTGAGGCTCATAAATTTTGCTGCGGTCAGAGGAATGGCCATCTGTAGCACCTCGGAAACACACCTGGAGGCTTACAAATGGAGACTAGCTCTCAGATCGATCATGTCTTGATTGACGGTCGACACTTTCCGGATGTTATCGATGTACGGTCTTTTCGGGGACCAAATATCGACTCTGACCACTATATCACGTAGTGAGTAAGATTCGCGCAAGGCTGTCGAACACGGCGAAAGCTCGCACTTAGAGGACGCTGCGTTTCAACATCCAGCGGTTAACGGCAGACGGCGTAGCAGTGGAGTACGCCAGGAAGCTTGACCAACGAATCGCAGAACAGCAGGTAGAAGGAGAAGATATAAATGGGCTGTGGAGGAACATTCATGGTGCCATCGAAACAGGTGCGAGAGAGGTGATAGGCACGACGCGTAGGAGACAGGGTAACAGCTGGTTTGATGCCGAATGCCAGAGAGTGACAGATGAAAAAAACTAGGACAGGAGTCGCATGCTCACTGCGGCAACGCGTTAAAACAGAGAGGCACAGAGAGACTAGGACTGCGGAAAAAAGAATCCATCGTCTAAAGAAACGCGAGTACGAGGAGCACGTGCTCGTCGGCGCAGAGGAGCGATACGCCAGCAACGACACACGAAGTTTCTATAAAACGGTGAGATGCAGAAATTTTACCATGCCTGTGATGTGTAATGATAGTGCTGGCAACCTGCTTACCGACAAAACGGCGGTAGCTGCCAGCTGGAAGGAGCACTTTCAGAAACCGTTGAATGGAGAGGTAAGTGCGGAGATCAGCAGGGACAGGATAGGAATTGTAAGCGATGGTCAAGCTGTGGAGCCACCAACACAGGAGGAGGTTAAAAAGGCAATCAGTGAGCTGAAAAACGGTAAGGCTGGTGGGAAGGACGGTATCCCGGCTAAACTTCTAAAAGCGGGGAGCGAGCGGTTGTACGAAGCAATCCACCGGATCATTGTCAGGATCTGGGAGGAAGAACAAATGCCGGAGGAGAGGTTGGATGGCCTCATTTGCCCAATTTTCAAAAAGGGACATCGAATGGAGTGTAAAAACTATCGAGGAATTACATTGCTCAATTCTGCCTACAAGGTGCTTTTCCGTATCTTGTTCTGCAGACTGAGACTGTTAGCGGAGTTCTTCGTCGGCGCGTACCAAGCTGGTTTTCGTGAGGGTCGTTGCACGACGGATTAGATATTCACCCTGCGTCAGTTGCAAAAACAAGTTCCGGGAGTACAGCTTGCAGACACACCATCTGTTTGTGGACTTTAAAGCGGCGTACGATTCAGTTAAACGAAATGAGCTGTGGCAGATAATGCTATAACATGGTTTTCCGACAAAACCAGTTACGCTGATTCGTGCGACGCTGGACGGATCCAAACCATGCGTTAGAATAGCGGGTGCTGCTTTAGTGACGTTGGATGGACTGAAGCAAGGGGATGCACTCTCTAACCTGCTATTCAACATTGCCTTGGAAGGTGCATAACGAAGGGCAAACGTGGAAAGGAATGGAACTATCATCACGAAATCTCACATGCTTCTTGGTTTTGCGGATGACGTCGATAACATCGGAATCAACCGTAGAGCAGAGGAAGAGGCCTTCAGGCCTTTTAAAACGGAAGCAGCGAGAATTGGACTTACCATTAACACCGCCAAAACGAAGTACATGGTTGCTGGTAGGGAACGTGGGAGCCCAAGGGGTGTTGGTGCCGAGGTGGAGTTAGATGGGGAACGATATGAAGTAGTGGAGGAATTTATATACCTTGGTACACTCGTGACATGTGACAACGATATAAGCCGTGAAGTAAAATGACGAGTTGCAGCCGCCAATCGGGCTTTCTACGGATTACGTAGCCAGCTGAAGTTCCGTAGTTTGCAAATTTGCACAAAACTGGGGCTCTACAGAACACTAATCCTCCCGGTGGCCCTTTACGGACACGAATCATGGACGCGAACGGAAGCTGATCGGCGAGTGCTTGGGGTTTTTGAGCGTAAAATTCTGCGATCTATACTTGGTGGCAAAATGGAGTGTGGTGCAGACGCATGAATCACGAGCTGTACCAAATACCGTGGACCCCCGTTCGTTTGACCGTTTTTAACCTGAACACTTTTTAATTTGAACCCCGTTGGTTTGCACGACGTGCAAATTAAAAATGGTTCAAACGTCATACTCGATATGACATCATTTGCTTATGCAGACAATGCACATAAACACGATTTGTTTGTGCTGATCTAGCGTGTTTAATCTGTTTCACATTGCATTTTCCCAACGATTATGGTAGAATTTCGATCGGAGAATGAAATATTCGCTGCTTCCAACTGCCAACTGAATCAAACCACCAAAACAATAACAAAGAGCAGGGCAACCAGTTCACACAAGTTCCAGCATATTTAGGGTTACCAGTTGTTCAAATTAAAAACTAACCCCGTTAGTTTGTATGAGGAATCGTTCAAACGAACGGGGGTCCACTGTATACAAATATACTGATATAGTGAAGGTAATGCAATGTGGCAAGCTGCGGTGGGCTGGACACGTGTCCAGAATGCCCGACTAATGATTAGCCAAGACTATTGTCAGCAGAGAACCAGGAAGAGGCCGCAGACTCCGAGGCAGACCCCGCACCCGGTGGGTGTGTGCTGTCGAAGACGATGCACGTTCAGCTGGTGTTCGTGGGGATTGGAGAACGACAGCCCAGGACCGACGGTACTGGAGGATCATAATTCGTTCGGCGAAGGATCGGTAACGGACCGTTGCCACTAAAGTAAAGTAAAGTAAGTCATCTAAATAAAATATCACTTGTGACCTGCGTTTTTAGCTGTTAAACATTGTGTTCGCAACCAGTTCTGCTCTAGTGTAAAAAATCTTAAACTGGAGATGGACGTGCCTTGAAATTGGATAATTCATTTTATCCAACAACATAAAATAAGAAAGTTAAAGAAATATACCAACAAGCAAACAACTGATGTTGTTTTTCTAACTCGCGATTTTTTTCTTATAGTAAAAGAAATCGATTCTATAGGGAAGTCTTCAACAGAAGGGAGAAAATAAAGTTTGAATTCGAATGGTTGAAAACAAAAAATATAATAGGAGGAAAATATGAACCAAGCCATGTCCTATAAGTCGAAGTGAGTGCTTCGGCTGGTCTATTTTGATATTACATCAATCGGGTTCGATACTGATTAGAATCAGATTACCGCCGCTAGTAGCCAATAATAGCCGCTCACATCTCTGATTTACGCTTTATAAAAAGCATCTGTAGAGTGTGCTTTCAAGTCAACAAATTGAAAAGAAAGCTTTTTACACTTTGGTGCCGGGGAATGGAATTATTGTAAAGTGTAACAGTTTGTAACATTTTCATACAGCTGAGTAGCGATGTACCACCATTGCATGCTTCCGGAGAGGAGAATGATTACCAAATCGAGAGAGGCAAAATGGAAAACAAAAAGGCAAAAGGTTGCGGTGTTGTCCTTTGGCTGACAGTTTCTCCTGCGGCTGGACAGTCGATAACTTTAGTTGTGTTTTTGTTTACGGTCGGTTTACGGCTTACGGGTGTTCGCGGCGTTCGTTTTTTGATAAAAATAATTTTAAAGTTGGTGTAAAAATAGTGCAAATTTCGTAAGGAATGTGTAATAAAACTTTAAACTTATAGCAGGATGCAGTAAGGTTAGTAAATTTGTGTAGCTTAAGAGCTGGATATACATATATTTCTAAAAGAAGTATTGGTTTCTCTAAAAATATAAAGGACAAAGATGTTTATTTAATTTCCCGGTTTAGTGCGCAATGTTTCACTAAAATTTGTTTCTTATTGTGACAATATTGCACCGGCCAATTAGTAGTGCTCGTTTCATCCATGTAATAAGCAATCTAAATTCGTCTTTTACTGCTTGCTTTCCTCGTCGTTATCTTCAGTGAAGAGCCAGACAGAATCCGATCAATATTTTTTCCACTCGTTCCGCCACGCCGCCTCAATCTACCGCCAGTACCGCCTGGGTCGTTCGGCTGGTTATTTCCAGGAATCGTTTCTTGCTATGTCCACAGTGGCTAACGCCGAGTGGATAGGTACGGCCTTTGGAAAATCACGCGCAAACTGAGAGGTAGGCTTGTTTCTTCACGGGGAAGGTTTCCACCGTCTCGTCGTGCGGGATGGCGGGATGGGGTTTCAAGTTCAGCCGAAGATGGATGGATAGAAGGCAGAAGGATATTCTCCTGCAGCTCGGGTGACAGGATTATGCCGAATAGGGCTTCTAGAATGGGTGTAGAATGTGTAACTTGTATTCAAAGGGTTTTTTTGCTAACATTGTCGCACTTCATGCTAGTCGATAACTTGTAGTTTGTTGATTCAACTACATATAAATATTCTTTAATATGTCGTACATTTTGTTTTTAAAAATATCTCTCGATTATACCTATTTTAGTACATTTTTTATTAAATTGAATGTTTTGAATAATTTTCAAATGAAATTTTGTTTAACGTTAACACATGTTAAAACATGTCTTAAAAGTGACTCATTTCGGCAGTTTGAATAAGAAACTATTCTAAAAAAAGTTACAAAATGAAATAATATAAAGGGTATGTCGGCGCGGATGGGCCACTTTTAAAAGAGCTTAAAAACGGAAAGGCTGCTTGAAAGGACGTAATTCCGCCCGAACTTCTGAAAGTGGAGAGTGAGCAGCTGCAGGTCTCAGGTCTCTGGTTGGCTTGATGGTCTCATTTCCCCGATATACAAGAAGAGACTGACTCGATTGTAGTAACTATCGGGGCATAACACTTCTAAATTCCGTCTATAAGGTACTCTCCCATATTCTGTTCAACAGATTGAGACCGTTATCGGAATCCTTTGTCGGTGATTACCAGTGTGGTTTTCGAGAAGGAAGATCGACTACAGATCAAATGTTAACCTTGCGTCATATCCTTGACAAATGTCAGGAATACAACTTACGGACTCACCATCTGTTTGTGGATTTTAAGGCAGCGTACAATTCAGTGAAAAGCTTTCCGACCAAGCTAATAAAACTATCGTACAAGGCTAGAGAAATCAAAATCAAGCGTCAGAATAGCTGGTGAAATATCAGATGCATTCGTGACGTTAGACGGATTGAAACAAGGCGATGCATTCTCTAACCTGTTGTTTAATATAGCAATTGAAGGGACGATACGAAGAGCAGGCGTGTAAAGCAATGGAACCATCATCACTAAATCGCACATGCTCCTAGGCTTTGCGGATGACATCGACATTGTTGGTGTTGATCGTAGAGCTATTGTAGAGGCATTTGTGCCTATCAAAAGAGAATCTGCGAGAATCGGAGCAATCATAAACACTGTCAAAACGAAGTACATGGTTGCTGGCAGAAAGCGTGGTAGTCTGAATGATATTGGTTCTGAGGTGGAAATAGATGGGGAACAGTACGAGGTTGTCGACGAATGCACATATCTGGGAACTCTGGGAACATGCGACAATGACGTCACTCGAGATGTGAAGAGATGTATTGCTACTGCAAATAGAGTTTTCTACGCACTCCGTAGCCAGCTAAGGTTAAGAAGTTTGCGGACGCGTACCAAATTAGCTATGTACAAAACATTAATATTGCCGGTGGCCCTCTACGATCATGAGACATGGACGTTGAGAGAAGTAGATCGGCGTATACTTAGTGTATTTGAACGAAAAAATTTGCGGTTAATACATAGCGGCAAGATGGAAAAAGGCGAATGGCGCAGATGCATGAAGCACGAGTTGTACAAGGTGTATAAATATGATGAAATTGTGAAGCTGATTAGCCACTGGCGGTTACGATGGGCTGGACATGTAGCTCGAATGCCACAAGAAAGCGAAAATTGTGTTCAGCAGAGAACCTGGGCAATGTCATCGGCTTCAAGGTAGACCACGCACTCATGGGGTGTGTGCGATCGAGGAAGATGCACGCGCAGTAGGAGTGCAGGGTGACTGGAGACTGGAAACCCAAAAACGAGAATCCTAGAAATCACTAATACATTCGGCTAGGATCCGCTAATATGAATTGTCGGCCATTAACGTAAGTAAGTTGACTGACTCAACCACGAAAACATCTAGGGCACACTCAGGTGTAGAAGGGTTTCAGATAAGCTAGTCCATCTCATCGAGGCTCAGTACGAGGTATTCTCGACCAATGTGTTGCACATTGACATCTTATCCGACCTAGTCAACGACATTGTCTTGCTCGCACAACGCTCAATCAATATGCAGAGCAAGTTAGATGACTTCTCCGAGAACTCCCAGGCAGCAGGTCTCACAGTTAATGCAATGTAGCAAACACTACGTCTATGGTAGTGAACGTTGACTATCCTACCAACTTCACAGTAGCGGGATTACTAGTTGAGCAGATGAAAGCCTTTCTAAAGTCTAATTGCTTTTACTTCTACTCTATTAAAGTCGAATTACAAGAAATTACGCCATTGTTTTCCCGTTTATTCATGAATTCTACTACACTAGAATCTCTTTTTACGTCCATTCATTTTCCGTGATTTCTTTTTACGTCCGATATTCGAATTAACGTCCTCTGTTTTACGTCCTATATTTGAATTTTTGATATCGACTTATACAGGTCTAGTTATTTTGTACTTCATAAAGCAAAGCCTAGGTTTTCAATTTTTTTTTTTTGTATGCCAGAAGGGCATTGGGTTAAAAGGCCACTGCGACAGTTTTAATGATCGTCTTTTGTGGCAGGCCCCGATTGCTGTACACAGTTTACGGACCGCTCATACCCACTGATGGAGTTGAGCGGGATAGTTGTCATCCTGTATCCCAATTCGGTACTACATGGTTTATAAAGCCAATGACCGTTTTGGGATTTAGGCTCTATACCTGATATGGAGTAAGAAGGAAACTTCCTAAGAAGTGGTGCCTTGATAATGCAAGAGCTCCACAATAGCAGAGCAGATGCGCTGAACTTTCAGGTTCAGAGTTACAAAAGCGGCAGGTGTCGGATGATACCTTGCCGATATTCTTTAAATGATAAAGAGCAAGGCCGTGTCCTGTTAGGAGTCCTGTGATTGTGCGTAGTTCACTACGAGTTAGATGGAGTAGTTTTTAAGCTACTGCAGGGTTTGGGTAGATAAACTGTTTGACTTGTCTACGACCCTGTGTTTGACTCCAACGGGATGCTATTTCTAGCTTTTCCGATGTCATCAGTTCGCCTTTCACGGCAGATGTGGAGGTGCCCAGAAACGGTTCAGGACCAATTTGCTGAGCTGATCCTTGTCTTGCTAGGTTGTCAGCAAATTCATTGCCCTCGATTCCGCAGTGACCGGGCACCCAAAGTAATAAAACTTTGTATTGGCGGCAGTCAGAGACTGCCCAAACTAATTTGGACACGCATTTGGTGGACTTGAGTGCCAGTAGTACTGCTTGGCTGTCCGTGAAGATACCGATTTTCGCATACCTATACTTTCGTTTCAAGCATATTGTTGCACAGATTTATATTGCATATACTTATGCTTGAAAAACGGTGGGCCACTTTCCTAATGAGATAGTTTCCCTTATGCCAGGTCCGTAGACTCCGGAGCCTGTGCAGACTCCCATTTTTGAACCATCTGTAAAAAAGCAGATAGTTCCAGATGGAAGATCGGGCCCTCCATTATTCCACATTGAGCGATCTGCTTCAATCACCTCATATGGAACGTCCATATTGGGCCTGGCTTCCATGCAGTCAGAGACTGCATGGAAGTTACTAAGGGTGTCAGATTGAACTCCCGAAGTATGCGAAGATGGCCGATTTGGTCACCTTCGAGTATAGTTTTACTCCTTTGCAACCGTAGTGCGCCGAGATCTGCTTCTTTCTTCACATGAAGATGCAAAGGCGAACATACGACGACTGACTTATTAGGCCAGCATCGTACCTCGTGGCCAACTGGGAGGCTTTTGTGCTTCATATGAGGGAATAAATGTGTTTTTTAGGAAGAACGAATAACGGAAGAACTGAGAAAAATTATATGCAAACTTTGAAAAATAATTGGATGTCCAAGTAGGACTTGAACCCACAATTCTCAATCTCGCGTCGAGTGCGTTCTCTCTTTTGACGTTCAAAATGTGAATTTTACGAATTTTCTTGCGAACCCCAAAAGTGGACATAAAACGAGACTTGAGTGTAAAAATCAAAACCTTGGGTATAAACAACAGACCACATAACTACTAGACAAGTACTGGCGCTACTGTGTTACCTGACTCATAACGAACCCCTATTTCCGAAATTCTAAAATCTCATGCTTTTATTTTTGGAGTAAACATGTAATTTCTTATGTTATATAGTTGATATTTGTATGCTCTATTCGAATTTATGATCAATTAAACAAAAAACTGCAAGGTATACAGCCCTAAGAGTTATACGAAAAGGTGACGTAGGACTATATCAGATCATTGGATCAAAGACTGATGTAAACTGCATTTCTGGCAATTGTATGCTTATAAGAATCTGTGAGTGCTATTGTTTAAGTGAATGTTTAAAAGAGAAGTAAGAGCAAAATATTCAAATTCAATTCTTCATTGAATGCAAAGGTGGCTTTGAAAATACTTGGACGGGGGTTCATAAGTACAACGCCTGCAACCATTGAGAGATAGAGATTTCTTTCAAGAATCACTTGTGAGCATCATACCCCCACATGCCAAATTTGGTACCATTTGTTTGATTAGTTCTAGAGTTATGAGGAAATTTGTATTTCATTTATATAAGACTCCCCTCTCTTAGAAGGGGAAGGGGTCTCAGTACACCATAGAAAAAAATCCTGTCTTCTGAAATCCCCAGCCCCACATGCCAAATTTGGTTCCATTTGCTTGATTAGTTCTCGAGTTTTGAGGAAATTTGAGCTTCATTTGTATAGGACCCCCCTCCTACGCCCTCCTTGAAATTGCTCTCTTACCTCCTCCATAAAATTGCTGGCCATTTTATCTATCCAACGACACACAAATTGTTCAGTTTCGTTCAGTAGTTTAGTAGTTATTAGCATTTGAAATCTTTCATTCAAACGTTACACTTCTATTTTCGTTTTCACAAAGTGCTACCCAGTCCCAGTATAGTAAACAAAGACGTAGTCCTACGTCAAAACCAAAGTTTGTGAGTTACGAGACCCTCCCCCGTATATAACATATATTCGTTATGAGTCAGGTAACACAGTAGCATCACTGGATATTTACAGGTTATATTTATTGGACAGATCACGCCAAACTTATTTCGTTCGCTTCCGAGTTTTGGCAATAAGCGACCAATAGCTGTTTGGCCAAAAGATATAACAGCACTAGATGATGATCCAGACGGTAGCTGCATTGATATTAATTTAAGTAGAATTCGCATGCAGTTGCGCAGTATCTTTTGTGGCAGATAATTTACCAGTGCCACTACTTGTCTAGGGACTATGAGGTCTGCTGTATACACGGTTTTAAGACTTTGCCCTTCTTTATCGACAGACTTCGCAGTAGTTTAGTAGAGTACCGGAAAATTACGGGACCAGTGCAACAATCCTGCTGACTAGCAGAACCATCTAGCCGGGATTCGAACATACGACGATTGGCTATTTAGATCGGCATCGTTCCTCAAAGCTACCTGGGCGGTTAGTGTACTTGAGTTCAAGAAGCTCGAAAATAATTTAAGTAGAAATTCAGCTCATTTGAAAGCTGAGAAAATTTTGTACTGGAAATTGCTCTTAAACCTCCTACTTCATGCAATTTTGTAACTTTTTAGAAGCTGTTACTTCCAGTTTGCTTCGAGGCATGACGCTGGCCTAATAAGCCAGTCGTCGTATGTTCGAATCTCGACTGGGAGAGGCTGTTAGAGTCAATAGGATCGTAGCAACTGGTCCTGCAATCGTCCTGCACTCTAACAGCTGGTTGCGAAGTCTGTCGTATAAAAACAGAAGGTCATGTTTCGACAACGGAATGTAGCGCCTAGGCTTTGATTTTACGCAATGATTTGAACGTCTAAGACAACGGACCGTCACTTCCTAGAAAGGACGTTGTTTTCAACGAGACTTCGAGGGGAGCATTATCAGCGAGTGGCGTCTGCGATTGACTATAAAAATTTATGGATCGTGGGAAATGATTTCAAGACAAGCACAAAGCAAATTGCGGAGCACCGTGGAGGTGTAGAGCATGCTGAACCTGATAAAAATGCAACTTTTCCACATTACAAGTTCAAGAACTGCTGCCTGCAAATTAACCTATGCGACTTGAAGTTGCCATTGTTGTTTTTCATAAGTCACATTGTGTTCGTCGCATGCGGTAATCTAGTGTACCATGCGTGATGTACGAATTCGTGCAGTTTTTCGATACTAATTCAACACCCAACACGATACGTTGAAAATGAAATTGCAACGAGACTGAAAGAGATAGGTGCTTCGCGCCAAAAAACGAATTACAGAAAGGTACCAGAGCTTTCAATTAGTGAATAAAACCAATCAGTTCACACATTTTTAGGAGAAATTTGATAAAAACATCTTGAGAAACACTTAGTTCAAAGCTTTTTGCTTCCAAAAAGTTACTAAATTTCATGAAGTTGGCAGTTTTCAATACAAAATTTTCTCAGCTTTCAAATGAATAAAAAAAATTAGCTAACTAGCATAGTTTTTGTACCAGAGCTAATTTAAGGTAAACAGAACCGAAAACCTAAATTATTGTTCAATAATTCTGTAACGAATGAGATTTGACCATATGCTAAGAAGGATTTATTTCGTCAAATTCCTCTATCACTCCCTGAAATATCTGCACTAAGGTACCTAACACCCTGTATAATCAAATAAATTATAGATATTCATTTATTCAGAAATTAAATTATATTTATTATTGCAGTAGACAGGCTAGGTCACACCAATAAGTGGATTAATTCAGCTTTTATTGAAATCGCAGAGATCCAGCTGTTTTTAACCGATTCTGCGAAATGCTCAAACGTGTTACGTAACTGGCTTATATAGAGATGGGCAATCCGCTCCTGATCCATTGAAAAGATCCGGATCCGTAAAAAGAATGACTGATCCGTGGATCTTTTCTTTTAAGACACGGATCTTTGCCCGTGCGACTTTTAGTCTGCTGCGAATTTCATTAGGGTTTATTTCGCCACTGACAGTTCTATCTAGAATTTCATTTGATGTCTTATCTAGTACCTAGCTCTTCGTTCTCTTCACTCTATTTCAGGTTGTTATCATGAAGGTAGACTAATGACGAGGCAGGATAAAATGAGATCATAGGCAATAGGCCGTCTGAATAAAAGAGTTAGAGCAAACTCTCCCATAAGATTTACACAAAAGTAGTAAATAAGTAAAGCAAACTGTTTAATTCATACGGCCTAATGGCTCTATATTCCGTACGCCTTAACAATAATTTCAAATTTGGGTTTGAATGGAAATGTCTCCGTAGCCATAACGCATTTTAACAAGATGACGGAAAACCCGTTTTAAAGTACTAGTTTATACGAGAAACGCGTGCACGTAAAGCATGCGTGACGATATTCTCCGTAGAATCTTCTTCAGTTTTTCTTTCTCTCCATGAAAATTGGCTCTTTTCTCAAATTTTGCCTGAAAAATAGAGAAAAAACCCAAATATATATTCAGTGTAACCAAAGATCCGATGAACCGTTCCGAAGATCCGGATCCTTGACTAAATGAACCGGCTCTGATCCAATCAGTCTAGTGATCCGTTTTGCCCATCACTAGGCTTATAGTTCAAGGCTATGCATTCAAAGTAGAAGCACTTGGTTAAACTTTTGGCAAAATGATAACAGCTATACATAAGATGAGATGAGTCACCCTACGCTGTTTAAGCACCGAAAAAACGAATATTAGGGGATGTCAATATCTAGAACGAATCCTCTCCGTGCTGGCTCTCACAGGGTTCTTCCACTCCGGCGGCAGCAGCAGTGAGTCGAAATCCGTTGAACATGTGCGTGTACGTTCGGTTGCTGCGGTGCTGCTGCCGTATCGCTCGCCTCTCCGAAACAAATATTATTTTCCATTGCTCTCCGGGTCTAGAGCAAAAAGTTTTCCCCGGTCCGGTTTCCTCCTAGGTCGGGTGGGTGCAGTGCAGCAAGCAATACATATCGGCTACACATCCGCTAGAGTCGTCGTTGTGATGCCGTCAGTCAGTCCGTGCGCTTGATTTGGATTGATTGGATTGTTTCAAGGAGGAGGCCGTTCCGATAAAAGCACGATCAAGCAAATTTATACAACAAAGAGAAATGTAAGTGGCCACTGATAAAAGATAAGCGCTTACGTTATGCGTTGAAGGTGAAAGTGTTTCCGTTGGTTGGTGCTAAGGGGTCAAACACTGGTGGCAAATACGCGCAGCGGGAAAGTGTCCATTTCACGATATGTTTGTGTAATTTTCTCGACCGGCAACAGTCATCGGTGGCACCAGCGTTTCCTCGACATTCGCCATTAAATGATAATGCCTGTGTTAACTAATTGCGGTGGTTTCAACTTCAGTATCGTAATCGGTTTTGGTGATCCAAATTCGGTCCAAAATTGGCATTGAGGTGAAGTGTGGACGCATTGAAAAGAAAAGTGCAAAATAATGATGTGTGTGGAGTTTTTCCGTGAACATCTCTTCTGAAGTCCGAAGTGTTTGCGAAATTGGAAGATTGGGTCAGAGATCTGGTGGTTGATTTCCGTCGAGAAGAGATGTGATACGTTTTCTGCGTTAAGTTAGAGTGAAATTTATCTGTGAAAAGCTTCGCTTTTGGTGTGAAGAAAAAATTGTACCCCACCCAGTTTGTTGGCTGAATAGCATCATCATTGGGATTTTTCTGGTGGAGATCTATCTCATTGCTATCTGAAGGATGTCCCTACAAGTGTATGTGTGCGATAGGGTAAGTCCTGTATGCTTACAATTTAAAATGAAGTAAAACAAAAACAGCAACAACAAGTGTTGAAGTACGACTTTGTTTAACACAGTAGAGTTACATTTATTTATGAACGGACCACAAACTGTTGTGGTGTGCTGGCATAATGGCCATTACAGATGGAAGTTTTGCAAACATTTCAAAGCAAAGTTATCCAAGTGAAATCCTTTTCCACCCCATCCATCCTGGCAAACAATGAGAAATGCTAGACGGCAGTACGCATGCGACAATTTACCCTCTCCGGTACGGTATATTTGTCCACACACAAGCACTGAAAGCCGTTGCCTCTTTTCGTAATAGGTACCTGCACTCAGTATGGCACCAACAAGAGGGATGCTTGCAAATGTCATCCTGCGGGTCTGCTGCTGCTGGGAAAGGTCTGGACTGGAGTCACGAGCAGAGCAGGAAACTAGCGTAGCGTAACGTAGAAGACTGTCGCAAACAGATGGTTCGTTTGCTACAAGAGCGAGCAACTATGCGGTTGAAATTCCACCCTCAAAAGTATGGTGCCGAATTCATATGTTGCCAATTGCGTATGCGGAAGGACTGTTCCCTTTTATTATCAGCTGATTATACATAGTGTTGCTTTGCAGTACGCCCAACCCAATCAATTATTGTGTGCTGTCAGTTTTTTTTAACTTTTTCATCCACTATTACAGATTTATTTACGTTAGTAATTCTACTTGTTGTTTTTGGAAAGAACGCAGAACCATTAATTTTCTTTCTGTTGTACATTAGAAATTATTAAATTATTATTCTCAACACTTGCGTCATCGTCTATCGAGAATTCTGGCAACGGGTCAGTAGTTTGATGTTAATATTGCATAATTAGCTTTTCTAATATAAAATAGAATTCTAGGTAGGCGTGTTTTTTTGGATAATGTATCGACATAGGCACTAGAGTGTCTAGGATGAGGCACACTGGGACTCGTGTCCCTCCTTCTTTTTAAAATTTGATGTGCATGATGAGTTGTGAAGTGGACGCTAATAGTTACACTGGAAAGTCTTGGAATTTTATGAACTCTTGGACACGGGTATAGTTTATGCACTTACATATAAAATAATCTAGTCCAATAAGGCTTATACAAATATGAAAAAAAGTTTATGTCACGCCCCCCCCCCTTCAAAAATATTCGAAATTTGAAGGGGCGAAAAAATAAAATGCAATGATGTTGCATTCTTTAATGGTAAGCAGATTTTTACAATTCAACAAGCTTACATCTCTAAATTACCCAATTCGTGCAAAGTTGAAGTAATTATCTCGTTGGTTCCGATCAACTATCCTACACCATCTATGCTTTCTGATTCCTGCTACAGGTCACAGGCGACTATTGTGCTTAATCTTCCGACGTCGAAAATTGGGGTGCTTGGAATTAGACTTTTACTCCATTTACTTTAAATTTGGTCCCATTTTAATTCAACTTGCTTCAAAAGAACCGAATTAGATTGAGGCATCAATCAACTAAACAATTTTCAGGTTCTGTTTTTCGGCTATGTAGTCTGTATTTAGCAGTCAAAACGATGTTTTGCTTCTATATCCGATGTTTCGGTGGTTTTATTCCACCACCACTATCTCTCCAAGCAGTGCCTGTAGCTCGTGACTTATACGTCTCCGTCACTCTCCGCTTTCCGTTTGCACTCCGCCAAAAATAGTCCGCAACATCTTTCGTTCAAAAACGGTAATTGCACCTATGTGTAAGCAAAGTTACTGTTTCAAGTCCGTAGAGGACTACCGGTCCTATTAGCGTTATGTACATCGTCAGCTTTGTGCGGCGGCGTATGCTCCCAGATCGAAACGTCTTGCGGAAGGAAAGTAGGCTCGATTTCCAGTTTGAATGCGTCGTTGGATCTCCTTACTCGTATTATTGTCGGCGGTGACCAGAGATCCCAAATATACGAACTCATCTACCACTTCCAGTTCATCGCTGTCAATAGTCACTGTCCGTGGGAGGCAAACGTTACTTTCCTGGGAGGCTCTTCCTACCATATATTTGGTTTTCGACGCATTGATTTCTAACCCTATCCTCCGTTTTTAGTCTGGCGTAGATTGCCTCCGCCGTCCCACAGTTTCTAGTAATGATGTCGAGGTCGTTTGCAAAAGCTAGGAGTTGACTACTCTTGCTGAAGATCGTTCCTATCCTTTCGATGCCCGCTCGCCGGATCACACTTTCAATAGCGATATTGAATAATATACAGGACAGTCCGTCCCCTTGCCGTAACCCTCTGCGCGATTCGAAAGGACTTGAGAGTGTCCCCGAAACGCGCACGTAACACATCAGTCGTTCCAGAGTAGCTTTGATCAGCCGCGTCAGTTTGTCCGGAAAACCGTACTCGTGCATTATCTGCCATAGCTGCTCGCGTTCAACGGTATCGTATGCTGCTCTGAAATCCACGAAAATATGATTCGTGGGCACGTTGTACTCTCGACATTTCTGAAGGATTTGTCGGAGAGTAAAAATTGGATCCGTAGTAGCACGGGCCCCCATAAAGCCCGCCTGATACTTCCCTACGAAATCTCTTGCTATTGGGGATAGATGACGCATCAACATCTGGGAGAGCACCTTGTAGACGGCGTTGACCAGCGTAATGCCGCGGTAGTTACAGCAGTCTAGCCGGTCGCCCTTTTTGTAGATGGGACAGACTACGCCTTCCATCCACTCCTCCGGTAGTTTCTCTTCTTCCCAAATCCTTGAAATCAGCCAGTAAAGTGCCGTTGCTAGCAGTTCTTGGCCATTTTTATAGAGTTCTGCCGGGAGTCGGTCCTTTCCGACGGCTCTATTATTCGTCAGCTCACCGATTTCTCGCCGAATCTTTTCGAGATCGGGAGCCGGTACGCTGTTGTCGTTTGTAGGTACTCCGAGGTTAACTTTCATTGCGTCTCCTGCTGCTATATCGCCGTACTGCTTCCATCTGTCGACCACCTCGCGCTTTTTTGTGATTAGATCCCCTCCCACGTCCCTACACATGTCAGGTTTTGGTGTGTGGGCCTTGCGAGTTTGGTTCACCTTCTCGTAAAACTTGCGGGTGTCATTAGCCCGGAATAGTTGTTCTAGCTCCTCACGATCTCTGTCCTCCTTCAGGAGCTTTTTCCTCCTCAGGATTGTGGTCAACTCATTCCTCGCTCGTCGATACTTGGCCAAATTCTCTCTCGTGGATATGCTACCGTGACCGCCCCTAATTCTGCGCATTTTTCGTTATATAAGTATTTTTTAACATTGTGCATAACTATGATCATTGCGTTATTTTTTTAATAAATGTCTGTTGAATATTACGCCATTATTCACCAATGGGCCATAATATTTGAGAGCGAAATAATTTAACGTGAATCTGAAAGTATTTTATATCGCAGAAAACATCGTCGTTAGCACCAACGCTAAGATTGTCCTTTTAGAAAATTAACAAATTTATGATCGAAATTCTTTGCAATGATCAAATTACCCAGCATATTTAGAAAGAATAATTAGTTTTAGTCATGTTTTAAACAAAAAGAATGATTGCATGCATTGCTTTCCTTAGAAAAATGCGATGCAATAATGCGCAGATTTAGGCACAGATTTTTTATTCATGTCCCAAATTCTGCGCAGTAATGTATCCTACGAAGAAAGCGCCAAAGAATACGCAACCACACCCAAACGGCTGAGGTACAGAGGCATGAAAATTGAAGTAGAATCTTTAACTTGCATTGATTTGAATCCTGATGTGCTGTGTCTCGGGGTCCGAACCCACGAGCGCCAATTCATGAAACCATGTCTTCTATTTTTTTTTAATGTCCAATCTCATGGGGTCGTCAGAGAGTGGGGCAGTGGTTTCTATATGCACAATTTTTAGTATTAGTCTAAAGTGTAATGTTCAGTATGCAGAAAACCCGAATCAATTCTCCCTTCACGTTATCGAGAATAAAATATTTAAAATGAAGCAATCAAAATGATAACAATATTCCTTTGCCACCCGGACAGCACAAGGAGGCCGGAGCATGAATTTAATTATGGTAATGGCTAATGCCGCATTTTTTGGTGTGCTTTCAGCGTATAAAGACATAAACAGCATGGCAGGAGTATTTATTTTCACTTTTTGGGTGCGCAGAATTAGGAGCAAACATGCGCAGAATTAGGAACATGGGCAAGAAAGTGCACAGAATTAGGCACCGTGGATAAGTTTACAAAACGCAAAATATACTCAATTGTTGGTCGACTTATAATTCCCATATTTTTATCAGATATAGACCGTATACTACACGTTGAGGCTATCCACGTTGTTAATTTAAATCTAGAATACTTAGAATAGCGGAAGAATCATAAAAATGTCTTAACTGCGCAGAATATGGTACGTTCACGGTACTATCCACACCTTTGTTTTATTAGTTTCTTCTACTGTTCCCTCCGGCGATTGTAGAAAACTACCGTTATAAAAAAAATATTTCATGGGTCAAGACAATAAAACAGGAGGTTGAACTAATAAAAAAACAATAGGTCAAAAATGATATAAATAAAGATACAAACAATACAAAAGCGGTGCAAAAATGACCCAAAAATTATTTATTTATTTATTTGCTAAAAAAGTCATCGGACTCTTAGTGGTCTTCATAATATAAAATAAAATGCTATACACATACGACTGAAAATACATGCAAAATACAATTACAAATGTATCATTTGCGAGAGAGTCTTTGAAAGTTATTAGCCGTCAAGTTGAAGTCGAAGCAATCGTAAACTTCGTTGAACCGCATTGCCAACTGTATTGTGTCCTTCCAGGTACAGGAAATTCCTATCTTTTGGAAGCATACATGTGCAGTTGAATCAGAATGGCTGCTAAAATCATTCTCTAGCTAGCAACACGACCTGAGCGTTGGTACGTCTTCTTTCTAGAGCCTCCAAATTAAACAAGGGGCAATGTTTCTCATTCGGCGGTCGATTAAAGCTATAGGTTTGTTTTGATTTGTGAAACAAGATGGCGAAGCACTTTGAGATGCTGATGGTAAGCATGTTACTCGAGCACCATTTTTCTAATTTGTTCACCAGGTGTTGAAGTTCTATGCAGTCGGAATCCATTTTGATTATCGCAAAGATTTTACGTTGTCGGCGTAAAAACACCGACAAACAGGTGGCAGGAGAGCTGATAATCTATACCTATAAAGAAGGATTTCTGTCTGTCTGTCTGTCTGTCTGTTCGTATGTTCCTTATAGAATCGAAAACTACTGAACCCATCGGCATGAAAGTATGCATGTAGAGTTTTTTTGGGGCCAGGAAAGGTTTTAGTGATGGTTAGAAACCCCTCCCCCCACTAAGAGGGGGGGCTCCGATACAAATGAAACACAAATTTCTGCATCACTCGACAACTAATCAAGCAAATAGAACAAAATTTGGCATGTGGGTGTTTTCGGTGACAAGAATTTATTCTATGGTACATTGAGACCCCTCCCCTCTTTATAAGGGGAATTATAATTCCTCTCCTCTTTAAAAGGGGGGGCTTCCATACAAATTTCCTCATAACTCGAGAACTAATCAAGCAAATGGAACCAAATTTGGCATGTGAAGGTTTTCGAGGGCAAGAATATTTTCTATAGTAAATTAGGACCCCTCCCCACTTTAAGAGGGGGGGCTCCTGTACCAAAGAAACACAATTTTCCTCATAACTCGAGAAGTAATTAAGCAAATGGAACCAAATTTGGCATGTGGGTGTTTTTGGAGACAAATTTTTTTTCTATGATGAATTGGGACCCCTCCCCGTTTTAGGAAGGGGGGATCCTATACACATGAAATACAAATTTCCTCATAACTGAAGAACTAATCAAGCAAATGGAACTAAATTTGGCATGTGAAAGTTTTCGAGGGCAAGAATATTTTCTATGGTGAATAAGGACCCCTCCCCACTTTAAGAGGGGGGGCTCCTATACAAACGAAATACAAATTTCCTCATAACTCGAAAACTAATCAAGCAAATGGAACAAAATTTGGCACGTGGGTGTTTTTGGAGACAAATTTTTTTTCTATGATGAATTAGGACCCCTCCCCACTTTAGGTAGGGGGGCTCCTATACAAATGAAATGCAAATTTCCTCATAACTCGAGAATTAATCAAGCAAATGGAACCAAATTTGGCATGTGAAAGTTTTCTAGGGCATGAATATTTTCTATGGTGAATTAGAACCCCTCCCCACTTTAAGAGGGGGGCTCCTATACAAACGAAATACAAATTTCCTCATAACTCGAGAACTAATCAAGCAAATGGAACCAAATTTGACACGTGGGTGTTTTTGGAGACAAAAATTTTTTCTATGGTGAATTGGGACCCCTACCCACTTTAGGAGGGGGGGCTCCTATATAAATGAAATTCAAATTTGCTCATAACTCGAGAACTTATCAAGCAAATAGAACCAAATTTGGCTTGTGGAGGTTTCTGGAGGCAAAAATATTTTCTATGGTGAATTAGGACCCCTCCCAACTTTAAGAGGCGGTGCTTCTACACAAATGAAATACAAATTTCCTCATAATTCGAGAACTAATCAAGCAAATGGAACCATATTTGGCATGTGGGTGTTTTTGGAGGCAACCATTTTTTCTATGATGAATTAGGACCCCTTACCTTTTTAAGAGGGGGGGCTCTCATACAAACGAAATACAAATTTCCTCATAACTCTAGAACTAATCAAGCAAATGGGATCAAATTTATCACCCACATGATAAATTTGGTTCCATTTGCTTGATTAGTTCTAGAGTGTTTGTAGGTAAGAATATTTTCTATGGTACATTTTCTATGGATTTCCCCACTTTAAGAGGGGGGGGGCTCCTATACAAATGAAAAACAAATTTCCTCATAACTCGAGAACTAATCAAGCAAATGGAACCAAATTTGACATGTAAGTGGTTTTGGACGCAAGATTTTTTCTATGGTGAATTGAGACCCCTCTCTTCTTTAGAAACCGAGTTATGGCCCATCTCCCCTTTAAGAGGGTGGGCTTCCATACAAATGAAATTCAAATTTCCTCTTATCTCGAGAACTAATCAATCAAATGGAACCAAATTTGGCATGTGGGAGTTTTAGATGACAGAAATTTTTTCTATGGTGAATTACGAACCTTTCCTCTTTTAAGAGGGGAGCTCCCATACAAATGAAATTCAAATTTCCTTATAACTTGAGAACTAATCAAGCAAATGGAACAAAATTTGGCATGTGGGAGATTTTGGAGTCTTGAATTTATTTTACGATAGTTAGAGACCTCTCACCCCTGTGGTAGGGGGATATGGACTCTTATACAAATAAAACAGAAATTTTTGCGAAACTCAAAAACTAATCGAACTCGAGAAATTCGAGACTCTTCCATAAAACATTAGTCAATACAAGACCACAAAAACTTCTATAGTAACACTAGATCATTCAGGACGAGACGGTCGCGAGTGTTGCCGGTGACCCGCCGTCGGAAGCGCCGCCCACTGGGGGGCTTGCAAAACTCGAGATTGTGACAAAGATCATCCGAGATTCATGATTTATGTACAACACAGGTTAATTTGTGGCAATACGAAGTTTGTCGGGTCAGCTAGTTCATTTATAAAAAGAGAAAAGAGCAGTGGTCCAACGCTGCTCCCCTGTGGTACGACAGAGATGTTGCAGAACGATGTTGCTCAACCTACGGTGTGTTAGGTACGATTGTAGCTACTTTCAGAATGGTGTGAAAACTCCCAACTTCTCCAGCCTAGCAAGGAGGATGCCGTGATCCACCCGATCAAGCACTGCTTTCAGGTCCGTGCATACTGCGTCAATTTGCATTCCTTCATTCATGTTGTGCAGGCAGAACGAAACAAAATCAACGAGATTCGTAGGGATTGAACGTTTCGGAAAAATCCATGCTGGTCTGAAGAAATGAAGTGTTGACAGTTAGCGAACGTCGCTTTGTTCAAGATTATCTCGAGCACTTCAGAACTGGAGCACAATGATGCAATCCTTTGATAGTTTTCAACGTTACGCCTATCACCCCTATTGTGTACAGGGAATATAACTGAATCATTCCATTAGCTAGGGTACTTAAAATGCTGGATTGAAGCATTGAACAGCAGCCAAAAAGATCCAGCGGGAACAGTAGAACACTTTTCTAGGATGCAGCCTCTAACGAGTATTTTGGTTTTTCGATCTCGACAATCTCCTCTGCTACACAAAAAACCGTCAGAAAAACGATTAAAAGCCTGCCTGAAATATGTTGCAAAGAAGTTGTATTTTTCGCGCACAGCGTTGGCTTTATGATCGCCCAGAAACAAATCTACAGGCGGCCCATTTTCATTTTTTAGAGTTGATAAATAACTAGAATTTCTTCGGATTTCTGCGAAGGTTTCCTTGCTTACGTAGAGTATACTGTTCATATAGAAGACTGTATTGAGATGTCCGAAAAACTAATTGGGATCTATATATCTCTAATATGCATCAGTATAAACCCATTCTAAGTGATATAGATACCATCTCACAATTGGAAAATGGTTCTAATTACCTAATAACTAAAATTAATCAAGCTTATACTGCCAGCTGTCCTCTAAAACAGCGTACGACTAATAGGGTGGTCATGGTAGAATGATAAATTAGGGAAACTACGCAGGAAAGCACGGATACTGTTTAATCGTGCAAAAACAACGTCAAACTGGGCTGGGTACAAAGAGATCTTGAGTAATTACAACAGAGAAATAAGAAGATCCAAGCGGAAAAATTGGAGGCATATGTGTGAAGCGCTCCTGAGACTGTAAGGTTTCAAAAAGTTCTCTCGAGAGATCATTCAAATGGCCTTGGGTCTCTCAATAAGACCAATGGTCAATTTACGAAAAACGCAAATGAAACTTTGGAACTGATGATGCAAACTCATTTTCCAGCATTGCTCTTACTCACTGATCAAATGCAAAATTATAATAGCATGCAAAGTGCTACAGAAGAACAACAGGCACAAAATTAACCTACTAGGACACTAGATATATTCAGCGAAGAACCTACAAATTTAGCAAATTTAATTTTCTTATACTCTAGAATTGAATGGGCTATCGATCTTTTTAGTCCATTCAAATCACCAGGTTCAGATGGAATTTTTCCGGCACTTATTCAAAAGTGCAAACCGGTAATAATTCCCGCGTTCGAAAAATTAGTTTTGTACTGGGATGTATTCCAAAAATGTGGAGGAAAGTCAGGGCAATATTCATACCAAAAGCGAATAAAAAAGATAAATCCTTTTCCAAATCATTCAGACCAATTAGTCTCCTATCAATTTTCTTGAAATTAATGGAAAAACTGATCGATGAGTACGTTAAATCTGAAATACTTCCTAAAAATGCTCTAATCAAAGAGCAATTTACCAAGCAGACAAATCAACAATAACAGCTCTTCACACTCTTGTTACAAAAATTGAGAAATCTTTCGCTGCCAAAGAAATTCTTTTACCGTCATTTCTTGATATTGAAGGCGCTTTTGATAATGCATCTTTCCTATCGATAAAGAATGCCATGAGAAATCGTGGCTTCAATGTAAGTATATTCGACTGGGTTCTGGAAATGCTATCAAACAGAGAAATATCGGCTAATCTTGGAGATACGGAAGTAAAAGTAACAACTGTCAAAGGCTGTCCTCAAGGGGGGGTGTCCTGTCCCCTCTTTTGTGGTCTCTAGTAGTTGAAGATCTTCTCGTTAAACTAAAGCATAAAGGATTTGAAACAATTGTATTTGCGGATGATATTGTTATCATAGTCCGCGGAAAATACAATACGATACGATACGATCATGGTGCAAACGCGAGGGATTAGGCATAAATCCTACGAAAACAACAATTGTGCCATTTACGAAAAGACGCAAAGAGTCTTTCACTGATCTAAAACTAGAAGACGTTAAGTTGTCTCTATCTTCAGACGTCAAGTATTTGGGCGTAACCATAGGTTAACATCTTTGTTGGAAAATACATATTGACAACAAACAACTAAAGCAATAAAAATGCTTTTTGGGTCTGTTAAAGAACCTTTGGAAAAATGGGGCTTTAAACCAAATATGATTTACTAGATATACTCAGCAATAGTTATGCCCAGACTCACTTATGCGTTGCTTATCTGGTGGCTGAAAACAAAACAAAACACCGGTCAAATTAAGTAATGAAACAAAGGTGTTGATAATGTCTGCAGGACGAGACAAAGTGTGAAATGGATTGAGCGGAAAATTGAGGAGGGATAGTCATTGATGTGTACCGTCCCTCTTTACCCAAGCTGGGGGATCCGCTGATCGAACCGAGCTATAATGGGAGCCAATTATAGCCGTATACGAACTCAAGTTCTCTTCTTAGGCCCTGTGGATCGCAGATATTGATGAATCTTTGATTCACAGCCGAAAGCTACAAAAAGTTGTAGCAACTAGAAATGTAGCATAGCATTAGGATAAACTTTTATTGTAATAAACTCATACAAAAGTAACAAAAATGTTATTTTCGATTAAAATCGAAATTTATTTTAAGAATTTGTTTAAGTGTATTAAATCTAAATTAAAGATTGATTGTATCAAAACACTTAGCAAAACGGGTCTACTGCGTATTGCAGTAGTTTAGTCATCCCCCGCATTCTACCTAAGGTGGGGTACGGGGTAGTGGTCATAGTCTTTTCATTGTGCGGGACCTCCTCGTACGTACGTGATAGACCGTAAAAATAATGTTCCTCCATCCAGTTTTAATTGTTATTTGATGCAATCGCTCAGGCATATAATCAATAATGAAGTGCGTGTGTTAAAGACCTTTTCTTGTTTATATAAAACAACCAACAACAAATTCATTGGTGGAGCATTTTATAACAATCACACCTGTTTACTCCCCCTTAGAGCATCATCCCGTATCATATCACTGATGTTTCAGTCCAGTATCCAACACTTACCGATCTCACACTGATTTGCTCGAATCGGCACAGCGAAAAACAAACCTTCTTGAAACTTTCTCCCGCGCGTTCAATTACTCGCGAAAAATACTTTTGCATTGTACGAAATTAGAGCTGAGATGCAGCCCACAATATTTTGGCCAGATGTGGTGCTGACTGGAGTCTAGACTGACTCAACGCAACAAACGATCAATCGATCGATGAATGGATAGGTGTAAGCATAAACGGGAAAAAAGCCGGTTGAAATGGCTAGCAATTACGGAACAGTTTAACGTAGAATTATTCTCTATTCTGACTTGGCTTTGGGAAGTGGCTACATCTCGCGTACCCATAGGTAGGTTCGTACGTACGTTCGATACACTGCGTGGCGTCTATGATTTTAAGATTTAACCTTTCGTTTTCCTATCGCCGCCGCAAACCAAAATTATGGCTATTTTCATCTGGAAATCGCGCGGGTTTTTGTGTTTCCCTTTCCTTCCGAACAAGATCAACAACCTTAGCTGGTTCTTAGCTGGCAGCTCTCCCCCACCGGGTTTTTTTTCTGTTGTTTCTTGGGTAAATCCACGAAACCGTTGAACTGCACGTGTGTAGACAAATATGTTTGTTGGCCATAGTTTTCAGCCGCCCGGTACGCGGAGAGCGGTGCGGTGCGGTGGTTGAGTTGTTGTTTGCGAAAATTAACGATGCAGAAAAAGGTGCAGAAAAAAGTGGATCACAAATTGGTGCTTGCATCGAAAACATTTGATGCATTTGTTACCTAAATTTTTTTTATGTGCATAGCGGACCGGACAGAGGTGATCGTTTCGAGTTTTTCGCTTAAGTTTAAGTTTTTTGAGGTTGCACCTAGGACATTTATATTATATGCCAATCCGCAATTAGAGATTATTTTTTATTATTTCAGCAACGACTGGGAGTTATATGCAAAAAATTGGGAGTTTGACAGGTCAATGCTCTGCTATTGTGGGTTTAAATAATTTTTAAGGTGCTAATCTAATGCATAAAAGACTAATGCCGATAGGCTAGTTTGAATCTTTTGATGTCAGAAAAAAAAATTTAGTAATGATTTCGATGGTGTAGTGTTTGTCGAACGAACCAAAAACCAAGGTTTTCAAGGTGTACAAGTGCCTGCCGCAACACATTCTATCATTCATTACCGCTTACATAGGTCCTGTGAAACTCTGACCAGAATTGGTAGGGTGCAGGATGAGCGTTCATATCCACGGTAACGATCATGAAATCCCGCGCCGCCTCGCCTCTAGTAGCCTGACGTTCTGGTAAAATTAGCCCTTACCGCCAACGATCCTCCTCAACTTCTCGCCGATGGAAAAGATCTCCTGCAGTGCACGAGAACGATAATCGAATTTTCGATGCCCTAATTAATCGAGCACCCTTTCACCACTCACGAAATTCAGCGTTCTGCAGTTTTAGGTACCAAACACCCACTCCTTCTCCTTATTTCGCCTTAGTTGCCGCCGAATGTTCCGAGTTGTATTTTATTGGTGTTCCATAATACGTTAATTTTGGAAGGTTGCCTTACTAGAGCCAGTATACTACCGAATCTTATGATGGGGCTGACATCTTAGCTTTAATGCCGAGAAAACACTTAATTTCTACCTAACCGACGACCTTTCCTAATTCAGCCGCCTGCTCCGGATCAAACACTGTTGTGAGCCGCTTCAAACCTGGAGTACATCCGTGTAGTTAGTTGAGAAATTATCAAGCCGTTAAAAGCCGCCTTTGACATGGAAATAGGCACTAAACGCTGACAAGGCTTTTCCTAGGTAAAGGGTCTCAAACCAGCATAAAAAAATTCCTGCCTCCAAAACCCCCCACATGCTAAATTTGGTTCCATTTGCTTGATTAGTTCTCGAGTTATGAGGAAATTTGTATTTCATTTGTATGAGAGCCCCCTCTTAAAGAGGAGAGGGGTCATAATTCGCCATAGAAAAAAATGCTGCCTCCTAAAACCCTCTCATGCCAAATTTGGTTCCATTTGCTTGATTAGTTCTCGAGATATGAGGAAATTTGAATTTCATTTGTAGAGAAGCCCCCCTC
The DNA here is from genome assembly GCF_943734655.1 of Sabethes cyaneus. NCBI lineage: Eukaryota > Metazoa > Arthropoda > Insecta > Diptera > Culicidae > Sabethes > Sabethes cyaneus. Next base: position 37,222,877 of record NC_071355.1, read on the forward strand.
TTGAAGGGGGAGGGGTCATAATTCCCCTCCTAAAGAGGTAGAGGTTTCAATTAATCATAGAAAAAAATCTTGCCTCCACAAACCATGCCAAATTTAGTTGCATTTGCTTGATTAGTTCTCGAGTTATGCAGAAATTTGTGTTTCATTTGTACGGGAGCCCCCCTCTTAGGGAGAGGAGGGTTCCCTAACTATCATAAGAACCTTCTCCGGCCCCAAAAATCCCTACATGCAAATTTTCACGCCGATCGGTTCAGCAGTGTCCGTAAGGATCATACGGACAGACAGACAGACAGAAATTCATTTTTATAGATATAGATTTACTAGAAATCTTAGTAAAGAGGATTTGAATCAATATATTTCCGGGGTGTGGTACTTGCCAATATTTCCAGTTACAAACTTCAACAAACCTCGAAAGAATCGGATGGTTTGGGTAACAGCAACAGCATCCCCCTTCTCTTCTCCGACTTATCCAATTGGATGAAACCATTGCATTGTTCACGATAGACGACGGTAACAGGATGTTCCGTAAATGTTGGTGATTATGACGTTGGTCCTATGACAAGGTCTGCATAACGTAATTCCTCCATTCTATTCGGCCCATAGCAGCTGGTCTTTTTTCAGCTCCGCGAGCACCTCTTACCAGATGTCACTCTAATTGATCTTGCCACTTCGCTCGCTGTGTCTCTATTCGTCTTGTTCTGGCCAACGTATCCGTCCAGCTTTAGATACTTTTTGAACATTGCATTCACCGAAGAGACGCGCGAGTTCGTGGTTCATTCTTCGTCTCCATATAGCGTTCTCACTTGTTCGAAAAAAATCCGAGCGCTAGCAGATTCTTATTCTAGTTCTAGCAGTGTCAGCGTTTCATGCCCGTACAGGACAACCGGTCTAGTTAGCGTTTTGTATAATGTATACTTTGTACGAAGCCTCAACTTGTTCGATCACAAGTGTTTGTTGAGTTCATAGTAGGCACGACTTCTGTTGATAATACGCCTTTTAGTAATCTGAGTCAAGGTAGCTACCTCAAACTTGTCCACGTCGATTACCACGGTACTGACTAAGCGGACCCTGTTGCGCTCAGTCTCTCCCCCTAGCATATATTTCGATTTAGACGTACCGTCAAACGGGGTAACTTGCAACAGCGGGGTAACATGCAACAACACTAGATCGATCCAATTTACTGTACTTTTTGATCTGTTACTTCAATTTTTAATCTATATCAGTCACTGAATCTTGTTGTTAACAGTTCAAAGAAGCCATAGACACTGTTATGTTGATTTTCTACTGTTTTGGTGATTTTTAAAAAATTCCACAAGATGGTGTCAAATTCATCGTCAATTTTTCGTCAGTAAAACGTTTGTGTCGTCCACAGGCACTTCAAATAAAAGAAGCCTACTATACTTTTTTTTATAGCAAAATGAACAATTAGGAAACAAAATAATCGATTTATGATGACTAGTTTTGTTTATCTTACTTGTTTGTTACCACATTATTTGTAAAACAAGTACTTAAACGGGGTAACTTTCAACAGCTGGTAGATATAAAAAGCTGTGTTCCGTTAACTTCAAGAGGCAAGTTATCATTTAATTTTGCATCAAACAATACTAAAGCACACCTGAAGGGTGTAAGATACTTTCGATAAGTCGGAAATATGGCAGTTTTTCTCTGGAAATACTGAAAATGGCCATGGAAGAGCCCAAAAAGAAAATAACCTCACTGAAAGAATCGACCAGCAATATGACTGTGTCTAATTACAATCACTCGTAACGTAATGAACATTTATATATTACGTAACCAAAATATCGATGATTTTTAACTCTCCCGCTCCACTTCATGACGTGATTTTGCATAGTGGATATACGACGTGTAATGCGTTACTACACAACTCCCGCTTCCCTAAGTGCGTTACGTAATATGTGAATGGTCCTTAAAGAAGGCAGCTCTAAAGGATCCAGACAAGGAATACCAACTGCATGAATAATATAAAAAGTTATTTCTGTAATTTCCGTTACGGGGCTCATGAAGTTTTTTCAGCAACGTGGCTTAGGACATTTATGCGTATATTCATAGCAAAAGCATTAAAAATCGCAAGTCGGATTATCATTTGCATATTCAAGTCAAAAGAATATCATACAAATCTTTAAATTCGTTCAATTTCCAAAAAATATTGTTTGTTGCAAGTTACCCCGTTTAAGGGGTTACCAGTAACAAATTAGTTGAAAAATTCTACAACAGCCAATATTGATCGCATATTTTTTCTCAATATGTGAAATTGTTCTATACTAGACCTAATAACTTTGTGTTAATTAAATGTCCTCAAATGTACTACAGATAAGTTTTCACTTGCACTCATAGTTGAGAACTGTTGCAAGTTACCCCGTTTGAAGGTACTTATTTATCTTCAACCCAATCTTATTTGCTTCGCGTTTTGGTCTGGTGTACTGATTTTGCACCGCCTCAAATGCTCTGCCAATCCATGTTGTCGGAAAAGCAGACAAATTGATTTTAGTGAAAATCGTGCCCCGCATTTCTATCGCCACTCGTCTTATAACAACTTCAAGCGCAATGTTGAATAGTAGGCAGAAAAGACCATCGTCTTGTCGAAGTCTCACACAGTCGAAATTCTCACACAGCACAGGATTCCATCCGTCGTAGCCATGATAAGTCTAATAAACTTCCCTAGTAATCGTTTTCGTCCATAATTTTCGATAAATTTTGTCGTTTTACACTATCATATGCGGCTTTGAAATTAATGAACAGGTAAAATCGTGGCACTTTCGGAAGATCCGGCATAAGGTGAAGATTTGGTCCGAGCCTCCATGAAGCTGGCCTAATAACTTCCCACGAATCTATTGGCTATTGGCGACAGTCGATGGAAGGCGACTTTGGAAAGCACTTTGTAGGCGGCATTCAGAATAGTGATCACTCGGTAGTTCTCACAATCCAGCTTATCGTCTTTCTAGGTAGATAGGGCAAATAACCCCGTCGTTCCACTCCTCCGGTAGTCGTTCTGTACGCCAAGTCTCTGCAATCAAGCAATTCAAACAGCTGATCAGCTTTTCCGGGTCCATTTTGTTCCAGTTGCTCCAGTTGTAAAAAAAATTATTCGATTCGTTTAGTCCATTTTGACTATTATTTCCAACACAAGTCCCAAACAGTAACTCTAAATCTGAAATAATTTGAAGCAAGATTGATGGACAACTTTCTCTAAAATCTTCTACAAACAAACATGCTTCGAGTTCGGTTGGTTAAAATTCCAATTTTTTTTCAGAGTTCACAGTCAGTAACTGTCTGATTTAAGGGCTAAGACTCAAACAGTTCTTATTTTCTATAATGTTCCTATTTGAACCGGATTGAACCATCAACGGTTGGCTGGTATTTAGACCGATTCGTTTGGAATAGCAATTGGGGCCACGAATTGAGAGTCAGGATTTGTTGTTTTCGATATCTCTAGTTACACTCCTACGTATGTTTTCCCATAGCGTGAAGAACTATGTGCAATTTCGCACGAGCAACTACTCCAGAAACGGTCTGATCAATTTTATGTTTTAAACGTGCGATAAATGAGCAAACGATTGCAATAAAAGTGTTGTGCTCAATCGAACGGCAGAGGAAGAATTTTGAGCAAATTTAAAACAGTTTTTTTTCCTGCCGTGGGCCACTTGTTCAAACCAACGTAGGAAAGGTGGCCTATCAGGTAGGTACCAACCGGTAGCAGCCGCACTCAGATGTTTTCGTGACATCATTAAGAATAGCGTTCGAATCGTTCACAACCGGCGGCACAGGGCCTGTTTTTCTACGAAATCTGACACTCGCTAAATCCGTCGTACGTGATTTCCAGCTTGATACACATTTCCATCTCGTGCGCCGGCACAACCGGCCAAGCGAGTGTGCTCTTGCGATTGTCATTACGGTCAATTGAAAGTAATTGAAAACTCGGACTCGGACCACGATATCATCGTCGGGCTTTTGAAACTGGGTGTTGGTTGGATAGATAGAGTGCATGGAGCGAGTGAAATCTCTTCGTTTTGGCGCTTGGAGACAATTGACGACAAGCGGTTGGCACTATCAGACGGAGGTTCGGTTGGAGTTCTGGACTTGAATTATTTCGTATCACTTGTCATTCGTTCGGTTGATAATACGTCTCAATTACAGTGTGGTTCTTTTTCTCGTTGCAGGTTTCCGATTATTGCATGCCATTAGTTGGTTGTGGCACTGTGTGACTGGCTGACTGACTCAAGGAACGAGTTCTGCGATTCTCGAAATAGTAAACCACAGCTGATTACAATGCAATTGTAGTGAATATACTACGAGCTGATCTGTTTAGTGGTAAACACATTACGTGGATAGTACATTCCGATGGAGAGTTAAGTGGTGTGAATCAACAAAATAATGGAAACAGTTTTTTCTCGTTTAATGTGCAAATGTGGTCAGTGTTTAGTGTAAATCATGCCGATTTATAGGCTTATATAAAAACAAGCCATAAAGCAAAATTGTTTTTTTTACGGTGTAACAAGTGGATAAGCAATTAAGAAGAGTGTTTTGTAATCTGAAGAAGCTGAAAGTACAGAACGGCACAACATTGTACCCGACGGGATATCAACTTACAGCTTCAAAGTGCACTGGACTAGCAGAAGCGACTGCAGTGTGGCCCAGTCTCTACGGTGGCAGCGAAACTTCAAGGTACGAATGAACTTGACTGAACGCAGGTTTCTGTTTACATAATACAATTTAGTAATTCTATCTCTATGTGTGAACTTGCCCTAGACATTGGAGAACGTCGCATATGTTTTGATCGAGAATTTTATTGCGCTTTTTATGTAAGACGTCTGTACAATTTGCACTTTAATTAACTTTTTGGAACCCTCAATAAATTTTCACTGTCCTGTCTTTGGCAATGAACACACGCACGTCCCCTACCGAGACAGAATTTTTAATTACGAAACTAAATGGAGTGACTCATTCGTATCGACGACGACGGTCCAAATATGTTCCTTAGTGGAGGTAATCTCTCGGGGGACACGTTTAGTCCACCTGCTGCAGGTCGGCCAAATTGTGCTTAGTTGCTGCATGATGGGGATAATTTTCTGCACTGGTATAGTCAGCCAGTTCCAAGTTAGCAAACAAGGGGAACGCAAAATTCTCCAATTTATGATGTCGTTTCGCCAAACGGCATGCAATGGGGCGCGTCGGGATTTAGCGTTAGAAATTCCTACCGCACGCAACGAACGAATGAGAGAGTTCATGGGGTGCCGCCGAACGTGCAATAAATTTTCACGTATTCCGTCTGTGGCTAATACCTACGACGACAGTTGCACAAAGACAATTTGATATATACAGGATTAGTACGGAAATGTAATTTAAATGTCCTAATATGTAAATTATATAACCCAAAATGATCTCATGGTTATGGAGAGTCTGGTCTTCGTAACTTGTAAAACATTCTAAATGTAATTGTAATCTAATGCAATTGTGGTGATGTCATTATCTTCAATTTTGGCTTTCCAAAGTTATCTCCGGCGCGGCGTTTCGAATCGTTTGAATGACTGTTGTTGCGTGAAATCGATAAACAACTTCAATAGGCCGGAACCGCCTACCGAAAGAGCTTACCAACGAACAAGTTTACTTTCATCAGGTGCTTCATAATGCCCTGGATGCGATGTGAATCAGTGGCAGCTCAAGCACACACTTTCGATCGCGGAATCGATTCAGCATTATGTGTATGATCTAAATTTTCACCCGGCACACCCGGTGTAGTTTGTTGTGTGGATTTGCCAAAAATCAAAAAATGCTACCGAAATAACCTCAACTGTCAATCACCTAAGACGTGCGATATTATTTTGTCTTTGATCGGCTTTTCTGTGAATTGGCTTACTACCTATGCTATGCTGAATTCCAGCACATTCGAACATTAAACTGTGGACCCGCAAAACAATATAATTTTGAGTCAAACGAATGTTCCACAATTCTACGAATGTTGTACCTTTTTCAGAAGGATCAGAATGCTAATGCGACAGGACTAATCTACAAAATCTCACGAAACCTATTCAACTTCATCAGTTGTTTTGTTTGACCACAATCAATATGATCTCTGAAGAAAACTGGAAAATTAAGGGATTGGTTATAAAAAGTAAAACTTGGTCCTTTCAGTCAGTCGACGAAGAAGGGTTGATAACATACTTACTTACTTTACTGGCAACGGTCCGTTACCGATCGTGCACCGAACGAATTATGGTCCTCCAGTGTCGTCGGTCCTGGGCTGCCGTTCTCCAATCCCCACTCCCTCTAAATATAGATCGCAGAATTTTACGCTCAAAAACCCCAAGCACTCGTCGATCAGCTTCCTTTAGCGTTCATGGTTAGTGTCCGTAAAGCGCCACCGGGAGGTTAGTGTGTTAGTTTTGTGTGAATTCGCAAACTACGGGACTTCAGCTGGCTACGTAATCCGTAGAAAGCCCGATTCGCGGCTGCAACTTATCGTTTCACTTCGCGGCTTACATCGTTGTCACATGTCACGAGTGTACCAAGATATATAAATTCCTCCACTACTTCATATCGTTCCCCATCTAACTCCACCTCGGCACCAACACCACTTGGGCTCCCACTCCCACGTTCCCTACCAGCAACCATGTACTTCGCTTTGGCGGTGTTAATGGTAAGTCCCAATCTCGCCTGAAGGCCTCTTCCACTGCTCTACGGTTGATTCCGATGATATCGACGTCATCCGCAAAACCAAGAAGCATGTGAGATTTCGTGATGATAGTTCCATTCCTTTCCACGTTGGCCCTTCGTAATGCACTTTCCAAGGCAGTGTTGAATAGCAGGTTAAAGAGTGCATCCTCTTGCTTCAGTTCATCCAACGTCACGAAAGCAGCTGAGGTCTCATTCGCTATTCTAACGCATGATTTGGATCCGTCCTGCGTCGCACGAATCAGTGTAACTGGTTTCGTCGGAAAACCATGTTCTAGCATTATCTGCTACAGCTCATTTCCTTTAACTGAATCGTACGCCGCTTTAAAGTCCACAACCAGATGGTGTGTCTGCAAGTTGTACTCCCGAAACTTGTCTAGCAACTGACGCAGGGTAAACATCTGATCCGTCGTGGAACGACTCTCACGAAAACCAGCTTGGTACTCGCCGACGAAGGACTCCGCTAACGGTCCCAGTCTGCAGAACAGGATACGGGAAAGTACCTTGTAGGCAGAATTGAGCAATGCAATTCCTCGATAGTTTTTACACTCCAGTCGATGTCCCTTTTTGAAAATTGGGTAAATGAGGTCATCCAACCAGTCCTCCGGCATTTGTTCTTCCTCCCTGATCCTGACAATGATCCGGCGAGTTTCTTCGTACACCCGCTCGCTCCCCGCTTTTAGAAGTTCAGACGGGATACCGTCCTTCCCAGCAGCCTTACCGTTTTTCAGCTCACTGATTGCCTATTTAACCTCCTTCTGTGTTGGTGGCTCCACAGTTTGATCATCGCTTACAATTCCTATCCTGTCTCTGCTGATCTCCGCATTTACGTCTCCATTCAACAGAGTGTGGAAGTGCTCCTTCCATCTGGCTGCTACCGTCATTTTGTCGGTAAGCAGGTTGCCAGCACTATCATTGCACATCACAGGCATGGCAAAATTCCTGCATCTCACCTTTTTATAGAAACTCCGTGTGTCGTTGCTGGCGTATCGCTCTTCTGCGCCGGCGAGCACGTGCTCCTCGTACTCGCGTTTCTTTAGACGATGGATTCTTTTTTCCGCAGCTCTAGTCTCTCTGTTTTGAGGCGTTGCCGCAGTGAGCATGCGTCTCCTGGCCTGGTTCTTTTCATCTGTCACTCTCTGGCATTCGGCATCAAATCAGCTGTTACGCTGTCTTCCACGCGTCGTGCCTACCAGCTCTCTCGCAGCTATTTCGATTTCATCATGGATGTTCCTCCACAGCCCATTTATATCTAGCTTTCGCTGTGTTCGACAGCCTTGCGCGAATCTTACTCACTACGAGATAGTGGTCAGAGTCGATATTTGGTCCCTTGGTCCCCGAAAAGACCGTACATCGATAACATCCGAAAAGTATCGACCGTCAATCAAGACTTGATCGATCTGAGAGCTAGAGTCTCCATTTGGATGCCTCCAGGTGTGTTTCCGAATATTCAAACGTGGAAAGTAGGTGCTACAGATGGCCATTCCTCTGGCCGCGGCAAAATTCATGAGCCTCAGACCGTTATCATTGGTCGACAGATGAAGGCTATGCCTTCCAATGACTGGACGGAAAAGTTCCTCCCTCCCGATCTGCGCATTTGCATCTCCGATGATGATTTTCACGTCGTGTTTTGGGCACTCTACATAGGTCCTCTCGAGCCTGTCGTAAAACTCGTCCTTAGCATCATCGGATTTATCATTTGTCGATGATTGTCGATGATTTATAAGTTGATTAGGCTGTAGTTGAAGAATTTGCCCTTAATCCTCAACACGCATATACGGTCATCTACGGGCCTCCACCGGATGACTCGTTTTCCCAACACTACGAAACCGATTCCATGATCTGCTTTTTTGCCACCACTGTAGTAGATGTGGTACTTGAAAGAAGTGCCTGCAATAGGGTCTACTGCACGGAACTCCCTTTCTCCGGAAATTGATCACCGAACTTCCTGAATAGCAGCGATTTCCACTCCGAGTTGATGCAGCTCTCGAGCAAGCAAGCCAGCCCGTGCCGGTTCAGGGAGAGCTCGGACATTCCAGGTACCAAGTTTCCAATCGTTATCCCTTAATCATTTCCTTGTCCCTTGCCGTGTCCTATACCGATTGTTCCGTCCTGAATTTCTTTCTTCGTTGTTCGTGGTAATTGAGTTTTCTACCTCACAGGGGTCGCGATGCCTACATCCCGTTGCTCTGTCTGTCATCTTAGGTATAGCTTGCGGGATACAGCATTTTATATTCAGCCGCCCGTTCCAAGACAGACGCTGTGTTAGCCGCCCCTCACCTGGACAACAGGCGCTCTAGTTTGCACCTTCTAGCTTAGCTGCTTCAATAAGTACATGAATTCTGCATAAGTTTCAAGTTGCTGAGGAGAATCGTTTTCGTCCCACTGTCGTTCGACATCCGTACGACACGTGTCCATCCCGCCATTGTCTACCGACGTTTGGCAGACTATCAAGCCGGCTTCGTCGAAGATCGGTCTACAACGGATCAAATATTTACACTTCGGCAAATCCTTCAAAAGGGCCGTGAATACAGAGTTCCCACGCATTTGTTCGTTGACTTTAAAGCCGCATATGATACCATCGACCGGAAAGAGCCATGGAAAATCATGGACGAGAACAACTTCCCTAGCAAGCTCATCAAACTGATTCAAACACCGATGATTGGTACACAGAGCTGTATCTACGTCTAAAACAAAGTACATGGTGGCCAGCGGAACCGAGGCCGACCGACGCCGCTTGGACAGTAGTGTAATGATCAACGGCGATGAGCTTGAGTAAGTTGACGAATTTGTCTACCTTGGCTCACTGGTAACGGCTGACAATGATACCAGCCGTTTGATTCGGAGGTGTAACGGGTGACAACTAAAATTTTGGAATTTTTTTGAAGCACCTATGTATACTCCACACAAACGAGCTCAGAGAGAAATGAGAGTATGTATGTGTTAGCTCCCTCTCTTCTCTTTTAGTCAATATTTTTTGTGTTGTTTATGCTTGTCTTGTTTTGCTTAAAATGACGTCGAAACAAGAAGCATTTCGAGAGCGCGTTGCACGTTTCTACGAACTGCCACAGAAATCTCGGCAAAAAGTATACGGTACAACATTTAAAAGTGAATATGTTGCGGCTTCGACTGTTTACCATATCCTAAGATGCCCGACCACTATTCGCAAGCAAGCTAGTGGAAAACCAGCCAAAATTCTGGACGCAGAAGGACATCGTTCTCTTTCTCGTTTCTTCAACAACAAGTCCTCTGGTTTGGCTATCAATTAAGATGCAGCAGACGAATGTTTGAAGAAAACTTTGATCCCGTTTTTACAAAAACATCATGCGGATGGACAATACGTGTTTTGGCCGGATAGAGCATCATCGCATTACGTCAAAAAAACTCAATCGTTCCTGAATTCGTTCCTGAATATATTCGATCCCATTTTTACTCAAAAACCACGACCAGAAAAATCTGTCTCAGTGCGCCGAATCAAAGATTTCTTCGAGACCTTGAGTTCCTTGGTGTACAAAAATAACTGGAGAACCACGAATTGCAAAAAGTTGATTGATAGAAACAAGAGATGCATTCGCAAAGTTGACATGATGGCCGTACAACGCTCCTGTTTCGACGTCAAACGAAAGCTTCACCAAACAGCCGATTACGGACCGTTTTAAAATGTACACTAATTTATTTTCAACAATGAATAATGTATCTTTAATTTCGGTAAATCAGATCTTCTTCATGTATCTTTGTCTTTTTTGACAGCTTGAGAAAAAAAATCCAAAATTGTAGTTTTCCCCCGTTATTATCAGCGAAAGTCGTCTTACTATGGGCTTCATAAGCAATTTCGGTCGAGTAGACTAAGCCACCATACAAAGTGTACCCTGTGCAAGACGCTTATTAGACCGGTTGTTCTCTACCATGAGCCCGGACAATGCTCGAGGAGGACCTCCGAGTGCTCGGAGTTTTCGAACGACGAGTGCTAAGAACGATCTACGATGGCGTAAAGGATAACGGAGTATGAAGGCGGAGCATGAACCATGAAATTGCACGGCTCTATGCCGAACCTAGTATCCAAAAGACGATTAAAGCTGGACAGATACGATGGGCAGGGCACGTTGCAAGAATGCTGGACAATTACTCTGCAAAGACGGTATTTGCCTCAAATTTGGTATCGACCAGGAGCGCATCGAGCAAGATGGTTATATCAGGTGGACCGAAATCTGGCGGAGAGTATTCGATATCTGAGGAAGTGGAGAGCGGTAGCCCACAACCGGGGGTAAACTAGAGGAACTTTGTGCAACCGATTTTGTCTTACGATGACAAGCCACTTAAGTAAGTCGCCGGACCATCCCACTATGGGCCAGAAATTAAAATTTCGGGACAAAAATATTTGCGGTTAAGCAGCATGTCTCAGCTCAATGTGGTCTTCGGCAACTTTTTGAATAAAAAATTGATGCATATTTTGAAGGGGTCGTCCAATATTTAAGCGTTACTTAAACAACAATTTAAGTAATAACTTTTTGAGTAAACTTTTTTTTACCTTTTTGGTTTCAAAATATTAAAGATAAACCAATTTCAAGTAATTTTTGTGAAGATATCAAACTTCTATCTTTTACGCATTTTCAGCAATAGACCTTAGTTTATAAACGACCCCTTAAATCAAATTTCTTCTTGTAACATGTTTATTTCAACAGACAGCTCAATGTGATGTTCTAGAAAATATTTTGCACATAAAAGAGTCTCGACCACGCGACTTCAGAGTGTCTCCGAGATGCGTACGAAAAACATCACTTGATCCAATGAGCTCCGACCACTCGCGTCAGTTTATCTGGAAAACCATGTTCGTGCATTATCTGCCATAGCTGGTCTCGATCGACTGAATCGTATGCTGCCTTGAAGTCAATAAACATATGACGCGAGGGCATGTTGTACTTCTGACATTTCTGCAAGCTGCTTTTCTTTTATTTTACATATTTATTTTAAATATGAATAACAGTTCTTTTAGTCAAAATTAAAAATTTCCTGAATGCAGCCGTTTTCGGGATACATGAATAAAAAGATTTATTTATTTAAAATACGTGCTTTTCTTATGTTACTAGCTGACCCGACAAACTTCGTATTACTGCAAATTAACCTGTGTTGTATATAAATCGTGAATCTCGGATGACTTTTGTTACAATCTCGAACAGGGATGATTCCTCCTCAGAATAAAAAAAGAGAAGAGAAAAATTCATACTTTACTCAATCGCGAATTATTGTGCTCCGTTTTGTTTTAACTTTTTATTTATTTATTTACTTGCTGACCCGACAAACTTCATATTGCCATAAATTATACTGTGTTGTACATGAATCGTGAATCTCGGATGACCTTTGTCACAATATCGAGTTTTGCAAGTTTCTGAGGAGTTCAACCTTAGATGATTCATTTTGGCAGTTACGTAACTATGAAAGCAATAGTAATTAATATACAAAATTGCAATTTTTACGCACAGTAAAGTAGAAATCAACTCCCCTATTGCTTAGCCAGATAAAATAAAGCCGAGCACTCGCAGGTCCTCCTCGATCGCAATGACGTTGGCATCCCAGCTGATCAGGAACGGAAAGTTGATGACCCTGCAGTCATGTCTCTGTCACCCGGAAAGTACGGAGAAGCCACGACCAGGTCCTGATACAGATATGTACTTCATAGTCGACGGCACTTCCAGTTTGATGGCGACGACATCACGTTGTATGAACTCTATAATGGCAGAATCCTTTATTTCCTTAGTTAACGGAATTGCAGTCCTCAGGTTGGACTGCGTGTTACAGTAGATTAACTTACCGTAATTCTATTTTTATTAAAGTGGAGGAGAGTTTGGTGAGAAGAATGGTAGAATTGATGAAACTGGGAAATTTCGATATGAGGCCAAAAATATATTGCGTAGTTAATTGGTAAGTGGGACTCCAACCCACACTTTGACGCCCAAGTGTTTTCGCAATTAAACTATTACTACACAGCCCTATATTAGATGGTCTCATATCACCATAACACCAGCGGGCCTTGACGGTTGGCATCAGATCGATAGCTTCCACCACAATGCAGTCTAAAATCTTCTCGGTGCTAGGAGCAAAGAAGAGCAAAGAATTACCGTTGACGGGGGAGCCTATGTGTGCTTGTATGGAATGGTTAGACTGGAGGGACAAAACTTGATATGAGGCTATATAATATAGGGTTGTGTAATAATAGTTTAATGGCCAAAGCACTCGCGCACCAACCGAGAAAGTCCCACTTACCAATTGAGCTACCCAATATATTTCATCAAGTATACCATTCTTCTCACGAAATGCTCCTCCACTGGAAAAAATAGAGTTTACGTTAACCGCGAGTTACCGCAATTTCCTGGACCGAGAGTTCTCGTGCCGTGAATGAAGGATTCTTGCAGCAGCTATTAGCTGCTGGTTTACGAACCTCCGATCAAGGACACTGCACCCTTGGCGTGATGAAGGTTCGCTTGCACGCAGCGAAGGCTGCTCGCTATGTTTGAAGTGTACCGTCCTTGATAGAGTCGTTAGACTCGGAAACTGACGGACGATGGCCAGTGACAAGAGCGCCTTATTGATTAGCCTGTGATGAATATTATCAATTATTAAATCTAAAATGTACATAATTCTACCTACACTAAATAATCCTAATTGATCTTAAATCTAACTAAACTACAATTGATCTTAATTCTACTTAAACTATAATTATACTAAATTTGAGTTAAATAATGATAAACTTAAACCTATTTATAATGATTATCAAAATGAATTATCTACATTAAAATTGATATCTTACTGTATCTAACATCCCTAACGAGGTGATAAGAATGAAGAGAGGAGAGATTTGATAGAGCGCACTCGCAAACCAATTCGATATCCACTAATAGTGATGATTGTAGATAATAGTCGATAGAATTGTACATAATAGTCAGTACGAAATATACCATCCAAGCGTGTACATATAGTAAACCGCATCTCGTGTGATCCAAGTTTGGATCGCCGTTTCCAAGAATTCCAAAATTAATCCAGTACAGTGGCTGGAAGCAATTATAATTTGTGCCAATCCCGATCTGTTCAGTGATCTTAATTGTTTAGTGGCGACTACGATTGATACCTGTGCATTAAGTGCAAATTTATCTCCATAAAGTGCAATTTGACACTCGCACAGAGCCGTGCAAGTGGCAGTGAATAGAACCATTGACGGAGGCATTGTGCCCCGTATTCCCCGGTGGACTCATCGTGCTGATCAGACTTTCTGGGCCGTCGATTTCGCGACGGTGGAAAATCCTTCGAGGACGGAACGGGTAAGCCCCCATCAGCCTGCTTCCCTACACCACAGGACTTCGGTGGCTGCAATTGACTGCAAACCGAAACACGACCGTCGCTTTCCGGTGGATTGTGGGTTGTGCGATTGGTGTTGGTCGTTGACGCAGAGCTCCCTTACGGGAAGTTTCCAATGATAGTCTTGGAAAAAGCAAAATTGCTCTTTAAAAATTGAAATTGAAAACCTTTGAAAATCCAAATGCTTTTTATCGATGAATTTGTAGCAATAGCATATCCAAGTGATCAATCCTAAGTAATCAAAACGTTCAATCACGAAGCGGAAGGATGGTGCCAGTTCCTGGACCATAAGACTGATCTGGTTTCCTTCGAATTCGCACTTTTACTCATTAGATGATATCCAGTGTACTTGCAGTGCGTTTACGGCCAGATTTGGTTTCCTGTATCGCTTGATGGCACGAAAGCTGAATCTTTCGTTTATTTTGAGCGGCTTCAGGTTCTTATAAATATCACAAGGTCGAAAATGTATTAAAAACAGACTTATCACAAGTTCACTTATTGCGTCCATGATTACTATGACTCTTAAAAGAATGAAAATTCAAAATAAAAACACTTGACATTTGAATACACTTAAAACGATAAATATGCAGACACATATGTTATTAATCCATTTTTAATTAAAAGGTAATATTACTTACCCTCTAAATTCTCTCAAAAATCCTGTTAAAATATCATCTGAAATAGTTTTTCACGAAATTTTCTGAGGTGATGTAAAACTCCAAAGCAAAATCAGAAATGTATTCTGTTTTAAATCATAAAACATTTCGAAATATTTCAAGGGTAAAAATTTTACGATTTTTTGTTCCATAAGCCGGTAAACTCGATTTTCCGAAACATTTATTAGCTTTGAAAATTTGTATCTCATGATCCAAGCATCGTGTATTAATGATTTTCGTATTAATATGCTTTAAGACGAGCGAATCTTTTGAAGTGGAATATTCATTTCCACTGACTCGCATTATGATCCTGTAAAAGGACTACACAGAGAATAATTCATCAAAGCCTGTTACTTTATTTGCACTATCATGTCGCTCTCTGCCATTTTCACCGAAAAACAATCCCTTCAGTCAACGAACTTTCAACAGCACTTCAGCACCATGTTTCAAGATCCGCGTCACTTTTGTCTGACATCCAGTAGCAGGCGGTAATTTGATGGAATACGGACAAAACCTTCCGCTCTACCGAGCCGACTGCGCCGCCCGGGGCCTTTGCGTGTACCCGGGCTGGCAACAATTGAAAAACAGCTCTCTCGACTAGAGCCAACTCAACTGAACCGGGTTGAATGCGCCAGACGGGTATGCAACCAACGTGCCGGCTGCCGGCGAGCCTCTAACATCATCATCGCTCGCCGTGTCGAGTGCAGAGGATTTGGATTCATTCATGCTTTGTTTTGCACCTTTTGCACCTGGCTGGCCGGTAGGTAGTGCTGCCGGTACTTGATACCGGTAGTCCTCGTAGAATGCGAAAGATTGCTACTCACGAATTTGGCTATATACGAATTGGAACAGTGAGAAGGTGAATGAACGCTGGCTGCTGTGGAAGAATAGCTCGTTGAAGGAAAGTCGCTTCCCCATAGAATTCATTCACTTTTAACAATCCGTTCATGATTTCCCGCCTGCATGTTCTACAGCGCATTCCAATCATGTGTTTTACAGTGCTTGCAACCGTCGGTCGGTCGTTGACTTTTGTGCACAACCCCTGATTTAATGAAAATCCAAATTTGAATTGAAAACAAAAACCGGGACGCACAGTACCTAGTTTCGCTTTGTTTAGAGTACGAGGCCCTAGATCAAAGTGAAGGGATTAATAAGTGGCAGCTCCTGGTGCGTTTATGCGATCCAGATTGTTTATTATTCTACACTTTTGCTTTTTGGATATGTTCTAGCTATTTCTATCATAAACGAACGGAATGGACGTGATGAAATATGAAAGTTCTACGATATGAGTTTGGTGGTTTGAATAGCGATCAAACAACAATTTATTCTAAACTTTCAATGTTGTGTTATTGATAAGTAACGAAAATCTATTTCTTCCTCTATTCATACCTAATTTGTTGCTGACACTCACTTTCTTTCAACCTAGGCCGATATGTTTATTTTCATATTATCCACAATCTAAAGCGCAATGCTTCAAAGGCTTCAAACCACCCACCGATGCGCGATGATGAGTTGCTTCATGCCGCATTACCAGAATAAGACCTCACCCAGGTAGGACAGCAAAACAATACCGCGGCCAACCAAACTCGATATGCGTAACGCTGACGAGTTGACATTAGAATGGGTCCAATTTTTCGGAACGTCATAATACACCCTCTTACCATACTCGCTTGGAACAAAGTGTGCGACGGACGGACGGCACTCACACCGCCGCGGTGTCATCAGCTGGTGGTACGCGGTTGCATTTATGACAGGTAATCCGATATATCCATTAACTACCGCGTACTATTGAATAAAAAAGAAGTGCTACCATGCATGAAGCGATTAATCGCTTCTGAACAGCAACAGTAGTTGTAACGACAACAGCAAGTAATTACGTGGTAGTAAGCGAGAGGCGACCCTTTTGATTTGAGCTGGTTTTATAACAGCTGTCAGCTGGGCACTAACACACACGTAACAGAACAGTCACTGCGCAGCCATAGAGCAGTTAACTGACAGACAGGACGGCACGCGTCAGTCAGTCAGTCCCGTCGTAGTCGAAACACCGGGAAACCTGCGTAAATCATACTAATCTTTCGGCTAAGGGGACACAGAATTTTGGATTTTCCCCATTGCTCATACGCCCGAACACACGCCCGCCGCCCGTTTGGAACAGGAGGGAATATGGTGAAAACATTGAAAAGAGCAAAAACATCTGTTTTTCTTACGGTTTGGCTTCTGCTTCTTATGCCTATCTTTTTGTGTGCCTGCGTGTGTTTATTGGTTTTTCTGAAATTTGGTTGAGCTTGATGGGAAAACGCGTCGAGAAAAGCGTTTCCCAGAGAAATAGTGGGACTAAACAGCTTGTTTTGATTAGACAAAATTGAGTTATGGCATTGTTTCATTTATTTAATTCTCGAATCGATTCGGCGTTTTGGTTGGATAGTTTTGCGCTCTTCCCCCAACGGGAATGCTGGCGATCGCTAGACTGTTTGGTTTTTAGAAATATTAAGTAGGTAGATAGAAATACGAGAAAACCAACGTTATAATGGTTAGGAGGGTTAAATTGAATCTATCGGTTTAACTATTGCTAACAGCATTATTAATCTAGCAACAGTCAAGTTTTTTTTAGAAATTTATTGTACTCAATATTACATTACGCTAATGCTCAGAAAATTTAATTAAACCAAAAAATGTCAGCATTTTTAGCTCGAGCAGTACATTTTCTCACAATTATGTGGAAGATTTATACCTCTTTGAACTACTTGGGAAAATCAAGCTTTCAAGCTTTCAACATTTCTGTCCCAAATGTTTCAACGCCCATACTATCTTGATAAAAATCAATGTTTATCGGCAACTTAATTTTACTTTTTCCGGTGGCAATCCGCTTCGCTCCTGTTCAAGAATCTGCGCGAATAGCGCTCATCCAACGGGTACGGGGTCTGCTTCGAAGTCATCGGGTTCTCTGCTGAATATTGTTTCCGCTGGTCTCTCATTCAGTAGCCTTGCTTCAAACCAACCAACGTCACAAACGACTTCTAGCAGTATAAAACTGGGCAAGCTCTTACCGTATCAAGAATTCCTCTCCATTGTACCGACTCTGAGTTACTCGTCGCCAATTCGTTGAACGTCTCGACACACGCAAGTCGGCTTCAACCTGGTCGAGCCATCTAGCGCGTTGGACCCCTTTGTTCCTGGTACCGGTGGGGTTCTTGAAGAGAACGGATGTCACTGCACAATCGTCCAGCATCCTTGCGACGTGGTCGGCCTACCGTAGTTTTCCAACTTGCACCAGATGTACGATGAGAATCTCTCCGAATAGCGCCTGCAGCTGGTAGTTCATACGCCTACGCCACTCTTCGCTTTTCGTTTGTACTCCGCCAAACACTTTTCGTTCGAATACCGCAAGTACACGTATCCCAAGTCACAATGTACAGCGTAAAAGCAAAGCAAAGCCTAGGTGCTACATTCCGTTATCGAAAATTGACCTTCTGTTTTTATACGACAGACTTCGCAGCCAGCTGTTAGAGTACAGGACAATTGCTGGGCCAGTTGCTACGATCCTATTGACTCAAACAGCCTCTCCCTGTACAGCGTAAATCTGCAAGCGATCACTTATGTTCCTTGATAGGTCAATAGAGGTGATAGAAGAAATGTTCGTAATTATCGTGAAATGACTAGTCTTTTGGCAGCATCGAGATTATGTCCCGCAAAGTATTCTTTCCGGCCTGAAATGTTATATCAGTCCAGACCAACATAGTTTTATGCCTGATCGATCGGTTACCGCAAATACATCGAAACACATCGGTTACACAAATTGAATCGAAAGCTCAGGTTAACGTGATTTATACTGACCTCAAAGTAGCCTTTGATTGAATTAAGCATCGCATAATTTACCTAAGCAACATTATTTGGGAGCCTTAAATATTATGACTGAATGGCTTAACTCTTACATTACCGATAGAACACTGCGCGTGAAATTGTGAGCATGTATTTCGTTACCGTGTGATAACTTAAGAGGAGTACCTTAGGGGAGCAACCTGGGACCTTTGCTGTTCACGATGTTTTTTAACGATATTGCATGTTTGCTCGTTGGCAAGTGTAAACCCGTTTAAGCTGATGATTTGAAACGATATTCTATGGTGCGCTACATCGCCGACTGTTGTCGTTTACAAGGATTGCTAAATATTTTTGTTTATTGGTGTCAACGCAACAAGTTGATTGTCAGCGTTCCAAAATGCTCCGTCCGTACTTTCGCTTCTGTTGAAGACATGTTCGAGTTTGAGGAAAGTTCCAGCATTTTCTCACGTAGAATAACTAGATCTGACTTTTTTGCTATATGAAAATTGTAATAACTGTATTGTGATAGTTTTATTCATAAAGACAATTTATTAGATGAATATAATAAGCAAACAATAATAATTAACTTGTAACCCAACCCTCTTAGCCTCCGCTTTAGTCTGACGTAGATTGCCTCCGCCATCCCAAGGTATCTAGTGATGTCGAGGTCGTCCGCGAAGGCTACGAGTTGACCACTTTTGCTGAAGATCGGTCCGCTCGATTTATTGCCCGCTCGCCGGATAACACCTTCAATAGCAATTTTGAATAACATCACCGTCATTCCCCTCCGCAACCCTCTCCTCGATTCGAAGGGACTCGAGTGTGCCCCCGAAACACGCACGTAGCCATTATCTGCCATAGCTCGTGCTCAATTGTATCGTATGCTGCCCTGAAATCCACGAAAATATGATGCGTGGGTACGTTGCACTCCCGAAATTTCTGGAGAATTTGTCGGCGAATAAAAATTTCATCCGTAGTAGCACGGGCCCCCATAAAGTCCGCCTGATACTGGTCTACGAATTCTTTCGATATTGGGGCTAGACGACGTAACAAAATCTGGGAGAGCACCTCCCAAGTTCGGGTTTGTTACCCTCTTATAATGGATTTTATGACCAAAATAGGTCATGTAAACCGCAACAAGAGTGCAATAAAACTTATATTGTTACTAGGCGAGTCAAGTGGTTCTTTGACATTGTTGTAGAATTCCGCCGGGAGTCGGTTCCTTGCGACGGCTCTATTATTCTTCAGCTGAATAATTTCTCGCCGTATCTCTTCAAGATCACGAACCGGTACGGTGTTATCGTTTGTAGGCACTCCTAGGTTAACTTATGTTCCGACGCTAACTATCGTCATTACGTCATTGAGATGCTCATCAACGGACTGCTTCTACCTGTCGACAACCTCGCGCTCGTTTGTGACCAGGCTTTTCTCCTCGTCTCTCACATATCAGGCATCGGTGCGTATCCTTTACGAGATTGGTTCACCTTCTCATAAAACTTGCGCGTCTCATTAGCCCGGAACAGTTGTTCTAGCACTTCACAATCTCTGTCCTGCTGGTGCTATTTCTTTGTGAGGATCGTGGCCCACTCATTCCGCGCTCGTCGATACTCGACCAAATTCTCCCTAATGCCAATGCTTAGAGATAGTTTTACAAAGCTACTTTTTCCCTCGCCATCGCTTGCTGACAAACCAGGCATTTCGTGCACTCATCAATGGCCGAGCGTATCCGGCTCCATCTGTCTCCGAGAATCGAAGCACATAGCTCTACAGAAGAAGGTTGAGCTTCATCCAGTTGGCGCGCGTAGTTCTCGGCAACTCGCGGGTCGTATAATTGCCGAATGTTTAACCGAGGACGGGGGTAGCTTTGTCGCGAGGTATAAACCTTCGATAGTTTTGAGCTCGGATCTACTGCTATTAGGTAATGTTCCGATTGTTAATCCACAGTCCGTAGGGAGCATGCGTTGGTGATGTTTGAGAAAAACCAACCATCGATGAGAATATGGTCGATATGGTTTAAGGTTCGTTGGTCACGTGATCTCTAGGTGAATATCTTTGTGGGGAAAGAAAGTGCTTCTGATCACCAGGCCTCGGGAGGCTGCAAAGTTGATGTTGGTGTACAGGCTAAGGGGCCGATCACCGGCCTACACATCGCTTCCCTGTCGATTTGGGCGTTTATATCCCAGTCGACGATCTTAATCTCCGTACCTCGCTTCCAGCTGCGCATAAAACGCTTCCTTCTCTTCGTCGGATCTCGGATCTACCTTTGTGTGGACACTACACATTAATGATGGTGTAGTTGCAGAAATGGTCTCGATAGTTACTCCACCGCTGTGGTAAAATTGGGCCTTGTCATTATGGATCCCAGCACCTTCTCGTCTTTGTGACAGATCTCCTGTCACGCTACCGAGTATCGTGATGGGGCTGCCATCTTAGATGTAGTGCCGAAACAACACATTTCTTAATTTAGCCGCCCGCTCCGGATCAGACGCTATCATGAGCCGCTCCTTACCTGGAGTCCAACCACGAACAAACGTTCAAGACTGACAAGGCTATTCCTCGTTACTACACTCAACGTTCGCACAAGTGCCTCCTTTCCTATTGGCATACGACCTTAGGTTTCCCCTGGGATGGTTTACCAATCTCCATTAAGGAGTTGCTGGATAAAAGAGGCCGAGGATCACTATGGGGTCTATTTTATACCTGAAGGTACGTGAGGCACCGTTCACCAACCAATCTCGCGCCAGTACCATTAATAGCTAGCCCCAGTTGGATGCTTCACCAGCGGTACAGCAGAGCTCAGTACAAAAGCTAGGTATGAGCATGTTTCCTTGAAACATACTACAGGGTGTTCAATAAGTTGTGTAAGTGCGAATCTTGTGCATTCTGTGTATTGGTATTGGTGTCAGCTTTAGCCTTATGTATAGGCTAACCGACGCGCAAGGTGTCGACTTGATGTCATTTGTTATTTGTTTACCGCGCGCGATGAAGGAGTACGGCAAGTCCGCAACGTCGTAGTAAAGTTGTTTGCGAGAGGTGAACGACCCGGCGACATATTTCGGCGGTTGAGATCCCACGGGGTGAAGCGGAATTTCATCTATAACACCATCCGTGGGTACCGGGCTCAGCCAAGGACCGTACTAGATCCGGGCGGCCGCGTTCGGCGAGGACGCCAGCAGCCATCAAGGTGGTGAGGGAGCGGGCTCGTCGAAAAATGAACCGCTCGATCCGGAAGACCGCTGTTGACCTGGATGTGTCGATCGAGACTGCCCACACCATCATGGTGAAGGATCTGGGATGCAAGCCGTACAAGAAATGCAAGGTTCACGAGGTAACGGAGGCTACAACGAAGAAGAGGCTGGACACAGCAAAACTGATACTTTCGCGGCACGCTGGTCAGCAGTTCGTGTTTTCTGATGAGAAACTCTTCATCTTGCAACAGCCGCGCAATATCCAAAATGTTCGGCTGTGAGCGCCGACGTTGGCCAGCATCCCCCCGTCCCACATAAACATCCCGGTGGTTTGGGGGGCCGTATCCAAGCGTGGGAAGCTTCCACTGGTGTTTATCGAGAAAAACGTGAAAATCAACGGCGCGTACTATAAGACCGAGGTTCTGGAGAAGATTGTGGCCCCAGCACTTCGTGACCTCTACGGAAAAGATCATTATGTCTTTCAACAGGACGGCGCACCGGCCCACACGGCGAATATCGTCCAAGTGTGGTGTCGGGAGAATTTGACTCGATAAGACTTTGTGGCCTCCCAGCTCCCCGGATCTTAATTCCCTGGCCTTTTATGCATGAGCCTTTCGAGCAGAACGAACATAAAGTGAGCACTATGGACCAATTTGAGAAACTCATTTCCAAGCTCTGGGACGAGATGCCCATGGACCAGGTGCGTGCCGCGTGTGATTCTTTTGAGAAACGTCTCAAGCTCGGGGGGGGGCGGGTGCTGTGTTTATTGGGCACTATTACGACATATTTGGTGCAAGCTTCAATAAAAATTGACTCAGAAAAGAATATCTTGTGTTTTCATTTTTACCTTTGTTATACTATAACATAATGTGTGTGTGTGTGTGTGTGTGTGTGTGTGTGTGTGTGTGTGTGTGTGTGTGTGTGTGTGTGTGTGTGTGTGTGTGTGTGTGTGTGTGTGTGTGTGTGTGTGTGTGTGTGTGTGTGTGTGTGTGTGTGTGTGTGTGTGTGTGTGTGTGTGTGTGTGTGTGTGTGTGTGTGTGTGTGTGTGTGTGTGTGTGTGTGTGTGTGTGTGTGTGTGTGTGTGTGTGTGTGTGTGAATGTGTGAGTGTGTGTGTGTGTGTGTGAATGTGTGTGTGTGTGTGTGTGTGTGTGTGTGTGTGTGTGTGTGTGTGTGTGTGTGTGTGTGTGTGTGTGTGTGTGTGTGTGTGTGTGTGTGTGTGTGTGTGTGTGTGTGTGTGTGTGTGTGTGTGTGTGTGTGTGTGTGTGTGTGTGTGTGTGTGTGTGTGTGTGTGTGTGTGTGTGTGTGTGTGTGTGTGTGTGTGTGTGTGTGTGTGTGTGTGTGTGTGTGTGTGTGTGTGTGTGTGTGTGTGTGTGTGTGTGTGTGTGTGTGTGTGTGTGTGTGTGTGTGTGTGTGTGTGTGTGTGTGTGTGTGTGTGTGTGTGTGTGTGTGTGTGTGTGTGTGTGTGTGTGTGTGTGTGTGTGTGTGTGTGTGGATGTGTATATCGCTGTTTTTAGCCGCCTGTTTCTCGAAGATGGCTGACACTATTGAAATGTTTTTCGATCTGACGTTCCGTTTAAAAGTTATTTTTATTTATTTTTATTTTTATTTATTTGACTAATACTTGTAGAGTAAGAATTATTTCTTATTACTTTCTACAATTGGATGAACAACCACATTTTTGGTGAGAAAAAAAAAACAATTATAAAATAACCTTACAACTATTTAATCTGAACTATTCCAATTTGATTTTGATTTTAATTTTGAAACTCAACATAATTTTGATTTAATTCTAATTTAAATTCCTTCCTTCCAACCAGTCGGTGCAGGCTTGGTAGAATCCGGCAGGAGTGCTTATAGATCTTATATCAAGAGGAAGCTGATTCCACCAGACAATTGCACGTACAAAAAAGGTTCCACTGTGCTGCGAGGTACTTGCTTGCGGTAATATATAATCCCTAACACGTGAACTACGAAAAGACTGTAATTTGTCACGCAAGTAATCATATAAGCAAGCAGTTATAAGCAAAAATGGGAAAATTACAAAACTCAATTATCTCTAGAACCGCTTGACCAATTTCAATAATTTTAGTATCAAATGAAAGGCCTTTTGGCTGCCACATCTTATGCAAAGTTTTGATAGAAAAGATTAAGTACTATAGTTCAAAAGTTATGCTAAAAATATGTTTTGACTAGGTCTCAATTAGTCGAAAGTTTCTCAGAGATGGCCAAACCGATTTATGCGCAATTAGTCTCATTTGGTAGGTAATATAGGCTCATAGATCACTATTGATTTGTTTTTTGATTGGATGTTTAATTTGAAAGTTATGAGCAATCGTGTACAACATAATAAAATTTACAATTATTTGAAACGATTTCAACCAGATAATTAATCAGATTTCAATTTCAAACGAGAGGACTTATGGCTCTGAATATATCTGCTAAATATGATCAGAATTGGCCTTACGGGTCAAAAATTATTTAATAAAACATTGATAAAATTATTTAAAGAAAACTTTACTGCTGTGAATCAAAAACGCGATCATTTGCTCTAGCGTAAAAATGTGTAATTTTTCAGGTGGTGTGTCTTAGGAAAAGTTTATTTAAAAAATATAGCGCAATTTTTTACGCTATTAGGGTGATCGAAAATCCATCTATTAGGGTGATACAAATTTTTGTTTTTTTAAATGCGTCCAGAAAAGTACAGTGTTAGTGATGTCCGAAATTTTCAATTATTCAATTACCCATTAATCGATTAGCATTGTATGCACTAATCGATTAGTTAAGTAATCGTGCTAGTATTATTCGACCACAAATATTCGAATAATTCGCTTAAAAAATTCGATTAATCGTACGATTATGAACGATTAATGGGGATTATTCGCATTTTTTTTATCTCCTTTGAACTATTCGACTCGTGCCGGCAGTATTCGATTAGAAATTATTCGGTTATTCCATGCTCTAATCGATTACTCGATTAATCGAGTGATTACCGGACATCACTATACAGTGTCTTCACAAAAGTTGTAGAACACAGTAAACTAAGCAACTTTGCTGTACATAGTAACTATCTATGTCTTACTTTTTGCGAACAATTTGTTTAAAAATGCAACAAAAATTGACAAATTAAGGTATTGAAATACTGCTATTTATGTCACAATTTAGATAAATTATTTTCCCTGTCGGAAAAAACTCAGCCAAATCGACCCTCTACATACTGAGATACACGTACCGCCGCTGAAAAAACATGGTTTCGAGAAAAGCGTGTTTAAATTATTGCACAGCTATGCACTTCACCTTCAGGTGATCCCACAGTTTTAATTGTAAATTTTCAACGATACCACGTATCGAAAAATTGTTTGGTCTCAAAATTTCTGAAGGTAAAAACAAACGAGTTTCTCGACTTTTCAGTGTAGAGCCCCCCTTAGATATCAATTCTACCCAAGAACTTTGCACACGATTTTTTGATTACTTTCAAATATTCTACAAATTTATTCAGTATATTATATTGATGATAACCATAGTCTTATCAAAAAGTCTGTTCCAAAGACGTGTCGAATTCTATCTCAAATGACAAAAGTTCTTTTCACCAACAGGTGGATTAAATCGGGTTTTTAAACACATTTTTAAAGTGTATTCGAACTTATTGAACACCCTGTACAGGGAACGGCTTCTGAGTATCCCGGGGAACTCTACGTTGTCATCAAAAACTAGTTATGCCGGCTCGGCCATGAGATCTATTTTGCCATTTGTTTTTTCGGCCATATGTGTTTCGCCCATTTGTGTATCGGCCACTTGTAGGTAATCCGGTTCTAGAAGTGTACGGAGAAAGTGATTAATTTCTGATTTCAACAGAACTGAATTTAATTTGCATTACTTTATCGAGTCAACGCAGAGGCAAAGACGCTGACAGAGGCAAAGATAAAAAATACTCCGGAAGTTCCAGAAAATGCTTACTACGACTGTCAAAAAAAATTCCGCATTGAATCACAAATGAATTCACCAGAGGGAAACTAATTTGTTTGTTTATTTGTAAAATTCAACTGACAGGAGTTTTATTGAAAGTTTATAATAGTGTAACACTATAAAACGTTTGGACGAACTTATGCGACGGTTCTTGGAATTCAAATAAGCTTTCAACAGCGAAAAAAGTTCGGATGTAAGCAGTTATTGATTCATACAATCAAAAGATGATTTGATGGAGTCTCGGTTGCAGTAGTCCAGTAGAGCGCACAAAAGATAACATGGACGGTGAATCGATCTCGTCATTTAATATATTTGACCCACACAAATTGCTTGTTGGACCTTCCTTGTTTGAAGTCCCAATAAACGGAACGGAATACGGTGATAGGCAGGCCCAAGTTCCCCTCACTGAACGACTCTTTTGAGTACATGCTCACTTATTTTGTAGTTGAAAATAACCGGCGGTGGAAAGCCATCACTTGACATTTCGCTATGTTGCTAACAAACCAATTTTTCCTCCAATCAACAAACACATCCAAGAGCCTCCGAAACCGAAAGCAATCATCTATGGAACGAATTTCAACTTAGCTTAGGTATAGTATTAACGCAGGTGAAGTTAACTGGGACGGTTAGTTGGTCACGTGGGGTTGTTTGCCCACTGCGCTAGCGAGGCACTCACAATGATCTATGAAACGAACTGCCGAATATCATTTCAGGTCATCCGCATACATCAGCTTGCATCAAACTCCAATCAGTGAAGAAGTATAGTTGAAAAAAAAAAACAAAAACAGAAAACCTTGAGGAACTCCCGAGAAGCTGACAAATCGGGAAGAGAAGCAGGAGTTAAGCTCGTAAATTCTGCCGCGTAAATAGAAATTGGGACATTTCGTAAAGTTCCGGAAGCCCAAAAAATTGAAGTTAGAATATTGAAAACACCGCCATTATTAGAATATCTTAAAAACTCTAATTATTCCGTAAACCTTTGGGTAGTTTACCCAGATACTTTTCTTATAAAGTTTGTACCCTTTTACTGGTTATTTTCTTTGATGTTAATAACGCGGTTGTGTGAGGCTCAAGAAATAAGCTTTAACCCTTTCTGATGATTTCCGCGTTGCCATAAATGCAAGGATCGGTTTCAACCGTTCGAAACAGCACTGCACTGGTTCCGAAATTGAGATGTATGCAAATGATTCATTCATTTTTCAATGAACCGGCCAACGAGTGCAGACCATCTGACGTTAGTAGTAAACATTGCATTGCTCAACTCTATCCAAAAATATAATTCTATTTATATTTGAGTAATTGAATTGCTCTGTATTATACGAATGGGTGTTCAAATAGAGTGAGCCGTCTGTGAATAACTATGTTTACATTGAGAATTCGTTTTTTCCATTTCTCATTTCACCGAACATAAACTTGAACGATATCGTTCACACCCACGCATTTATCAGTCACACCACGTGATGACTGTAGCAGCACTCCAGCCGGATTGTCATGCAGCATGTCTGCTGCAGGTCTGGACCCGGATAGCCCGTAACGTGCCGTGCCGCGGTCGGTCAGCCGTGACTGGGCGGGCTCTTTTCTGGAGAATGTCTCCTGTGGCCATCCATGCATGCATGCATGCATACATTGTTGCACCACGGTCCAGTCCAAAGATTACATATTCGTTCCCTAAAGCAAAATTGAAGCAGCTTGTGGTTGGTGCATGCAATCGGCTTGGAATAGGTTTGAAACGTCGGCGGGCTATCATGTGTGCAGAATATCTACTGTCTGTGGTCGCAAGCGCGTGCGCTCGCGATGCATTACCACCAGACCGGGCCGCGGTCCACGATGTTCGTGATGATGGTTTGGTCTGCCGTCGCTCAATTTTCTTCTTACTGTTAGTTTATTGTAGGTAGTTTCGCGATAGTCTGGATGACAGAACGGCCCATTTCGATGACCCGAGCGTGGTTCGATATAACTATGAAAAAATTATGCTTTAGGGAATAAAATTATTTTTTCGTATAAACTGTATATGATAGAAATTCTACAGATTTTTCACAAATTGACAAATTTAAGAAATCCCTGCCGCAGTTAAATCAATAAATTTTTACTAATCATCACTATCGAACGTTCAGACTGCGCGTAGGCCCATCGAACGAGAATTGAATTATTTATATTCGGTTTTTTTCTTTTCTCCATTGGTCCAGTCGTCCAGTCAGCCCGCTCCTCCGGTCGGCCCTTGGAACTGGGAAGCTAAATCCAAACGTTGTCGCATCGAAAGAGATCAGCACGAGGTTGCTGCTGATGTTGCTGCTAATGGCCGCAGAAGTTCTGGCTCTGATGAACCCGTAATGCTCTCGGTAGTTTCCGATTCTCGGAGGTGGGTAGCGTCGTCACCACGATATGATGATGACTGTACGCTAGACACGTCTGCTTCGTTCATTAGGGCTAGGGTGTGGGGACTATTTTGATATCAGCATGCTTTTGCTTGCAATATCCCTCTGATGCCTCTGGCATCAGGGCTCATCTTGTAAATTATTGTTTTTTCAACCAGTTGAGTCTGATATGTTTTCAATGTTTTCAGCGACACTATAGGCTGTCAACCCCATGTACATACTTCTCATGCGGTCGTAAAATAAACGGCAAGACGTGAGCAATTTGAATGTTCTCGTGTGCTTCCTGGCCCTCACATCGCATCGCCTCGACGACCGACGACGGTCCGTAGGAGGAGTGCAAGATTTCTCCCAAAAGTAATCCACCAGATGGAAAAAGAATCTTGCCGGCAGTCTCCACACCGAAGATGATTCAGTTCTCGTCCGGACTCGGGTCTGGGTGTGTTTCGTTCTGCCCGGCGTTGAAAATAACTTTCGGGATCCCAAATGCGTGTGTGTTCTGTTCGATAACCGAAATCAAGATTATTAAAATGCACCATCATTACGATGCTGTTTGGGAGAGTGTCTTAATCGTGCCCTTTGAGGGAATGCCGTCAAACGCCCATTCAAGTGTCTAATAAAAAAAATCTCGAGTGCATCACGAAGTAAGAAAAAGTTTTCAAGTGCAACGTCATTCACGAAAAGATCCCGCCGGCCGTCCAAACATATTGCCGGCGAAGGGGTATCCTCGTGTCGCGTCGGTGGAAACCCGTTCCGATCGTCTCGCGCATGAGCCGTACCGAATCTGGAAATGTCAAATTCCTGTATTAATTTAACGGTGTTGTGTTTGCGCCAAAGGGACCGGCAGCTTCTTATTCTCTCTCTCTATCTCTGTTAGCTTAGCAAGAGTTCAATGGAGGTGCTGTTTACTGTTGTAAATTGCAACGTGAAATCGGTGTTTCGAATTTTATGTCAGCTGGATTCACGATTCTGACAGGACAGGATAGCGCTCAGTGATTGTTCTCCGAAGGTACGGTACGATTGACATTTCGGTCGGTGGCTGGCGCTGGGAGCAGCCAAAATTGTGTAATTGAACGGAACGGTGTTTGCCGGATTGAATGTTTGTTTCATTTCAAGGTTCATTCCGAGTTGATTAACTAAATTATACCGTTTAGCGCGAAGTGATAATAAATTTTAGACAGTCAGGCCAATTATTCAAGTTGGAATGTTTTACTTTTTTGTGCAATTTTGTACATGGACGTATTTCACGAATAAAAAAGTCGGAAAAACTGTGGAACATGTGGACAGGAAAATGGAAAATTTTGGAAATTTATTTCTGGTTCGTTAAATAGATTATATTTACTATTTTAAGCAAAGGCAAAATATAATAAATTATTGAAGAATTACATCCCTTTTTTTGTCCGCTCAAAGCTGTTTGAAATTTTAATTGGTAGAGTTTATTCTGAGAGGCCAAATAATACATCTCAACAGACCAACATGGTTTTATTCAAGGCGTAACAACTACGACAAACTTAGCAAAGTTAACTTGGCACTTCATTAGAGTTATGGAAAACAGAGCTCAAGTGGATGCCGTGTATATAGATATAATAGCAGCTTTTGATTGCGAAGCCCGCCTCATCTTATTGGAAAAAATCGTGCGCCTTCGGGCCTCCTCCAACATAATTGAATGGCTGAAATCGTACCTTATTGGGCGTACTTTATCTGTTAAAAACGGCAGTCATGAATCATAATGTTTCACGAAATTGTCGGGCGTATCACAAGGGAGTAATTTGAAACCATTTCTTTTTTTTTATTATTTTTCAACTACGTCTGTACGACCTTAGCGACTCGTGTGCTCGAAAGTAGCTTATCCTGAGTGTGCCCAATAGCTCTGTCACCTCTTTCTCACGAGAAAAAAAAACATTCACTAGAGTTATTTTATATCTGGTGAACTACTGGCGACCAAACATCAATATTTCATCTAGAAACATTAGATCATGGGATTTTTTAACAAAGCGAACCCGTAAGGGCAATGTGTAACATTTTCAATAAGTTTTATGAACATTTTGACTTTCCTTGAGTTTAAATAAAGGTTAAAAAAATTACTCTAATACATGTAGTAATGTAGTATGTATTGCTTTGTAAACATGTATTAGGTATGTATTGATCATTAAAGGTGATAAAGTTTTTGTGCCTCCAGACCAGAGGGGAGACGCGTATTCCAGTACAGGTCGCACAATTGAACAATAGAGTGTTTTCAGGCAGTAGATGTCCCTAAGTTTTTTCGCGAAACGAAATAAAAAGCCCAGCTGTGAAGAAGCTTTTGCCACCACGTATGAAATGTGATCCTTGAAAGTTAATTTTGCATCGATTAAAACTCCCAAATCCTTAACTGTGGATTCACGCAGTAAACGTACGCCTGCCAAGGCATAGTCATACTGGAATAGTGAATGTTTGCGTCCAAATGAGATTACCGAGCACTTAGACACATTCAGCTACAATCGGTTAATTTGACACCATTTAGCGAAGTTTTCCAACTGCTCCTGCCGAAAACTCATATCCAGTGGTTGCTTTATCGTATGGTATAGCTTTAGATCGTCAGCGTATGAGAGTTTCGCGCATTTCAAAATGAAATTAACGTCGTTCATATACAGCAGGAATAAAAACGGTCCTAGATGGCTTCCTTGTGGAACACCAGAACAAACAGGAAATGGCGAAGAAATGTGATCACCAATTTTCACAGACATGCTACGATCGATCAAATTTGGCAATTGCAATTTGATGATTCATTTTATCAAATGCTGCAGATAAGCCTGTGTATATCGCGACCATCTTCAATTTGGCGTGTTACAAACGAAGTGAAGGAAGTCAAGTTGGTTGTTGTAGATCGTTTAGGAACAAATCCGTGCTGATCCGACGAGATGTAGTGATTATATCTCTGGGCAAGCTCCTGGAGAATAACCAACTCAAACAGTTTAGAAGTGGCACTTAATGCAGCTATACCCCGGTAGTTCGAGACTACTCGTTTACAACCTTTTTTAAAGACAGGATAAACATATGACTGTTTCCAGCAGTTTGGAAAAATGCCTGTAGCCAAAGATAGGTTGAATACCGCTGCAAGCGGTGCCGCTAGCGTCTCCATACAGCGTTTCAGAAAGATTTACGGGATACCGTTAGGGCCATATCCCGTGGATGATTTTAGTCTTTTTCCAACTGACGTAACCATGAAAATAACCATGAGATAACAAACTGCGACAAAGGTACAGAAAGTCGATCATCTCAAGGAGGCTGACCCAATCCAATTCATGAAGGCCTCCCAAGTAACAATGTGAGTTTTATTGCGGGTTTCATGACCAATTTTGGCCATAAAAGCCTTCACAAAATTGTGATAAAACCTAAATTGTTGCTTGAGTTGGATGGCCAGATGAATAAATAAATAAATAGATAAATATGTAATCAATTTTCAAGGGATCTGCTATTCCTTTAGAGAGACAGTCGGGCACCCACAGACTTCGAGCGGGCAATTTTTACAGAATAATATTAATAAATTGTATCAAAACCCGTGATTTTCGTGGGATGATATCGTCTTTTGAGGTGTTCTTTCCTAGAAGCAATAATCCTCATAAATATTCATGAAAACGCAAAGGATTTCATGAAATTTGGTAGAAATGGTAACTGGAGAAGTTATTCCAATCTCATTAGCTTTAAGACGGGCGCCGCTGCTGTGAAAAATAGTGTGTTGTTTATTTCCAATTATTTAATCGTCATACTTGTGGACAAAACCGACCAATACAATACAACAATACAGAGCAATGAACGAGACAAGACAAGGTAGATCGATGGATAAGACTGATTGATTGACTGAGACCGGTGAACAAGATAGACCGATGGGCAAGACAGACTGAAATACAAGACAGACTGATGGATAAGACAGACGGAGTGGACAGACCAATGTACAGGACAGATTGATGGACAGCACAGACTGAAGAACCGACAGACCGATGAACAAGATAGATTGAATGACAAGCTAAACCACTGGACATAACAGACTAATGGACAAACAAAACACGCTGATGAATAAACCAGATTAATGGTCAAGACAGACCGATGGACATACCAGACCATACCAGACCAAGATAGACCAATGAATGAGATTAATCGCTAGACAAGCCAATCCAGTGGATAAGACAGACTGAAGAATTAGACAGCCAGATGGACAGGGTAGACTGATGAATAAGACAGACTAAAGGACAGGCTACATTGATGGACCAGACAGATCCATAGACAAGACAGTTTGATGGACAAAACAAACCGATGGACAAACGAGATCTATGGATAAGACAAGTCGATGGACATGTCAGGTCATTGGACAAACAAGTCAGAGCGAAAAGCAAAAGAGATGTTGGACAAGGCAGATTAATGAACGAGACGAACCAATTGACAAGACAGATCAATCGAAGAACGAACAAATCGATGGACAAGCTAGACCACTGGACAGAACACACTGATAAACAAGCTAGGTCTATGGAAACGACAGGCGGTTATGGACAAGCCAGCTCGATAAATAAGACAGATTGATGGACAAGACAGACTGAAGGACAGACAGATGGGTGGGAAGGTCAGACCAATGGACAACACAGACCGATAGACAAGACAGCTCGATGGATAGAACACCCTACTAGCACAGTTGTTGTAAAGCAGTTGTGGCAATGCTTTAGAACCAATTTCAATCGCAAATAAGTTCCTTCAACTAAAAGTACCAAAAGTGTTCTACTTGGGCAGACCGATCGACAGACTAATGAACAAGACAAATTGATGGACAGGTTTGGCCAGTGGCCAAGACTGATCAGTGAACGGGACAAACCAATAAACCAACCAGCCCAGTGGTCAAGACAGGGTAAAGAATAAGACCGCCCGATGGACCGGATAGACCAGTGATGGCCAAACTGCGGCCCGCGGGCCGCATGCGGCCCTTCAAGATGTTTTATGCGGCCCGCGGACTGATTTGAGAGATGGTGGACTTATGAGTAACTTTTTTGATGACACAGGGGTCACTCAAATCAGCCATAATGCCTCGTGTATTTTGTAGTTTCGAATGCTTTCTGGTTTAAATCTTGTGGCAATTCCCAGAAAATGGTTTTTATTGCCGCATATTTTGCATTTTGTTATGCGCAGGAATGGCCAGAGGAATTTGCGGCCCGCGACATTTATGGGGCGATCTCGTTTGGCCCGCACCATGCCTATGCCTGGGCACCACTGGGATAGACGGATAAGCAAGACAGACTAGAGGACAGACCGGATTGATGGACAAGATTGATTACCCTAGTAGCACAGTTGTTACAAATCAGTTGTAGCAAGCGATTTATGACTAATTTCAATCATATATAAGTTTATGCAACCATAAGTGCGAAGAGTGTGCTGCTTGGGTAATGAACAAGCAGATGGACTGGACAGAACATGCCAAGGGATAGTACAAATTGATGGACAAGACTGATCGATGGACAAACTAGACCACTATTTAGACAGGACAGACCAATGGGCAAGATAAATCGATTGTTAGTGTGCCGGACTTTGACGGCCAAGATAGATTGATGAACAATACAACTGAAGAACATCCAGAAGCTGGATAGGACAGCTCGACCGACAGACAAATGAACAAGACAAATGGATGGATAATCTAGGCCAGTGGACAAGACATACCAATGGACAAAACATTTTACCAGATAAGATAGATTGATGAACAAGACAGACTAACAAATGAGACAAAACGATTGACAAGTCGGAGGGTGGATAAGACAGATCAATGAACGAGACAAACCGATGGACAAACTAAACCAGTGGACAAGACAGTCTGATGGACAAGATAAATTGATGGACAAGTCAGGCCACTGGACGGGATAAACCGAGGGACAAGACAGACTGAAGCTGAAGGACAAGTAACACCGTTAAACATGCCTGACTGATGGACAAGTTTTTCGAAAGAGCTGTGTTCAATTTCCAATCTTCTTCTAAATATATAAAAGTGAACGTAAGTATGTATGCATGTTCCACCATAACTTTGGAACGTCTGGACCGTCTTCCACCAAACCTAACATACATGTTATACGCTTTGGCATAAGAGAATCAGCAGCAAAACTGAGGGTGGTCTCTAGTAAGTAAAAGGCGCTGCGTTTGTCTTGATTTTGGACTGATAGCACATTTACAAGTAGCTGAGTGTCAAGGGGGTCTGAAAAGCATTGGCGCACCACTAAGAAGAGCGGGAGGTGAAAATAAGGAAAAAAGTATGAAGGTCTGTACCTAGGGCCCTTGGGGTCAGAAACCAGTTTTTTATTTTCACATATGTTTGAAATAAAATTTCAAGCTTTCAGAAACGGCCAAGTTTGATTTTTTACGTTTGCCCCTTTTTGAGATATTCTATACTGAAAAAGACCAAAAAAACATAGGAAAAACGTTAGAACTCGTTATACGTATGAGTTTTTAACATACAATGCTCTACAAAAATATGTCTTTTGATAAGAAAAACAACTTTGTAAAACATTATGATGCAATAAAACCATTAAATTTGATGTAATTAGCGAAAAAGTGATCTTTGAGATGTCTTTATAGAAAACGCCCTGTGAGATAGAAACTATAAAAAATACGCCTACTGTGTCTTTGGCAAAGTTACTTATATAATCTTTAGCTAAAACTTTGTCGAAGAAATTATCCTTCTATCTCTTTTCAATAACAAGTTATTATTTGTTATGTGTTTACAAGCCAAACTGGAACTTAGTCGTTGATTTCACATTAATTGCCTTTTCGAGTTGAACAACTTTGCTGAACATTGTAGGGAGCGCTATCTTGAACCACAAAAAACTTTCCACTTAATTTTCGCTGCTGGACCACTGTGCAATGATTGCAGGCGTTGTACTTATGAACCCCCGTCTACGTATTTTCAAACCCACCATTGGATTCAATGAAGAATTGAATCTGAATATTTTGCTTTTCCCTTTTAAACATTCACTTAAACAATGGCACTCTCAGATTCTTATAAACATACATATGCCAGAAATGCAGTTTACATCAGTCTTTGATCTAATGCTCCTATATAGTCCTACGTCACCCTTTCGTACAACCCTTAGGGCTGTATACCTTGTAGTTTTTCAATTCAGATATTTTACAAAATAGATATAAGTTAGTAAATTTTTCTCGCAATTTTCCTGCATTCTTGTTTTTAAAAGCTTATAACTCATGAGCGTATGGTCAGTATTTGGCGATATTAATATCAAAATGTCAAGAAATTTATTCTGAACATATTTTCAATATTGTCAATTCAAAATCAATTTTGTATGTGGTTCTGAGGTAAACCGAAGGCTCCTGTTCACAGACGGCCTTACTCGTTAGGGTTAGAGGGTTAAATTTTTCAAATGTCTATGCCCTGTGTAGATAACTACACTCCAGTTTGCAAACGATATACGTTTATTGGCTTAAAAAACTTGTTCAAAACATATAATATTTGTCATTGAACGCACAGCTTTTGGTTAAACAGAAAATAATTAATTGATCAGGGTTAGGTATACCATTTAGGTATAATACTGATTCCTGTCGTCAATTTCGAAACTAACTGAAAACACCATTTCTAAGTCTGTCGATAAAGAACGGTCTAGTTCTCAACAGGACGTTTATACCCATGGCTTTGCTTTTCTACCATTTTTTATGGCAGATTAATTTGAAATATGATTCATTTCGTCGCTAGTCTTGCAGTTCTGCACACTTGAAAATTTCTGCGTCATGTCACGTGCTCGAATATTCCGTCAACCATCGGAATCTGTTGAGTGGAAATGATGGTTGTGTTTTTTTCTTGAGCAGCGGGTTACTTTTGGGATATCAAGTTCATCTAAGTTCAATATTCAAATTGTTTACTTTCAGGATATCAAATTTGTCTAGGTTTTATTGAAATTAATTATTTCTACCCACTTGGGCCGAGAAGAGTCTATCCCTTTTTTCTAGAATTCAGGAAGTGGCAGGTGCATAAGATTGTCGTACCGGGCCTGGAAAGCAAAATCGTGCTTACAGGTGATTGGCTCGATTCGTTCGTTCTCGACAGTATTATACTTATATACTTATTATTTATACTTATTTCAATGGGTACTCGATAAATTTTTATTATATTCTCTGCATCAATCACTGTATAGAAAAATATCTGATCGATTGATGCAAATATCTCTAAAATCCATGGAAAAAAGGCTGAGTTATAAGCGTGCAAAACATAACCACTTTTTATTACATGTTCTCGTACTTTTAAAATGCATCTGAATATAGTAAACAAAAACATAGTCCTACGTTGAGAGGTATTGTTGCTCTTCCATTGCAGGGTACGGCAGGAAAAAAAAATCGAAAATGTTTACCTTTAATATTGGGTTAATTTGGGCACGTTTACTTTCATATGCTACGGATCGGAATCGGAATTGCTTTATGGCAAAATTGTGAATATGCAAAAAAAAACAAACCTGGAAATTAAATAAAAAAAACTTATCCAATTTAATTCTACTATGTATAAATTGGGTAAGTTTTTTTTATTTAATTTCCAGGTTTCGTATTCTACTAAGACGCTCCAAAAACTTCAGTCAAAAAAAAACAAAGCCATAGGTATAGACGTCCTGTTGAGAACTTGACCCTTCTTTATCGACAGACTTCGCCTCCGGCTATTAGAGTACAGGACAATTACGGGGCTAGTGCAACGATCGTACTGACTCTATTTTTTGTCAAAATGCATGCTTCTTGAAATATAGGAATTTTCGTTACGGCAAACGGGCCCAAGTAAGTTTGCGTAGGCTCAAGCAAACTTTATTTCATATTCTTAGTAACATCATTCAACATTCGCCTATTCCAGCGTCTAGCGTATCATAAATTGCAATTGATCTTTTTAACCTCAATAGTGTTCGCTAATTCCGTTCAGGAGTTTATCACCGATGATGGTCGTAGTCAAACTGTATAGCATATCCCATCCATGTCGCCCATTAGTTGCATTCATCGAGACTGCTGTAATCTCTTTAATGCACACCATAAACCATGGAAAGTCTCCCCAGCACTGTAAGTGACACATTTCCAACAAATTACGGTTTCAGAAATGGAACCGTCATTGTAGGAAAAAAAACTGAAAATGCCAAAACCACACACATCATATGATATCACAATCGGTACAGAGAGCAACCGCATCGTACCACCACGGGACGGGTAAGCCAGAGGCAATTTACTTTTCTGCCCGATGACACCCGGCCGACGGCGGCGGAGGTGGCGACGGCGAGGCAGCTCGTTTCAAATTTGCATTTTTATGTTCGCCTGTGTGTGAATAAGCATAAGTTTTATTTTTATTGCCATTTTAGCCCTTGCTGCAGGCCAACAAAGTGGGTTTTCTCCAACCCTGCTCTGGGGTCGCCATATGAATCAATCGCTTCTTATGGGTTTAGTATGCGTCGCTGTTCGCCGCCGGCCATCCGCCAGTGACATCTAATATAGGGGAATTATGTATAACGTGCCCCCCGTGGCCAATGTGCCCCCCCTTCGTTTTTCGCTAAACAAGCGAAATTAAAATGCAAAACCACCCAGAAACCATAGTATTTGATGGAACTAGCCTACTATGCAAGTATGACAGTTGTCACATGCTGTAAAAACAAAACAAAAATAAATTTGTTTTTGAGCAGCTTCCGATGTAACTTTTGGCGTCATTTCCATAAGCTATTTTCTTGTCAAAATCTGTAAATAACCGGTTGTTGCGATTCGATTGCGTAAAGTGAACTTCAAAAAGACATCCCTGCCAAAAATAACGGTATGAAACGCTTGATTTGCTTTAGCATTTAATATTTTTTCAAATAAGTAAAAGCAGGCCAAAATGCCCCACTTGCGGTGGTGCAATTTGCCCCCCTTGCAAATGTGGCTATAAACATAGGTAAACAGATCTAAGTTGAAGCCAAGTGCCATTATTTAATTCAATTAGTATTGTAGAGCAACCGTGGTGGGAATAATTTGTTACCAACGTCCAAATTCTAGGTAATTCAACTACTCGGTACAAAACGCCACAGCTGCAGTATAATGTGCCCCATGCAGAAAAGAAAAAGTGCACCAGAAGGCCGAAACTAGGTTTATTTTACATAAAATAACGATATTTTGCAAAACAAAGGAAATAGTTTTACTTTCTACAAAATAGGGTTGGTCTGTCACTGGTAGAAATACTCAAATTACCGCATTGGGCATATTATACCGCAGGTGGGGCATTTTACCCCGCGCAGACGAGAAACACAACATTTAGGTGCTTTTATTAAATAATTCCTAGCATGTTTATTCCACAATACTAAATGAAATAAACAATTGCAATTGGTTGTCAGCTTAAGTACCAACATATACACGTAGTTGTAACGTTAATTTGGGGAAGTATAACGGAGATATATCCATTTATTCTTAGGGGGGGCACATTATACACTTTTCCCCTATGTGCTGAACAACAGGGCCGATTGCAGCAGCAGCAGCAGCAGCATAGTAGCACCTAACCTCAAAACATTTGGGACATTGTTTTAATGTGCATTTTGTTTAAACAAAAAGGGGTTAAAATGATGCAATTGAGAAGATTATTTTTCGTTATGAGCTTAGCAGCTTGTGACGAATTCGTAGCACGTTTTAAGAAAATACATTATCTCGTGAGTTAAATTAAATTTACGAAGAGAAAATTTAATGATTCCTGCAAACAACTATGTGGAGTGTTAGGCTTCATTAAACTGTACCTACTCTTTGTGTATGATGAAGTTATAATGGTCAGCCTTTATACTTTCAAAACATCATTGTGTATCGACAGGTAACATTATGTCTATCATTACGCGATGTAACGAGTAACCCTTAGCACGCTGCACGCTGCCGGATCGTGAAACTCCCGGTATGCCGAAAATAGTTTCCCCGTGCACACACGATCTAAAGTCAAAGTCGTTGCACGTACGTAAGTATTTATGTTGCGTAGCATATCGTAGGCGAAAGTGTACAGCATACGATTCGATGCCGAACAAGCATTTTTATTGCCGTAATACAATCGAAGGTACAATCGAAAAAACCTCGGTGAGCTGCTTACAAGCGGGAATGTAGGTACGAGCAAGGTGAAAGAAAAACCAATTGACTGACTTAGTGAAGAAAGTAAACAAAGCAAACATTATTTGATCTGTCGTAATTCGGAGCCCCACCGTCTCGAGGGGAGCTAATGTGCGGGTGTTACCGATAGCTAACATCATAACTGCCAACTGCCACACCATCGCCATCACTGGCGTTGCGTTGTCGATCGGCCGGTGATGATGATAATGGAGGCGATAAATTTTAAGCCGCCGGATCAGCCGACGAAGCAGGCAAAACAATGTCAACCAATGGTGACATTATTAGCAAAGGGCTCACAGTCGCTCGCACTCGGTTGGCCATTTAGATCGATCAACGATAAAAAGTTTCTCAATGATACGTGCAGAGATTTTAGCTGGTGAAAACAAATCATGTCAACCCTTTCTGGTTTTTGATGAGAAAGAAATCCTTTCTAATTTAGTGGAAGTTCAGAAATTTGTAAATGAACTGTACTGTAGCACGACGCGTCAGTTCTACAAATTGTAAAAGCAACCGCGCAGTGGGGAACATTTTCGAAAAAAAGATCATTTATTTCAATATTTTGAAATGCTGTTGGACTTTTTTTTATTTGTTTGATGTCAAAAAAAGATATTTTTATAAGGATTGCAATGCTATGGTCACAAAAAACGTCTGTTCTAGCAGTTTTGGGTTTTTATCCTATTCTTTACACTGTACATAGATTAATATCTCTATGACTTGCCGAGATAAAATTGATCTTTTTTCGTCATATGCTATAAGGTACCCCGGGTTAATTGGGAATACGGGATAACCGGGAACGAAGCTCATAATTCTCTTCAACCTTATTTTATCCAACCGAACCTTTCTAGAAATGAAAGATACAACTCAAACGCATGTATTAAAATTATAGATTCTTTATAACTGGCTTTCCAAACACCAAAATTGGAGTTCAAATTTGAGCGTTATTTTCAATTTGCGTTGTATGTTTGACGCACCTTTCTATAAATGATATTTTGGCCACAGGCTTTCGTAAAAGTACATGTTTTTCTGACAGTAGGTGAACATAATGGGTGTATTAAGAAGTTACACCCGAAAACTAGTTGTTCAATTTGACAAACGGCAAGCAATAAATGGGTCGAAATAAGATCGGCACTTCAAAGCACCCCGGGCAAGTGGGACCTATTAAAAATAAAGTGTTTCTGCACAAAACTTCCTGTCTTAATACATTTTTTAGATGTACTACCGAACATTTTCAGTTCAATTACATAATATTTATATCAGTAAAGCATTAAAATAAAACCGAAAAGGACTAAACCAAGGACACCCAAAAAAAGAAGATCATTAGCACAGCTTATGATGAAACAAACAGTTTGGTCACATTTTGGTTACACCTAAACGATGTTAATTGAATCTAGAAAGGCAAATTTGATACAATTAAGCAAATTTGCAACTGGAATTGAAACAAAGTTTTGTGGTTATTATAGCGTAACTATCTCTTATGAGTAGCTCTACCGAATTGGGCATGATAGAAACAACAGATCATAATTGTATTTTCGAGCTATTAAACAATGGTTAATCCTAAATTACGTCTCGTAAGAATTGGATACAACGACATATTCAGCTACATTTCATTACAATAATGCTTTACAGCGTAATTGCTCACGATCTGTGTTTTGTATAAATTATGAAGTCGCCCGTTGTGATCTGATTTTGTTACGCTATTTTTGAATGAACCATTCCTTCAAATATTGTTTTTGTTTGCTTCTTGCAATGCTTTAACATTGCTGTATATTAACTTACACAATTTTCTGTTATTTTATGCTTTTTAATCAAATTTGAATATAGGCGCCACTTGCCTCATTTACCGGGGCAGGTGGGACCTATCGCCATGTTTTTGAAAATTCTCCTCCAGATTCATTTCATGTAAATTGGTAGGCCTTTTTCGTAATGAAACCTTCGAAGTGATAACACTGAAGAGTTTCTGTGCTGAAAGAATTTTGCAATAATCATAGGTATAGATAACACAGAGGAATAAACACTAAATGCATTTTTAGGTCCCATTTGCCCCGGAGTACCTTAAGCTATTTTCATGTGTTATCCGAAGTCAAGGTGATTGCTTGCGGTAATGGCTTGAGACATTTTCCCCCAATTATCTCGGGTCGCAGTCTTCATTTGGCCAAAACTATAAGTAACAAACAGGTGTTGTGAACAACAGAAAAATATCTTAATCCTGATGAAAAAATAATAGCTAGCCCATCGGAATTTAGAGATTCTAGTCTTTACATTCCGAAAATTATGGTAAAACGCATTTCATTCAATGAGAACATGAAGAACAAACCATGTTAATGGCCATTAACGAACACCCTGGCAGCGGATTCTACATGAAAAGAGTTTGCTTATGATGAAGAAGGCTACATTTTTACAGAAATTTTACCGTTTACATCTCTATATATAAAGAAAACTAGGATAAAAAGATGCGTCCCATGAATAAATAGTAGGGTATTTGAATTTTTATAAAAATATCATTCTTATGATATCAAAACATTGAATCTAGCCCAGTGGTATTTTGTTTTTCGAAGAAATTCTTATTGTGGGCCATTAGAAAAAGATAATTTTAAAGTTTATGACGCTGTAAAAGAACGCATAATTTGTGCTTTTTTACTCTCCAAGTCCAATACTGAATTAAATCGACAAAAAGTTATTAACTTTATATAAATACGACTTATAACAGTTGCTAGGTTCACAACTTTTCAATAGTAAGAATATCCTTCAAAGAAAAGTAAAGCAAAGCCTATAGGTGCTATATTCCGTTATCGAAACTTGATCTTCTGTTTTTATTCGCAGCGAGCTGCTAGAGTGTGGGACAAATGCAGGGCCAGTTGCTACGATCCCATTGACTCTATCCTTCATTGTTACCATTATCGCCACACTTCAATAAAGGTTTCTTATTCTTATTAAGACCATCACAGCCACAATAAAGGATTCCTGGAAATAATTTTAAATATTTCTAATTTTAGAAATATTTCGAATCATTTTCTTGTCAATATCATCGACAATATTTCACAAATACTAAATCGGCCAGGAAAACTGTGAAGTATTGCCGCAAAGACAATTATACGATACTAGTTGAGCTCGAATCTTACGATCCGGAAAATATGAATGTCTGTTCCGAATTCCGGAAACTGCGCATACATTTCATTGGCCAGTGTTTGAGAAGATGTTTAATCTTTGTATTAATTCTTTGAGTTCTTATATTGCATAATATAGCTCTAAGATGTTGCACATAAAAGAGTCAGTCGGAAACTGAAACAAAACAGTTTTTTTGGTCGTATTGGATTTTGTTTAACTGAATAAAAATTTCTGGCTGTTTGCAACATTTATGTTGTCTGATTAGAGTAAAATGTTGCTAAGAATATTCTTGATCGTTTGCTATCATTAACTCATTTTTTAAAATGTTTGCGACTTGGTCCGGTCCATATAATATCGCGACAAGCAATCGAGTTGAGCAGGTGAGTCGAGTAGTCGAATCAAGCAATCGAGTCAAGCAGTTGGGTCGGGCAGTCGAGTCGAACAGTCAAGTCAAGCAGTCTAATCGAGCAGTTAAATCAAGCAGTTAAGTCGAGTAGTCCAGTCGAGCAGTTGAATCGAGTAGTCTAGTCGAGCACTTGAGTCGAGCACTTGAGTCGAGCAGTCGAATCGAATGGTTTAGTCAAACAGTCGGATCAAGCGGTTAAGTCGAGTAGTTCAGTCGAGCAGTTGAATCGAGTAGTCTAGTCGAGCGGTTGAATCGAGTCGTCTAGTCGAGCAGTTGAGTCGAGTAGTCGGGTTAAGTGGTTCAGTCGAGCAGTTGAGTCGAGCAGTCGGGTCAAGCGGTTCAGTCGAGCAGTTAAGTCGAACAGTTGAATCGAGCTGTTAAGTCGAGCTGTCGAATCAAACAGTTAAGTCAAGCAGTTGAGTCGAGCAGTCGGGTTGAGTGGGTAAGTCGAGCAGTCTAGTCGAGCTGTTGAATCAAGCTGTCAGTTG
This sequence comes from Sabethes cyaneus, assembly GCF_943734655.1. Classification (NCBI taxonomy): domain Eukaryota; kingdom Metazoa; phylum Arthropoda; class Insecta; order Diptera; family Culicidae; genus Sabethes; species Sabethes cyaneus. Next base: position 37,266,006 of record NC_071355.1, read on the forward strand.
AGTCGAGGCCAATTCGAATAGTCCAATCGAGTAGTTGAGTCAAGCAGTTCATTCGAGCAGTCGAGACGAGCAGTTGAGTCGAGTAGTCCAGTCGAGCAGTGGAATCAAGTAGTTGAGTCGAGCGTCGAATCGAACAGTTGAGTCGAGCAGATGAATCATGCAGTCCAGTCAAGCAGTCCAGTCGAGCAGCCGAATCGAACAGTCCAGTCGAGGAGTTCAATCGTGCAGTTAAGTCGAGCAGTCGGGTCGAGTAGTAAGTCAAGCAAATGTATCAAGGAGTCAAATCAAGTAGTTAAGTCGAGTTGTCCACTCGAGCAGTTCAGTCAAGCAGTCAAGTCGATCTGTCCAATCAACAGTCGAGCAGTCGAATCGAACAGTTCATTCGCGCAGTTCAGTTAAGCAGCATAAATGGATGAATCTTGTTTGAAAAAATTTATTCAGACAAAGTTGCATTTCTAAATCAACAGGGGAAGAAGAAACGGGGACGTCTTGTACCAACCGTTTCTGATTATTGGCAGTTTTATTTGCGTTGGGAGTATTTGGCTAGTAAAGGTTAAGTAATACTCCGGACCCTCGGGGATGGGACATGTACATTTACTTACATTCCCTGGTAAATACCTTTGTTCGCTACGCCTTTATTCGCTTCCACACTTCAATAAAGGCATCCGCATGAAAACGTGTTTGTTTATCACACGACAACCATGGAAACCACGCTACTAGAGATAGGACGTGTTATCGGTCGACGATCGTAACAGCCATTAGCGTGGCGCTTAGAAAGCGTGGCGGATTTTATGCGAAACACTAATATTTCGAGTTTTCCAAATCTTTCCAGTAAATTTTCCGATTTTTCTCGCCATTAAAACATCGCGGTGATGGAAATAAGGACAATAAAAAACAAGATGCGAAGTCTCACAGGATCAGAGCAAATCCGCTGAACTTTCTTGCTCTGAGTTGCAAAAGAGGCAAATATCAGTTAGGATCTATACAATTCCTTTAAATGAAAAATGGCGAGAGACAATGTCCGGTGAGGAGTGCCGTAATTGTGTGTAGTTTTCTACGCGTTAAGCTAACGATTTTAACTACCACAGGGTCTGGGTAATACAACGTGCCCACGCATCATTTATTCATCGACTTCAAATCGGCGTATGACACGATCGATCGAGATCAGCTATTGCAGATTATGCACTACTACGGATTTGCGGATAAACTAACGCGATTGGTTAAGGCGACGATGGATCGAGTAATGTGTGTTGTTCGAGTATCAGGGGCAGTCTCGAGTCCTTTTGAATCTCGAAGAGGGTTACGGCAAGGTGATGGGCTTTTATGTTTGCTGTACAACATCGCTTTGGAGGGCGTGATAAGAAGAGCGGGGATAGACACGAGTGGCACGATATTCACGAAGTTCGTCCAGCTTCTTGGTTTCGCATGACGACGTTGACATCATTACACGTACCTTTGAGAGGATGGCGGAAACGTACATCGGACTAAAGCTGAAGTCAAACGGATTGGACTTGTCATTAATGCGTCGAAAACAAAATACATGAAAGGAAGAGGTTCTAGAGAAGTGAATGCTGACCTCCCTCCCCGGATTCATTTAGACGGTGATGAAATCGAGGTGGTAGAAGAGTTCGTGTATCTGGTTACCGCAGACAACGACACCAGCAGAGAAATACAAAGACGCATTATGGCAGGAAATCGTGCCTACTTTGGACTCCGTAGGACGCTGCGATCGAACAAAATTCGCCCCCGCACGAAGTTAACAATCTACAAAACTCTGATTAAACCGGTAGTCCTTTACGTCCATGAGCCACGGACTATGCTCGTGGAGGACCAACACGTCCTTAGTGTTTTCGAACGGAAGGTGTTGTGCACCATCTACGGCGGAGTGCAGATGGAAGACGGAACGTGGAGGAGGCGAACGAACCACGAATTGCATCAGCTGCTTAGGGAACCACCAGTCGCTCACACTGCAAAAATCGGTCGCCTGCGATGGGCTGGGCACGTCGTGAGGTTGTCGGACGACAGCCCGGTTAAAAAAGTTCTCAATAACGATCCGACTGAACTCCGAAAAGGGCTTTTAAAAGTCGTGAGTCTTCGAGAAACAAAAAGATTTAGGATTAAATTCAAGGATTTTCAATTTTAAAGAATCAAAATTTCGCTCCTGTAAAAACATGGCCAGATGAACATTTTACCAATAACAATAGAACATATTCAAGCTTCGTGTACCATTTTCTTGGTGAAAAGGCGTACATTTCATTCATACTGCACTATTCCATGAGCCTGTTTATTAATGTTTGAAATGCGCAATAATCCGTCAACATCGTGAATAAACGGTAGAATCATCAGGTAACCTACCTCAGCGCATAATGATTTCGGAAATTTCAATTTCCATATTAATCGTTGATAAACAAAGCAAACAGTATTGGCCTCAAAACACTGCCTTGAAGTACAGCAGATTGAATTTGTAACGGATTTATGCGTTAGAATGTGTGGAATCTGCGTCAATTTCTTGTCGGTCTTCCAATTCTGTCATTCTCCACACATTTACCCAAACCATATTTTTGTTGACTACATTCTTTCTGCCGCACAGATTAATAGACATATACCAAACTGGAAGAACATACCCGTCTTCAAAATGGCAAAGGCGATAAGTCTTAGGCCCATTTCGTTGGTCCACGGGTGTACGCTAAACTATTCAATCACCGGTTTCTATTATTCCTCCTGGTCGGCCTAAAAAATTGAAGTTATAAATTGAAATTGCCTCTGAAAAATAATTAATCTCAAAATTTTAATTTTTTCGAGCTGCAATTGTACGAATTTCCCATACTCGCGGAAGCCGTAGCAGTCCAGTTCGGGCTCGCACTGTCACTGTGGTGACTCCAGCGGAACCGATTCAGCTGACTCGAAAACACGATTTATTTTTCTCAGCATGAGAAAACATTTTATTTCTGGTCTGGTTTCTATCAGTGTCAAAGCCTGGTTCGGCCGAGCACTGTGCTGTGCAAAAGTTTCAAGCAGCTTCCCTTGGAAACGACGCCTTGGGTGGTCGTTCCTTCCATTAATATGATTCATTGTGGAAGTTAAGTAAAACCACAGAACAAGATATTTTTTATGGTTTAACTTGTTCACGCTCAATGAGTTTGTTTACTTTTCAGTCGTTTGTTAATATCGATGGTCTTTTAAATTGAATACTTGTTTTGCAATGTTGCTCTTCAACGTCGTTCGAGAACTGCATTTATTTCAAAAAGTGTCAAACTCTTCTTTGTATTGATACACAAACGACTACCAACATACAAAGTAGGCTGGTTGGCGCTGCTACGATCATTCAAACAGCTTACATTTCTGCTAAAGTGTAAACAAACGCCGCAAATTTATTTTTATTTCATCGTTTAATTAAAACAAGGTTCTGCTAAACACATCTAGACCCAGACCAAGAGGACGAATCATATACCGAGCAAAGTTTGATGCTGTTATCGTTCGCGGAGGAAAATATACATACATATTTGGGGTAATGTAGCCATTTTTATCGAACGGTTAGTCATAAATTTTGGATTGGTTCGCGAGTTCACAAAACTAACGAAACTTAACAATAAAAGGAAGAAACCGAAAATGGTTATCGAATGATTCACTGCCCGGAACACCGGTGGGTGACTTGACTACCGCTTTTTTGTTGTGGTGTTTTTATCGTATTTCTTTTTCTGGAAGTTTATTTTCGTTCTGCTGGAAGTCTTCCAGTCGAATGAGATGAGTTCGAAATATTCACGGATTTCGATTAACGAACGTTCAGGTCAGTGCATTTGCACTCAATTTTTTTCGATTTCACACAGCCCAATACGCGGAAACCAATCTCCGATTGCAAAGATCTCCCGCTGTGCTTTATGGTTGAAGTGATTCTGTTTCCTTTCCCCATTGAAGCTACGTCATTTTACGAAACTACGGCACTTCGATTCGCAATTCGCAAGACACGTTTCAAACAGTTTTTGGGTTTGTCAATATGTTTGCCAGTAGGTAAATTCGTGTTCACACGGTTCAAAACAGTCAACGGGAGACACGGAAAAAATTCACGAACCTATTGCCGGAAGTGAATGATCATCATATCACTCCAGAAAAGTGTGCTGATTGATTGAACAATTACTCTCCAATCAATGGAAACATAAACAGCATTACACTACGAAACTGGCCTTCATAAGCGAAAGTCGTCTTCATTAGCGAAAGTGATACTGAACTAGATATCGATTTTAATTGCTTGCGAGTACCCTGAATTTATAATAAACTTTCCGACCGGCACCCAGTCAGCCACCGTCCTTCCAGCAGCACGTGTTGCACCGTGCTTCCCCAATTCGCATTCGAAAGTCAATACCCTATTGGGTTTGGGGACAGGCGTCAAATTAGTATGACATATGCACGGTCGCCGCTCTGACTTACAAATATCGTGGGCTGGATGGAAGCCCACGGCACCGCCACTGGCCGCACTGACTGTGATGGATGGAAAGGAATAAATCAAAGGCACGTCCGCTTCTTCTAATTTTCCTTTGTTTCAGATTCTGCTTTCCAATCCTCGCTGAAGGGGAAAAATTTGTCACTATTTGGCACGAGTCCTCTTTTGGATCGCAGCGGACGGCGGACCGGAGTCGGCCACTGGCACTACCGGGTGCCAAATGGGGTGTTTTGTTATTCATATCTGGCAACGTTGCTGGCACATCGTCGGTTGTGCCCGCGTTCAATTGCCACTATGAATTATTATCGTCGCCGGGAGATCGAGACCAAAGACCTCCCGGAAATAGTTATTGGTGAAATTTCCAATATATCACTCGTCGGCTCGTGTGTCGAGTAAAATTGTTGTTTTGTTTACCCCGAGGGGTCCCCAAATGGACGCCTGCCTGCCTGGTGGCATAGTCACAGCTCTGCTGTTAAACAAGCTAAGCTGCTAAAAGAAGGCCACACTTTTGCAAGTAATTTTTCAAACCAACTCGGTCAACATTGGGTGGGAGACAACGGACCGACCGGACGGGAAAGGAATAAAGAATGTTAAGCAGAAATTGACTAATTTATGCACTGTTAAATGGAACATGCAATAAAACTGCTTGCCAATTTGTCGGCACTTTGGTAGAAATAAATATTACGGTTGTTCATTTAATTGCGTGGGTTTGGTAGAATTGCAAGAGAAAAGAATAGGAGAAATACTGCGCTTTTATTATTGTAGTATTCTAGTCGGGAGAATTTTAGTTTATTTTTATCTATTTATCAGTATTGGCGAAAGAAATTAGACTTGGAATTGGACTAGAAATTAGACTTGAAGTTGACATATACATTAAGTTAGAATTGAAATTCAACTACTTTGGGCTTGAAGCTTTACGTTAAATTGAACTGAAAAAAAAACAAAGCCGTGGGTATAAACGTTCTTCAGAACTTGACCCTTCTTTATCGACAGACTCCGTCGCCGGTTATTAGATTACAGGAAAATTACGGGGCTAGTGCAAAGATCCTATTAACTCTGTAGCGGCACCGCCCAGTCTAGATTCGAACATACGACAACTGGTTTGTTAGGCCAGCATCGTACCCCGAAGCTAACTGGGCGGTACTAAATTGAACTGGAAATTTGACCTAAAATTGGATTTGAAATTAGACTTAAATTTAGACTGGAAGTTGTTCTTCGAATTGGACATGAAATTGGCCTTTAAACAGAATTTAAATTTTTTGTATGAAATTGAACTTGAAACAAAATTTTAGAAACATAAATTGGGTCTAAATTGGACTATTTGAAGTTTTGTTTCAAGCCGGACATTGACACGAAATCAGACACGAGGTTTTACCATAAATTAGGATTGACATTTTTCGTCTTATCCTCTCATACGTTTTACCTCTTTTCTGTTTCGTTTTTTTCTCATTTCCAGTCCCGCTTTCTTGGTTTTTGTTCTCACTTTTCCCTTTTTCCTTTCTATTTCACTTTTTCTATCGGTTTTTTCTGTTGTGTTTCATTGTTCCGGTTCTCTTAGTTTCCTTTTCCATTTTTTCTTATTTTCCTGTCCTTTTTTCCTCTTCTTTTCTACTCGTTTTTTGTTATATGTTCTTTTCCATTTTTCCGTCTTTTCTTATCCCTTCCTTTCGTTTTGTTCTAGCTCTTTTTATGTCGTTTTCTTCTCGTTTTTCGTCTTTTCAGTCACGTTCATTCTATTTTTCGCTTCTTTTTCCCTTTATTCTCCAGTTTTTCTATTTTGTCTCCCACGTTTCGTTTTTTATTTTCCGTTTTACCTTTTCGTTTGATCCATTTTTGCTAGATTTCTTTTCTTCTTATAGTGTCCCATTTTTCCGATTCGTGTCTTATCTTCCTCCTTTTATATTTCGTTGGACTCCTTTTTCTGAAATTAAAAAAGAAGAAAACTTATCCAATTTAATTCTACTATGTATATTTTATTCACGACAGATACGTAAAAACTTCAGTCCTTTTTCTGTTTTCTCCATTTCTTCTGTTGATTTTTTATTACCTCTTGCTATCTGACCTGTCTGTCTCTTCCGTGTCGTGTTTTCCATTTCTTACTCTCCCGTTTTCCCATCTTTTCTGCCTTCTTTTCACTCACGTTTTTCCTTTTTTCTGCCCGCTGCACCGTCTTGTTTTTCGTTTTTTTCAGTCGCGATTTCCTCGTCTTTTTCTACTATATTTATCGTATTTTTTCGTTTTGCCTCTTTTCCTGTCTTGTTTTTTCCTATTTTCGGTCCGGTCCCGCTTCTTTTCATTCCCTTTCCCATTTTTATCTTATTTTCCTGTCTTGTCCTCTTCTTTTTCTACTCGTCTTTTGCTATTTTCTTTTCCGTTTTCCGTTCTTTCCTCCATTTTGATTTTCCAATTTTCTTCTTGTTCTTTTTTTTTCGTCTTCGTCTGTCTTGTTTTCCCTCTTTTCTGTCACGTTAATTATATTTTAAGCTCGTTTTTTCCCTTTGCTCTCCGGTTTGCCTTTTTTGTCTCTCATTTTTCGACTTTTAATATTTTCCTTTGGTCCCGTTATACCTTTTTTTGTGGTTCAATTTCCTGGCTTTCTTTTCTTCTTTTACTACCATTTTTCCGATTAGTGTTCCATCTTTCTCCTTTTATTTTTGACCTCTGTTTCTGTTTTATTGTTTTCCTCTGTCTCTTTTTTGAATTTCCATCGCTATTCTTATTGTATACCCTTTCGTTTGCTCTTGCTATCAGTTTCATCTGCTCTAGTCTCTTGAAAGAAATGTAGAGATGCTTTCTCGTTTTGTCTTTTTCTCCCCCGCCTCCCATCTTTTCTGTCACATTCCTTTTTCTTTTTTCTGCCTTCGCCCTATTTTGTGTTCTTGTTTCTTTCCTTATTTTTCCTTTATTGTGCCCATTGTTTCTCCTTTTTTGTTTCTGTTTCTTTCTTTCTTCCTGTCCTGATTTTTCTATTACGTTTTATGTCTTTCGTTTTTCCCCGTCTTGTGTTTATTCTGTTTTCGGTCCTGGTGCTCATCTTTTTTCCCTTTTCCTCCTTTTTTATCGTTTGGTTTTTCGTTTTCGTCTTTTCCCTTCTTCCTGCTTTTCCTCCTTTTCTGTCTCATCTATTTTTATTTTAAGTTTTATCCTTTTTATCTACCGTTTATCTCATTTTTTGTCGTTCTGACCCTGTTATCGACGGAATAGAAAAAGCGGAAACACGAGAGAGAGAAAGAGAGATAGAGAGAGAGAGAGATGAAAAAAATTGGACCTTAAAGTTTTACTTCAAACAAAATTAGACACGAAATTGATATTTTTCGTCTTATTCTCTCACACGTTTTACCTCTTTTTTGTTTCCTTTTTTCTTAGTTTTTGTTCTCTTTTTTTCTGTTCCATGTTTCCTGTTTCAATTCTTCTTCGTTTCCTGGTCCATTTTATCTTATTTTTGGTTTATTTTTGCCTGTTTGCCATCATTTTTCTTCTCTTTTCTTTCGTTTCCAGTTTGCATCTCTGCATCATGTCACCGTTTTTCGTCTATTCTGTCTCTTTTATTCTGATTTTGGCTCTCTTTTTCCTTTTTCTCCCTGCTTGTTCATTTTTCCTTCCTTTTTTTTCGGTCCCTTTGCTCGTTTTTTGTTCCATATTTTTGCCTTTTATATTCCGTTTGACCTCTTTATCCCGTTTTCATCGTTTGACTATTGGTTTTCTTTTTTCCTCGTTATTCTTCTTTTCCCTTTTATTTTTTATGTCTTTTGTTCCGTATTGACTTTGTTATCTCGTTTTTTTCTGTCCGTTGTTTCTTCTTTCTTTGTTCCTTTTTTCTTATTTTTTGTCTCGTTTTTCGCACTTTTTCTGAGGCCTGGTTTTCCTTCATTGCGTTTTCGTCTTCCATTTTCCATATGTTTTTGTCTCGTTTGTTGTCTATTTGTTTGTTTTCTGTCCCGTTTCGACTTTTTTCTTTATTTCACCCCCAATTTTCGTTTATTTTCGCTTTTTAACCCGTTTTCTATCCGTTTTCGTATGCTTCGTTCTTCCTCTTATCTTACGTTTTCTTCTTTTCTGCCACGTTCTATTTCTCTTTTTCGCTTTATCTCTTTGTCTTCCATTTTCGTTTTTTTCTCCATTTTTTCCTTTTCCTATTGTGTTTTCATTTTTTTAGTTTTTATTTCTCCATTTTGCTGTTCTCGTGTTTTCTTCACTTCTTTTCCTCCTCATCCTTTTCTATCTCATTTTTTTGTCGCGTTTTTGCATGTTTGCTGTCTGGTTTATGCTCATTTTTTCACGTTTTCTTTGTCGTTTTTTCTTCTCTATTTATTCTTTTTTTCTCTTTCGTTGTCTTTCTTTCTTATTCTGTCGAGCATCCTTTTTTGCCTCATTTATCCTTTTTTGCTCTCATTTCTACTTTCACACTATTTTTCTCTTTTTACGTCACGTTTTTCCCCCCAGTCTGTCACAATTTTTCTTTCGTGTTTCTTGTTTTATGCCAGTGCCAGTGCAACTGAAGGGAGGGGGGGGGGGAGGGTGGTGGAAAAAACAGAAATTTTTTAATCACGCAAAAAAATAAGATTTTTATGAAATTTTGCTTGAAGTTTAATCGCGAAACCCGAATTTATTCTTGCTTTTGATACATAGGGGAACAAGGGGTAAGAAGGCCCGGCGGGGTAAGAGGGACCACATCGATTTCGTCAAGAAATCCTTAAATTTTCTACAAATGCCCCAGTATGTTTTGTTTATTAGCTAGGGATGCTATACCGGTTTTACCGAAACCGGTTTTACCGGTATTACCGGGCTATTTTCCAATACCGAATTACCGGTTTTTCCAAGACCAAAAACCGGTATTTTCGGTATTTTTTTTGCATGATCAAATAACAACTCAAGAAGCCTGAATCGCTGGTAAAACTTTTAAAGCACGGGGAAACTTAAATTCATGATTGATGGTTCTACAAATAGTAACTAAATTATGCAGTTCTTCCAAAGAGAAAACCCTGAAATACCTCGCCGCTGTCAGCATAGAGCCGGAGTGTCTCATGCAGAAATAAGAAATTGTCGCAGTGCTAGAACCAGCCTTGGCTGCTGTCGAATTGCTGTACCGAAAAAATTGTAGCTACGAACTCTAAGACCACTCTCGGAACACCTTTCAAGTATCGTACAACTGCTGTTCATGTTACTGTATTGGTAGAATTTCAGAGAGAGTTCGTATATTTAAATTACTTCGTTTTATAATTAGCCGCACTATTTGTAATGACTTTGTAATATTCTTCAAGGCATCAAGGATGTTTTAATAATAAAATTCTGCAAGGTTTTATTATTTTAAAAGTCAATGAAATAAACTCAGAAACCGAGCAGGCAGAGGAATCAAACCAACTGAACCTTTATCATAAATTTGAATTTATCATAAGTGTCATTATCTAAGCAGCTTATTAAAAGCTCTTGAACAAGGGTTTTCCTACGCCACATTTCTAATTTATCACTAGGAATTGTTCTTTCTTTTTCTGTGGACATCATTGAAATTTGTTCTCGTTTAGAAGATGACACAGTAAATTCTCTTCGCATTGTTAAATATTATTTTTTAATGAGCTAGTCGGTTAACTATACGACAGAAATTGAGTATCGTTGGTTATGGAAGGATCCTCTTCAAATCATATGATTTTTAAATATAGTTTTCAAGAGTTAACTTTTACCGGTTTTTTACCGGTTTTACCGGTATTGCATTTATCAATACCGAAAAACCGGTTTTTAAAATACCTCCCGGTATTGGCATCTCTATTATTAGCCTATCTAAACACTTTCGAGACAACCTGAGGCACTCGGCCGTATCCAACGTCAAAACTAGAATCAAAACAAACTTTTCGTTCGCAGTGTCTTCATGCGATATAATTTCAGCAGCAAAAAATTTAAGGGTTTTCAGCAAAAAAAGCTATGTATTTTGTCGTTTCTCTTACCACTGACTTTAATTGGGCAATTCTTGTTCTGTGTGTGGCGGAAAAGGTATATAAAATAGTACGGATTAAGAGATAAAAGCAAAATAATGTAAATTGTTAACTAGGGGTAAGACGGGCCATTTTTCACGGGGTAAAAGGGCCATACGTCATAGTGCTCATAATTGCCTAAAGTTCTTCTGTTTAGTGTCTTAATAGATTTTAATAATATTGAATGAAAAAACCAACTTTTTTCCTGTTGAATTTGACTAACTTTTTTATTATTTTGACAGATACGCATTTCGTTTACGACTTGCAGGCTTCATCAGTGTCTTTTTCGAAATAGAGTACACCTGTAATAAAAATTATCCCTGAATCTGAGATCATCCTGTCTAACACAGAGCCTCCCACTTCAAAAGAAGCCAACAAGTGCCATTAACACAATCTAACGGAATCGAAATTCGATGATTCCAATTCACTTACCGGCTCATTTAATGTGTTGCCTTCTTTACCTTCATCTAAAGTGAAGCGTATTCAAAGAGTAAAAGTCCTGCTGACAAATCAACAAAATAACGCCAAGAAAAGAGTAAATAAAAACCAGTGGAGTAAAATAACGTCTACTTTTTTTTCAAAATTGAACTAGTAGTAAAATTCATTCTAGAAACCTGCTAGGTTTCTAAATTAAGCTATACCTTCTTTAAGCATGTACCTAAAAACCCCTTAAGAACTTGTTCTTACTTAGTTAATAATATTGAAATTGTGTTTACAACTCAAAGAAACCTTCAAATCTGCCACAATCCGCCTTACTCCGCCATGGTCCGTCTTACCCCTTTGGTGGTCCTTCTTACCCCGCCTGGTTGTGAACGAGTAATTTTTAGACGTTTCGAAAATTGATGAAAAATCACGGAAAAATAGACTAATTAATTTTTTATATAATTTTTAATTGTAGATAAATGAATGCTTTTCCATGTATGGAACAAGAAAAGGTGAATTTTCGTACACATTTTATGCTAGCAATTTATTCGCTTAGGGGGGCCGTCTTACCCCGTCTTCCCCTACGTTGTTATTTTCCATGCAAAAACCTTCCAAAATAGAGTCAAAATCGAAAAAGATTTTTTTGTCGGTTTTCGGAAGTTACATTTTACTTGTACAGGTCGGACTCGATTATATAGTCGCCAAAAATTTTTCACTGCATATAATCGAATCCTCTATATAATCGAATCAAGAAAAAAAATTTTTTTTCATCGTTTTATATACATAATGTTGTGTATTTTTAAATGTAAAAGAAAAATTTTATTTTTGGCTCTCACCTTAAAGGCAGAAAATACCTTTCTTACATTAAAAATTAATATGAATATACGACAATTCCGCAGAAAATGTCTATCGAAAAAAATTGACCCGATTTTATTCAAAGCTCGTTGTAATTTTTCCTTTTTGAAAATAATTTGTTTATTTGGCGCCTAGGGTGGCCTTTTCTGAGTTAAGGTGGTCCCAAAAAACGCGATTTTGACCTACCTTCCTACCTCAATATTTTGTTCTAGAAAGCCCATTCATTCAATATCTTTCATTTGCTGCATCAGCGCTTTAAATCGGGTCCAGTGGTTCAAAAGTTATGAAGAAAGGTACGTAATAACCGCACTTTTGCAATCACCCTAATTAAGAAAGGGCCACCCTAGGGGCCACATAAAAAATTATGGGTTTAATTATTTTCAAAAAAGAAAAAAATAGAGCGAGCTTTAACAAAATCGGTGCAATTTTTTTTTTGATTATATATAATCGAGTCCAAAATTGTATATAATCGAATCATATATAATCGAGTCTGTTTTTAATCGAGTCTCTATATAATTGAGTCCGACCTGTACTTCCATTTTTGCTTCGTGCTAGAAGCGGTAACACGCCGCACACTCTTTTTTCGAGTTCTTTAGGCTGTAAAACTCACATTCAAAAACTTTTTATTCAAGTTTAACAAATTTTTTTTGCCCCCCGATTTTTAGAGCCAATTTTGAAGGGCGGGGGGACAAAAACTTTAAAAATAATTTGCAATGGCCTAACTTAAAATGAAAATAAATTGATTTTAAATTAGACTTGAAACTTGAAATTGGAATTGAATTTGGATTTGAAATTATACTAAGTTAGAATGAAAATCAAAATTGAATTCGATTTGGCAATGGACATTGAATTAAATATAAATTGGATGCGAATTGCACTTGAAATTGTTTTTGGGATTGGACATCGAATTGGAATTGGAATTGGGCATGAAGTTAGAATTGAATTTGAACTTAAAATTGCGCTTAAACTAGGCTTGAAAGAAAACTTGAAATTTAATTTCTTGCTGCACTTGAAGTTGGAACTATTTTGACGCAACTAATTTACTCATCGTAAAACAAGTGGCAGAATAAATTGAAAACTAAGGACTTCTGGCCTACAGTAATCTCTGTTCAACATTAAATTTTACAGAGAAGATTGGACACATGCTCCAGGCTTCGCACGCCAGGCACAGGTAGAACACAAAGTGGAGTGTCGATGTGTGACAGACAGACTTCAGTTCAAGAAATAAACGCAATCCTTCCACTACTGAGTAGCAAACAATAACTGTCACTGTCGTAGAGTGGAAAGTAGGTTAGGATTCATGTTTGCACTCAGGAATTAGGCCAATAGGAAACATGCTTCAATGAACCTCGGCCGTCGTTGCATATGTCTGCTTTCTTCTTCCGACACGGTGCGGGTGCGGGTCACCCTCCATCCTGATTAGTCACGGTTCGACACTGTAACTCCGGCTAACAAGAAAAGTTAAATTGAGATCGGAAAAAGACCGGAAAATAAGAGAGGTTGGAAACATGTCACAGTCCTGCTGGGTGGTGCTGCCCATGGCGTCAAGTGGAATTGAAATGTACCAAGTGCATAGGGTGTATAAACTTTTGAAGGGAGAGAGAGAGATATGCATCTGACAGCTGTTAAGTAGGTTATTGTCGAATAAAACGACACAGTGCAGTGCAATTGAATTGCACTGCACTTCATCATTGACAATGGAATGGCTTTTAGACAGAACCATAAATTAGCTTACCATTAAATTGAAACGAAAAATCATTTTACTTTAAATCTATTATGAAATGTGGATAATCTGTAGAGTTTACAGTTATTTATGGCAAGTCTGACAATCGTTCGAAATGTGCAGTTGACAGGAAACGAACTAAAACAGAGCACCATTCGAAACCGAATGCTGGAGAACATAACGCCGCCGTCGTCGCGGCAACTGAACCGACACAAAATGATGATGCAAAAGTGCATCAAAATGTCATGCTCCATATTATTTAGCGCTGAACCGCTGGGAGAATTACCCCGGCATGCACCCGTGGCAAGCAGGGTGGCACTGGTTTGTGTCACTCCAAGAATGCCTGGCTAAATAATGGCCTACCCGGGTCGACAGCATCGGTAACCTCGATTTGAACATTGCATTCATAGTGCCGGAATGCACCGGCTGGCAATCTGTTGTTACTGCAACAAAATGCATTTAGTTGATTAATATTCTTTGTCTAATTCCGGCCATATTTTGTCCTTCTCTTGTTTTAGGTTAAACGATTGCCGCTGCACGGTGGAAAAACGTTACATCACAACCGTTCGACTTCTTTGCCAACAACAACAACAGCAACGACGGTGCAGTACGTTACTGCACTTTGACGGCGCGAAGAATTTGCATCCTATCTACGTTTGTCCGTCGGTCCGTCCGTTTGGCGGCGGTCTATCTGTCTATTGATGTACGCAGTTTTTGTGATTTACCACTGCCTATAGGCGTTGAAAACAAAAAGGCACTCCAGTAGTGATACGGTTCGGTGGATTACGGGCAGGAAGAAAAAAGCCTTTTAGTGTTTGTGCCCATCGTTTCATTGTTGCTTGTGTTACGTTGTGGACGAAACGGCTTCGACCGTAACTACCGTTGGAATGAAAATTTGAGTTACATTTTCCGGGAAATTGTGCAACGACGGTGTAATTTCTGGAGAATTCGGAACGGCAAAACTGCTGATTAGAGTTATCCTCATTTAATAAGAAAGGTGAGTAGAAATTACCTATTTGTATATCTTTATATGAAATAGTTGAATCTCATGTTTGTTTGTATCAGTTTGCAAAAAAAAGAGAATACGACAACGTGTTTTGACTGGAGGTTGTTAAACAACAAAACCTTTTCTACTCTTTACTTATAGTTTACCCATTAATATGTTGTTAAGTAGTTAAAATAATGAGCATCTTAATGCAAGATGTCTACTACCAGTAAAAAACCTGGAAACTTGTAGAATTTTCAATATCGATTGCAATTTTAATTTCCCAGCGTCGCAATTTGATTTGAATACTAAGAAAAGCACGTTTATGAATCCAGAAACCTTCATCAGTACCAGCACCATCACTACAAGTTGCCTTCTCCTGTCCTGCCTACAAGTTCAACTTATCCTGTCCGTATCTGCCACGTGGTATGCTAAATCTTCAACCCCCGCCGATCTGGCTTCGTCGAACCACCACGTCCGTTTATTGGTCGTAGTGATGCAAGCAAGTACCATTGAAGTCCAAACATTCCCTCCGCCGATGTACTTCCCATCAACCGACTTGAGAACTCCACGTGAAAGCAATCTGACTTCTAAACTATTTACACCCGCTAATGCCGTGAAAGGTATTTGCGCGTACTATCAGAATGTTCGAGGCTCAAGCACTATAACAGTCGACCTGTTCTATAGTTGCATCTAATAACTGCATCTATGATGTAATTATCCTAAGTCTGAGTCTGTTTCTGTCGCTGTTAGTGGCTCGAAGTTTTTGCTTGCTACAGTGTACATCGCTCCTGAAAGAAGCAGAGTTGTCAAGTTTAGTTACGAGCATATTCTCTCAATCCGTGAGTTACGCAAAAAAGGGTCATCCATAGGCTAACTAGTTTTTTCCACAGGTCCTATTTGGTTTGCGGACTAATCCTTAAAGCTTTTGTTGTTGAAAGAATGTTAACGAAGATTTGATCGTGTTGCTCTGAAATATCTTTCCTGGGGTCTAGCAAATAATTTTGAATTTGGGTACACTAGAAAGCCGTCGAAAGATTGAACAAACTTTTGTAATAAAAAATTCTCAACAATGAAGTGCTCATGCCTTCTATTATTTGACGTCGGAAATATTTCCTCATAAAGTTGTCATCCAGTAATAGTTGGGTCCGCTAGTAGCTGTCCCTCAAGGCTTCAGCAAAGTTGATTCTCGGAGCAGTGACTGGTCGTTAGAGCTTCACGAGTTGCTGTAATCTGGGGCATGCAGTGGATGTGGATGAGGGTTTATGAAACTGTCTGCTTCAACATCGTTAACAGAATTTCGTAGGCGACAGAACGCGTCGACAGATTCCCTGACCTTCTTAACGTTTCGCACCATGTGTTCCCACACGCCGCCCATATGGGCGTGGACAGTGGGTTGAACAACATCTTCTTGTAGGCATCGACGAACTGTGCGGCGCAATAGTTGTTTGTCCGCCGTATAAACAGCTGACTGGCACCAACGAAATTGGTGCAATTTTTCGCCTCTCCAGGCTCTCCACGGGAACACTCGTTTATGGATGAGATATTGCCATCACGCAGAACGGGCGGTCACTGACGGCAACGTTGAACTGAACGACTCGGCTAAACAGGCATGCCAAAACAACTATGTTTTACTTCTCTGTTCGCATGCCAACTATCACCTCTAGTGGTCCAAGATAATCCAAACCAGCGTGGTTTATGGTCTCGTATACGGCGACAGTCTCGGATTCAGCAAAAAAGTCATTTTAGTAGACCGCAGCATGCGATGCTGGAAGTCCTTCATAACTTCGTTCGTTATCAATCGTCTCCCTACTAGCGTGCTAGCATGTTCTAAACAGCGATTGCACTGATCGAGCAGGGGCTAATACCGAATGGCCGAATCACGAATGGCCGAAATCCAAATGGCCTAATTTCAACAACAGTCATAGAAGGCCGAATCATGAAAGGCCGAATCACGAAAGGCCGAATCACGTATGGCCGAATCACGAAAGGCCGAATTTTTCGGAATGCCTGAATAACTATTCAATAAAAACATAAATTGGCAAGCAGTTAACTACTAACTTTAACCAAACAAAAAACAAAATAAGCAACACAACTATTTACTAGACGAGACGAGACGAGACAGGCGGGTAGTGTATGTTCATGAGGGATGTTCATAGATTCAAATGATCACTTTTTCGCGAATTCTCCAACCGCTGGAGACCTATTTACCGTGTCAGTAGCAAATCTTTCCTAGATAATTCAGGGCGAGACGGCCGCAGGGCGCGAGTGTGAGCCGGTGACCCGCCGTCGGAAGCGCTGGCCCGCCGTCGGTTTCTGCGAAACCACTACTATTTAGGCGCATGCATTTTCCTAGGTTTACTGACTAGTAGGGATTATCCCTTAGTTAATCGGCAGCGAGTAAGGACAGCGTGTACCCAACGTTTGTGCAGTTTGAAGGTCGTCACTATTTTCGGCCAAATCTAAAGTTCGTCCATACGTGTTTCGGCCTTTTGTGATTCGGCTGTATCCAGGCAAGCATTGAGGAGTAGTCTGTCCACAGAAACTACTCATCACCTTTGAACGTATGACTGGTGGGAACGTTCTGTAGAAGCTTCAGTTCCTTTTTTCGAATCATCAGATACTTGAGCGGTGCTAGTTTGGCCTTCGCACCTCCAGAGCACATCGTATTTCCTCTCCTTCAACATTGCAAAAATACACAGCGCAACTTTTCACCTGGTTGGCTTGCTACCTTCTCTGGAGTATCGGTATTTTCGTATTGATCGTTCATCTACGTTTTAAACTTAATCGTCACGGCCGCGTTGACACATTCCTGTGTCATTGGTCAGTGTTCTTCCGCGAAATGCGCTTAGCCGAGCACAAAGGGCAAGTGAATACGGATACGGAGGCGTCCACATCCATAATGTAAACGTTTGCTGGCAGACTGGCATCGAATCGAAAAAAAATCGCTAAGAATGTTTGTTCAACGATCTAATTTGGATTTGTCGCAACATTTCCCTAATGTCGTTTGCGAATCAGATCTATCGTTCCCGAGATCGACAGATTGCCAACAAAAGCGATACGAGCTGATTCAGGCTTTTAGGAGCTGGAATGCGAGCGTATTCAGGCCACTTGAGCCGTAACGTCTCTCACAAATCGCTTCTTTATTTTCTATCACTAGTTCATACTCTTCCAGTTAGAACTGTAGGCAAAAAGCGGCGATTGCGTGCCATTTGCGTTGAGTAGCGTGATACTGTCCTGCACTAGGAATTACATTTCAACGGCTCAGCAGGCATAAAACCATGCCCGGTAGGTCTGTATGCACTAACCTGCTAGAGTTTACATCGATGTGTATTTCGGAAATGGAAGACAAGAAACAAGTTGATGTTATCTATACAGACTTGAAAGCTGCTTTCGATAGAATTGACCATACAATACTCTTGCGGAAACTATCTCGATTCGGTGCTTCTCAACAAATGGTTAAACGGTTGAACTCATACCTCAGTGGCAGAGTGCTTCGTATAAAACTTGGATCCGGTGTTTCATCTGTGTTTACTAATAAGTCTGGAGTTCCTCAGGGCAGTAATTTGGGACCATTGCTTTTCTTGTTGTTCTTCAACGATATTGCGCTGCTTTTGGGTACTGGCTGTAGGTTAATGTATGCCGATGACCTGAAGCTATTTGCCTCGATAGGAAATATAGACGACTGCCGCCGAGTGCAGGGTTTGCTTGATTTGTTTACGAGCTGGTGCAAACAAAATTGGCTGATTATAAGCGTTGCCAAATGTGAAGTTATGAGCTTTCACCGCATTAAAAACCCGATCCTTTTTGGTTACACTGTTGATGGTTTTGAGTTACGCAGAGTAGACCGAGTTAACGACCTTGGAGTCCTGCTGGACACAAAAATGACGTTCAATGTGCATCGTGAATCAATTATCTTCAAGGCATCACGGCAGCTCAGATTCATCTTTAAGATTGGTCGAAGCTTTAAGGATGCCCACTGTCTTAAATCGTTGTATTGCGCCCTTGTTCGTCCGCTATTAGTAAATTCCAGCCTAGTTTGGTTTCCAAAGCAGCTAACTTGGAACCTGCGCATTGAACGTATGCAACGGAGGTTTGTCCGACTAGCACTGCGACACCTCCCTTGGCGAAATCCTGACTACTGGCCCCCATACGCAGACAGATGCCGTTTACTCGACCTAGACACACTGGAACATAGACGCAAGGTGCAACAGGCATTATTTGTAGCAAAAGTTATCAATGGCGAAATTGATGCCCCTAACTTACTATCAGTGATCAACTTTCGCGCTTCGCAACGATCACTGCGCTCGACGGGTTTACTGCAGACCAAATTTCATCGGACTGTGTTTGGATACAACGAACCAATTACTGAATGTGTAAGGACCTTTTCGAATGCGAAGGAATTGTTTGACTTTGGCGAACCGTCGCGCTTGTTTGCGCAGAGATTACGCAGATTTAATTTAGTATACGATTTTATTCATGTAGACAATATTTTATGTCAGATGAAATATCCCTAATAAATAAAAAAATAAATAAATAAATTTCTATATGACATTTTGTGTGACTGATCATCACACATAAGAGAATGCTTACTTACTACCATGTACGTATTCGGGCTAGTTTCGATGCTTACTATAGATAGGCCGATAGATAGATTGACCGCAGGATCTTACGCTCAAAAACGGCAAGAGCTCGTCAGTCGCCCTCTTGCAACGTCCGCGTATCGTGGTCATAGAGTACCACCGGGAGAATTAGCATCTTATATAGCGCGAGTTTCGTATAGAGTTGCAGACTACGGGACCTCAGCTGTCTACGTAATCCGTAGAATGTCTTGTTAGCAGCTGCTATCCGCCTCTTTACTTCATGGCTCACGTTGTTGTCACCTGTCACTAACGTACCAAGGTAGAGAAACTCGTCAACTACTTCAAAAGTGTCTCCCTCTGTCACCACCGCAGTCCCAACACTCGAAGATCTAGCACGCTCTCTACCAGCCATCATATACCGTTCTGATTCAAACTTAGAACAGTCTCAAACTTCGAACGCTCGTTAGTATCGCTAATATGATAAAATATTATGCTTATTGTACACCACCGTGTTCATTAGAATGTCCTCTATCCGGTGAGGTATGACATTGAACTGTAGGACTCCTTGTAAGAAATCAGCAAACGCTGGAAAAAAGTGAGAACTCAGATTTTAACTTCGTTTGCATACTCTTAGCGTTTCGTGCAAAAGTAGCTGTTTTTTCGTTGGCATTATTTTACCAATTTTAGAACATTTACCTTCCCACTTCGCGATTATTAGGTAAGTGCAAGATATATATGTACTAAAGCATAGTTAAAATACAATATTTCATGCATTATTTCAAAGATATTAGATAAATAAAAAGTGTTCGAAGTTTCAATCACGTTTTGAGGTGTGATTCAAACTTCGAACACCCACGAATAATATCCGGTTTTTCCGGATTTTCCTTCGGGAAAACGAATTATCTGCATTGTAAAGCTGTACACAGTTAACTTGCTTTAGATGTGGTACATAGAGTTTGAAAATATTAGCAACTGACTACAGAAGTACGGATTGAAACTAATTATTGTGTGAAAATTTTAATTCATACTGTTAGGTGGATTTAAAAAGACAGTGTTTAGAAAAAGGATGAAATTTCACTTATTTAAGTTGAATGACACTAAAAACATTAATGCTTTTCAAAGTAATACAAGTGTTCGATGTCTGAGACTGAAATATTCGAGCTTTGAAAGTCGACCATGAAAGTGTTCGAAGTTTGAATCAAAACCGAACAGTAGTTTATTAGTGTTTTTCAATGTAAATTAACATTTTATCCTCATTTTTAAAATTTAAACACGAAAACAGTTAAATTGTCATGCTATTAAACCATTTATAGGAGTAGAATAAAGATGTTTCAGAACATTTTTCTTTGAAGAAAGTTTCACCATAGCTTAAGTGTTCGAAGTTTGAATCAGAACGGTATTTTGTTGTGGTAGAATTTACGATAGGACCTATCCTCGTAACGTTCTGCTTAAGATATGTGTCTGCTTCTTCCACAGTTCTACGGACAACAACGGTGATATCAAAATCCTTAGGAATACTTGGGCTTCCCTGTACGCCTGCCTTTCGAATGTTGAACAGTAAATTCGATAGTACGTCATCTTGCTTCAAACCATCTAACGTCACAAGCGAGTCCGCTTTTCTGACACTTGATTCCGAACCATCAACGGTAGCACGTATCAGCCTAATTGTGGGAATATTGAACCACGTTCAAGCATAATACGCCATAGCTCATTTCGTTTAACTGAATCGTACGCCGCCTTGAAGTGTATAAACAGTCTATGGGGAGTCTGGAAGTTGAAGTCCCGGAATTTATCGAGGATTTGCCGCAAGGTGAACGTTTGGTCCGTCGTGGAGTGTCTCTTCCAAAACCCATACTGGTATTCGCCAATACAGATTTTCTGCAACGGCCTCAGTCTATGAAACTGGATGCGGGAGAGAATTTTATATCATATGCAGAATTGGTCCTTTTTTGACAGCTCCATCCTGTTCACCAATCAACAGTTCATCGAAATGTTGGTTCCAACGCCTGGCCACCTCTTCGATCTTTCGGTAATCAGATTCCACTTCTTGCCGGTGCGCATAACAGTAGTTGGTATGATCCAGTTCCTGATTCCGTTAATCGTTTTAAAGAAGCTTGCCGTATCGTATTATGCCTCCCGAAGCACATCTTCGCCTCCGTGAGAACTCGATCCCAGAACGCGTCGAATCACTTATTGGAACTGGCTGCACCAGTAGTACCCAACACTTCTCGCGCTCTAGTACTGATCATGTCCTGGATCCTGGAGAGTACTCTGCAGTGACTGCTTCCGCTAATAAGAATAACCACCGAATATTTAGTCGTATCTTCTTCGTTGGCATCTAGTTGAAGAAAATAGTCGTACTGCAGGACGACAGCATTCAACTATTGAGGTATCAACTGAAGAAGACTGCATTGAATTATTACTTCGGTTCATTGTTTTTTTCATTTTTCAACCTTTGTTAAGAAGCAAGAAATAACCCAATTATCTTCCGTTCTTTCCCTTGTTTTCCAATTTTCCAGTCCGGGAAAAAAATTGATTACTTTTTAGTGTTCTCAACAAACAAAAAAACAGACCCAACAGATTTCTCCCGATGGGAAGAGAAACTTTAAACGTACCGCCAAACTAATAGGAGCGAAAACAAAACAATCAAAATATTTTATTGCGTGTGCAAATCGTTTGCAAACGCTTAAAACGCTCTAAAATTTCAGCCTGACGCCTAATCAAACTGGTCAGGCGGCAGCAGCAGGTTGCGTGAGTCGATACTTATCGTGCACTGAATGATTTGACTCTGATCGTTGCCGCTCGCCGGTTTTTGTGGTGATGAATTTTGTTTAGTGCCTGTTTGGAGACCCGTAAGTAAGCGTGCGCCGCATTCACGCCATGGCCAAAAACACATGTTTCGGGTAATTGTAAGCGGCATTTTTTGCAAACGTTTGCTGCAGTCCCGTCCCGTGCCGCGGTGCACCAAAGGCATTTCAAATCGAACAACGCGGAAAGTAGGTTTCCAGGGCTGTCCGATAGCCACTGGCTAGGATGATGCTGCGTTCGTGATAGCGACGGTCCACCGTGAGGTTTTTGGGGCTATAGAAAGTCGTCTGGTATTGACTTGCGTTAGAGTAAGAGTTGGTCAAGCATTTTTTTTGAATGATGTTTCTGATACTTGAAATTATTAAGGATCTGTCCGTTAATTTACTCATTAAGCTCTTATTCACAACCCATTTTTTCCGTTATCACTACAGTGATAATTTTCCGCAGACACAATACCTTCTACTTAGTCGACTCTAAAGGATTGCAGTTATTAAAAGTAATCGTTTCCGCGTGTGTCATCGTAATTTTAAATTCAATGAAACCAGTGTTGAATGAACCGGTGAGTGCGTAACGAAAGTAATAATGCCCCCATGCTAAAGGACGAAGTTACGGACTCCCTGACCGCTCCGGCGACGGTCATTGGCGAGCAATTATCAATAAAACAAGTTCAGTTTCTGCATATTTTACACTGTTGTTGCCCACTGGTTCAGTTCAAGTAATAAATAAGAATACCTTTCTCGTGGTGAAACCACGCCGGTTTCGTAACAGCTCGCAAAATGCATTTTTTGTCTTTTATCCTTTGCTCCTCCAGCATTCGCGCGGAGACACTCCCCATTTCTTCCCTGTTGCCTGAGCAGTTGCTTGCCGTCTGTCTGCTCGCATCCGCAATTCGGAAACCGCAATAATCATAAGCGAAAAAACGAAATGATTGTACACCAGCATAATTTCTACCTCTCATTATTCGTTTCGTCGTCTTGTAGCGAAATGTTGCAAAAAAAAACAACAAGAGAAATGTCTTTAAATTGCACCATCGCCGGTTGCAGTGCAGGCTCCAGGACGACGAGCGCCAGCGAAAGGAGCAGAGGCACCACCCGAAAACTGCGACAAGTAATTGAATTTCGTGAAAAATGTCATCATTAAAATGAATTAACTGGTCGTTCGTTTCCTCTGTCATTCCTTGGTCAAGTCTATCTCTTCTAATGGCAGGTTGCGGTTGGTTGCTGTCGACCGGGAAATTTTACCGGTAACATTTTCTGGTGACAGGACGTTCCTGCCACGGTCGGCAGTTTCGGCAAGCCTTAAATTCAATTTATGATACTGCCAGATTATCTTTAGATACGTCTACATCTTTCATCAATCAATCCGCACCATAAGCTTCGAATGAGAGTGCTTTCACATGCAAATTCGAAACCACCGAAAAAAGAAGAACTAACTTCAAGAGATAAATCGTAGGTATAAAATTTCTTCCAGCGTAAAATTATTTATGGGTTTTGCAAAGCATGCTGGCAGGGTGGCTTTCGCAAGTGTGCACTTAAAATTTTGAAATACGACAGCAGCCATAAGAGGGCTGCTGCGTATGTCACCGAACATATATTTTAGCTTTTGTTCTGGCTTAACGGTGTGCCGTCATACCTACATAGGTACATTACATATCTACATCCTACATCATCGGCGTGTGAAAATCTTACTCGACGATGTTGCTCTTTGATGACCTGATGGGAAAGAAATCTTCACTAGCTTACCAGCACGCCGACCTGACCCTGTTAAGGAAGGAGTAAGGTAATGTTTTGCAGCGGTGAAAGGTACTGATTCGGAGAAGTTTGTTGCTTCTAGTATTAGTACCAAGCCAATCCTTGTGATTTGATTTTCATAAGTTAGAGTTGTGTGCATTTTTTTGCTCTCGACACACGCAAGTCAGCTTCAATCTGGTCGAGCCATCTAGCACGTTGGCGATTCCTGGTGCTGATGGAGTTCTTGTAGAGAACGAATTTCACTGTAAAATCGCCAGCATTCGCTAGGTGCACGATAGGAATTCCTCCCAGCAGTGCCTGCAGTTCGTGTTCATACGCCTACGTTACTCTCCGCTTTACGTGTGTACTCCACCAAAAATAATTCGCAGCACATTTCGTTCAAACTCGGCAAGTTTCCGTACGTCTGCCATAAGCAAAGTTGCTGTCTCCAGTCCGTAGAGGACTACCGGTCTGATTATCGTTTTGTACGTCGACTTTGTGCCGCGGTGTATGATCCTTGATCAAAGCGTTTTCCGGAGGGAGAAGTAGGCTCGTCATCCTGCTTGAATGCGGCGTTGAGTCTCCGTACTCGTATTTTTGTCGACGGTAACCACAGATTCCAAATATACGGACTCATCAACCAATTGTAGTTCACCACCGTCTAATAGTTATTGTCAGTGGGAGGCGAACGTTGTTTTCTCTGGAGCCTCTTCCTGCCATATGTTTGGTTTTTGACGCATTGATTTGTAACCCAATCCTCCTAGCTTCCGCCCTCCTTAAATGATGTTGAGATCGTCTCCGAAGACTCGGGGGCTCCCTTGTTTCGATATCCGCCCACAGGATCACACTTTCGATAGCGATATTGAATAATTTGCATTCATAACATAATCCATCCCCTTTTCCGCAACCCTCTTCGCCATTCGAAGGGACTCGAGAGTGCCCCCAAAACACGCACGTAACATATCTCTCGCTCCTGGGTAGCTCTGACCAGCTGCTTCAGTTTGTCCGTATTGGCGCATTATCTGCCATAGCTGTTCGCTCTCTACTGTATCGTTTATCGTATGCTGCCTTCAAATCCACAAAAATCTGATGTATGAACAGGTTGTACTCTCGACATTTGTGGAGGATTTGTCGGAGAGTAACAATTTGATGCGTAGTAGTACGGGTCTCGTTAATGCTCGCCTGATACTGCCCTGCGAATTCTCTTGCTATTGGAGTATAGGGGATATTAAGTACGGTATACAGGGTGTTAGGTAGCTTAGTGTAGATATTTCAGGAGCTGTTAGAGGACCATATTTGACGAAAAAAAATCCTTCCTCGCATATGGTCAAATCTCAATTGTTGCAGAATGATTGAACATTTTTAGTTTTTGGCTCTGCCTTAAATTCGCTCTGGTACACAAACTGTGCTAGCTAGCTCAATTCTGTTACTTCCATTCGAAAGCTGAGAAAATTTTGTACTGCAAATTAGTCTTAAACCTTCTACTTCATGAGATTTAGTAACTTTTGGAAGCAAAAAGCTATGAAATAAGTGTTTCTCAAAGCGTTTTTATTGTATTTCTCCTAAAAATTTGCGATAAAACTGATTGCTGTTATTCACCAATTTAAAGCCCTGGTGCCGTACTCTAATTCATTCTTTGACATAAAACGCCAATCTCTTTTAGTTTCCTTGCAATTTCATTTTAAACGTATCGTATTAAGTGTTGAATTAGTATCTGAAAACTGCAAGAATTCATACATTACGCATAGCTCACTAGTTTACCGCGTGCGATGAACACATTCTGACACGTATGAAAAACAACAACAATGTTTTTCATAAATTAAGGGTTCGCCTCCACTGTTGCTTGCATAATCTAGCAAAACTCAAGCCGCTTAGGTTTATTCGCTGGCAGCAGCTCTTGACCTGTAGCGTGGAAAGGATGCATTTTTACCCGGTTCAGAACGTTCCACACCTTCATGGTGACGATGGACTGTGCCGCAATTTGCCTTGTGTTTGTCTTGAAATCATTTCTCACGATTCGCAAAATTTTATGGTCAATCGCTAACAAATCAGCGTTGTTGCTGCGTTAAATTGCTGATGAGGCTGAGGCTTTCCTCGAAGCCTCGTTGAAAACAACGTTCTTTCTCGGAAGCGACGTCATAGACGTCTCTGAATTAATCATTGTGCAACAACAACGAACACTTCTGGATTTGTGTTCACTTAATTCCATTAGGTAACCGACGATCAGAAAATCTACAACCATACTCCTGCTGGGTTGTCAATGCTACATAAATAATTGGCGAAGCCATAACAAAGATGAATGTCCTCGAGTGCTTCCGGAAAGTACATTTTCATACTGCAATCTTTTTCAGAAACGTCCCCGAGAGACACGAGAAATCTGTTTCGAAACTGTTTTCCATATGCGTCTAACCGTGTCCGTTGCACGCGTTGATTTAGTGTGCTATGCGTGATGTATGAGTTCGTGCAGTTTTCGGATACTAATTCAACACCCAAACCCATACGTTTAAAATGAAACTGCAACGAAACTAAAAGAGATAGATGATTTACGCCAAAGAACTAATTGTAGAACGGAATCAGAGCTTTTAATTGGTGAATAACAGCAACCAGTTTTATCATACAATTTTAGGAGCAATTCGATAAAAATGTCTTGAGAAACACTTATTTCAAAACTTTTTGCTTCTAAAAAATTACTAAACCTCATGAAGTAGGAGGTTTAAAAGCAATTTTCAGTACAAAATTTTCTCAGCTTTGTAAATGAATGAAAGTCAGAATAGAGCTAGCTAGCATAGTTTTTGTACCAGAGCTAGTTTAAGGTAAACAGAACCGAAAACTAAAAATGTTCAATAACTCTGTAACGAATGAGATTTGGTTATATGCGTAGGATTTTTTTCGTCAAATATGATCCTCTATCACCCCCTGAAATATCTGCACTAACACCCTGTATACAGTCCATTTTGAACATTTGCGAGACTTGGTGATCACTCCTCCTGTTGGGTTCGCAACGTTAGTGTGCAGAATCTTTCTCGCGTTTACCGTTTCTCGCGTCTTTGATATCAGCATCTTTGGGTCGAGCAGCACGTTCCTCACAATCATGTGGAAGATTTGTACCTATCCATCTTTGATAACTTTTTAACTTGCTTACTTACTTTTAGTTGGCTTGCCGTCCTAAGTCAAAGCCTGCTGAACAAAGTTGCTCCAATTTACTCGGTTGTGGGTTACCGGTCTTCAATTCCTTGGACACCGAGTAATCTCCGCCAGGTCTTACTTCACCTCGTCTACCCATCTCGCTCGCTGCGTTCCTGGTCGTCTTGTTCCTAACGGATTTGGGGCAAACACCATCTTTGCAGGGTCATTGTCCGGCATTTTTGTTACATGCCTTGCCCATCGTATCCGACCAACTTTAGCTACTTGTTGACTACTGGGTTCGCGTTCAAGCTCATCGCCGTCGATCATTACATTACTTTTCAAGCGGCGTCGGTAGGCCTCGGTTCCGCAGGGCAGCATGGATAATATCTATGTCGTCGGCAAAGCAGACCAATTGACTGGATTTGTTAAAAACCGTGCCCCACGTGTTGATATCCGCTCGGTTCATAACATCTTGTAGCACTGTGTTGAATGGCAGGCATGAGAGACCTTGACGAAGCCCTCTGTGTGATCCAAATGAACTCGACAATCCACCCGAAATCCGAACAGAGTACTTTGTACCGTTCATAGTAGATCGAATCAGTTTAACGAGCTTCCTGGGGAAGCTGTTCTAGTTTTCCACAGCTCTTTTCGGTCGATAGTATCATATGCGGCTTTGAATTCAACAAACAAATGGGAGCTCTGTATTCACCCCAAGTAACAATTCCAAGTTTTATTACGGTCGTATAGTGGTTTTCATGACCAATTTCATAAAACCGCTAATAAAACTATGAGTTCCACCAGAACTTTCTAATGACTGCTATAAAACTGCTTTCTGACCAAGTGGCCCACTCTTCAGAATGTCTTCATAACCGCTATAAGAATCAGATTATAAACTCAAGTAGTCGTAACACCCTCTGCTAAAAGCAGCAATAAAACCGATTAAGCTTTCGCTGCTTGACAGCCATCGCCATAATTTAAAAAAGCTTTTCGCTTTTTGCTTTTCGCTTTTCTAGCAAACGCCCGATAAGTTCGCTAGCTTTGTCAGCTTGAAAATATATCCGTGAGCAGAAAAGTTTTAGTTTTACTGACAGATCATTCTGAACGATTTGGTTTATAGCGACCAGAATAAAATATCCCATAGAATATTTATTAAATTTTAAGCAATTTCGTTGGTTTGCAGCATGTGTGCATTTAATTTCATCGTGCATATTGATATGATAGGTCGATAAAATCAGCGCGCCACTGAAATTTTGCAATTTTCGAAAACTGGTTGTTTTAACCAATTGAAAATATTCAGTTAGTCAATCTTAATTTCTAGCAAAATTATTTTAGTTGCTTCCTCTGACAGGAGAACCGATTGATAATAACTTGCTTTCTGCAAAACACTTTGTTTTCATGAATTGTTGTTTGCGAGCTAAAACAAAATACTAGAATATGACAATATGGCTTCGCCTAAAAAAATGACTTCGGTGTTGAACTTTGGTATTCTTCATAATAGCAGCAAAAAAACTGTTTGGTCAGGTTGTTACCGTTTTAATAGTTCTATAAAACTAACAGATTTATTGCGGTTTGACAAGTAACCGCGATAAGATCAATTTTGATAGGTGCGCCATTTTGTATTGCCACGCCACACTTATGGTAAGTTTATAAGAGACGTGGTGCAGCCAACAAGTTTTAACGTGGTAATATAAGCAACCACAATAAATTTGCTTTATTAGCAGTTTTGGTTTCTAGCTAGCTATAAGTGTGTTTGGACTCGTATCCTCTTGGTATTGCGCAATGCCACAAGAAACCCAGAGGTAATGATTAATACCGCAATAAAACCTTTATAAAATTCAAGTAAAACCAAGTGGCTTTAAAATTGTTACTTGGGAGGTGTGTGAGTGGCATCCCCTTGGTTCTGTCTATCGAACGTCCTACTAATTTTACGCATGATTTAGCTCCATCTAGAATTGTTCGAATCGGCTTAATCAGTTTAATCAGAAATCCTTCTTCGAGCCACAAGTCATTTCACTTGACTGAATCGTACGCCGCTTCGAAATCTACAAACAAATGATGAGGCAAGCGATCTTTTTGAAGCTTATCTAAAATCTGTCGCAAGGTAAACATTTGGTCTGCCAAGTAAAATCTATTCAGGAAACCAGCTTGGTATTTGCCATGATAAAATCTCCGTAATTGATCTCAATCTTAAGAACAGAAAGCTTTGGGAAATTCCTTTTTCTGACACTGTTGACTATTTTGTACTCTGATTCTCTTCGAATTCGCGATTCTTCCGACAGTAGAATCTTATTTTCTTCTTGTGTTCTAGTCTTACTGAACTTACTGTATTACTCTGTTTTGAGGTTTAGTTGCTGTAAGTATTCAACTCCTGAACTGGCATGAATGATCTTCCACAAGCCATTCATCCTTTCAGCTCTTCCTGGTATTTTTATACGATTCGCCGGCAAAATTTCTTGAGGTATTCCCTTGCGACACCGTCTTCTGTACATCTCTTACTAACGGCAAAATTTAGTCAATATATTTAGTCCTCGAAAGGAACTTATATCGATGGTTTCTGAGATCCCTCTCCTTTAACCGCTCAGTTAACTTCGAGGTACGATGCTGGTCCGACAAGCCAGTCGTCGTATGTTCGAATCTCGGTTAGGTGGTGCTAGCCCAAGTAGCACACGTTGTCACATTTAAGTCGCAGTGGCTGATATGTGACAAATTTAAATGTAAAATTTGGGTTACAGTAACTTAAAATATAACCTTTGTGTAGCCGAAATAACGTAACTTATGTAACTAAATATGGTTACATTAACAGTTACTCAATAACCAATATGTAACATGTATAGTTACAAAATGGTTACTATTGAAGTTACACTTTAACTATAAAATGATTTTCAATTGGTATAAATTAGTTATCTTGAAACTTTTATTGCATGGCGAAAACAATGTAGCAGGTTACAATATTGCTTGAATGCAAGAAGATTTATTTAAATCTAAGGCTATCAACGTCAAGCAGTAAACTTAACGTAATTAACGTAGTAAAGAAAAGCGTAATAATTTCGCTTGTTATCTCAAGACAAATTTTAATGCAGATTCAAATTTATGGTAAAATCTATGATTCTAGCTTTAAAAAATTCACGCGCCCTAATTTAATTTAGCTTTTCATTACTTACTACTTTAAAAAATTTATTTTTTGCAAAACAAATTCTACAAAGATATTAGGATTTTAATTTTTTTCTGATTTTTTAAATTTATTCTTTGCCAGAAATCATTCAAAAATAAATTGAAATTCAACACAAGTAACTTTTGAGTTTTCGCTATCACTAAGAAAAATTCATAGCCATTTTGCCTTTCGTTAATCTTACAAGGGTACATTTCAGTTACATTCTAATTGAATGTAACCTAAACTTTGCATCTGGTTACGCTATTGGTTACGGTAACCAATATCAAATCTGTTGTCGTCACCTGGTAACTAAAATATTTCTTATATCATTTTTAAGTTACACAGTAACCTATTTACATTGCCGGTTTCGTTTCAATGTAACTTGAGCGTTTTGACGTTTGAGGGTAAACCAAATTGATAATTTAATAACAGTGTCTCCGGAGAAGATTATGTATATCAATCGAGTAAGCAAACGCATTTTCAAGAGCATTTTGTAACCCGTGTACCAATTGCTTATCTTTACTATTAGTAAAATTTTCGAGATCTACGCGTTTACAATGTACAGTGAACAAGTTGTAGCGAAAATGTTAGCTAACTTTTTTCGACTTCGTAACTGCTCGTAACGGAAAATTAACTGTTTTGCGACCACCAAGTTGACAGCATGAATAATGGTTTCATTTGAGTCATTTGGTAACTACTTGGTAACTTTTTGAGATATTGGTCATCACAAAACTAAAAAGGAATAATTTTTAATTTTATGTGACCTAACTCGTTACAGGCTTCGTAACTCATTTCATAGTTGTGCAATCTTTTTTTTTTTGTTATTTGTTTATAGAAACTTATAAGTACAACTTTGGAGGTGAATCAAATTATTTTTTGCTCAATCCGTCATGTTTACAAGGTACAGTGAACGAATTGTTACGAAAATGTTACTAGCTAACTTTTTTGCTTTTGTAACTGCTCGTAACTGAAAATTAACCGTTTTGCGACGAACAAGTTGATGACAATTCGGAAAAAAGGTTTCGATTTTGTCATTTGGTAACTATCTGCTAACTTTTTGAGATTTTTGTCACCACCCAACTAAAAAGTAACTATTTTCAATTTTATGTAACCTAATTCGTTACAAGCGTCCTAAATGTAACTGATGTGCAACCTTTTTCATTTTTTTATTTGTATAATTAGTTACAAGTGCTACTTGGGAGCTAGATAGAGTCAGCAGGGTCGTTGTACTGGCCCCATAATTTTCCTGTACTCTAACAGCCAGGTGCAAAGTCTGTGGATAAAGAAGGGTAATGTCTAATGACGGCTTTGTATTCTGAAATCCCTCAAGCAGCACGCGTTTGGCACTTCTTGTTGCAGCAACTTATTTATGACTGGCCCATTCCGTAACAGTAACAAAGCCATACCTTGGATCGTATTGTAGCGGAGGAGCCTGTAGCAAGCCACAAGGTTACCGTGTTTGCCTTGACCATCGAGTGGTCCGTGGGTTTGAATCTTAGAATCAGGCCACTCGATGTTGAGTGACTTTACCATGAGTTTATTCTCAGACCCCTTTACATATTGCCTTCCTATTGAATTCTGCATTTACCAACAATTAACAATTAGAATGATACTTGCTTGAAGTGCGAAATGAAAGTTCTAGTCTAAAGGAAAATTATATCTAAACTTCGCACCAGTGTTGCGAAGCCCGCACTCGTGTGCTCTAATTTTCTTACACACGCGTACTCATTCTAACGAACACGCCGGCATGAGAATTTCTTTAAAGCTCCCCCTTTTATTTCATCATGCAGTGCAACGAGTTTTTGCGCGTATGTGTTTAGCTAACAGCTACAGTTGTCGCTCGTCGTTCGTCGTTGCAGCCCGATCTGCTGATGCCAATTACACGCGAAGACTCGCGCTCCCGTCCGTGAGTAGAATCGAGGGCGAAGATGCAGAAGAAGAAGAAGAAAAAGTATCCCAGTGCACCACCAGCCTCACGGGCACTCGTGGGGAATGAGTTTTTTTCCTCGGGAATAACCCATGCAATAAGATGATGTGAGGATGAGCGTGCGCGAGTGTGTGGGTAACAAAATATCTCACACAGCACCGGCGGCTGTTTCTTTTACGCCTGCGTGTGCGGCGTAACCGTTGAATGCTATTTTTCGCATACTCTTTCACGTGTGACCAGGCATGGCTGACTTCTCGCTCGATTCGCACCATTGCTTCGCACTTCCTGGCTCTAGAGATTGTTTGAAAAGTGGTAAAAAGCATCAATTCAGCTTTTAATCTACACATTCAGCTTACGGTATATTAGATACGAGTTTAGCCATTTACAGAATTTTGAGGAAGCTCCCAGTCTCTCCAACCTTGCAAGGAGGATATCGTGATCAACCCGATCACACGCTGCTTTCAAGTCCGTATATACTGCATCAATTCCCACTCCTTTATTCATGTTACGTAGGCGTAGAATGAGACGAAATCAACGAGATTTGTAGAGACGGAACGTTTCGGAAAAACTAGTGCTTTCATCCATAGCTGCTTGAGTGTTTCATAAATCGGGGTTGGGTCAATGAGGCAACTCAGCTTGTTAGAGTTGGCGATTAACACCTCTTCGCCACGAGGTTTTCTCTTGTTCTGCTGGTTACAATCACGTCCAGACGTAAAATGCGTTCCTGAACATCTGTTGTGAGTGAATGTTTCCGTTGAAACAATTTTATTGAAGACCGACTCTGTTACAATAATAAAAAGTCGTCGATGTTGGTTCGGAGTCCACACACGCTTTGATAGTAAATGATCAGCAAATTGGACGAGTTCAGCTGTGAATCAAGCACAGAACTAGAAACGGGGAATATGTCATCGGAAGAATTATTATCAGTGTTATCTGGGCAGAGTTATCACTTGCCTGGTCTGGAGTTTTGCGCTCCCCGTTCCGTACACCCGCTCGCGAGATCAGGACTGTTTTTTTCTCAGTATTCATTATGTGAGAGGACGGTTGGATCAATGGCAACAAAGTGTGTATCAACAGCAGTGAGGAGATAATAAATCACACTGACACTTGCCAAGGATAACATTTGAAGGCTTCATTCCGCGCAACTACACACAGGGTCGGGACGATTAATGTGCACTGGTAGCAAGAGCTTGGCTGTGGCAGGGAGATAATAAGCCTCCATGGTGCCAGAAATGCCGCGTTCCGTTGCGTAATCGACGGTAGAGTAGCTGTGGTGCTCGTAGATTCCCGAAGATCCTGCAGTTAGATCAAGAGCTGAAGTCATCGCGAGAGTTAATGTAATCCGTTGAGTGATATGCGTTGAAAGGGAGTTTGATGGTGCCCATTGCCCAATTGTTTTTTGAACCGACACCATTAAACTTTCTACAGAGAACACCTTGTGGCCAAGTCCTTGTATTCAGTGCGAAGTCCCGTAATCTTATATCCATCCCGATTTTAAACGAGATGAGTGCATCCTGTTTGATTGTAGGAATGACCTTGAATAGTCCATCCTATTGTCCTACTGTACTCGTTCTAACGGACACGCCGGTATGAGCATCTCTTTCGGACTCTCGCACGCATTCATTCAACCACTGCGGCGAGGTTTTGTGAGAATGTATTTAGCTAACAGCCACGGTCGTCACTCTCGCTCGTCATTACAACCCTAGCAGCTAATACCGACAGCTCACGTGGGCACGCACTCCCACTCATGTGTAGAATTGAGGGCAAAACATGAAGAAGAAAAGAAAAAGTAATGCAAAATCTGTATCCCAGTGTGCCGCTAGCTATCTGTGTAGCTAGTGGGCAGCTGGTTGTTCACGAGTTGTTTGCCTCGTGAGCGGGCTGTGCAGCAAGACGCTACGAGGCTGTGCGTTAGCGAGTGAGTAGGTAGCAGAATGTATGCACACAGCAACGGCGATTGTTTCTCGTACGCTTGCGTCAGTGGCGTAAGTGTTGGATGCAATGCTTCTCATACTCGCTCGCGTGAGAGTGGACATTATCTGCTCTCGCTCGATTTGCAACATTGATGCAAACCACGCATGGCTTCATTTCGCCTATATTGGACTGTATTTCTTCGGACCATCTGTGGTTAAAACAGGATACAGTAACGCTCAAAGACAGGAGGCACTCTTCTTTTCTACCTACCACTCGAGTGATACATTGCGAAGTGGTATGCGACTTATCAACCGACGCCTACATGCAAAGCATTCATCGCTTTGTATGTCGTCATTAAGCCCCACTCGAAATCTATTCCAATAACGGGACCGATTTCCATGGCACGCAACGAGTTTTGGTTAGGCAGATTAAGTAGGAACTTGGTGCGACAGTAACTAGTACGACGATCAAATGGCTCTTATTTCCTCCGTTAACTCCCCATATAAGTGGCGCATGGGAGCGAACGATATGCTCCGTAAAACGACGATCGGCAAGTGCACGACGAGTCGCTAAACACGTTGGTCATTGAAGCGGAGTCTAGTATTAATAGAGGAAAGCGAGGTCCTACTTCTAAACCATTTCCAGTTGGAAACCTTGAGCGGAACTCGGTGGGGCCGAAGAATTCATAAAGTTTGACAAGCATTAACTGGAGTGCTTCTGGAAAAAGATCCGGAGGATGCCGCTAAAGTTGACAAGGAAAACAAAGTGGAACAAATATTCCGCCTTACTCTATTGACTTTCAAACGAAAATTCAAATGATTATAAAATTATGCATTTTATTAAATAGATCTGCTATGATGTAACTTTACACCAGGAAATAGAGCATACCGTTTTTTTATGTGCCCTGTAAAAAGGCGCCATGTTCCGGACAGCGAATCCGACAATGGTCGATTATACACCCATTCGATCACGTATTGATTTGACTTTCTACCCTTTCGACCTTTCGCCAGCATCGTCCGGAGGCCGAATTGACAATTCGAAGACCAACGCCGCCGCATGCAAAACATTCGAAAAAGGAAATCTCACCGAAGTGTATGACTCATCACCATCGCATCGGTCGGACCAAAAATTATGGCTTCTCGCGCCTTCCGTCGATTCGGGTCTCGCTTTTGGGGGAAACAAGTTTCCAGAGGATTTGCGCGCCGCCACCACCACCACACTTCTCCGCCACCATCCCTTACGTAATGGGGTAACTTCGAACGTCTTTTTTTCGCCAGCATTGCTTATCATCAAGTATGAGAGAAAGTACCTGTGCCTTAACCAAAGATCGCCCAACCGGGGCCACGTACAGTCACAAACACAAACTGCGCGATGACTGCGCGTTGGCGTACTAAACAAATGACGTTTGTCGGTTCAAAAGTCGACCCAATGAAAAGGAATCCAGATTGTATTGACAGAGGGACATTATCTTCGGGGGAATGGTGAAACACACCGAAAAATAAATATTTAAGTTTTGTACATTTTATGATTTGCATTTACTTTCTTTTAGTATTGCCTTGTCTGGTGTAAGGCTTTTGTTTGAGTTGAGAAAGACTGGTGCCCCAGATTTTTGGCAGCATAATACACGTGACCGTATTCGATTCTTTTCCCTCGGTGCCATAAAAGGTACATAATTCATTCCATATTCGAAATTAACAACAATCTTCGTGGCAAACAGCGGGCAGTCCCCGCCGGCCGTGCAGCGCAAATCCATTTTATTCAACCGCAGACTGCCGCGCGATCATTTATCATAATCAGTTCAATTGATCCGATGTGGGTACAAATCTGGAGATTTGGTTGGATTTTTGGAAGCAACTCGCGGAGTGCTGTTAGTTATGTCCAGAAAGCTCAGCCTTTAGTGTTTGCAGCATTATGGTCCGTTCAATCAGTGCAAACAATTGCTAAATTTATTCTTAATTTACAATGCCATTTTTGGTTGCCGAGGCCATCAGGACCGTAAAGCTTGTTTACGCATAAGACTTCCTGTTTGAAAAAATAAATTTGTTATTCACGTGCCAATCCTTGTCGGTCATATATCACTTCACAATGCGGCAGCCCCTTGTATTCCGCTCATAAACCAGGAAAAGCTTTCCTGAATGGATCTTATGTTAGTTTGGAAAGAATCCTACCCAACAGAAAATTCCACTGGTCAGTCTAACAGTAGTTCATTCGTACATCGCATGAATACACGATTTTTGCTTCATTGACACTCCGAGAGCAGAAACGATAAGCACTTGGGTGGAGCTCAATGAAAGCGAAAACAAAGTAATAAAACTTGACAATCGAAGAATTATTTGCATTCCCATACTTCTGCTAACTTGTGTGCAACTAAGTATAGATATTTTCTTTTTGCCAAAAAAATCAGCATCCGTAAACAAAAATGTCAAATTTAACAAACTACTTTTGAAGGCACCGTTTCCTAGGAAACGAAGGCAAAACACCCCCGTTCTCAACCGGTAAACTCACGTGGTGTGCGCATCCACACTCTTACTACACTACGCAGAGAGTGAGTTACCTTCCCCGAGTGCCGTGCCGGGTTCATTCACTGTCAACAGAGAGCCACTCGGCTGTGCGCGAATGCGATTCGCATCGCATCACAGTTGAAACACCTGCGAACCGACGAAGGCATCTTCGCGCGCGCGAGCCCACCTTTCTCGTTCGTGCGTTCGCGTTTTTCTCACCCACCGTTGCTTGCCTGCCTGTTGGGTATGGGTTGGCTGACAGCTAGCGAGCTAGCTAGCTGGCTGGCTGGCTAGGTAGCTGATGGCTTGCGGCCGATCACGATCGTCATTCGTCCGTGGTCAGCGGTAGAGTTACCATCGAGTTTTGTTTGTTCTCTCTCTATAAAGTTTTTTCGCTTATTGTATTCGTTTCCTATTGGCTTTGGGTGCACTTTTATCGAATGACTTATTAGCTATTTTGACTGCTTTGCATAGATTTTTTTTAAGAGACAAGCGACAGTGACAGTGTGCGTATGCGTGTGTTTGTGCGATACCGACCCGACAGCCGGATTAGCATAAGTGATAATAGATACTTCGGATGCTGCGGGGCGCCCCGGAATCGATCAGGTTACGTACGTACGACTACGTTGTTGAGCCGAATGGAATGTGAACGCGTGCGAGTTTCAGGCAACGTTCCAAGAGGCGCGGAGATCTCATCGATATCGGAAACCTAATCTCGAAAGTAAAAGTGATTAACGAGTTGTTTTGAGTCGCTGAGGATTAGCGTCTCGGCGAGTAAGAGTAGTATCGGCTGAAGAAGAAGAAGAAGACGGTTTGAGCGGGAATTAAGTGTGCGTGTGATTGAAGCGAAAAAAAATGTGAAAATATTATCTCTTTCGAAACGGTTTTGTTCAACTAAACGTATGTTTTGTGACGGTGAAAGGAAAAGATTTTTAGTGTGTGGCATATGCTCAAACCTTCGCCAATGTGACCTATCGACTTTAGGGCTGCTGTGCAAAGAATGAATTAGCAGTTCGGATTCGGATAACATCAACTTCTGTGCCTAATCTAATTGTGTATGTGTCACTGGGGAAAATGTCGTTCACGTAGTGCGTTCAGAAGATAGTGGCGTGAAATCGAACGACAGCGAAAGATACATTGATACTGTTGCAGTACTGGGAGCTTACTTGATTCGGCGGCGTCGGAAAGTTCAAACGGTTCCCGGAGTTGGACAGACAGACCGTCAAAATGTGCAGCAAAAACAACTTCGAAGTTTTGATGGAGAAAATCAATACGGTATGATAACTGACAGACAGACAAGGCTTTCGTTGGGAACGATCAATTTAGTGCATATGTCCTTTCCCTTATGGTTCGGTCCGGCTGAATCAGACAGACTGGTTGTATTATTTTTGAACGTTGCATGTTTTACTGACGTATGGAAGTCTCGAGGGATTCGGTTGAGTTTTTGAGCCGAAAATAAATTATTGAATGCGTGATTACAGTGCAGTGAAAACATTCGAACAGATGTTTCTGTAGCTCTAAAAAATATTTGTTAAAAGTAAATACACTGGAAAATGGTTGAAAGTTGGAATACTAGACGCCGTTTTAATAATTATATTGCACCTAAATATATTTTCACGGATTTTCGATGCTGTTTTCCAAACTGTTTTTGATACCGCCAAACAACACAAGGCCAGATCATGAATTTAATTATGGGAATGGCTAAGGCCGGATTTCCGGTGTGCTTTCAGCGTATAAAGATATCAACAACATAGCATGAGTATTTATTGTTACTTTTTAGGTACGCAGAATTAGGAACAAACATGCGCAGAATCAGGAACATGGGCAAGAAAGTGCGCAGAATTAGGCACCGTGGATAAGTTTACAAAACAAAAAATATACTCAATTGTTGGTCGACTTATAATTCCCATATTTTTTACCAGATATTATAGACCGTAGCACTACACGTTGCTGCTATCCACGTTGTTGATTTAAATCTAGAATGCTTATAATAGCGGAAGAATCCTAAAAATGTCTTAACTATGCAGAATATGGTACGTTCACGGTACTTTAGTTATGTCTCAATTTAGCTTAAGTTATACTCAATCTTGTTCGCATACTGTCAACTTGGTTTTAGTTTAAAACTTAAAATTACATTTATTTCTACCAAGTTTCTTTCAAATTTTCCGACTTTTTTCATTTCATTAGGTATATTGTTTTAGACTGTGATTAAATTCCAACTATTCCCTAAATCCAATAATTTGATTCCAAACAACCAACCCCACAAACGACGCTCTTGTAATTTTGTATTATTATTGCTATTTTTATGGCATTTTGGAACTATTTTTGTATCCTTTGTCAGCCATGTCATTGTGTTTTGTTAATTTGTTTGCTTGTTTGTTTAATAGAGACACTTAACCTCGTCTTGGTACTTTCGTGTCTGTTGGATACATGTTTACAATCTGTCGTTTACACTTTTTTGTATAATTTTTCCTCCTTCAAGTTACTCTTGGTTTCTTCTCGCTTTTACGCGATTGTTAAAGGCCTTTGTTTCACGCTCTCGTATATTTTTTTTATTTATCTCGTCAACCAATGTAGATTAGTGTAATGTACACGGTTTTTATTACGTATTGAAACAAAGTGATGTTGAAGTCTATGCCGTGCCATTGTAAAGTCAATTGTTTTGCATAATTTGTGCAATAATGGCTTATGGCAAATAGATTTTAATTACGAAAAAAGAAGAAAGAAGAAAAGAAGAGGTCTTAAAAGAGTCTTGAGGAACCCCAAAAGTGGCTTGAATCGGATTCAAGTTCTTTCCGTTAAATTTAATTATTTGTTGACGGTTAGTTAAATACGATTTAAGGGGGCATAGTACTTTTTACACCATATTTTTTGCCTAATTTTAAATATTTTATTCTCGATAACGCGAAAAGCGAGTCGATTCGGGTTTTTTGCATTCCAAACATTGCACTTTATACTAATATTTACAATTTTGTTTGCATATGTGAACCTCTTCCCCTCTCCCTTACGGCTCCTTGAACATGATCGTTCGAAAAAAACATGATTTGTGGTACCATGGATTGGCGCTGGGGGTCTTATCCGAATTGAAAAATTCCAAAACGACATGAAAGTATATTAAATTATCTCGTGTTTGACCCATCCTTTTTTTAAAACTCGAACGCATAACAAAATGGAGGACATTCAAACATAAAAGTAAGGTTTTTAGGCGAAAAAATTGACTTTAAACATTTCTAAAAAATACAATAATTGTAATATCAAAAAAAGGATGGGTCAAACACTAGATAATTTGGTTGGCTTTGAAACAAAAAAAGAATCGCCAGAATTGCTTGAGCCGTTCTTGAGATATTTATAGTACCAACTTTCAAAA
This sequence comes from Sabethes cyaneus, assembly GCF_943734655.1. NCBI lineage: Eukaryota > Metazoa > Arthropoda > Insecta > Diptera > Culicidae > Sabethes > Sabethes cyaneus. The sequence goes on from NC_071355.1 coordinate 37,305,503, forward strand.
CCTGGTTTCGAGAAAAACGGCGTCGAAGTTTTTACTCGTTGTGTAATTGCTACAGACATGCGCGGTACAAATAGCTGTAACTTTGTCAATTTTTGGAATTCATCGAAATGACTTGAAACACATGTGGTAAAAATGTTAATCTTTCGAAATAAAATAAAAAAAAATTCGGTTTTTTTAAGTTGAAAAAGTACTATGGCTTAATAAGGGGGGTTGTGCAGTATCCTTTTGCCCAGCGCCTCTGTGGTTCATAGGTACACGGGTACCAGCAAGCCACATGCCCTGCCGGGTGTTGTGGGTTCGAATCCGGTTATAATCTCAGATTATAGCTTAGTTCGACCCATGCACCTTCCAGCATTGGACAAAAGATAGGAGTCACAACTAACCCCCCCCCCCGTGGCTGATGGCTTAGGCCGGCTTTTCGGAGTGCTTTCAGCGTATAAAGACATAAACAACATAGCATGAGTATTTATTGTTACTTTTTAGGTGCGCAGAGTTAGGAACTGTGGATGTTTACTGTGGATAACTTTACTGAACTAAAAATATATTCAATTGTTGGTCGACTTTTAATTCCCATATTTTTTACCAGATATTATAGACCGTAGCACTACACGTTGCTGCTATCAACATTGTTGATTCAAATCTAGAATACTCATAATAGCAGAAGAATCCTAAAAATGTCTTAACTATGCAGAATATGGTACGTTCACGGTACTTTAGTTATGTTTCAATTTGGCTTAAGTTATACTCAATCTTGTTCGCGTGCTGTCAAGTTGGTTTTAGTTTAAAACTTAAAATTATATTTATGTCTACCAAGTTTCTTTCAAATTTTCCGACTTTTTTCATTTCATTAGGTATGTATATTGTTTTAGACTGTGATTAAATTCCAACTATTCCCTAAATCCAGTAATTTGATTTCAAACAGCCAACCCCACAAACGACGCTCTTGTAATTTTGTATTATTATTGCTATTTTTATGGCATTTTGGAATTATTTTTGTACCCTTTGTCAGCCATGTCATTATGCTGTTGTTAATTTGTTTGCTTGTTTGTTTAATAGAGACACTTGACCTCGTCTTGGTGCATTTGGGTCTGTTGGATAAATGTTTACAATCTTTCGTTTACAATTGTTTGCATAATTCTACCTCCTTCAAGTAATTCTTTGGTTTCTTCTCGCTTTTACGCGATTGTTAAAGGCCTTTGTTTCACGCTCTCGTATATTTTCTTTTCTTTATTTCGTCAACCAATGTAGATATTAGTGTAACGTACACAGTTTTCATTACGTATTGAAATTAATTGATGTTTAAATCTTTGTCGTGCCATTGTAAAGTCAATTGTTTCGCAGTATTGATTGTACAAGGCCAGCGTACGATTTAATGGACCGAAGTTTGCATAATTTGTGCAATAATGGCTTATGGCAAATAAATTTCGATAACGAAGTTGCCGACTACACACTTAAAAAAAAGTGCCGAAGTCAACAAAATTTTGCCGAGATTTAGACAACCGAGCGTTCGGTAAATTTTTTTATGATGCCAAACGTTAGTGAAGATCCGTAAATGTCGATTTGCAAAACTGAAATTTTTACCGAATGCTCGGCTGTCCAAATCTCGGCAAATTTTGCTGAGTTTTTTAAGTGTGTAGGTATATAGAAGTTCAGTTATGATTAAAGTGTTGCTGAGTCAATACGAAGCGAAACGATATGGTTTACAAGTAACTCCATTGCATATTTACGACGGTCTTTTATTGATTGTGTATTTATAAGCATACAGCGTGCTTTGTATGATAGAAGAGAAAATGTTGTCCAATCTAATTTACGGAGAGCATTTAAGAGAAATTGTTTTTGTACTGATTCTATTCTCTCTTCGTGCTTGATGGAAAAAGGTGTCCATACAACGCAGAAGTATTCCAGTATTGGAACCTTACATAGGAAATGTATAGTGTTTTCATGGTATATTGATTCAAAAAAATATAGCTAAAGTGTTTAACAAAACCTAGTATTGACTAAAGTTTTTGGAGCATCTGAGTGGAATACTGAACCTGAAATTTAAGGAAAGAAAACTTTTTCCGATTAAACTCCATTATTAATTTTATTCACGACAGATACGTGTTTCGCGTACGACTTGCAGCTTTCACAAGTGTCTGTTTTCGAACAAGTTCAATTCAAAGTTCAGAATTTCTTTCAGTCAGGTTTTGCTTGGTTTTAAAAAGCGTGCGGTTTAAAAAACTAAACTTTGAGATCAGTCTAAAATATCAGTTAAGAAAATTGACTGACACATTAGTCGAGCAATTATTCAGCACTGCAATTCATGAATGAATTGTTTTGAAGGATAGAAAACTGAGAAAGACAAACATTGTCAGCAGTTCACTAGTCATGTCCATGGGCTGACAGAATAAAGAATACTACCAGAGGTAAAGCAGTATGCGCTGGATGCGTTTTATATTGGCCTTCATGCTGGGTTGTCAATGTTTTCGAGCAATGGTTCTAATAGGCTTTTTACACTCCGTATATAGAATATGTGTTTTTCATTCTGGAATACTTCAAATGTCTTCTTCATTTGTTATTTCTAAAAAGAGTTTCATGACGTTGGCATATGTTGGCACTTTAAACCCCTTGAGAATGAAGGAAATATCGTTTACATACAAAATAAAAAGAAAAGGTCCTAAATGAGAGCCTTGAGGGACCCCAGAAGTGACTTGAATCGTGTTCAGGTTTTTTCCGTTAAATTTAATTATTTGTTGACGGTTAGTTAATTACGATTCAGGAGCCCTGGTTCAATTCCAGTTTTTTGCAACCAAATGCCCATCAAATACCTTACTAATGTCCGTATAAAATGCTTCTAAATGGTTTCTATTATCCATTGCCGAGGATGGAAAAAGTCATTCACTCAAGTGAGTATCGCAGATTTACGATCATAAGTTGTCGAAGGCAAAAAGATTACTACCGCTAACGCTCAGCAGTGATCCAGAACTGTACTGATTCGCTCTCGCTGTTAGCTGTGCATGAACCAGTCTCGAAAGTGAAATGATTCAAAAGGGATATGAAAAAATAGTGATTGGATCAGAACCGACACAATAACAAGCCGAACCTAAGCGATGGGAATCGGTTTGAACTTGGTTCACTTACGCTCACTGATCGGTCTGTTTTAACTCAATGGTATTCACACTTCTGCTATTAAAATATATTGTAATTATTTTCCATTCTTATGTAAAAAAATTCTGAGGAATACGATGGAATTGATTTTTTTTAAATCAAATTGTACTCATTGAGAGAAAAATGCAAGGATTTTTTCTTGCTGACCTGAAACGAACAATCTAACAAAATTTGGTTCAAATCCGAGAAGGTCGATTACCAGATTGTACTTTTTCTCGGTCACTTGACCATAGATTTCTTGAAAAAAAAAAAATAGCAAAGAGATTACACATTTTTTCTGACCTATCCCCAATACTTTCAAGCTCAAAATGCATGACGGACGGAAAATTGTCTAATTTTAGTATAGTTTTAACATGATTAAAGAAGTTTTCAGGACAACACTTTTTTTCAAGTTCAATTCAAATGCATTGCTGATTGCTAAATTTAGCTGGTTGCATATGTCGAAATTTATTGCTAAATTATCACTACTGGCGTGTTTTTTTACAAATTTTATGAGGCTTTGTTTGCGATTTTTTAGATTCTGGACTTATGGTTTGTGTTGTCTCTGTTATTATATAATTTTTAAACCGTTTGATATTCTTTTGTAATTTTTTTCTATTTTGTATTGTTTTTGTATCAATGTGTTTTTGTATTTTATTTTATATCCCATTTGTATAATTGTTTTTTTTTCTTTCGTCGTTTTATATTCATTTTGTATCATTTTTGTATTTTTAGTATTTTTTGTAATTTTAGTAACTCATGACACCTATGATACCACCATTGTAAAACTTCTTACTGCGGTGACTAACTTTTCACAATATTGTGAGTTTCAATCGTGTATTCAAAACACCCGTACTGAATTCAGTGACTAAATCTTACAAAAAACGTTTTCCAGGCGCAATGAACTTTTCTTCATGAAATGCAATTATCGAGATAAATTTTGAAAATGTATGAAGTGTGTTGTGCTGCACACGAAGATCATAGAAAAATCCCCTCCAGTAAGGTGTTTGGGAAGGCTAAGGTGAAATACTAGAGAAGCGCTATTTGTAAAGGTCGGGCCACTTGAGTAGTCATGGTTGGGCCACCATAATTTTAAGCGCAGAAGCGCAATAATCGCTAGAGAATGTCTGTTACGTAAAATGTGATGAAATAAAGCAAAATTAAAACGATAAAAACCTAGATTTTTGATGTTTTTTCATTGTAGTTTTACATTTAGGAAAAGGCGATTGTAGTAATATTGATTTTACAAGATCGCCAAAATTTCGTAAAAATGCGATTAAAAATAGGGTATTTGTACCTATATGAGCTGTTGTTCACGGAATTTATTCTTTCTAGGTCTCTATATAGAATTTCAATGCGTATGTCTTATATTTTCTGCGGTGGCCCAACCTGTACAACATGGCCCGACTATGACAACATTTTTTGTCTTCACGTAAATGCCTGTAACTTTTTTATTTTTCAAGAGATCAGTTCAAAATTTCCCGGAAATATACCTTATTCTTAGACCTTTACAACGATGTATTTAGAGTTCCAAAATTCCTTTTGAAACGAAAGTTATGGGCGAATTCCAAAACGTGGCCCAACCACGACGACACTCCCCTATTTTTGGGTTTCCTTTGTATTATTTTTTTTATCTTTTTATATAATTTATGGGGCATTTGTATTAGTACTTTTTTTGCTATTCTTATTTGGTTGACATTTTTCTATTTAGTTTGCCATTTTTGTATCATTTTTGTGTTTTTATTATCATATGGTATCTTTTTGTAGCATTTTAGTGACATTTTTGTACGTTTGTTTTGTTTTATTTTTGTATCCTGGCATTTGTTTGGGGTTTTCAATCGCCGTCGAAAACTCAAAGAAAAATTACATAAAACATCGTAATATCATTACAAACATAAAATAGTACCAAATAATGCAAAGCAACAGCATAATACAAAAATGACGCAAATAATGACATAAAAATATCTTAAAATCGAAATAAATTTGATACAAAAATGACCTAAAATTTAATATTCATTTTTTGTCTTTGGTCGTTTGTTTTAATATCTTATAATTTATGAATCACTGGACCGATTTTAATACTTCTGGAAGCAAGTGAAAGGTATTTTAATAAACATCTTAGAATTTGATTTGATTAAGATTGATTATGTGGTTTTTTGTGTCATTTCGATAACCTTTTGCCGAGTAGAATTATATTTTTTGTATTATTTTTGTTATGTCTTGTGATTTTTACTATTTTTGTATCATTTTTAGATAATTGTTTTCTAATTATTTTTGAATTATTTTCTGTCTGTTCTTCAGCGGTGTTATTTTTGTGTCGTATTAAATTTCTTATTGTACATACTATTTTTATGTCGTTTTTGCATTATTTCTTACCTCATTTTTGTATCGTATTTGTATCTTTTTATACCACATTAATGACACCTTCGCATTGTTCAGTCACATTTTTGTATTGTTTGAGAGACATTTTTTTGTATTTTACTGTTTTATTATTATATTATCATTTGTATCAATATTGCTTTTTTGTGTCATTGTTTGCATTACTTTTGTATTATTTTGGTGTTATGTATTGTTTTAGAATCGTTTCAGTGTTGGATTGTGTGTGTGTGTGTGTGTGTGTGTGTGTGTGTGTGTGTGTGTGTGTGTGTGTGTGTGTGTGTGTGTGTGTGTGTGTGTGTGTGTGTGTGTGTGTGTGTGTGTGTGTGTGTGTGTGTGTGTGTGTGTGTGTGTGTGTGTGTGTGTTTGTCGAACGTTTGTCAGAAATGGCCGGTTTATCCGCTACTACTCTTTTTTGAAAGGTCATACTGTGTTTTCGTTGATTGTTCTGTTTGACTGTGTTTGAACTGTTTTGCAAGCAATTTTTCAAATATCGTTTAACCAAAAACAAATGTACCAAAACAAAACCAATTAACTTTTAACAACTGCGGCTTACTATTGGCGATGGCATCTGTGATCAGTTCCAGGATTTAATAATCTGTGTGTTAAGCTTCGTAGGTGCATGGCAATTATTCTGTGGTGAATTTTGTAAACAAACACTACGAGCATCCATGGGCAGTATTTTCTTGTATGAGTTTTTCATGGCAACTAGAAAATAAATGAACTTCAAGAAAGAAGAGATTGGTTGTGGCTATGTGTGGACGAAATGTTTAGTGTTCTGGTATAAGCATATTTTGAAGTTTTTTGAGTTCATCAACGATATTCATAATTGTTGAAAAAGAGCATAATAGATTCTCGTTGGCGAGTTATGAAGGTTATTTGTGATGTATTGAGATAGCTTGTTTATGTTATTAAAATTTGCATTTTTTGAGCGTCTTTAAACTTACTATTCTCTTACTCCAGCGCAATATTTGCGTTAAAAATATGTTTATCCATTCACTCCATTCAGCAACTTACCTATTTTTCATCTTTAGTGATACTCTAACCAAGAGACTCATTCCAATCAACAACTTAGTTCGTGACCCACAGCGACGAACTCTCCCATAAAAGCTGACACAACAAGCACAAAAAGAAAAATCTCCTTTCTAACCGCACCTGTTTAGGCGATTCTTCACGAAGTTTTTATTTACACAAGCACATGCTTGTCGATTAAAAGTCACTCACTTTAGCAGCAGTATCGTAAATGTAAAGGCGATAATCCCAAACTACCATTACCAGCAGTTAGTCCTCGGCTCCGCCGATTAGAGTTCATGCTGAAGTTCTTTGCCGCATGTCAACCAGCGCCGAAGTTGAAAACGGTAGATCGACATTTTCCGTACAATAAAACCGGCACGTTTGTAGGCGTAAAGAGACTTGGCTCGATCCTCTCGGCAAAATGTGGTGTAGCGTTTGAAGTCTCTGCGCAGTCCTATACTAAAAGCAAGAACGGTAAACAATCACTACAAGTGCAGTGTTTAGTTAAGTGATCTTGTTGCAACACCGCCGCCACTCGAATAACGGTGCAAATGTGGCAAGCGGTTGCTGCAGTAAAGTACAGCAGGTTGGAAGGCACACCCTTCGTTGATATTTGCTTTGGTTGAAGATGTGAATAATCAATCGTTTGTTGGTTTTTTACGCTGACTATTGAAAAAAATGTGGGAAATTATATTGCCCCAGTTCGATCTGTAAGAAAGATTGTATGAACATTCCTTTAAGTGAAAGACGAGTAGAATTATATGTATAAAACTTGCAAACAAAATTTTCTTTGCCGAATGCTTAGTTTTTCTATGAAAAACTTTCTCAATCTAAAACCGGCATAAAATCAAACCGCTTCGAAACCTGCTGACTGAGAGGGTGACCTGCCAGGATCGTTGTTTATAGCTTTCATCCAGCAGTCTCCGGGTTCAGTCGGTTTATCAAGATCGATATCGTAAACAAACAACCCAAACCCAATCGTGTTGCCGCAATAAAATTCATCGAGATGTAAGAAAACCGCGCGCACCTTCGCGGCACCTGTTCAGCTACTGGCATCGGGTTTTTTTACTGTCTTGTGTGTATCCCAACCAGCCCAGCCAGGCCGAGTTAAATTGTACCCGCTTATGTCAGACAAACCGGCCCGAAGTGGGCCCTTCCCAACTCAACACTTCTAGCTCACCCAGTCTAGCACGTAATCAGACGAGCTTCGCCAATCGGCATGCAGAACATAGCTGGCAGCTGCTGCTGCTGCTTGCTGCCATGCCATCACATAACTGTGTTATTTCGACAGGGAAAACATGGAGCAACCACAAAAAAACGTGTCAGTATATTTCAGCACTATCGGGTTGGCATTTCTTATCTCGCGGGCTTCGACTGCGGCTGGGCGCAAATGAACAGCTGCTGCTGTGTTAGCGCCATCAAATAACTAGTGCTGTGTACCGCAATTGCAGTTCCTGAAATGCAAGTCTTCCAATTGGAGGGAAAAGAGCTATTTGATCTGGTGACTTGACGTAATGTTTTTGTTTTCTGTTTCACGAGAGCTCCAAGAGCAATTGAATTATTGATTTTCGAATTGTCAGTCCAAAGCGATACTATTATTTAAAATACGATACTCTTTAAGCCGTCCATGCATAATAAGCGTAAATCACAGCGTTCTGTTCTATGTTTGTTTTCTGTTCAATCTGCTTCTTTGTTCCTTAGTTGGAATCGTCAAAGCACAAAAATTAAGTCATAATAAATAGACAGTCCTTGTCTCTACAAAAAAATTAGAATAAGACTTCAGAAAATTTCAAGTAAATTTACTCTTCCTTAAATGTGCATTTGTCCCCATTGGCAGACAACGAACTTAAAAAACAAGCTCATCGTTTTAAGGCTGTCCAATCCTGTTCCGTCATGTTCCCTTCCTTTTTTTTGAGCTACAAAAATGATCGTCAAGGCGCTTGCCGTCTTAATATGATGTACTTGTTTGCCCTCTTTTACTGCACTCAACCGCTAATTGCCTAACTGAGAGATGCAACTATCGAATTTTATTTTTTAATTGCACGATGGTTGACAATATTTGTTTTAAAACGTGATGCAATATCAACGAAAAAAGTTTTCACATGCATTTACGCATGCTCTTCGTGTTCGTTCCCTGCTAGCATTTTTATATGTATATCAAAGTAAACAATCGCAAAATTGGCATTTCCGTACTATTTTGGAGGCGATATACGTGATGAGGAATAATTATACGCATTTTATTTATATACGTATGTATCCGATTAAGCGCGACTCGCTCTGTACTGCTATACAATTCGTATGTGTGTCAGTTATTATGATTATACATGAATCAAACTTAAAACAGTCTCAAACTTCGAACACTTAAAACAAAATGCTCGTTAGCACAGTAATTTTTGTCTACCGATTTTGTCTACCTCCGATTTTATCAGCTTTTTATCCCGATTTTGTCAGCCTATAAATTTTGCTCAACTTTTGTGCTTTTAAACATGATTTATAAAACTTTTCAGCCTGCTTGAAACTATTCTGATTCTCTGGGGATAGTTTTTGGATAAAATAATGCCTTCTTGCGAGTAATTCGGGGTCAAAATTAGGTTATTTTTATAGTCAAAGTTCTATAGTTTCTAAACAAGCAAAGATCAAGGTATAGTATATTCAGCAAAGTTGTGTTGTTTACTATTTGTACAACTTTGTAAAACAGGAAAAAGTCATACAACAACTATAAAAAACAGCTAAATAGAAAAACTGATTTTTACGATTTTTCATTTATGAGAAATAGGATTTTTCTATCTTTGCTGAAGAGACAGAAGGTCACTGTCTTCAGCAAAATTTCTTGTAATAATATGCTGTAAAACTTCGCAGAACACATCAATGTGTTATATTGAAACTGAAGAAAAATAAATTTCCCGATTTTGTCAGCCCAACATTCAACATGGGGCTGACAAAATCGGAACATTACTGTATCGCTAATATGATAAAATATTATGCTTATTGTATACCACCGGATTGAGGACATTCTAACGAACACGGTGCACCGCGGTGGTAGCATAATATTTTACCATATTAGCGATAGTAACGAGCATTTTATTCTAAGTGTTCGAAGTTTGAGACTGCTCTAAGTTTGAATCTGAACGGTACCAGTGTAAAACTAAACGAAATTATTTTCTGTAAAAAACGTAGGTATGTGTTTTTAATTTAACCCTCGGAACGGTAGTTTCTATCATGATTTTTCCGTTTGTGCAGAAGCATTTCATAGACAAAAATTTTATGTTCGAGCTATGCTGTATTCTGTCAGCTGGAACTTAATTTTCTCTTGCATAACTTTAGATTAACTTCTTGTGCATGACGATGTACTGAGAGTACCTCTTGTACTAAGAAAGGGTTCAAACTTCGATCAGAACATACTTCTTACCCTAGAATTACACATTTTGTGTTTTAGTAGCCTGGATACTTCTCAGAGGGAGGAGGGATCTCGAACCATCATAGCAACATTTCTTGCCTTCAAAAACCTCCCCATGCTAAGTTTGGTTTTATTTGCTTGATTAGATCTCGACTTCTGCAGAAATTCGTGTTTCATTTATATGAGCGCTCCCCTTCCAGGGGGGAGCGGTCTCGAACCGTCATAAGAACCTTCCCCGGCCCCTAAACTTCTGCGTACAAATTTTCACACCGATCGATTCAGTGGTTTCCGAGTTTATGAGGGTCATATAGACAGACAGACATAAATTCATTTTTATGAGTCCAGAAGACAACCAGTCCTTGTATGTACCTGTCGTCTGTGTTAAGTTGAGAAACCATGGAGAAAATAAAAAGGCCTTGACAATTATTTTATTAAGTTTTTGTTTGTTTTGTTTTCAAATGTTTTGTTCTTTTATAAAAATCAGATTTTTTCAATGGTGGTGTAACTGGAAATGCACTCGACGTGAGATAGAAGGTTGTGGGCTCAAATTCCACCTTGACAGTCAATTTTTTTCACAGTTTAAATATCATTTTTCTCAGTTCATCCAATGCTTGTTCTTCACAAAAAACACAATAGTTCAATTCAATGGATAAAGTAGTTAAAGTCCTCCTCCAACAAAAAAAAAAGTGTACTCTGTCGTGTTTTGTTATCGTCTTCTTGTCGTTTTTTTGCTGTCTTTTTAAAATCTACTTGAGTTGTATCGTTTTTTTATCTCTTTTCATGAAATTTGTGGTCTTTTGTGGTGTTTTTAGTGTGGTTACTTTGGATGGCGTCTTTTTGTCATCATTTATAGTGTTTTTTCTTTCTATCATTTCTTCGTCGCCTATTATGTTTTAATTATAGTCTTTTCGTCGTTTTTACAGTGTTTTTTGACATTTGTTGCCTCTTTGGTGTTTTTTCGTCTTTTTTCATAATCTTTTCGACTATTTGTTAACAATTTTTCGTCATCCTTCCGTCGTCTTTTCGCTGTCCTTTCGCCACTTCTTTGTCGTCTGTTTATTGTCTTTTCAATGTATTTTCGTTATTCTTTTGTCGTCTTTTCGATGCCTTTCGTCGTCTTCTATCGTCTCTTTGCTGTCTTTGCCTCGTATACGTTGTCTTCTTGTCATCTCTCTGTCGTATATTTGTCGTCTTTTCATGGTCATCGCGTTTTCGTCGTTTTTTGACGTCTGTTTGTGATATTTTTGTCAGAGTTTTTTGTCGTTTTGTTGGCTTCTGTTGCGGTTTTTTCGTTATTTTATATTTTTTTCTTCACTTTTTGTTATCTTTTCATCGTCTTTTGTCGTTGTTTCCCCCCTTTTTTGTTATCGTTTTCTCCTTTTTTCCTGCCATTTTTCTTCATCCTGTTTTTTTTTCATGTGTGGACTCATTACTGCGACCAGTATAGTTGATCTATTGTAATATCGCCCGGGTGTTTGCTGTATGACCTGCACTGCATTTCTTTTTGCTATAATCGCTATTGAGTGATGAGCGATATGCTTATTTTTAAATTGTATGCGTGCTTGCGTGTATTGGGGTTTACCCTTCCTTCAAAGCTTGATCTACTTTACCCGCTTATTACTCGCTGCCAGCACTATCCCACATTATAGCCGTCCCTGGCGAGGACTCATTCGTACCTCTGACCAGTACAGTTAACTATAGGAGGGACATTTGCACTGTCAAGAGGCTTCAGAGGGTAAATATAGAATTCAGCACGAAGGAACGGTAAATGGAGGGGCCTGAGAATAAACTCATGCTAAAGTCACTTGACATCGAATGGCTTGATTCTACTAAGATTCGAGCCCATCTTAGTAGACTCAGGCCATTCGATGTCAAAATCACTTTCAGCGTAGGTTTTTTCTCAGGACCCTCATTACCCTTCTTTCGAGCTAAATTCTGTATTATCCCGATAAAGCCTCTTACAGTTAAATGTATTGGTCAGCCTCGCCAGGGATGGTTGTGGTTGAAGACAGTACTGGCAGTGAGGAACGCGGCAGGTAAAGTAGAGCTAGCATTGAAGCAAGGGTAAACCCAAAATAAACACAGGTACGCATAAAAATTTAAACGCTTGTTGTTCACTCAATAGCGATTATAGCAAATAAAAATGCAGTGCAGGTTACAGCAAACATCTGATGAATCCACATAACAAAAATAACGTATCAGAAATGGCTATAACTATGCCTCACAAATTATAGGCTGAGTAATCTTCTCAGGCTCTTTATTATTCCCGATGTGCCGCAAGGAAGCAACTTGGGGATGTTGATTTTTTCGTTGGTTATCATCAATGATGCAATTCTGTTATTCCCATTCTGTACTGAGAAAGATGTCATAATCTTCATTATGATTAAACACTTTTCACTGAATGAAACTTCAATTTGTTTTAAATTGAAGATCACTCTATTATTGACCTTCGCGGATTTCAATTAAGTTTAGGCTTTATTGTGCATTTATTAAGGATGATGATGAGTCCGTAACAAAAGAAAAACATTATTTTAAGCGGCTGACCTGCCATTTTTTTTTAAGTTTTCATTTTATCTCAAAAATTGTAAAGTCGTCGTACTTCCTAGATACTTTTTTCGTAAGTCTGTTATTCTGAACTTTAGCAGTATGAGAGATAGTATGTTACCCTACACATTTATGTTATTATGTAAATGCCATTGAAACGTCAAAGTTTTTTTTGGCATTTATTTGAACATTTATCGGCAACAATCATCACCCATCAATAACACCATTTCGTTTTACTCCTTCGATTTTCAATGAAATTTTTCCATTGTACTTTTTTCCTTCCTGTGTAAGCGCTAATTCAAAAACTCACCACGCAATCGCAAAGTAAACGGCGTCACGTTTTCTCCCATCCTCGCATGTCTAAAAAGTTTCTCTTCAGTTGCAGTTGCAGTCAAAGGTTAAACTAGCTTTCTTAACGTTTTGGTTACCTACCGTCTTTCACGAACGTACTACACTTAGTACGACTACGAACTCTCCGTAGAAAACCACTTCTCCTCAGGTGTTGCACTTTCAATCGATTCGCAGCAAAGATCACTGCCAAGGTTGTTGAAAATAGCTTCCCCATCGTGATGCTGGTTGCCTGGTGAAGTTTGCGTTCACATTTGCATATTGCACCGAGCGCTGCTAAGTGACTGTTCCGCGGGTGTCAGTCGGTAAGAGGAAACATTTCATCACCGGCTTTTTCCTCTTCAAATAAAACAAAAGAAATAGGATATGTGTGCAATAGCAAAAAAAAAAACAACGACAAAAGATTGGCTTACAGATTCGCATTCGACACAACCTCAGCTCAGCACCGAGAACCGACCGACCAACCCCGGGTTATGTGTTTGCTAATTGGCTTTTATGGCCAAAACCTCGCCGACGACGTCGAAGAGACCGTGTGTCCGTTTTCCGTTTTCGCACATTTATCCGCGTGAAAGGGAATGGGGTTTTTTTACGTTCACGTGAGTCTTGCACTCGAATCCTTCGCTTATTTACTCGCGAAAAAGGGTTTCAATGTCCAAGCGACTGCGACTGGCTTGGTTGGCTGGCCAGTCAAAATAATGCGTTTCCCACGGCCACTGAAGCTGTCTGTTTCGCGTTTCGCGTTGACCTCTATCGTGGTGACTTTAAGTGGTGCTGTAATTTACAGGATTTTCGTTAAAACCGGGTTTTTGATTTTTAAGGCAAAAGATCCACGAATGCTGGAGTTTTGGGAAGACGGCAATCAATCGTTAAACAAATTTATTTTGTTTATTTTGAAGGCTCGGATGTAAATGTTTATCGTAAATCGTTGCGTCCGGTTCGGGTTCGGATTCCCTCGGTTTTCGAACCGCTAAGAACAACCGGTAATAACTTTGACCCTGCTGTTGTGTGCACATTGCACACACATACGTGTCTTCCACGGCTTTTTTTTTTGTTTTATCGAATGACTATTTAAAGAATCATATTTTTCTGCACCTCGAACAATAAGCGGTCGGTTGAATAATTGCTGCGATTTTTGGTTGGTTTTTGGTTACTTTTGTATCGCTGACCTTATATGTGCGAAAAGATCAAAAAGAAGCCACCGACTAATGTACCCTGCTAGTGGTTCGTTAATGTATTTCATTTTTAGACATTTTCGAGTTACTTTCGGATTACATTTGACCACTTACGGTTTGCAGGTTGAGAGACATGAATTGTAAAATAGAGAATTTTTGAACGACTTAATAATTAGAAAATTGCTGTTAAATTGAGACTTTAAAATTTGACATTTTAATTAGATTGGTTGAGATTTTAATCTAACTCAAACCTTAATCGGTTAACGGTTCCACAAAATCATATCCGATTGAGCTGAAAATCGAGCTTAAGAGCAACCGTTTTTTTCTTAAACAGACTTTTATACCGCTCCAGCAGTAAAACAAGATAAACAACAATTCAAGTCGGAAATCGAAATTGTGAACCTCCTGCCTGCAGGCTTTCCGCAGAGATCCCGTTCCAGTTTCGCATAGCTGCCCCGTGGCAGAAATAGGGGCGCCTCTCAATGTGTATCATCCGATCTGCTGATGATAGTGCTGCAGCGCACAGGCGGGCGAGCAGCAGTTTTCCTCCTAGCCCACATCAGTCCGCCTAAATGGGCCAAATTACCAGAGCACAAAATGAATCCATTGTTTTCCCTCTGGCCCATACTGCTGCTGTTTGTTACATTTTCGGTGATTCTCGGCCACGCTTCGATTGATTGCCGAATTAAAAAGTCTTTACACAGGTAGGGGATGATGTAGCGAGGCCCCCAATTGGCTGTCAGTCTGCATGCCTGCTTGGCTACCCGTTGGTCTGTGTCTGTGGCGTCAGAGGGCGAAGTCTCCTAACGGGCTTCCGAAATTGGGGAAAAAAAGAATGCTATAAATCACCCAAAACACACACGCACGGCTTCTTGCTCTTAATCCATTCATTTATTTTATCTGTGCAAGCCTACCAGTCCGACTGGATTTAATTGCCGTTAACACCTGTCGGTGAAATACAAATACGCGGAGATGCGATTCACTTCTTCCAGCTCAGTATTGGGCTTTAACCTCACTTTCGTTATTTTTCAAGACCGAACAGTT
Source organism: Sabethes cyaneus (assembly GCF_943734655.1). Taxonomy (NCBI): domain Eukaryota; kingdom Metazoa; phylum Arthropoda; class Insecta; order Diptera; family Culicidae; genus Sabethes; species Sabethes cyaneus. The sequence continues at coordinate 37,320,524 of NC_071355.1, forward strand.
TCGAGTGTTCGAGTGCTGGCACTCCTCTGCACGAGTGGTACCGTTTCCAGAGCCTAAACGGTTCATTTTAATTGTTTTCATGGGAGAAATTTGTGACTTCACTGGTTTGCTTTAATTAGACAGGTTTATTCCCTCCAATCATGCTAATTTGAGTTATTTTCTTCTTGTTTCAGGTAATTGGATATGCCAGAGGCTTGCTTGCAAACGTTGCTGTTTGAAAATCCCGACAAATGTTTAGAAAAGCTGGAAGCACTGTCATCTGGTTGGTTATATCACAGCTGTAGTTTGCACAACAGTCGCGCCCCTTTTCGGTACAGATTTCGAGGGAAATTTTCTACCTCTCCAAACGGTGCCAGTCTCCCTTCTTTCCGGTCCGTGTGGTGGTGCTTTCACAATTCGCTTCGGCGACCCTGGCCTGGCTGGTGGCCGGTGGCCGGTGGCCAGCCGATGGTGGTTAGCATCGATATTGAAATTAGAAAAAATCACAACCATTAATTATTAAACAACTCTTAATGTCGGCACCGACTGACCGACCGACCGTTGGGTGACCAAAGACGACTGTCAACAGTGTCCAAATTGGTTGGTCACAAAACAGAAGCGAAAACGGAGTAAAGACTTGCTGGGTCTAGACGCACCGATTAACATTTTGGAGCAAATGGTTTGTTTCGATGCTGTTTCTTGGGATAATTTGAGGGACACAATTTCATTTTCAAATAGCAGAAAAAATTATTAAAATAAGTCAAAACGTTGACAGTTCCATTCTGTATTTGTTAAAAGCCTATATACAATTTCAAAATGTATGCTAGATTGAAAACAAATATTATTAAATCCATGAAAAGTTAGGTTTACTACTCTGGTGCTAAAACAGTTGCTGCTTAATATTTTGCTTAGACTCTTTGGTTACTCAAATTGTGATAAAAGAAAAAAGAACGTTTACATGAAGTGTAAGAGTAATAATTCTTACCTTTACGGGCAATTTTAAGGTGATTAATATTTACGGTAAAGCTGATTTATTATAAAATCTATCGAACATATTATGGAATATGCAAAATTTAAGTTTGTTTCAAGCATACATGACTACGTAAACTCAGTAATCCCAGGATGGTGAATCTATTATTAAAGTAATTTGCCAATTATTGCACACCACACAACAACAACATCGGCTATATAATTTCATTTATATAATTTTAATCATTATTATCATTATTGATTTTTATAAGCGCAATTAAATATGCTCTATTGGTTTCGTAGCATTGATAGGAATTTACTATACTCAGTAAGTCAATAAAATTGGATAACACAAATTGCCGTTAAAATCGTACGTTCAATAATTGGAAGTGGAATTCCTTGTCCTAACCCCTGTTTTTCTGCAACGCGCATTTGACAGTTCACTTGTCCGCGGTGTTACTTCTTGTTTATCAACGCAAGCGGTGCACAGTGGTTTGAATACTCGAAATCGTGAACTTTTTTCAATAACTCTTAATAGTGATTTTATTAATATGGTATATAATATAACATAATATAGTATATTTTTGTCTATATCAATAGACGCAACGTTTGATCATTAGCTTTAGTTCGGAACTCAACCACAGGTGGCGCTGTAAAATCAAACTATTTTGTGTCATGATATAGAGCTATGGTTCTTTGGAAAAGTTGTAGATAATCTATAATATTAATAAAATCACTATTAAAAGAGTTATTAAGAAAGTTCACGATTTGGAGTATTCAAACCATTGTGTGGTGAGAGCCGTAGTTTTCCATATCGCGATTTTTCCCGTTTTGCACCATTTATTGCGAGGTTTCCATGTCCATAATGGATGGTAAGGTAATCCCAAAGTACGTGTATGCAAGTGGCTTTGTCCACAAATAAAACAACTTGGCAATAATGCCGATGTAATAATGCGGAGAAGTCAAAACAAGAGCTGTTCAACAATTGGGCGTGAAGCTCTGCACTGGGTGCAGAGTTGGTATGCAAAAAACGTATTTTACATGGTTTTTGTAAGCAATTCTACACAAATGGCTATGGGAACTAGAGATGCCAATACCGAGGGGGTATTTCGAAAACCGGTTTTTCGGTATTGATAAATTCAATACCGGTAAAACCGGTAAAAAACCGGTAAAAGCCAATACTCGAAAAATAAATTAAAAAATTGTAAAATTTGTAGAAAATGTTTCCATTAATCAATGGTACTCAATTTTTTGGAACAGCTAATTGACTAGCTCTCTTAAAAAGTAATAAGTACGGAAAAAGTGTTTATCGTGTCAACTATAAAACGAGTCAGGCTTTACTGGGAAATTGCATACAATTTGAGTAATACCAAAATATATGGTCTTGTGGTCCAAATTGACAGCTTATTTTCCTACTAATTTTATTAAAGCCCTGTTCTTGCGAAAACTGTGATACGTGGTGCCAGGTAATTGAAATATTTACAGGTTTTTTGAATTATTTTGAGTGACATAGAGCATTACTGAATTTTGAGACACGCATTTTAAGGCGGAGGATAAATAATTGATCAGGAACTGAACATGGTCGGAAAAAACTGCATTACATAGCTCGTTTCACGCGGTTCGCAGTATGAATGGTTCTTACAAGTCAGTCTACGCTCACAGCGATGCAATCTTTGATAGTGGTTTCAGAAAACAGTCATACTGTCTATCCGTTGAGGATTGCCAACAACGAGTCAATAACTGAACTTCTCTTCCGTGATATGCTATCACATTTTTTAAAGCACTTCGTAATTTTTCACTGAAGATTTTCTGAAGAGCTACAATGTGTATTGCACATTTTTACTGTTGCGCAATATTCTTAATTGTATTCTTAATTCTTAAAGTCACTATCTTTAGATTTAGATAAATATTTTCCGTTTGTTAAAATTATATAATTGAGCTGTTATTTTCAGAACCTCGAATCTTTGAATTGAATTCGCCCTATACGTTAACAATATGAACGGCAATGGAAGCTTCTTGAGTTATTTTTTCATTAAATTTACCATGTAAAAAAATACCGAAAATACCGGTTTTTGATCACGTAAAAACCGGTATTTCGGTATTGAAAAATAACACGGTAATACCGGTGAAACCGGTTTCGGTAAAACCGGTAAAGCATCCCTAATGGGAACCTATTTTACATTAGTCTATCGGCATAGTAAGTGGTTTTGCCAAAAAAATCTGCTTTCATTTGTTCAAAATCATTAAATTGCTGTAGACGAATGCTTAGCTGTGCAACAATTGGCAATTTCCCCTACTTTTCATAAAAATACTGACCGATTAGGTTAAAAAGTAAAATCAAAGTTGAAATTGTACTAGAAATTAAACCTTTCACATTGAACTGGTAATAGGACTTAAAATTGAATTTAAAATTGGACTTAAAAGGAGAGTAATTTGGACTGAAAATACTTTAGTGAAATGCCAAATGTAATTGCTGTATTGTTCAGAAAGTGCCTTCATTCTGAATAGGAATAAGGCCAGTACGTGGATCTCTGATAACTAATAGTTCCAAATTAATCGGACTCTTGAATATCCTTAATTCTCATAAAAATCTCCTAAAAGTCATTTATATGGAGGGGCGACAAGAAATTTAAAGTTTCTAATGAGTAAAATCTCTGAATATCTGGTTAGATATCATTGAAAAATCTTAAAATTACTTTTATCAATGATTGAAATACAAATTTTAGGCGATGCATTGATTTTAATCCCATATTTTACATAATTCATTCTGATAATGTTCCTATATTGATGAATGACCCTCTGGCTTAAAACCACTCTAAAAAATGTTCCTTTTTAGATCAAGTAAGATTTCTGCTAATGATGATCGAAGTATTCTAAAATCTATAAAGTCATTTCGTTAAGCGAGGAAATTCTGGTAAAGCTAGCTAGGGAGAGGGTGAGAAAAGATAGAGCTGTAGAAAGTTGGAGCAAAATATTAAAAACTTTGGTTAATTTTATAAATTCAGAAGGTAGAGAAACCCGTTTCGACGTCTTAACGTTAACATGATTGGTCATTCGATATTACGCAGTTGCAAACTTATATCCATGCAGGCTGCGGGGACAGCAGGGCGTTTGATAGCGGTGGATTTTTGGAGTTTGACAACGGATTCCCATTATAAATACTGCACACTATAAATACTATGTCTCGAGGGTTGGGAGGCGACTCTATGATTTAAAGCTTCTGTCGACTACCGCGAACACCCACGTCTTGCTTCGCTCAATTCACGTTGTAGACCTATCTGGGAACAGTGCATAAATGCCAGGGGATGAAAGATGAAATTAGTTCCATGGGTCGAACCCTGATAGGTTGATAACCGCTGAACCACTGAGGGTCCGAGATTTGGCTTCTTATTGATCCATTTGTGATTGTTGGTATTGGAAAATCGATGGTAGATGCGCAATTGAGGACGATGCTTGGGGCTCTACCCGTGTTCTAGTGGGCGATATTGCCTGTCTCATCAGGTAGAACTGGCGTTTGAGGTGTCCCTAATACAAAAACAAAAAAGGTCCGGCAAAGAGTTTTACACGCTATTAAGCGATCAACAGTATAACCGGAAAAAAAGGAAAAAAAAAGAATTTGAAGTTTTACTTCAAACCGGATAGAGCCACGAAATTAATCTAGTAGTTTTACTTAAAATCAGAATTGATATTTTTCATTTTATTCTCCCACACGTTCTCCCGTCTTTACACTTTTTGTTCCCTTGCCCTTGTTTTCTATTCCATTGTTTTAGGTTTTTGGATTTTGGTTATTGAGTTTAGTTTTGGGTCTTCTGTTTTTTTTCTTTTTTGTCTCGTTTTTCTTTTTTCTGTCCCGAGTTTTCTATTTTATTGTTCTGTTTTCTTCGTTTTCTTTCCCTGTTTTGTTATTTTCAATCCTGTTTTACTTGAGGTTTTTATTCGTTTTTTGTTATTTTTTTTCCTGTTTTCGTTTTTTCTCTTCCTTTCATCCCTTTCCCTTTTATCTTTTTTCTTTCTCGTTTTTAGCCTTTGCCTGTTTTGTTTTTCCTATCTTTGATGCCCCGTTTTTCCGTCTTTTCTGTTGTTTTTTGTCTTTTTCTCTTCCGTTTTACTTTCTCTTTAATTCGTTTTTCTGTTTTTCTTCTCTTTTTTTCTGTCCCAATTTCCCGTTTTTGTTTCATCTTTCTGCGTTTATATCTTGATCTTTTTTCCCGTTTTCCTCGTTTTTTCCGTCGCTTCTCTTCTCTTTCTCTCGCTATTCTTTTCGCGTTTGGTATCTCTTGTTTTCTCTTCTTTATTCTCTTTGTTCCTCTTTCGTTTTTCCTTTTTTCTGACCGCTATTTTTGCCTCTCTGTTCCTCTGTTTCTCTTTTTTTCCAGTTCCGTTTTAAGTCGTTTTTCGAAGTCCTGGTTTTCCTCTCCGTTCCGTTTTCTTTGTTTTTTGCACCGTCTTCTTGATTTTGGTCATAGGGTTTGGTTTTGGGTCACATAATTTCCGTTTTTCTCATATTTTCTTGTTTTCCTTTTTTCTATCCCGTGTTTTCTGTTTCACTGCTTTGTTTTCTTCATTTCCTATCCCATTTTTTCATATTTTCAAATCTGTTATTCATTTAAATTTTTTCGTTTTTTTTATTATTTTCTTTTTTGTTTCCGTTTTTCGTCTGCTCTTTTCCCCTGCTTTTCGTTTCAAGTTTTCGTCCTTTTCTAACTCTTTATCACCTCTTCTTCTCGTATTCAGTCTTTGCCTGTTTTGTTGTTGTTTTCTTTGATGCCTCGTTTTTTCATCTTTTCTATCACATTTTTGTCTTGTTCTCCCGTTTCACTTTCTCTTTAATCCGTTTTTCCTTTCTTCTTTTATTGTCCCAATGTTCCGCTGTTTGTCCCATCTTTACTCTCCTCCTATATCTCGTTTAACATCTTTTCCTCGTTTCCGCGGTCGGTTTTCTTCTCTCTCTCTCCCTCTTTCTTTCTCTGACTTCTGTTCCCTTCCCTTTTGGTTTCGCTTATTTTGTATTTTTAATCCCTTTTTTCTTCTTTCCTTTTTCTTTTCCTTTCCTATTTTCTCCTTTCCGGACCTTTTCTATTCCGTTAGTTCGTTTTTTCTCGATTTTTTGGTCTCGGCTTTCGTTTCTTTTGCTTTTCAACTCCTTTTCTATCTCGTTTTCTTTTCCACCTTTTTCGTTCTTCCTCTAAGTATGTCCTGCCTTTCCGCATTTTCTGTTACTTTTTATTTTTCGTTTTATTCTTTGTTTTCCGTTTTTATTTTTCATTTTTTGTCTTTTTCTGTGCCTATTTTTTCTTTTTTTGTTATCGTTTCTCCATTTTGCAGCTTCCACATTTTCTCTTTTTCTTTTACTCCTTTTTACCTTTGTTATACTATAACAAAGGTTTAAAAATTGGTCGAAAAACACGAAATTGATCCGAGGCCCGGAGGGCCAAGTCACATATACCAATCGATAGGGTTCGACGATTTGAGCAATGTCTGTGTGTGTGTGTGTGTATGTATGTAATGATTTTTTCTATCGCCTGTTTCTCAGAGATGGCTGAACCGAATGGTACGCTATTACTTTTGTTTGAAAGGTGTTATTGTCTAGTAGATCACTATTGAGTTGATTCGTGATACGACGTTTCGTTTAAAAGTTATAAGCAAAAATGTGAAAAATACGTGACACGGGTTTCTTCGAAACTACATGACCGATTTCAACGATCTTAGTATCAAATGAAAGCCCTTATTAAATCTAAATTGTTCAGGAATTTTTAATTGAAAACAAACAAGTAGTTTAAAAGTTATGCTTAAAAAACCTGTTTTGACAAGGTAATAATTATCGCCTGTTTCTTAGAGATGGCTAAACCGATTCAGGCGCTTTTAGTCTCATTTGAAAGGTAACATAGCCTAATAGATCACTATTGATTTGTTTTTTGATTGGACGTTTAATTTGAAAGTTATGAGCAATTGAAAACAACACATTAAAATTTATAATAATTTATAACGATTTCAGCTAAGATAGTTTATCTAGTTTGAATTATTTTGGCATCAAATTAGAGATTTTAATGCTGCAAATATATCTGCAAAATTTCAGAAGAATCGGTTTTGCCGATCAAAAGATATTAACCCTCCAACACTCGCGCCAACTTTTGTAATACGGTTACTCGAGCGCACAATGGCCCAAAGCCAAAAAGACATGCGCACTAGAGTTTTGACTGAGAAAACTTGGTTTTAGGTTTATGAAACCTTCGGAAGAATTTCTTGAAATTGAAAGTTCTATCATCTGGTGCAATTTAAATTTTGATTAATCCTAAAAGTGAAATAAAAAAAATATTTTTCTTCAGTTTCAATATAACACATTGATGTGTTCTGCAAAGTTTTAGAACATATTATTACAAGAAATTTTGTTGAACACAGTAACCTTCTATCTATTCAGCGAAGCTAAAAAATCTTATTTATTGTTTATGAATTTGTAAAATCAGTATTTTATATTTTAGCTCTTCTAGTAATTGTTGTATGACTTCATGACTTCATGTATTATAAAATTGTACAAATAGTAAAAATACACAACTTTGCTGAATATAGTGTACCTCTATGTTTGTTTGTTTAGGTACTGTAGAACTTTTATTATAAAAAATACCTTAATTTTGACTCCAAATTACTCGACTACCAACAGATAAATTTTAAACATTTTACATTTGCTGATAGTTTTGCTGCATACAGACACCATTTTTCCATAAGAAGAAACGAGAGAAAATTCCAGTTGGGATCAATTGCGGTACACTTCACATGCTGATTGCTTCGTTTCTGTGATGTCAGTTTATGCTGATCTATTTTCCCAACAATTTAAAGCATTAATGCATTGAATAATTATGATATTTTCCTCATAGCAAGTTAATTGAAGAATATACGTTAGTTAAACAGCGATTTGTAACTTTATAACAATATGGCATTCAAAAACCTACACGTGTTGTACAAAATGCAACAGCGTGAGTAACCGAAGGTTAATAAAAATTGATGAAATTTATTTAAGAAAACTTTATTAATGTCAATCAAAAAGAATGGCATTACAGGAATTTATGTATAGTTCTAAAACCTACAAACTAGACCTATACTAGGCAATGTATATGTTAAATAATAATATTTCCTCTTACAACTTGCTTTTACTTGCACTTACTCAAATTAGTAACAACCAACTTACCCTTACTCAGTAATTTCATGAAAAAAGGATCTATCAAAATTTATAAGTGCTCCTATTTTGTTCAAATTGTGAACACTTATTCAATTTCCAACAATTTTATGATAACCAACGAACTACGTAACGTTAACCAATAGATGAATTATGTTCCGAAGACGTGTCGATTTCTATCTCAAATAGCAAGTAAGACCGTATAACAAAGGTTCCTTTCACCACTAGGTGGATTAAATCGGGTTTTTTTGTTTATACTAGAATGGTTATCTTGCAAAAACTTGGTGCCCTCAAGTAATTCAAACAATTCTTATTCAAGCGCAACTAGTCTTCTTCAAGAATACAATAAGTATTGATGAACTTATCGCGCTCTTGGAAAAATTTTCTTTGTCTTGTGCAAGAAATGTTAGTCTAATAAGCGCTTTCGGGTTGATTTGGATAAAACCATTGAAAAAATGGCGAACAGGGCTATTTTGATTACTTTTGAAATTGTAGGCAATTGCATATGGGCGCTTATAAACATGGTATTATGCAATACCATTAGTGATCTTATCTTTTTAAATAAATGTTTAGATATATAAAAGCCTTTTTGCCACAATTAGTTAAAAATTTGGTAGCTATCAACTTTTTCATGAAATCATTAATTTATTTTATTAATTTAATTTTTCAATAATCTAGCAAAAATAACTGGCGCGTTAAAATTTTCTAACTTTCATGTCACAAAACATCGACTAACCGAGCGTGGCATAAAAAATTTCTCATGTATGAGCAACAAAGCAGCTGTTTTATCGCCATTTTTATTTTCAATTTTCATTTATACCCATTTCGAAATAACAATATCTGTGAATGCTTATAGCTTATAGCTCTTGGTCAATTTAAAACATTTAAGGCTGTGAAAAGTGTATGATGTCTTGCAAGTGTTCTTTGAAGAGGCAACCATAAAATCATCAACACTTGTGGCGGTTTTCTTTTTGTTTCAAGCGACTCTTGGAAGTCATTATAAATAGATATCGATAAGAATTACAAGTTTTAAAAGGATCTTTGGAAATTTTCTTGAGAACCTTCTTTAGTGTGGGCCTCCCTCGCCTTATAAGGGTTTTATGGCTGTTTCATCGCAGTTTTGTAGAATTACAAGTTTTGAGATCGGTTTTAAGCAGCAAATGCTGGAAACCTCTTCAAGCGCACCTTAAAATTGAAATTGTTACTTGGGCCGTTCTCAATTTTTTCTGTCGTTTGTCAAACACATGTGTTTTGGCATAAAAAGAAACAGTACTGGGGGGTTGACAAAAGAGGGAGACGGTCTCTTATCAAGGGGAGAGAAAGGTTCAAATTGGTAAAGGTGTGCGTTTCTATTGCATTTGGAACGATAGCAGTTGTAGGTACAAGTTGTTTTATTTCTGAAAGCGGGAATAGGGTGGCTATTAAAACGGGGAGGTTCAAAAACCTGTGTCGATTTATAAGGTTTACCGAGAAGAAGGCAGATGAGGACAACGTGAGAGGAACTGACAGAGGGAGTAGACATATTCAAATAAAAAAAAGAGTTGTTTCTTGCATTATGCGAGTTTTCGGTACAAAAACAGATGTACAAGTGACTGAGTGATAAAGGGGCCCCGAGTGGGATCGGGCAATCAGCTAGTTAATATAATATTTCACTTTAGTTGTCCCTGGACTAATAGTAATGAATCAAACGATTGTGGCAAATCTTTTTTAATCTATTACACTTCAAGCTAGTTTACTACTTATTGAAAAAGTGGTAGATTGATAGCTGTAGAGTTGGATAGCTACCAAACCTTGATCATTCGTGATTTATAGAACCGGCAAACCATATTTCATTGGGCAACCTTGGTCGAAATACTGCTTTTTACGTTTTATTTGCTCTACATCTTATACAATGTTACTACATTTTTCTGTTGAAACGACAGACATTTCGTAAAAAACAAACGATTCAAATATCTGTAGTTTTTTTTTTATAGTCTCGTCTTGGTGCGGTTAACCTATGACCATTTTACGATAATCCGGCAAGTACCAGCTCGTAAATTAAAATGAATGGCAACTTCTGGTATAATTGCCACATCTTTACAGAGCGCCTCAGTGCTATTCAAGCTCTCCGCTCAATGAATGATGTAAAACATACTTCATATACGAGATCATTTAAGTACTTGGATTTTTTTTCATACTACATATATGTGGATTCCTTTGCATTGTTCAATCACCTGCAGTGAGAAAACTGTTTCACCGGCTAAATTGGCAGCAATAAACGGTGAAATTTATGAAAGACCTATTGCTTACTATGTTTTTTTTGCTTCTTTACGTCAGAGAACAATTACCAGTAGGCAAGTGGGCATATCCGTATTTAGTAGTTTCATTTTATCTTTTTTAGAAAAGCTGCATTCTCATATATCCCATACAATGATCACCCTACTAATGACAGTTTGCGAATGATTACATCCGCTTTCAGCTTCATCAAAATTAGTTTACTCATAATTATTACATTTACATTCATTTGCAATTGTATAGATTTAAGTAATTTTTGCATTGTTTTGTCTGTGTGATGTATTTTGTTTCAGGTGAAAAGATGGGAGGTTTTATGTCTACAGGAGAAGATAATATAAGTTGAAGTTATCATTGTCGCAGGTTTTTCCCTATTACAAAAAAAAAGAAATGTGGCTCCTTTAAACATTTGAGCATGAGCCGGAAAAATAAATCAGATTGAAGAAAAAAAATTCCCGCATAACATTACTACTCTAACTACTCTAAGGAAGTTATTAAACAGAAGCTGTACTGCTACTTCGTTATTGACAAAAACGGCTAGGTGCCACATTCCGATTTCGAAACTTTATCTTCTGTTTTATACGCCAACTTCGCCGATTCTCTGGTCGCGACTGTTGGCACTGGCGACCTACACATTTTTATAGGGTTTCGAAGGATGACAGCTTAATGAAAACTATTTTGTATAAAATAAATAACTTAGCTTTTGAACCGGATAATACTGTGACCACGAGGAAACAGCAACAGCAAACATGTAAAGACGTACACTTTAAATCGCAAAAAAACTGATGCGTCTAGAACCGTACCAACCATCAACAGTGCTCCCGGATTCTTAGAAGAATCCCAGACAACTCCAGACGACTTTTAGGTGATCTTCAGATGATATTTAGATGCCTTTCGGTTGAACTTTGGAAGCTTTTCGGACGTCTTCCAAACGGCTTTCTGGTCACTTTAAACGTCCTTTAGACGATATTACGATAACTTTCCAACGACTTTCAGACGGCTTTTAGACGACCTTAAAACAGCTTTCATCCGACCTCTACAGAATTTTTGGGAGTTTTAGAAGAATTTTGGAAGAACTTTTGGAGAACTTTTAGACGAGATTCAGCTTACCTTTAGGTTACTTTCAGAAGACCTTCAAACCGTTTCCAAACAGCTTCCAGGGAACTTTCCGATGAGTTTTAGAAAATCTTTTAACCAACTTAAGACGATTTTCAGATGGCTTACTGGCGACTTCTGAGTGACTTTTGGGCAATATTAATATTTCTAGCAGACGGCTATCAAACGCTTTTTGAAGAACGCTTTAACGGAGAACTTCAAAACAGTTTCAGATGCCCTGAAAGAATTTCAGAAATTTTTGAGATAACTTTCATACGACTTACAAACGGCTTCTAGATGACTTTTTCAAGCAACTTTTGAAAGTCGTCGGAAAGACTTGAAAATCGTTCAAATTATTCACTGGTAGTTTTCAGTGAGCTTCTGGACGACTTTTTGACAATGTTCACATGACATTTAGACGATTTTCAGGCGACTTTTAGTTGACAGTTAAACGACTTGTAAACGACTTTTTCTGACGATTTCCAAACAGCTTCAAAATGTCTGTAAGATGTCTTTTAGATAACGACTTCCAGATGACTTTTAGAAGAATTTCGGAACCAGATTTTAGACAGGTTTCAGAAGATTTTGCGATGGCTTTTAGATAACTATCAAACGGTTTTCGGACTACCTTTAGTCGAAGTTTTTTATGTTATTCTTTCGTTAGTTTTTCAAAAAATAAAAATGTAAATATTATTCTTCAGTTTCACGCTATTATGTCTTATCTTCTTAATCACCTTCTTATTTGATTTGCAAGATTCTAGATGTTTACAATTGGATTGCTTACCGCTGTGCGACGATGTTATTCAGCTGCACCTCCTTGCAAGCTGTCCCTGCCATGGGCCTCTTGTTGTAAACCATTAGGGACTTTAGCGCAAAATACGAGATGACTGCCAATACTAGCGTTGCTATCGATTCCGCGATGATTTTAGTCTCCGTAGTGGCCAAGGTGTTGGTGATGAACGTGTCTCCGTTGAACCAGCCCGTAGCCTGTGGATGCATTGTTGTAGGTGGTCTCATAGGGATTTCATTTGGTGTTGATGTAAAACAGGTCGTAATACCTCTGATTTCATGTCCAATTAATTATGTATATCAATAGCAAAACACGCCCTTCTGTGCAGAAAATAACCAACACAAAAGATCGTACCATGCAGCAAACATTTTCATGGTACGCGCTCCTGTAAAGAAATCACTTCTCTGGAGTGCTTTTCGATCTCGATCTGGTGAAGAAAGAAAGTTGAAAAATATTTTGCTCTTCCGAGTTGGTCAAGAATGTCGGCAATCCTCGGCAGAGGGAATTTGTGCGCTAACAACCTTTTGTTCAGCTGCCGAAAGTCTACGACTAATCTCCATTTTTTCTCTCCGTTAGTCGATTTTTGCAGAACGAAGTTTTGATAAGTTTTTATGTATACGCAATGCAAATGTGGCGTTAATTGAACCAAAATGGAGCACAGCTCGGTGGTAGGTCTTTGCCTCCGTCGGAATTTCCAACGCATATTGTTCGTCATAGAATGAATAGCGATCTTCTACGTAGTTAACTGCTTTACAAAGTTCAACATTCGTTGAATGTTTTGTCCTTTTAATCATATTACAGTATGGATTTACCTTATCTCCATTGCATCGTGAGCAAGTGGTTCTCCATATCGGGTTTATCGGACTTTATACTAGAGTATGGAGACGGCGTGTGTTCGCAACTGACTGAACGTTTTTTTTCATCACATCTTAGCCTATTTAAATTTACGGCTGACGCAGCAATATCAGCAATGTGTGTTTGCGTTTTTTCCAATCATGCTCAAGCACGTGTGGACCAAACCTTCTATTTCTACAGGCTTTCAGGTGTCTACCAAATGGCTTTCAGACGACTTCTGGACGACTTTTATACGATATTCGCAATACTTTAACATAATTTGCAGAAGACTTTCAGTTAACTTTAGACGATTTTTAGATAAATTTCAAGTCTTTCACACGACTGTGAAATAACCATTAAACAACTTTAAAACGTCCAGCGCCTCTATGGTTCAAAGGTACAAGTACCAGCGAACCACATGCCCTGGCGGGTGTTGTGGGTTCGAATCCGGTTATAATCTTAGATTACAGCTTGGTTCGACTCATGCACCCTCCAGCATTGGACAAAAGGTAGGAGTCAAAATGACTACTTGTCAAGCATAGCTACCAATACCCCTCTCCCTTCCTTTCCGCTCTTCCCCACCTTCACCAAAAAATTTTCATTTCTTTCCCCTACCTCCCTTCATCAATTGTAGAACCATCGTTTCAAAAAATATTAATATATATGTATGACCGCATTTCAAGGTCAAGACTAAAAACTTGAGATTAGTCTAACTTTAAAACGACTTTTGGTTGGCTTCTAAATAAACTTTCAAACGATTTAAAAATCCTTCAAATCCCTCTCAGAGTCTCAGGTGGCTTTTAAAAGTCTGAAAGTTTACACGATATTCACATGACTTTTGGACAGTTTTTAAATGACATTTAGGCTGTGAACCATTTCACGAAGTTTTTAACTTTTCAGTTAAAATTTGACAGTTTGATGGTTTTTACCTTCTGTTGAAAATAACCCTACTCTGAAGCATGATTATTTTTGACAGTTCGATGGTTTATACTGAGAGCCAATGAGGTGAGGAAAGAACTTCGATATGTTTCACTGATTTTTCCTTGAATTTTTTTCACCAATTTAAGGATGTTTAACATATAAAAAATTTGTTTATTCAACCCGAAATAAAATGAAATTAATTTTATCTATCAAATAGGAGCAAATGAGCACCAAAAATTCATCTAATTCCAACCTGGACTGAATAAATAAATTCGCTGTTACAGAAACATATCTTCATTCTCACCTGATATATGCTCACATTGAGTAAAACAACTATCAATCTGTCTAATATGAAATGGTTCGCATTCTGAACTGATTTTAACCACTCGATGAGAAATAACTATCGAACTGTCAAATTTTAACTAAAAAGTTAAAAATTTCACGAAATGGTTCACAGCCTTAGGCGACCTTCATCGTCTTTTTCGAACGAAGCTCAGGTAAAATTAAGTTGGGTATCAGACGGCTTTTAGAGGGCTTTCAAAATGCTTTACAAAAATTAGTCGATGGCTTTCAGATTATTTTTAAATGATTTTTAGACGACTTCCAGTCGGTTTTTTTTTCGTTTTTAAGTGACTTTTTATACGACTTTCAGATGGTCATCAGACTGCTTCCGGGGGTATTCCAACGACGTTGAGAAGAATTCCAAATAACTTTTAGATGACTTTCAGGCGGTTTCCCAACGACCTTCTTGTCACTTTTGAACGACTTTTTGGTGATATTTGGATAAGTTGCGAACGACTTCTACACGATCCTATAACAGCTTTCAGAGAATGGCACAGACAACTTTCCGAAGACCGTCAGTCGATATTCAGTTTACTTTCAGGTTACTTTTAGGCGAATTTAAAACAGATTTTGGAAGACACCTTCCAATGGCTTCTTAACAGTTTCTAAAGGCTTTTTGCCAACTAAAAAATATACGGGTTTATATTTTCTTCTAAAGTAGAGATACATAAATTTTAAATAAAATTGGAGCACTTGTAAATTTTAATAGTATTTTGTCCATGTAAAGTAAATGTTAAAAGCTTACAAAGATTTATTTTTAATTTAACTGAGGCTTTTTTGAAATATAACACAAAGTTTGTTGGCTAACCTTCCTCTGCTGTTAGTGCAAACAAAAGTAGGATAATGCAGACGGATGCATTGACTCCACTCATTTGAAGTAATAGTTGATAAAGGGACGCAGGACCTGGGAGACTCCCCGTATAGCTTAGTTCGTTCAGCGAATCCCGCAGCTTGGATGAAGAGAAGCGGTCTTGTCCCACTTTGGTTGGATACTATAAACACCTTTGTTTCATTACTTTCTTCTGTCGTGTCCTTCATCGATTGTAAAAAACTACCGTTTTAAAAAATCTTGTTATATTTATGTTATATCTTATTATACAAATTCAATAAGCGTTGCTACAATGACCCGCCCTTACCTAATTTTACTGCTTTTTCGCCTTCACGTCTTGTCTCGCTCTGGATATACTATCAACAACTTTGTTTGATTACTTCCTTCCACCGTTTTCTCCGTCTATTGGAAAGATTACTGTTATAAAGGAAAATAATGGAAATCAAGAATGGCCAAAGAAGGATGAATCGTGCAGACTCCTTGGCGCAAGTTATTTTTGGCGTTATTATTTGAAGCAGAAAGCTAGCTACTCAAAAATCCCTAGAATTAGGAATCCACCCACACACCAACTTTCGGGGACACGTCAGATGGACCACAAGGTAGACAACTAGGACCGTTACAATTTTAGCGATCCGGCCTTTGTTATTGTAGGTATGGCATCAGCCTGTTGGTAATGTTTTCTAGATTTCAATGACCTTAACCTGACCTGAGAGTAAAAAAGCTTAGAAAAACAGTTATCAGGATGCTATGAGAGATTCGCCTATTTAATTACGTAGTACTGGATTTTCGAAAACTTTCTTGTAGAATAACTCCTCTAATTTTAGCCCGTAAATAAACTACAGAAATTTGGTTTTAAATAGAGGAAAAGTCTGCTTTGACCATCTGTCGTAATTGAAAAATTTCGATTTCGTTAACAATAAAATCTTTTGAAATGGAATTTGAACATTGCGAACAAATCACCGGTCGGTTTGTGGTCTGAACAATTTCCAACCGGCCATGTTCTAATTTATAGCTTAAAATATGAACTACTACGCGCTATCGACCAGACACCTGTTCTAACAACCACTGCGGGGTTTCTTCCGATCGACGTCGAATCGAGGGATTCGATTCGTTGCACCCAAGACCGCGTGCGTCGCGTTTCGGCAACCGCAGCAGTCCCCATCCCCCGAAGTAATGAATTGCTTCTCACCACCGCACCGGTCGCGTCGTCCGGTCCGGTCCGTTCCGTTGTTGGCGTCAACAAGCCGAAAAAAGTGAACGTGAAAAATTCCAATTCCCCAACTGCGCGTGGTGAAGGTTCTTCGAGTTTGATGTTGTATTTTTTTTATGTCGCTCACGTTGTTTTATTTTATTATTTTTTCGCTGTCTATCGAATGTTTGCGATTAGCAAGAGCTTGACGCTGTGTGGTACAGCAATTAACACCCAATTAGTGTAACGTTCTTATTATATGTGAAGTCTTGTTTTCCAGCACAGATGCATCTCGAAGACAGCTCGACGTGTACCGATAATGGTTGCCTAACTAAAACTGTAGCTTTGTTGACAGTCTGGTGCAGTTAACTTTGCAGCTCGAATGAAAAAGTGTTGTAACTGCTAGTTAATTGAGTGTTGTACAAAACAAACCATGTAATTTCGAAGGATATTACGATGGTCCACCAAAGCATGTAATTGTTCGGATTTAGATTCAGTCAGTTGTGCAAAATGTCGCTCTTTGAAAGTAGACTTGACAAACACTGATCTCAAGGTAACGAGGTTGAAAATTGCACTTCCGAAAAAAGATGGTTTATCCCGAA
Organism: Sabethes cyaneus; assembly: GCF_943734655.1. NCBI lineage: Eukaryota > Metazoa > Arthropoda > Insecta > Diptera > Culicidae > Sabethes > Sabethes cyaneus. The sequence goes on from NC_071355.1 coordinate 37,337,516, forward strand.
AATAACTGGAACGTCGAACAGCAGTTTCACGGACAGACAGTAAAACCCCTTACGCATTAATCAAACTTTCCATTGCCCATCGGCCACTTTCGATCGGCCCGGCTCACGCATTGGGCATTCCGAATGCGTCCGCGAAACCCGTCCGTTCGTCGTCCGCATTCAGTGGAGCAACCGGCACTCACTCACTAGCCCACTGACTGATCAGTCCGTCAGTCCGCAGTCCGCGCAAGTCACGAATACCATTCGAAATCGTTTCCGTCAAAATATTTTAATTTTTTTCGCCTTTGTTTTGCATTCCACCTGTGGAACGGTTCGATGCGTCAAAGTCTCCACACCTCCTTCCGTCCGCAGGACACTTACTAGCTAGCGGAAAGCGCAACGGTGGCGGTTTACTAAGATAGTTGATATTGGCAGTACATACAATAATGCAGGCATCGAACCGTGAAACGCCGCCGAACAGTTCATGGTCACTCAAATTGACCGAGCGAACCAAACTACCACGCGGAGCGCCTTCATCAGCAATTTGGGCTTCGTTGGCTGGTTATAGTCATATGGTGAATCGGTAGTTTGCTGCAGTGGGAGACGAATGGACTACGTGAACATGAGAGCAGGTGAACAAAACAAATCTCACCGAGCATACTGATTGGTATGAAAATTCACACAATTTGCCAATGTACATCTGCAGCACATAAAGTTTAAATTTATTTTCTTACTATTATTGGAATGTAATGGAAGTTGCCTCAGACAAACCAGTAATACCAATCAAAAAAAGCACCAATTAAAATAGAATGTACAGTACGGATTGATTCCAAGTTGTCTGGTTTGTGTTTGCAAACACCATGAAAATTTAGCTGTTCGATGTTCTTCATTTAAATGGAATCCCCAACCATCAAAATTTAGGAGTTACATAACACAAACAATTTAGGATATATCAAAGGTACCGCAGGGGAGAGATTTGGGGCCAACAGTATTTTAACATTACCCCCTACATGGATTCTCGCTACTTGGTTATAAAGAACAACCTCAATCGTTTTACAACAGTAAAGGATTTTGAAGTTCTATCGCACTACACTCTTAAATGAGTTTACCCGTAAATTGGTTGGATTTAGCTAAAACTTGGTTAAAACTACTTAAAATGCCCTTAAACTGTACAAACTCAGATTTTGAGTAGTTTTTCGACCGAAAAATTGGTAGTAAGAACTTAAAAGTGCGTTATTTGTAACAGAGAATAATTCAATTATCGGTAGCAAGTTGCCAAAATTGGTTGAATTTTTTACCCAAAATTCGAGTTTGTACACTTTAAGGGCATTTTGAGTAGTTTCAACCAAATTTTAGTTAAATCCAACCTATTTAAAGGTAGAATCTTTTAAGAGTGTACGGAAATCATATCAAAAACAGTGGAAATGTGCGAAGAAACAGAAACGAAGAAATAGAAGGGAACTTTTTTGTGTTAGAAAATATAGACATAGTTTCTTCGGCAAAGTTGTAAATATTGTAAAAACAAGCAACTTTGCTGAAGAAATAAAATTTATATCTTTATCGAGTGCTGAACTATAGGGCATATTCTTCGAAATTTCTTTAAAAATTATTTTTTCATTCTTAGCTTTTGTTAGTTGCGTTTTATAAGAATACAATGTTCTAGGCAATTATCGAAGCTCTCAAAACACACGTTTTTGCAGAAGACCGCAAATCTCTGGGACTTTTACTTTCTAAGTTATCATATATTCAAGCTTTAATTTTCCGTAGCTTCATGAGCCTGTGGGGTAAAATGGGGCAAGTGGATTTATGAAATCAGTGCTTCATCTTAAAGCTTAAGTCGAGTACTATAAACTTGTATGGGTTCCGCTTGAACCCAACCATCCAAATGAGAGTACGGCAAGCATACGTTTTATATGTTTCGCGTTCACTAAAGGCTCGATACACGTCCATTTTTTGTGATAGTAGATAGACACATAGTTTCTTCGGCAAAGTTATGGAAAATATAAAGGCAAACAACTTTGCTAAAGAAATGACATTTCTATCTCTATCGAGTGCAGAGCTATAGAGTATTTTTCTTGAAAATTCTTTGGAATTAGTTTTTCATACTTAGCTTATGTTGGTTGCATTTTACAGGAATATATGGTTCTAGGCGATTGATGAAGAACTCAAAATACACGTTTTTGCAGAAGATTGCAAATTTCTAGGACCTTTTCTTACAAAGTTATCGCTTTTTGCTCGTGAAGTGAAGGAAAAATAAAGCTTAAATAAGCGATAACTTTGTAAGGAAAGGTCCTAGAGATTCGCAACTTTCTGCAAAAACAAACTAGAACCATATAGTCTTGTAAAATACAATCAACATACGCTAAATATGAAAAACTATTTTTTAAGAATTTCCAAAGAAAATGCTCTATAGCTCTGCGCTCGATATAGATAGAAATGTTATTTCTTTAGCAAAATTGTTTATCTTTATATTTTATATAACTTTGCCGAAGAAACCATGTGTCTATATACGAACACAAATAAATTGACGTGTATCGAGCCTTTGGCGAACGCGAAACACATAAGACGTATGCTTGCCGTACTCTCATTTAAGTGGTTAGGGAACCCGTACAAGTTTATAGTACTCGACTTAAGCTTCAAGATGAAGTACTGATTTCATAAATCCACTTGGCCCATTTTACCCCATGAGCTCGTGAAGCTACGAAATTTAAAGCTTGAATTTGCGATAATTCATCAAGTAAAAGTCCCAGAGATTTGTGGTCTTCTGAAAAACGTTTATTTTGAGAGCTTCGATAATTGCCTAGAACATTGTATTCTTGTAAAATGCAACTGAGAAAAGCTATGTATGAAAAACTAATATTTGAAAAGTTTTCAAGGATATGCCCTATAGTTCAGCACTCGATAAAGATAGAAATTTCATTTCTTCAGCAAAGTTGCTTGTTTTTACAATATTTACAACTTTGCCGAAGAAACTATGTCTATATTACCTGACATAAAAAAGTTATTTTTTTATTTTCATTATAGTTAGAGATGACTAACTATTGACAGTTTTAGATTAAGGGGGATATTCATATGAACACAAATGCTGAAGACCATTAATGATAAAATGAAAACAAAAGACACTAGGAAAAAAGCTCCACTTTTCGCCCTTTTGGACTATTGTGCATTGTCATTGTGCCACTGTTTGATCAACTTTTATAGCAATGAATAGCTTACCAACTTAGGACTGAAAAGACAATCACTCTCATGCTACTCCAGAAAAAGCTGAAAACTCTTTTGAAGGCACTTCTTTTGATAAATTTCTTGGTTCATATTTCTACTAGTGTAAGGAAAGAGTTACTTTTCAGTCCGCAGCTGTAGATTGCTAACCAAATTAGGACCTTTTTTGGGGGGGAGTTTTTATTCCGCGGCACTCTGCCCATCCAAAGAGGTACTAAATTCTTATCCAGGAATACTACCCGTAAACGACTTCGCAATAAAGTTCACTACTCATGACGACATAACACAATCGTCGTATCATTGTGTGAGCCTTTCTGGGCCTACAGATGTTGCTTGTGTACACTGCGGTGGCCAAGACCTACACAGAAGGTGGTGCACCGACTTTTCGAATCATGTTTTGGACAGGAAAATATGAAGTAATCGTAGGATACCGGATCATTTTTACGTATTTAATTTATTTATCGCAAAAATTCCGGTCGATTAGGTTTACAACTCCAAAGTTAGGATTTCCACTGTAAGGACTTTTTTACATTTAATTAAAAGATGTGGCTTTTCGGTCTCGGGTTTCTTACGAAAACTATATTTTACGTTTTTGGCTGACGTTTCGAAAGTCTATGCCTTCATCCTCGCAGCAACTATTGTTATAAAACATTACAATTATTTAAACAATCTTCGTCATTACACATACAATTACTTACAACAAATGTTTTCTTAGTCAAGTGTTTGCATTTAAACGTGAGAATGTTGATTTTGTTTAACCCTCTATACTGAAAGCATAACAAAATGAACGGAAACGGACTTTTTACAACTAACTATTGTATAAGATAATTTAAAATTCTAACTTACACAATAACCTTCCAGGCATGGAAGGCATGCCTGGGGATGAAGGCATAGACCTTCGAAACGTCGGCCGAAAACGTAAAATAAAGTTTTCGTAAGAAACCCGAGACCGAAAAGCCACATCTTTTAAAACAAATACAACGGTTTATTATAATTATCATTTTACATTTAATTTTATAGAGAAGACGGGATTTGGATCTGAATTCGGACTTGACGTGTTATTTAATTAGATCAAAATTGAACTAAAAATTGGACTTCGAACTGAACCTGAACTGCAAGTTGCAATTGGACTTCGAATCGAATATAAAGTAGAATTAAATTAGACTGAGTCTTGAGCTCAAATTGAGCTTGAAATTGGACTTGAAAGTAGACTGAAATTGGAATTAAACTCGACTTGGGATTGGCTTTAAAATGGAACATTAAATTGGGCTTGAAAACACTCCAAATCAAACTTGGTTATGGACTTTAAATCGCAGTTAAAATTGGATATGAAATACAGTAATGTTCCGATTTTGTCAGCCCCATGTTGAATTTTGGGCTGACAAAATGGGCAAACTGACAAAATCGGGAATTTTTATCTCTTCAGAAAAGATAGAAAAATACTATTTCTCGTAAATGAAATGAATCGTGAAAATCAGTTTTTCTATTTTAGCTGCTTTTGTAATGGTTGTATGCCTTTTTCCTGTTTTACAAAGTTGTACAAATAGTAAAAATACACAACATTGCTGGATATAGTATACCTCTATCTTTGCTTGTTTAGGAACTATAGAGCTTTTACTACAAAAATACCCTAATTTTGACCCCGAATTACTCGCAAGAAGGCATAATTTTATTCAAAAACTCTCCCCAGAGAATCAGAATAGTTTCGAGCAGGCTGAAAAGCTTTATAAATCATGTTTAAAAGCACAAAAGTTAAACAAAATTTATGGGCTGACAAAATCGGGATAAAAAGCTGATAAAATCGGGGGTAGACCAAATCGGGAGCTGACAAAATCGGAACATTACTGTATGACTTAAAGTCGGACATCACATTGGACTTAAAATTAAACTTTTAAATAGAATTTGAAATCGGAGGTGGAACTGGAATTAAATTAGGCTCGGAATTAGACTTAAAATGGATTGTGATGGACATGAAATCGTACTTAAATTTAACATTTAAATTGAATTTAGGCTTGCAATTGGACATGAAAGTGGACTTGAATAGAAATTTAAACAAACTAGAACTAGACAGACTTGCCTTAAATTGGAGCATTGAGGTCTACCTCAATTGAATTTTAAATTGCAGTTGAAATTAGAATCGTGTTTGGCCCTAACATCGGACATTAAATTGCACTTGAAATTAGACCTAAAATTTCAGATGAAATTGGAACTAAAGTAGTCTTGGAATCGGACTTAAAATGGGACATTAAATTGGACTGATCAAATTAGACTTCAGTCGAAGGGGAAATTGGAATAGAATCAGACTCGGAATTGGACTTAGAATGGGACATTAAATTGGACATAAAATCAGACCTAAATAGGAATTTGAAAATGAACTTGAAATTTTATTTGAAATTAGACTGGGAATTGGACATGAAATTGGGCTCGAAATTGGATTTGACTTAGACAAGAAATTGGCTTTCAAATAGGACATTAAAATTTTACTTGAAATTGTGGCTGGATAGTGGACATGAAGATTGACTCCAAAACGTACTTCAAAATTGACTTAAATTGGACTCGAAATTAATGTTAAAAATTGAACTTGAAGCAATGTTTCGCGACTAACACGTTAACGGACGAACAAAGTCACAAGTTGGAAGTCGCAAGTGCTTCTACAGTTTCGTCGTCTCGTGAATAAAACGAGTAAAGCGAGTTAGTTTAAAACTTCTCAATTCGGTGGTTCAATTACAATAGATCGAGGAAGAGGCACAATTTGTGTCTATAAATAACCCTACCCACGACCCACCAGATGGTGGAGTTTGAAGATACGTCGCGCGCTTAATAAGGGGGTTGTGCAGTCTCCTGTTGTCCAGCGCCTCTATAGTTCAAAGGTACATCAATACCAGCAAGCCACATGCCCTGGCGGGTGTTGTGGGTGCGAATCCGGTTATAATCTCAGATTATAGCTTGGTTCGACTTCAGCTTCCAGCATTGGACAAAAGGTAGGAGTCACAACGACTACTGTTAAGCGTAGCTACTAATAATGCCCCTCTCACCTTTCCGCACTTTCTCCTTCACTCTAAAATTTCATTTCTTTCTTCTACCGTCGCACAGTGGGAAGGATTAAAAAAAAACGGAAATCAGATTTTGTTTTCTGTTTGAAGTTTTCTGCATTGATGTCTTTACAAAAAAATTTGCTTTTTTAAGTACTATTTTGTCATACCAAAAAAATTTGCATTAAGCGGGTGGGTCAAAAATTAATCAATTCAACTTTTTTATTTAATGCCAAAAATAAACAATGCTTAAGAAAAAGTTGTACCAAATGTTATTTAAGGAGTTTTTGTCGAAGAAAGAACTTCTATCTATTAAGGGAAAGAAGTTATAGTGCTACAAACTTATGTATCCCCTTAATACTAGTTTTTCAGATTTTGTTTTTGGTTATTTTCATTTCTAGACAGTTTTGATGTTTTACAAAGTTTAACATGTTGTGAAAATACATCTTTTTGCAGAAAGTAGTGTTGCTGTACCTTTTTGGGTTTTCGAGCTATTCCAGATTTTGTCTAATTTTCGAACAAATTTTAAGGGGTTTTATTTCAAAAGGGCGCAGGTATGCGCAGCCAATCTTCGCTACTTTACGTACTGCAAAATATTATGTTTCATTTTATATGTAAGTAAATCACGATGGAACATTCGAGAAAACTGCAAATGAAATTCGCAATTACGCATGATTTTTTTGTTCTGAATCAAAATATGCAAGGAAAATTTTGCCATGTGTCATGGCTTGCGGTGCTTATTTGAGACACACACACATCCGAGCATTTTTGCTTTTGGTATTTTTTGGCATATGCACCTAGCGTATTTCGATTTCATTCAAAAAAATGGTACAAAATTGCAAATTTCATTTGCAGTTTTCTCAAATGTTCCACCGTGATCCACCGTGACATACATATGAAATGAAACTTAATATATTGCAGTACGCTGCTTTGTTTTGGCTTGTAAATTTGTCACTGGAATCCGGAATCTTCCCAAAAATATGTAAAAACTCATTTCTAGTGCCTATCTTCAATACGGGCCGGAAATCGGATGTACGTAGTTATCGTGGTGTTGCCATAATCCTTTGCAGTCCAGCACTTTTCGAAGCAATTATCAATGAAAAATTGCCACTTCGATGATCGGCAACTGACTTCTTGCTTCTGCCGCGCTACAGTTGATAACCGTCTACATTTTCGGTGACAGAAGCAAAGGGCAATCATACAAAAATAATTTTCGTCGGCAGGGGAGCGGATGGTGCGTAATTGGGGAAACAAAATTGGATAGGAGTAGTTTATTTGCATACAACCTTTTGGTGTCAACCGAAAGTGTGTGGGTTGGAGTCCCACCTGCCATTCAACGACCGAATATATTTTTCAGTTCATCCAGTTTATCACCCTTCGCACCAGACACTCTATCACTTTCCTATAAAAAGAGTTTACGTTGGACGCGACAAAGTTTATACCTTCAAATTAAAAATAGAATTGCAGAAATGCAACACGGGCTCTTCAAAGGGCACTCGATTACGGCAAATTAACTTGAATTCATAGGCTTGAATTAAGTAAATGCAATGGATAATAGAAACCATGTAGAAGCATTTTATACGGACATTAGTAAGGTATTTGATGGGCATTTGGTTACAAAAAATTGGAATTGAACCAGGGCTCCCGAAATGGCTTGAATCGTATTTAACTAACCGTCAACAAATAATTAAATTTAACGGAATGGACTCGTATCCAATTCAAGTTATTTGTGGGGTCCCTCAAGGCTCTCATTTGGAACCTTTTCTTTTTATTTTGTATGTAAACGATATTGCCTTCATTCTCAAGCGGCTTAAAGTGCCAACATATGCCAACGACATGAAACTAAGAAATGAAGAAGACATTTAAAGTATTCCAGAATGAAAAACACATATTCTATATATGGAGTAAAAAAAGTCTTTAGAACCATTGCCCGAAAAAATTGACAACCCAGCATGATGGCCAATATAAAACGCATTCAGCGCATACTGTTTTACCCCTGGTAGTATTCTTTAATCTGTCTGCCCATGGACATGACTACTGAACTGCTGACAATGTTTGTCTTTCTCAGTTTTGTACCCTTCAAAACAATTCTTTCATGAATTGCAGTGCTGAATAATTGTTCGACTAATCTGTCAGTCAATTTTCTTGTTTTATCGACAAAAAAAGTTATAAACGATGAAAAAAATCAATACCCTCGGACAACCTGGAATATCCCCGTCGAATACAATTGCGACGCGTGAATGTATCTACAACAAATGATACTGATGAGAAAAATTGATTGCAGCATTTTTCGTGTGTCCAGATTTTTTCTTGATCAACCTCTGTACTACTCTTTAGCAACCCAATGCATTGATATAGGTTAAAAATTAAGTTGTGACTCAGACTCACTACCACTACTCGCATAACAGTCCCATTTATATGGAAAACTCCATAGAAAATGGAACTGTTATGCGAGTAGCGGCAGCTCAGCAGACATAGTTTTGCTCAAATTCTTGTTGTCTGCCTTGAGGAAACTAGATCTACGACCCGTACAAAATAGACGTTTTTTAAACCACCAAAAGTAATGCAATTTAACACTGTTGTGCAGTGTCATGGCAAATCATGTCATTAGCAGTTTTTATACAGCAAAAAATGCTCGAGCACTGATTTGGCATTTTGTCATCGTCATAAATCGACGCGTGCTGATTTTCAATATACGAAATTATTATTATTATTATTATATTATGATGACTGTCGGAAATGCACAATCACTACTCTGAAGGTTATACACAGTTATAAGGCACGATTCCCGCTAAAAGTATTCTGAATGCGTTAGTTATGAGTCACCGAGCATAAACAGAGGTGAGACATTTTTTAGATTTTGTCAGGATCTTGATTATTTTACAAATAACGAGACCTTGCTAAAAAATCTTTAGAAAATATTTTGGCTACATTTTATTACAAAATTACATGTTTGGTGTACGCTAAACGAGGACGCTTTTGCTGCCAAAAAACAAACGTTCATACTGTGACCTGAAAGCTGATTGATTTATTTGTAGAAAGAACGTGCAAAACACCCAAAACGGTTACAGAATTTTATATACAGGAACTAACAACAACGTTTCGATTAAATGCACCACAATAGGTTGCGGAAATGCAAGCCGCCCGATATGCGGTACCGAGCAGCCTCGGACAAACAACAACTCCTAAAGCAGAGTGGAGAAATCGTTCAAAGTTGGAAAATCGGTTGAAGGGTTGCTAATGAGATTGAAAGCTGCGGGGACTAGTCCAGATTATTGTACTTTGTACAACGACCTGCAGATGCAGCAAGCCGCAAGGTTGCAACTCGATAAACCGCAGCTGAACTCACAGGCAACACTATCAGTCAACTTGTCGTACTCGAATTGAAGTTGAATTAGAAAAAAAAACCCTTACCTTTCATCTAAGCGATTCACGGGTTACATTTTTTTCCATCTGCCCTGAGAAAGTTGCAAAAAGTGCAAACTCACATAGGCAAATTGTCAAGAGTCAAGACCAGCCAAGCTTGGGTGGTGAGGTGAGCTTGTGATTACCATTCAAAAGGGAAAAGCTAGCGAGATTTTCTCTCGGCTCATTGTTGCTGCTTCGCGCTTGGGACCTGTCACCTTTCGGGCAAACTCCAACGGGCTGCGACTGGCGGGTTTTGCTAGATCGCGATAAAAGTCGTAAAAGGTTCGAATTCAATGTTTCCCTCCGATATCTCGGCACAAGATGAATGCACTCGTGCATTCGGTGAAAAGTTAGCAATTTATTGCCGTCGCACATGCTTATAGCTCGAATGCGCTATAAAAAGCTACCGTCACACCGTGAGGGGTCGAACAAATGTGATTAACTGTGCCTACAATGTTGTTCCTAAAATCGGAAAAAAGGAAAAAATTAATTGGTTTGTTTATTTAATGGTGGAATAATTTGCTAGTATTTCGGCGTGGCATTGTCGGACCCCTCCGACAAGTTGCAATTTTACGAGAGCCGCACACCGCGTGTCTGCTGACCTTGATCGGCCCCGAACGAAACTGCCGCCGCGCCGGTAGTTCCTTAGCAATGCGCACTTGTTCCGCTGATGGCAAGAGTTTAGGTGGAATTATGCACCTGGCCTAACACAGTTGGCGACCCTGCCAACTTTTCTTTATATTGCAATAATGATGATGATGATGACGACGCTTTGCGGATCGAAGCAAAGAGGATATAAATTGGAGGCTAAATGTTTGACATGATAAAGTGCATTGAGATTGGATAATTTCTCCTTGTTTTTATTTTCGTTTATACCGGAGACCGGTTCGTGATGGTGGATTAAAAAGGGGTGAATGGAAGTGCCCGGTAAAAACATGGACTCGATCCGTTTGCATGGAGAAGTAAATGTTTTTTTTTCTTCGCGCATTAGAGACTGTTTGCTTTGGAAATTGTATCATTCGGATGGCAAAAAGGCGTGTTGGTTTAGGGTAGGAACCGAGGCGAGGAAAATGCCTGGCTTTGACTTGACGGTGGATTGGTTAATTGGAATTCCGCCCTGTTACACAGGCAGGTGTGTTAGATAACCGGACGGGTTCAAGGAACTTTAGCTTCGGAGAAGTTATTGGCGAAACCCTGGTGAAAATGTATTTCAGTACCGACGGTGTTTCTCCAGAAGAATGGATGGACAAATTTGCAAGTTTTTAATCGAGACTGCAAACACTGTTTTATGACACAGTAGAAAGCTAAAATACTTTAAAAATTACAAAGCGAAGGGAAATTCCCTATGGGTAATCTGAGAGCTACCACCATTATGACTAAATTGACTATAAAAAGTGTAAATGCGGTTGTTACTTGAAATATCAACAGCACAGCACATTCATAAACAAAGTAGGTATGTGAAGAAAAACTGACAGGAAAAATGTAATGTGCCGGACAAGTCCGGTGCCGCAAATTTTCAAAAGTGAAATTTTACTACGCTTGCCCTCACTGCACTGGTGGTCGCGTCACCTATTACCGCGCACGTTTCTCCTTCGCGTTCATCATTGGCGCGAGTCGTCGTACACTATGCAGGTAATTATTTAATTGCAATGCTGCAAAATTATAATATACCTTGGGGGCCCGTGGGGCATAATACGATGCTCGTCAGGCGCAAATCAAACCTATTACTAAGAGAGAGAAAAAAATCCGGCAAACGGAAAAGGAGACCTTCTCGACTCCACTCGACCGGCCAGCCTGCCAAGAGACACAATGCGGAAAGTTTTTTTTCACTTCTTTTCAGTTTGCTTCTCCAGCAATTGCGGTTAGCCGCTATGTCGTCACACAAAACTTCGATTCGATGTTACTGCTGAGGCGGCAAAGTGAAACTTCAAACAATATCGCCCAACAGTGGCGGCGCGCTGGTAATTTGATGAGTTGAGCAAACTGACTGAAATTGAAACCCAATCGCACTCGGAAATGGCAGCGTTTGTTCATAATTTGTTTTACAATCAGTCTCAATGGTGTGTGCTTTGGCCACCAGTAGACGAAATCACGCACAAACTTGCGACAGTGCATTGGTCTAGGATTTCACTGCTGAAGAGGTCATCTACCTCCGGAGGAGGACCATTCGCTGCCAAAGAGAACGGCCAACCACAGCTGACTGCCGGCGGATCGAACAACACCTTTTTTCAACACTTCCCATAAAGTGCATCCCACCGGCAGTCACCACAAAGTAAGTAGGTAAGTTAGCCGGTCGTTTGGTCCGTTGTTGTTTATTCAAATCGCACCACACTCAGATTAGTGCAACCGTTCAAACGGTAACACGCCTCTACTCCAAAGCTTGCGGGCCGTCATCGTGCAAGAGTCATAAATAAAGACATTTATCATAATCCACACACAGGATGCCACGTCCCACGCTTTATTTGTCAAAGGCACCATTAGAGCGAGAGAGAGAGGAAGCCCGGTCGCCGGTCACAATGGCTATTAGGAAATTTTAACCTCCGCTAAAGTGCCCCAACCGGTTGGTTGACAGCTGTTCGATAAGTACTTGCCTCTAAACACTTGTCTTTGCTCGAGTTATCCATTCAATGAGGTCCGGGATTGTTTTATATTTTGTCATCTGTGGGTTGGATTTAGCAGGAATTTGAGTGCAATCAGGTCAATTTCAAGAACGATAAAGCTGTTTTGCGTTCAACCAAAAAATACGTCAGATCTTGCGTTTTAACCTGCTATCGATCAAACTCTACAATGCCAATTCACTGTAACTTTATAGAAATGCGTCTAACATTACTTTTGGTAGGAATGTCAGGGAACTTGGTGCTGAGTTGATATGCCATATTCACTGAAAAAATGGCGAGAAGTTCATGTGTCCAAGCCGAGAAAACGAAAAGCATTTAGCATAGAAATTACTTGATCAATACATGGTGAAAGGAGTTGCTAACAGTATACTTAACAGTTAATCACGCAAATCGGAAACTATTTGAAGCAATTGATGCTCCCCAAGGAAGTAACGTAGGTTCGTTGTTGCTTTTTCATTTCTGTTGGAAACTTAAAGCTTCATAAAATACCAAGACTGGTTAGAACGTATAAAAATGGAAATAGCAAAAAAGCAAAGCATATTTCAAGTTAGTTTGGTAAAAGTTTGGTTTATAGCGACCATAATAAAATATCCGATAGAAAAATTAATAAATTTTCAGCATTTTCCGTAGTTGTGCAGCAAATGCGTATTAAATTTTATCGTTTATTTTGGTATGAAAGTTAAAAGTAAAATCAACGCGTCAACGAAATTTTGCAATTTTTGAAATGACTAGTTGTTTTAACAAAATAAATACATATGATAATAAAAGCGATCGTTTGTTTTGTTTAAGATATGGTACTGGCTTTTGGTCACGGGTTTCGTGCGAAAATATTTATATTTCGATTAAAATCGACGTTTCGAAGGGTATCCCTTCATCCTCAGGACAGAACGTATGCAAATATTTTCTTAGTCAAGTAATTTGTGTCATTTATGAACATAAAGTTGTCTGTTTCTCTGCAACAGAGGGGGGAGTAGAGGAACGTGAGTGCGAATGTGCCATAACTCCGTAGCGTCTGGACGATACTTCGTCAAACGTCGTTTGTCAAACTCATGTTTTTTGACACGAAAGAATCAGTATCAGGGGGGTTTATGAAACAGGGAGATGGTCACGTGTCACGAAAAGTGGTTAGATTTTGAGTGCTAATAGATCAGCAATTTCTTGATAATTGATCCGAAATTCCCGAAAATCTTCTACGGATCGAGTCTTATTGATTATTGATGTTCAAATGCGTGCTATTGAAAAATTGCCAAATATCTTGCAATGTCTGATTTTTGTCATTTTCTGCACATTTGCTTAGAAACCGAGGGATTTTACTAGCACAGACATCATCAGCTTCCTTAGCGTTCATGCATGATACATATCCCTAAATGGCCACCGGAGATTAGTGTTTTGCAGAGTGCCAGTTTTGTGCGAACTTGCAAACTGCGGCATTTCAGCTAAGTGCGTAATCCGTAGAAAGCACTATTCGCGGCCGCAATTCGTCGTTTTTCTTCGCATATCGTTGTCACATGTCACGAGCGTACCAAGGGATATGAATTCCTCCACTACTTCGTGTCGATTCCCATCCAGCTCCATCACAGAACCAACACCATTTAGACTCTAACGATCCCTGCCAACAACCATGTACTTCATTTTATCGGTGTTAATAGGAAGTCCTAATCTCGTTGCTTCCAATTTAAGAGGCTCAAGGGCCTCTTCCATCACTCTACGGTTGATTCCTATGATATCGACGTCAGCCGCGAAGCTAAAAACCATGTAAGATTTCGTGATGATAATCCCGTTTTCTTCAACGTCGCAGAAGCGGCTGAGTGGGTAAAACCCCTATTCTAACGCATGATTTTGACCCAGATTCTAGCTATATCTGTCACAGCTCATTTCGTTTAACTGAATCGTACGCCACCTCAAAGTCCACAAACAGATGATGCGTCTGTAAGTTGTACTGCCGGAATGTGTCCTGTAACTGGGGCAGGGTAAACATCTGATCCGTCCTGGTGCAACCGTCACGAAACCCAGCTTGGTACTCGCCTTGCGAATAAAATTTTGATGGAAAAATATATCATGTTGAAACAAGTTGTCAAAGTTACCCATTTCAAAAGTTTGAGAATTATGTCATTTTAAAAAAATCAAACAATTAAATAGTTATGGCAGATGTAAATATTATTATTGTCATATATCACTAGCTGTAACCCCGCGCGTCACCTCGCGTCTAATTGAGAGCAAATTGGAGGTACGCTATGTAACGCTAACGCTATGTAACTCTATGAAGTGCAACTACGTTACTTTTGCTCGTCTTGAATGTAATCTGGTATGATTGGTTTGAGTTTTTGCTTAATGTGGGCGATTATTACCACGAAAATACATATCGCGCCCCTCGTTTTGACGACAGACATAAGCCTCTTATATTTATGATTTTGAAACTATTGAAGTCTATTAAAAAATGAAGTGAAAACAAATTTAAAATCATTGAGGTCACTTCTAATAAAAATGAAATTTTCAAAAACTTTAATCAAAAAAATAACTCTTGTCGCCGCAATTTCTTTCAGTGCCTCTGAAAGCTCTAAGTGTGTCGTATCAAAAATCGATTTAAAAGTTTGCTATAATTTGACGTTTTTAGAAATATACTAATTTCAGAATAGTCGTATTTTTAGCTATCCTTTAATATTTTAAGCACTCTTTCAACCAATTTGATTATCTATGTAGCTAAATTTACTTAATATCTGTAGAGAAATTCAATGAGAAAATGGGAGAATACCTGAGAGAAAGATAATTTTAATTTTTGCCAAGCAAATATTTATGTCGGGAGCATTTGATCATTTTTCCAAAATCACCCTAAACATCAGTTTTAATGAGTTTAAAACATTTCTTTTGTAATAAATATAATAACGAATCAAAAAGTAATTTTGACCGAAAATCGTAATTTTCCGACTTTAGTGCAATAAAGTGATTTTAAAATTTTTGGTTCTCGTTTGTATGACTCTAAAGGCAGTCATGAGGTAAACTATTACGGCAAGTGAGGAAAGTGAGTGAGTGTCTGGTGCGAAGAATGAAGTTGAACTGGAAAATTTCGGTATAGACCAAAAATTGGGTTGTACAATTGCAGGTGGCGCTCCCTCTTTCGGTTGGTACCCGAATGTTTTACTCATTATACTGCTGCCGCACGTTATATTAGGTAGTAATAATAGGTAGTAAAACTAATACCTAGTTTTGTTTTTGTTACCTCAAATCTATCATTCTCATATACGCATTCCTATGCGACGATATTATTTTTGTACGACTGCTCTTTGTTACTACCGCTGAGAGGATAGACTGTTGTCTACTCGCTCAATGCGATAGAAACAAGCAGTGCTTTGCAGACAGTCGCTCCAGCAAGTCTCGTAATTAAACCACCGTCACGTCTTTCCTTTCCAAAATCGATAAATTATTGTTTGTTTTTTCTTTCAAACATTACTTTTATTTTTACCTTGGTGATAAAACCCGGATCCCATCCGAATCTGTCGAAACATGTCTGATGTAATTTGCTTATGGCTGACACCAAGAATCTTTCACAAGTAACAATGTGATTTTAATGCACTCTTATTACGGGTTTGCCAACCAAAATTAGTCATAAAAACAGCAGTAATTCAAATTAATCTCAAATTTCTGTTTAGATTGTATAGATTTTTGGAGACGCTCAATTTGTGCACTAATAATTCGTCCAATTCGTTGATTAGTTTGCCACTACAAAAAACTTTCGTTTCAGGCAGCACTGTTTTTCGTAGTCCTATGCAGGGCTATAACCGATCTTTTTTCTACCGCAGCCACACCACCGCGCATTCATTTTCACACCACATCGTTCGTTTAGCGGTGAAATTCGAACGCTTTGCTCAACACAACAGGCTGTTCGCTCAATCATACCTCCGATTGTACAACACAACAAATGCGTTCTGATCTTTTTTCGTTCCGATGAAGTTTCCTGTACCGTTAGGGTCATTCACTAACTACAAATCAGTCAATTGATTGGCAGTCACTACACTAACGAAAAGTACCCGCGCTATCGTATAATTCAATACTACAAAAAAACAACCACGCATTCGGTCGGATGCGTATCCAACAAAACCGAACATTTTGTTTGCGTAGGACAGACGTGACGTCAGGAGACAAACTTACTGTGGGTAGCCGATTTGGAGACAAAAAGAGTAACGAAAAAATACGTCACCTTTCAGTCAGTTTGCAGTTTACACTCTTCAATATGAACGCAAAACGGAAGAACTACTGTTGGCTTCTCTTGAAAGGTCACATTAATAGTAGGCGGCAGTCTTCGCAAGCGGCAGATTTTGAAGGGATTCAAAAAACAGTCAAATGATCGTTTGCGAAGCGCAAGTTGAATGCAGAAAGCGTACGCATTCACGTAGTCACAGTCAAATTGCGATCCCTTTCCAAGTCCTGGTCCTACATTGTTCGTGCCTTTAGGCGTTCACGTTGTTCATACCTTTAGGCACAAAATCTTCTCCACTTTCCGAGAATAGACTCAAAAATCAGCATTTGATTCATTTTTTAGGAGAAGAACAAATTTTCTTAGATGAAGTTTCATAATCAATAATGATAATTTTTTACCGAATATTGATTACAACTGATTTGCTTTTTTTTATTTCACAGAACGTTTTTCATGATTGTGTTAGAACTACCTCAGCTAGGTAATATTTACCTTCCGTACAATTTGTAGAAGTCTTAAAACGCCTTAAATTCTTACAAAGAACTGGTTATTATAGTTTTTTCTTTATTATCGAGATTTTTAGCCGTGGGCTGGTTCATCTCGTATGGGTTATTATAGTTTACTGAATGGAAGATACGCTTTTTATGAGAACGATACGAACGTAAGATTACGTCTCATGGGAAAGTAGGTTGTCATTCCGAAATATCTAAAAATGCGAGTGTAGCGAAGTGGTTTTTTTTTATTTTTTTCTATTTCTATAGAAACTTTGCCTAGCATTTAGCATTCGCCTCTGTGAAAAATGGTTAGATTTTGAGTTGTAATAAGTCAGCGATTTTTCGATAATTTTTCAATTTTTTTGCCCCAATTGACCAAAAATATTCTACGGATCGAATCCTATTGACACAGATATCAGTTTGATCATTGTCAGTAAGTTCCCCAGCACGGACGACAACACTGTTGGCGGTCTGACATTTTATTTTTGACCATTACCACTAATAGCTTATTTTCAAGAATTGCATTTTCTAAAAATACAAAATTTATTCCTATCTTGAAAATGGCAATACGTTGCCAGTATAATGAAATAAGTTTTTCAATGGCTGGTGATAATTTCAAAGGATTAAATAAAATTTAAGCGAAGACCCCATTACTAACAAGACAGGCATCTCTGTTATTTTTTCATATAAACGCCGAGCGTCACTATCAGCGGCGCTTCTTTTAGCGAAGGTGGTAAATTTTGCAAAAGTGTTAGTAAGCTCTCCAAAATTCTATGTTGGTGTTTGTTTGGCTATGTTGGCATGGTTGTACGAACAAGTACTCACTCAGACAGATGCATCTAGGGGCTACCTTGGCCGGTAGAGCGAGCTACCATCAGTGTCTCCCGAATAATGACAGAGCTGCCAGTCTTCTTGTTATAGAGGTCTTCGATTTAAGGTATGCAGAAGAAAATGGTTGGCCAATGAACCCTCAATTTATGCTGCGCCAAATGCATTTTGACTAGGGCTGTCTAACCGGTAGTACCGGTAGTACCGAAACCGGTAATACCGGCCAATTTTTGGATACCGAAATACCGGTTTTGGAAAGGCAAAAAACCGGTATTTCCGGTATTTTCTAATCTGCTTGTTTTTTCGAACTCCTTATTCAAACCTGATTTAATCCACCTAGTGGTGAAAGGAACCTTTGTTATACCGTCTTACTTGCAATTTGAGATAGAAATCGACACGTTTGGTTTACATGAAATTTTTGGAAATTGAATAAGTTTACAAAATTTGAACCAAATAGAAGCACTTATAAATTTTGATGGTTTCTTTTCTCACGAAATTGCTGAGTAAGTTGTTACTAATGAGGGTAAGTGCAAGTAAAAGTAAGTTGTAAGATGAAATATTATTCTTTAACATATACTTTGCGTAGTAAAGGTCTAGTTAAAAGGTTTTTGAACTATGCATAATTTCCTGTAACGCCATTCTATTTGATTCACAACAATAAACTTCTCTTGAATAAATTTCATCAATTTTTATGAACCTTCGGTTACTCACGTTGTTGTATTTTGTACACCATATGTAGGTTTTTGGAATGCCATATTGTTATATAGTTACAAATCGTATATTACGTATATACTAACGTATATTCTTCAATAAACTTGTTTTGAGCAAAATGTCAGAATTATGTGTGCAGCAAAACTACCAGCAAATGTAAAATGTTTAAAATGTATCCGTCTGTTGGTAGTCGAGTAATTCGGGGTCAAAATCAGGGTATTTTTCATAATCAAAGTTCTACAGTTCGTAAACAAGGAAACATAGAGGTATACTATGTTCAGCAAAGTTGTGTACTTTTATTATTTATACAACTTTGTAATACATGAAAAAGTCATACAACAATTACAAAAAGAGCTAAAATAGAAAAACTGATTTTTCAAATTCATATACAATAAATAAGATCTCTTCGTTGAAGAGATAGAAGGTTACTGTTTTCAGCAAAATTTCTTGTAATAATATGCTCTAAAACTTTGCGGAACACATCAATGTGTTATATTGAAACTGAAGGAAAATAATTTTTTTATTTCACTTTTAGGGGGATTAATCAAAATTCAAATTCTACCAGACGATAGACGATTTCAAGAAACTCTTCCAAAGGTTCGATAAACTTAAAATCAAGTTTTCCTAGTCAAAACTCTAGTGCGCACGTTTTCTTTGGTTTTGGGCTATTGTGCGCGCGAGGAACTGTGTTATAAAAGTTGGCGCGAGTGTACGAGGGTTAATATCTTTTGACCGGTAAAACCAATTCTTATGAAATTTTGCATATATATTCGTAGTGTGAAAACCTCTAGTTTGATATTAAAATAATTGAAATTAGGTTATTTTTCTTGGTTAAAATCATTATAAATTATTGTTAATTTTGGTGTGGAGTATTGAATTACTCATAACTTTCAAATTAAACATCCAATCAAAAAACCATTCAATAGTGATCTATCCGGCTATATTACCTGCCAAATGAAACTAATAGCACGTAAATCGGTTTGGCCATCTCTGAGAAACAGGCGATCATTTGAACCTTGTCAAAACTGGTTTTTTAAGCATAACTTTTAAACCACTTGTTTGTTTTCAATAAAAATTGGCGTGAAGTTTGCAATAGTAAGAGCTTTTATTTGGTACTAAGATCGATGAAATCGGTTATGTGGTTCCGGAGAAAATCGTGTCACGTAATTTTCATATTTTTGCTTATAACTTTTAAACTAAAAGTCAGACCACGAAACCATTTAATACTGATATACTAGGTAAAAATACCTTTCAAATAAAAGTTATAGCAGACGAATCGGTTCAGCCATCTCCGAGAAATAGGCGATTGAAAATTGAAGCGCACACACATACACACATACACACACACACACACACACAGACATTGCTCATTCGTCGAACCTGATCGATTGGTATATGTGACACGGCCCTCTGGGCCTCAGATCGACTTCGTGTTTTTCGACCAATTCCTAAACCTTTGTTATATTGTATAACAAAGGTAAAAACCTGATTTAATCCACCTAGTGGTGAAAGGAACCTTTGTTATACGATCTTACTTGCTTACATGAAATTTTTGGAAATTGAATAAGTTTACAAAATTTGAACCAAATAGAAGCACTTATAAATTTTGATAGTTCCTTTTCTCATGAAATTGCTGAGTAAGTTGTTACTAAGCGTGTAGGGCGCTATATCTCTACATATTAGCGTTGGTAAGAGGAAATGCTTATCAACTTAGGGACTATATTGACTCGTCTCATTATCCCTGATTTCCCTGATCGCGGATAAGTTCAAGTTGTTACGTGGTTTTTGAACCGTAAATCTCGCATGTGCGTAGTATTTTTCGATATAAATTAAATTATGGTTGTATATGAGCACCATTGGCATTATATTGAATTTGTTAAAAAGGTATTTTTTATATCTTAATTTTCGTAGTTACTGGCTTTACAAGAAAATTTTCGAATATCCAGGTTAGTCTCATATGACTGATGTTTACATACTTACATTATCCATCTAGCTCCGCCCATCTACTAACAACAATTCCTTTCCCGAAATACTTGTGAAGATGCAGAGGATTCCCTGGTCTTTAGTAGCAACAAGTATTGGACTAACATTCCTTCCCATCCCACCAGGACCCGCATTCGGACGTGGCCGGCGTCGGTATTGATCAGCATGCAGGGACCTGATAATGTTGCACAATGAAAAATAGCCTGCTGTCCCAAGTATGCTTTTTCCAACCATCATTTTGCAATTTTCATCGGTCCTGGTCAATAACGGAGTAGCAGCACACGGGCGGTATCCTATGCTTATGCTTATGCTTAAATTGCTGAGTAAGTTGTTACTAATGAGGGCAAGTGCAAGTAAAAGTAAGTTGTAAGATGAAATATTATTCTTTAACATATGCATTGCGTAGTAAACGTCTAGTTTGTAAGTTTTTGAACTATGCATAATTTCCCGTAGGGGAACTGTGGGTAAGACGAACAGGGTGGGTAAGACGGACAGGTGGTTGATTCTACCAGTTAAGCATTAAAATTCGAAAATGTTTTGATGGGCATCCAACCATCTTGCTATCTCATGATGTCTGAACGTTTCAATCATCATTTAGAACTTTCCAATTTTGATAAAGTACAAAAAACTAAAAATTGGACAAGATTCTGCGTTTGGATGTAACTTTTTTTCCATTGGAATTAAGCTTTTTGAGTGGTTTAATTCCAAAATGTTGCCCCTAGCATGAAGTATTTCGATTTAATACCTTTTAAAGTAACGTCTGCATTGAAATAATACGTAATTTCATTTGCGTATGAAAAATTGTGAACGCTTTAAAAAAATATATAATGATGGGGTGAAATGGACAACTGCTAGTGTGGGTAAGATGGTCAGAGAACATATTATAATAAAATTGTTGATTTTGCTTCTTAGTGATATCTCAAGCATATAGGGCAGAAGCACCGGTCTTAGCCATAGTACCTGTTTTGGCCATACATGTATTTAAGTGTTAATTGATGAAATATATGGCTAATAACACAACTTTAGATGCAACTAAATCAAATTTCAGATATTTTTCCATATAACTTATATGAAAACTAATATAAGAAAATTATTACTCTAGGAATATTGCAGAAATAAAAAAGGCCTCCCTTAATTTCTCGCATAACCTATTGCCAGCATAGTACGACTGGAACTTTCAGTACATAACATTTATTATCTAAAATTATTTTATTTTCGTTGGGTTTTTCCATATGGTATAATGGATTATTCCTCAAACCATATCGATCATATGATAAACGTAAATAAGTCTTTTTTATATAAAAAAAACTTTTTAGTCATAGGAGGCCAAAAACTTTCGATGTGCCGCTTTTGGCCATACGTCAAAGCGCTTTCATATTTCATATGCCCGTTTTCGCCATACGTAAAATCTATTGATATTTAGTTCTGAAATTGTGGTCGTCGAGTTCCAAAATTTGTTCTTTTCTTACCGCTGGAAGGCACAGGCAGTAAATTACTAAATTGAGTAATTTATTAATAAAGTTATTGATTATTTGATATTCTTTGTTCAAAATATGATGATGGCTTCATCGAAAAACATTGCCTGTCAGGTGTACAATCAAAGTATCTTCAGAATATGCGAGCCGTAAAAAATACGGTATCTAAGGTCTACCGTACGAGTGGCAAGTGGCAGAAAACCACAATACGGAGTACCGGAACGATACTGTCCAAGGAGAAGGAAATGATTGTTTCCTGGCCATTTGAAATGCTACGTCGCGATTTTATAGCGCAGCACCGTACGTAGTTATTCAATGTGAAGGATTTTCTTACCAGAAATTCTCGTGATACTCCATCATGAAAAGAAGATCTCTCTCTGCATAAGGTCTTGGTCAAAGAGAACGGGGTTGGATGACCACTAATAATTTGAAAAGCCATATGAAAGCCATGTAAACACTGGAATATATTAAATAATACATTTAGTTTTTTCAAAGGGAAGTTCAAGTTTTGCTTTCATATCTCGATCGGTTCTAATGTTCCTCGATTATATAAGAATGTACTACATCAGACTTTAACATAATGTTGGAATATAATCTATTTCTAGAATAGCATAAATTTTTTTGTTTATTTTCGCTATAAGCGACGATTCCTCTAATCTCTGGGATTGAGTGGTTCAAACAACAGCATCTTCAGAAAGGCTAATTACTTTTGGTCTTACGATACCTAGTGATAATTACTCTTCACGATATGTTTGAAATCCAGATATCAAAAGGTTGTTACACTCTTTTCAAATGTTTGAAGGTAATTCATCAGTATATTACAATATCTCAACAATCTGTCCTATGTAAAGCTGAAAGTTGAATGCCAATTTTTTGCAGTTGTGGTTTATGATTAACGCTTTTGTTTTACAGTATCGTAAATCGGATAACATTGTTCCGCTGATTGCATCCGTAGCAAGCAATCAAATAAAACAGAAGTTGTTGAATCATGAAATTATTTCCCATACTTGTTTATATTATTGCAAAAACGGATTTATAACTGAAAACTGCTTAAAGGATTAGAAATAATTTCAAATAAACTTAAGCATAAAGAAAAAGTGATTCTTGTTTTGACTTCTTTTTCTCGAACACCAATTTTTGCAATCTTGCACAAATAATGACAGACAAGAAAACGTTGAAATTCCGGAAGTAATGCTAATCCGATGCAATTGTATATTTAAAAAATAAATAATTCAGTAAAATAGATTACATGATAGTTTAACTTGTTTTACTTTTTCAGCAGGGTGGCCAAAATAGGAACACAGAGTGGCGAATAGAAGAACACTATGGCCAAAACAGGAACCCAGCAGAGGTTTTTCAATCGACAAAAATTGAAACAAAAAAGCATATTTCCATCAAATAAACCTATACATTACGATGATTAGGACTAAAATTATCCGTTGATGATGTGTAAACATATTTAGTTTATTAGAATTTTATAAAACATGATCAATATCCTTGAAAGTTTGCCAAACTATGGCCAAAACTGGTGCTTTTACCCTAAATGAAAAATTAACCGGCAAACGTGAACTTCAAACAAATTAGCAGCGGCCAAGCATGAAACAGTTTTTGGAATGCTTGTTCATATTGCCGCTGCCAAACAACTTTCTATTGGCTGCCTCTAGTGGGAGGGGGTGGACTGCCCCCTTCATTTTTTGCACGCTACACCACCATATTTTACGTATTCAATTTGTTAAGGGTCAAAAATAATAATATGCGCTCAGTTGGGGTGATTTACAATACCTGTCCATCTTACCCCCACACATTGTCCGTTTCACCCGCAGCACTAAAAAAGTTCACTTTTTCGGACCATTTTTAAAACACAAAATACACTTCGAAAAACATTTTTTGTTAAATATTTCACTAGCTGCTTTTGAAAACAATATGTTGAACTGAAGTAAACTGTATTTAGGCTTTATAAATAATAAGTTCTCTGTGTTATATTAGCTGTTCTTCTTAACCTGTTCGTCTTACCCACAGTTCCCCTAATGCCATTCTTTTTGATTCACAACAAAAAAGTTTTTTTGAATAAATTTCATCAATTTTTATTAACTTTCGGTTACTCACGCTGTTGTATTTTGTACAACATGTGTAGGTTTTTGAATGCCATATTGTTATAAAGTTACAAATCGTATATTACGTATATACTAACGTATATTCTTCAGTAAACTTGTTATGAGCAAAATGTCCGAATTATTCAATGCATTAATACTTGAAATTGTTAGGAAACAAGATTAGCATAAACCGACATCACAGAAACGAAGCAGGTAGCATGTGACGTGTACCGCAATTAAACCCAAATAGAATTTTCTCTCGTTTCTTCATATGGAAAAATGGTGTCTGTATGCAGCAAAACTACCAGCAAATGTAAAATGTTTAAGATGTATCCGTCTGTTGGTAATCGAGTAATTCGGGGTCAAAATCAGGTTATTTTTTACAATTAAAGTTCTACAGTTCCTAATAAGCAAACATAGAGGTATACTAAATTCAACAAAGTTGTGTATTTTTATTATTTGTACAACTTTGTAATACACGAAAAAGTCATACAACAATTATAAGAAGAGTTAGAATAGAAAAACTGATTTTACAAATTCATATACAATAAATAAGATTTTTCTACCTTCACTGAAGAGATAGAAGGTTACTGTTTTCAGCAAAATTTCTTGTAATAATATGCTCTAAAAGTTTGCAGAACACATCCATGTGTTGTATTGACACTGAAGGAAAATAATTTTTTTATTTCACTTTTAGGGGGATTAATCAAAATTCAAATTCTACCAGACGATAGAACTTTCAATTTTAAGAAACTCTTCCAAAGGTTCGATAAACTTAAAACCAAGTTTTCCTAGTCAAAACTCTAGTGCGCACGTTTTCTTTGGGTTTGGGCTATTCTGCGCGCAAGTAACCGTGTTATAAAAGTTGGGGCGAGTGTTCGAGGGTTAATATCTTTTGACCGGTAAAACCTATACTTATGTAATTTTGCATATATATTCGTAGTGTGAAAACCTCTCGTTTGATATTAAAATAAATGAAATTAGGTAAATTAACTTGGTTAAAATCATTATAAATTATTGTTAATTTTGGTGTGGTGTATTCGATTACTCATAACTTTCAAATTAAACGTCCGATCAGAGAACCATTCAATAGTGATCTATCCGGCTATATTACCTGCCAAATGAAACTAATAGCGTGTAAATCGGTTTGGCCATCTCTGAGAAACAGGCGTTCATTTGTACCTAGTCAAAACAGGTTTTTCAGGGCTAACTTTTAAACTGCTTGTCCATTTTCAATAAAACTTAGCAAAATGTTTAGTAATAGTAAGAGCTTTCGTTTGGTACTAATACCGTTAAAATTGGTTGCGTGGTTCCGGAGAAAACCGTGTCACGTAGTTTTCACATTTTTGCTTATAACTTTCAAACGAAAAGTCAGACCACAAAACCATTTAATAGTGATATACTAGGCAATAGTACCTTTCAAACAAAAGTAATAGCGGTCGAATCGGTTCAGCCATCTCCGAGTAACAGGCGATAGAAAATTCGGAGCGAACACACATACACACATACATACACACACACACACACAGACATTGCTCAGTTCGTCGAACCCTATCGATTGGTACATGTGACTCGGCCCTCCGGGCCTTAGATCAATTTCGTGTTTTTCGACCAATTTCTAAACCTTTGTTATATAGTATAACAAAGGTAAAAAGAGCTAAATTTGATAAAAGATTATAAAACTCTTAGAAAAACAACTTGGTGTTAATGCCGACGAGATTCTTCGACTACTAACAATGAAGAGAGTGCAATTGTGGGTCAAATTATTTTAGCTCTTGAACCCGTTTAAGGCACAGTAGAGTAACTTTGCTGTAAAAATGTTTCATTGTATGAGCCAGACGTTGCGTTTCAATTTATTTTTGAACAACTTGATATTCGAAAGCCACGAAATTATTCGAAGCTCTCAAATAACGAATTTAGGAAACAAGATCAGGGCCCAGAAACGTCACTTACAATAGTAAATTGCAGTGTTGGGCACCGCTAATTCGCTAATACGCTAAAAAATCCAATTTGCTCGATAATCGAGGAAATTTCGCTAATCACTAATCGCAAACTGCAAATTAACAGTCACAGTTTATTTTTGAACATATCACAACAACTTGCATTGTAATCTATCACTGTACAAATTATTACTTTCTTAATAAAACTAAGATCAAAACCTATAATAATGGATAAAATGCTCTACAGTTTATTAATTTCAAAATTAACAGCGGCACTCCATTTGGAATTACGGATCAGCAACAATACGGCTATTATTATTAGAACTCGTTGATTCTTTTCGGTGAAATTTCAATTTCACCGAAAAGAATCAACAAGCTCTAATAATATTAGTGTCACGGTGATCTAAATAAGCAAATACAATTCGGCTAGTCTGAGTATAAATTAAGAAGCCTAATTAGCGTTTCGCGATTGCTCGGTTAGCGAATTAGCGGTACCCAACACTGATAAATTGTTATTCAACAATGAAGGTATGAAGCTTCAGTTTTAACAGAAGCAGCGCCGCTTCGTTTCAAAACTGGCTTTAATCAGCGTCATTGAAACGATTTTCACTTCATCATGACGACCGGTTTTAAAGTTTCATTTGTATTTCTCTATCAAATAGTCAGAAAAAGGTCAGCCTAGACTTTGAATGCAATTGAATTGATTTTGAGTAACATTTCCTACATTAATCTACTCAACATCGACAAATCGTGCATGACTGTCAATCGTCATCATTTGACACAGTCAGTAGCTTCAACTGGAGCTTGCTCGAAACGTTCTGTTCAACAAATGAAACAAGTTGCTTCATATATGAAGCGAATGTAAGGGAAAGTTAGCTTCATTTATTTGTTTCGACGATGCTGGGCTCTGATCAGAATATGGGGATCTTTGCGCGTTTTGAACATTCTTGCCAACAAAGGATCTGCCAGGAATGAATTTGGAATATTTTTCAAGTCTTTCGAGTGATACATTGATTACACAAGGAGATGAAACCTGCATCCCACTATCTTCGAATAGTGGGGTTGTAACAGAGAAGAGAAGGTATTTGTGAACGATGATGAAGAGGATGACGTTATGCAGGAGTTCCGGTTTGGGGATGGAGAAAAAATTGTTGAGAGACTGTAGGAGACCGGGGCATTAATTATGCTGGAAGCAACAATACAAGATATCTTGTAAATAATTAAAGGCGGGTCTCCCTAAAATAAATTTGAAGAAATGGAAGGAAAGTTCCCGATGTGCTTAGAGACGTTCGCTAGACATCGATGAAAGCGGAAGTTTTTTCAATTGTTGGAAGTGTTGGCAATAAATTTCGTTCTATAGTAAGGGAATTAAATCGCTAAGTGTATTATATCTGCTTCGATTCTATTTTACTAAGCAACAATACTGAAACTAATGTTTCAAAATAAAAAGATTTACTGAAAAACATCGATATTTATATTGATTTCGAATAATCTGCCAATACCGGTATTTTACCGGTACTACCGGTATTTTCTACGCCAATACCGGAATACCGGTTTTCACCAAAAGCACCCAATACCGACAGCCCATTTTTGACACTTTTGTTAAGATAATTGATAATAATCCTAATGACTGATTTCATCACACAATTTTTTAGATGTAAGATAAAGTAGATAATGATGAGCAGCAAACCATCTTGTTTGTTCCATTAAAAAAATATAATCAATTATTTGATTGTAATATAAGCAAGTTTTGAAGTTTTAAGCAATATATGCTATTTCGTTTACTTCGATTCTAGAAAAAAAAGTTACAGAACCTTTCCATCCCGACAGGTCAGAAATTATTGTTTTCGACAAAACCTAGAACAAACTGATGTCCTGGAAGTAAACATTTTTGTAAAAATGTGAAACTATCTTTCCTTCGATCGATTTTAATATTTAAACATTGAATCTAGACGAATTTGATGTCCAAAAAGTAAACCGTTAATGAAAAGCGTGCAACTATCCTTTCGATTCAACTGACTATATCATGTAGATGCACATGTGACATGATGCCGAAAGTTTCAGAGTGAAGGTCTGCCTTCAAAGCGACACGACGGAATTCTTCGCTCGCTTGTATTGCTGTCAAGTATAAACATAACTGACAAGCAGAGGGCCAAGAAAAGTTGCAAGGTACAAAGAACGATAGATAATAGTTAATAATCTTTTAATCGGCATAATGTCACCTGATGCTACAAGTCACGCTAAAATCTTCAAAATGCGAATACACTCCCAATCACCAAAGGATATGTAATTGTGACTTGGTGCTTTAACTCTTTATGGCACTACTAACTTTAAGTAACTGATAAACATGATACACAGCGAATAGGCATTTGAAAAATTTAATCTCGACCTCATCTAGCAAAAACTTTTGGTTCTTTACCGGTAGAAATCTGTCATGCATCTCCGATTAGAAACTACAAACTCTGCATTCGTCATTGTGCTGCCTTTACAAGAAGTTGACACAGAACGCTTACTGGTTTCATTTCATTGATCATCGGTCGTTGAATCGCCGTTGAAAGCTACGGTTATTATTTTTAGCATTCGGCAATGTGGAGCCTCGGTGGAAGAGGTTATATAACAAGGTAACTGGTGCCTTTGCATTAAAGTGACATGGCTCCTGCGAAGGCTATTTTGTAATTATTTGAAAAATTGGTTACTTGGAGTCTTAGGAGATACTTAGATACTTAGGCTCAAAAAATCCAACCACGATCAAATTACAGAAATAACTAGTTTTGATTGTTTTTTTTTCATTGTAGAATCTCAACATTGCTTGAGCCCATAGAGGTGTATGCTATCTCAAAAGCCATTTTAATTTGCTATCTCCGTGACTAATCAATCAAAATAATCAGCTCAATCAGTGTCGTAATTTGCGTATTCAAAATTTTTTTCTGTCGTTTTCAGTACAACATTCACTTCGTTACATAGTCTTTAACAGACACAATAAAAATCCCATCAGCCCAGGTAACTCCCCAGTCGGGTCGAACTCACGCTAGTATCGTTCACCGGCGAAGAAAACCCTTTCCTTTCACCGGCAAATAAATTGCTTACACGCTAATAGGAGTACATTAAAAGCCAGCCTCCGGCGAAAGATCACATTTAGCCGGAGACGTTTTGAATGCGTGGTGTACGGCTACGAGAATAACCGCCCGCAGGGCATTGCAGAGCGCAAACCTAAACTAACCGACCGGGGACCACCCACTGGCCTGGCCCGGCCCGGCCGGCCGGCCAGCCAGCTCCATCGCCTTCGCAACTACTAGCTGAAGTTGCGCGCACATAAACAATGAATACACCGGCAGTTGTCCTGTTGCGGTTGGTTTTGGTTGATGTTTTGCCTGGCGCCCGCATCAACAGGTGAACTTTATGTTTAAAAAACCCCTTGGGCGAAAAGCGATTCCGTTCAAAGTGACTGAAACTATGGCGGGAACGAACGTGGTGGACAGCTGGAAAAACTGGTGGTTCATTAGAAAGTCGTATGTCGCAGCTTCGCTGCAAAACTCCAAAACTTTTAGGTTTAATGTTTGGAAAAAGTTATTTTTTTTTATGATCACTGCCGGTCAAGGCGAAAAGTTGTCATTGAAAATGTCTACTTAAACGACTGCAGAAGTGAAATTGTCGTTATGTTTGCTTATTAACATACAATGTATTTATGCTGCCGACAATGAAAGTGATACATTGAACTTCTTGTAGAAATCATGGATCTACTGGCTGGCTATTTCTTTATTATTGTGTGTCTTTAAACTAGCAACAATTTTACTTGAAAAATAGAAATTTTTAAATCAAAATCTTATCACTTTACGGCATTTGAATTTATGAAAAAGTTTTACAAACAAGTTCAAATGTAAATGGTCACGGTAGAAATAGTTTACAGTCCTTTTACTTCTAAGCCTCGTGACCGGGGATTAAAGGTAATAGACCGCGTGTTTTTTTTTTTGGTTAAATTATTCCACATTAAATTGCCGTTCACTTCCTGGTTACACACATTCGCCAATCATCTTGACATATCTGTTAGTTTTTGTTAGCTTTAGGTAACACCTCATTCGGGCTCGCTTCCTGCTCTCACCTATCGATCTTTAACCCGGACCGCGCATGTTCGAAAGATGCGATCGACCCGATAGCCCGCTGCTGCCTGTCATGCATGTATGAGGGTCTGTACGGAACCAATAAGAGCATTCCGCGCGCCGGCCTGAACTTGTTTTGTGTTGTTCCTTCGCTCGACCCGACCTGTAATTAAGTGTCCTCAGCGTATATTAAATGGATGTGCGCTGTGGAAGCAAGCCAGCCGCGCCACGATCACCGGCTCAATAGCGAAGCGTCTGACTTGGCGATTTTTTCGGGTTTCATGAGCACCATCACCGTCATAATCGATGCCGCCGTCGTAATCTGGAAGAAAGTGAAAGGGTCGCTCCTTTTGCGATTTATTGCCAACCGAAGAACAAGTTGAGTCTCGTTTTCGTTTACACTACGAATAGGTTTTAGACAAATCCAGCCACTGATCCGCCAATGATCCTGGCCCGAGTTAATTTACAGTGTAGTGTAAGGTCACTGTGAGCATTCGCAACTGAGAACGATAGGGAGTCAACGTACCTGAAGTCAGGCTTATCTAACATAAATTCAACGTAGAAAGACGCACCCGTTGCGTTGGAAATCCTACCAACCTCGGGCATGTGACTTGGCAATTCACACACATGGGGTGGTGTGGCTCGGGCGGGTGCCGCCGGATGAGGTAATTTAATTAGTGAGATGTTGATGGCTAATCCAAGACTTACCCGGTTGGATTTGAAGGTGGAACATCGGGCGAGGATGCTGGCAGGCTAGCTGGCTGCTGGGTTTGGAAAGTACGTAACTGATTTATGTGCCCGGAAGAAAAAGTGCCACCTTGGGCCGAACGAAGCTGGTCCGAAGATCCGGAATCACCGACGGTTCACTGCAATTGCGCACGTTTCGGCTCGCATGACGGTGGAAAGGATGGATTTTTATAGCCTAAATATGTACTGCTAGGTCGTAAAGTGTAAGCCCCAGTCGGTAGTGATGGTTTATATGTGAAGCTGGAATGAATAAATGTTGCTTATGACGGTTTCATCCATTTTCATTGCACAGATATGAAACTAAAAATTAAAATTGATTTGTTCGGATGGGTTTTGGATAATTTGTGTATATTCTATATTGTGTCTTAAAAATTTCTCTGCTTTTATAAAAAATATTTATATATGATAGATTTCATTTCTATGTCTGTTATAAACCTTTACTAATTTGTTTTTTCTCTCTTTACTTTCAGGTGAGTAAACTCATACAAGATATGTTACCTGAAAGAAGGTTCGATCATTATGAAACGATGAGTTTGGCATTCATGAATTTGGATCTATTCATCACGCATCGCATGTGGTTAGTATAAGAGTTTGTCTAGTTCGACAGTCGATTATGGAGTTGGTCCTTTAAATGGCTCAAGTTAGCAATCACTGAATGGTAATGATTGCAGACAGCGGTATTCAGCTTCGCATGACGAGGGAACAGAATGAATGAACTACATAAGTTAAATTTCAAATAATAT
Organism: Sabethes cyaneus; assembly: GCF_943734655.1. Classification (NCBI taxonomy): domain Eukaryota; kingdom Metazoa; phylum Arthropoda; class Insecta; order Diptera; family Culicidae; genus Sabethes; species Sabethes cyaneus. The sequence continues at coordinate 37,369,075 of NC_071355.1, forward strand.
TGATTCTGACGAAACGAAAAACCTTTCTTAAACATTATAAGAGAGACCTGAAAGGGACTTATAGTCTCAGTTACTTTGCTTTACAATTTTAAGTGGATGCACATTCTGAGATTCTCACTGTCATTCGAGAAGTCACCTAGTGGAGTGATTCTCAGTGTTATTCGATGGTTAAAGTGAACTTTATGCAGTAGTTACTTTGCCCATTGTGGAATAAGGCCATTGCAAATTATTCTTAAAGTTTTTGTCGCCCCCTCCCTTTTGAAATCGGGTGGCAAAAAATAATTTGTGGGATATAAGTCAATTTTTTTTATAAAATTGTCTGTGGGCTTTACAGCCTAAAGAAATCGAAAAATGAGTGTACGGAGTATTAACGCTTCTAACACGAAACAGAAATAGAAATGGAACTTTCGAAAATCGGCAATTTTTTTTAAGGCAAGAATAGATTTGACTTTCTAATCTAACCTAATCTAATCTAATCTCACTCTAACGCAGACAATTCTTGAAGGTATCCTGGAAAATGACGATTACTTGAATCAATCATTTTTCTTGTCAACGGCCAGGTCAACTGCGCAGCATGTACCGCAGAGGAAATTCCAAGGAATCAAGTGGAACCAGAAAAAATACCTAATTCCATTAAACTTCTTAAAATCATGGGGAAGGAAGAAAACGTGGACCTCCGGTACCAAACGCTTCCCATATACATAGATACTGATTTATTCACAGTCGTTGGGAGTATCTTTACTAATACAGCTTAAGTGATACTCCGGACCTTCAGGGATGAACTAATGGCATTTAAACCAGAAGCCAGGCTGCAATTGGCCAAGGATGTAGCGCCTTACTTCGCTCTCTGAAAATAGATTAGTTTGCCAAAAATATTAGTTTAAATCATATAGTTCTTGAAAATAAAGTCGTGTGGTTTAATGGTTGCCTAAAACTACATTTGTAAGGTTAGGAACTGAAAACCGCACGACCCCGCACCTCCTAGCTTGGCTACTCAACTATACAAATTGAAGTATTTGCAGGAATGGCCACGTGGAGGCGCTAGGTAGGGATGGCTAGAGCTATGTTGGGCGCTTCTTCCTAGTTACCTTTCCCATTTCATACCTTAAAAAGTAAGAATAGATTGGGTTTTCATGTTTAAACTTTAAGTAAGGCGATTACAAATATTTTATAAAGTTTTTGTTCTTCCGGTGTTGGGTTACTGAAGGGAGTGGGGGAAGGGGCGAAAAAAAACAAAGAGATTTTTTTAATCGAGCAAAAAAATATAGGTTTTTAGCATTTTTACTTAAAGTTTAAACGTGAAAAACAAATCTATTCTGGCTTTTAATATATACGTTATTATTTTCCATGCAAAAATCTACGAAAAAAAAGTCAAAAACGAAAGAAAAAATGTTTGGACGATTTTCGGAAATTCTATTGTCCGAATTTCCATTTCTGTTTCGTGCTAAAAGCGTTAACTCAACTTGTACACTGATTTTTCGAGATTTTCAGGCTGTAGAGTCCAGACAATTGATTTTATAAAAAAAAATCAGAGGGGTTATGTACAAGACACAACCGCATATGACGCAGGACTACGTAAAAGTCTCTTTGTAGTGATAGTAGCATGTATACATGCATGTAATCATTCGATTCTTCATGTATACATACAATATGCAGCATAAATACATGCTACATGCGTTATATGTAACATTTATCGAAGTAGTAACATTGTATACGTCCAGTTCTCGACGAATGTTTCAGAGTTATTTCTATGTGCATTTGGAAACAATTAAACAAAATCAAGAACACATACTAATGTTTTTCTGCTACCTTACAGAAATCAAAGATTTTATTACCAATCGTTTCACCACGTTGAAGGAATTTTACCAATTCAA